>NC_051311.1:68712838-69962838 GCF_015220235.1 Choloepus didactylus
AGAAAACATTGCCTTGACAATGCCTTGGTACTGGACTTCTCCTAGCCTCAAAACCATGAGCCAATACATTCACATTATTTAAGCCAACACATTGCATGGCAACTAGTAAAGTAAAACAATGTGCAACCTTGGACAGTTCATTTGACCACTTTGAATCTCAGTTTCCTTCCCTATGAAATGAAGGGATTGTATTAGATTATCATTTAGAGGCTCTCCCACTATATAAATCTTCCAACTATCTGTTACTCAAACTCATATCTTAAATTCCTGGAGAAATGCTTTGACAATTATCATAGTAAAATTGTGGATAGCTCATTATTTTATCAAACAAAGTTTAATTGATTTGTGATGTGTACACACAGCTTTGTGTCATGGGTGGGCAAATAAAAAAAAAAAACAGTTTGTAACAGAGATATAAATGTCAGGACCCTAGTTTTGGACACCCAAGAGTAAAACTCCCAGATGCATGCTCCACAGTTCCTAAAGCTACCAGTCACTACTACTTAATACAATATGAAGAGATCAAGAATCTTCATTGAATTTTTCAAAAAATTCTATGTTCCCAAGGTCCTTTTTTTCTTCTATTATATGGCATTTGTTTGTGGATATATTTTAATCTGTAACTACAAAATATTCTATATGGGACTCTTCCCTTTCAAGACACAAGAGGAAACTGCACAATAGCATGTGTGTGATTCCATTTTTTTGATAAGCTACATGTAATTATATATGTTCTGTATAGTCTTAAAAACTAGTCCAGAATAATCTTCTGTTTACTTATGCAGTTCCTTATTGCTTGATTTTTTTCCAGTATTTACTATTCTTGTATTTAAAAAAATAAAACATTTTTATTAATGGTTACCTAAAAAGCACTATATTATAAAATGTCTTTATAACAGAATCAATTTACTTGTTTTAATATCTGTTTCATATATCTACAAAAATATCTTTTAAACATAACAAACAGCTATGGTTCATCAACCAAAGCAAATGCCCTAACCAGTTATTATATCAATATACTCTTTCTCATCTATAAGCAATGTCAAGAGCATTGAAAACAGCTAAGATCAGAATCATACAACATTGGTGTTTGAAAGAACTAACAACACCCAACAATGATTAAGTGTTTAATATTTCCATGCATTGTTCTAAGGTTTTTTAAATTATAATTCACTTTATCCCCCTAACAATTCTATTATTATCACCCCCATTTATCAGCTAAAGTAATTGAGAGCATAAAGTTGAATAACATGTTCAGGATCATAGCTGATAAGTGGTGGAGCTGGGAATTGAACCAAGCAACCCAGCTGCAGACCCTACACTATTAACCACACACTAAAACAGCATTTGTTGCGGGGAATTTCTTTAGATAGGTTAAATAATAGACAGTACATGTTTTAAGGAAGTCTCTTTTAGAGGGGATAGATTTTGTTTTTAGAGTTTTGGGTTTTGTTTTGTATTATGCTTCCCTCTATCATATACCCACTGATTTTAGTAGTTCCCTTTAGAACAACATAGAGCAAGTCAGAAAATCAGATATCATTGGGCTGACAAGAACCTGAAAATTTATATTGTCCAGACATACTTCAAGTGCTTCCTCATCTAAATGGAATTTGAAGAGAGCTATCCTATTTTCCTATATTATTCTCCAGGCTACACTTTCCCAATTTCTTCAACTTGTTCCCCTTCTTTGGGAACCACAGTAGTTTATCAAAGGTTCTCTTTGGTTTGATGTGCAGAATTGAATATAATATTCTGGATTTTGTGTACCACAAAATCAGAGACATTCTTTCTTAAAGCAGGAAATAATATAGTTTTATGGAAAACACATCCACGTCCTGCTCATTTTGTGTGTATCTTGTACTGATGTTGGACAATTGTATTATGACATGATTATTCTATTGAGGTCAAAGTGTACTGTCATGTCAATCACAAGTAAGAATTGGGGTCTCCTTTCAATGAAGTATTCATTACCAGTATAAGTCATTACCAGTATAAAAGATATATCCTTGGAATAGAATTATAATATTAAAGGAGGTCTACAAAGATAAGGAAATGGATCCCCTTCCTCATTCCACACTGGGTCTTTAGAAGTGTTTGGGGTGCTCTTGCCTGGTAAGGAAATAGACATGACACAGGGAAATAGACTGGTGGCAGACAAGGAGGTACGACCCTGGTGGCTGGGCAGGGGGTTGGGCCCATGGGGTCCCACATGAGGAGTTGGCTTTCAGGCTTTGTTCTCTAAGAGAAGCCTTCCCAGAGACCAGCTGTGTTCCCAGAGACTATTTGTGCTGAAATCCCCTCTACTTTTCCTCAAGCCTTTAGTTAAACTATATTTTACACCAGAATGAGGATATACAGGGTGCAACTCGGTGATGCTAGTGAAGTCCCTCAATAGATAAAAGCAGAGCTGTGGGGCCCAGCTGTCCCTCTATCTCTCGAGACTTTCTCTCTACTGCCAAGGTTGGAGAATTATAGAGCTATTTTATTAAGGGAGGTGGTAAGTTTCCTTGTAGTATTCTAATGCTTTTACCTTTTCAACAATTACATTACATCTGTAATTATGATAAACTTCAAATCAACTAAAATACTCAAAATTTTTTTAGACATCTCAACCATACCTATTACATTTTTAGCCTAAACATAGAAGCTCACATCTTCCAATTAAGTATAATTTTTTGCCCTCATGTTCCAGCATGTCAAAATCATATAGCCAATATTAATTTGATTGGGTACAGAGCTAATAAGCCCTTCCATCAGACAAACATATATTATTACATGTCTTCAATCAAATGACTTGTAAAAAAGATAAACAAGATAGGTCAAGGATAAAACATTGCTTCATTTATTTGGCTAGCCTTGAATCTTAAATTCACTTAATATTATTATTTGGTACATATGTCATCATTAAGATGGCAAGGATATTATTGGAGGCTTGTCACATGCCTTGCTGCACTTAAAATACATTATATACCATTCCCTGACCACCTAGCAATCTTACTTGAAAAATAAAAAGAAGAAAAATAGGTTAATTTGGCTGTATTGAATTCTTATAGTTCTTATAATCAACTTATTCCTTGCTAAGATACCAAACTGCTTAATACTTATTTTATACTTTTTACCAAGAAACAATTTCAGTATTACTAGAATTCACATTCCTATTTTATTGAAAATGTGAAAAGCGTGAGTTCATTGAACCATTTTCCTCTTACAGAGGAGAAAAAAACAGCAACATCCCAGGGAGGATTCCCTTTTGCTGCTTTTCGAGATGAAGCAATAGCAACAGGAGGAGGAAGATGCAAAGGCAATGATCAAAGGTGGACTTCTGTTAGACGATAGTCTCCAACCATGGTTGATCATTGGAACCATCTGGGGAATGCTTTTTATTTGTTGCCTGCTTTATTTTAATATGCATTCCTTGGACCCATTACCCAGTGTTCTGATTCAGCAGGTTAGTGGAGGGATCTGGAAATCTCCAGGGAGTTCTGATGAACAGCCAGGTTTGGAGACAGCCTACCTATATGTTTCTATCCCTTGGATATGGTGGAGCAAATAATTTGGTTAGAGAACTAATATGATTATTGTATTTCATAGTTTCTAAGACACTTTTATGCATTTTAATAATTGTTTTTAATTGAGATGCATCTTACAATTCATAGTGTTTTATAGCTTAACTGGGAGCATTCTTTTTCTTTCTTAGTGATGTTTAAAATGATGGTGTGTGTTACAATTGATGACATCTCACGTTCAATGAAATACAGTTGGTACAAGTTGTAAATTAGTTTCACTGTGCTTCTTAGTTAGGACGTTTCTTTAATCTTTCAGCTTCTAGCAAATAAAAGCTTTGGCCATAAGTGTGATTAGCAGAGGACATGTAAGAGGAACAACACTCAAGCATCTTTGTATTGCAAACCAATAATTTCTAGGAATTTTTGGAACATAAGATGAAATAACAGAAATAAGAAGACTTCAGGAGGAATTGCAAACTATTCTGAGTTCCAAAGTGGTTACTTTTGGTAAGGGAGAGTACTGACTGGGAAAGAACACAAAGAAACTTCATTACAGGAACGAGTGAATTGTATGATCTGTGCACTTTTCTGTATGTAGGCTATCTTTGATAAAAAATATTTTTATAAAAATTAAGAAAAGGAAAAATGAAAAAAAGTCAATAGTAACTGTTGTCCATTGTGCAATGATAGTGAGTTAGTAATGGAGTGGCAAGCTGGAATTGCTACATAAACATCACTGAATTTCGGATAAAACAATTACCTAACATGACCTTGCACAATTCTGATTGAGAAGGACATCTGTTTGTATATTTACCTTATTCTAGATAAAATTTATTTTGCTTTTTAGTAATTAAATAAATTTATGAGGTGGTCTTTGTAATTTTTAAAATTTATGATCCTTATTTTCTGTTTACCTTGCTTCTCCAACATATGCTAATCCTAAGCAACTTGATGAATTGCAACTGTCCAGGGTTGGGCTTTCTCACTTAATTTTATTAATATTAAAGCTTATAGTATGAATTATATTTTGTGGATGCTCTAACCATAAAGATGAAGAATGCAAAAAGAACGTATCTTTTTAAGCACTTATCTCCCTAGGGAATATATACTGCTACCTTCCCTCTTGAGTTTGATGGAAAATAAAAAGAAAGAAAACAAAAGACTTCAGAATAGAAGCATGTTGACCAACCAAAAAAGGCAGTTTTTTTCAAACATTAATGTTCAGAGGCCCCTCAGGGACATAAAAATGGGCTCTTTGGGAGGTCCACAAGGAACCCACTTTGTGAAGTGTCTTATTGCTTTTGGGCCACCAGGGAACCAATTAATAAACTATCAAGTTAGAAATGATGGAAAAAGAAAAAATGCTGTAGACAATGTTCTTCCAGTGGATTTATTTTCTCAGGCATCAGTACATGGTTGACCAGATCCTTAATGAGGATGACATCACCATCAAAATTTAGAGTATGGGTGGCCAGTTTTCCCACCCTCCAGGAAATCAGGCCTAAGGAGAAGAGTGACTTTACTCTTATCACAGTCAATGGTGATTTCCAGTTCTCCTACTGATCGTATACTACATACCTCTTTCATTAAAAACTGCTCAATTTTCTCAAATGGGGCCAGCGTGCTAGACCCAGGAAATATGATTTGAGAACATTATTACCTTTGAAAAAATAGAAATTATACGTAAACTAAGAATTATTTGTTGTAGTAATAAAATTCATCAATTTCACATGCACAATTCAATGAGTTTTGTTAAAGGTATACAATTGTGTAACCATCACCACAATCAAATAAAAAGAACAGTTCCCTCTAGCCCTCTGCAGTCAATCACCTCCCTCTGCCCCCAGAACCAAGGCAAACACTAATCTGCTTCTGTCATTATGGTAATGCCTTTTATAGAATTTCATTAAGTAAATACGTACATTTTATAGTCTTCTATGTCTGCCTTCTTACACTTAGCATAATGGTTTGCACTGCATTTTTAACAAGCAAGGATGACCTTATTCACAGCGATGCTATGGCAAGAAAAAGAGAGTAGAACTCAACTCTGTAGAAACAAAGGATAGCAACCTTCTTTTTCTTTTCTTTTTTTTTTTTAACTTTTTAAAGCTTTTTTATTATTAAAGAACTTGTAGGTATACAGGAAAATCATGCAGAAAATACAAGGTTCACATACTCCAACTCATACTTTCCCTATTACTAACAATTGCATTAGTATAGTACCTTTGTTACAGTTGATGAATCAATGTTATCTATAGTTTACATTAGGGTTCTAGGTTTTTTTTTAATTTTATACTAGTAATATATATGCAACCTAAAATTTCCCTTTTGACCATATTCATATATATAATTCAGTATTGTTAATTACATTCACATTGTTATACTATCATTACCACCATCCATTACCAAAACTTTTCTATCATCCAAAACAGAAACCCGGTACAAATTAAGCATCAACTCCACATTCCCCAACCCCATCACAATCCCTGGTAACCTGTATTCTAGTTTCTGATCTATGAATTTGCTTTGTCTATTTATTACATATCAGTGAGATCATACAGTATTTGTCCTTTTTGTGTGTGGCTTATTTCATTCAACATGATATCTTTTGAGTTCATCCATGTTGTTGCATGTATCAAAACTTCATTTCTTTCTACAACTGAATAATATTCCATTGTACCTATATGCCATGTTTGTTTATCTATTCACTTTGTGTGCTGGTTTGAATCTGTTATGTACCCCATAAAAGACCGTTCTTTTAATTCTGTCTTGTGGAGACAAACCTATTGTGGGTAAGACCTTTTGATTAGGTTGTTTCCATGGAGATGTGACCCACCCAATTGTGGGTGGAACCTTTTGATTAGATTATTTCCATGGAGACGTGACCCTGCCCATTCAAGGTGGGTCTTAGTTTACTGGAGTCCTCTAAGAGAGGATAAAAGACAGAGACATTTTTGAAGAGAGCTGAGAGACACTTAGGGAGAAAACACCCAGAGACATTTTGGAGACAGCCATTGAAATGAGGACCAGGAGAGAAACTAAGAAATGAAATCCAGAGTTTGTCCTGGAGAAGCTAAGAGAAGATCCCCAAATGCTTAGAGAGAAATGTCCCAGGAGAAACAAGCAAGGACACACAGGAGCTGAGAGAGAGAAGCTAAGACAGATGCCAAGAGACAATTTGAAGAAAGCAATGGATACAAGAAGTTAACCCCAGGAGAGGCCCAGCAGACTCTGGCCATGTACCTCCCCATGTGACAGAGGAACCCCAGATGCCATCGGCCTTTCTTCAGAGAAGGTATCATCCTACTGATGCCTTAATAGGAACATTTTCATGACCTTAGAACTGTAAACTTGTGAACTAATAAACCCCCATTGTAAAAGCCAATCCATTTCTGGTATTTCGCATTTTGGCAGCTTTAGCAAACCAAAACACTTGGGTTGCTTCCATCTTTTGGTAATTGTGACTAATACTGTTATGAGCATTGGTGTGCAAATATCTCTTCAAGACCCTGCTTGAATACTTTTGGATATACATCTAGAAGTGGGATTGCCAAATCATATTGCAATTCTATACCAACCTTTCCAAGGAACTGCCCAATTGCTTTCCAACAGTAGTTGAACAATTTTATGTTCCCACCAACAATGGAGGATATTTCTCCATATACGCACCAATGCTTATTTTCTTTTTTCTTTTTTAATAGTAGCCATTCTAGTACATGTGAAATGGTACCTCACTGTAGTTTTGATTTGCATTTCCCTAATGGTTAACGTTGTTGAACATCCTTTCATGTGAATTTTGGTCATTTGTAATATTCATTTTGAAGAAATGACTCTTCAAGACTTTTCCCCATTTTTTTAAATCGTGTTTTCTGTCTTTTTGTTGTTGAGTTGTATAATTTCTTTGCATATTCTGGATATTAAATCCTTATTGGATATATCATTTCCAAATATTTTCTCCCATTTTGTAGACTGTCATTTTAATTTCATTATAAAGTCTTCTGATGAACAAAAGTTTTAATTTTGATAAAGTCCCACTTTTTTTTTAATTTTGTTGCTCATGCTTTTGGTGCAGTCTAAGAAATCATTGCCTAACAGAAAGTCCTGAAAAGGTTCCCTATGCTTTCTTCTAGAAGTTTTAGAGATTTGATCCTTGTATTTAGGTCTTTGATTTATTTGGAGTTAATTTCTGTATATGGTGTGAAGTAAGGGTTCACATTCCTTTTTTTTCTATGGATATACAGTTTTACCAACACCAGTTTTTGAAGACACTATCCTTTCCCCATCGGGTGGACTTGGAACCCTTGTCAAAAATCAATTGGCCATACAAAGGCAGCAGAGGAATCTTAGACAGCAGAGGAATTTCTTCTTCAAAACTAAGGAAAACAGTTCAAGGGCTGCATTAACTAAACAGGTACTGAATCAAGGAAACAACTTTAAAAGCTCATAGAAGTTTCTAGCACCCTCACTGACCCCTCCCCCACCCTCTCCACACCACAGGGTGGATCCAACTTGCACTCCCATTGTGGGTCCCTGCCCCTGTTTCAGAGGACCCTGTGTGCATACTGGAGTACATGTGTCTCAGTGCCCATCCATTAGGTAGTCCTTCTGTCTGACAGACTGAGCTGAACAACTTGGCTCACCCTTCTAGGGCCTATCCTCAGGGCAGAGAAGCTGTTTACAGACAGCTGGGACAGGGTGAGAAGCAGTAAGTTGAAGTGGCCTGGGATAAAAGGACTACCTGCATTTTCACACCAGAAAGCACCTAGGATAGGTAAAAGTCTGTTTCAAAAGGGGTAGAGGGAGATTTAACTTGAACTCTTATAAACTGTAAATTAGGGAATTCCTAATGCCATGAGAAAGCACAAGCCCAGGAAAAAAAAAATCATGCTCTATGGCTCCATTCAAGCTCAGAAAAGACAAGAGGGCCCTGCACTTCACATTTGCCTTGGGCTGATCTTGATAGGAGGACTAAGCTCTGAAGGATACCACCAACCAAAGTAGAGTCAATTTGCAAAGGCTGTGAATGGTGCTTTTTTTATTTTGCTTTGTTTGTTATGATTAGCTTTTTAGCATTTAATAAAATCTCTATTATATCACTAGCTAGATACAAAATTAAGGAACATGCAGTTCAGGAACTAAATCCCAGAGTTAACACTTTAAAATATTAAAATATACAGTGTGCAATAAAAGACTACAAGAAAAATAAAGAGACAGAAAATGATGGATCATCCAAAGGAATAAGATAAAAATTCAGAAATAATCAATGAAGAGGACCAGGCTTAGGACTTACCAGACAAATACATTTTAAAAAATGAACTCAATATGCTAAAGGATATAAAGGAAAACATGGAAAAAAAAAAAACTAAAGAATATGAGGAAAGCAATGAATGAACAATATAGAAATTGCTTTGAGATCCTCAATAGGAACCAAACAGAAATGTTGAAATTGAAGAATATAATTACTGAAATGGAAAATTCCCTAGCAATTTCAGCAGCAGACTGGAGGTGGCAGAAGAAAGAATCAGTGATTATGGGAGTCCCAGAGGGAGAAGAAAGAAAGAAAGAGCAGAAGGAACATTTAATGAAACAATGGCAGAAAGCTTCCTAAATTTATGAAAGACATGAATATGCACACTTAAGAATCCCAATAATTGCCAAACAAGATAAACTGAAAGAGAACCACACCCAGACATATAGGGATCTGTGGTAGTTTGAGGCTGTATGTAATCCAGAAAAGCAGAGGAACCAAGGATTACCAGCAGCTAGTCTTTGGGAAAAAAGGATTGCCTTGATGATCCCTTGATTTGGACATTTTCCCAGATTCTAACCATAAGCAAATAAATTCCCATTGCTTAAGCAGAACCATTTCATGGTATGGCTTTGAGCAGCCTAGGAAACTAAAACAAAAATCAAACTGTCCAATTCCAAGGACAAGAAGAGAATACACAAAGCTGCAAAGGAAAATCAATGAGTTATGTACAAGGGAATCCCAATAAGCTCAAGTGCCAATTTCTCAACAGAAAACATGGAGGCAAGAAGACAGTAGTACAAATATTTAAAGAACTGAAAGAAAACAATTGCCAATCAAGAATTTTATATCCAGCAAGAATTTCTTTCAAAAATGAGGGAGAGATGAAGACATTACCAGATGAACAAAAGCTGAAGGAGTTCATTACCAATAGAACTGCCTGACAAACAATTCTAAAGGGAATTCTTCAGCTGAAAGGAAATGACACTAGATGGTAGATTAAAGCAGCCCAAAGAAATAAAGACCTCTGGTAAAGGTGACAATTTGGGTAGTTAAAAATTTTGGAACTATTATATTGTATTTTGTGGTGTGTAACTCTACTTCTTACTTCTTGCAGGTGTTAAAATGCAAATGCATAAAAAATATGATAAAATGATAGGTTTGGACATAAAACATACAAAGATAAAATTTGTAACTGTATATTGACAGGTTGTCGTTGGAGAGGTATAAGAACAATGTATGTGTATGCTATCAAAGTTAAATGGTACACATCAAATATGACTGCCATAGATTTAAGATGTTAAATTTTAACCCCATGGTAACCACAAAGAAAATATCTGAAATTTATTCAGGGGGTAATGAGAAGGGTCTCAAAATGGTAAAATACAAAAGAATCAAGTAAATTCAAAAGAAGACCTTATGGAAGAATTGAGGGACAAAAAAAAAGCGTAAGCTAAGACAAAATAGCAAAATGGCAGAAGACAACCCTGAACGTTCAGTAGATATTTTAAATATAAATAGCTTGAACTCTCCAGTCAAAAGACAGAGATTAGCAGAATGGATTAAAAAAGTATTACCCAACATATGCAGCTTATAAGAGACTCACATTAAATTCAAAGACATAAGTAGATTGATAGAGAAAGAATGGAAAAAAAAAAAATAAACCATGCAAGCAGCAAACAAAAGAGAGCTGAGGTACCTACACTGATATCAGACAAAATAGATTTTAAGTCAAAAACTGTTAAGAGGGAAAAAAGGTGATTATACAATGCTAAAGGGGGCAATTCAACAGTAAGATGTAACAATTTTAAATATACATACATCTGACAACAGAGCCCCAAGATATATGAAGCAAATGCTGGCAGACTTGAAAGAAGAAAATGAGGTTCTGCATTAATAGTAAGAGACTTTAATATACCACTCTCGATAATGGATAAAAAATCTAGTAAGATGATCAATAAGGAAATACAAGTTTTAAATGACACTCTAAACCAACTAGACCTAATAGACATATATAGAACACTTCACCAAACAAAACCAGAATAGATATTGTTCCTGGGTACACATGGATCATTCTACAGGATAGAGCATATTTGGGCCACAAACAACTATCAATGATTTCAAAAACATTGAAATCATACATTGTATCTTCTCTAACCACAATGGAATGTAGTTAGAAATCAATAACAGTGGGAGAAATGGAAAATTCACAAATATGTGGAAATTAAACAACATAATCTTAAACATCTAAAGGATTAAATTGGAAATCACAAGGGAAATTAGGAAATATTTTCAGCAGATTGAAAATAAAAATACAACATACCAAAACTTATGTGATGCAGCAAAGACAATACAATAGAGAGAATCAACAAAACCAAAACTTGGTTCTTTGAAAGGATCAATAAAATTGACAAACATTTAGCTAGACTGTCAAAAAGAAAAGAGAGGACTCAAATGACTAAAATCAGAAACGTAAAGGGGACATTACCATTGACCCACTGAAATGAAAAGAACTATAAGAGGATACTATGGACAACCGTACACCTACAAATTAGATAAACTAAATGAAATAAACATAAAAATAAACACAATAAATACAAAAACTACCTACCCTGAATCAAGAAGAAATATGAGATTCCAACAAACCAATAACTATTTAAAGAGATTGAATCAGTAATCAAAAACCTCTCAACAAAGAAAAGCCCAGGGATAAGATGACTTCATTTGGGAATTGTACCATACATTCTAGAAGAATTAACACCAAACCTGTGGAAATTCTTCCAAAAAATTGAAGAGGAGGGGCACTCCCTAATTCATGTACAAGACCAACATCACCCTCATTCCAAAGCCAAATAGAGATACTACAGGAAAAGAAAATTATAGACTAATATCTCCTCAGCAACATACTAGCAAACTGAAATCAACTGCACATCAAAAGAATTATACACCATGATCAAGTGGGATTTATCCCATGTATGCAAGTGTGGCTCAACTTAAGAAAATCAATTAATGTAATATCCCATATTAACAGAATGAAGGAAAAAAACAACAGCAAATGATCTTTTCAGTTGATGCAGAAAAGGCATTTGACAGAAACCAGCACTGCTTCTTGATAAAAACACTTAGAAAACTAGAATTGAAGAAAACTTCCTCAACCTGATAAAAAGCTTGTATGAAAAACCTGCAGCTAACATCAGATTCAATGGTGAAAAGATTGAAAGCTTTCCCTTTAAATCAGGAGCAAGACAAGGAAACCCACTGTCACCACTGCTATTCAACATTATATTGATAGTTCTAGCCATAGCAATTAGTCAAGACAAAGGAATAAAAGGCATTCAAATAGAAAGGAAGAAGTAAAACTATCTGTATTTGCAGATGATATGATCCTTTATACAAAGAACCCTGAAAAATCCACAACAAAGTTCTTAAAGCTAATAAATGAATTCAGGAAAGTGATGGGGTACAAGGTCAACACATATATACAAGCAACAAAAAATCAGAAGAAGAAATCAAGAAAAAAATTCCATTTACAATAGCAACTAAAAGAATCAAATATTGAGGAATGAATCTAACCAAGAATGCAAAGGACTTGTATACAGAAAACTACAAAACATTGCTAATGGAAGTCAAAGAAGACCTATATAAATGGAAGGACTTTCTGTGTTCATGGATTGGAAAACCAAATATCATTAAGATGTTAATCCTACCCAAAGCAATTTATAGATTAAATGCAATCCCAATCAAAATTCCAACAAAATGGAAAATCCAGTCATCAAATGTATGTGGAAGGGTAAGGGGACCCAAATAGCTAAAGTCATCTTGAAAAAGAAGAATGAAATTGGAGGACTCAGTCTTCTCAATCTTAAAACTCATTACAAAGTCACAGTAATCAAAATAGCATGGTATTGGCATAAAGATAGACATGTAGACCAACTGAATAGAATTGAGAGCTCAGAAATCAACCCTGATATTTATGGCCAATGGATTTTTGACAATGAGGCAAAGACCACTCAATTAGGAAAAAACAGTCACTTCACAAATGGTGCTGAGAAAACTGATCTTCATTAGCACACCGTATACAAGAATTAAATCAAAATGAATCAAAGGCCTAAATATAGGAGCTAGAACTGTGAACTCCTAGAAGAAAACATAGGGAAGCACCTTCAGGACCTTGTGTTAAGCAATGGTTTCTTAGACTTTACACCCAAAGCACAAGCAACAAAAGAAAAAAAAAAAAAAATAGATGAATTGGACCTCATCAAAATTAAAAACTTTTGCACCTCAAAAGAAGTTATCATGAAAGCTAAATGGCAACCTACACAATGGGAGAAAATATGTGGAAACCATATATCCAATAAAGGATTAATACCCAGAATATATAAAGAAATCCTTCAACTTAACAACAAAAAGACAAACAACCTAATTAAAAAATAATCAAAAGACCTGAATAGATGTCTCTCCAAAGAAGATATACAAATGGCCAGAAAACATATAAAAAGATGCGCAACATCATTAGCCATAGGTAAATGTAAATCAAAACCATATTGAGATACCATTTTACACCCAGAAGAATGGATGCTATTACAAAAACAGAGAATAACAAGTGTTGGAGAGGATGTGGAGAAATAGGAATGCTCATTCATTGCTCGTGGCAATGTAAAATGATGGTGCAGCCGCTGTGGAAAACTGCTTCCACCGAAAGCTAAGTATAAAGCTATCATATCACTTGACAATCCCACTACTAGGTATATATCCAAAAAGAATCGAAAGCAAGGACTCAAATAGATGATAGCACACCAATGTTCATAGCAGCATTATTCACAAGTGCCAAAAGATGGAATCAAACCAAGTTGCTGGACGTCAACTGATTAATGGATAAATAAAATATGATATACACATACGATGAAATACTATTCAACTGTAAACAGGAAAGAGGTCCATATATATATATATATATATATATATATATATATATATATATATACACATGTTTCACATGGATGAAACTTGAAGACATCATGTTGAGTGAAATAAACCAGACGCAAAATGTAGACAAATATTGTATGAGCTCATCAATAAGAAAGAATTAGAATAATTAAATTCACAGAATCAGAAACTAGAATATAGGGTGCTAGTGAGGATAGAGAATGGGAAGTTAATGCTTAAATTGCAGAGTTTCTATTTGGGTGGGTAGAAAACTTCTGTTAATGGATGGTGATGGCAGTAGTATAACATTGTGAACGTAATTAACAGCCCTTAATTATATTTTGAATGTGGTTGAAAGGGGGAAATTTTGTTTGTATGTATATTATTAGAATAAAAATTGAAAGAACAACAATATAGGACTGCACAACACAAACAGTGAACACTAATGTAAATCATGGACTATAGTGAATAGTACAATAGTAAAAATGTACCACACAAATGCAGGCGGTTTATAGCAGGGTGGTATATGGGAACTCTGTATTTATACATGATTTGTCTGTAAGCTTATAACTTCTCTAATCAAAAAACTGAATTATGTAACAAATTAATCATATGAATAATAAAAAATCAATTGGCCATAGATGTGAGGGTGTACCCTGGAGCATCCTGCCCCACCATTTTGGTTTAACAGAAGTCTCAGCATAACACTTCTGATACTCATCCATGCTGTTACATTTATCAAAAGTTTGTTACTTCTTATTGCTAACAGTGTTCCATTATACATGTTTACTCATTCACCAGTTAAAGGACATTTGAACTATTTTGGAGATATTTTGATTAAGGCTGCTATGAACATTCATTCATGACAAGTCTTTGCAGGCACATATGTTTTAACTTTTTCTTGGGTAAATATATAGAGATGGTTCAATTGCATAATAGATGCATGTTTAACTTTATAAGAAAGTGGCAGACAGCTTCTAAAGTGGATGTACCATTTTAAATCCCCAATCACAGTGTGTGGGAGTTCCAATTGTTCACATCCTTATCAACAATGGGTACTGTCAGTCATTTTACTTTTATCCATTCTAGTAAGTGTGGAGTGGTATCTCATTATAATTTAAATTTCCGTTTCCTGGTGATTCAAGTATTCAGTGTTTTACATGACAAAAGATGGTGAGGGATAGAGAGTGGAAGTAGAACTTAATTGCTTCTCTTACTTCTGTAAACTTAGAACGGCTACACAAAGCTCTCTATGTCTGGGTTCAACATCTTTAAATTGTGGCTTATGCTAGCAACAACCTCATAGGGTTGCTATGAGGAATGAATGAGTTATGTTTGAGAAATTCTTAGAAGAATGACTAGAGCTTGATAAGTATATAATGAATATTAGCTTTTATTCTTATTATGCTATCATTATTTTAGCTCAAACATGAGAGGAATACTTTTGCTATAGGGTTGCATTAAAAATTATGTTTCTGGAGCTATGTGATCTGTTGCAACTGTTTTATAGCAGTGGGTGAGGGGACACTATAATAAGGAAGAGTTTGGGAGCACCTCCACCCACACACAAACACACACACTCTAGAAACCAAATCCTTTGGCAAGAAGCTACAGGGTGGTTTAATCTGTTTTCTATGTGGAGGATGAGGAAACCATTTCATGAAGCATACACAATGGCAATTTGGGGGTTGGAGTCAAAAGTGAAGAGATGCAAGATGCAAGAGAAAAGCACTTCAAGACGTGTTCTCCCGGCACAAGAGGGGCAGAAAGTTAGGAAGTACAGGTAGGTTAGCAGTGCAGGCAGGTATCGAGGTGAAGGCTGGGCCAGTTAAAGTGGCCTCATGGACAGCTCTGGGAGAGATGGTTTGGATGAAGTAGGGGAGGCAGACAGAACGGAGAGATTATAAGAGCAAGATCCCAGCCTAGCTAAAGAGAAGACCAAGCTGGTGCTGGGGAATTAAACCAGGTTTCGGAGAAAGGAAACTGGTAGTTTCTGCAGACTGAAGATAGAATCATTTCTAAAATATGCCAGCTCTTCCAAACTGATAATTATAAGCTCATATATTCCCAGGAGAGCTAGCAAACATTTCTACAAACAAAACAGCAAAACCCTCATGCTGAGTGGAGCAAGCCTACATCAGTGCTAAATGGGGGTCCAAGAGCCAAATGGGATCCAAGTCCTTTTCAGGTAATTTCCCACCCCTACCCTTTCCTGCATAGTCACTAAGCATTCTATTTTGGGTGTCCTGGAGAACATGCCCATCCACTCCAACCTCCCTATTTTTATCCCCAACCACTCTTTCCAAACATGCTCCTGACTGATCTTCCTATTCTGCCTCCCTCCCCTGTCCCCATCACTTCCACATTCAGTCCCAGTGTCTCTCTCACTGCCCCTTTCCCTGACACTTGGACCTTTGATTCATGCTTGCTTCTTCATCCCCTCCACACTGCCCCAACCTCATCTCACCCCAAGTCTGATGCTTTCTCAGCCTGGGAAAAGACACAAAGCATATGTTTAGCATCACTGTCCTCAAATCACGATATCCTCATCATGAAAAACACCTCCTGTACCACCATATCCATCTGTGTGCCTCTCCTTGGCTCTTTGTTGAACTCTCATCAGGCTCAGTTCCTGTTTCTGTTCTGGCTTCATCTCTCTGTGACCTTAAATAAGTCAAATCAATGCTTTACACCTGCTGGGAGGCAGGTGAAAATGTCCCCCTTTACAGGAGATTTGTGAGGACTCATTAAAAGCTCCTGAAGTGTTTTGAGAACCTACCTGGTCTCAGGTAGAGGAAGCATAAGTTCTTGACAGTGTGGCTGTGCATGTTCACCTTAAACTTGGCAGCTAGTAGAGAGTTCTCATGTCTTGGCTTTAGAAACAACTGCCTCAGGGTAGAAAAAGTCAGGCATGACTTCAATGCAACCATAATGCAGCTAGCCATTAGCACTTCAGGCTTTTTGTGTTCAAAATGCTTCAAATATATGTCAGTATTTTCTTCCTTCTGATGGCCTCATTTAGAGGCTTTCCTCTAGGAGACTCAATTGTTAATGTGTGTGAGAGTGTGTACAAATATCTTTTGTAGTAAAGGAAGTAAGCTGTACTGAGTGATTTCAGAGAAGTCTTTCTCTTATGTTATTTGGCTGAAATCACACACTAATTTATATCTGCAACTATACCTCTGCAGTGACAATACTCTAGCTCAAAATATATAATCAAAATGTGGGTGAGGGGCACTAAGAATAGCAGATGATGCCACCCAGTAAGTCCATTTGTGTGACTTTAAATGTAACTATCCTACAAAGAGGAAAACTTGTATCAACTGTGGCAGGGAGCTTAGATTCTGTTTCAGAATCTGAATCAGAGTCTAGGGTATTTACGAGGCTCTGGGTTAATGCACACAGTCCAAATTTGCTCAACCATGGTGACGTGGACAGGAAGGTAAGAGGCAGGCAAGCCCAAAGCCTAATCTGCTGCTGCTATTCCTTTTTATTCTTTACCAAGTTGCTTCACAGAATCAACCTAAATCAATAAGGATGCCAGAAATCAACTAAGATACTTTCTTTCCATAACCTTGAGCTTTAGTTGGAAGGATGAGGCAATTTCCCAGGCATTTGAATTCAGAAATGTAAACAAAAGTTAAATCAAGCTAGATCCAGCCAGTCATTTCTCTCAGGTAAACTGGCTCCGTAATTCATTGTAAACTGAAAAAAATTCCTCAGAAGGAGTGAAAAATAACTCATAGCACATAGACTCCAAAGAAGCACCTTGCCTCCACTCCAGGAACACCTTTTATTTTTCTGTTTTGTTATTTGGTGTTTTTTTCTCTGTCCACTCCACAGTCAGTTTCCTGAAAATACAAGTGAGACCCAGGGCAGTCACAGCTTCTGCTTAACATAATTTCATGCCCTCAGAGGTAACAGAAACACTAATTTCAATTCTATTTCAGGAGAAAATACTTTAATTAGGCCTGATGATAGCCCACTGATGCATCAAATTCCTTCTCCCAGACAAGCATGGGCCTATGAACCTGGGTCCAGGCTGAAGCAAAGTATCCCTGAAATCCAGGTCAAGCAGACGCATGTGCCACTTGCTCCAGACTGAGGTGTGTAGAACCAGGAGCATGATCTGGGAGGCACCTTCAAGGAAAGAAGCCAGTCAGATGTGAGCAGACCACCCACAGTGAAAATGAGGTTGAGAATAATAGCACCTAGGAGAGTGTCTTGAGAGCAGGGCCATCTTTGTGATCTTTCTCTTTTCCCAGAGCACCTAGGAGACAGACTGTGCTAAACACCCAGGGATGCTGTTCAGGGGAGCCATGCTTTTCCCATTCCACAGAGGGTACTGTCTGCAAGGACAACTGGTTGAATGAACAGGAGTATCGATGGATTTTAATTTAAAAGCTGAGTGCAAATCTTTAGTCCTTGTCAAGAGGGGAAGACAGTTTCTTTATTAAGTATCTGACAAATTGAAAAAGGAAAATCTGTCTTGGAGAATACAGAATGAATCATAGAGAACAAATATCAAAGATATTTGTTATTTCCTTTGGTTGATACCACAAAATGGCAGGGCAGGATATATTTCTTCACTTGCAGTGCACTTGTATACTGGCTTCATTAAAGTCAAAGTCTTTAAAAATTAAAATAAATATCTTAAGTGTGTTGATATGCAGAATAAATCCCCGGAGACCCCAGGCAAAGAGAGTGAATCCAGGTTTAAGGAACCCTGGAGGAAACACTAAACTGGCAAGCACAGAAGCAGACATGATTTTCTAATCCCTGTGGCTCCTGACTAAGGAAGGGAGAAAGCTCTTAGGACCTGAAATAGATCAGCAGCTCTGAGGTTTTAAGTGATGTTTTAGGTAATCTGTTAAGTAATGTGATGACTCTGGTATTTTATTCAACATTCACGTGTCTATTTAGTGATTTTTTTTTCAGGTAGGGAATTATGGGAAAACACTTTTAAAAAAAAGCAAAAACTCAATATTAGGGATAGAGGAGGGCCCGTAGGAGCCAACCGAAAAGGAAATCCTTATCTCATGGGGTCACATTGCAATTGATTTTGCTGACCTTTGCTTCGCCTCCTGCCTCTTGCACTCAGCAATTTCACTTGCTCTTTTCTACTCTCCTCCCCAGCTACTGAGAAATCAGTGTTCTGTGGCTCCTCTTCCTCTACACACTCTCCCCAGATAATTCCATCTACTTTCATGCTTTCAGGTATCACCTAAATGGGCTTAGACTCTGTTGTCTGTCAAATCTGTGTTTGCATCCTGTTTCTACCCCTTACTTCCCAGTGGGTTACTTTGGGAGAGTTGCTCACCCTCTCTAAAGTTTTAGGTTTTTCTCACATAATATAGGTGCTACCATCACAGAATATTATGGTGGTTAAATGAGAAATCTGTTGTAAGAGCCTATAATCTCTTAGCACAAATTTGGTCCAGGGCAATTATTCAATAAGTGATAGCTAAAATTAAAATCATAACAACAAACATGCATTTGTGCTCACTATGTGCCAGGAACTGACCTAAGAACTTTGCTTACATTGACTCATTTAATTCTCACAACAGGTGGAGAAACTAAGGTGCAGAAAGGTAGATAAAACCAGTAAACGATGGACCTAGAATTCAGCTGAGGTGGTCTGGCTCAAGAGTCCATGCTCTCACACTATTAGACATACTTTGTCCCTCTGGCTATTAATATTATAGTAATATTATAACTATAACGCAGCCTTAGTCTCTCCCTTGAGCTGTCAAGTCTATTGGTTTTTTAAAGGAAAACTACCTGATGCTCCACAGGCACCTCAAATACAACATGCGCAAAATCAAACCTTCCTACTCTGCTCCTCCACCTGCTTCTTTCTTAAGAGTGGATGGCATCACCCAGGTGAAAAACCTGGCATCTAATTAGACTCCTTGCTTTTCCTTGACAGACCCACAATAAATAAGTCAATGATTGATTTTTAATTCCATCCCCAATACTTCCCTAGTTCAAGTCTTCATCATATCTGGACTAGATAATAGCCTTCTAACTGGTTTTCTTGCCTCCAGATCAAAAACCCAATTTCTCTTCAACTCATCTCCATAGATTTAAAATACAAATCAATTCATTTAAATCCTGTGCCTAAAGAACCAGTAAGATACTTCATGTCTGGTTCCTGTTTACTTTCCAGCCTCCACCAAGCCCCATGTCTCACTCACACTTCAGCATTCCCAGCTGCTCTAGGACTCTCTTTCTTTCTCTCTCTCTCTCTCCCCCCACTGTCTCTCTGCTAACTCTGTCTCCTTCTCTCTCTCTCTCTCTCATTCTGTCTTACACACACACACACACACACACACACACACACACAGCATGCTGTGGCACAGCTAGTATATTAGAGTCTTCATTAAAAAAAAAAAGTTATTCAGCATATCTACTGAGACTACATTAAAAAATCACAAGGAAGATGTGACCACTTCCTGTCCGGCTCCCCTCACTGCCCAAATACCCACAAAGTTAAATCCCTTTCTTGAAGAAAAAAGTCACTTTTAACCAGTTTTATAGGTAAGCCAAAAATATTTAAATCATCTTTCAAAGACATAGAACTTCCCCGAATCACAAACCAACAGCACTTCCTATATTCTGCTTTTAGCATCATAATACCTTTTTTCTTTCAATCTGAAAGATAAGCTGACTGCTTTTCTTCTGGTACCATAATGTGCTAGCATGTGACTAGTTATCTGTTTGCTGAAGCCAAAAGGCCTCCAATAGTCTTGATTGTTGAAGAAGCACAGAGTATTCAACAGCATTATCCTACTGCCCACTGTTGCCCTACATGTATCATCATGATGTGTCACGACGGAGGCCCAGGGAATTTTAAGGTGACACAAACTTCTATTAGCCTGTCTAAACTCCCTGTTTCTTTCATTTCCATTTCTCCTTTAATCCAGAAAAGCTACATATTGAAATTATATAAAATTAAGTAACCCTTGATCACCTATGCCCAATGCTCTAGCACTCAGAAAAAATTCTCAGTAGTTGACATACAAGTATAGGCAGATTCTATTTAAGAGCCCGGAGTGAAAAGAAGAAACAGGAGCTAGTTCTAAGTTCCCACGGGTCACAATGTTAAATATTTTAAGCTTTTTTATTTAGAAGTAACTTCAAACTTAAAGCACAGTTGCAAAAATATTACAAAACCCTAACTCCAACAGACACTCCACCCAGATACCCAGGCCTACCAATGTTAACATTTTGCCACATTTGTGGTATCATTGTATCTGTCAACTATATATGTATGTATGTATGTATGTATCTGTTCATCTATTTTGTGAACATTTGTGAGTAGGCTGAATAACTCATGCTCTTTGAACACTTAATATTTCTATGTATGTTTCCTGGGAACAAATATATTCACTTATGTAACTACCTTAAGCACAGTTATCAAGATCAAGAAATTAAAATTGATATTTATAAAGCTTATATTCTATGTTCCAATTTGTTCATATCTCAAAATAATGTCCTTTTGGGCATTTTCTCCATTTTTAGGTCCAATTCAGGATCATGTATTACATTTAATTGTCATCGTCTTTTTAGTCTTTTTTTAATTGTGGAAACATATGTATACACCATACAACATAAACTTTGCCATATCAACCACTCCCAAGCGCACAATTCAGTGGAATAATCACATACCCAATGTTGTGGTTCTCTCACATGATGTTATTTTGTCTCATAACCTCGTGGGGGCAGTCTTGGGTAGTTATAGAATGCACAGGCTGGATGTCAGTCACCCAGCTCTTACATCAAGTTCTACCTACCACTTACTAGCTGTGTAACCCTGGACAGTCCAAGGCTCAGTTTCCTTATCTGTGAAAAGCACTTAATTGAATGAAAATTTTGAATGCATAGCACATACTTAAGTTGATTAATAAATGGAAGCTCTTATTTATGAAGAGTAATAAAGGAGAGATTAATAATTTCAGCCAGGCTGTGCACCAACATTGCATGGGGGCAGGGCACCTTTAAATTATTTTTCACTGAAGTCAACTCTCACCATTCAAGGACTAAGGTTTTCTACAGGATACAAAAATATGTATTTATTTTGGTTGCTCAACTCTTGAAAACATTTTAACAGTACCTATTACAGTCAGTGTTTTTTTCTTCTTTAACAAAATGATGAGCACAGTATAAATATTAAACCGAGGAACCTTTTTTTTTTTTTTATGTCTAGGCTTTAATTAAAATTTAGCAGGGAAAAAAAAATCATTCATGTTGATTAGCACCATTAGATTGCATAGTTGTATGTTGATCCAAACCCATCCTTGCCTCTGTATCTGTTATTGAGGATTAGCAAATTGGAGTGGGTAAAATAATATATATCAGTAAAAAGTATATATGCTGCCTACAACTGAGTTTTGATATTAAATATGTGCTGTATTGAGATGATCAGAAAGCAAATAAGTGACAAAGTTGTATTAATATAATGTTTTTAAAAAGAAAGTTGTATTTAACACAACATTGTGAATGTAATTAACAGCACTGAGTTATATATTTGAATTTGAAATTTTAGGTTGTATATATTATTAGGATAACAATTTTAAAAAACAACAAAAAATGTAGGACTGTACAAACAGTGAATCCTAATACAAATGGTAGACTATAGTTAGTAAGACAATTATAACAATATTCTGTCATCACTTGTAACAAAGGCATGACACTAATGCAAGGTGTTAATAATGGGGAGGGAAGCAAATCTGTATTTTGAAGGCAAGACTGCATGTTTTTTCTGTAAACCTACAAGTTCTCTAACAAAAAAGATAAATTTTTAAAAATGTATCACATCAGTCATAAGACAGAGACTCCCTGGGGGCATTAATTTTTTCTAAAAGTAGATGTACATCAATAAAATAGCATGTTGTGCTAGAATTAGATAACTTATAGTCTTTAGTCAAATTAAATATGTTACCTACCCCTTTCCAGTAAAGAATAATTATAAATACATTTTATTTAATAGCCTATTCCTCAAAATGAAACTTTTAAAGCCAATTTTAGATTCCATATATAAACCTTAAATTCTTTAATAGGGTGAAAACTCTGAAAAGTATATAAAAGTTTCAAATAATAAATAATTGCTTTTATTGAGCACTTCCAACCTTATGTCAAGCACTGCGCTACCTGGCTTTTGTTTATTTTCTCTAGTCTTCTCATCAGTGGACATTTACAGTTGAGGAAATAAATCAAAAGAGGGTAAATAACTTGCCCAAAGTCAATAGCTTGCAAATGCTAAACTGGGGTTGGCTTACTCTTTCTTCTGCATCCTACAGCCAAGGATTAGGTTTCCCATGAAAAACTACCAGTAATTGGATTTTGTTTTAGAAATTTATTTAAATCATATTTCTTATAAAAGAGTTATTTGCCAGAACTTTGAAATTCAGTTGATAAACGAATTTGTAGCTCTTTACAATCTGTGTACTTAAAAAATACAATAATGATAATCATGATTGAATGCCATATAAGAAATGCATAGTCAGAAGAAACAAAATGTTCTTCTTTTAAAGCTGATCTTTGTTTTCCTGGTTTCATATTTTTTTTTAATCATCATTTTATTGAGATATATTCACATACCACGCAGTCATACAAAACAAATCGTACTTTCGATTGTTTACAGTACCATTACATAGTTGTACATTCATCACCTAAATCAATCCCTGACACCTTCATTAGCACACACACAAAAATAACAAGAATAATAATTAGAGTGAAAAAGAGCAATTGAAGTAAAAAAGAACACTGGGTACCTTTGTTTGTTTCCTTCCCCTATTTTTCTACTCATCCATCCATAAACTAGACAAAGTGGAGTGTGGTCCTTATGGCTTTCCCAATCCCATTGTCATCCTGGTTTCATATTTAATCTATCGATATATGTAAAGGCATATCATAATTTTTCAGAAATGGTAACAGTCTCCTAGACATAGAATTTGGGAATAAATAAGGGCCAAAACAAAATTCATTCTTTTTTTCTAAATGACTTGTCAAGAAAAAAAGAATACCTTAACAGATTATGAAAACAATATCAAATTGACTATTTAAGAACCAAGTTAAAGCATAATGACATTTCATCTGTCAGAGGAACAATGATTACAGAATTTGTCAATATCCAGTGTTGGTGAGGGAGACAGTTGCTCTCATCCACTACTGGTGAGATCATTAATTGGAGCAAACTTTCTGGAAGATAATTTGCAGTATCTATCCAATATTGAAATGTACATACCCTTCGCATCAGCAATTCCATTTCATCCTGGCAAAAGTGCTAACTACAATATTGTTGACAGAGGGGGAAAAGTTCTCCAGAAAATGAAATGCCCATCAACAGGAACTTCTAAAATATGGTCATACAGTGATACAGTGCAGAACCAGGTGGTCACTAAAAAGATGCACTGATATGGATAGTCACACAAGATAAATTGTCATGTGGGAAGAGCAAGCGGTAGAAAATTATGGACATCATAAGCTTAATTATGTATTTGTTTCCATATTCCTAGGATACTTCTTGAATTATACCTAAGAAGTTATCACTGTTCTAGGGAGAAGGGAAGGGGGCTTTTAGTTTTCCACTGCATACCTTTGAATTATTTTACCATTAGCAGCAGTAACTTTATGAGAATGAAAAAGATATTTAAAAAGCATAACATAAACTATTGTAACATTGTTTCAGTTTTAAAAAGTTGTTGGAGTTTAAAAATGTATAATAATAATTTAGTCATTTTTTATTGCTCTTGCAGCTCTATCTCAATTCTGATATTAAACAAAGCTTAAATATAAAGAAATAAGATCTCTAGCAAATGAAACATTTTTCTTTTCCCTTATAGTAAATTAAAGGCCTCAAGGAGTTTAAGATCTTAGCAACTTTAACTGTACCGTAATCTGAGATTGCGTATCATACTGTGGATTATGTATATTCCTACCAGTACCACCACTTTGTGGCCTCATTTCTTTCTGTTTCTGAAAAAGGAAGTCTGAGGCAAAGAAGAAGGAGGAGGCAATAACATTTATGCAGGTTAGACCAGGTAAGGCATTCAAGTGGCTTATTGTGTCTGCATCAGATTTTTTTTCCTCAATCCTGTGCAAGTTAGAGCTCTCAAGTCCTCATGGAACCAGAGAAATAAAGAATTCTAGCTCTTTTCTCTTCTCTCTCCCCTCCTCATTTTCCCTTTCCCTCCCACCCTTGCTTGTCCTTTTTCTCCTTCTCTCTGTAAACAGAGGAGAAAAGAGAAATATCCAGTTTCTTTAAATTCTATTGATGGGTTTCAATCTCAAATTCTTGATCACACAATGACAAATGTCACTGATATCAAAATGTCATTATCATTTTTAGAATGATTGGGTAGACATCATCCTTGCCATCCATGCTGAACTTCTATCGCAGTATTTATCACACTATATTGTAATTTTCCACTTTCAGTATCTTTCTTCTTAAATTATACAACAAACTCACAAGTGGCAAGAGACATGCCACTTCACCTTGAATCTGTGACACCTAATACTGAGCCTGGCAGAGAATAAGCACTCAATGAATGTTGTATAATGGAATGACAGATGTGAATGGTTGTGTGAACAGATGCTTAGATGATATAAAGCTAAAATGCTGTCAAGGAGACAAAACTAACCCTCTTGGGGGGTGTTGCCCCTCCCTTACATCACCCTGTATGGCCCCGGAGGATGGCTGGTTAGCCACAGACGGGTAAGATTCCTCAGGGAAGGAACAACCTAAGACAGGCACAGTTGCAGGGGGCCATCAGGAGAAAACTTGGGGGCCAACAGAGGTGGGGCACAGAACCTCACCTCTCCAGCTTTGCAAGGGTCTGAACCCTCACCCCCTTTAAGGGAGGTCTCCTGCCCCTGTGGCTACTTTGTTTCCCATGCCCGGCTCAGATCGGAGCCCAAGAGGCAGACAGAGATCTGGCCAGCGGCTAAAATAAAAAGGGGGACATGTGGGAAACTGAGTCTTCCATGTTGCCTAAGGCATATCTAGGGTGGTGGCTTAGAGCCATGTGGGCCCGCCCTGTAAAGATATGTGTCTTGTGACTATGACGACAACGTTTACCATTGTCCTAAACCTAGACTGTTCCTTCTGATATGCAACAGGATGTAAACATAAGTATCTGGTGGGCTCTCCCGAGCCTGAGGACATTTAGCATAGACTCCCCGATCTTCTGAAATAAATAACTGGAGCAAAGGTGCATTATTGTCCACTTAGCACGAGATGCAGTGGACCCCCTGCTCCCTTAATTCTTAACTTTGTGTCTGTGTCTCATTCCTGCACCGCTCTGTCAGCAACAAGTGGCAGACAAGATTAAATTAGAGGATCTAGAAAGGAAAGAAAATTAGAAGAATTTATACGTATTATAAATTCTGAAGACATACTAAAACCATGTACAGAAGTTGACAGGATAATCATTTTTCAAAGGTTACATTTTTATAAAACACATTGGATCAAGTTACTAGGAAAAAAAAGCTGAAAACTATAGGTTCCATGCTCAAGGTAGACTAGTACACTTGAAATCTTACATTTTAAACAGATGGCTTTTTCATCTTCCTGTTTTCTTGACATTTTTATTACAAATTACTTACAAAGAAACTCATTTGCAGGAAATTGGTTTTTTCGAATCCTTACTTTTCTCAGGAGAAATCTAGGCCTACATGTAGTATAGGCCTTGCAATCATCTTTGATAGAACCAAGAATATAACAGGTGTCTCTCAGTTCTATATAAATACATTCACAGCATTTGAAATATTTGCTATAGCATATCAGAGATCAGAAAATAAAAACTTGGGCATTATCTTACAAAACAAATTGTACTCTATATTACTAATCAACATTCTACATTGAGTTTAAAAAGCAAAATGTAGTATAATAGAATTAGTGGTAACACTGTCCTGAAAACAATTACGAAAATTAAAGATACAAGTCAAGGTCCTTTGGTTTAATGATCAATAATTTCAAGTTCAAATTGATCATTATAAAACAATCATTGCTTTAAAAAAAAAAAGTCAAAATACTATTTCGACCATGGGTTTTGAGTCATATTTCAAATATAAAACTTCAAGTACATAGGTATTATCACTCGACTAAAAAAATAGATCATTAAGTAAAAAAATTTAAAAGATATCAAAACATAAAAATACGGAGGTAAGAAATTTAATAAAAACTGAAGTTGTACTTGAATGATATAAATCATTAGTGTGTTCTTCCAGTTAGCATACTGGCAGCTCTCCGGGGCAGAACTGGTTCGAACTACGCAAGTGCCTTCTTGTTGTACATTGAAATCTGCCCGAGGAGCACATGGAAACTTCGTGGCTTGGGCTGTGGTCACTGAGATGTTGCAGGAAGGTTTCCCATGACCACGGGTTGCTGGGCGTAGAAGGGCTTCTATACAAACATCTGCAGCCATACACACATGAACAGCACTGATGTTTCTTATATCATTTCTCTTCTTATAAACAGAGCCGGTATAACAGCTGCAGTAAAATTTTTCGGAAAATTGCTGCAGATCTTCAAGCGTGGGTTTCCCCTGTACTGTGTACTTTCCACCTTTCCCAATTTGAATATCAAAGTTTGTTGGGTTCAGGTGAAGATAGTCATTTGAATTCCAGTCTTTCCTTACACACACTCCTTGTTCCTGGCAAAGCACTTGGCTACACATTTTGGCTGCTAAGGTGACATTGATCAAGTAAGGATTGAGGATAGTCTTCAAGAAGAAGTCTAGATTATTGCAAGCTTGCTGTGAAAATATAAGAAATTATAAGGTCAGAACATAAGGAGACAAGTTAGTTCATATGTGAATCAATTCACTGCAATAAGCGATTTTTAAGGAAAAATGAAAAAACAGATGCAGATAGAGGTAGAAAATATTTTTACCATTTTTACCTTAACAAGCAAGTATACTCCAGCTGTGTGAGTGTGTGTTTTAACATTTCTAAGCCCCACATACCATTTCATGCCATTGACTGATAAACTAGTTGAGGCTTCATATACCCTAGCCTGTTCTTCCTCCATAGTCCATAAACTAATCAGGGAAGGCAGACTGGTACAGCAGTCAGAGCACGGATTCTGCCCTGATTGGAATCCCAGCTCCATCAATGATGAGCTGTTTGAGCTTTGGAAAATCTCAAATTTTCCAAATATTAATTTCTGATCTGGGTGACACTGGGAAAATTAATTACCCTGTGTTCTAGTTTTCTAATGCTGCCAGGATGCAAAACACCAGAAATGGATTGGCTTTTATAAAAGAGGGTTTATTTGGTTACACAGTTACAGTCTTAAGGCCATAAAGTGTCCAGGGTAACACATCAGCAATTGGGTACCTTTACTGTAGGATAGTCAATAGTGTCCGGAAAACCTCTGTTAGCTGGGAAGGCACGTGGCTGGCATCTGCTCCAGAGTTCTGGTTTCAAAATGGCTTCTTCCCGGGACATTCCTCTCTAGGCTGCTGTTCCTCAAAAATGTCACTCTGAGTTGCTCTTGGAGCATTTTTCCTCTCTTGGCTTCTCCAGGGCAAGAGTCTGCTTTCAACGGCCATCTTCAAACTGTCTCTCATCTGCAGCTCCTCTCTCAGCTTCTGTGTATGCTTCAACGTGTCCCTCTTGGCTGTAGCAAGCTTGCTCTTTCTGTCTGAGCTTATATAGTGTTCCAGTAAGCTAATCAAGGCCCATGCTGAATAAGAGGAGTCATACCTCCATGGAAACCATCCAATCAGAGTCATCACCCACAGTTGGGTGGGTCGCATCTCCATGGAAACACTCAAAGAATTATAATCTAATCAACAGTGATACATCTGCCCACACAAGATTGCATCAAAAATAATGGCATTTTGTGGGACATAATACATTCAAACCAGCACACCCTGTCTATGCTTCAGCTTCCTCATCAGAAATATAAGGATAATTATGCCACCTACCTCATAGGATCATTGTGGTGATTAAAAGATACAATGAATATTTAAGTGCTTTACACAGAGCCTAGCATATAATCAGTTATTCCTCAGTCAATTATAAATGAATATAATACATTTCACATTGATCAGACAAGTTTAAACACTTTTGAAAGATTGTTTTTTAAATTTCTAGCTCAACACAACTAATAAGATTCATCTAAGAATGCTTTGCATTAAATATTACATATAGTTCAAGTTATGGGTGAATTATGACAGATTTTTTACAAATATACTTTTTTTTGCAGAGTCAGGTGAGTAACCGAAATGATTCCTCCTGAGAATGATATATTCTAAAACTTGGACACTGGCATTTTACAGCCATGGATGATAGTTGATTTCCTCATGATCCTGAGTCAGCTAGTCCTTCAGCAGACCAAAGAGAGTAGTGGTGGAAGGTCAGCAGGCAAAAGTTAAGGAATCTTGGCATCTCACACTTGAACCTATTTCTTTGTACCTTCCTTAGGATGCTGCCATCTGGAGTAGGCAGAATAATGCCCCCCCCCCCCAAATATATATGCTCTAATCCCCCAGAATCTGTGAACATGTTACCTTATATGTCAAGAGGCATTTTGCAGATGTGAATAGGGTATGAACCTTGAGATGGGAGATTATCCTGCATTATCTGGATTGACTCAATCTAATCACATGAGTTCTTAAAAGCAGAGACTTTCCCAGCTGGGTTAGAAAGAGGAGACAGAAGAAGAAAGAGGTGAGATTCAAAGCATGAAAGAGACCCAATCTGCTATCTGTGGCTTTGAAGATAGAGGGAGGGAGCCAAGAGCAAAGGGATGCTAGTGACATATAGAAGGTAGAAATGGCCTTCCACTGTCAGCCAGCAAATAAACACAGATCTCCACAAGGAAATGAATTCTGCCAACAACCAAATGAGAAAAGGAAATGGATCCTTCCCTAAAAAGTATAGGCATAATTTATACTCATAATTCATCATTCATTCAAACACTCGCCAGCACCACCACCGATTACCCTGTGGTCTAGACCATCACCTTCCTCTTCTCCCTGCTTTCTGTGCTTGTGCTCCTGCAATCTAATCTCAACTCAGGTAAGAGATTCTTCTACCATGTTAGTTAGAAATTGCCCTTCTCTGCTCAAAGCCCTCTGATGGTGTCCCATCTCAAAGTAAAAGCCCATGATTGCCTATGAATCCCTACATCTGACTCTGCTGGTTCACTCATCACAAGTGTTACCAGTCTCTCCCTTGTTCACTGCATCCCAGTGACACTTAATCTTCTCATTCTTTCTTGAAAATGTCAATCACATTATAGCCTTAAGGTCCTTGCATTTATTGTACCCAGTTGTCTAAGAGACTTGCTCAAATGAAACATATCAGAGACACCTTCTATAACTATCTCATCTAAAATAGCACTGTTCCTTCCCTCTCCATCCTTCTTACACTGCTTCATTGCTGTTCACTGTATTTATCACTACCTAATACATTATATCTATATAAATTGTATTTCCCCTCATGACAACATATCTACATTGACAAAGGGAATTTGTTTTATTCACTGCTGTATTTCCAGGACATAAGTGATTACCCAGCTCCCAGTAACAACAGATGTTCAATAAATCAGGCATCTGCAAACTTTTCTGTAAAGCAAAGTAAATACTCCAGCCTTTGTGGACCATACAGTCTTTGTCATGACTCATCAACTTTGCCTTTGTAGTTCAACAGCCTCCATAGACACATACCTAGACGTATGAGCACAACTATGTTCCCATCAACTTTTCTATTATTTTAATTACATTTGAATAATGTGTTCTAGGTACTTGGATTATATCAGTAACAAAACAGGGCAACATCTCTAGCCACCTGGAGCTCACATTATAGCAGGGGGAAGACAATGAGCATCAACTTGATAGGTGGTGGTGAGGTACTATAAAGAAAGAAAAAGTTCAACAGAGCAGAGGAGGTGGTGCTGAAGGGAGGAGTCATTATTTTAATAGGGTGCTCAGAGTAGGCCACATTGAAAGGTCTTTGCATTTGACTCAGCCATGCAGGTAGCTGGGGGAGAGTGAATGTTCTAGCAGAGAGAACAGCCAGTGCAACGGCCTAAGTCAGTGTTTCAATAAATTTTGGTATACATTGAAATTTTAATTTTACATACTTTTCACACATTATGAAATACTATTCTTCTTTTTTTCCAGCCATTTAAAAGTATAAAAACCATTCTTAGGTCATGAGCTCTACAAAAGTGGGCAGTAGGACAGTTTTGGCTTATGCGGTGTAATTTGCTGATCCCTGCAAAAAAAGTCCTTGAAGGACCATATGAATGAATGAATGAATAAATAAAATAGGTGTTCAACAAGCAGTAATTGAATGAATGAACACATGAATAAAAGAATGAATGAAAGCACTCTGACAAGTTGGAGCTCTTTTTAGAAGACATACACAGTATGGTTTAGTAGGAAAAAACACCTCACTGTCCAAGGGCTGAGATTGTAGTCTTGTTTTTGCTTCTTGCAGTCCATGTGTGCTGGTTTTAGACTGTTGCATACCCAGGAAAGACTATGTTCTTTTCATTCACTCTGGTGGGTGCAGACTTATTGAGGGTGGAATCTTTTGATTGGGTTGTTTCCACGGAGATGTGACCCACCCAATTGTGGGTGGGAACTTTTTATCAGATTATTTCCATGGAAGTATGATGCCACCCATTCAAGGTGGGTCTTAATTAGTTTACTGGTGTCCACTATGAGAGGATAAAGGGCAGAGACATTTTGAAGGAAGTTCAGAGAGATGCTTAGAGAGAAAACACCCAGAGACATTTTGGAGAGAACTGACACAGACTCAGATGTTTGGAGATTCTAAGCTAAGAGATGAAGGTCAGAGTTTGACCCAGAGAAGCTAAGTGAGAACCCGCAGCTGCTTGAGGAGAAAGTTACTGGAATCAGAAGCTGAAAGCAATGCAACTTGGGAGCAAAGGAACAGCAGATGCCAGCCACGTGCCTTGCCAGCTAACAGAGGTGTTCTGGATGCCCCTTCCCAGCTAACAGAGGTATTCTGGATGCCAGCAGCCTTTCCTCAGCGAAGGTATCCTCTTTTTGATGCCTTCACTTGGACACTTTTATGGCCTCAGAACTACAAATTGTAACCTAATAAATCCCTTTTATAAAAGCAAATCCATTTCTGGTATTTTGCATTTCGGCCGCTTAGCAAACCGGAACACCATGCAACCTCAACAATTTCAGTTAATCTCACTGAACTTGTTTCCTCCCTCAAAAATGGGCACAAATTTTTCTGCCTTTTAACATGACCACATAAGTGCAAGATATTTTGATTCAACCAGTATTAATTGAGCACCTACTCTTGTATGCCAAGCATGGTACTTATTTTCTTATTCAATACCTCAAAACCTTAAAGGTAGAAGAGTTTACAATTATTTTCTATCAATCAACTTACCCTACTGAAGGTTAAATTGAGGCTTCCCCATACTATTGTTCCAGATACACCCAGTGCGACACTTTCGCCAATTGTACTCACAAGGTCTTCCTGGCAAACGTGATAGAGATAGCAAGTAAGCATAAATGAGAATATTATACATAGAACAGTAGCACCAATAAAAACAATTTAAACATTTCCCTACCATTTCTTTCTTTCTTATTTTTTAACACAGATCCTGTCACACTATAAACAAAAATGAAGATTACATATTATTCATTTAATTCCATTGATAAGAGAACAGACCATAGGGAGAAAACCTGAGTTAATACATTGCCTATGCTACTTAATTTTACCTAATTATCCATGGGTGCTAAGATTTCTGTGATTACACTAAAAAAGTAAACCTATTTTGATTTTCCTTTCTGACAATGATATAGAGCTATGTGCATACACATTTCTAAATGATATTGAAAGCTACATTTTGTTCCCTTCAAAACTGATGCCAAATTCCACTAAACACCATTTGTGAACACTATATCATGGCCCTTATACCTTGATTTACTTACCAGAGTAAGGTACCTGGAAGATATATCAGTAAGAACTGGGCGGATATATACATAAATTGGAAGTGGACTTTTAGGATTGTGTATGTTTGAAATCCGAATGGCTTCTTCAACACGATAACGGGCAAATAGAACAGCTTGTGGAGAAGACTGTAGATGACGATTCAAGTAAACGGATGGGAAAAGGGCAGTGCTTTCCTTCCACAACCATTCAAGGTCATTATTTCTTTTCTTTTCTATATCAGGGCATCTTCCAGTGTATCCAGGTTGAGTATACTGATGGTTGTAACAATCAGGAAAAAGATAGTAACCCCATAAGTAATTTGGTCGAACTGACTTGACTAACTTTAGAGTGTTATGCATGAAACGCCTTCCTGCCTTTTCAAATTCTTCCTTGGCAATCTTGGTGGCCTCTATGAGGCCAAGTAGTGGATTGTTTTTCCGAACCAAATCAATAGACAGATTCTTGTAAATATCTTTAGGTGTCCAGTTCCTTTCCCAGGTAGGCCTCCAGTTTTCCCAGTCAATGACACCCAAGCCCAGCTGGCTTGCGGGCACGGTCTGGTCAATGTCGTTTGCAGCTTTGTGCAAATGTAAGTCTAAGACTCCCAACTGGGGAATCGCCCCATTCTCAAGTTTGCCTGTCATTTCATTTACATGAGGGTAGTAGCCCAGTCTATCAGCATAAAATATTGCAACATCTTGCCTTGGAAAACCTTTTCGGGGACTTCCTATAAAATTGAAGAGGCTCAGGTCTAGTAGTACATTAAACCTTTGATTACAAACTTCAGTGGGGGCATTCCAGGCCAGGAGGAAAGGAACATTTGGAATAAGAGGAGGTGCTCTGAGATTCATAGCCAGGCAACATGGAATCAGAAGGAAAGTGAACACTGCTTGGGGTGCTCTCTTGGATCCAAGGAAGCTCGCAAAGAAAATGTGCTTAAACCTTAGCACTCCCATTGCAAAGAGCAATGACTATGGATGTTACTTCTTTCTTCCTACACACTTTGGTTTACCCAATATTTGGTGCAAGATATGAGAACAAAAAAGAGGCAGTGAAATGCAGCCACTTTGATGGATAAAGAGGTATAAGGATTATGTCATATTTAAATATTCTTCTTCACCAAGTTTCAGGAAGGTTTTGCAACTGAAAAAAAAAAGAAATGCATTTGAATCAATAAAATTATTCCCTGTTATATATGACACAATTTCTAATACAGTTAACATTATTCTTTTCCCAAATAAATACTGAGCCAGTATAGAGGTGAATGCAGCTATTTTTAGGTGTGCAGAACAACACTGCACCAAACAGTGCCTTGGGAAAAGCCTGTTGAATGAAAAGACACTTGAGGTTTATCCTCTCATTCTTTTTGTTGCTTCTTAAAGACCACTTCATAATGGTCTGCCAAATATTGAAAACAATTTCTCAGAATTGTGAAATCTCATCTTTTATCTATCTTTTTATGAAAGGGGCAGGTAAGGTAAGAGTCATACCCGGTAGGAGTCAAAACTCACTCCTACCAGATGTAATAACACAAAACATTGCTGGAAGCTACTGTGTCAATCAAAATATCCTACCAAGGATCACGTTTAAATGCCCTTTGAAACACTGTTCCATGAAATCATACGGGAATGTACTTTCATGATAAAAGTTTATAAAAATGCTTACTACTTCATATCTTCCTCTGAAAAGATTAATTCTGGCCTGCTTTAATTATAAAAGAAATATATAAATTTTGGCCTTTTTATACTCATTGATAAGTGAGGTTTTGTTGTCATTCTAATTATCACAATGAGAAGAGTTACAGCAAATTCTTGGTTCATTAAAATTGCCTGAGCCTAGGACAAGGAATTAAACTGTATAAATTAGCATTTGATATTGGCAAAACTTATCTACAAGAAAACATATTTAAATGCTCTGTGATTCTAGGAAGAAATTAGAACATTTCTCTTTCATTCGATTAGTAGTATACCTCTATGCAAAGGCACGGTGAGAATTATGACATTGTCCCCAGAATATGTGTCCTTACCTTGGAAAATTTTCCAATCATTCCCATCCATGAAAAAGAAATGACCCTAATAAGAACTCTGTAGTCAGAATAAAATAAAATCTTAAGAACCATTGAAGTCTTACATTTTTGAAGATAATGAATTTTTCCCTGATGTCAATAACATGTAAAGGAGCTAAAGAGTTTTATAGTTTAAAGCCTTATGAACTTTCTTGCTCTGGAAATAAAAAATCTTGGCCTAAAGTAGTATTGTCAGGAAAAAACTAATTCTTTTCATGTCAGTCTCATAAACTACCAACACCAATGTCTGAATGCCAGGATGTGAGAGAAGTTAATGGAAAGGAGAAACAATCAAATTTCCCTACATCTCAGGGAAAGGATGGCTAAACTTACTGAAACAATAACATTCAAATCTAATTTCCACATAGTCATCTTACATAAGAAAAACAAGTGACAGAATGAGCTTATTAGGAAGGTCTTTCCCCAGAAACATTCAAAAAAGAATTGACACCTTTGTCCTTGATGATTATGAACTTACAGTCTAAAATTTATAAAGTAATAAGGCTCCTGATATTTAAAGGAAGATAGTCACCAGTGGTAAAAGAAAAGATTAAAATTTTTACAATTCTTTTCATTTTCAAACAAGCCTGGGGCTGACATTCAAGGATCTCTGGCCCATAGGGTGTTTTTTTAAGACTAGCAACACAATTAGATTTGTTTTAGAAAAATCAGTGCAACCACTCTAAAGAAGCTACAGTTCGAGTGGGACAAGAATAGAGGTAGTATAAGTAAGTAGAAGAGTAGTAGAATATTTAGAGTGACAAGGATGGAGAGAATAAGGAGTTGATGGTCATTGATCAGCAATGGTATTTCCTTTGGGGTAAGGAAGTAATAGACAATGACTCCTTAATTGCTGGATTGTATGGCTAGATGGGACCAGACTGAGTCATAAAGGCCATCAGTCCCTCAATCTCTTTCCTCAAAATCATAATCCCTCATCTGTAAAATATTTAAAACACAATAGTTATTGTAACGATGTTGATAGAAGATAATGGAAGTGAACTTTCTAAGAAAAAAGAAAATATGCTATATTCCTGGTGTAAATATCAAAAGCTATTTTTAAAATGTTATGTCCAATCCTGCCCCAAGAAAGATAGCAGAGTGAGAGGATTCAAGGACTTCATCCCCAATGAAGCTTTGAACAACCAGCAGGAATTGGCAAAAACATCTTTCTAAAAGGTTCAGAAAATAGTTAAAGGATTACCTTGACAGCCCAAGCTCCAAATCAAGAAAAAGGAAACTTAAAAGTGGTAGGGTCTCATGGAGCCCTGGCTGGCTCCTCCCCTTTCCTCTCAGTGGCTCATGCTCCTATCGTGCCTACCAGGTCCCAGTTCCAAAGGGAACAGAGTAACCCTTGTACACATAGGGGGCACATGTTTGTGTGCCCCAGTCTGTCTGCTGGCAGCCTGAGAGACCAAACCAGGAAACTCGTTGCAGGCTCCCTGTCCCAGGACTTGCCCTGCATGTAGAAGACAGCTCACAGAGTTCTTCCACAGAAAGCTGCAGGACAGCAGCCAAGTTGTGCCCAAGACCTTGAGGAAACTGTGTCTTTGAGAAGACATTCACATCCAGGTAAAATAGGGGGTTTCTAAGGGCCACATGTGCTTGCCCAACTCACAAGAGGCATGCACATAAAAGAGAGGGAGGCCCCTGTGCTTTGGCCTCAAGCTGTTCTCTAAACTACATGGTCAATCTGCAAAGACTGGGAAAGGTGGTGTTTTTTTCATTCTTTTTTTTTATTTTTATTTTTATTTTTGTTAGCTCTTGGCAATTAAGGACAGCTCTGTCATAACACTAGCTGGATACAAGCTTAAGGACAAACTTCAGAGTCTAAATTGCAGCAATAACATGTTAAAATATCAAAATGTCCAGGTTTCAACAAAAGATTATAGAACATACAACGAAATGAGAAATGATGGTGCAGGCAAAGGAGAAGATTAACACATTAGAGACCAACAGTGAGGACCAGAACTGGGATGTACGTAACTTAAGGTCACTTATGTTTCCAGAAATCTAAATTTGGGGACCTCAATTCCTCAATGCTATTTTAACTCTTTCATTTGACTTCTTTCTCCATGTGAAACATTTTTGCAATTTAATTTATAACTCCCAACAAGGATTCATTTAGTGGTTAAAAGATTACAGAATCAAATTTTTCTAACCCTATTGTCTTTTACAAGCATAGGGTTCTAAATGCATATGGTTCAATTTCCTAAGTGATCTAAAATATTTTGATTTATTAATTAAAATAAGAAATATGCAGAATATAAATTACTATTTTAAATGTGAAAGTAAAAATTCAGAAATATGGAAAAATATTGGTAAAGCCAAAGCTGGTACCATTTTTAGTGGCATTCCACTAACTCCTTTGTCCTTCCCCTTTTACTTTCTCTGTAATTATCATTATTCCTCTCCATTTGTTCCTTTCCATACCTTTGTCATAGCTTTGTCCCTGCTGTCAAAATAGAGTTTTGCACATGCTGGAGATCCTCAAGGCTAAAGAAATTGCTAATCTTTAATCTGTATATCCACTACCAGGCACAATTAAATGGCAGACAAACTACTCACAAAACTAGGGAGGTAGCCTTAAAAGCATGTCACATTACACAATTTCTATGCAGAAAGACATAACAGATTTTCCCAAACAAGTGATGCAGTAGAAAGTAAAAACAATAACTTACTTTCGAAGTAAGATTTAAAAAGTTTTCCTCTAAAATATCTGTAGGTCAGAAATTGCTCTAGAAAATCTAAGGGCACTGCAGTATTTAAACTATCAGGAGAGAAAAGATAACCTTTTGCCCAGTCAATTAAAGACTTAATCTTTTGAGATATTATTGTATGATGGGGAAGGGGAACCTGTATGTGTGCATGTTTGTGTGTATGTGTGTTTGTGTATACGTGTGTGTTTGTGTGTACGTATGTGTTTGTGTGTACATGCTTGTGCTACTTTAATCCCAACAAATCTAAGTGCCTGTGGCAGAGATTACTCTAGCAAGATAAATTAACATATGAATGTTATAAATTTCTAAATCAGCATTTGAAATTACTTTAGGAGCCCAATGGTAAAACAAGCCTCCATCACAGTTTTTGTCATTGCTAAGCATTTCGGTAAATTAAGAATTGATTTCTGTAGTGTAATACTGATGAAAAATGAATTTTAAGGCCACATTTTCAAGGAAATGCAGTGTTTACTATAAATGTTAATTTCTTTTTACAAAATTTAAAAAATAAGCTGAAATTAATATTTTCCAAATGATAAAGAAAATCAAGCTTGAAGTTTGTTATAGTTGTACTATTTTTCTGAGTCCTACCCTCTTTTACTTCAAGTGGAAATGAAGGGGGGACAGGAGAAAAAGAAAAACCATATAAATAAAGTACTCCCTCAAGAGCACTCCCTAAAATCAAATTTTCTTTTAATTGCTGTGTAGAACTTAGAGATATAAGATATACATGCTCATTTTATGCAATAAGTTTGTCCAGTTCTGCCATGATATAATTGAGAAATATATATCTAAGAAGCTATAAAACTGTAGTCTGAGTAATCATAAATTCTAAATATTGAATCCTTAAGCATGTTATATGTTTAAAATATTAAAACTTTGGCTTTTTAAATTCGTGATAGGTTAATCAATACCAAACATGTTTTATTAAAAATAGCTAGCATTCTTGGAAAAGAATTATTTTGAAAAGAATGTGAATGTGCCTGTAAAGGCATTCTGCCTGAAGTGTCTTAGATAGAGGACTTATTATAGTATTTATATAATATGCCTTTATTGGTAAGATTAGGTTATTGCTTAATTTTCGGAGCCACATGATTGATATTTAATAGATACATGCTAAATGAATTAATTAAATGAATAAACTTAATGTACTTATATTTCAGTAAACTCAAAATTACAGCCAGTGAAGACAAGACTTGGCCATCCAGAAGCCACAGATTGCAAACATTATTCAGAAGAGAAGCATGTATTCTATAGTCAAATATGAGGCACTGACATGACCAGATGTGACTGAAACCAAGTACTTGAATAAAGACTTGAAGACTCTTTAAAATCCAGATGCCAGTAGGGATGCTTCACTAGGGATGCTCCTTGCAATTCCAATTGTCAAACCCCAAGCTGAGCTCAGGGATGACTGGCTTGCAGTCAACCCATTTTACCAGCATTCTAAACCTGAGACCAATCCCAATTCTGTGATTACAGTAGTTCAGCTTCTTAACACTAATGGGCAAAACGACTTACGACCAAATTAAGTCAAAGTTTAAGAAAAGTAACAAACACTTGTTATTATTGGGTGTCTTGCATCATGAAGTTGACACACTATAAAAGTCAAAACGTGGGCTGTGAGGTCATACTTGGCCTTCTGTTAGCAATAACTAGTGTTTCTCTTCGTTTGACAAGTCAGTTGAATTTTGATTTTTATTTCTTTGAATCACCAAAGTCAGGGTTACTAAGACTTCTCTATATGGGATTATATTAAAGACCTAAATGGCCATGGTTGTCATGCAAAAATAGAAAACACATTTATTGGTAAATGTGCTTTGTCCAAAGGAAATAGGGACTTCATCGCATCAAATGCAACCAAGGACATTTACCAATGCTACAGATAAATGCTATTAAGAAAATATGTATCTGTGCACCTTCAAAAGAAAATACAACAGCTATTTTTTTCCCTTTTATCTATTTAAGTATTATGAGCCTGTAAGGATTTGAGGCATACAAATTGTTCTAGTTTGCTAATGCTGTCAGAATGCAAGACACCAGAAATGGATTGGCTTTTATAAAGGGGGTTTATTTGGTTACACAGTTACAGTCTTAAGGCCATAAATCGTCCAAGGTAACACATCAGCAATCGGGTACCTTCACTGGAGGATGGCCAATGGCGTCCGGAAAACCTCTGTTAGCTGGGAAGGCACGTGGCTGGCGTCTGCTCCAAAGTTCTGGTTTCAAAATGGCTTTCTCCCAGGGTGTTCCTCTCTAGGCTGCAGTTCCTCAAAAATGTCACTCTTAGTTGCACTTGGGATATTTGTCCTCTCTTACCTTCTCCAGAGCAAGAGTATGCTTTCAACGGCTGTCTTCAAACTGTGTCTCATCTGCAGCTCCTGTGCTTTCTTTCAAGTATCCCTCTTGGCTGTAACTCCTTTTCAAAACATCACTCACAGCTACACTGAGTTCCCTCTGCCTGTCCACTCATTTATAAGGCTCCACTGATCAAGGCCCACCCTGAATGGGTGGGGCCATACCTCCATTGAAATATCTCATCAGAGTTATCACCTACAGTTGGGTGGGGCACATTTCCATGCAAATCTAATCAGCACCAAAACGTCTGCTCCACAAGACTGCATCAAGGATAATGGCATTTGGGGGGACATAATACATTCAAACTGGCACACAAAATCGAGCACTTAAGATGGAGACTGAATTTGTTTTTTCCTTTGGACCAATTAAAATCTTGTCCAAGTTTAATAAAATATGGAATTTAAAAGGTTGGAATTATCATCCTTAAGTAACAATTTTTGAAATTACTTTGTTATATAGAAACTAAAATGTGTCTTAGAAGTTACATTTAGAAGGGAATTTAAAATTTGCATTCTATTTAATCCTGTTCTCTCAGAACTGCCCCCAAGGGCACCCTTCTCTCTATAATCCAAGATTACAATAATTGTTCCACAGACAGCCTAGAAACATTTATTGGTGTCTCCTTCTACAGTAACTTCTCTCTCTCTTTTTCCTCTCCTTTCTCTTCTTACATTCACTTTTAACCATTGATCTTTCTTTCTTGCCTTAATCTTCCATCTGCTAATGAGAGTTGAAAGCTGGCAACATCATGGCTAGAGGGTAAATTAAGAATCCAAGATCCAGAAAATGATTGAGGCTTTATTTCTGTTTTTCTTTTCAGTGTTATTGTTTTATTTGATGATTTACTGGAAGATTTCCTATGAAGATGGAAACTTGGAATACATTGGATTCAGCCAGAGAGATGGGTTTCCATTCCACTTATTTATTGATGGATTTTTATTAGAAAAATTGTGGGTTTACAGAATAATCATGCATAAAATATGATTCCCATATACCACCCTATTATTTTTAATGCATTTTTATTGTGAATTTTAACATATACATAACAGTGATAACTTTCAAATTATGGTTTAACAAGTAGTTAGAGAGTAAATTTCAAAGAATGTGAAGGGTCACAGATCCACAACTTCAGCCATTTCCATTATTGTAAAATATAACATACATATAGAAAAGGTGTTAACTTTTGATGTGTACCTCAACAAGCAGTTATATAGGTAATTTCAAAAATTGCTATGGATTACAGTTCCACAGTTTCAGTTCTAGCCTTATTATGCAATATAGGGTACACACAGAAAGGTGAAGACTTTCAGAGCACCATTCAACAAGCATCTAGAGAGCAAATCCCAAGGGATACTATAGGCTACAGTTCTAGCCATTCCAACACCCCAGCATCCAAAAATATATGTAATTATATAAAGTTACAGTATTCATAGATCTTTGTTAAATCTTATTTTGTTTGTTGCTACCCCTTCCTCTCAATATCTTTGTCCATCTTCAGGGGTGTCTAGGCAGTGAGCACCCTAACTTGTTTATATTGAAAAGGGGGGTCGACAGAATGGGGAAGGGGACTGCATCTGATTATTGATCTTAAAGAGGCTGTTGCCTCTGGGTTTTAGGACTTGTCTGGCATAGCGACACTCTGGTGGATTTAAGTTTCTGAAAGATAAAGCTTAGTGAGTGAAACTTTTATAGAATCTCAGTTAGGGGCCTAGGTATTTGGGGACTACTTTTGGTAAGGGGATGGCGTACTGTGGCCATTTGGGATGTCTAGCTGGAGCTTGCATGAGAGAAACCTCCAGGATAGCCGCTTGACTCTGTTTGGGATCTCTCAGCCACTGTGACTTCAGCTTGTTACCTTTCTTTTTCCCCCCTTTTGGTCAAGTGGGCATTTTCAATCCCTCACTACTGGGGCCAAGCTCATTCCTGGGAGTCATGTCCCACATCGCCAGGGAGATTCATTCCCCTGGGAGTCATGTCCCTCATTGGGCAGAGGTTAATGAATTTATTTGCTGAGTTACCACCCTATTATTAACACCTTGCACTGGTGTGGTACATTTTTTACAGTTGGTAAAAGAATGTTTTTATACTTGTACTATTAACTATAGCCCATGGTTTAACTTAGGGTTCACTGTGTTGTGCTGTTCCTTGGATTTTTTTTCTTAATTTTATTTTAAACAGCCTAAAACATTCCATTTTAATCACATTGAAAAATATAGTTGAGTGCTGTTAATTATGTTCACATGCCATATGCTATGACAACTAACATCCATTAACAAAACTTTTCCATAATCCCAAATAGGAACTCTGTATAATTTAAGCCTTCACACCATATTCCCTACTCTCACCCTGTCCCCTAGTAACCTGTATTCTAGATTCCAACTCTATGACTTTATTTACTCTGATTATATCTTATCAGTGAGTTCACATATTTGTACTTTAGTGTCTGGCTTTTTCTTTCAACATGACATCTTCAAGGTTCTTCTAAGTTGATGCATGTATTAGAACTTCATTCCTTCTTAGGGCTGAATAATATTCTATTGTGTGTATATACCACATTTTGTTTATCCATTAATTTGTTGAAGGACACTTGGGTTGCTTCTATTTTTTGAAAATTGTGACTAATGCTGCTATGAACATCAGTGTCCAAATATCTTTTCAAGTCCCTGCTTTCAATTCATTTGGGGTGTATACCTAGAAGCAGGGTTGCTTGTTTATATGGTAACACCATACTTAAATTTCTGATGAACTGCCAAACTATCTTCCACAGAGACTGCACCATTTTGCATTTCCACCAGCAATGAATGCATGTTCTGAATAAATCTGCCCCCAGAATATTGCATTAAAGAATATGGCTGTTGGGGGAACATAATCTATCCAAAACGGCACAGTGTCCCAGAGGTCTCATAGGCTACTTTCAATTTTATAATTCTTTTTTCTTTCTGCTCCCCACCCTGACTCATTTCAACTATCATGTCTTGAGTTTACTGATTCTTTCTTCTGCCAGTTCAAATCTGCTTTTGAAAACCTCCTGGGAATTTTTTCATTTAAGGTATTGTGGTGTTAAACTTTAGTAGTCCTATTTGGTTCATTTATAAAATTTCTACCTCTTTATTGAGATGCTCATTTTTTCATTCATTGTTTTCCTGATATCCTTTAGAACTTTGTCTGTATTTTCCTTCATCTCCTTGAGCATACTGAAGATCATTTTTAAAAAATCTTTGTCTGACATGTTGACAGTCTGGTCTTCTTCACTGATACTTTCTGGATTTTTATCCTCTTTCTTTGAGTGGGCCATCATTTCCTATTCATTTGTCTTCTGTATTTTTTTTTGTTTTTTGCACACCATATATTTTAATACTTTAAAATGTGAACTCTGGTTTATTTCCTGAAATATCTGCTTCTTGAGTGTGAAACCAGCTAATGATATGACAGAGATTTACTTGAGTGCCAACCCCCCATCAGGAACGTCTGCCCAAGGAGAATGCACAGTGCAGGGTCCTTCCTGACTCTGCTGTGCCTGAGTCTTACCCTCGACTCATGCTTTCTAGTGGCCTCAGGAGTTCCCTGTTTTCAGGAGTTTGAATGTCCTCTCTACTTCCCCAGAGACAGACCTTTTCCCTCTCCAGGATGATCCACTGCAGGGCTTAGAGCAGGTAAGCCTTTGCCCCAGGCTGCCCACTTCAATTTCTCTTGCATTTCTTTCCTTGTCTCATGCTACCTTTGCCTGGAGGGCAAATTCTAGTGGGTGGGGGCATGCCGGATTTCAGTTTCCCATGTCAGCCTTTCCAGCCAGAACAAGGCCAGTGACCCACAAAGGGAGCACCAGCTGCTTTCACAATGCCCTTGAAATGGGGTCAGGGATGGGCCAGGAAGGGCACCAGGACCTCCTTCCAAAGCTCCCCAAAGCTAAGTTTTCTTGGCGTGTCCAGCAAATGCAGCCTTTCATCTCTCCTCTAAGCTCTGAGGAAGTGTGCCTGCTTCAAGTGCCCTCTGAAGGTTGTCCAGGGTGTGTCTGAACAATGCCCACCCTCATAGCAGGGCCCAGTGATCTGAAGTAGCTAATCAAAGGCTAGGATCAGTGATTGCCCATGTCCCACTTGGATCTTGGGGATCTTTTTATGTCCCTTTCTCCCCCCAGCAAAGTTATCACAGGGTCCATACCCCACTGCTGCCTGCTATGAGTGTGGGCGATGGTTGCCGGTAATTGACACGTGGCGAGAGTAATGTACTCTGATTTAGCTTAATTTATCAGTCTCTTCCTTGGATCCTATATGGTGTTCCACTGGAATCCTGAATTTCAAAATAGTTGAATCAGACAGTCTCTGCCTGTTCTGTAGTTGTTTTGGTGGAGGGTGTGATTCCTGGAGCTTCCAACTTTTCCTTCTTCCTCTTTTATTTCTGCTTTCAGCTCTATTATGCAAAAGCTGAATGAGCCAAATAATCTTTAGGTATCACTTAACTCTTAAAAAATACGTTGGTAATGCCTCTACTTGTCTAACTCCCAGGGATGCTGAGATTTGTGAAATGATAACTATGGGTATTTTTTATAAGAAGCTATATATATGTATGTCTAGGGCAGTATTATATCCTCCGGATCACCTGTATTATTAGATCTAGCCTATTATTTGTCAATTGCAATTACTCCAAATTATAAGAACAATAGCTATATGCAGATGGTATGCAGAAAATTGGTTTTGAATTTTTAGCATCCATAAAAGCCCACATATATGATTAGATTGAGGACATCCAGGAAACAATTATGGATGCTGAATTCCTAGTCCAAGAGCACCAAGGAAATATTTACCATGGTATCTTAGTTTGCCAGAGGTGCTTTCACAAATACCACACCTGATTTTGCTTAAACCATAAGAATTTATTGTCTCTCCATTTGTAGGCTAGAGGTTTGAAAGGCCATGCTTTCTCCTGGAGTCAATAATGTTTTGGAAATGACAGTTCCCTGTCACATGACGATCTCTCCTCTCTAGCTTCCTCTGACCTGTGGCGTCTTCTGTGCCTGAATTTACTCTCTTTATAAGGCCTGCATTCACACACATTAGGGTCACCATGATTCAATTTAGCCTCATCAAAAAGGGTCTTTGAATATCCTATTGTCAAATGAGCCAACACTTTAACTAATAATAATATCTTCACTTTTTTTTTAAATTTGATTTTGAAATAAATTCAAACTTACAGGAACAGTTGCAAAACCAATACAAATCCCATACATAGAACTCCAGCATACCCCAATCTCCCTCCCCCGATACCCCAGTCCAACAACTTTAACATCCTGTCACACCACCATTTCTTTTTTCCCCTCCCTCCCTCCCTCCCTTTCATCCATCATCTATTCCTCTGTCTTCTGAACATATGAGAGCAAGCTGCATACATCCTTGAACAAATAATATAATTCACATATACATTTCCCATGAACAAGAACATTCTTTTATGCAATCCCATTAAGTGCAGCTAAGAAGTTCAAGAAATTCAACACTGATACAAAGCTTACATTCTATATTTCCTTTTTTCCCATTCTTTTGTCCCAACCGTGTCCCTTTGAGCATCCTCTCCTCCATCCTCAGATCCCATCCAGGATCATCCTGGCCATTTTCTTGTCATCTATTTAGATTGTCTTTTTTTTTTTTTTTTCCAACTGTGGAAACATACACACAGCCTAAATCTTCCCATTCCACCCCCTCCGTAACATTCCATTAGTGGGATTAATCACATTTAGAATGTTGCAATGCTATCACCTTCCCACCATTACTAGAAATTTCCCTTCACCCCAAACAGAAACCCTACCCTCATTTCTTAACTCCCCGTTGCCCCTTCCCCCACTTCTCATAACCCATATTCTACTTTTCATTACTATGGTGATATTCTCTGATATTTTCTTTGTGTTTACCATGGGGCTTAAATTTAATAACAATCTTAAATCTGTAACAATCTTGTTTTTCTTTGATACCAACTTAACTTCAATAGGACACATAAACTATGTTCCTATATTCCTCCATTCCCCCACGTTTATGTAGTTCTTGTCAAAAATTACATATTTTACATTGAGTCCAAAACCACTGATTTATCATTACAGTTTATGTATTTTAGATCCTGTAGGGAGTAAATCGTGGAGTTACAAATCAAAAATACAGTAGTATTGGTATTTATATTTACCATGTGATCTTTACTGGAAATCTTTATTTCTTCATGTGGTTTCAGTCAATTGTTTAGTGTCCCTTCCTTTCAGCCTGCTCAATTCCCTTTAGCATTTCTTATTGGACTGATCTACTGGTGATGAAGTCCCTCAGCTTTGGATTATCCAGGAATGTTTTCATCTCCCCCTCATTTTTACCCTCGAGGTGTTTGTGAATTCTCCAAGTCTCTGATGGTTATTGACTTCTATTTGTATTCCATTGTGGTCAGAGAATGTGCTTTGAATAAATTCATTTTTTTTTAATTTATTGAGGCTTGTTTTATGTGCCAGCATATGGTCTATTCTGGAGAAAGACCCATGATCACTATAGAAGAATGTGTGTCCTGGTGATTTAGGATGTAAGGTTCTATATATGTCTGTTAAAATTCTCTATATCTCTCTCTCCCCTTTCTTTGTTTCTCCATCTGTAGGGCTCCCTTTAGTATCTGAAGTAGGGCAGGTCTTTTATTAGCAAAATCTCTCAGCATTTGTTTGTCTGTGAAAAATTTAAGCTCTCCATCAAATTTGAAGGAGAGTTTTGCTGGATAAAGTATTCTTGGCTGGAAATTTTTCTCTCTCAGAATTTTAAATATGTCATGCCACTGACTTCTTGCCTCCATAGTGGCCACTGAGTAGTCACTAATTAGTCTCATGTTGTTTCCTTTGTATGCGGTGAATTGCTTTTCTCTTGCTGCTTTCAGAACTTGCTCCTTCTCTTCAGTATTTGACAGTCTGATCAGAATATGAACTGGAGTGGGTATATTTGGATTTATTCTATTTGGAGTTCGCTGGGAATTTATGCTTTGTGTATATATATTGGGGAAGTTTTCCCCAACCATTTCTTTGAATACTCTTTCTAGACCTTTACCCTTCTCTTCCCCTTCTGGGACACCAGTGAGTCTTAAATATGGACATTTTATTTTACCTATCATATCCCTGAGATCCATTTCAATTTTTTCAATTTTTTCCCATTCTTTCTTTTGTTCTTTCATTTTCTGTTCTGTGGTCCTTAAGGAGGCTGAGTCATTGTTCAACTTCCTCTAATCTTGTATTATGAATATCCAGAGTCTTTTTAATTTGGCCAACAGTTTCTTTTATTTCCATAAGATCTTCTATTTTTTTATTTACTCTTGCAATTTCTTCTTTATATTCTTCTAGGGTCTTCTTTATGTCCTTTATATCCTGTGCCATGATCTTGTTGTTTGTCCTTAGTTCTTTGATTAATTGCGCCAAGTACTGTGTCTCTTCTGATCTTCTGATTTGGGTGTTTGGGTTTGGGTTCTCCATATCATCTGGTTTTATCGTATGCTTTAGGATTTTCTGTTGTTTTTGGACTCTTGGCATTTGCTTTACTTGATAAGGTTCTTTCCAGATATAAAAAAATACCAGTTGCTAATTTGTCAGATCTACAACTTGGTGGCACACACTTTCTCTGAGTAACCAGTAGATGGTGTCCGTGAGTCACCTATTCCCCTCAAGTCAGTTCTCCCCAACTTTGTCTTTGTGGTGTGTGGGGATCTGATTCTTGTGGGGTTCAATTGGTGCACTAAGTTTGGGTGTGTTGTTGGTGCTGTCCACCCTGAATTTGGGGCATGTGTCTGAGTGGTTAGGGAGGCAGGGCAGCTTTAATAATCAAACCTCCCAGGTGTTCCTGGAGATTTAAGGCTGTTGCAAGAGTCTAAGCCTTCATTTCAGTCTTGCTGCAGATTGTCTCTGCTGCTGACCCACAAGTCCTTGGTGTTGGCGTAGCGTCCCTGGGATTTCTGAGCAGGTCCCCCTTCTCAGCCATGCTCTTTCAGGACCTCTGCTGAGGGAAGGCTGTGCCACGTCACAAGTGTGCACCATCCCTCAAGGGAAGCCCTGGGCTGCTGGGCTGTGCAGGGGCATTCCCAGCCTGCTGTAAAGATGGTTGAATGGGGCATGTTAATTTCCCCCTCTTCGCACAGCTCCGCCTTCCCAGATCCAGGACAATTAGCTGTGGGTGCACTAAAGGCCACTGTCCACGGCCAATATTGTGGCATGTACGTGGTTCTGTGGGAAAGATTCCCTGTCACACTGGGTTTCTTGGAGTGGCTCTGAGCTGTGGGTCAGGCCCCAGGCAGGAGACTCTCCCACCCGCTGGGGACATGGCTGCAAGATGCATGGTTTCTTTCTCCTTTTGGCTCCCCTCTGTCCCCCTGGCCCCGAGACAATCAGCAGCAGGCTAGCTTCCATGCCAGACGCCGAGACATTGGCACAGTCCGCTCCTGCCATGCTTCTCTGTGTGGTTCACACTGTCATAACCACAGCCACTCCAGGGTTTTTTTTCTTTGATGGAAGTAGTCCATCTCCAAACACCAACCCATGGTTTCCCCACACCGCAGCGTGGCCGCTGGACTTTCAGCTGGCTCACTCACTCGTTTCAGAATGCGGACTCCTGGTTTCACCAAATGCACAGTCCCTGTGGATTTAGCAGACCTTGTCTGGCTGGTGCATCCTTGGAACTGGTGTTCTGGGTCACTTTCTGGCTTTTATCTAGTATTTTTCATGGAGGTGTTTTTTGCCCTGTCTCACCTAGCCGCCATCTTAGGTTCTCCCTCACATGTTCTTTTTACAAACGATTGCACACCCACAACAACACAGAATAAGACTTAAATGTGTATTTTGGAAGGAGCATAATTTGATTCCCAGCTGTGTTTTAGTTTCCTGGCTGCTAAGACAAGTATCATAGAGTGGATTGGCTTAAACATTGGGAATTTATTGGTTCACAGCTCTGAGGCCAGGAGAAGTCCCACATGAAAGCTTCAGCAAGGTGACACTTTCTCTCTGAAGACAGTGGCATTCTGGGCCTGAGTGCCAGTGGACTTTGGTCCTTGGCTTTTCTGTCACACAGCAGTGGCAATGGCAGAGTCTTCTTTCTCTTCTGGTTTCTGTCATCTTCTGGCTTCTGGCTGCTCCTCTTGTCTTCCTCTTTCTGTGCCCAATTTCCTCTGCTTAAAATGACTTCAGCCATTTTGGATTAAGGCTCAACCTCATTTAGTTTCGGAGCACCTTAGCTAATAACAACTTCAATGGTCCTATTTACAAATGGGTTTACTCTCACAAGAGAAAGGGTTGGGACCTAAGCATACCTTTTTGAGGGGACATGATTCAATTCCCAACAACATGGCTAAGCATATTTGCACAAAACAGAGATGTTTGAGGTTACTAGCAGTAATCTAGGCTCCATTCAAGAATATTATCATGAAAAAGGTAGATAGGAAAAGGAAGAGTTGTACCTAGAAAGATTCATTTCACATTGTAGAAATTTGGTAAATTGCCACTTTATCTCTTCTATAGTAAATTCAGTGCTGCTGTAGTTCTACTAAACAGAGATCATGTTCTTCTTTTTAGAAAGAGCAATTCAGAACATCAACTAAATAGCTCCTATAATCTTGGCATTCCTATATATATTACATCCTACCTATTAGAGGGTCACAAAATTGATTTAGTGGCTTTCATGAGCATTTTAAAAAATAAGTGAAATAGATTATAATAGAATGGAATGAAATGGAGTGGAATGGAATAGAATGGAATGGAATGGAGTGGAGTGGAATGGAATGGAATGGAATGGAGTGGAGTGGAATGGAATGGAATGGAATGGAATGGAATAGAATAGAATAGAATAGAATAGAATAGAATAGAATAGAATAGAATAGGAAGCATCAGAGTGCCATGGCAAGCAAAAAAAAAGTATTATTTTATGAAATTTTTCTCTTGGATACCTGTTTATATGTTTGCATACAGAGTAACAGCATAAAATGTATGTTTTACTATGGGATGGATCAAACAACTTTGAAAAGATGAAAGCTTTGGAACCTGATGTACCTGAGTTTTGAATCTCATAGCAGTGACTTTCTAAAGAAATGGACTTGGGCAAGTTATTTAATCTCTTTAGTTTAATCTTGTCAGCAATCAGAAGAGAATTCATACCTGCCTAAGGATTCTCTAAAGTCATGTACATAAAATGTCTAAGCTATTGGGACACAAACTTAGTTCCTTAGATTAGGTTCTACAGGTCTGGAATCTGGCTTCTAAACTTGGTAACAATGTACCTGGCCCAAACTATTTAAACTTTACTATATTTCATGTTTTTTTTAACCTACAAAATGAGGATAATAATAGTAACTACCTCATGGGATGGCTGTGAAAATGTAACAAAATATAAATAAAATATAAGTAGCACAGTGCCTAGCACATAGTAAGTATTCAATAATGTAAGCTCTTCCTGTTATTATTAATTGATGTTTTCCTTGCCCCCATCCTGTTCTGTAAGAAAGGCAGTGAAAATCATAAAAAAGGAGGCAAAGCCAAATACCATTTAATGATGCATAGGCCTGTGAGCATTAAAGCTTCCTTCAAAAGTCCAAAAAAATTGTTTTACTCTAAATATGAGAGCCATTAAAGAATTATTGTAGTGGAAATGAAATACTCAGCAAATACACGGTAGTGGAGCCAGAAGTGCTGATTGTGCTGTGCCTTGGTGTGTTCTGAGAAGTAGGTAACCTACACAATGTCTTCATGGAAGTGACTTTTTCTGTAGATCAAACTGATACAAGCTTTTGCATGAGTTACATTAATTTGGCTGCCACTTTGTATCTGTGCAGGGGAGTCTATTATGAAAACAACCTATTCAAACTCAGATTTGAAGCTGCCTTTCCTCAACCATATTGAAATATTCTTCTCACTTGGAAAAAGTGACTTATCTGGAGAGTTTTCAGTCTTTTATATCAGATTAGTGGAACAAGTAAGTGACACTTAAAATAGTGGCAAAACAGATTACTAATATAGAATCCAAATATTTTCAGAATATTTGGTGGTCATTTATCAATCTGGCCAAACAGGCTGGTTCTGCTTCTATTTCACAAAAGAAGAAGTAGAGCAGCTACCAAAAATCAGAGAAGCAGTGGTTAACAAGATTAGTTCTCAGTATCAAACTCAAACTAATATACTTTGGCTATTAGCAAATCTGCTAAGCTTAAAAGATATGAGCAATCAGTAATAATCATTAACATTGTTGTTATAAAAATAAGCAGTGTATCTAATACATAGCATATATCAAATGTGACAGATGCAATAAAAATTAACTATAACTTCAACCCTTTCAGGGCCATTATGAGGATATATTAATACTTATAGTTATCTCAGCCCCTTTACAGTACTCCATAAAAACCTGAACGTATTTACCCATGCAGATGAGAAGACCAGGCAGATGAGTTTGTCTCCTAACCAAGAACAGAGGAGAACAGGAGTTCCCTGTGATCCTCATCTAAGTCAAGGGGAATAGAAACTCAGTGCTAGAGTTACAGATTGACTAAGGATCTGGCTGTTTGATGAAAGGATGGGAGTGTCCCTGAGACTCACCAACTGAAAGAAGGCACAGAAAAGAAGGAACTCTGAGATGTCTGGGATATCGGCTGTGGAAATATCCTCTAGGAATATTCAGTAAGATTGGGAGTTATTCAGCTTCAGAATTTTTGAAGTTTGGACCAAGGATGAGATTGACAGAATGGTCTTTATAACAGTTTTCCTTTACTAAGAAAACTACCTGAATGACTAACAGGGTGTGATGATTTGAAGCTGTAAGTACCCCAGAAAATATCATGTTCTTTTAATCCATTCCCATAGGTGTCAACCTATTGTAGGTGGGACCTTTTGACTAGGTTATTTCAATTAAGATATAACCTACCTTATTCAAGGTGGGTATTAATCCTCTTACTAGAATCCTTTACAAGAGGATAAAAGACAGAGAGAACACACAGAAGAGAGCCCCAGAGAAGGTAAGAAAGACAGAAGCTAAAAGAGAGAAGCACACAGAGGCTCAGAGAGGAAGTCACTGAAGAGAAAGCTGAAAGCAATGAAACCCGGGAGAGAAGGACAAGGAAACACTGCCTTGTGCCTTCCCATGTGGCAGAGGAGCTGAGGATACGGGCAGCCTGTCTTCAGGGTCCGGGTATCATCTTGATGATGCCTTGATTTGGACATTTTCACAGTCTCAGAATTATAAGCTTATAAGTTAATAAATCTTCATTGTAAAAGCCAACCCACTTCTGCCACGTTGTATTTCATTAGCTTTAGCAAACTAAAACACAGGGTAACTTCAAAGAATTAAAAGACATCAAAATAACACGAGTTCGGTTGTCAACATTACAGGACAGTGAATCTCAGGAGGTTGAATCTAATTAGTACCTTACTACTTAATGAATGTTTATGGTTGAAAAAAAAATTGGTGTTGCTCAATTTCCCATGGTGTATTGTTTCTTTTAATTCTTAAATGTAATAGCTACAGTTTCAAAAATCTAAGCTTTGAGTAATACTTGTTGATGCCGCATCCTGCTTTAACCAAATGTGCATTGTTATAATTTTAAATGTTAAAAATGAATACGGCTAGCCTGTGATTAAAATTTCATCAAAAAATATAAGTTAAATTGTTTACAGGAAATTAATTTCAATCAAATCTCTAAAATCAGACAATCAACAACTGATTACAAGTCAACTGAGGATTTTCATTAAACAATGATTATGGCATTTAAACATCTCAGCAACACTCTGGGATGAGAATTATCATCCTCACTTTCTAAATGAGGAAATAAACATTAGAAAAAATTAAATAACTTATTCACCATCCCAAAGCCAGCAAACCCAGTTCCAGCTAATGTTAAATTCCTTACTTTTTTTACACTGCATTTTACTGGATGAGTCAGGATCATTACGAGAAGAAAACATGAAACAGGACATTTTTCTGATAATGGAGATTGCATATTTTAGCTCTCTGGTACAGTATGCAGATGATGGAGATCTTTCTACTTGCGTAATTAACCATCATACTTTGCTATTAGAATCAATCTCACTTAGGAAAAATAGGGATTTAAGACTCAGAGCCTAAATATCTTCCCCTAAACCACCCACTTATTATTTGTTTAGATAAGTTTAAAAGAATGGTTGCCTCATTATTTTTTTTCACTCAACAATGGTTTGCTGTGCATTTACTCTAAACACTGAGTTAGATTATGTTTTATGTTTTGCCTTCATTTACTCGGTTTTGATAAGAAAACTGGAAATGCTTATTCATAGTTGCTAAATTTCCACATCAGGGGAACTAAAAACTTAGAATAAATAAATTAAGAGTCAACACAACCTAAATCAGAAGTAAATTTGAATTATTTCAGGAGGTCTGTTATCTCCTTTTTAATGTTTATTACCTTTTAACTTTGCCAGTAGTGATACATTTAAGTTCAGACATTATTTAACTTTCTCAGAAAAGTACACTGAGGAATGGGTGAAATATGGGCACATTGGCACTGGGCCTACAAATTTTTGTGATATAAAGTGTAATGAGGAAACAGAGGACAAAGGGCACTAGCTTAAATCTAACCGTAGTCCTAAATCAGAGAAGTAAATTGAATAGTCACTGAACTTTTAATTTTTTCCCCATTTCTCCTATCCTGCTCCCCCTCTTTTCCCCACCTCATCTCCATTTCTCTTTCTACCTCTTTCTCTCCTACTCTGTCAACAATCACTCTGTGACACTCTACATGTATTAACACATTTAATCCTAATAACAACCCTATGAGGGAGGTCCAAGAATTGTTCCCATTTTACAAATGACCTTTCAATTCTTTTCACCTCAGTCCAAACAAATTTCCAGTTAATGTCGTGGATTCAGATTTCAGAACCAGATCTGTCCCACTGGGAAGCCCTGTGGAAGGGCTTAGTCCAGCAGTTCAGGTGAGGCACAAAGACAGTTCAGATGAGGACAGGTGGGTTCTACAGCTCAAGAGACCTGTTCTCTCAAATGACGGCCTTGTGTGAGGTGTGAGGGACTTTTGGCTGCCTTCAGGGATTGAGTAAAAAAGTTTCATAATCTGAGGGAGAGAAAACTCTAGAAAATGCTATAAGGGTATAACTGAAAACAGGGTCCCAAGTCAGAGGTTTGGCTGGAACCACAACGTGCCCAGGAACCCTCAGTCTCCCATAGTGTGGGTGACCACAGTCAAGGGAACACACTGAGCTTTCTGTTGCTCTGTCCACAGCGTAGGGAGTTACCAGAAGGGACAGGTTAGTCCACACCTCAGTCCTGCCCCCTTCCATGACCCTAATAGTGGAAAAATTGGGGACGTCTCCATTTGCCATATTTCTGCCTTAATTGGTGGGCACTTTGAAAGCCTCCCTCGTCACCCAGAAATAATTGCCTGGATTCCCCATAATACCTTATGCACCTGTGCTCTAGGGCTTGATAGTCTCTCCAGGCTCTTGCTATAATCCTCTGCTTCTTCTTGCTTGATCTGGTCTAATGCCTTCAGTTTTCTCTGTGGCTTGTTTTCTGTTTCTCTGCTTAAATCCTCCTGAAAGACACTGTAGGTACTCTGCCTGCTTTGGTTTTGATTCTGGTTTCTCCCTTGTCCCCAATCTCTAGGAATCTCCTTGATGATGGTAGAGATCGGGACCACAACCCAGGTGTTGTGAGTTGAATTGTATCCTCTCCAAAAGATAAATTGTAGTCCTGACCCCTGGTGCCTATGAATGTTACCTTATTTGGAAGTAGGGTCTTTACAGTTGCAATGAAGTTAACATGAGGTCACAATGGATTAGGGCATCCCCTAATCCAGTGACTGGTGCCTTTATAAGAGAAAGTAGAGGGAGATCTGGGCACAGAGACATGGAGGGACACACAGGGAAGATGGCCATTTGATGATGAAAGCAGATACTTGATTCGACTAGAACTTAACAAGGGTAGGGATTGAATAAGTAATCAAAAAATTATCCAGTAAAAAAAGTCCACAACCAGAAGGTTTCACTGGTGAATTCTACCCACCATTTAAAGAAGAAGAATATCAATGTTTCACAAAATTTTCCCTAAAATGCTGAGGGAACACTTCTCAACTCATTTTATAAGGTCTGTACTCTCATAATACCAAAACCTAGACAACATCATTACATCTTCAGCTTGCATAATCTCTGTTGATCCATCTTCAAATTCACTAATTCTTTCTTCTGCTAGTTCAAATCTACTTTTAAGCCTGTCTTAGTTTCCTAGGACTGTTATACCAAAGTACCACAAATGTTGCTTAATACAACAAAAAATTTTGTCTCACAGTTCTAGAGGCTACAAGTCTCAAATCAAGGTGTCAGAAGGACCACATTCCCTTTGACGTTTGTAGGGAAGAATCTGTATCATCCTTCTTTCCTGGAATCTGGTGGTGGCTGGCAATTGTTGGCATTTCTTTGTTTGTAACATAACACAATTTCTGCTTCTCTCATCACACGCATGACACCACAAACCAGAGAAGCCATAAATTCCTAAATAAGTAAAAACAAACAAACAAAAAAACCTCTGTACGTGCATCAAAAGATGCACATGCAGATTCCTAAGCACCATAGCTATCTATCCTAAACTACTCCTGCTGCATATCAGTAACTTGACAGAAACATAGTTCTGATCTTGCAAATCCTGGCCTGGCTCTGAGCATTCTTTGTTCTTGCCATATGTAACCCTCTGTAACCCACTGGGCATGCACAGCCCTACTCTGACTGTCTTGCAGCTGCCCAGGATCAGCTTCCCAGTCTGTAAGTTCCCTAATAAACTGTGATTATTTTGCTATATAGCGTGGCCTCCTTCGTTTTTTCATTCTTAAGTGCCTGTCAAACTTTGGCAGAACCTATTCTGTAGGTTCCCAGCTGAACAATATGGTTATCTTCTCTCTCTGTGCTTGCTTGTGTCTCCTATCCCCTTCTATAATGGCACCATTCAAATTGGATTAAGTTCCCACCCTAATCCTATATGACCTCATTTTAACTAATTCCATCCATAATGAACATATTTCCAAATACAGTCACCTTTTTAGGTAGTGGGAATTAGAACTTCTACACACCTTTAGGGTAGACACAGTTCATCTATAAGAGAGCCGTCTGATGACTATTTCATTTTTCAACTCCACAATTTCCAGTAAGTTCTTTTTATCATTTCCATCTCTTTATTGATATTCTGTTTGATTCAAAATTTCCATCAGATATTCCTTTACATCTTTAATCATGGTTTCTTCTAGCTTGTTGGACATATCTATCATAGCTAATTTGAAGTCTCTTTGTTAAATACAACATCTTGTGTCTCTCTCAGAGACAATTTCTGTTTCTTGTTTTTTTTCCCCCAGACAGGTTACTTTCCTGTTTCTTTGAATATCTCATAATATTTTGTTTGGAACTGGACAATTTAGAAAATATGTTGCAGCAATTCTGGGTATGTCCCCTGCCCATTACCACCACCAAGGGTGGTGGTGTTGTTTGTTTAGTGACTGACTAGATTGTTTCAGTAATGTCTACTTTTTCCACAGTGTTAAGCCTCAGATGTTCTCCTTAGTATATGCAGCTTTGGGTATGACCAAAGTCACCCAGTGAAGACCTTGTTTTTGCAGAACTCTGTCTATTTTCTTGATGCACACCCAGTTGTTAAGCATCACTAATGCCAGCTGATTGCTCTATTTTCAAAAATTCCCTGGGGCATAAATTCCTCTATAGAACTACCCAATCAAATTTGGGCTACTTTGAAGGGATATTTTCTGATATCATTTTGATATTTGTTCTGACTTCAAGAAGGCTCCTCTTATTTGCCTTTCTCTAGTGGTCTCTGCCTCACTTGCTGGCTTATGATTCAGCCTTTATCTCCAGTGAATCTACCAAGCTCCTCCCAATTGTCTGTAGTGCAGCCTCCACTGTTTTTGACAGTGCCCTTCCTTGAAATTCTCTACTCTGTATTGCAGTTGAAGTCAATTCCTTTGTGAAGCTATTAGGAGCTATCTATTTTACAACTTGCTTCTCTACCATTCCCACTTCCTGGGAAAAAATCTCTGACCACAGTTCTGGAGCTAAGAGTTGGGACAATGGCAGGCTTCTCTCTGAGTGGCAGTCTATTTTTAGGAGATTTGTGCTTAGTGAGGTGGAGCAGTAACCTCAGATCTTCTCGGCTTGCCCCTACCACAGCCACCTTACCAGCCAGGGAAAGGGGAATTGGGATTCTAGTATTCTCCGCAGCATCGAACCCAAGATAAAGCCTCTATACCATGAATGGGGTTTGTTTGGAAAAAGTGTGCCCCACCTCTGTTGAATTTGGCCAGAATTTTAGCCTCAGTAATAGGTAGGAGGTGACAGGATGGCAAATGCTGATGTTGTGTCTCTAACATAAAGACAGCACTCTGACTAGGAGCTGAGGAGACAGGGATCCCTGTGTTCTCAGCTGCTCCAATCTGGGTTGGAAATTTCATCTCGCTGAGCTGGGAGAGGGCAGTGAGTGAGTGCATCTTATTTTAAATGCCACTGACTCTTTTTCTTACCACATTTTATTAGATTTTCTTGAATAGATGTTTCTTCATTTTCTGTATGCTCTTAAGAGCATTAAAGAAATTAAATGGTGGGTTTTTAAAAATCATTTTCATCGTTCCAATGGGAAGCTAGTCAACAGAGCTCCTCCCGCTGTTGTGCCAGAAGCAGAACCTAGGCTTTGTTTTTTACAAATTCTTCCAGCTGACTACAAGCAGCAGGCAGAGTGGAGAGCAGTTGACACTGAGGAGGCATTCTCAAGAACTCCTTACAATAATTTATTTAATTTCTGGAACACCTCAGTAGAACTGCAAAGCGTAACCAAAAATTCAAAGTTATCATTGAGATGCTGGCCTACTTGGGTACAAGAAATCTGTAGCTTTTACCATATTCTAGAAATGTCTTCCTCCATTAAAAAAAAAAAAAAATTCAAAGAGGCAGTACAAATCGCTGAACACTCTTGAATATGCAAACCAAAACTTATGGTGTATCAGCACTGGTTAGTAAACTAAGTATAGCCAATTTTTTTTCTAACTTACTTAATGTTATTTCACATGGCTTTTAGAGCAGGTAATAAGAAATGTCTCTGCTCTGCTGTTGTTGTTTGCACAAATGAAATTGCTGTTGAAACTGAAATGATTAAAGGGAATAAACCAACATTTTGACTCCACAAATTAAGCCCCCAAATAAACACTTTGATCTTTAATATGGAAAACAATGAAACCAGTTCATTTGGTCCACTTATTGCAATCTTTTTAATAGTAAATGAGGCAAATGTTTCTGTAGTGGGTCAGTGATCTATTATTATCCTATTGCATGGGAGAATCAACTGAGTGTCCTGGTTAATAGCATCCATGATTTTATTTGGGGAAAAATAGCAGAAAGTCTCTGCTGATGTGACATCGTTAGATAATGATTTCTTCTTTAAGAAAATAACACATCATATTGACTAGAACTTTCTGTACACAAGGGGACAAAAGTAGATGCTTTATACAGCACCCAACTTAATTGTCTAGTTTTCTAAACACATATTTTAATAATGAATGGCACATTTGTAAATCATTTCAGAAAATACATATTTTGAGACACAAGAAGTCCCTATTTCTTTATTCAAGACTATTTGATTTAAAATCAGAACACTGGTGATGTGGTCAGTGATAGAAGGTTAAATTGGCCTCCCAAGATAAGGGAAGGAAAGTATCTTATGACTGTTGTACTGACAAATGGTTCTCCATTGCAGGGCATTTCCCAATTTAGGGCTGCCATCTCCCTTCTCTCACTTCCAGATGCACATACACAAACACAGAAAGACACTCATAAAGCCTAGATACAGGACTTAAATATTTATTTCTACAAGCTTATGTTAAGTTTGGGATAACATATAGACTGGAAAATAGTAGGTACCATATATCTGTACAAAATAGGCCTAACACAGAGATATTGCTATGGAAGATTTGTCTGATCTCTTTAGTCCCTATTATAATCAAAGGGAAGAAAAATAAATACAGATTACCTAGAACAATGTGGATTTCCTTTACTGCCATACACCTAAAAAATGAGTGACGAGCCTCCTCCTCATTAAATTTTTGCCTATTTTCCCCTTAATTTCAAATCCATTCAAACTAATTTCACATAGAATTTTTTCCATTTGTGAATTGCCTATTTTCTTTGTAAACTTAGACATATTGGGAAAGAATATTGGACTAGTATTCAAGGGATCTGAACTATTCTCTGTTTTGCTGTTAACTGTCTTTGATAACTTGAGACTAGAAATCCCTTACTCCCACTGGTTCCAGTTGCCTCTTTGTAAAATGAAGATTTTACTTCTCAGCTGTAAATTGCTTGTATTTTATGAATCTATATGGTCATTGTTCAGAAAAGATGGAAAGATCCACTATGATATTAGCTGCCAGAAGGAGATTTTAGCTGCCATCATTAATTGCAGAAGTTTTTTCAAGTTTCATAGGAATAGACTGGCAAAAACTAGAACAGTAATTAAAATCAGGTGATAAGAATGTGGATTTTCAAGGATTATTTGATTTATGCAACAAATACCAAGACATAGTTAAAATTTTGTACAGTGGTTACTTGACATATGAAGTAAAGCTCGACATAACTAAGAGTTAACACAACTAAGAACTCGCACAGGGCTAAGAGTAAAATGCATTAAAAACAAAGGAGCAGTACATTAAATTATTACCTATGCATTAACACACAATCCTAACCCTCTCTTAGAATACTGAGTCTCAAGAAAATTTTCAAAACTATATTTTACTTGTTTTACTAATTTCTAATTGCCAAAAATATATTTTCTGTTCAATTGAGTTATCACAGTGAAATGATTGAAGAGTATCTTTTCACTTATTTTTTACAGACCAAAAAAGTCTTTTAACCTTGGTAAACATACAAAGAGCCACTTACATGCAGCTTTGAAATGGAGGCTTCGGTTTTAAATCATGGACAAGTTAACTGAAAAATTATTAAAATTATAGTTGAAATATTTTCTTTAGTTATCTATTTCTCCAAGACTACCTGGATTCTCCCAGAATATTGCACCTTGATCAGGGTCTTGAATGCAGAAACAAAAGTAGACATTCCATGAACATTTGTACAGTTGAACTATACAGGGAATAGATATTTCCTGACTTTGGCCTCTGGTAGTATGAGGACTGAATATTCTAAAAGAACTTTGTATAAAACTATTAGATTTTAGATAAAACATACTTAATGCAATGTTAGTTTCCTCCTGAAAAAAGTGCCTCAAACGGGAGTAGGAAATTTGAGCTCAAATAACAAATGATTGCTAATGACAGGATTTCTTGTGGGCACCTAACAATATCACAACTGCTCTCAGAAGCCTTGGGCCAGTTGCCTGCTGTCAGAGATCTCTATCAATCCTCCTCCAACTCCAATACCCATTGTACCTGGGAGCTAAATTCATTCCAGATCAACAGCATCTTCTGACTCTTGGATGAAGTGAATGCAAATTCTCTCTGAAGGACACCAAAAACATAAGCAGCAAAGGAAAAAAAAAAGAAATTGGACATCATCAAAATGAAAAATTTTGTACCTCAAAGGACACCATCAAGAAAGTGCAAAAACAACCCACAGAATGGGAGAAAATACCTTCTATATGGTAAGGGATTTTTATCTAGAATAGAAAAAGAACACCTACACCTCGATAATTAAAAAAATATATATATGCAGGCCACATTAAAAAATGGGTAAAGGATCTGAATAGTCATTTCTCCAAAGAAGATATGCAAATATACAAAAAGCAAATGAAAGGATGCTCAATATTATTAGCCATCAGAGAAATGCAAATCAAATCCACAATGAGAAATCATATGCCCTAGGATAGCTATGATCAAAAGACAGCTAATAACAAGTGTTGGTGAGGATGTGGAGAAATCAGAACACTTGTATACGGTTGGTGGGAACATAAAATGGTACAGCCAATTTGGAAAACTGGTAGGTCCTCAAATGGTTAAACATAAAGTTACTATATGATCCAGTAATCTTATTTCTGGGAAGATATCCAAGAAAAATGAAAATGTATGTCTACACATAGGACCATTGTTCATTATAGCCAACAGGTGGAAACAACCTGAAAGTCCATCAACTGCTGAGTGGATAAAAAAAGTGCTATAGACATATAATGGATTATTATGCAACAATAGAAATGAACTTTGAAATATTGTGCTAAATGAAAGAAACCAGTCACATAAGACCATATATTATATGACTCCATTTATATGAAATGTCCAGAATAGGCAAATTGATAGACAGAAAGTCAATTATGGCTGCCTAGGGCCAGGTGGATTGGAGAGAAATGGGTAGTAACTGCTAATGGGTATGTGGTTTCTTGATTGAAGATGAAAATGCTCCAAAATTTATTGTGTTGATGGCTGCAGAACCTTGTGAATATACTAAAAACCACCGAAGTATACACTTTAGATTGATGAATTATATAGTGTGTGAATTATATCTCAATAAAGCTCTTTTAACTTTTTAAAAGTCCTAACTGGAGGAAAGCAACCCAAATTTGGCACTTAGGATTCCCACAATCTATGATCAATAAATATGATCTTGTAAAGTTTGCCAAATTCAAAGTAGGAAACATTGACTGAGGTCAGCTAAAACAAGAAATAGCAGATACAGCATCGCCAAATGATACAGAAATTTTACATACCAAATACATAGTATTCAATATCTGTGTATAAAATGAAAAATATGGCATTATAAAAATAAACAAGCAAAATAGACTATCAAATGATAAGCATTTTTATAATATTGATTTTTAAAAGTTAAAATATAATAATACAAATTAAAAATTGAATAAATTATTACACAGTGGATTAGATACAGCTAAAGTAACAGTAAGTGTTAAGAAACTTCCCAGAATGCATCTTGGGAAGACAAGGGAATGGCAAATATGAAAGGCAGGGTAAAAAAGACTTAAGAAAAGGAAATATTTGAAGAAATGGAGGCCAAGAATTTTCTAGAGTTGATGAAAGTCATGAATCTACAGAAAAGAATTCTCAATATGCAAAGCAGTAGAAGCTGAAAGAAATTTCCACTAAGACACTGGACCAAAACTATAGAATTCTCAAACAAAACATAGCATCTTAAAATTGGTCAGAAAGGAAAAGCAGATTACTTGCAAAGGAAGACAATCAGACAGAAACCAAACTTCTCAAAAACAACAGAAAGCTATGATGAGACATCCACAAAACACTAAGGGAAAATAACTATCAAGCTGGACCTTTATACTCATCCACCTTATCTTTCTAAAGAAAGAGTAAAATTATGGTTTTCTCAGATTAATCAGAGAGTTCTCCCCTAGCAGGCTTTCAGTAAAGGATCCCTAAAAGATGACATTCAGGAAGAAGAGAAGTATTTTCTAGATAGAAATTTTGATATATAAAAACAAAGTATGATGGTATAAGATGTAAATATGTAGTTATATCTAAGCAAATTTGTCTCTATACAATAAAAATAATAATGTTTAATTAGAGTGGTTCAGAAAGAAAAGAACTAAAGTCCTGGACAGAACTGCAATTTAACTGGAAGGAAAGAAGAAAGGGAAGAAAGAAGGGAGAGAGAAAGACGTAGGGTGGGAGGGAAGAAGGGAGGCAAAGAGAGAGGGAGGGAGGGAGGGAGCGAGGAAGGAAAGAAGGAAGGAAGGAAGGGAGGAAGGAAGGAAGGAAGGAAAGAAGGAGGGAAGGAAGGAAGGAAACTATCCTTCTGTTTGGCTTTCATGACTCCTGGGGACATTCCAGTTGTTTCTTCTGCTATTGCTCAGGATGTGAATCAGAATTCCAATTACTCTCTTTAAATACATCATGCTACTTTTCCTTACTGTTTATCCCACTGTTTCCTATTTAGGAATGCACATTAGATTCAATTAGTGAGCTTTTGTAAAATATTCCACAGTAAGTGGTGGGCACAGGAGTGTTTGTTTTAAGAAAGCTCCACAAATGATTAAGTGCACCTTAATTTGGAATGACTGAATTATTATTCTCTGTTTTGTTTAACAAACATTTTCAAAGTGCCTCCTGTGTGCCTGATCTGAACTTAGCCTAGGAATACAGTGGTGAACAAGATATCAGTGAGTAGGGGGAGAAATGGAAATGAAAAATAGTCCATTGTCCATGATATAGTTGTGGCAGAGTCTCCCACAATATGAGTAGATAGTAGTCAAAACAAGATCTAAACAACACAATTTTTTAAAGATAACTTTAATTTCAATATATATATATATATGACTTCCTCATTCCTTTTTAAAAACTGCATACTATTCCATTATACCAATGTACTGTAATTTATTTAACCAGCCCCATGTTAATGTCTATACGGGTTCTTTATTCCATTTTCCCTCTGCAATTTGTTTGTTGATAAAACCAGGTAATTTGTCCTGCAGAATTTCCAAAAGTCTGAATTTTCATAATAACATTCCTGACACATGGTTCATCATTTTTCTTTGTCCTTATGTTTCCTGAAATTTGGTGGTTGGATCTTAGAGTCCAGATCAGATACTGTGTGATTTATAGAAGGATTAATTCTTATCTGGCATTAGTGGTTCAATTATTTGGTATATAATGTCTAGTTTTATCTCTTTTTTTGTGATAAGTCATTGAGGATCAGTGCCTAGACCCATTCATTCATTAGCAATTGCAAATGGTTATATTCTAATTCTTTCATACATTTCTCCTTTATTGGCTTGAATAAAAAAGAACTTTCTCTCCTCAACTATTTAGTTAGTCTGAGGTATAATTCATATAGGAATAAATGCAGAATAAATGCTTGATTCTTTCCCTGTATTCACCAGTCTTCAAAGTAATGAATTGGGTCTGCATTACCCTTTTGAGTTGGCCAATGAAGATTTTACTTTAGTTTCATTATGAATTAATGGATCTGAACATAGTCGACGTATTTCACCAACTGCAGTTATTTTTTAAATGACTCTGGAATTTTCCTACCTTGGCAGTAGGGGACTATTTAAATTGGCTTATGTATCTTCTTAATGCAATCCTAGTGACCCTTGATAACTTCATTACTTTCTTGTGTATCAAGAAATTCCAGGTTCATCTTGTACATTTCCTACACTAGACCCAGAATCAGGCATTTTTCCAAGGAGCTCTGGTTTCTCTTATGGGAAAATGCTATTTAAAGACTACAGTGTGAGTGTCAAAGGATTCATTGCTAAGAGGTTGGTTAGTCTAATAGCTTCTCTTCTAAGGGATCAAAACCAAGTAAAACAAAACACTGACTGCCTGATACAAGAACTAGTCTAGATGTGGCTTATCTTTCTCTGGAAATTAGTAAAATGAAATCTGTTCAAATAAGTCATATATTTTGCTTTTGAGATACAATGAAAAGATAACTAGCCTAGTGTTCAAAAGAAAAGGGTTCAAGACCTGGGTTCTGCTGTGTGATATTAGGTAAGTCATGTCACTTCTTAGAGACACACATAATTTATTATACTTCAAAACATAAATAAAATCACATATCACACCTTTTATGGGGACTGTGCTGGTTTGAAACTGTTACGGACCCAAGAAGAGCCATGATCTCTTCACCCAATTTGTGTAGTGGAACTTTGTGTTTCCATGGAGATGTGACTCACTCAACTGTGGGTGATAACTGATTATTTCCATGGAGGTGCAGACCCCACCCATTCAGGGCAGGTCTTGATTAGTTCACTGGAGTAATTAAAAGAGAAGCTAAGAGCCAACACAGACCCAGACACTTGCTGATGCTTGGAGATGCTTGAAGGTGCAGACAGAAGGATGTGTGGAGAAGATAAGCTAGGAGATTGAAGCCCAGATTTTGTCCCAGAGACGCTGAGAGAGGACCCCCAGAGGCTTAGAGAGAAACATCCTTGGAGAAAGAAGCAAGGATGCATAGAAGCTGAGAGAGAGGAGCAAGGACAGAAGCCCAGAGACATTTTGGAGAGAGCCGTTTTGAAACACATTCAGGGAGCAGAGGACCAGCAGATGCCAGACACATGCCTTCCCACCTGACAGAGAGGCTCCAGATGCCACTGTCCTTCCTTCAGTGAAGGTATCCTCTTGCTGATACCTTAGTATGGACACTTCTATGGCCTTAGAACTGTAAACTTGTACCATAATAAATCCCCTTTATAGAAGCCAATCCATTTCTGGTATTTTGCATAGCAGCAGCTCTAGCAAACTGGAACAAGGACCAATATTGAAAGTTCTTGATAAAAGTAGCTTTTATGTGCTAGGTTTTACTCTAAGTACATTACCTATCTTACTTACATAATTGAATCTATATAAAAGGACAAAAGATACAGAAGAGGCTAAGTATTCTTCTGTTTCCACAAAGGGAAGTTAGGATGAATTTAGGAAGCTCTGAGGGCATGAAGCAGCATAGGAGGACCCAGGAGCAGTGAGCCAAATGAAGTCCACAGAGATTCTGCCACTGGAAGAGCTGCAGGTTGATTACATATAAGCAGCAGTAGTAGTAGCTCAAAATAAGAGGAATAACAAATGCATTAAATTCATGGTCAAATGGTCAAAAACTGAATGAATATCCTTGGATTCAATTACAAGAAGAAAAAGAAGTAAGAGTTATGATAAAAAAAAACAACAACTTGGCAATCGGGATTCAGAGTGCTCTTCTACAAACTGATTCTTTAACTTTGCCTAGTAATTTGTTCTCCTCAGGCCTTAGCTCTTCACATGGGTGTTAGACTATGTGATTTTAGAGGCTAATGTGCTAGCAGAAGAAGAGAACAGTGATGCTTGTGAATGATTTTCTAATAACTCACTATTAATATGTAGCGTAAAAAAAACCTTTATAACACAGTCATAGGTTTCACTGATTGATTCAGGTTGCTGAATCACTCTTTGATTCATTCATTCAGCAATACTTCTTGAGCATCTACTATGTGCCAGACACTGTAGGTGCCAGACATTGTAGGTCTGGCACATAGTAGGAAGTTCATTTTGAAGGGAAGCACTATAGCCTCTTTGCTCTTTCTTGAACACACCAGGCCCACTTCCAACTTTGAAACAGCTGATTTCATCTGCCTCAACCACCATTTCCCACAGTATCTTCCTAGCTAACTCTCTCTTCTTTTCTTCAAAAAGCACCTGCTCAATAAGGCCCAACACATGTACTATACTACCACCACCCACTCTTCTATTTCCTTTCCATATATCTTGTCACCTCCTAATATATGATATAAATTATTTCTATGTTTAGTGTCTGTCTATCTCAACTAGAATGTAAGTTCTAAGAAAGAAGGGGGTTTTGTCCGCTTTGTTTGGAGATGTATTCCAAAGCCTAGACTGTACCTGATATAAGGAATGCTCAATAAATTGATTAATGAATGAATTGATTAATAATTGAATGAATGAATGAATTAGAAGGGTGTTCTGAAAAGTCTTCTCTGATGAGGTGACTAAATAATAAAATCTTGACATTTAAAATTCAAAGCATATGGAAAATTGTTAATCTTTACTACATCCAGTTTATGGACTATTTGTGGAAAATTGTTAATCTTTACTACATCCAGTTTATGGACTATTTGTGACCTCAAAAAATGATAGTTATGAAGATTATAAAACAGCATGAAAACTACTTATAATATATGGATATGCAAAACTATGCAAAAGTTATTATGCATGTAAAAAAGTCTTCAGAAGAAATTATAGAAAGAAATACACCAGAAGCTACAAGAATAGCTTATAGTGATCGTTGGAGATTTCTTTAGTTATTTTTTGTATTTTCCAAATTTTCTATACTGTGATTATATCATTTAGGTATGAAAACAAATTTAATTTTTAAAAGGTTATCTATGTGATATTACCTCTTATTCAGGGGATAATAAAAGTTTTTGTTTTATTTTCTTTTTTGCATTTAGAAATTGGACAATAAAATGTCAATATCTTCTGGCAAGCAGGAATCCAGAGTTGAAGCAAAGAGCACACCTGGATTGAAAATGTTACATAGAAAGAAAAAGGAGATGAATCAGGAAGCTGAATCAATTATCATTCCTTCCCCAACAGCATCATACATGTCTTGAATTTACCTTTGCAAAAGATGTCTCCAGGGGAAGGAAGTCCTATCAGCTGAATATACCGGAGAACAACACAATGCGGAAGTAATTATAAATAGGACATTGAATCAAAAGGAGGAAATTCCCAAGGCCCTGTATTATCCTAAGCTTTTCGTTCACTTCTCTGACCAAGGAAGATGGTTGTGGATCGGCAACATGAACTAAGAGCCAAATATTCCTGAGATGAATTATTCCATGTATTCCTCAGAACAGTTCATGAGGTTGGAACTGTATAGAGGAGTAGAAGTAACTTTTCCGTGGTCACACAACCAGGGAAGTAGTGAAACCTTGATTCTAATTAGATTCACACAGACTCTAAAGCCACTACACAAGGCTGACTTCTGGGGGCCAAAAATATCCAATATTTGTTAATAGGACCCATCCCAACTGCACTTCTGGCTCCCTTAAAAATAATTTACAGAATATTTTTTAATAATGATTTTGCTAACAAAAGGCACCAAGCCTATTTTTATTAACCACGGCCCCAGCTTCTGCCAGGATTAAGAGAAGAGTAAACCCAAGTGTATGGCAAGCATGCATATTATGCTAAAGCCTCTCAAAGTATTCAGAGTACCAGGGTCTGCGAGGGGAGGAATCATGGTCAGTGAGAAAGGCCCATATCGGAACAGAGGCCTCTGCAGTGAGTTGGGAAGGGCTCCCCTCATCTAGTCCCTGCCCCTCATGAGGGGTCGCGGGAGGAGCGGGTTCTGTGCCCAGTGAGACTGGGTGGGCTGGGAGCAGAAACTGGTGTGAGCCTGGGCCTGGAGCAGGAACTCGCATTTTCGTCTTCTTCTGTTGCCCTGAGGCGCCCCCTGCTGTTGAGTCAGAGAATTACTCTGTGATCAATCCTTGAAACAGGCTGCTGTCTGGAAAACCAGTACCTGAAATTAATAATCTAAAATTTGTATGCACACTTCAAGTATGTGTGTTAGTATGAGGTATAAAATCCACCAGCTTTAGTTTAAATGCCACTTAAGCATTTTAATAGGAAGAAGGGCACATTGTTTATACTTGTGGATCTGGTTTGTTAAACAAATTGGAGTCTAATAAAATAATCTGTTTCTGTTTATGGTCAGTGACATCCACAATACTTCTCAATGGATTTCTTAAGACAAAAATGGTCATAAGTTTAATCTCTTCCCTAAGTAACTACTCTAGAAACCACACAGTTCCCTTTAAACTCAATTATTCCACTACTGACTGCTGGGATAACCTGCTAAAGCTAGCAGGCACAGAGTTATCAGTGAGGCAGAAATGGGGGAAGCCCCAGAACAGCCCTCAGCAGTTTTCATTTCCTAACAATCAGCTCCTTTTTTGCCTTAATAACAATGACAGGAAAATTTCTCAGCTATCACTTCCAAATCTGTATCAGATGCTTTTCCTTCTACAATGAAGTCTCCATCCTCAAAGGTCTCTATGAGGTAACTTGTGGGTCCAAATGAAGGTGGTCAGGAGCTTTCCACGTCTTCCTCACGCATGGCCCATTATTGCTGCAAAGGTGCCCGGGGCACACACCTCAGGGGCCCTCGTCACATTGACTATGTAGCTCCTGAAATCAGAACTCACAAACTGCTTCACCCTGTACAGTTGCCCTAGAAATACAGAAACAAAGAGGTATTAGCAATTCTTTGGAGAGTGACAAGGTTAGAGCAGCTAATGCCCTGGCAGCTCTTCAGACTTGACTGAATCCAGATGGCTTGGTTCCAGTTAGGGAACAACTAGACTCCCAGGTGCTCTAACACAGGAGTCCCAATCAGAAAAGCACAAGCAGTCTGAAAGAAAGGAGGTGGAGTATAGGTTACAGTTGGGCTAAGCAACTGAACTTGCAAATTGGCCCCTGATGCAACCTAAAAGATTTTCTTTTATTTACACCCCTCTTCTTCTAGCTCCCAAGTTAATGTATGTGAATGGGAAAGGAAGGAACCCGATTAGGAATCCACAATTAGAAATTATGCCAGAGGTGCAGTTTCATCTGTTGACCTCTGATCACCTTTCAGGTACATGGTACATTTCATGGCTGTGCAGGAGCTTGAGTCATCACATGCCATGGATTGATTGTCAAAATATCAATTTGAAGCTTTCTGGATTTCATGTTAATTGTCCTCAAACATCAACTGCTCTGGGTTCTACTTCTAAATACGATTCGAACAGGAATGCCTATAAGCCTGTCAAAGTCTTGTATCTGTGGTTGCTAAATAGAGGCCAGGAGGTTTGTGCACTCAGCTTCCTGATGAAGCTCCTCTCTTGAGCCTCATGGGTAGAGTGGAAACATCACAGGCGGAAAACCAGGAAATAACCCTCTCAGTTTTTACCCAATTTGTTGTCAATTTCTACCTAATCCTCTACAGGGACAGGAGACCCTTAACCTCATATTGTTGAAAATAGTTTCATCAGCTGCATCTGGTAACCTCAAAGGGAGCTTATAAAGTCTAAAAATAATATCAGATTACTATTAATTTTAAAAAACATTTAAGAAAAAGTATTGAGGGTACAATTATAATTCAAAGCACAATGTGTTATGTCATAGAGAAATAAACAGATGATTTATGGAAATATCTAGGAGATTGTGATTAATTTGGATTGGGGAAATCTAGGAAGATTTCTTGGAGTAAACAATGCTTGAACTGGAAGAAGTTGGAAGACACATATGTAAATTGTATTTTAAATGCTATTAATTTTCAGCTGATTTCTCCAGAAAGAAGAATAAGTTCAACATGGTGACTGCGGTACCATCTGTTTCTACTTCCCAAATTAGGATATAATTCAATGTATATGGTGGTTATAAATATGTGGGCTTCAGGGTTCAATTGCCTGTGGTTAATGCCAGCTCCACTGCTAACCAGCCAAAGTAGCTTTTATCCCAAGTGTATATTTCCCGTTTCCTATATTAGAAAATGTTGGTTGTCTCTACCTGATAGTGTTATTTTGACTAGTAACTAGGCAATCTTCCTACTCCCAATAAAGTACTTTCCACATTCCTAGCATGTACTAAATGTTCAACAAATGTCAGTATTGTGATTATTATCGTAACAGAAGTTAATATTTATTGAGCCTCTTCTATGTACCAGGCACTGATCTGAGCCTTTATTCTAAAGCTGGTTTACCATGAGGACCATGAGAGTTTGTTGGAGTGAACTCTATAGGAAAACAAAGAAAATACTAAAAAATATGTTAAATATACCTCCAAGGTACCGACTTACCATGGATGAAGATAAATTCTTGTCTCCCCAAATAACAATACCTGTCACTCCCAAGGCAGCACTTTCTCCTATGGCACTGATTAGATCTTGCTAGGTGAAAAGAATCGACTTCATCATTAATTTGGATATAAAACAATCCAGGGAAGAGGCTGAATGCAATATGATAGGATAGGGGCATTGTTCAGCTGCTCCAAAGAGGAAATATTCACACATTCTTAGAGTCTCACAAATGTTGAATGATTCAAGGCTCAAAAGCACACTCTATAATCATATGCAAGTATAGATGAAATATTTTTAGAGAAAAACTTACCTTTTGCCAGGCAGTATATTATTTTGAGGACAACTAGCATATAAATAGTCATCTAAAGTTGTTCAATTAAAATTAATAATCCAGCTCTATGTACATGACCCAGAAATATAATCCAAAAGTTTTCTTTCTCTAAATACCTTGTATTCTTGTTAGACATGTGTCCTTTTCATTTTGCAACATTCCCCTGAAGAATTTCACTCTACAATGACTCAGGCAGATTAGTGTTATTTGGAGTCCAAGGATAAGAAAAGGAACACAGTATTAAAGGCCTTTGGGCTCTGATTTGGTCTAGCCATTATATTTGGCTCACAAAATTATATGTTTAATTTCAAATTACCTGCCTTAATGGGTTTTATTTATGATACTGCCAGTCATGGAAAGGCCACAGGGATTTCCACCAGTATGAATGGTTAAGATAAATGAAAACAAAGGTTTCAACAGGGGGAATATCTGTTTTGTAATCATAAGGATTATTGTTTTTAGTGTTTAAAGATTACCATGGATCTAGGTGACTTCAGAGGGAAATTAAGAGTTGGATGTATGCAGTTGGTTTCCTTTGTTAAATTACAATATATATTGCCCTACTCCTCAGGATGCTAAGCATTCATCTTTTACACCAAGGAAATGTAATTGGGCGATTTGGTGGAAAATAAAAGCAGAACTCTGCACTGTGTTTTGCCTTAGGCACTTTATATCAATACTTGACAGAGAAATTTCTTATACTTTAGTAGTTCACTGAAATTAAAGATTTTACAATCTGTTTCTGAAGTCCCTCCAACACCCACCCCACCCCCAAGGCTACTTCCAATAATTTTCCAAAAGGGGAAGGATTTTGGCTTAAGCTAATTTCTCTTTCAGGCTCACATTCATTTCCATTTCTCATGAACATAGTATCAGCTGAACAGGTGAGAGCTGCCATGGTAGGAAACAGCAGGTTCCGTGCGGCTCAACTGAGATAAAGTAAGTGAAGGATTTGAAAATTATAAATGGTATGAAGAATAAGGGACATAGGTGGGGCTTTCAGTCCAGTACCCAGACTGCAGACTCTGCTGGGCCCACACCCATTGTCTCTCTGAGTCATCTGGGCAAAGACATAGGGTTCAGAGCTCCCCACTCCACTCACTTAGCAGCTTTCCTAAATGCAGTGAGGTAATATTCACGCAGTGAGTTCTGAGGGGCTGAAAACCCCTAACAGAGTCCCGTGAATTCATCTGAGTTAAGGCATTGTCATCAGAGGGAGGAGGGAGGAATAGCATTTGTTTGTTGTATTTATAGGATATTAATCCATATTCATAAGTAAGAAACTACACATTTTGCCACGAAAGCACACCTTCTGATGTGGATGTCAGAGGAAATGAAACTTCCTTGCCAATGCACTCTTTACTGTGATTATCAAGGAGAAAATTTATTGGGACTGATTCAAAATGGCAAGGAGTTGGGAAGGCATTAAGAGATATTAATGCAGATTTCTCTGTTCAATATATGAAAGTAGACATTAACAGAAGAACTGATGGATAAAAAATGTAAAAGAGTTACAAAGATCAAATAGCAAAATGCCAGAGTAATGTGTGCATTTTCAGTAGTTCCCTTAAATGTAAATGGATGAAACTCTCCAGTCAAAAGGTAGAGATTGGCAGAAAGGATAAAAAAAGCATGACCCCAATATATGCTGTCTGCAAGAGAACTCACCCTAAAGTTCAAATATACAAGTCAGTTGAAAGTGAAAGGATGGGAAACATACACCATGCAAATAGTAATAAAAAGAAAGCTGAGGTATCTACACTAATATCAGGTAAATTAGATTTTAAGTCAAAAACTTTTACAAGGGACAATGAAGGTCACTATATACTGACAAAGGGATTAATTTAACAAGAAGACAAAAATTTATAAATATAGATGCACGTAATGACAGAGCCCCAATATATGAAGCAAATATTGACAGATTTAAAGGGAAAAAAAGACAATTCTACATTAAATTGTAGGAGATACCAATGTGCCACTTTCAATGATAGATAGAACATCTAGATGGAAGATCAATAGAGAAATAGAAAACTTGAATGATAATATAAGCCAACAAAATTAAAAGACATATATAGAACACTTCACCCAAGAGCAGCAGAGTACACATTTTTCTTTAGTGCAAATGGGTCATTCTCCAGGAGAGACCATAGGTTAGTTCACAAAACAAGTCTCAATAAGTTAAAAAATATTGAAATCATACAATGTATCTCTCCAAAATGGAATGAATCTAGAAACCAATAACAGAGGAAGAATTGGAAAATTCATAATTATGTAGAAAGTAAATAATGTACTTTCAAACAAATAATGGGTTAAAGAAGAAATCCCAAAGGAAATCAGGAAATATCTTGAGGTGAATGAAAATGCAAGTATAGCATAAAACTTCAGTGATGTAGAAAAGGCAGTGCTAAGAGGGAAATTTATGACTGTAAATACTTGCATTAAAAAAGAAGAAAGAGTGCTGAGCCCTCGAGCATGGGACTTGCCCTTACAAAGCTCATTACCACAAAGGAGAGTCTAAACTTGCATGTAATGGTGCCTAAGAGTCTCCCCCTGAGTACCTCTTTGTTGCTAGATGTGGCCCTCTCTCTCTGTAACTGAGCTATCTCGACAGGTGAACTTGCTGCCCTCTCCTCTACGTGGGACCCGACTCCCAGGGGTGTAAATCTCCCTGGCAATGCAGAATATGACTCCCGGGGATGAATGTGGACCCGGCATCGTGGGACTGAGAGTATCTTCTTGACCAAAAGGGGGATGCAAAATGAGACGAAATACTTTCAGTGGCTGAGAGATTTCAAATGGGGTCAAGAGGTCACTCTGGTGGACATTCTTATGCACTATATAGATAACACCTCTTAATGTATTGGAATAGCTAGAAGTAAATACCTGAAACTACCAAACTCCAACCCAGCAGTCTGGACTCCTGAAGACAATTATATAATAATGTAGATTACAAGGGGTGACAGTGTGATTGTGAAGACCTTGTGGATCACATCCCCTTTATCTAGTGTATGGATGAGTGGAGGAATGGGGATAAAAACTAAAAGACAAATGGGGTGGGATGGGGGGATGATTTGGGTGTTCTTTTTTCACTTTTATTTTTTATTCTTGTTCTGGTTCTTTCTGATGTAAGGAAAATGTTCAGAGATAGATTGTGGTGATGAACGTATAACTATGTTATCATACTCTGGACAGTGGATTGTATACCATGGATGATTGTATGGTGTGTGAATGTATTTCAATAAAACTGAATTTAATAAAAAAAAAAAAAAGAAGAAGAAAGACTTCATCAGGGAAATAACCTAACAACTGGTGGATCTACAAAAAAAAAAGGAAACTAAACCAAGAGCAAGCAGAAGGAAAGAGATAACTAAAATAAGAAATGAAATGGAGGGACATTGCTAGTGACCCAACGAAGAAAAAGGATTCTAAGAAGATACTATGAACAACTTCATGTGAACAAATTAGATAACCTAGATGAAATGGGCAGATTCCTTGAAACACACAAACTACCTACTGGCTCAAGAGGAAATAGAAGATCTCAACAGAACAATAACAAGTAAAAGATTGATCAAAACTAATAAAAAAACCTCCCAGCAAAGAAAAAGTCCAGGATGAGATGACTTCACTGGTAAATTTTACCAAACAATCTAAGGAGAATTAACACCAATCTTGCACAAACTTTTCTAAAATAGTGAAGAGAAGGGAATACTCCCTAACTCACTCTATGAGCCCAAGATCACCCAAATACAAAAGACAGATAAAAATCCTATGAAAAAAAAGAAAATTACCCACCAATATCCCATATGAATATAGATGAAAAAATTCTCAACAATGTACTAGCAAACTGAATCCAATATCACATTAAAAGAGTCATACACCTTGACCAAGTGGGATTCTTCCCAGGAATGTAAGGGTGGTTTCACATCAGAAAATAAATTACTTTAATTCATCATATTAATAGTACAAAGGGGAAAAAAACACAATAATCTCAATTGATGCAGAAAAGGTATTTGACAAAATTTAGCACCACTTCTTTGTAAAAACACTTAGGAAACTAGGATGAGAAGGGAACTTCATCAACATTATAAAATGCATTTATGAAAAACCCACAGCTAACATCATACTCAACGCTGAAAGATCGAAAGCTTTCCTTCTAAGATCAAGAGCAAGATAAGGCTGCCTGATGTCACCACTGTTATTCAACATTGTACTGGAAGTCCTAAGCAGAGAAATTAGGCAAGAAAAAAGAAATAAAAGGCATCAAAATTGAAAAGGAAGAAATAAAACTCTTCCTATTTGCAGATGACATAATCCTTTGTATAGAAAATCCTAAAATATCCTCAATAAAGCTACCAGAGCTATAAATGAATTATACAAAGTGGCAGGGTATGAGATCAATTTGCAAAAATAAGTAGTGTTTCTATACACTAGTGTTCCAGTTTGCTAATGCTGCCATTATGCAAAATACAAGAAATGTATTGGCTTTTATAAAGGTGTTTACAAACTTACAGGCCTAAGACCACAAAAGTGCCCAAACTCAGGCATCAACAAGATGATACCTTCACTGAAGAATGGCCAATGGTATCTGGAACACCTCTGTCAGCTGGGAAGGCACCTGGCTGGCATCTGTGTTCCTTTGTTCCTGGGTAGCATTTCAAAATGGCTTTCTCCAAAATGTCTTTGGGCTTCATCTGTTAGCATCTCCAAATGTCCTTCTCTCTGCATCTCCAAGCATCTCCAAGCAACTCCAAGCATCTTCCATATACAAAATACATTCATTCCACACAATTTCACAAAAGCTTAAATGAATTTCTGTAACAACAGGCAAGTACAAAATCTTATCAAAATCAGTTACAGGTGTGGCCTCTCCTAAGGCAAAATTCCCCTCTGGCCGTGGACCTGTGAAACTTACAACAAGTTATCTGCTGCCAATATACAAAGGAGGGACAGTGGTGTTTTGGGTCATGAGAATTATTTAAAATGGAGAGTGTTGAGGATTGTACAGCTAAGTGATGATGAGATATGGATGGATTATTGTGGACCTAAGATATGCTATGTGAACTAAAGAACCCCATACTTTATAAGTCAAGTCCTTGATCTTAAGGCTTGCTTGGATGAAGCTTGTGGTTGTAAAGGGGAGGCGAAGCCCACCTATAATTGTGCCTAGGAGTCACCCCCAGAGAGCCTGTTTCGTTGCTCAAATGTGGACTTTCTCTCTCTAAGCTTAACTCTGCAAATAAATCCATCACCCTCCCCCTGATGTGGGACAGGACCCCCCAGATGAATGAGTCTTCCCAGCAATGTGGGACATGGATAATGAGCCTGATCCTGGCATTGAGGGATTGAGAATGTCTTTTTGAACAAAAGGGGGAAGAGAAAGGCTACAAAATAAGGTTTCAGTGGCAAAGAGATTTTAAATAGAGTCAAGAGGCTGTCCTGGAAGTTATTCCTATGCAAGCTTCACCTAGATATGCCAAATGACCAAAGTATTATAAGCCCAAGTCAATAGTAGTCACAAAAACTTACAGAATACCCAGATCCCTATCTGAAACTCTATACAAGTTTCACTCACCAAGTTTATTCTTCAGAATCTATAATCCTTCAGAGAACTCCTATGCCAGCTAAATCTCAAAACCCAGAGGCAATAGCCTCTTCAAGAACATCAATCAGATGTGTCTCCTTTTCTCTATAATGTTGACACCCCTTTTCAACATGAACAAGTTAGGGTGGTCACTGCCCAGACATCCCCGAAGATAGAGAAAGTGATTAAACTAGAGCAAGGCATAGTAACATAGTTACTATGTAACATAGTAACATAGTTAAATTTTAACAATGGATTATGAATTCTGAATCTCTATATAATTTTCTTTTTCTTGGTTGCTAGGATATCAGAATAGCTAGAAGGAAAGAATTGAAATGGTGGAACTGTAATCCATGGCATCCTTTGGGGTTTGTTCTGTAGCTATTTGTTAAATTGTGGTTTGAAAGCTGTCAACTTCTTGTATGTATATGGTATTTCATAATGGGGAATTGACTGTGGCTGTGGTGCTGTAACTCATAACAACTTCGGAAATTTCCTATATAACTACTTGTTGGGTTATGCTTTGAAAGATATTACCTTTTTGTATATGTTTTGCTTCACAATGGGGAAGTGACTGAAACTGTGGAAGCATGACCTATGATATTCTTTGAAATTTGCTGTCTAACTGCTTGTTAAATTGAACTTTGAGAGTTATCACTTATATGTATGTGTGTTGTATTCCACAATGAAAAATATGAAAACAGGAGGGACAGTCATAGGATAAACATTCTCATTGCCATATGGAGAAATTGAAAAGAAAACAGGGTTCATGGGACCGAAACATTTCCTTACACCCACAGGTCAAATTTCATTAGATTTCAAAGTCTGAGAGTTGTTTATAGAATGAAGTGTTATCCTTGGGTTGAGAAAGCAGGAGTCCAATCCTTTCCAAGGGCTTTTGCCATAGCTCTTTTCTCTCCAAATGCCGGGGTGGGTGCTCCAACATATCCATGCATTGGGGAGAACACTTTCTTCTCAGCCCCACCGTCCTCAAGCATCGGAGTGCCACCCAGACTCTGCATCTCTCTCTGAACAGTGGGGTGGTGGCCAGGCTCTTCCCAATCCCAAGGGGAATGTGCCCCACTCTCTCTGAGGCCTGGGGTGGCAGCACTTTTCCTGAGCATCAAGATGGAAAACCTGCTCTCTGCCTCCAGGGCAAAACCCCTTTCCACGTGCATGGGTTGCTCTGCTTTCCTTGCCTGAGATTTCTTGACTCCAGACCTCAATTTCCATGGCTGTGTCTTTGAAGAAATTTTTCCTTCAATTTTTCCCTTCTATGTCCCCTCTAGTTCAGACTGGCAGTGGTTCTGTGTATATAGTTCTCACAAAAAATTGTTGGCTTGGCATGAAGCATACAGGGGTCAAAATCATCAGAAAATAGGACTTTCAATAATTCCTTTCTGGATAACTCCTTTTCGAATCCTGGCTTGTACTGAAATGGTGGTCAGGTTCTATGTTTGGTTAAATCCTCATGTGGGGCATTATCCTCTTGGGTCTCACTTTCTGGAAGCCCAGAATTTTCTAAACTATCAGTTTCTGGTTTCTTTTACCCAAGAGTTAAATTCTCAGCATATCTCTTTCCTCTCACATTTTACTATAAGCTGAAAGGAGAAGCCAGGCTGCATTTTCAACTTTTAGCTTAGAGATCTATTCAGATATGTATCCCAGCTCAAGAGGACAAATGCCCCAAGAGCAACTGAAAGTGACATTTTGGAAAGAAGCTGAAGTGTAGAGAGGAACGTCTGGGGAGAAAGCCATTTTGAAACCAGACTCCGGAGCAGCTGCCAGCCACGGGCCTTCCCAGCTAACAGAGGTTTTCCGGACACCACTGGCCATCCTCCAGTGAAGGGACCCGATTGTTGATGCCTTACCTTGGACACTTTATGGCTCTAAGACTGTAACTGTGTAACCAAATAAACCCCCTTTATAAAAGTCAATCCATTTCTAGTATTTTACAAAAAGGCAGCAGTAGCAAACTACAACACATATCTTTTGCCTATTTAATAATTGGGCTGTTTGCACTATTGTCATTGAGTTGTAGATTTTCTTTATACATGCAAGATACAGTCTCCTATCAGATATATGGCTTCCAAATATTTTCTCCCATTGAGTTGGCTGCCTTTTTACCTTTTTGACTAAGCCTTTTGAGGAACATAAGCTTTTGATTTTGAGGAGTTCCCATTTATCTATCTTTTTTTTCTTTCATTGCTTGTGATTTGGGTGTAAGGTCTAAGAAGCTACCTCCTAATATTAGGCCTTGAAGATGTTTCCCTACCTTATCTTCTAGTTTTATGGTACTGTCTCTTATAGTGAGGTCTTTGATACACTTTGAGTTAATTTTTGTATAGGGCATGAGTTAGAGGTCCAGTTTCATTCTTTTGGACATGGATATTCCATTCTCCCAGCCCCATTTGTTGGAGAGACTGTTCTGTCCCAGTACAGTGGATTTGGGGGCTTTATCAAAAATCAGTTGGCTTTAGATCTGGGGTTCTATTTCTGAACTTTCAATTCAATTTCATTGATTAATATGTCTATCTTTGTGCCAGTACCAAGATGTTTTGACTCCTGTGGCTTTATAGCAGGCTTTAAAGTCAGGAAGTGTAAGTCCTCCCACTTTGTTCTTCATTTTTAGAATGTTTTTAGCAATTGGAGGCCCCTTTCCCTTCCATCTAAATTTGATAACTAACTTTTCCAAGTCTGCAAAGTAGGCTGTTGGAATTTTTATTGGAATTGCGTTCAATCTGTAGATCAGTTTGGGTAGAATTGATATCTTAATGACATTTAGCCTTCCTATCCATGAACACAGAATATCTTTCCACCTATTTAGGTCCTTTTTTATTTCTTTTAGTAAAGTTTTGTAATTTTCTGTGTAGAGGTCTTTTACATCCTTGGTTAAGTTTATTCCTAGGTTCTTGTTTGCTTTCGTTGCTATTATGAATGGACTTTTTTTCCTGAGTGTCTCTTCAGTTAGGCCATTTCTAGTGTATAGGAACATTATTGACTTAAATGCATTAGTCTTGTACCCTGCCACTTTGCTGAATTTGTTCCTTAGTTCAAGCAGCTTTGTCATCAATTTCTCAGGATTTTCCAAGTATATGATCATATCATCTGCAAATAATGACAGTTTTACTTCTTCCTTTTCAATTTGGATGCCTTTAATTTCTTTGCCTGCTGGATTTCTCTGGCTAGAGCTTCTAGCACAATGTTGAATAATTGTGGTGACATTATTGTCATCCTTGTCTCATTCCCGATCTTAAGAGGAGGGCTTTCCCTCCCTCACCATTGAGTACTATGCTTGCTGTGGGTTTTTCATATATGCCCTTTTTCATATTAAGGAAGTTTCCTTCAATTCCTACCTTTTGAATTGATTTTATCAAAAACAGATGCCAAATTTTACTGAATGCTTTTTCAGCATCTATTGAGATGATCATTTGATTTTTACCTTCTGATTTGTTAATGTGTTGTGTTACATTGATTGGTTTTCTTATGTTGAACCACCCTTGCATGCTTGGAATGAAGCCCATTTGGTCATGGTGTATGATTCTTTTAAAGTGTCTTTGGACTTGATTTGCAAGTATATTGTTGAGAGTTTTTACATCTATATTCATTAGGGACATTGGCCTGTAGTTTTCCTTTCTTGTAGCATCTTTATCTGGTTTTGGTATTAGACTGATATTAGCTTCATAAAACAAGTTAGGTAGTGTTCCTTTTTCTTCAAATTTTTGAAAAAGTTTGAGCAGGAATTGTGTCAGTTATTTTTGGAAAGTTTGGTAAAATTCCCCTGTGAAGCCATCTGGCCCTGGGCTTTTATTTGTAGGTAGATTTTTTTTTTTTTTTTTTAATCATCATTTTATTGAGATATATTCACATACCACGCAGTCATACAAAACAAATTGTACTTTCGATTGTTTACAGTACCATTACATAGTTGTACATTCATCACCTAAATCAATCCCTGACACCTTCATTAGCACACACACAAAAATAACAAGAATAATAATTAGAGTGAAAAAGAGCAATTGAAGTAAAAAAGAACACTGGGTACCTTTGTCTGTTTGTTTGCTTCCCCTACTTTTCTACACATCCATCCATAAACTAGACAAAGTGGAGTTTGGTCCTTATGGCATTCCCAATCCCACTGTCACCCCTCATAAGCTACATTTTTATACAACTGTCTTCGAGATTCATGGGTTCTGGGTTGTAGTTTAGTAGTTTCAGGTATCCACCACCAGCTACCCCAATTCTTTAGAACCTAAAAAGGGTTGTCTAAAGTGTGCGTAAGAGTGCCCACCAGAGTGATCTCTCGGCTCGTTTTGGAATCTCTCTGCCACTGAAGCTTATTTCATTTCCTTTCACATCCCCCTTTTGGTCAAGAAGATGTTCTCCATCCCACGATGCCGGGTCTACATTCCTCCCCGGGAGTCATATTCCACGTTGCCAGGGAGATTCACTTCCCTGGGTGTCTGATCCCACGTAGGGGGGAGGGCAGTGATTTCACCTTTCAAGTTGGCTTAGCCAGAGAGAGAGGGCCACATCTGAGCAACAAAGAGGCATTCAGGAGGAGACTCTTAGGCACAAATACAGGGAGGCCTAGCCTCTCCTTTGCAGCAACCGTCTTCCCAAGGGTAAAACTTATGGTAGAGGGCTCAACCCATCAAACCACCAGTCCCCTATGTCTGTGGTCATGTTAGCAACCATGGAGGTGGGGTAGGCGAATACCCCTGCATTCTCCACAGGCTCCTCAAGGGGGCACTACATCTTTTTTTTTTTTTTTTCCTTGTTTGTCTTTTTTCTTTTTTTTTTTCTTTAACTTTCCCTTCTTTTTTAAATCAACTGTATGAAAAAAAAAGTTAAAAAGAAAACAAACATACAATAGAAGAACATTTCAAAGAGACCATAACAAGGGAGTAAGAAAAAGACAACTAACCTAAGATAACTGCTTAACTTCCAACATGTTCCTACTTTACCCCAAGAAAGTTACATAATATAGCAACATTTCAGTGAACTTGTTCCTACTACATCCATCAGAAATTAACAGACCATAGTCATTTCTGGGCATCCCCAGAACGTTAAATAGCTTATCTGTTCTTCTTGGATTATTGTTCCCCCTTCCTTAATTGCTCTCTACTGCTAGTTCCCCTACATTCTACATTATAAACCATTTGTTTTACATTTTTCAAAGTTCACATTAGTGGTAGCATATAATATTTCTCTTTTTGTGCCTGGCTTATTTCGCTCAGCATTATGTCTTCAAGGTTCATCCATGTTGTCATATGTTTCACCAGATCGTTCCTTCTTACTGCCGCGTAGTATTCCATCGTGTGTATATACCACATTTTATTTATCCACTCATCTGTTGAAGGACATTTGGGTTGTTTCCATCTCTTGGCAATTGTGAATAATGCTGCTATGAACATTGGCGTGCAGATATCTGTTCGTGTCACTGCTTTCCGATCTTCCGGGTATATACCGAGAAGTGCAATCGCTGGATCGAATGGTAGCTCTATATCTAGTTTTCTAAGGAACTGCCAGACTGACTTCCAGAGTGGCTGAACCATTATACAGTCCCACCAACAATGAATAAGCGTTCCAATTTCTCCACATCCCCTCCAGCATTTGTAGTTTCCTGTTTGTTTAATGGCAGCCATTCTAACCGGTGTTAGATGGTATCTCATTGTGGTCTTAATTTGCATCTCTCTAATAGCTAGTGAAGCTGAACATTTTTTCATGTGTTTCTTGGCCATTTGTATTTCCTCTTCAGAGAACTGTCTTTTCATATCTTTTGCCCATTTTATAATTGGGCTGTCTGTACTATTGTCATTGAGTTGTAGGATTTCTTTGTATATGCAAGATATCAGTCTTTTGTCAGATACATGGTTTCCAAAAATTTTTTCCCATTGAGTTGGCTGCCTCTTTACCTTTTTGAGAAATTCCTTTGAGGTGCAGAAACTTCTAAGCTTGAGGAGTTCCCATTTATCTATTTTCTCTTTTGTTGCTTGTGCTTTGGGTGTAAAGTCTAGGAAGTGGCCTCCTAATACAAGGTCTTGAAGATGTTTTCCTACATTATCTTCTAGGAGTTTTATGGTACTTTCTTTTATATTGAGATCTTTGGTCCATTTTGAGTTAATTTTTGTGTAGGGGGTGAGGTAGGGGTCCTCTTTCATTCTTTTGGATATGGATATCCAACTCTCCCAGCCCCATTTGTTGAAAAGACCATTATGGCTCAGTTCGGTGACTTTGGGGGCCTTATCAAAGATCAGTCGGCCATAGATCTGAGGGTCTATCTCTGAATTCTCAATTCGATTCCATTGATCTATATGTCTATCTTTGTGCCAGTACCATGCTGTTTTGGCAACTGTGGCTTTATAATAAGCTTCAAAGTCAGGGAGTGTAAGTCCTCCCACTTCGTTTTTCTTTTTTAGAGTGTCTTTAGCAATTCGAGGCATCTTCCCTTTCCAAATAAATTTGATAACTAGCTTTTCCAAGTCTGCAAAGTAGGTTGTTGGAATTTTGATTGGGATTGCATTGAATCTGTAGATGAGTTTGGGTAGAATTGACATCTTAATGACATTTAGCCTTCCTATCCATGAACATGGAATATTTTTCCATCTTTTAAGGTCCCCTTCTATTTCTTTTAGTAGAGTTATGTAGTTTTCTTTGTATAGGTCTTTTACATCTTTGGTTAAGTTTATTCCTAGGTACTTGATTTTTTTAGTTGCTATTGAAAATGGTATCTTTTTCTTGAGTGTCTCTTCAGTTTGTTCATTTCTAGCATATAGAAACATTACTGACTTATGTGCATTAATCTTGTATCCCGCTACTTTGCTAAATTTGTTTATTAGCTCTAGTAGGTGTATCGTTGATTTCTCAGGGTTTTCTAGATATAAGATCATATCATCTGCAAACAATGACAGTTTTACTTCTTCTTTTCCAATTTGGATGCCTTTTATTTCTTTGTCTTGCCAGATTGCCCTGGCTAGCACTTCCAGCACAATGTTGAATAACAGTGGTGACAGCGGGCATCCTTGTCTTGTTCCTGATCTTAGAGGGAAGGCTTTCAGTCTCTCACCATTGAGTACTATGCTGGCTGTGGGTTTTTCATATATGCTCTTTATCATGTTGAGGAAGTTTCCTTCAATTCCTACCTTTTGAAGTGTTTTTATCAAAAAGGGATGTTGGATTTTGTCAAATGCTTTTTCAGCATCTATTGAGATGATCAATTGATTTTCCCCTTTCGAGTTTTTAATGTGTTGTAATACATTGATTGTTTTTCTTATGTTGAACCATCCCTGCATGCCTGGAATGAACCCCACTTGGTCATGGTGTATGATTTTTTTAATGTGTCTTTGGATTCGATTTGCAAGTATTTTGTTGAGGATTTTTGCATCTATATTCATTAGGGAGATTGGCCGGTAGTTTTCCTTTTTTGTAGCATCTTTGCCTGGTTTTGGTATTAGATTGATGTTAGCTTCATAAAATGAGTTAGGTAGTGTTCCATTTTTTTCAATGTTTTGAAAGAGTTTGAGTAAGATTGGTGTCAGTTCTTTCTGGTAAGTTTGGTAGAATTCCCCTGTGAAGCCATCTGGCCCTGGGCATTTATTTGTGGGAAGATTTTTGATGACTGATTGGATCTCTTTGCTTGTGATGGGTTGGTTGAGGTCTTCTATTTCTTCTCTGGTCAGTCTAGGTTGTTCATATGTTTCCAGGAAATTGTCCATTTCTTCTACATTATCCAGTTTGTTGCCATACAGTTGTTCATAATATCCTCTTATAATTTTTTTAATTTCTTCAGGATCTGCAGTTATGTCACCTTTTTCATTCATTATTTTGTTTATATGGGTCTTCTCTCTTTTTGATTTTGTCAGTCTAGCTAGGGGCTTGTCAATCTTGTTGATCTTCTCAAAGAACCAACTTTTGGTGATATTTATCCTTTCTATTGTTTTTTTGTTCTCTATGTCATTTATTTCTGCTTTAATCCTTGTTATTTCTTTTCTTGTACTTGGTTTAGGATTGGTTTGCTGTTCATTTTCTAGCTTCTTCAGTTGATCCATTAGTTCTTTGATTTTGGCTCTTTCTTCCTTTTTAATATATGCGTTTAGTGCTATAAATTTCCCCCTTAGCACTGCTTTTGCTGCATCCCATAGGTTTTGGTATGTTGTGTTCTCATTTTCATTCGTCTCTATATATTTAGCAATTTCTCTTGCTATTTCTTCTTTAACCCACTGATTGTTTAGGAGAGTGTTGTTTAACCTCCAGGTATTTGTGAATTTTCTAAGTCTCTGATGGTTATTGACTTCTAATTGTATTCCATTGTGGTCAGAGAATGTGCTTTGAATAATTTCAATCTTTTTAAATTTATTGAGGCTTGTTTTATGTCCCAGCATATGATCTATTCTGGAGAAAGTTCCGTGAGCACTAGAAAAGTATGTGTATCCTGGTGATTTGGGATGTAATGTCCTGTAGATGTCTGTTACATCTAATTCATTTATCAGATTGTTTAGGTTTTCAATTTCCTTATTGGTCTTCTGTCTGGTTGATCTATCTATAGGAGAGAGTGATGTGTTGAAGTCTCCCACAATTATTGTGGAAACATCAATTGCTTCCTTTAGTTTTGCCAATGTTTCTCTCATGTATTTTGTGGCACCTTGATTGGGTGCATAGACATTTACGATTGTTATTTCTTCTTGCTGAATTGCCCCTTTTATTAGTATGTAGTGGCCTTCTTTGTCTCTCAAAACATCCCTGCATTTGAAGTCTATTTTATCTGAGATTAATATTGCTACACCTGCTTTCTTTTGGCTGTAGCTTGCATGAAATATTTTTTTCCATCCTTTCACTTTCAGTTTCTTTGTGTCCCTGTGTCTAAGATGAGTCTCTTGTATGCAACATATTGATGGTTCATTTTTTTTGATCCATTCTGCGAATCTATATCTTTTAATTGGGGAGTTTAATCCATTTACATTCAATGTTAAAACCGTGAAGGCATTTCTTGAATCGGCCATCTTATCCTTTGGATTATGTTTGCCATATTTTTCCCTCTCTCTATTAATATCCTTTATTGTACCCATACCGAATCTCTTTAGTACTGAACCTTTCTCCAAGTCTCTCTGTCCTGTCTTTGTTTCTCTGTCTGTAGGGCTCCCTTTAGTATCTCCAGTAGGGCAGGTCTCTTGTTAGCAAATTCTCTCAGCATTTCTTTGTCTGTGAAAAATTTAAGCTCTCCCTCAAATTTGAAGGAGAGCTTTGCTGGATAAAGTATTCTTGGCTGGAAATTCCTCTCACTCAGAATTTTAAATATATCGTGCCACTGCCTTCTTGCCTCCATGGTGGCTGCTGAGTAGTCACTACTTAGTCTTATGCTGTTTCCTTTGTATGTGGTGAATTGCTTTTCTCTTGCTGCTTTCAGAACTTGCTCCTTCTCTTCTATGTTTGACAGTGTGATCAGTATATGTCTCGGAGTGGGTTTTTTTGGATTTATTCTATTTGGAGTTCGCTGAGCATTTATGATTTGTGTATTTATGTTGTTTAGAATATTTGGGAAGTTTTCCCCAACAATTTCTTTGAATACTCTTCCTAGACCTTTACCCTTTTCTTCCCCTTCTGGGACACCAATGAGTCTTATATTCGGACGTTTCATATTATCTATCATATCCCTGAGGTCCATTTCGAGTTTTTCAATTTTTTTCCCCATTCTTTCTTTTATGCTTTCATTTTCCATTCTGTCATCTTCCAGGTCACTGATTCGTTGTTCAACTTCCTCTAGTCTTGTACTATGAGTGTCCAGAATCTTTTTAATTTGGTCAACAGTTTCTTTAATTTCCATAAGATCATCCATTTTTTTATTTAGTCTTGCAATGTCTTCTTTATGCTCTTCTAGGGTCTTCTTGATTTCCTTCATATCCCGTACTATGGTCTCATTGTTCATCTTTAGTTCTTTGAGTAGCTGCTCTAGGTGCTGTGTCTCTTCTGGTCTTTTGATTTGGGTGCTTGGGCTTGGGTTATCCATATCGTCTGGTTTTTTCATATGCTTTATAATTTTCTGTTGTTTTTGGCCTCGTGGCATTTGCTGAACTTGATAGGGTTCTTTTAGGGTTTGTAGACCAGTTGAAGTCCTTATCTCTAATTTATCAGATCTACAGCTTCGTGGAGTACACTTTCTCTAACTAACCAGCAGGTGGCGTCCACGAGCCACCTGTTCTCCACAAGCCAGATCTCCCCTGCTTAGCCTTTTTGGTGAGTGGGGGAGTGAGTCTTGTGGGGCCCAATTGGTGTACCAAGCTTGCGTGTGTAGTTGGTGTTGCCTGCCCTGTATGTGGGGCGTGTTTCTGGGCAGTCAGGGAGGGGGGGTGGCCCTAACAATCAAATCTCCCTGATGATCCTAGAATTTTAAAGCTGCTGCAATAGTCTAATCCTTCAGTTCAGTCCTGCCACAGTTTGTCTCTGCCACTGACCCACAAGTCTTTGGTATTGGCGTATGGCTCCTGAGACTTGCAAGTGGGCCCCTCTTCCAGGCTGTGCACCCCGGGTCCTCTGTTGAGGGATGACTGTGCTATGTCACAGGTGAGTGCCGTCCCCCCAGGGCAGTTCTGGGCTGCTGGGCTGTGTAGGGAGGCTCCCAGTCTGCTCAAATGATGGCTGAATGGGGCTTTGTTAATTCACACTGCTCCACCTTCCCAGCTCTGGGACATTCAGCTGAGGTTGCAGGGAAGGCTAATGTCCACGCCCAGTTTTGTGGTGTGTGCCTGTTATTTGAAGCACTTCCGTCACACTGGGTTGTCTGGGGCAGCTCTGGGCTATGGGGCTGGTGATGGGCAGGAGTGTTTCCTGTCCACCAGGATGGTGGCTGTGAGCGGACACCCCCCTTTTCTTGGGAAGTTGTGTTGTTTAGTGAATTTTCTCAGCCACTGGATTATTGCCTTTTGTCTCAGAGCTCTCTTAGTTCTGCTCTTGACTTGACGTGCCCAAATTGCAATTCTTTGAAGCTTTCTGTATTGAGCTTCTTAGAGTAATTGTTTTAGAAAAAGCAAAAAGGATTTAAAAAAAAAAAAAAAAAACGGCCCTCCTCAGAGATCTAATGGGTTATTGAAATGCTAATAGACAAAGCAACCAGGGCCATTAAGGAAAGGTGCACAGGGCAGAGAGATCAGCTTTGCTTCGGGATTTGCATATGCGCCTCAAGGCCTGAGCTCCGCCCTTCCCCTTTCTGTGTTCACCAGAACTCCAAAAATCCTCTGCTTTTATTTTGGAGTTTTTCATGTTGTTTTTTTTCTATGCCTGTCTCCTCTCTGCTGGGCTGGCTGCTCTCAGAGTCTCTGGTGTCTGGTCTCAGTCTATCTATGGTTGGAGTTGGAATCAGTAGAATGAGTTTCCGATAAGAGCAGCCACTGCAATTCTCCCTTCTCCTTCCCGGAGCTGACAGCCCCTCCTCCCCCGGGACTGAGCCTGGCAGGGAGGGGCGCGGGTCCCCTGGCCGCAAAAACTTACAGATTTCGCTGATCTCAGCAGTTCCACGTTTTCATGAGTGTTGTATGAAGTATGCCCAAAGTCAGATTGCTCTGTGGTGTCCAGTCCACGCAGTTCCTGGCTTTTTACCTACTTTCCTGGAGGAGTAACTAAAACATACAGCTCACCAGTCTGTCATCTTGCCCCGCCTCTGTAGGTAGATTTTTGATGACTGATTGGATCTCTTTGCTTGTGATTTGTTTGTTGAGGTCTTTTATTTCTTCTTGGGTCAGGCTAGGCTGTTCATGTGTTTCCAGGAAATTGCCCATTTCCTCTAAATTGTCTAGTGAGCTGGCATGCAGTTGTTCATCAAATCCTCATGATTTTTTAAATTTCTTCAGGATCCACAGTAATGTCCCCCTTCTCATTTATGATTTTGTTTATTTGGGTCTTCTCTCTTTTTTACTTTGTCAGTGTAGCTAAGGGTTTGTCAATCTTGTTGATCTTCTTAAAGAACCAACTTTTGGTTTTATTTATTCTCTCTATTGTTTTTTGTTCTACATATCATTTATTTCTGCTTTAATCCTTGTCATTTATTTTCTTTACTTGCTTTAGTGTTACTTTCCTGATCATTCTCTAGCTTCTGTAGTTGTTCATTTAGGTCTTTGATTTTAGATCTTTGGTCCTCTTTAATATATGCATTTAGAGCTATAAGTTTACCCTCAGCACTGCCTTTTCTGGTTCCCATAGGTTTTAATATGTTGTATTCTCATTTTCATTCATCTCTAGTTATTTACTGGTTTTTTTTTCAGTTTCTTCTTTGACCCACTGATTGTTTAGGTGTGCATTGTGTAACCACCACATATTTGTGAGCGTTCTGGTTCTTTGATGGTTACTGGCTTCTAGGTGCATTGCATTATGGTCAGGGAATGTGCATCAAATAATTTCAATCTTTTTAAATTTAATGAGGTTTGTTTTGTGCCCCAGCATATGATCTAGCTTGGAGAACATCCCATGAGCACTAGACAATTTTTATCCTCATAATTTGGGATGTAATATTCTATATATGTCTATTAAGTCTAATTCATTTATCACATATTTAGGCTCTCGTATTCCTTAATGGTCTTCTGTCTGGTTGTTCTAGCTATAGAAGAGAATGGTGTATTGAAGTCTCCCACTATTATTGTAGAAACATCTATTGCTTCCTTCCATTTTGCCAATGTTTGTCTCATGTACTTTGGAGCACCTTTGTTGGGCACATAAACATTTATGATTGTTATTTCTTCTTGTTGAATTGTCTATTTTATTAGTATATACTGTCCTTCTTTGTCCCCTATGGCATATTTGCACTAAAAATCTATTATGTCATATATTACTACTGTTACCCCTGCTTTCTTTTGGCTGCAGCTTGTGTGGAATATTTTTTTTCCATCCTTTCACTTTCAATCTCTTTGTGTTGCTGAGTCTAAGATGAGTCTCTTGTAAACAGCATATTGATGGATCATACCTTTTAATCCATCCTCCCAATCTGTATCTTTTGATTGGGGAGCTCAATCCATTCATATTCAATGTTATTACTGTAAAGGCAGTTCTTGAATCAATAGTCTTGTCATTTGGTTTTTATTTGTCAGATCTATTTTTTTCCCTCTCTTTCTCTTTTTTTCCTTTAAGTTACCCTTACTAATATTCTTCAGTTCTGTGCCCTTCTCCAGATCTTTCTTTCATTTCTTTTTTTCTCAGCTGGTAAAACTCCCTTTAATATTTCTTACAGGGCAGGTCCTTTGTTAACAAATTCTCTCAGCATTTGTGAAAATTTTAAACTCTCCCTCAATTTTCAGGAGAGCTTTGCTGGATAAAGAATTCTTGGATGACAATTTTTCTTTTTTAGATTCTTAACTATGTTGTAGCACTGCCTTCATGCCTCCATGGTGCCTGCTGAGTCATCAGTACTTAGTCTTAAATGATTTCCCTTGGATGTGGTGAATTGCTTCTCTTTTGCTGCTTTCAGAACCTTCTTCTCTTCAGCATTTGGCAACCTGATTAGTATTTGTCTTGGAATGGGTTTATTTGGATTTATCGTATTTGGAGTTCACTGAGCATCTTTAATTTGCATATTTATGTCTTCAAATACTCTTATTAGCCCTTTACTCCTCTTCTCCTTCTGGGACACCAATGATTCTTATAATTGTGTGCTTCATGTTTTCCATCATTTCTCTGAGGTCCATTTCAAAATTTTTTATTTTCTTCATCATTTGTTTTTTTGTGCATTTGCATTCAATTACCCTATCCTCTGATCACATGTTCTTTCTTCTGCCTCTTCAAATCTGCTATTGTGTGTCTCCAGTATATATATATTTTTATTTTGCCAAGTGTTTGCATATCTTCTTTTTTTTAATTTATTTTTTTTATTGAGATTGTTCAGATACCATGCAACTATCCAAAGATCCAAAGTATACAAACAATTGCCCACGGCACCACCATACAGCTGTGCATCCATCAACACAGTTATTTTCGTTTTTCAATTTTTAGAACATTTTCACTACTCCAGAAAAGAAACAAAGACAAAAAAAAAAAGAAACTCACATCCTCCCATATCCCTATCCATGCCCCCCTCCATTATTGATTCATAGTTTTGGTATAGTACATTTGTTACTGTTGATGAAAGAATGTTAAAATACTACTAACTGTAGTATATAGTTTGCAATAGATATATATTTTTCCCTATATGCTTCTCTATTATTAACCTCTAGTTATAGTGACATACATTTTTCTAGTTTGTGAGAGAGATTTCTAATATTTATATAGTTAATCACGGACACTGTCCACCACAAGATTCACTGTTTTATACATTCCCATCTTTTAACCTCCAACTTTCCTTCTGATGACATGTGTGATTCTGAGTTTACCCTTTCTACCACCTTCACACACCTTTTAGCACTGTTAATTATTCTCATTATATGCTACCATCACCCCTGTCCATTTCCAAATATTTAAGTTCACCTTAGTTGAACATTCTGCTAATAATTAGCAACTGCTCCCCATTCTTTAGCCTCATTCTATATCCTGGTAACTTATATTTCATGCCTATGAGTTTACATATTATAATTAGTTCATATCAGTGAGACCCTGCAATATTTGCCTTTATGTGTCTGTCTTATTTCACTCAATATAGTGCCCTCAAGATTTCTTCATCAACCCATTTCTTTTAAGGTGGTTTTCTTCACACACTATACATTCTGTCCTAAGTAAACAATCATTGGTTCCCCGTATAGTCACATATTTATGTATTAAGCACCATCACCATTCTCTAAATAAGGAAATTTCTTCCACAAAGATGGAAGAAGAGTCAAAGAAGGCAGAGAGGCAAAAGAAAAAGGCAAGAGAAAGAGAGAAAAACAAACAAACAAAAAAACTTGATAGCTAGAAGGTGACAAAAGGAAAGATAGCATTAACCTAAAGTAGAATAAAGAGTCAGACAACATCACCAATGCCTGGAGTCCCACATCCTTCCCTTATTCCCCACCCACCCGCAGATGCATTTAGCTTTGGTATATTGCCTTTGTTACATTAAAGGAAGCATAATACAATGTTTCTGTTAATTCTAGTTTCTAGTTTGCATTGACTGTATTTTCCCCCAGTTTCACCCTATTTTCAACACCTTGCAATGTTGACATTCATTTGTTCTACCTCAAGTAAAAACATATTTGTACCTTTTATTACAATTGTTGAGCAACCTAGGTTTTCCTGAGTTACACAGTCCCAGTCTTTATCATTCGTCTTTTGTTCTGGTGTCCCACATGATCCCAGCCTTCCTCTTTCAACCATATTCACAGTCATCTTTGTTCAGTGTACTTACGTTGCTTTGCTACTATCTCCCAAGATTGTTTTCCAAATCTCTCACTCCTGTCTTTTCCTTTCTGTCTTCAGTGCTTCCTTTAGTGTTTCCTGTAGACCAGGTTTCTTGTTCATAAACTCAGTCATTGTCTGTTTGTCAGAGAATATTTTAAACTTTCCCTCATATCTGAAGGATAGTTTTGCCAGATATAAGATTCTTGGTTGGTGGTTTTTCTGTTTCAGTATCTTAAATATATCACCCCACTTCCTTCTTGCCTCCATGGTTTCTATTGAGAAATCCACACATAGTCTTATCAAGCTTCCTTTGTATGTGATAGATCGTTTCTCTCTTGCTGCTTTCAGGATTCTCTCTTTATCTTTGATGTTTGATAATCTGATTATTAAGTGTCTTGGTGTAGGTCTATTCAGATCTATTCTGTTTGGGGTACGCCGTGTTTCTTGGATCCATAATTTTATGTCTTTCATAAGAGATGGGAAATTTTCATTGATTATTTCCTCTATTATTGCTTCTGCTCCTTTTCCCTTCTCTTCTCCTTCTGGGACACCAATGACACATAAATTCTTGCGTTTTGTTTTGTCTTTAAGTTCCCAGAGACGTTGCTCATATTTTTCCATTCTTTTCTCTATCTGTTCTTTTGTGTGTAGGCTTTCAGGTGCCTTGTTCTCCCATTCCTGAGTGTTTTCTTCTGCTTCTTGAGATCTGCTGTTGTATGTTTCCAGTGTATCTTTCATTTCTTGTGTTGTGCCTTTCATTTCCATAGATTCTACCAGTTGGTTTTTTGAACTTCCAATTTCTACCTTATGTATGTCCTGTGTTCTCATTATATGGTTCATCTCTTTTGCCATATCTTCCCTAAACTTTTTGAATTCACATATTTTTAGTTATTTCAATTCCTGTATCACACTTGAAGTGCAAGTTTGTTCCCCTTACTGGGCCATAACCTCATTTTTCTTGGTGTAGGTTGTAGTTTTCTGTTGTCTAGGCATGGTTTCCTTGGTTACCCCAATCAATCCTCCCCAGACCAGAATGGGCTAAGGTCCCAGAAGGAAGAAATATTCAGTATCCAGTTTCCCTGAGGGTGTGTCTTAGAAAATTGGTACACCCTCTGATGCCTCCGGTCACTGTGCTTTTCTGCCCAGCAGGTGGTGCCTGTTAGCCTATAATTCTTGACTGGTGTAAGTTCTGAATGAAAGGCAGGTAATAGAGCTGAGTCCCACCCCTTTCCTCTTAGAGAAGATAGACCCCCTAGGGTCTTAGAGAGGCATTCCAATGGTCTCTCTCTGCCTGTGCTATACCCTTGTCTGGGTCACAGAACTGGAAACTCAAAATGGCTGAGGCTTTCTCCACTAAGTCAAAAAAGGAACAGAGCTAGTCCAAGGTGACCCTCCGGCTCTCCAAGGTCAGTCATCACCCAAAGCCTCTGTCTACTTGTTGAGGATTCATACCTTGTAATGAGCAGTTCACACTCACTAATTAAAACCCCAGGTGGAGCTCAACTGAGCTATATTTGCTTGCTGGGAGAGAGCTTCTCTCTGGCACCACAAGCTTTGCAGCTCGGGCTGTGGGGAAGGGGCTCCTGATTTGGATCCACAGTTTTTACTTACAGATTTTATGCTGTGATCTCGGGCATTCCTCCCAATTCAGGTTGGTGTATGATAAGTGGACAGTCACATTTGTCCCCCTGCAGTTATTCTGGATTATTTACTAGTTGTTTCTGTTTTTTTTCAGTTGTTCCAGGGGGACTACTTAGCTTCCACTCCTCTCTATGCCTCCATCTTAGACCCTCCTCTGCATCTCTAGTATATTTTTAATTTGATCAACAGTACTTTGCATTTCCATAAAATTTGCTATTTTTTAATTATTCTTTAAAATTCTTTATGCTCTTCTAGAGTCTTCCTAATGTCCTTCATGTCCTTAGCCAACTCGCTGAAGTTGTTTTGCAGATTTGTGTGTACATCCTTGATTAACTGCTCCAAGTTCTGTGTCTCATCCAGCTTTTTTAATTTGGTCATTTGGCATTTCTATATCTTCTGGTTTCTTCATATGCTTATGATTTTCTATTGTTATGGGCCCTGTGACATTTGCTTATCTTGATAAGGTTATTTTAGGATATACAGGATTATTTGAACACTAATCTATAATGTAGCAGAGCTACAGCTTGCTGGAGCACACTTTGCCTGTCCTCCCAGCAGATAGCACCCTTGAGCCACCTCTTATCCTCAAACCAGCTTTCCCCCAACTTTGCCTGTGCATTGTGTGGGGTCCAAACTGGGTGGAAATCCAATCAGCACACCTGTTCTTCATGTGTACTGGGGACTGCCAGGCCTGTGGGTGGGGGACAGGCCCTGGACAGTTCAGCAGTGGGAGAATGCTCAAAGGCACAGTGTGTCTGCCAGTTCCTGGGGCTCTGAATGGGCCACTCTGAGGCTTTGGGGTTCACTGTTTCACCCTCCAGCTCACATGCACCACAATCCCTGTCCACCGTTCATGCCCACAGGCTTCCGTGGAGGAAGAGTAAATGCAGTTACCAAAAGTCAGCTGAATCCCAAGTTCCCTCATGGGAGCTCCCCACCATGGTGGGTTATCTCTCCAGCCAGCTGCTGGTATGTGTACAACAGGTGTGAGAACCTGCTCCCTCCTGCCCTTCACAGCTGTTGCAGCCTCCAGTCCCCACTGGCAGTCCTGGCCAAACACACTCACCCCATCCCTTCAGGTACAGACTCTCCACCTTTCCACCCAAGTCCCCACTAAGTGTTGTGGGGTTCCCTGTCTGGTCGGCCACAACCTGGAACTGCTGTTCTGGTGAGCTTTCTGACTTTTATTTAGTTTGTTCATGAAGGAGAAGTTTGCCTTGCCTCTCCTAATCCTCCATCTTCTGGCCAAAAGATTTCTGACAAAGCTATCAAGCCCACTCAATGGGGAAAGAATAGCCTCTTTTATATATGGTGCTGAGAAACTGGAGATCCATAGACAGAAAATGAAGGTGGACCTCTACCTCCTTCCATGTAAACAAATCAACTAAAAGTTGATCAAAGACCTAAATATATGAAACAAAACATAAAAGTCCTAGAGGAAAAGAGGGAAACATCTTCAGAACCTTGTGTTTTGCAATGGTTTCTAAGACTTTTCACCAGAAATGCAAGAAACAAAAGAAAAAATAGATTAATGGAACTTCATCAGAATTAAAAGTGTTTGTGCATCAAAGAAGCTTATCATGAAAGTTAGAAGGCAACCTACTGGATGAGAGAAAATATTTGGAAACTGCATCACTGATAAGGGTTTAAAGTTCAGAATATATAAAGAAATCTTTCAATTCAACAAGAAAAAGACAAGCAATTTAATTTAAAAATCAGCAAAGACTTGTAGAGAGATTTTTCCAAAGAAGTCATACAAATGGTCAATAAGCACATGAAAAGATGCTCAATACCATTAGCCCTTAAGAAAAGGCAAATCAGGACCACAGTGGGATACTAGTTCACACCCACTAGCACGCCTATAATTTTTTTAAAAAAAGGAAAATAAGTTTCATAAGGATGTGGAGAAATAGGAACACTATTTCATTGTTGGTGGGAATGTAAAATAGTATAGCTACTGTGGAAAACAGTTTGGTGGTTCCTCATGAAGTATAAAATTATCATAAGACCTGACAATCCCACTTCTAGGTATATACATAAAAGAACTGAAAGCAGGGACTCAAACAGATATTTGCACACCAATGTTTACAGCAACATTATTTGTAATTGCCAAAAGATGGAAGCAACACAAGTGTCCATCAACAGATGAATGGGTAAACAAAAGTGGTATATATACATGCAATTATATATTATTCAGCCATAAGAAGAAATGGATTTCTGATAGTGCAACAACATGGATGAATCTTGAAGACATCATGTTCTGATTTGCTAATGCTGCCATTATGCAAAATGCCAGAAATGGATTCGCTTTTATAAAGGGGGTTTATTGGGTTACAAAATTACAGTCTTAAGGCCATAAAATGTCCAAGGTAAGGCATCAAACAATCGAGTGCTTCACTGAAGGATGGTGTTCTAGTTTGCTAATGCTGCAGAATACAAAACACCGGAGATGGATTGGCTTTTATAAAAAGGGGGTTTATTTGGCTACACAGTTACAGTCTTAAGGCCATAAAGTGTCTGAGGTAACACATCAGGAATTGGGTACCTTCACTGGAGGATGGCCAATGACATCCAGAAAACCTCTGTTAGCTGGGAAGGCACGTGGCTGGTGTCTGCTCCAAAGTTCTGATTTCAAAATGGCTTTCTCCCAGGATGTTCCTCTCTAGCAAGCTTGCTCTTCTTCAAAACATCACTCTCAGCTGCACTGAGTTCCTTCTCTTTGAGTCAGCTCATTTATATGGCTCCACTGATCAAGGCCCACCCTGAATGTGTGGGGCCATGCCTCTATGGGAATAGCCCATCTGAATCATCACCCATAGCTGGGTGGGGCACATTCCAAGCAAATCTAATCAGCACCAAAACATCTGCCCCACAAGACTACATCAAAGATAATGGCATTTGGGGGACACAATACATTCAAACTGGCACATTCCACCCCCTGGACCCCAAAATGACATTATCTTTCCAAATACAAAATACATTCATTCCATCATAATATCACAAAAACTTAAATCATTTCAGTAGCAATAGTTAAGTACAAGATCCTATCAAAATCAATTACAGGTGTGGTGGGTCCTAAGGCATAATTCTCCTTTAGCTTTGGATCTGTGGACTTAGAACAAGTTATATGCTTCCAATAGACAAAGGAGGGACATTCATAGGATAAACATTCCCATTGCCATAAGGAGAAAGAGTAAGGAAAACAGGGTTAACAGGACCAAAAGGGTTCCTAAAACCCACAGGGCAAACTCCATTAGATTTCAAAGCCTGAGAGTCATTTACAGAACAATGTTGCATCCTTGGGGCTTGAGAGAGTGGGAGTCTAACCCTCCCTAAGGGCCTTTGTGGCAGCCCTTTCCTCTCCAAACACTTGGGTGAGTGCTCCAACATATCCACACATTGGGGAGAACATCTTCTCGGCCCCACCCTCCTCAAACATTGGGGCAGCTCCCGGATTCCCTTCCACCTCCAGGGCACATGCTATACCCCTTCAGAACAGTGTGGTGGCAGCCAGGCTCTCCCCAATTCCCTGGAAATGTGCTTCACCCTCTTTGGGAACTTGGGTGGCAAAATTCTTCCAGAGCATCGAGGTGGAATGCCCACCCTTGACCTCTGGGGCAAACTCACCCTTTCCATGCATGTGGGCTGCTCCACTCTCCCAGACAAAGGCGTTTTGACTCCAGACCTCAACCTCCATGGCTCTGTCTTTGAAGAAATTTTTCCTTCAATTTGTTCCTTGTCTGTCTTCTCCAGTCCAGACTGGCAATGGCTCTGTCTGTAAAGATCTCGCCAAAATTCTGTTGGCTTTGCATGAAGCATGCAGGGGTCAAAGCCATCAGACAATAGGACTTTTCACAAATACTTTCTGGATAATTCCATCTCCAATCTTGGCTTGTACTGAAATGGCAGCTGGGTTCCATGTTTGGTTACATCCTCACGTTGGGCTGTAGCTTCTGGGATTCCACCCCCTGGAAGCCTGTGATTTTCTAAGCCATCAGCTTCTGGTTTCTTTGAACCCAAAAGTTCAGTTCTAAGTTTCTCTCTCTCTGCTCGCATTTTACTGTAAGCTGCAAGAAGAAGCCAGGATACATCCTCCACATGTGTTCTGGAGATCTCCTCAGCTAAGTATTCCAGGTTGTCACTTTCAAATTCTTCCTTCCATCTGACACCAGGACTCAATTTTGCCAAATTTTCTGCCACTTTAAAACAAGGATCACCTTTCTTCCAGTTTGCAATAACACAGTCATCATTTCTGTTCAAGTCCTTGTCAGAAGTATCTTTAGAGTCCATATTTCCACAAACAGTCTCTTTAAAGCAGTTTAAGCCTTTTCTATCAAGCTCCTTACAATTCTTCCAGAAACTCCCCATTATCCATTTAAAAAGCCGTTCCAACATGTTTGGTATTTGCAAACTCAGCAGCGAAACACCCCACTTCTCTGGTACCAAAATCTGTTCTAGTTTGCTAATGCTGCAGAATGCAAAACACCAGAGATGGATTGGCTTTTATAAAAAGGGGGTTTATTTGGCTACACAGTAACAGTCTTAAGGCCATAAAGTGTCTGAGGTAACACATCAGGAATTGGGTACCTTCACTGGAGGATGGCCAATGACATCCAGAAAACCTCTGTTAGCTGGGAAGGCATGTGGCTGGTGTCTGCTCCAAAGTTCTGGTTTCAAAATGGCTTTCTCCCAGGATGTTCCTCTCTAGCAAGCTTGCTCCTCTTCAAAACATCACTCTCAGCTGCACTGAGTTCCTTCTCTTTGAGTCAGCTCATTTATATGGCTCCACTGATCAAGGCCCACCCTGAATGGTTGGGGCCATGCCTCCATGGGAATAGCCCATCTGAGTCATCACCCATAGCTGGGTGGGGCACATTCCAAGCAAATCTAATCAGCACCAAAACGTCTGCCCCACAAGACTACATCAAAGATAATGACATTTGGGGGGCACAATATATTCAAACTGTCACAGATGGCCATTGGCATCTGGAAAACCTCTGCTAGCTCGGAAGTCACGTGGCTGGTGTCCACTTGCTCCCAGGTGGCATTTCTCTCTAGGCTGCAGCTCTCTCTTAAATGTCATTCTTAGCTGCTCTGAGGTCCCTCTGTTTGTGAGCTGTTTTTATAGGACTCCAGTGAACTAATCAAGACCCACCCTGAATGGGTGATACCACATTTCCATGGAAGCATTCAATCAAGAGGTCACACCCTAATCAAAGGTGTCACTCGCAGTTGGATGGGTCACATCTCCAAGGAAACACTCAATCAGAAGGGTCCAACCTAATCAACACAAGATTGCATTAAAGAATATGGCTTTTTCTGGAGGACATAATATATACAAACCAGCATACATCATTTTGAGTAAAAAAAGCCAGACACAAAATGGCAAATGTGTATCGTCTCAGTAATATGAAATAATTAGAATAAGCAAACTCATAGAACTTGAAACTAGAATACAGATTACTAGGGTTAGGGAGTGGGGTGGGATAGAAAATGGGAAGTTAATCCTTAATTGGTATAGAGTTTCTCTTTTTGATAATAGAAAATTTTGGTAATGGATAATACTGAATGTAATCAAAAGCACTGAATTATGTTTGAATGTGGTTAAAAGGGGATACTTTAGGTTGTATACAGATGTATTACTGGAATAATTATTTAAAAAAATCAATTGGGCTGTACAATACAGTGAACCCTAATGTAAACTATGGACCACAATTAATAGTATAACTGTAATAATATTGTTTCATCAATTGTAACAGAAGTACCACAGTACTTCAAAATGTTAACTATAGGTAAAACTGAGTATGTAAGAGGACTATATGGGTACTCTGTAGTTTCAGCCTTATTTTTGTGTAAACCTACAACTTCTCTAATAATAAATTATTTTACTTTTCTTAATATTTGAGATGGTGAGACTAGAAGCAGGAATGCCTTCAAATCCAATTCCATATGTAGGTACAAATGCAAATTAATCCATTTCACAACATCCTCTCTGACTTTGTAAACTGTCTACCCTCAACCAATTCAGTAACTTTTCAAAATGTTCAGGAAGTTAGCACAAAGTTGGGGAGCAGGAAATATGGCAGATGCTGATTTCCCATTTTATCCCCTTTCCTTCTTAAAAGGAGTATAATAAATAAAATAATCAGAATTTATCTTGTATAAATTAGGTGGATGACTAATCAAAGGAAGAGTTATTTCTCTATCAAACAGATGAATAATTAGGAATTCTTCAAAGTTCATACTTAACAAAGAAATGTCTTTTGGGATAAGGAGGAACCCTCCCCCCCCCCCAACATTAAGCAAATAGCTTCTTACCACAGAAAGGAAAAATAAAGGTTCTTTTCTGTATCCTAGCCTTGTGTAGACAAATATAGGCAGAGCATAATCATGGCATGTCATGGTAGAGATCCTCATGGATTCATGCATTTGGAATAGTGAGAAGTGCAGTATGTTTTCACTTGCCCCCAGGGATTTCCTGATACCAATAGAAGGATATAAAGCAGTACTGCTATTCCAGAGCTAAGAGAGCACATTGTTCCTCAAAACTTCCTCTCTTGGGCATATCCCAGAATAGTTTGGGGCATAAACATTATAGTTGTGGTAATCAAGATACAGATAACCAAAAGATCCTTGGGTCAGCTCTTAATTCCCAGCTGGATGGTTTCCTTCAAGAAAGCTTTTGCACTTTCTTTGTCTCAGTAGTCAATATCAGTAGCTGATACATTCTCTCGCATTTCAGAAGCAAACTTCTTGACTTCTGCCTATAAACTTCTTCTGTGTTCCAGTTCTGGGCCCACTGGGGTCTTAATTTGGTCTTGTTTGATTTTGTTACTCACAAGCAGGAGCTTTGATTGACACAGACTCTTTCCATGGAATCTATGGCTTATGAATATTTCATCCTTTGCAAAGTCTGTGTGATGCATGTTATATGTAATTATCATTTTTAATGTCCAGGTATCACCAGCCTAACCTTGCAGAACTTACAGGTATATGGCACTGAATGAGATAAAAAAAATTTTAAGAATTTATAAAACTATTCAAAAATGTTTAAGAAGTCTCAACTAAATGAATATATATTAAACATCAGTTTTTAAAAACTATGGATATAGGTATTCTCTTCTTTCATTCATTCAATAAATATCCATATTTCTCCAAAACAAAGAGATGAAAAAGATTATTCCACATAGTAAAATGAAATATCTTATACTGAAAGTGTAAATTATGGTCTGAAGAGAACAACATTTTCAATGTTACCTAATCTTATAAATACAAAAATAATTGTAGTACCCAAAACTGCTCTTTAATCTTTGATTATCAATTATATTCTGCTCAGAGTAAGAAAAATTGATTTGCATATCGGTGCATTGATAAGAAAGAAAAAAAAAAGCACTTTTCTTTAAACCTAAAACTCAGTCCTTGTCAGAGACACGGTATTCTATCAGAACACTTCTTGCTTAGGGATTTATTCAAAACAGAGCTTCCATTGGTTGTTATTTCCCCTTTGGTCTTGCCCCCTCATTTCTGCCATAGAACCTCCTCATGTATTGCAAAGTTACCAAGTGATTCTTTTCTTCTGGCCTGGAAAGTTCCTATTCTCCTTATTCCTGTTTCCTGGAGGTGCATGTTACATGCCAGGAGGCAGGCATATCTCTTGATAAAATGTGTGGGTGCACAATGAAATAAATAAGTACAGTTCTGTCTTCTGTTTGCTGTGCCTTGTGCTACCACTTCCTCCTTAGGCAGGTCGCTGCCGCTGCAGCGCCCCCTGTTACTCTCCTAGTTAAGCATGACTTGCTCTGAGTGTCCTTACGTGGCACCTCGCAGACTTTTTCAGCCCCCGCCCACCCTCTCTCCTCCATGCAGTCTCTGGCCATCTGCTTCTTCCCTCCTTTCTTCTCCAGGAAAGTCCTGGCCTGCCCTTCCAATAGTGCCAGAATTCCCCCTAGATGCCTTTCCTCACCTCACCTACACCATCAAAATCCCCTCTGCTGAGCTCTACCTGTATCTTGTCGTAGCACAGCAGCAAGTACAATTACCTACACTTAACCATGGGTCACCAGGAGCAAACTTCCCCTTCCTTCTCCTCTTCCCCTCTTGTAATGCTCCCAGGAAAGTTTGATCCTTTAAACAAATCTCTAAGTGGTAGAATTTTAGGAAGAGTTAGCAAGATATTGGAGGTGGGGATGAGTAAGGAGTTTAACATAGGATAGCCCCAAATTTTTTCACTCAATTTTCTCTTCTTGGATTCTTTTAAGAACATATAGGAGGGAGCAGCTCCCTTCCTTCAACAGGGAAAATTTTTTGAAGATTCCCAGATAAATGACACATCTGCAAAAGCCAGAGGCTGAAGGGAAGGGGCTTTCTCCTCAGACCCTTCCCTGGTAGGAGGAAGAGCCCCAGGGAGGAAGGCTTAGCTGCTGCTGCACTGATGTTGGCTTCACCAATTGTTCTCATCTTCTTGCCCCACCAAGAGGGGAACATCACAGAAGCAACAGAAAGGTGGGGACTGCCTTGTCCCAAGCAGGCCTTAGGTCCTCACTTCATTACAGTCCCCTTGTCCTGCTTGTGAAGGAGATGGTTAGGTGGGTGTGGGGTTCCCCTGAGGGGAGGCAGGCCTGTCAGGTACAGATACAAGAGTCTGCAAAGAAACCCCTATCTTCTGATTATTCTTAATCTATCCCTCACTCCTTCTTCACAAAATTTGTGTTGCTAGTGAGAAAATAAAAACAAAAACAGAAAAAAAAAAAAAACAAAAAAAAAACAGCCCTTGGCATTCAGAAGCTGGCCTGGTGCTCACAGCCAGGTCACATTGTTCTTCTATTGGGTATAAAGCATCTCACAGGACACCAGCCTCAGACAAGATTATTCTGGGCTATGATAAGAACAAGACAAAGCGGAGTCATACCACAATTTTGTCTAAGCACAGAAAAGAAGCAAGATCACAGTGCAACCCATGGAATCCCTCTCTCTTGCTAAATGAGGGAATGTGTCTTCTTTACCCAGTCATAGAATTGCCCGTGCTTTCTGACTGCATCCAGTCTAGAGCAAACCCCTGCTTTCCTGGATCCTCTCCCAAATCACCCAACCCAAATGCAAATTCTAATATCCTCTTACAGAGACACCCCAGGGTTTCTATTGATGTGTATTCCCCATTGTTGCAACAAATAATAAACTACAGGTATGTTCCTTGTGGTCTCTGGGGCATTGACATGTGTGTAAAGGCAGTGGTACATCATGTTCATTCACGTATGAATGCAGGACATTTTTATTGAGTACTGTCTATGTCCTAAGCTCCCATTCTAAGGGCTGAATACAATAAAGAACAAAGCAGACAAAAATCTCTGTCTTCAGAGCTCACATTCTTGTAGGGGAGACAGACAATAAGCAAGGTAAGTAAATTGAATATGTAGTACATTGGAAAGTGATCATAGCAAAGAAGAAAAATAAAGCAGGATTCATTTTTGGATGGGATGGCCTGGGAAGGCCTCACTGGTCTGAAGGAGGTGAAGAGTGAGCCTGGAGGATGTCTGGAGAAGGTAGAGGAAATTAGGTGCAAAGGTGATGAAGAAGGGGCCTGCCTGCCATGTTTGAGGACCTTCAAAGAGGCTGGTAACTAAGTAAAAGGAGACAGATAGGCAAAAGGAAGGGTCTTGTAAGGCCTTGTAGAGACTCTGACTTTCACTCTGAATGAGATGTGAAAGGTTGGAGGGTTTTAGATGAAGAATGACGTAATCTGAAGGCTCAAGAAAAGCCTGAAGGAGCATAAGAGAGAAGGAGGAAGGCAGCAAGGAGCTCCTGAAATAATCCAGGCAGAGATGACAGTGGCTCAGACCAGTTATTCTGACTGGTGGGACATGGTGACATTTTGGGTCTCCTGAAATTAATGTCACTTCCAAGACAGTATCTAATAATCCCTGAAATGTCTGATCCTTTCCTTTTTCCCAGTGCACAGTTACCCTGGAAAAAGGCCATAGGTCTCTTTGGGGAAGACTGGGAGAAAGATTAAGAGTATAAATTTTTAGCAGAGTGACAGGCTCCTTCCCCACGGGGACCCAGCCTTCATTTCATTCAAGGGATTCTGGGTCTGTAAACGGTCTCCGGTCTGGGTATGGATTAAGGGGCTGTGACTCTGTTTCTGTAATACAAGTTAGACTTTTGCTCCCTTACCCTAGAACTCTTCTTCTTACACAAATCAAGTAAGAATTTCATAGAATGCTGATCTATTTTACTTCTAGGTATCCTTTGATCTACTACCCAATGCTATAGTTCTCTGTAAGACTATTTTGATTGCTGCTTTGCTGTCCATTATGGTTGCTGCTCCCACCTTGTCTTTTGAGATTAAGTACTGCCTCTTGGCTTCTGCTAACCAGTATCCCACCATCCCCATTGTGTTTCAGGATCCAAATTCAATGGTAGAAGTTCCCACAGTAATATCTCACCTACAGAGAAGAGCAACCACAGAGCTCTTCAGATGTGATGGAGTTAGTCTCACAAATTTATTCCTCACAGTTCTGGTGAAAGGTGTGTCCTCTGGACATTACCAGGATGGGTGAGCAGCTCTTCCATGATAAATCCACTCTAACATTCCAGTCTCTCTAAGCCTTTGGATCCCCTCATCTATATTATACCAGGAAAGTACTGGTAATGTTGGCTACTTTTTGGTCCATATTTCAGCCAATGAGCCAAACAAACTGTTAGAGCCATTTCTAACCCCTTGAGCTACAACAATGAATCCAGAATCTCTGCTTAGGGAACCCATATAAATAAATTCAACCTAATCCAACTTTATATTCCTTCCACCATTATCCCATGCCCTTAATACCATTCCCACACATATTACCCTGATTTCTGTCTGTATAAACTGGAAATGTGGTTCTTCTGGAATGTAGCACACCTCCTCGTGGGTCACATTTTGTGCCTCACCTTTTGGGGACTGCTGGGGCTTCAGTCTAGTTGCAGGTCTGGAAGAAAAGAGAGGTGGTGGGGGAGGGTCATGAGAAAAATTAGATGTGTCTTGCAAGCCAACTACCTCTGGATATTCCACTGCAGTTTCACCTGGTGAAACAGGATTAATCTCTTCAGACAGGAGTAAGGGCTATTTCCTCAGGGGAGGTGGTTACATGTTTATCACACAGCAGAATTAATCTCTTCAGGTAGAGATTGGATGGCAGATTTCTTACGGCAGACTGGAGGTCAGGAGGCTGTTTCCTCAGGGCAGACCATCACAGGTTTATTTGGCAAACTCAGCAGAATCCCCACCACCATCACTATCAACACGTTTGTCCCCATTCCAATTTTCAGGATCCCATTCCTTTCCAACCAACACCCTCACTTTAACAGCAGACACACTGCTGGTTGGGAATTTAGTTTATGTTGTAATTTAGTCACTCACACAATGAGATTCTGGGTTTGGTTTTCAGAAATCTCAAGTCTATGGCTACATGAAATAAGATTTTCTTTCAGGACACACTTAGAAACTTCCATGTACTTCATGTGGCACTTAAATTGGGAATTTGAAGACTTGAGCACATCTCTTTCTTTATACGTGTATCCAACATACCTTTTAATTCCACAAAATTCTGTTAACATATTAGCACTCTCACCCAGACCCTTGCCTTTTACAAATACTTGAGTAGCTATACCCAATGGCGATGTTTTGATATCTGTATTGCCAAATCATGCCATGGGCTATCAGTACCATCTTGATTACTGAACATAGAGTAATTAGTGCATCTGAATCTAATCAGATTAGAGAACCAATCCCAAAAACCCCAGAAAAAATTCAAAAATCTCATCCTTAAGATTGTGTTTCCCAAGAACTACCTACTCCTGGTACCAAAACCATATTGTCAAGGTTCTTTGGGGAAGCAGTACCAACAGGAGATATCTGTAAATATTATGAGATCTTTATAAGAATTATCTTACATGACGTGGGGATGGGCAAGTCCAAATTCTGTAGGGCAGGCCACAAGCTGGGTACTTTGATGGTTTTCAATGAATTCCCTAGGAGAAGCTGGCTGGATGAAGTAGAGATAGAAATTCTTCCAACTGCTGAAATCACCACTTCTCCTTTTAAAGCCTTCAACTGATTGGATGAGACTTCTCTCATTGCTGAAGACAGTCTCCTCAGTTGATTGTAGCTGTAATCAGCCATGGATGCAATCAACTTACTGATGATTTAAGCCCATGAAATATCCTCACAGTAACAATCAGGCCAATACTTACTTGACCAAACAACTGGGCACCACAACCTGGCCAAGGTGACACATGACTTTAAGCATCACAAGTACCAACTAAAAAATTAATTTAATTGAAAAATGAATTAAGTTCTTTGAAAACCAAAGGAAGATCTGAATTGATTCTTACTATGGATAATAAGGCATGGCTTCATAGCAAAGGTAACATCTGAGTTGGACTTTGTTACAAAGATAATGTTTTTTATAATGTTACCTGAAAAGTGATATGGTTTTCTGCAGTCTGGCAAGAAAAAGTCCTTTTCAGGAAATAAGAAGGTGCTTTCTGTTGGTTTGTTTGTTTGGGTCTTTTTTGTTTGTTTGTTTGTTTGTTTTGGTTTTGGTTTTGGTGTGGGGGGGTGGAGTGGGGAGTAACACCACCAGCCAGAGCTTTAAGATAGGGCTGTTTTAAAACAAGAGGATATCAGCAGCTAATTATGGATTGGTCAATTATCTGTGGTAAAGGAAACTAACAGTAGTTAATGGTTTAGTAGGTATTCAGTAGGTAGGCTTAAAGAAATTGATTAGTATAATTAAGCATCACAAATTGCACTGTACAGTACCAGTATATTATTTATAACGAGTGGAAAAATATGCAGTAGAATAATAGCCCTTTGATTGTAAACATGGAAAATCTCTAGTTACAACAAAAGAAAATGTATGAAGGAATTGGATACAAGTATCCACATATATATAAATAACAAATGCAACCCTCTCCAACAGGGTGAACCTGGGCTCCTTTATCCTCCATGTATTAACTTATTTGATCAGTTGCTCTGTGTATAACCACTTCTCCATCCCTGGAGCTGTACCCCCTACCACCCATGCAGATGCCCTCCCTTCTCACCCTGCTGGGGCTCCAACATCCTGCGCTGGCCGCAGAGCTGCTCTCTGCTCCCAGACACCACCCACATGGCACCTGCCTCAGCCCACTCAGACTGCAACACCCTGTGCCAGACCCTCTACCCCTTATTCCCTATGCATCATGATTTTCCTAAAAGCTCCCTGGGTAATTGTAATGTGTAGCCAGGATTGACGACCAATGCTATATATGCACACAGTTCATACTCATAAAGCGAATGTCTTTAAATTAAAATAATGTTGCCTACCTGAAATATCCCTATCAATCTTCAGTAAACCTGACTATAAACTGTCAAGCCCATTAAAATTAAACAATCTAAAGAAAAAAAAAATGTGGCACATGAAGGAAGAAAGAGCTTTTGAAATTGTGTTTGCATGTGTTTTTCTTCTCTTTTCAGTTTATGTCTTGTATCACTGTCTATGAAGATATCTTGTTTCCCCTCCTAAGGCACTAAGCTTCCACTTCAGGTACAGGGCTGGGTGAATAAGGAAGCTCTTGATGTTGCAGTTAAATCAGTCAGTTTGATTTCCTTCAGGATTTAATAACATATAGTATAGATTATCATGTCTCCAAGTGAATTATAGGGTTTTTATTTTTTAAAAAGTAAACTTTTTAAGCACCAAATAGAGTAGGTAACTAATTATTAACTTGAATGAATTTTTAAAAGATCATTAGAGAACTTCTGCATTTGGTTGCTTATTCACACAACATGAGAACTGTGCTGCACTTGGATAGTAATAAAGAAAAGAAGGTGATTTTCTGCATTAATTATAACAACATTTACTAACCATAAATGTGAAATACATTTTAATTCCTTAAAAATAAGTTTATTTGTTCAAAACTATGCAAGACTGTTAATTACATGCAGTTGAAGTACACAAGCCATATAATTTGAAAATATTTTGAAATAGATTTTAATTTCTAAATGTAAGCCTTGTGAGGGTCTCCTAATACAACATTCTGAGGTGTTCTTATCACTGATCCTGGGTTGGACTAACACTGCAATCAAGGTTGTTCTGGAAGGCCTGTGACAAAAGCAGAAGCAATCCCAGCACAGGATAATGTCAACCCTTGAACCATTACTGTTCAAGGAATACTGCTCCCTAAGGAATGGGATTTGCTCTTTTCACATATACATGTTAAGAGGGAACATGGGATTCATCAACTTGTATCTGTTATGAACAATGGGCTTGTGCTTAGTTAAGAGGCTTTATTTTGTTAAAAAAGAAAACAGACAATTGAAGATAGCTCCTGTTAAAAATTCATAGCATCTGCTATTCTAGCATACATAGAAAAATTTAAGAAATGGGTGAGACTTATGAGACTTAGATTTCAATAGACAAGAAATTATGGATGCTCATGAAGTATAAAAATAACTTTTATTACTGAATTTTCTAAAGCTCTTTCCAAGAAATAATCAGGTTCATATACAAGCTTATTGCTAAGAAATATATTATGATCATGATTCTCATAATATAATAAAGAATATGAACTCTAAATCTCTGCACATGAATATTTTGCATTTTATTATTTTTTAAAGTTTTCCGTTCAGCACTGTTTCAACTCTTTGCTCCTGAATCTACTTAGACATTAAGAATCTAAGAATACTCTAATAGGAGATCTTCCTGCCATTATCAAACTGAGTTCTAACTTAGAAACAAGGCTGAGATAACTCCTGTGACTAAGCTTTGTTAGATATTTCTACAGTAACATAGTAAATATTGGTAAGGTAAGCACTTCAAGTAATAATGTGTCACATTTGAGGAACTCAAAAAGCCATGAAGAAATCTAGTGTTCATTCTAATTTAACCTGGCTGAACAGTAAGAGGGCTGTGTGCAGCCATGGAAGAGAAAAACAGGTGAGAGGAATAGCAAGGGAGGTTTTGGGAAAACAGGTGAAAAGGGGAATCAAAATGATTATTAAGATAACTAGAATAAAAATATGTCTATAGAAAGACTAAAGTTTTGTCCTGGGATGTCTCTGTTTTATGATGTATTAATGTGAGGTAATTGTAAAAAAAGAGAGAGAGCCTGAAGATCAGATTTAGTTACTCAGGATTCAGCCATGTAGCTAGAGATATCAGGTTTGATTGCCTAAACCATGTTATTCAACTAATAATTTTTCATATTTTTACCTTTGATACATGTAATGGGAGACAGGTTTTTGCCCATAATTAAGAAAATTTCTTGAATAAGATTTTCTCTCTCCATTGAATTAAATGATTTGAGAATTATCTTTTCCGCTTTGTTTTAGTATTTATTCTTCCTTTTCTGGGTAATCTAAATCTCAATCTCCATCTCTCTTTTATCTCTCTGTCTCTCTATCTCTCTATCTCTTCTTCCCAGTTCCTAAGAGATGTTCTGATTTGAAGTGCTTGTTGACTATCATCTCTAAATATTTATGTTAGTATTTGGAAAAAATTAAAATCTACTTTCATGACCAAAGAATTCATTTTCTGGAAATTTAGGAAAAATGTTATATACTTCCTAAAAATGGCAATATTTGTTTTAAATAACAGTCCTCTAATACCATGCATCGTAGTAAGAATGACAATTATGGAATACATCTTTTAAAACATACTTCATTACAAATTATGTGAAAATGTTGATCAAGTAAAGAAATGCACTTACACTCTAAAGGAAAACATTTATGTCTACAAAATGTGCTTGAGGAACTCTTTACGGCCATTGGTTATAAAAGTATTAAAGATGTAGCTCTCTCGGAAAGTCATATGTTCCTATTGCCAAATTACAATTAGTTTACAGACCTGATTCAGAGAATACATTTTGATGCTATTACAAGGTAAGCATTAGGTTATGATAATCCAACAAACTTCAAGAATCTGTTTCTCAGAGAAACTTTGCATATAGAAAAAAGGAAAGGAAAGAAGCAGATATTGAATAGCAATTAAAATAAGAATCATTTTCAAATGCAAATTTATAATAAATAGAAAATTATCTGAAATTTAACTTGTAAGTATCAGTAGCAAATGTATCTTTTAGGATGCTAGGTTGATAAAAGCAATAACACATTTGAAAGTTACCGCTTCTGAAAAGTAAATAACACAAACTGTGCTAGAAAAGAAATTGTGGTATTCCAAAAAGTTTAAAAAAAACTACTTTCCTTCTAATTCCCTTAAAAAGGATGATTCTAAAAACAATTCTTAAAATTTTCAAAAAGAACAAAAAGTATATTTTACCTTTACTTTTTTTTTCTGGCCTTTAGTCACCTGATGCAAATTAGAGATTGAGTGGCAAAGGAGGCCTTGTTGTGGTTCAGAGAAACATGTTATCATAGGAGTGACTCAATCCTCCAAGTTAAACTGGAGGCTTGCATTCTCTTTATGATTGATGTTGAACTCTCTTAAAAGCATCTTAATATAAGTGACCATTGCTTTCTGAAAATATCCAATTTAAATTCACTGATTTAAGAAAGAAAGAAAATTTTGATTGAGACTTTAATTGGAAAATTGGGAGGTAAAAACAACTGAACGTTTAAGAATTTCAGATTAAAGAGAAAACAGAGGTCAAGTATTTAAAAAATACATCCTCATGCACTATTCTTGATGATAATGGAAAAACTGTCTCTTAGCAGGGTATTTGCTACCCTCTTCAGTAACTACAGCATTAATTTACAGAATGAATAGTTCAAGTTGGCAAACTGAGCACAGGCATTTACTGCCACATCTTCAGCACATTTCCTTAAAATAAATATAAAATAAAGCTGAAAACAAGAAGTGGTGACACGACTCAAAGACTAAAGTCAGGTGGAAATGAATAAATGAGTTTTTTTAAAGGTAAGACAAGCATAGTAGAAAGTCACACTGGAAATATGAACTGTTCTTTCCATTGGAGAAAGTGAGGCTCAGTTGCAACCAATCCAAAACAAAAAGAAATGACTAGCTCTAATTTTCAGGGCAATCAATTAAAATTTGCCTCCTTTACAGCAGAACAATTTAAACCATTCGACTTCTCAGAGTATGCAGAATGACAAGCAGCAGAGACAATTGAACTCAGGAAATTTAAATATAGAGAAAGACCTTCCTAGGTAAGGTTCACAGTTCACACATTGGTCTAAACTGAAAAGCAGAGCTAACTGGATATAACTGGATCTCTCTGGTGAGCAAGCAGGGAATAAAAAAGGAAATGTGGCTTAACCCCTGATGGAATTATGCAATTCTCCCATGAAAATTTTCTCCTTACTTTGATATCTGTGGGAGTTCCAAGGAAACTGCTTGTTTTCTCCCCACATGCTCCAGATGGAATCTTACTTGTCAATATATATCAACCCCTTTCACAGAGTGGACAGTCCACCCTCCCATCCAGCACAAGGATCCTGTTAAGCAGATATACCCAAATGAATGCAGGGGGAAAATCCCTATGATGTGTTCATTAAGTACCCTGGTCCTTCAGAAATACGAAGGAAATTACCAAGGATCATGAAACATTTGAGAGACCAACAGTATGAAATAGAAGAGATGAACAAAGGGAAAACTGATCCCTAGGAAATGGAACAGAATAAAATGTAAAACAATGTCAACAACAATAACAAAAATCTTAGAGAAGTTCAAGAAGTTGTTGAATCCACAAACCAAAAAAAAAAAAAAAAAAAAAAAGGCTACTATGTAAAAGGAGCAATCACATTACAAAAAATAAAGAAAATAAAGATCACTAAAGTTAACACATGAGTGTTTAAACATGGTTTAGACCAAACTAGTATTCTGGAAGAAAAGGTAAGCAAATCTATAATAACAAGCAAAAAAGACAAAAAGTTGGAATATATGAGTAAAACAACACCAAGTACCAACCTAGGAGAGCCAAAATCCATCTATTAGAAATTTCATTTGTGAAAAGAGATTGGAGGAAAGGCAGCTATGTGAAAAATAATGAAAGAAAATTACTCTGAGCTGAAAATGAGAGTCTAAATTAGAAGAGAAAGTCAGAAGGCTTAGTCCTGGGGAAGACACTTAGTGGCCATCTCCCACCCCTTTCTTGCTTACCCCTCCTCCCCCACCTCCTATTCTATTGTGTTTCCATTCTGCAGACTTGGGGAGATGTTAGTTCTAATGTAAAGGGCTGATCATACTTTAAACCCAAAATCCTGTAACAAACAGCCCCCTCCAAGTGCTGGGGCAGACCTGACCCTTTCCATACCCATGGGTGGGGCCCCTCTCTTAGCCCATGGAAATCTCCTCAGTCCAGAACTCAGCTTCCATGATTCTGCCCTTAAAGTTATTCTTCTGTCAGTTTGTCTCTTCTTTGTCCCTTTCAGTCCAGATTGGCAGGAGTTCCATTCATACAAATCTCTCTCACACACACAAAAAGTGTTGGTTTTGAATGTGTTTCACAGGGTTCCAAACCATCAGACAAAAAGACTTGCCACAGAGCCTTCCTAGATAACTGCATTTGCAGTCCAGATTTCTGGAAATTGTTCACTGGTTCAGGTAAACCCCACACATAGGTCACTATTCTCTGGAGATTCACTTTCTGGAAGCTCAGAATTTTCCAAACCATCAACTTCTGTTTTCTTTGTGCCCAGGGGTTCAGTTCTCAGCTCTTCCTCTTCCTCTTGCATTTTATTAAAAGCTGCAAGAAGAAACCAGACTGCACCTTCCACATTTAGTTTTGAAATCTCCTCAGCTAAATATCCACGTTCATCACTTTCAAGTTCTGCCTTCCATCCAACATCATAACTCAATTTTGTCAACTTTTCTGACACTTTAAAGCAAAGATCACCTCTCCTCCAGTTTCAAATAACACACATCGTTTCTTTCTAAGGCCTCATCGGAAGTACCTTTAGCATAAAGATTTCTATCAACACTCTTTTCAAAGCAATCTAGGATTTTTCTGTTAAACACTTCACAAGACTTCCAAAGCCATTTCCACATTTTTTTTGGTGTTTGCAATAGCAGCAATCCACTCTCCTGGTACCAAAATCTGTTTTAATTTCCTTGGCTGCTCAAGCAAATACCATGCAATGTTTATTCTTGTACAATGGGAATATATTAGCTCACAGTTTTGAGACTAAGATGGAAGTCCAAATAAAGGTTACATGAAGGCAATGCTTTCTCCCCAAAGACAGCAGCATTCTGGAACTGGCTGCTGGCAATCCTTGGACTTTAGCTTGACACATGACAAGACACATGGTGTCATCACCTGGTCTCTTCCTTCTCTTTCAGGTTCCATTGATGTTCAGCTTCTGGCTGCTCCCTCTGTGGCTTTTTCTTTGTCTGAGTTTCATTCTGCTCATTAAGGACTTCAGTAATATGATTACAATCCATCCTGACTGAGGTAGGCTGTACCTTAACTGAAGTAACCTCTTCAAAAGGTCCTATTAGCAATGGGTTCCCACACACAGGAGTGGATTAAGTTTAAGAATATGTTTTACTAGGTTCATATATCTCCAAACACCACAATCAGTAACCAAAAACCTCTCAATAGAGAAAAGTCCAGGTCCAAATGCCTTCACAGGGCAATTTTACCAAACATTGCAAGAAAAATTAACACCAATCCTGCTCAAATTCTTCCAAAAATTGAAGAGTGATTTCTTACTAACTCAATCCAAGAAGACAACATCACCCTCCCACCAAAGCCAGATAAAGGTAACCACAAGAGAAGAAAATTACAGACCAATATCCGTTATGAATATAGGAGCAAAAATCCTCACAAAATACTAGCAAACCAATTCCTATAGCTCATTAAAAGAATTATACACAATGATCAAGTGGGATTTACCCCAGTTATGCAAGAGTGATTCAACATAAGAAAATCAGGTAATGTAATATACCACATTAACAGGATGAAAGAAAAAACTACATGACCATCTCCTTAACAATTGATGCAGAAAATGCATTTGACAAAATGCAGCACACAACTTGGTGAAAATAGTTAGAAAACTATGAATAGAAGTAAACTTCCTCAACATGATATACTGCATATGTTCTAGTTTGCTAACGCTGCCAGAATGCAAAACACCAGAGATGGATTGGCTTTTATAAAAGGGAATTTATCTGGTTATACAGTTACAGTCTTAAGGCCATAAAGTGTCCAAGGTAACACATCAGCAATTGGGTACCTTCACTGGAGGATGGCCAATGGTGTCTGGAAAACCTCTGTTAGCTGGGAAAGCACGTGGCTGGTGTCTGCTCCAAAGTTCTGGTTTCAAAATGGCTTTCTCTCAGGATGTTCCTCTCTAGGCTGCAATTCCTCAAAAATGTCACTCTCAGTTGCACTTGGGGTATTTGTCCTCTCTCAGCTTCTCCGGAGCAAGGGTCTGCTTTCAATGGCCATCTTCAAACAGCAGTTCCTCTCTCGGCTTCTAGATATTCTTCAAAGTGTCCCTCTTGGCTGTGGCAGCTTGCTCCTTCTGTCTGATCTTATACACTGTTCCAGCAATTTAATTCAGACCCACCCTGAATGGATGGGCCAACACCTCCATGGAAATTATCCAATCAGAGTCATCACCCACAGTTGGGTAGTGTGCATCTCCATGGAAACACTCAACGAATTACAATCTAATTAACACTGATAGTTCTGCCCACACAAGATTACATAAAATATAATGGCATTTGGGGGGGCATAACACATTCAAACTTGCATAGCATATATGAAAAACCCACACATAACATCTTCTCAATGGTGAAACACTCAATGGTGAAAACTTCCCTCTGAGAGCAGGAATAAGACAAAAATGCCCACTGTCAAAACTGCTATTCAACATTGTATTGGGAGTGCTAGCTAGAGCAATAAGGCTTGAGAAAAATGCATCTAAATTGGAAAGGAATAAGTAAAACTTTCCATATTGCAGATAACATGATCCTATATGCAGAAAATCCTGAACCACCCACAACAAAGCTATTAAAACAAGTAAATGAATTCAGCAATCTGGCAGATACAAGTTCAACACCCCAAAATCAGAGTGTATCCATACACCAGTAATAAACAATCTGAAGAAATCAAGAAACAATTCAATTTACAATAGCAACTTAAAAGAATCCAGTATCTAGGGAAAAAAATCTAACCAAGTATGTAAAGGACTTCTACTCAGAAAACTATGGAACATTTCTAAAAGAAATCAAAGAAGACCTAAATAAATGGAAGTACATTCTTTGTTCATGGATTGGAAGACCAAATATTGTTAAGACATCAATTCAACCCAAAGTGATTTACAGATTCAACACAATCTCAATTAATATTCCAACAGCCTTCATTGCAGGAATAGAAAAACCAATCATCAAATTTATATTGAATAGCAAGTGGCCATGAATAGCCAAAGCCATCTTGAAAGAGGATGAATTTGGAGGACTCACACTTCCCAATCTCAAAAGCTATTGCAAAGCTTCAGTAATCAAAGTAGCATGGTACTGGCACAAGGACAGGAATATAGACCAATGGAATGGAATTGAGAGCTCAGAAATCAACCTTCAGATTTATGGTGATGTAAGAGGTAGGCAAGCACAAAGCCTGTTCCAGTTTGCTAGAGCTGCTGGAATACAAAATACCAGAAATGGATTGGCTTTTCTAAAGGGGATTTGTTAGGTCACAAAACTACAGTTCTGAGGCCATAAAAGTTTCCAAACTAAGACAGCAACAAGAGGATACCTTCACTGAAGAAAGGCTGATGGCCACCAGAACACTTCTGTCAGCTGGGAAGGCAAGTGGCTGGCATTTGCTGATCCTTTGCTCCCGGGTTCTGGTTTCAAAATGGCTTTCTCAAAAATGTCTCTGAGCTTCTGTCTCTCAGCTCCTGTGCATCCTTGCTTGTTCTCCCAGTTTCTCTCTAAGCATCTGGGGTCCTCTCTTAGCTTCCCCAGGGCAAATTCTGGGCTTCATCTCTTAGCTTAGCATTTCCAAATGTCTTTCTGTCTGCATCTCCAAGGGTCTTGTTTCAACAGTCATCTCCCAAATGTCTCTGGGCATTTTCTCTCTAAGGGTCTCTCTGAGCTCTCTTCAAAATGTCTCTGCCTTGTATCCTCTCGTAGAGGACACCAGTGAACTAATTAAGATCCACCTTGAATCGGTGGGGTCATACCTCCATGGATATAACTAATCAAAAGGTCTCACGCACAATTGAGTGGGTCACATCTCCATGGAGACAACCTAATCAAAAGATCCCACCCACAGTGGGTCTTCCCGCACAAGATTGCACTAAAGAACATGGCTTTTTATGGGTACATAACAGATTCAAACCAACACAAAGCCTAATCTTCTTCTTCTATTCCTTTTTACTCTTTACTATGTTACTTCACAGAATCAACATAAATCAATGAAAATGTCAGAAATCAACTAAGAAAAATCTATAACCTTGAGCTTTAGTTGGATGGATGCAGCAATTTTACAGGTAAATTTAGAAATGTAAACAACAGTTAAATCAAGCTAGATTCCAGCTGGAGTCATTTCCCTCAGGACATATTGGTCCCATCATTGATTGTAACCTGTCAAAATTTCTTCAGAAGGAATGAAAAAGAAAGCAGAGCATATAGACCCCAGAAAAGCCCTTTGTCTTCATTCCATGAACACCCTTTTTGTTCTGTTTTCTTATTTCATATTTGTTCCTCTGTCCACCCCATGCTCAGTTTGCTGGTGTGTGGAGCCAGGGATATGATCTGGGAAGCATGCTCATGGAAAGAAGCCAATCAAATGTGAGCAGACCACCCAAGGGAGACATCTATCTGCGGAGCTGGGCAGAGAGGGGGAGTCCAGGCATGGAGATCCTAAGGCACGACTGAAGAAGCAGCCAGCAGAAGGCTATGACAGAGGAGAAGAAAGAACCTGGTTAGAGCACTGGATCTCTTGCTGCTCTCTGTGAGATTTTGGTTATGCTGCTTTGTTTATTGAAGCCTCAGTTTCTCCCTAATGGACATAATGACATACCTCAAGAGTTAGGCAGACCATAGGCGCCTTCACTCATCTCTTGGGAATGCCCTTCCTCTTCTTCTCAACCTAATACGCTTCTGCTGAGCCTTCAGATTGCAACTCAAATGTTGTGTCATTGGGTCCTTGTGAAGCCTCCTCTAAGGCCCCCAGGGGAAAGTACTCCTCTCCCACCATTGAGCACACATTGATCTTTGTCATCACAATAAATTATGGGCTTGGTTGAAACTGCTGTCCACTCCTCTACACCAGGACTCTTAGCATTAGAAGAGATAGGGGTGGTGGTGGTTGTAAATCAGGCATGTGGCTATACACACACAGACACACACACACACACACATGTACATGCATGCATGTGCAGACATGAATGCACACACACATACACAGCAGTAATTCTTCATTAAATCATCTTGGTGAACATACGATTTTTAGGTCCACCAAAGAATGCCACTTTTGAGAGGCACTGTATAGTCATTAGCATTGTCATGTGTCAGAACAGCTTCCCACTGATAGGAGTTGAAGAGCATGTGCCCTGCCATTATGATTACTTTTTTTTTACTTTTGGCTTGGCTCATGTTGGAAAACGTCAAAGAATATCATAAAGAACAAATATAAAAGATCCTTTGGCTTTGCATTCTACTCTGTGTGATGCGACACCAAGGCGCCAGTGCTTTTTGTATGATGACATTCCTGTCAATGGAAGGAGCATGAAGCCAAAGTTTTGAAGAAGCATCTTACACTTTTTTTGTTCCAAAATACAACTGTTAAATCTTTTTCATGCAAAGAAGTCTGGAGTAGAGGAGGCAAGACTTTATAAAAATCTGATTTGCCCTGACACAAGAACCTAGTCTTTAGATAGCAATATGATAACTTTGGTAAAAGCTATGTACCCCAGAAATAGTCAAATAGTGTGTAGTTTGGAGCAGAAGAAGATTAAAATGGTACCCCCCCCCAAAAAAAAGGAAATCATCTATTCAATGGCTGTGCACTTTTTAAATTTTTTTATGTTGAGGCATGTGATAGAGGAATTGAAAGCTTCGTTGTGTAGCCAGCTGATGCCTTCAAAAATGGATTCCAATGTAGTAAGTCCTTTCCACAACTTCAGAGTCCATCAACAGCTTTGAAATGCCGAGAAGTTTCTTTTCTGAGTAAGCCTCATTGTGCATTTTGCAAACAGAGCACCAGTGTCACTTGGTAACACATCCTGGAATTACACTGCATTAGAGGAGGATTATCTCCATGCAGGGAGCTCTATGACCCATCGCTACCTATAGTGCTGCTTGTGTACATTAAGGGGTCAATTTTGTTAAAGTAGGGCCTTTAATCATCATCTTTTCGATATGTTTTCTCATGAGATGAGAGTGGAATGTGAACTTCTGTTTGCAAATCCAGTGTACAGAAATCTGCAATTTGAAACATAGTGTAACTCTTTTTAAAATTCTTATCCTCAGACCACCTTAATTCTCCCCTTGCTGACATCAAGAGAATCCCCTTGCTGAAGACAAAACTCAGTGATGTGAAACCAACAGAAATTAACTGACATAAATTCAATTCAGACCATCTTGGAATATCCTGGTGTTTCCTTGTCACAAGTCCATTGTGTCATGAATGTGGGAACAGGAAATATTTCTGTTTGCCACGGCATACACTTATGAGCTCAGCTTTTTGGTGTGTGTTACCATCACAACCAACAGTCTATAAGAAAGTGCATGGGCTTCCATGTCAGTAACAACTCCTCATTTCAGTTCTCATTCAAACCAAGGGAGAGCTGCCTTCTCTTGGAATTTATTTTTTATCAAATTCAAAGTTCATTTTTAGTCTTATTTCCCACTTTGGGTTTCCTTCTTTCCCTTTGTTTTAGAATGTTGCTTGAGATTAATTTTGCATGCAAAAATGGATGGGGAAGACACAATTTTCTATAAAATTTATTTTGATCCAATGTGATGAAATAGGTTGTATATATAATTTTGCTTATAATATTAAATAACTATCTCCCGGAGGATAAGCTTAAGCTTTTATCAGGTTCACAAAAGCCTCCAAGGTGCAAAAAATGGTTAAGAATAATAGCATGAAATTATTACAAATATCTTGAAGAGCAAGGTCATATTTGTAACATTTCTCTCTTCCCATAGGGCCTGGGAGAGAGACTGTGTTTAACACCCAGGGATGCTGTTCAGGGGCTCATTCTTTTCCCATTCCCTAAAGGATATTAGCTGCAAGGACAGCTGGCTGAACAGGAATATTGATGAATTTTAATTTAAAAACTGAGTGAAAATCTTTATTCCTTATCAAGAGGGCAAGAAAGCTTCTTTATTAAATAACTTCCAAATCGGAGAAGGGAAATCTGCCCCAGGGGAATACAGAAATTTATCTTTACATGTAGTACAATTCCATCCTGGATTCATGAAAGTCATAGTCATAGTCTTTAACAATTAAAATAAACATCATGAGTGGGTTAATATACAGAAGAGAGCCGCAGAGATACCAGACAAAGAGATTGAATCCAGGGCTGAGGAACCCTGGAGGAATCACTAAATTAGGGACCATCTAGCAGACATGATTTCTAATCCCTATGGCTCCTGCCCAGGGAAGGGAGAAAGCTATTAGGACTGGAAATAGATCAGCAGCTATGAGGTTCTATGTTTTAAATTCCTTTATCATATATTAAGTCTATTAGGTAACATGATGACTCTGGTTTATGATTCAAGATGAGTGTGTCTGTTTAGCTGCTCTCATTCTCTCTCTCTCTCTCTCTCACACATACACACACACACCACTGTTTCACAGCAAGTATATTAGGACACATTTCCTGAGAACAAATTTATTCACTAATGTAACTACCTTAAGTATGGTTATCAGGTTAAATAAATTTAAATTTGATATTTATAAAGCTTTGCAGTCTATATTCCAAATTATTCACATGTCAAAATAATGTCCTTTTGGGCATTTTCTCCTCCATTATTAGATCCAGTGCAGGATCGTGTACTGCATTTAATTGTCATTGTCTCTTTAGCCTTTTCTTTTTAATTGCAGAAACATATGCACAACATGTAGCATAAACTTTGCTATCTCAGTCACTCCCAAGCACACAATTCAGTGGAATAATATATTCTCAAAGTTGTGGTACTCTCACATGAGGTTATTTTATCTAAGAGCCTCGTGGGGGCAGTCTTGGGTAACAGTGGAATGCACAGGTTTGGGCATCAGTTACCCAGCTCCTATATCAAGTTCTATGACTTATTAGCCGTGTGACTCTAGAGAGGTCCAAGGCTCAGTTTCCTCATCTGTGAAAAGCACATAAATGAGAATTTGCGTGTAAAATACATAATTAAATATTGAATCATAAATGGAAGCTCTTATTATTTATGAGGCATAATAAGTAGAGATTAACAATTTCAGCCAACATCCCATGGAGGCAGGGCATCACTAAAATTATTAGTCATTGAAGTTGACTCTCAATACAAGGACTAAGGTTTTCTACAGGATACAAAAATGTGTATTTATTTTTGGTTGTTCAACTCTTGAAAACATTTGGATAGAACATTACAGTCAATGTTTTTTCTTACTTTTAGAAAATGATCAACACAGAATAAACATTAATCCCAGGGATCTCTTTTACCTCTGGTCTTGAATTATAACCTAGCAGGGAAAAAATAAAATCATTTATGATGATTTGAACTCTAGAAAGCACATAATTGCATATATATCCAAGCCCATCCTTGTCCCTATATCTGTTATTGAGGATTAGCAAATTGGAGTGTAAGAAGCAATATATTTCAATTAAAAGTATATGTTCTATCTACGACTTGCTTTTTGTTAAATGTGTGCTCTGTTAAGATAATTGGAAACCAAAGAGTGAAAAAATTGTATTAACATAATACTTTAAAAATTTATGGTAACACAGTGTTGTGAATATAATTTATGTGACTGAATTAAATATTTGAAAACTGAAGTTTTAGCTTGAAAAGGTTACTAGAATAAAAATAAAAAACATTACAGTGAACTGTAATGTAAACAATGGACTATATTTAATAGTACAACAATGTTCTTTTATTAGTCATAATAAAGTTACCAAATTAATGCAAGGTGTTAATAATAGGAGGGTAAAAGGGAAGTCTGTATTTTGCATGATCTTCTGTAAACTTACAACTTCTCTAATAGAAAAAATATATATATATATATGTTTTTAAAATGTGTGGGGTAAATTAGAAATGTAGCACATCAGTCAGAAGACAGAGACTCCCCTGTGGACATTAATTTTTTTTATTTTTGAAATTAGTTGTACATCAGTAAAATAGTGCATTATGCTAGAATTAGATTATTTACACTTTTAAGTCAAACATGTTGCTTGCCTCATTCAAGTAAAGAATAATTATGAATACATTTGACTTAATATCCTATTCCCCAAAATGACAATTTTAAAGCTAACTTTATATTCCAAAAGTAAACCTTAAATCATCTCATGGGGGAAACTCTGAAAAGTAAATAAAAGTTTTTCATAAATAATAATTGCTATTTATTGAGTACCTACCATCCTTATGCCAAGCACTGTGCTAGCTTTTATTTCCTCTAGTCTTCATAATAGCTGACATTTTACTGTTGAGGAATTGAACTGAAAGAGGGTAAATAACTTGTCTAAAGTCAACAGCTTGCAAATGGCAAAAGTGGGATTGGCTTGCTCTTTCTCCTGCATTCTACTTGCCAAGGATTAGGCTTCCCATGAAAAACTAACAGTGAATGGACTTTGTTTATTAAAATGATACTTCATATAAGAGCTATATGGCACAACTTTGCAATTCAATAGATAGCTGAATTTGTACCATTCTGTGACTGATGTACTTTAAAAATGATGATAATTGTGGTTGAATACCACATAAGAAACTCATAGGCAGAATGAAATATTCTTTTAAAGCTTATCTTTGTTTTCCTGGTTTCATATTTAATCTGTCGATATGTGAAAAGGCATATATGATTTTCAGAAATGGTGATGGTCTCCTAATAATAGATTTTGTGAATAAATGAGAGGCAAAACAAAATTTATTCAATAAAAAGATGTCTTGACAAGAAAAATGAAACCCTTAATGAACTGTGAAAACAGTATCAACTTTACTATTTAATAACAAAGTTGAAACATGATGCCATTTCACCTGTCAGAGGAACAATGATTACAGAATTTGTCAATGTCCAGCAGTGGTGAGGAAAACAGTTGCTCTCATTCACTATTGATGAGATCGTTAACTGGGGCAAACTTTCTGGAAGATAATTTGCAGTATCTACTTAAAATTGAAATGTATATAGCCTTTGCATCAGCAGTTCCATTTCATCCTGGCAAAAGTGTGCCAAGTTACATATGTACATGGATGCTAACTACAATTTTATTGACAAAGGGAAAAAATCTTCAGATAATGAAATGCACATCAATATGAACTTCCTAAAATATGGTCATACAGTGATACAGTGGAGAACCATCTGGTCATTAAAAATATGTACTGATCTGGATAGGCACATGAGATATATAGTTATGTGGAAAGAGCAAGTGGTAGAAAATTATGAGCATCATAAGCCTAATTGTGTTGAATACACATACACATTTGCTTCCATATACCTAGAATACTTCTTGAATTATACTTAAGAAACAATAACCAGGAGTTATCACTGGTCTAGGGTGAAGGGAAAGGGACTTTTAGTTTTCCACCGTGTAGCTTTGAATTAGTTTACCATGAGCACTGTGCCGCTTTAGTTATATTATGTTCCCCCAAAAGCCATGCTTTAATCCATTCTTGTGGGATATTTGGATTAGGTTGTTTCTATGGAGATGTGACTCACTCAAATACAGGTGAAACATTTTGATTAAATTATTTGCATGGAGATGTGGACCCTGCCCAGTAAGGGTGGGTCTTAATTAAATCACTGGAGTCATATAAGAAATCTCACAGAAAGCAGGAGGCAGAGGAGCTGAGAGAGAATTTTGGAAAGGCATTTGCTGACGTTTTGAGATGCTTGGAGATGTTTGGAGGTGCAAGCCCAGAATTTGCTCTGGAGAAGCTAAGAGAGGACCCTATGCTTAGATGCCCAGGAGCTGAAGAAGCTAAGAGAGACAAGCCCAGAGACACTTTGGAAAAAGCTATTTTGAAATGCAAAAGGACCAGCAGATGCCAGCCACGTGCCTTCCCAGCTGACAGCGATTCCAGATGCCATTGGCCTTTTGTGGCCTCAGAACTGTAAATTTGTGACCTAATAAATCCCCTTTATAAAAGCCAATCCATTTCTGGTATTTTGCATAGTGGCAACATTAGCAAACTGGGACAAGCACCAGTGACATTGTAAGAATGAAAAAGATTTTAAATAAACTTAACATAAACTATTATAAAATTGTTTCCATTTTTAAAAAGTTACTGGAATTAAAACATGTGTAATACTAATTTATTCACTTTTGATTGCTCTTGAAGCTCCATCTTTAGTCACATATTAAACAATGCTTATACATAAAGAAATAAGATTTATGACAAATAAAACATTTTCCTTTTGCTCACAGGAAATTAAGGGACTAAAGGAATTTAAGATCTTAGTGACTTTCTACCATAATCAGAGAGCACACAGAGGACGTAGATTTGGCATATTCCTGAGTACTATTACTTTGTGTCATATCTTTTGTTTCTAAAAAAAGAAATATAAGGCAAGAGAAAAGAGGACACAGTAACATTTATACTGGTCAGACCAGGTAGGGCATCCAAGTGGCTAACTGTGTCTGCATCAGATGTGTTTTTCAACCTGTGCAAATTAGAGTCCTCAAAGGAACCACAAAAAGCAAACAATTCTGGTTCTTCTCCCTTATCTCTCCCCTCCTTTTTTCCTCTTCTATCCTATCCTTGCTTGTCTTTTCCCTCCTTCTCTCTGAAAGCAGAGGAAAAAGGAGAAATATCCATGTTCCTTAAATTCTATTGATGAGTTTTCAATTTCAAATTCTTGACCACAATATGATAAACTTCAGTGTCATCAAAATATAATATTGGTGAAGATGTTGGATTAGGAGAGACAGAGCAAAATTCTCCTCCATGGCAAACACTAGATAAAGGGCAGAAAGTACTCCAGAACAGCAGTTCCAGGGTTCTACCAGCTGGGTAGGGACTTCTATACCCACAGTGACTGTGTACTTGGAGAAGCCGAGGGACTGCATTTAAGACTGGTGAGTGTTCAGCCTGGAATGCCACTGGGGAATGGGCAGTTGGAGCTGGCAGACGAGTGTAAAGGGGAGCAGTCTTCCATGCCCCAGGCACCCTCCTCAGCACTAGGCTTGGATGATGACATTTTGCAAATCAATGGCCAAGAGCCCCCATGCCAGGGACTAGCAGTTGGAGCAGGCAGACGAGCACAGAAGGGGGCAGATTTCCAGGTCCTGTGCAGCCATCTTTGCAGTTAGTTGGGGACATGAATCTTCACAACACCACAGCTGAGAGCTTCCTAGAGGGAATTCAGGATTCAGCAGGTTTGTGACAGCATTTACTCTTCCTCCAAAGAAGTCCATGGTATGCACAGCTTAGAGGCAAGGGCACCACATGGAAGTGCCAGAAGCCCTCCCCCAATCCCAGGGACTCATGGACACATGGCAGACAGGGACAGTGGGACATTTGAGCTGGAATGTGAGACATGCAGCTCTGCAGCCCAGAGTATCCTGTCTGCAGCCCCAGGAATGGACTGGACCACTGTGTCCTGGGGTAGACTCCCTGCCAAACTGCACAGGGCATGGCTCCCACCCACAGGGCTGGCAGTCCCCAGTGCACATGGAAAATTGGTGCACTGATTGGACTTCCACATGGTTTGGAACCCCACTCAGTGCATGGATGAAGTTGGGGGAGAATTGGCTTGAGGGTAAGAGGTGGCTCAAGAGCACCATCTGCTGGTAGGAAAGGGAAACTGTATCCCACCAAGCTATAGATCAGCCAAACTATAAATAAATGTTCAAATGATCCTGCATATCCTAAAGAAACCCTATCAAGATAGGCAAATGCCAAGAGGCCAAAAGCAACAGAAAATTATAAAGCATATGAAGAAACCAGAATATATGGACAACCCAAATGTCCAAATTAAGAAGCCAGAGGAGACACAGAACTTGGAGCAATTAATCAAAGAACTACACACAAACATCAATGTCATCGCTCAGGATATAAAGGACATGAGAAGACCCCAGAAGAGCACAAAGAAGAATTTGCAAGAATGAATTTTTTTTAAAAAAAGCAGATCTTATGGAAATACAGGATACTGTTGATCAAACAGTATTAAAACTATTAAAAAAAATTCTTGAGACATATAATAACAGATTTGAAGAGGCAGAGAAATGAATTAGTGAACTACAGGACATAGCCATGGAACATGAAAGCACAAAAGAACAAATGATGAAAAAATTGAAAAAATATGAAATGGATCTCAAGGAAATGAGGGACAACATGAAATGCACAAATATAAGAATAATTGGTGTTCCAGAGGTGAAGAGAAGAGTAAATGACTAGTAAGAGTATTCGAAGGCATTGTTGGGGAAAACTTCCCAACACTTCTAAACAACATAAATATGCAAATCAAAGATGCCCAATGACTCCAAATAGAATAAATACAAATAAACACACTCCAAGATATATTCTGTTTAGATTCTCAAATGCAGAAGAGAAAGAGAAAGTTCTGAAAGCAGCAAGGGAGAAGCAATTCAACACATACAAGGGAAACAACATAAGACTAAGTACTGACTACTTAGCAGGGACCAGGGAGGCAAGAAGGCAATGGTATGACATATTTTAAATTCTGAAAGAGAAAAATTGCCAGCCAAGAATTCTTTATCCAGCAAAGTTTTCCTGCAAAATTAAGGGAGAACTTAAGACTTTCACAGGCAAACAAATGCTGAGAGAATTTGTTAACAAGATACCTGCCCTACAAGAAACACTAAAGCAAGATCTACCAGCTGAGAAAAAAAGACAGGAGAGAGAGGCCTGGAGAAGGGCACAGAGCTGAAGAGTATTAGTAAAGATAACTTAAAGAAAATAAAGAGACAGGGAAAAAATAGATCTGACAAATTAAAACCAAAGGATAAGATGGCTGATTTAAGAACAGCCTTCACAGTAATAAAATGGAATGTGAATTGATTAAACTCCCCAATTAAAATATATAGATTGGCAGAATGGATTAAAAAATATGAACCATCAATATGCTGTTTACAAGAGACTCATCTTAGACCCAGCGACAAAAAGAGATGGAAAGTGAAAGGATGGAAAAAATATTCCTTGCAAGCTACAGCCAAAAGAAAACAGGGTAGCCTTATACTTTCAGATAAAATAGACTTTAAATGCAAGGATGTCATATGAGACAGAGAAGGACACTATATACTAACAAAAGGGACAATTCACCAAGAAGAAATAGCAATCATAAATGTTTATGCACTCAACCAAGGTGTTCCAAAGTACATGAGACAAACATTGGCAAAACTGAAGGAAGCAATAGATGTTTTCACAATAATCATGGGAGATTTCAAAACACCACTCTCTTCCATAGACACATCAACCAGACAGAGAACCAATAAGGATATTGAGAATCTAAACAATATGATAAATGAATTAAACTTAACAAACATATAGAGCATTACATCCCAAATTACCAGGATATACATTCTTCTCTAGTGCTCATGGAACCTCAGGATATATCATATGCTGGATATATCATATGCTGGGGCATAAAACAAGCCTCAATAAATTTTAAAAGTTTGAAATTATTCAAAGCACATTCTCTGACCACAATGGAATGCAACTAAAAGTCAATAACCATCAAAGATCTAGAACATTCACAAATATCTGGAGGTTACATAACACAATCCTAAATAATCAGTAAGTCAAAGAAGAAATTGCAAGAGAAATTGCTAAATATAGAGAGATGAATGAAAACAAGAACACAACATACCAAAACTTGTGGAATGCAGTAAAGGTGGTATTGAGGGGGAAATTCATAGCTCTAAATGTATACAGTAAAAAGGAAGAAATACCTAAAATCAAAGAACTAATGGAACAACTGAAGAAGCTGCAATATGACAGCAAACTAACCCTAAAGCAAGTGGAAGAAAACAAATAACAAGGATTAAAGAAGAAATAAATGATATGGAGAACAAAAAAAAATAGAATAAATAAAACCAAAAATTGGTTCTTTGAGATCAACAAGATTGACAAGCCCTTAGCTAGGCTGACAAAGTCAAAAACAGAGAAGACCCAAATAAACCAAAAATAAATGAGAGGAGGGACATTACTGCGGATCCCAAAGAAAATTAAAAAATCATAGGATGATACTATGAAAAACTGTACACCAACAAAACTAGACAATTTAGAGTAAATGGATAATTTCCTGGAAACACATGAACAATTTAGACTGACCAGAGAAGAAACAGAAGTCTTCACAAACCAATCACAAGTGAAGAGATCCAATCAGTCATCAAAAATCTTCCTACAAATAAAAGCCCAGGGCCAGATGACTTCACAGAGGAATTCTACCAAACTTTCCAAGAACTGATACCATTCCTACTCAAACTCTTTCAAAAAATTAAAGAAAATGGAACACTACCTAACTCATTTTAAGAAACCAACATCACTCTAATACTGAAACTAGATAAAAATGCTACAAGAAAGGAAAACCACAGGCCAATCTCCATAATGAATATAGATGAAAAAATTCTCAACAAAATACTTGCAAATCAAATCCAAAGACACATTAAAAAAATCATACACCATGACCAAGTGTGGTTCATCCCAGGCATGCAAGGGTGGTTCAACATGGGAAAATCAATCAATGTAATACAACACATTAATGAATCAAAAAGTTAAATCAACTGATCATCTCAATAGATCCTGAAAAATTATTCAACAAAATTCAGCATCTTTTTTAATAAAAACCCTTCAAAAGATAGGAATTGAAGTAAATTTCCTTAATATGATAAAGGTCATATATGAAAAACCCACAGCTAGCATAGTACTCAATTGAAGTAAAAAAGAACACTGGGTACCTTTGTCTATTTGTTTGTTTGTTTCCTTCCCCTATTTTTCTATTCATCCATCCATAAACTAGACAAAGTGGAGTGTGGTCCTTATGGCTTTCCCAATCCCATTGTCACCCCTCATAAGCTACATTTTTATACATCTGTCTTCGAGATTCATGGGTTCTGGGTTGTAGTTTGATAGTTTCAGGTATCTACCACCAGCTACCCCAATTCTTTAGAACCTAAAAAGGGTTGTCTAAAGTGTGCGTAAGAGTGCCCACCAGAGTGACCTCTCGGCTCGTTTTGGAATCTCTCTGCCACTGAAGCTTATTTCATTTCCTTTCACATCCCCCTTTTGGTCAAGAAGATGTTCTCCGTCCCACGATGCCGGGTCTACATTCCTCCCCGGGAGTCATATTCCACGTTGCCAGGGAGATTCATTCCCCTGGGTGTCTGATCCCACGTAGGGGGGAGGGCAGTGATTTCACCTTTCAAGTTGGCTTAGCTAAAGAGAGAGGGCCACATCTGAGCAACAAAGAGGCATTCGGGAGGAGGCTGTTAGGCACAATTATAAGGAGGCCTAGCCTCTCCTTTGCAGCAACCGTCTTCCCAAGGGTAAAACCTATGGTAGAGGGCTCAACCCATTAAACCACCAGTTCCCTATGTCTGTGCATAGGAGCACAGAATGTGTATGCTATTCAAGCTAAGTTGGTATCTTTTCAAATTTGTAGGTTATAGATATGGGTTATGTAATATAAACCCCAGAGTAATCAAAAAGAAAGGACTTTTAAAATATACAAAAATAGAAATGAGAAAGGAACAGTTAGATACATCACAAAAGATCAACAATACAGAAAAGGAGGTTGCAATAAAGGAAAAGAAAGGCAAAAAGATATGAAATACACAAAGCAAACGACAAAGTGGCTTAAGTAAGTACTGCCTTAAGAGTAATAACACTGAATTATGTACTCCCCAATCAAAAGACACAAATTGGCATAATGGATAAAAAAGCATGATCCAACTATACGTTGTTTACAAGAGACTCACCTTAGACCCAAAGACACAAAGAAGTGGAAAGATGGAAAAAGATATTCCATGCAAATAGTAACCAAAAAAAAAATATATATATATATATACATAGAGAGAGAGAGAGAGAGCTGGGGTGGCTATTCTAATACTGGGCAAAATAAACTTTAAGTCAAAAACTGTTATAAGAGACAAAGAAGGACACTACATGTTGATAAGAGGGAAAATCCATCAAGAAGAGATAACGATCATAAATATTTATGCGCCCAACCATGGTGCCTCAAAATATATGAGTCAAATACTGGTGAACTAAAGGAAGAAGTGGACACATCTACACTATTAGATGGAAGTTTCAACACACCACTCTGATCAATAGATAGAACATCTAGATAGATCAATAAGGAAACAGTAACTTGAATAATATGATAAATGAACTAGACCTAACAGACATATACAGAGCAGTTTACACCAAAACAGCAGGATATACTTTCTTCTCAAGTGCACATGGATCATTCTCCAGGACAGACCACATGTTAGGTTGCAAAACAAGTCTCAGTAAATTTTAAAAGATTGAAATTATACAAAGAATTTTCACTGATTATAACCAAATGAAGCTGGAAATCAATAAGAGGTAGAGAAGTGGAAAATTAATGATTATGGAACTTAAATAACACTCTCTTAAACAATCAGTGGGTCAAAGAAGAAATTGCAAGGGAAATAAGTAAATATTGACAAAAATGAAAATGAGAACAGAATATATCAAACTTTGTGAGATGTAGTGAAGGCAGTGCTAAGAGAGAAATTTATACATTTAAATGCTTATGTTAAAAAAGAAGAAAGAGCTAATCAAAGACCTAACTGCACAACAGGCGTAACTAGAAAGAAAACAACGAACTAAACCCAAAGCAAGCAGAAAGAAAGAAATACCAAAGATTAGAGCAGAAATAAATGTATTGAGAATAAAACAAGATGGACAAATCAAAAAAAGATGACATTAAATAAAATCAGAAATTAGAATTTTCTACTGACCTCATAGAAATAAAAAGGATCATAAGAGGATAGTATGAACAATTGATTTGCCAAAAATTAGACAGCCTAGATTAACAGTACAAATTCCTAGAAACTCAGAAGCAACTTATACTGACTATAGAAGAACTAGAAAACCTCAACAGAACAATTACAAGAGATGTAATCAGTCATTATAACCTCCTAACAAAGAAAGCCCAGGACCAGATGGTTTCACAGGTGTATTCTACCAATCATTCAAAAAATAATTGATACCAATCCTGCTCAAACTCTTCCAAAACATTGAAGAGGAGGAAACACTATATAACTTGTTTAATGGGGCCAACATCATCCTAATACCAAACGTACTACAAGAAAAGAAAATTATAGACCAATTACTCTGCTGATTATAGATGCAAAAATCCTCAACAAAGTACTTGCAAATCGAATCCAACAGCACATCAAAAGAATTATAAACAATGATCAAGTGGGTTTTATCTCAGGTATGCAAGGGTGGTTCAACATAAGAAAATCATTTAATAAAATATATCACATCAAGAAATGAAAAAACTGCATGATTGTTTCAATGCAGAAAAAGTATTTGACAAAATTCAGTATACTTTCTTGTTAAAAACACTTAGAAAAATAGGAATACTAGGAAAGTTCCTCAACATGATAAATAGCATATATGAAAAGCACACAGCCAACACCATACTCAATGGTGAAACAATGAATGCTTTCCCTTTAAGATCTCAAATAAGCCAAGGGTGCCCACTGTCACCACCATTATTCAACATTGTACTAGAAGTTCTAGCCAGAGCAGTTAGATCAGGAAAATAAATAAAAAGCATCCACACTGGAAAAGAAGATATAAAACTGTCACTATTAACAGATGACATGATATTTTACATTTAAGTCCTGAAAAATCTACAACAAAGCTACTAGAGCTAATAAAAGAATTCAGTAAAGTGGTGGGCACAAAATCAATACACAAAATGTGAGTACTGTTTCTATATACTAGTAATGCTAGTAATGAGAAAGTTGTGGAGGAAATCATGAAATAAATTCCATTTACAATAACAACTAAAAGGATCAAATATCTAGGACTGAATCTAACCAAGGATGCAAAGGAGTTATACACAGATAGCTACAAAACATTACTAGAAGAAACAAAGACTTAAATAAATGGAAGGACCTTCATTGTTCATGGATCAGAAGACTAAATATAGTTGTCATTTCTACCCAAAATGATATACAGATTCAATGCAATCCCAATCAAAATTCCAACAGCCTACTTTGCAGAAATGGAAAAGCCAAATATGAAATTTATTTTGAAGGTTAAGGGGACCCAAAAAGCGAAAAAACATCTTGAAAAAGAAGAATAAGTTGGAGCACTCACACTTCCTGACTTCAAAACATATTACAAAGCTACAAAATAGTCAAAATTGCATGGTACTGGCACAAGGATATAGTCCAGTGGAATTGAATTGAGGGTTCAGAAATAGAGCCTCACATCTATGAGCAATTGATTTTTTACAAGGTTGCCAAGTCCATTCAATTGGGAAAGAATAGTCTCTTCAAAAGATGGTCCTGGGAGAACTGGATAACTATCTGAAACATCATTAGAGAGGACCCCTTTCTCAGACCTTATACAAAAATAATTAGGTCTTTGATCAATTAGAACTAAATGTAAGAGCCAGGACTTTAAAACTCTTAGAAAAAAATGTGTGGAAACATCTTTAGGATCTTGCGTTAGTTAATGGTTTCGTAGGCTTTACACAAAGCACAAGCAACAAAAGAAAAAATAGATATATTGGACCCCTTCAAAATTAAAAACTTTTTCCATCAAAGGGTCTTGTCATGAAAATGAAAAGACACACTACTCAATGGGATAAAATATTTGGAAACCACAAATCTGTTAAGGGTTTAATATACAGACTATATAATGAAATCCTGCCACTCAACAATAAAAACACAAACAACCCAATCACATGAAAAGATGCTCAACATCTCTAGTTATTAGCAAAAAGGCAATTTAAAACGACATACTTGCAAGAATGGCTACTATTGGAAAAAAACAGAAAATTACAAGTTTTGGAGAGATATGGAGGAGTAGAAACACTCATTGCTGGTGGGAAGGTAAAATGGTGCAGCAGGTAAAATGTGGAAGATAGTATGGCAGCTCCTTAGGAAGCTAAGTGTCTCAGTAATTCCACTACTAGGTATATACCCAGAAGAACTGAAAGCAGGACTCAAACAGATATTTTCACACCAATGTTCATAGTGGCATTATTCACAATTTCCAAAAGATAGAAGTAGTCCAAGTGTCCAGCAACTGATGGATAAACAAAATGTGATACCTACTTACAATGGAATATTATTCAGCTGTATAAAGGAATGAAGCCCCGATGCATGTAGCAATATGGATGAACCTTGAGGATATTATATTGGATGAAATAAGCCAGACACAAAAGGATAAATATTCTATGATTTTCCTGCTATAAGCAAATTCATAGAGTTAGACTTTAGAATATAGGCTACCATGGGACAGATTAAGGGTAGAGAATGGGGAGCTGGTGCTTAATTTGTTCAAAATTTCTATTTAGGTTGATTGTACAGGTTTGGAAATGAATAATGGTGATGGTAGCTCGTTATCGTAAGTGTAATTAATGGTGCTGAATTATGTATGTAAGTGTGGTTTTAGGGGAAGTTTGGGTCATTTATTTTACTAGAATGAAAGTTAGAAGATAAAACATGGGATTGTATATCACTGTAAATCCTGTTGTGAATGATAGACTGGGGTTAGTACAAGAACGTTCTTTCATGAGTTATAACAAATATACAACACTAATACAAGTGTTAATAGGGTAGTACATGGGAAAAAATATACCTACCATAAACTATGGACTTTAGTTAATAGTACTATTTTAATAATTTTTCCTCAATTGCAACAAAGGTACATTAATGCAAAGTGTCAATAATAAGAGGGCATATGGGAATGCTGTATTTTTACATAATTTTTCTGTAAACCTGCAACTTGTCTAATTAAAATAATAATAGTAAAGGACATTTTCCACAGCCCTCTGTATTGGGTGTTATAAAAGAGGTGATCCATGTAAATTACTTCACACAGTGCCTAGAACATAAAATCTCTTGATAAATGCTGCCTTCTACTGTTAAAAAAATAGTACTATTATTAAAAAGTGCTAGCCTCAATTGTAACAAATGTTCCATACCAATGCAAGGTTTTGATGGTGCAGTAGTATATGGGAATTCTGTATTTTATGCATGATTGTTCTATAAACGTACAACTTCTCTAATAATTTTTTTAAATGTTCAGAGTGATTGTGCTGAAACAATCCTGGCAGTCCATTCTGAACTTCTATCATACTATTTATCCCAGTTTATTGTAATTTTCTACTTTCAGTGTTTTTCTTCTTCAATTAAACAACAAGTTCACTGATGGCAAGAAGTATGCCACTTCACCTTGAATCTGTGATGGCTGATACTAAGCATGGCAGAGAATAAGTGCTCAATAAAAGCTATATAATGACATGATGAATCTGAATGGTCTAGTGAATGAATGCTTAGATATAAGGCATTTATAGTAGACAAGATTAAAGTAGAGTAGCTATAAAGTAAATAAAATTAGAAGACTTTATATATATATTATAAATTCTGAAGATATACTAAAACCTTGTACAAAAATTGACAGGATAATCATTTATAAAATGTTATCAAATTGTAAAACACACTGGAACAAGTTACTAGCATAAAAAAGCTAAAAATTATACATTCTATCCTTGAAGTAGACTATTGCACTTAAAATCTTACATTTTAGATGGATGGCTTTTTCACCATCATATTTTGACATTTTAATTACAAATTACTTATAAAGATATTCACTTGCAGAAATTGATTTATTCAAATTTTTACTTTTCTCAGAAAGAAAACCAGGCCTACAAGTATTATATTTTCAATCAATCTTTGACCGAATCAAGAATATAATCGGTGCCTCTCAGTTCCATATATGCATTCACAGCATTTGAAATATTTGCTACAGGGTCACAGTGTTTAGAAAATACAAAATTGGATATCATCTTACAAAACAAATTCTATGCTATATTAATCAAAACTCTACTTTTAAGTTTATAAAGCAACATGTAGCAATAATGGCTTTAGTAGTAACATTGTCCTGATGATGATTTTGAAAATTAAAGAAACAATTCAAGGTCATTTGTTTACTGGTCAATAATATCAAGTTCAAGCTGATCATAAGAAAATGACTATTGTTAAAAGAAAATCAAAATCAAAATACTATATTGACCATGGGGTCTTGAGTCACATTTGAAATGTAAAACTTTTAAGTACATAGATATTATCCTTTGACTAAATAAGTAAATTATTTAATGTAAAAATTTAAGAGATATCCAAACATAAAGCATGGAGGTAAGACATTTAATAAGAACTGAACTTGTAATTGAATGATATAAATCATGACTGTGTTTTTCCAGTTAGCATACTGGCAGCCCTCTTGGGCCTTGTTGGATGTGCCAATAGCTTTACAAGTGCCCTCCAAAAACACATTGAAATTTGTCCGTGGAGCACATGGAAACTTTGTGACTTGTGGTGTGGTCCATGAGACGTCGCAGGAAGGTTTCGCATGACCACGGGTTGCTGAGTCTACAGGGGCTTCTATACAAACCTCTTTAGCAACACATACATGAACAGCGTCGATGTTTTTTATATCATCTCTGTTGGTAAAATTGGAGCCAGTGTAACAGCTGCAGTGAAATTTTTCGGAGAATTGCTGCAGGTCTGCAAGTGTGGGTTTCCCCTGTACTGTGAACTTTCCATCTTTCCCTATTTGAATAGCAAAGTTCATTGGGTTCAGGTGAAGATAGTCATTTGAATTCCAGTCTTTCCTTACACACACTCCTTGTTCCCGGCAGAGAACTTGGCTACACATTTTGGCTGCTAAGGTGACGTTGATTAAATAAGGATTCAGGGTAGTCTTCATGTAATTGTCTAGGATTGTGCATGATTGCTGTGAAAATATAAGAAATTATAGGGTCAGAATATCAAAAGACAAGTTAGTTCATATGTCAATCAATTCACTGAAATAAGCAATTTTTAAGGAAAAATGAGAAAAAAAAACAGAGGCAGTTAGGGGTAGAAAGTATTTTTTTTACCATTTTTACCTTAACAAGCAAGTGTATTCCAATTGTGTGTGTGTGTGTGTGTGTTTTAACTTTTCTAAGTAAGACTCACATGCCATTTTACCATTGACTGACTGACTGATTGAGGTTTAACAAACCCTAGCCTTGTTCTTCCTCAATAGTCTATAAACTAAGCAGGGAGGGCAGACTGGTACAGCAGTCAGAGCACGGATTCCGCCCTGATTGGAAACCCAGCTCCATCAATGATGAGCTGTTTGAACTTTGGAAAATCTCAAATTTTCCAAATATTAATTTCTGATCTGGGTGACACTGGGAAAATTAATAAAAATGCTTCTGATTCTGCTTCATCATCAGAAATATAAGGATAATTATGTCACCTACCTTAAAGGATTGTTGTGGTGATTTAAAGAATACACTATATATTAAAGTGCTTCATGTAATCTTCATATAAAGCACTTCATATGAAGTTCTATCAGATAATCAGTATCCCTCAGTAAATTAAAAACAAATATAATATATATCACATTGATCAGACACATTTAAGCAGTTTTAGAAAGCATGTTTTGTAAATTACTAGCTCAAAAGAACTAATCAGGATCATCTAAGAATGCTTTGCATTAAATATTATGTATAGTTCAAGCTATGGGTAAATTATGACAGATTTTTTACACATATACTTATTCGGCAGAGTATGAGCGGTGAGTAACTGAAATGATTCCTCCCGAGAATGGTTCATTCTAAAACTTGGACACTGGCATTTTAAAACCATGGATGATAGTTGCTTTCTTCATGATCATGAGTGAGCTGGCTGGGCTAGTCCTTCAGCAGACCAAGGGAAGTAGTGGTGAAAGGTCAGCAGGCGAAAGTCAAGGAATCTTGGCATCTCACACTCAAACCTATTTCTTTGAGCATTCCATCTATACCTAAGATGCCCTCTGGGGTAGGTAGAATAATGCTCCACCCCCCACCCCCCCCTAAAAAATATCCATGCTCTGATCTCCCAGAATTTGTGAATATGTTACCTTATGTGGCAAGAGGGTTTTTGCAGATGTGAGTAAGGGTATGGACCTTGAGATGGGAGATTCTCCTGGATTATCTGGGTGTGCCCAATCTAATCACATGAGTTCTTATAAGCAGAGACTTTCCCAGATGGGTTAGAAAGAGGAGATAGAAGACAAATGAGAGATTCAAAGCATGAAAGAGACTCAATCTTCTATTTCTGGCTTTGAAGAAAGAGGAAGGGGGCCACGAGCAAAGGAATTCTAGTGACATACAGAAGGTAGAAATGGCCTTCCACTGACAGCCAGCAAATCAGCACAGATCTCAGTGCTGCAAGAAGGAAATGAATTCTGCCAACAACCAAATGAGCAAGGATAATGAATCCTTCCCTAGAAAGTAATACAGCCCAACCTTCACTTTGATTTTATCCCAGTGAGACTCACGTTAAACCTCTGACTTACAGAACTGTACGTTAATAAATTGTGCTGTTTAAGTTGTTAAGCATGTGGTAATTTTTATGGCAGCAAAGGAAAACCAACTCATCACCCCCCATTCTTAATTCTCCTATGACTTTCCATGAGGTTTAGAATAAAATTCAACTTCTCTTGACTTTTACACAGATTGACAAGGTAAAACTCTTCCTTTTCCTTGTATATCCCTCACTCACTCACTATACCTGAGAGGTAGTGGCTGTGTCATAACTAACACAGATTTCATTTCAAATGTTCAGGACTCCTGACCCTACTATTCCCACTGCTTGGAATGCTCTTTCCTTTGATTTTAACATGGTTTGGCTTTGTCTTGCCTTGTAGATGCCAGCGTTAATTAGACAATGTTCTTCTCATACACCTTCTCTGTCTACTTTCTCAGATCTCACTATTTTAACTCACTGCATGGCACTTACTACATCAAATGTTTATCTCAGTTGTGTATTGTTTTTATTCCTCCAACTTGAACACAAACTCCGTGAGTTCACGGATGTTGTCAACATTCTTCAACACTGTATCTTCAATGCCAAATAAAGATGAGAATTTATACCAAGAGCTCAGATGACATTGCAGTTGCCTCTTCATCTGCCCAGAGGCAAGCGTTAGGCAAAATGACAAGTAAAGGCTCGACTATGGTTTAAGAATAATAAGCCAACATAAGAGGTACTCTATGAAAGATCTATCAATTGACTCCCCAAAATATAAACCAGATTCATGACATTTGCTGATTTCCATTGTGTAAATTCTCCTAGCTTGGGCAATTTCAAGCTATGAATCTGACATCACTGAATGCAGAATTGGGAAATGAGTACTCCACATTACACGGTATGGTAGTATGGTATGGAATAGCAAAATATTACACATTATTTCTACTGTACAATACAGTTGATATAAATAATATCAATAGCATGGATAACAGTAACATAGAAAATAGAACTTGATACTTTTCCAGTATATATTAGCTTTGTTTTAAGTATATTCTTTTTTAGTTTTTAGTCATTTAATTTTTATAAATGACTGTGTTTAACTATCACGTCTTGCATGCTAGGATCAGTAGGAGCTGACTCTGGCACACTACTGGCTCAAAAGGAATGGAATGGAAGGAAATGCTTTGCATACATTTGAAAACAATTGTTTTAAGTCAATTCCAGGAACTGCAAGTAAACCTGCAGTTACCAGTTTCTCAAGTTGTCAATGAATTAGAGGAAACATGACAAAGAATCCATGATTTTATTGATTACTAATGGCATAGAAAAAAACGGATCCAGCAATCAAAAGTTAGATCCAGCAATCAAAGTGATCATAAACTGAGAATAAAACAGCAGAAATATACAGAACAGAGCCCTACAAAGGATAATTCCAAGGCAGGGTCATTAAATAGAAAATAGGCAAAAGTTGGAGTAGGATTGACACAGTGTGAATAATACCGAAGATGAGCTGGGGATCATGGGAGAAGCATGGGAATCTAAGAATAAAGTGCCATTAAACAATAAGCATGACACTTGAATGGTATTATATCTTCACACTCATTGGGAAAAGCCTGATTCATTCCACACTAGAGAAAGAGTGGCATTCTCACTTTTCAAAAAAAAAAAAAAGTTGAACAGAATTTATAAGTGGTCCATCACAGAATTAATAGGACCCTTGAGAAAGGAGATTATGGTTTTGGGAAAACAAGTAAAGAAAACCAGGGGTATGCTTGGGAAGATTATACTTTTTAAATAATAATTTGATGACATATAAAAGATTTGCCCAAGAAGCATATACGTTTCTCAGTACTTTCATTTTCTGTTACTTCCTTACATTGGTGACCAAATTATGGACAACAGAATTATACAAAACAGGCAGGAAGCATTCAGATTACCTTGAAAGAATTTCATAAAGGTGATTGCTGTTAAATACTTTTAAATGTTGTCAGAGTAAGGCTGCTCTCTCTGAAGGAAAAGAGATGAACATGATTGTTCCCAAGATTTCTTCTGGTCTTAGAGTATAAAGTCTATTCCCCATAAGTCTTAGGAAAGGACCCCTGTGCCATGAGCTTCATTAGATATTCTCCATGGCACATGAGTCCCTAGTATTTCCACATCCATCACAGAAGGAAACGTTCAACTCCAATTCAGCAGTATTCATGAAACAGCTTTGCTCTCGCACTGAGTCAAGAGGATTTGAAGAGGTGGTGGAAGAGACCTAATATAGAGTTCAACAGACATAAATAAAGGAAGAGAGAAAAGGACTATGTCATAGGGTGAAAAGTATTTTGAGGTAAAGAAATAAATTAGGAAAGAATGAATACAATTCGTAATATACATAGACAACTTTTCCCAAAGAAAAGAGCTTTGTTTAAAATGATATTTGAAAGCAACACTAGTAAAAATAAGCTGTGAAGAAAAGAAGGATTTCTTTAAGACAATTGTCCTTTGGACAATTTCATGTATATTTAGTAAAATTTTCAAAACCCTGCTCCTGATTTCCCCTATTCTTCTCTCTATCTAGTCCCTTCCAAAGGTCTCCTGCTAGCATCTTTCTCATCCCAGTGGCAACACTTTCAAGTCAAAAGCCTTGAAGTCATCTCAAGCACTTCATGTATCCCACTCGACATCCATTCCCTCAGCCAACCCTTTCATCTCTACTACAGGACTATATTTATAATTCATCACTCATTCAAACACTTACCAGCACCACCACTGATAACTCTGTAGTCTGGGCCATCAACTGTGTCTTCTCCCTTTTCTCTCTCTTTTGCTTCTACAATCTAATCTCAACTCAGCTAAGTGATTCTTCTAACATGTTAGTTGAAAATTACCATTCTTTGCTCAAAACCCTCTGATGGCTTCCCATCACAAAATAAAAGCTCGTCATTGCCTATGAATCCCTACATCTGACTTTATACTATCTTAACAGCCACAACAAGCACCAGTCTCTCACTTGCTCATATATCCCAGTGGCTCTTAATCTTCTCATTCTTTCTTGAAAATGCCAAGTACATCCAGCCTCAAGGACATTGTATTTGCTGTCCCCAGGTGTCCAAGAGACTTGCATAAAGAGCACCTTATCAGAGACAGTTTCTAGGATTACCCCACCATTATTCCATCCCTCTACATCCTTCTAAACTACTTCACTGCTTTTCACTGCATATATATATATATATATGTATATTAGTACCTAACATATTATATCTGTATAAACTGTATTTCCACTTATGAGAGTAAACCTACATGGCAAAGGGACTTTGTTTTGTTCACTGCTGTATTTCCAGCACATAAACGATAACCTGGGTCCCAGAAACAACAGGTGTTCAATAAATCAGCCATCAGCAAACATTTTCTGTAGAGGTCCATGCAACAAATACTCTAGGCTTTGTGGACCATACAGTCTCTGTCATGACGACTCAGCTTTGCCTTTGCAGTGCAACAGCCTCCATAGACACATACCTAGACGTATGAGCATGACTATGTTCCCATCAACTTTTCTATTATCATTAGTTACTTTTTAATAAATCTAGGTGCTTGGATTATATCAGTAATAAAACAGGCCAAGATCCCTAGCCTCCTGGAGCTCACATTGTACCAGGGGGAAGACAATGAGCAGCATCATGATAAGTGGTGGTTATATACTGTAAAGAAAGAAGAAGTTCAGCAAGGCAGAGGAGATGGTGTTACAGGGAGGAGATGCAATTTTAAATAGGGTGCTCGGAATAGACCTCACTGAAATGTCTTTTCATCTGACTCAGCCATGCAGGTACCTGGGGGAGAGTGAGTGTTCTAGGCTGCGAGAACAGCCAGTGCAACAGCCTGAGGCAGTGTTTCAATAAATTTTGGTAAATGCTGAAATTCTAATTTACATAATTTTCACACATTATTAAATCCTATTTTTCAGCCACTTAAAATTATTAAAATCATTCTTAGCTCATGCGCTGTACAAAAACAGACTGTACGACAGATTCGGTTTGTGAGTTTTGTTTACTGAGTCCTGCAAAAGCAGTCCTTGAATGACCAAATGAATGAATGAATGGATAAATAAAATAGGTGCTCAGTAAACAGTAACTGAATGAATGAAAAATGAATAAAAGAATTAATGAAACCACACTGACTAGTTGGAGCCCTTTTTAGAAGAGACACAGTACAGTTTTGTAGGAAAAGACATCTAACACATTGTCCAAAGGCTGAGATAGTAGTGGGTTTTTTTTTGATACTTTCTATTCATGCAACCTCAAAATTTTTAATTACTCTCACTGAATATATTACCTTCCTGAAAAACAGGTACAATATTTTCTGTCTTAGAACATAACCAAAGAAATGTTAAGACATTTTGATTCAACCAGTGTAAACTAAGCTCCTACTACTATGTGTCAAGCATGGTACTTACTTTCTTATTCAATACCTCAGAACATTAAAGGTTGAGAGGTTTTCATTTATTTTCTATCAATTCAACTTACCTTACTGCTGGTTAAGTTGAGGCTTCCCCATATGATAGTTCCAGAGGCACCCAGTGCAACACTTTCACCGATTGTACTCACAAGGTCATCCTGGCAAATGTGATAGAGTTAGCAGGTAAGCATAAATGAAAGTATTATAGGGAGGAAAATAGCCCCTAAGAATGCTGACTGACTAATAATAAACATTTCCTAACTATTTATTTCTATCTTTTACACAGCTATTGCCAGGCCATAATGAAAATTCAGACCATATTATTGGTTTTAATATGGGCCATGGGCACCAAATTTGGTATGATTCCATTAAAAAAGGAAACATATTCTTTATTTTCACCTTAGACAATGATACAGAGATATGTTTATACACATTTCTAAATGATACTAAAAACTAAATTTTGTTCCATTCAATACTGATGTTAAATTCCACTTAACACCATTTGGGGATACTATATTTTACAGAGCTCATACATGGAGTTACTTACCTTAGTAAGGTAACTGGAAGATATATCAGTAAGAACTGGGCGGGTATACACAAAAACTGGAACTGGACTTTGAGGATTGGGTGCTTCAGAAACTCGAATAGCTTCTTGAACACGATTACGGGCAAAGAGAACAGCTAGTGGTGAAGTGTGTAGATGGCGATTCAAATAAATAGATGGGAAGAGGGCAGTGCTTTCTCTCCATAACCAATCAAGGTCATCATTTCTTTTCTTTTCTAAATCAAAACAATTTCCAGTGTAATCAGGTTTATTATAATTATGGTTGTAACAATCAGGAAAAAGATAATAACCCCATAGGTAATTTGGCCGAAGTGACCTTCCTAGCTTTAAGGTGTCTAGCATGAAACGCTTTCCTGTGTTTTCAAATTCTTCTTTGGCTATCTTGGAGGCCTCTGCGTAAGAAAGTTGTGGATTTTTTTGCATTACCAAATCAATAGACATATTCTTGTAAATATCTTTAGGTTTCCAGTTCCTTGCCCAAGTTGGCCTCCAGTTTTCCCAGTCAATGACAGCCAAGCCCATGTTGCCTGTTGGCACATTCTGAGCAATGTCATTCGCAGCTTTGTGCAAATGCCCTTCTAAGGATCCCTTCTGGGGGATTCCTCCATTTTCAATTGCACCTGTTACTTCATTTATATGAGGATAGTAGCCAAGTCTATCAGCATAAAATAATGCGATATCATGCCTATCGGCATCTTTTCGAGGGCTCCCTATTAAAGGAAAGAGGCTCAGGTCTAGCAGCACATTAAACTTTTTATCACACAGTTCAGTAGGGGCATTCCAGGCCAAGATGAAAGGAACATTTGGAACAAGAGGAGGTGCTCTGAAATTCAGAGCCAGGCAACATGGAATCAGAAGGAAAGTGAACACTGCTTGGGGTGCTCTATTGAACCCAAGGAAGCTCACAAAGAAAATGTGCTCGAGCTTTAGCACTCCCATTGCAAAGAGCAATGGCCATGGAAATCACTTCTTTCTTCCTACACACTTTGGTTTACCCAATATTTGGTACTAGTGGTGGAATGCAGCCACTTTGATGAATGAAGAAGTATAGTATTATGTCACATTCAAATATTCTTGCTTCTTGTTTCAGGAATGTTTTGCAACTGAAAAAAAAGAGAAATATAGAACATATTGTTTGTTATACTGCATTTCTGTATCAGAGACTGTATGTTTTAACAAGTTCTCAACTTTATATGTAGTTGCAGAAGATGGGAGGACCTACCCCAGCATTTGAATCAATACAATTATCTCCTATTACATATGATACAAATTCTATTGTAACACTTTTCTTGTCCTCTAAATAATCACTGACCCTTTATGGAGGTGAATGCAGATGTTTTTCTTATTGCCTTCCTAGGTGTGCAAAACACTGCACCAAACAGTATGTTAGGAAAAGACTGTGGAATGAAAAGAAATTTTAAGTCTCACATCTCATTCTTGTTACTTCTTGATATAGCACCACATAGTGGTCTATCAAATATTGAAAACAACCTCTCAGAATTGTGAAATCCAAAATTTTCTTTTTCTTTCTTTCCTTCCTCCCTCCCTCCCTTCCTCATCCCTCCCTCCCTCCCTCCCTCCCTTCCTTCCTTCCTTTTTTTTTGGAAAGGGGCAGGTAAGGTAGGAGGAAAAAAGCCAGAGGTTTGCTGGAAATTATTGCATCAATCAAAATATCCTACCAAGGGAAAAGTTTAACTGCCCTTTGAGACATTGTTCCATCAAATTATAAGGTAATGAACTCTCATGTTAAAAGTTTATATAAATGCTTACAATTTCATATTTTCCTCTGAAAGGATCAGTTCTGTCTTGCCTTAATAATGAAAGCAATACATAAATTTTGGCTTTTTTATACTCATTAATAAGTGAGATTTTATTGTCATTCTGATTGTCACAATGTGAAGAGTTACAGCAAAATTTTAGTGCATTAACAAGCTCTCGATAAACCAGTAACTAGCAAAGAGGTTGGATCAGTAATCAAAAACCTCCCAATAAAGAAAGCCCAGGATAAGATGGCTTCACATAGGAATTTGTTCATTTCATCTAGGTTTTAAAATTTGTTCACATGCAGTTGTTCATTGTATCCTCTTATAGTCCTTTTTATTTCAGTTGGCTCCTTAGTAATGTCCCCCTTTTCACTTCTTATTTTAGTTATTTATGTCCTCTCTCATTTTTCCTCTGTCAGTCTAGTTAAAAGTTTTGTTAATTTTACTGATCTTTCAAAGAACCAACTTTTGGCTTTTTTAATTCTCTCCACTGTTTTTGTATTCTCTATTTCTGTTATCTCTACTTTTAGTTATTTCCTTCCTTCTGCTCATTTTGGGCTTCATTTTCTCTTACTTTTCTAATTATTACAGTATATAGGTTAGGACTCTGACTTGAAGTCTTACTTCTTTTTTAAAGTAAGCATTTGGAGCTATAAATTTACCTCTCAGTATTGTCTTTGCTGTATCCCATACATTTTGGTACATTGTATTTTCATTTTCATTCGCCTCAAGATATTTCCTAGTTGTGCCTCTGATTTCCTCTTTAACCCATTGGTTGTTTAAAAGTGTGCTGTTTAATTTCCACATATTTGTTAATTTTCCATTTCTCCCTCTGTTACTGATTTCTAACTTCATTCTGTTGTGGTTGGAGAATATACGTTTTATGATGCAATATTTTTGAATTTATTAAGACATGTCTGTTTCATGACCCAACATATATTTTATCCTGGAGAATGAAACATTGGCACTTGATAATAATATGTATTCTGTTTTCATTGGGTGAAATGTTCTTTACATTTCTTTTAGGTCTGGTTGGTTTACTGTATCATTCAAGTCCTGTTCTTCCTTTTTGATCTTCTGACTAGATGTTCTATCCATTATTGAGATTGTTGTGTTAAAGTCTCCTACTATTAACGTAGAACCATCAATTTCACCATTCAGATATGTCAGTATTTGCTAGTATTTTGGGGATCTGCAGCCAGATACATATATATTTATAATTGTTACATGTTCCTGTTGAATTATCCCCTTTATCAGCATATAATGACCATCTTTGTCCCTAGTAACTGTTTTTTACTTAAAGTCTATTTTATCAGATATTAGTGTAGCTACCTCAGTGCTCTTCTGGGTACTACCTGCACTGTATATGTTTTCCTTTTCCATTTTTTCACTTTCAACATACTTAAGTTTTTGAATTTAAGGTGAGTCTCTTATAGACAGCATATACTTTAGTCATTTTTTTTAAATCCATTCTGCCAATCTCTGCTTTTTGACTGGTGAGTTTAACCTATATACATTTAAAGTCACTACTGATAATGCAGATCTTTTTTCTGTCATTTTTCTATTTAGCATCTGTATGTCTTATAACTTTTTTATCCCTCAATTCTTCCATTTATTCCTACTTTCACATTTATGTGATTTTTTTGTATTGTACTATGCTGAGTTCCATCTTATTTCTTTATCTGGGTATATTTTTCATATATTTTTCTCTTGATTACCATGGCATTCCAACTTAACATCCTAAATATATAACAATCACATCTGATTTGATACTGTATTGACTTCAATAGCATACACATACACTGTTTCTATTCCCCCTCTGTTCTTCCACCTATTTGTATCTGATACAAATTATATCTTTGCACATTGTGTGCCCCAAACCATAGATTTTTCACTACTTTTCATGGATTTGCATTCTAACCCCTGTATGAAATAAGAAGTGAAATTACATACCAAAAAGTACAATACAAAAATACTGGCATTTATAATAACCCAAATGGTTACCATAACCAGAAGTCTTTATTTCACCTTGAACCACTGAATAGTGTCCTTTCCTTTCCATCTGAAGAACTCCCTTTAGCATTGCTTGTAGGGCATGTGTAGTGGGAATGTCTTATCTCTTCCTCAATCGTTAAATAAATTCTCACCAGATATAAAATTCTTGATTAACAATTGTTTTTTCTCAGCACCTTAAATATTTCAACCCACTGTCTTCTTGTCTCCCAGGTTTCTGTTGAGAAATGGGCACTTAATCTAATTGGGAATCCCTTGAACATATCAGGTTGCTTTTCTCTTCCAGCATTTGCAATTCTCTTTTTGTCCTTTGCATTTGACAGTTGATCAGTATGTGACAAGTCATTTTTTAATTCAAGTTTATACTGTTCAGTGTTCTCTGGGCTTCTTAGATGTGCACATTCACATCTTTTGCTAAGTTTGGGAAGTATTTTATCATTATTTCTTTGAATATTCCTTCTGTCCTTTTCTTTTTTCTCCTCTGGGACTCCCAATTGATATACTTGATGCTGAACCAGAGGCCTCATAGGCTGTTTCTTTTTTAATTTCCTATAAAACTGCTGGCTATTTTCACTTTTGTAATTATTTTTTCTTTCTTCTCACTGTGACTCATATCAATTTTCTTGTCTTTAAGTTCACTGATTCTTTCTTCTGTCAGTTCCAATCTGCTTTTGAAACCCTCCTGGAATTTTTTTTTCATTTCAGGTATTGTGGTTTTCAATTCCAGCAGTTCTGTTTTGTTCCTTCATAAAATTTCTATCTCTTGAGATGCTCATATTTTTCATTCATTGTTTCCCTGATATTCTTTAGATTTTTCTTTGTATCTTCCTTCATCTCCTTGAGCATACTAAGATTATTATTAAAAATCTTTATCTGACATGTCAACAGTCTAGTCTTCTTCATTGACGTCTTCTGGATTTTAATCCTGTTCCTTTAATGGGTCATCATTTCCTGTTTCTTTATTTGTCTTCTGTATTTTTTTGCACATAATATATTTTAGTATTTAAAAATGTGAATGCTGATTTATTTCCTAAAATATCTGCTTCTTGAGTGTGTAACCAGCTAGTGATATGACAGAAATTTACTTGAGTGCCAACCCCCCATCAGGAACGTCTGCCTAAGAAGAATGCACAGTGCAGGGTCCTTCCTGTCTCTGCTGTGCCTGAGTCTTACCCTTGGCTCATGCTTGCTAGTGGCCGCAGGAGTTCCCTGTTTTCAGGAATTTGAATGTCCTCTCTACTTCCCCAGAGACAGACCTTCTCTCTCTCCAGGATGATCCACTACAGGGCTTAAAGCAGGTAAGACTTTGCCCCAGGCTGCCCACTTCATTTTTTCTTGCATTTCTCTCGTCTCATGCTACCTTTGCCTGGAGGGCAAATTCTGGTGGGTGGGGGCATGCCGGATTTCAGTTTCCCATGTCAGCTTTTCCAGCCAGAACAAGGCCAGTGACCCACAAAGGGAGCACCAGCTGCTTCCACAACGCCCTTGAAATGGGGTCAGGGACAGGCTAGGAAGAGCACCAGGACCTCCTTCCAAAGCTCCCCAAAGTTAAGCTTTCTTGGCGTGTCCAGCAAATTCAGCCTTTCATCTCTCCTCTAAGCTCTGAGGAAGTGTGCCTGCTTCAAGTGTCCTCTGAAGGTTGTCCAGGGTGTGTCTGAACAATGCCCACCCTCATAGCAGGGCCCAGTGATCTCAAGTAGCTAATCAAAGGCTAGGATCAGTGATTGCCCATGCCCCACTTGGATCTCGGGGATCTTTTTATGTCCCTTTCTTCTCTCAGCAAAGTTATCACAGGGGCCATACCCCACTGCTGCCTGCTGTGAGAGTGGGGGATGAGTGCCAGTAATCGACATGTGGAGAGAACAATGTACTGTTATTTAGCTCAATTTACCAGCCTCTTTCTCCCTCTCTTCCCTGGATGCTGAATGGTGTTCTACTGGAATCCTGAGTTTCAGAATAGTTGAATCAGACAGTTCCTGCCTATTCAGTAGTTGTTCTGGTGGGGGGACTGATTCTTGGAACTTCCTAATTCTATCTTCCCACAATCCTGCCCTTTTATATTTTTTCAACTCTATTGGGCAACAGCTGGAGGGTCCAAATAATCCAATCCTTAGGTATCACTTAAACTGCTAAAAAATATATTGGTAATACTTACCGTGTTAGTTTGAAGCTGTTACATACCCCAGAAAAGGCCATGTTCTTTTTAATCCATTCCTGTGGGTGCAGATCTATTGTGAGTAGGATCTTTTGATTAGGTTAGTTCAGTTGATGTGTGACATACCCCATTCAAGGTGGGTCTTACTCCTTTTATTGGAGTCCTTTATGAGATAATAAAAGACGGTAAAAGCCAAGAGAGTTCAGAGGAGCCCCAGAGAAGCCAAGAGACAAAGACACACTCACAGAAGCTGAGAGAGGAAGTCACTGAAGCTGGAAGCTGAACACAATAGAACCCAGGAAAGAAGGACAAGCAGACTCCAGCCATGTGCAGCCATGTGCCTTCCCATGTGACAGAGGTGTCCCAGAATGCCACCAGTCTTTCTTCAGAGAAGATACTGTCATGTTGTTGCCTTTATTTGGGCATTTTCATAGCCTTAGAACTCTAAATTTGTAAGCTAAGAAATCCCTCATTGTAAAAGTCAACTCATTTTTTGTATATTACATTCTTCTTGTATACTGCATTCTGGCAGCTTTAGCAAACCAAAACACCTATATCTATCTAACTCCCAGGGATGTTGAGAGGTGTGAAAGTATACCTATCTGTATTTTTTATAAGAAGCCATGTAAGTCTAGTGCAATATTATATCTGTTGGATCACCTGCATTATTAAATTTTCCTTATTATTGATCATTTGCATTTACTCCAAATTATAAGAAAAACTATTATATAAGATAGGCAGAAGATTGGTTTCAAACTTTTAGGATCTAAAACCTAATGTATCTGATTAGATTAAAGACATCCCAAGAGAAACTTATAGATGGTGAATTCCTAGCTCAAGAACACCAAAGATATATATATATATATATATATATATATATATATATATATATATATATATACACCATGGTGTCTTAGTTTGCCAGAGCTGCTTTCACAAATACCATGCAATGATTTTGCTTAAACCATAAGGATTTTTTGCCTCATGGTTTGGAGGCCAGATGTTTGCAAGGTCATGCTTTGTTCTGGACTCAGTAGTGTTCTGGAGATGACAGTTCTCTGTCACATGGTGATCTCTTTCTCTCTAGCCTCTTCTGACTTCTGGTTTCTTCTATGCCTGAATTTACTCTCTTTATAAGGCCTCTATTGGTAAATAGGAGCACCATGATTCATTTTGGGCTCATCTGAAAAGGATCTTTGAAGATCCTATTGTCAAATGAGTCAACACCTAAATTATGCATAACACCTTCAGGTACCCTTTTTACAAATGGTTTGATACCCACAACACAGAATAAGACCTGAACGTGTCTTTTTTGGGGAACATGATGGAATTTCCAACTAGTGTTTTATTTTCCTGGTTGCTAAACAAGTATCATACAGTGGGTTGACTGAAACAATGGAAATTTATTGGCTCACTGCTTTGTGCCTAAAAGGGCCACATGGAAGCATAAACAACACAATGCTTTCTCTCTGAAGACTGTGGTATTCTGGGGCTGGCAGCCAGCAAACTTTTTTCCTTGGCATTTCTGTCACATGGCAGTGCAAATGGTGGTGTCTTTTCCTTTCTTTCCTGGGTTAATTTGTCTTCCAGCTTCTGGCTGCTCCTCGTGACTTCCTCTTTCCAGGCCCAATTTCCTTTGCTTAATAGGACTTCATCCATATTGAATTAAGGCCCAACCCATTCAGTTTGGGTGCACCTTAACTATTAACAACTTCAAAATCTCCTATTTACAAATGGGTTAAGCCCTGCAGGTCAAGGGTTGTGACCTCAAATCCCTTTGTGGGGAACATGACTCAATCCTCCAAAACATAAATACAGATGTTTACACAATACTGAGATGTTTGGGATTACTAGCAGCCATCTAAGCCTCTTTCCAAAAATATGATCAATGAGAAAGAAGAGATGGGAATACGAAGAATCATCCCTAGCAAAATTCATTTCACATTGTAGAAACTCAGTAAATGTCCCCTTTACCTCTACTAATAAATTGGGAGGCTGCTGGTGTTCTGCTTCAACAGAGATCATGTGCTTGCATTTTAAAGAAGAAATAGGAGAGCTAAATCAATCCCTCCACACTGGGACTATCTCTGGCCAATACCTAGTTAGAAAGAGCAATTCAGAACATCAACTAATAGATCCTATCACCTTGGCAGTCCTATGTGCTTTAGGTCTAAATGGAGAGGAACTGTGAACACAATTATCCAAGAAACACTGATGCTGGGTAGATCTATTAGTGGGTCATAAAATTTATTTAGTGGTTTGGAATGAGCATTTTAAAAAATGAGTGAAATAGAATGGAAAGGAATGCAGTAGAAAGGAAAAGAAACAATAGAAAAGTGAAGGAGGGAAAGGAAAAGAAAGAAAACATTAGAGTGCCATAGCAGGCCGTAAACGTATTATTTTATGAATGTTTTCTATTGGTTACATGTTCATATGCTTGTGTAGGGTCACACTGTAAAATGTATTTTTTACTATAGGATGGATCAAACAACTTTCATAAGACAAAAGCTTTGGAGTCTGATATACCTGAGTTTTGAATCCCAGAACATTGGCTTTTTAATTAAGTGGCCTTGGGCAAGTTATTTAATCTCTTTAATCTTGCCAGAAAGCAGAAGAGAATTCATACCTGTGTCTGAGGATTCTCTAAATTTACGTATATGAAATATCTAAGCAACTGGGACACAAACTTAGTTCCTTAGATTAGGTTCAACAGGTCTGGAATCTGGCTTCTAAAGTTGGTAATCATGTATCTAAACTATTTACACTTCACTATACTTCAGGTTTTTTTTTAATCTATAAAATGAGGATAATAATAGTGATTACCTCATAGGATGACTGTGAATATGCAATGAAATATAAATAAAGCACTTAGCACAGTGCCTGGCTCATCGTAGGTGTTCAACAAGCATAAGATCTTCCTGTTTCTATTAATTGATGTTATTCTTGCCCTGTACTCTTCTGTATGAAAGGCAGTGAAAAGCATGAGAAAGGAGACAAAGCCCAATACCGTTTAATAATGCATAGGCCTGTGAGCATTAAACCTTCCCTAAGTAGTCCAAAAAAATTTTTAAATCTACATATAAATGCCATTAAAGAATTATTGTAGTGGAAATGAAATACTCAGCAAATTCATGGCAGTGGAGCCAGATGTGCTGACTGTGCTGTGCCTTGGTGTGTTCTGGGAAGTAGGTAACCTACACAATGTCTTCATGGAAGTGACTCTATCTGTAGATCAAACTGACTCAAGCCTTTGCATGAGTTACATTAATTTTGCTGCCACTTTGTATCTTTGCAAGGGAGTCCATTATGAAAACAACCTATTCAAACTCAGACTTGAAGCTGCCTTTCCTCAACCATATTGAAATATTCTTCTCACTTGGAAAAAGTGACTTACCTGGAGAGTTTTCAGTCTTTTAAATCAGATTAGTGGAACAAGTAAGTGATATTTAAAACAAAAGAGTGGCAAAACAAATTACTAATATAGAATCCAAATATTTTCAGAATATTTGGTGGTCATTTATCAATCTGACCAAACAGGCTAGTTCTGCTTCTATTTCACAAAAGAAGTAGAGCAGTTACCAAAAGAAGCAGTGGTTAACAAGATTAATTCTCAGTATAAAACTCAAATCAGTATACCCTGGCTATTAGCATATCTGCTAAGTTTACAAGATATGATCAATCAGTCATAACCATTATCATTGTTGCTATGAAAATAAACAATGTATCTAGCACATAGCATATATCAAAATGTGACACATGCAATATCAAAAAAAAAAAAACACAATTTCAACCCTTTAAAAGCTATTATAAAGATTTCCTAATATTCATAGTTAATCTCAGCCCCTTTACACAACTCCATGAAAACTTGAACACATTTACACTTGTAGATAACCAGGCAGTTGTGTTTGTCACCTCACCAAGAACAGGGGAGAACAGGAGTGCCTGTGATCCTCACCCAAGACAAGAGGAACAGGATCTCAGTCAGTGTGAGGGTCACAGGTGAGTAAGGATCTGGCTAGTTGATGATAGGATGGGAGTGTTCCTGAGACTCACCAACTGAGAGAAGGCTCAGGAAAGGAAGAATTGCTCTGCTCTCCCAAGATTTCTTGGCTTCAGACCTTGGCTTCCATGGTTCTGCCTTCTCTGAAGAAACTTTTCCGTCAATCTGTCCCTTTTCTGTCCCTTTTGGTTCAGACCGGCAGTGGTTCCATTTATACAGTTCTCTCAAAAAATTTGTTGGATTGGCATGAAGCACACAGGGGTCAAAACCATCAGACAATTGGACTTTCCACAAATCCTTTATGGATAACTCCATCTCCAATCCTGGTTTGTAGTGAAATGGCAGTCAGGTCTTATGTTTGATTAAATCTTCATGTGTGGTCTTACTTTGTGGAAGCCCAGAATCTTCCTTACCATCAATTTCTGGTTTCCTTGTACCCAAGAGTTCAGTTCTCAGCTTATCTCCTCTCACGTTTTACTGTAAGCTGCAAAGAGAACCCAAGGCTGCCTTTTCCACATTTAGTTTGGAGATCTCTTCAGCTAAGTATCCCAGCTTGTCACTTTCAAATTTTGCCCTCCATCTGACACTAGGAATCAATTTTGCCAAATTTTCTGCCACTTTAAAACAAGAATCACCTTTCTTCCAGTTTGCAATGACACATTCATCATTTCTGTCTAAGGCCTTATCAGAAGTGTCTTTAGAGTCCATATTTCTACCAAAGGTCTCTTTAAAGTGATCTAGGCCTTTTCTATCAAGTTCCCCACAATTCTTCCAGAATCTTCCCCTTATCCATTTAAACAGCTGTTCCAACATGTTTGGTATTTGCAAACTCAGCAGCACCCCCACTTCTCTGGTACCAAAATCTTCTCTGGTTTGCTAAAGCTGTTGTTATGCAAAATGCAAGAAATGGATTGGATTTTATAAAGGGGATTTTTCTTAGTTACAAATTTACAGTTTTGCTGCCATAAAAGTATCCAAACTGAGGCATCAACAAGAGGATACCTTCACTGAAAAATGGTCAATGGTGTCTCCAACACCTCTGTCAGCTGGGAAGGCACATGGCTGGCATCTGCTGGTCCTTTGCTCCTGGTTTATGTTTCAAAATGACTTCCTCCAAAATGTGTCTGGGCATCTGTCTTAGCTCCTCTCTCTCAGTTCTTGTGCATCCTTGCTTCTTTCTCCCAGGGTGTTTCTCTCTAATTGTCTGGGGGTCCTCTTTTAGCTTCTGTGGGGAAAACTCTGGACTTTATCTCTTAGCTTAGCATCACCAAATGTCCTTCTGTCCATATCTCCAAACACCTCTAAGCATCTCTGTTGGCTCCTGTTCCTCTTAAAGGACTCCAGTGATCTAATTAAGACCCGGCCTGAATGGGCAGAGTCACCCCTCCATGGAAATATCTAATCAAAATGTCTCACATGCAGTTGAATGGCCTAATCTGAATACCTCACAAGACTGGGCTAAAAGAACATGACTTTTGTGGGGGGCTTAATATATCCAAACTGGCTCAACATGAAATAGCTATAGTTTCAAAAAATCCAAGGTATAAGTAATATTTATTAATGGCTCACACTGCTTTATCCAAATGTGCAATGTTTGTTATAGTTTAAATGTTAAAATGAACATGAAAAGTCTGACATTAAAATTTCATCAGGAAATGTAAGTTACATAGTTTATAGGAAAGCAATTTTAACCAAATCTCTAAAATCAGGCAATCAACAAGCAATATGAAGACATGTAAGGATTTTCATTAAACAATTAATTATGACATTTAAACATGTGATCAATACTCTGGGATAAGAATTATCACTCTCATTTTCTAAATGAGTACTTATTAGTACTATAAAAAATTAAATAATTTGTCCACTATCCCAAAGCCAGCAAACCCAGTTCTAGCTAACGGTAAAGCCCTTGCTGTTTACACTATCCTCTACTGCATGAGTCAGGATCATTACAAGATGAAAATACAAAATAGGACATTTTCTTCTGAAAATGGGGTTTGAATGTTTTAACTGTCTGGTGCAGTGCGCAGATGATGGAGATCTTTCTACTTGTATAATTAATCATCATACTTTGCTATTAGAATCAACCTCACTTAGGAAAAACCTCTGAGTGTAAATATCTTCAAATATATGCCTTTAGTTAGACCATAGTCCATTGCTTTTTCCCCTAAACCATTTTCCTGCTTTTTGCTTAGATAATTTTAACATAATGATTGCCTCATTTATTATTTTTCTCATTTAACAATTGTTTTCTGTGCATTTGTTCTAAACAAGGAGAGGTGCTAGCATGGATGACAATTAGTTTATGTTTTATATTTTCCTTAGTTTTCTGAGTTTTTATATGGAAAATGGAAATGCTGTATTCATAGCTGCTGAATTTCCACATCAGGGGAACTAAGAACTTAGAATAAGAAGTTTTTTAAATTAATAGTTAAAACATCTAAATTAGAGGTAAATTTTGAATTATTTTGGGGCATCTTTTATCTCCCTGTTAATGTTTGTTACCTTTTAACTTTGCCAATAGTGATACATTTAAGTTCAAACATTATGTGACTTTTTCAGAACAGTACACTGACAAATGGGCGACGTATTGGCCTGTTGGTGCTGAGACTACAAATTTTTGTGACATAAAATGCAATGAGGAAACAGAAGACAAAGGGCACTAGCTTGAGTCTAACCTTAGTCCTAAATCTGACTAGTGATTTAGTCACTTAATTTTTAATTTTTCTTCCATTCCTTCTATCCTGCTCCCTCCCTTTTCTCTCTTCCCATCTCTATTTTTCTCTCTCTCTCACTCTCTGTCAAAAATCACTAAGTGCCTCAAATCCTAAACATATTAACATGTTTAAACCTAAAAACAACCCTAAGAGGTGGGTACAAGAATTATTCCCATTTTACAGATGACCTTTAAATTCTTTTCACATTAGACCAAACAAATGTCCAGCTAAACTTGGATTCAAATTTCAGAACCAGATCTGTCCCACTGGGAAGCCCTGTGGAAGGGCTTAGTCCAGCAGTTCAGGTGAGGCACAAAGACAGTTCAGATGAGGACAGGTGGGTTCTACAGCTCAAGAGACCTGCTCTCTCAAATGACGGCCTTGAGAGAGGTGTGAGGGACTTCTGGCTGCCTTCAGGGTTTGAGTAAAAAGTTTCATAATCTGAGGGAGAGAAAACTCTAGAAAATGCCAAAAGGGTATAACTGAAAACAGGGTCCCAAGTCAGAGGTTTGGCTGGAACCACAATGTGCCCAAGAACCCTCAGTCTCCCATAGTGTGGGTGACCACAGTCAAGGGAACACACTGAGCTTTCTGTTGCTCTGTCCACAGCGTAGGGAGTTACCAGAAGAGACAGGTTAGTCCACACCTCAGTCCTGCCCCCTTCCATGACCCTAATAGTGGAAAAATTAGGGATGTCTCCATTTGCCATATTTCTGCCTTAATTGGTGGGCCCTTTGAAAGCCTCCCTCCTCACCGAGAAATAATTTCCTGGATTCCCCATAATACCTTATGCACTTGTGCTCTAGGGCTTGGTAGTCTCTCCAGGCTCTTGTTATAATCCACTGCTTCTTGTTGCTTGATCAAGTCCAGTGCCTTCAGTTTTCTCTGTGGCTTGGTTTTACTTCTCTGCTTAAATCCTCCTGATAGACCCTGTAGGTGCTCTGCCTAATTTGGTTTTGATACTGGTTTCTCCCCTGTTCCCAGTCTCTAGGAATCTCCTTGGTGATGGTCTCTACAATCCAGGTGTTATGGGTTGAACTGCATCCTCCCCAAGGGATATGTTGAAATGCTAACCCCTGGTGCCTATGAATGCTACCTTATTAGGAAATAGGGTCTTTACAGTTGCAATGAAGTTAAGATGAGGTCATAATGGATTAGGGGACAGCCTAATCCAGTGACTGTTGTTTTTATAAGAGAAAGTAGAGGCAAATTTGGACACAGATACACAGTGAGTCATGCAGGGAAGATGGCCATGTGAAGATGGAAACAGATTGGAGTGGCGTAGCTATAAGTCAAGGAGAGCCAAGGATTGTCTGCAACCACCAGAAACTAGGAAGAGGAGAGGAAAGACCCTTTCTTAGAGTCTCCAGAGAGACCATGGCCCAGGTACAACTTAATTTCAGATTCTTACCTCCAGAAATGAGAGAATAAATTTTTGTTATTTTAAACATCCAGTTTGTGGAACTTTGTAATGGAAGCCCTAGAAAACTAATGCACCTTGTAAGGCTCCCCAAACCACAACCATGTTCTGGGATCTGCTTATTTATAAATAATTAAAATCAATTTCATGATTCTGATCTTTTCTAACCCATAACCCCAGTTAAAATGTGTTTCTCTTGTTCCAATTCCTTAGAGGTCTGTTAAGTGTCTGGTTAACAAAGTAATTTACTTCTATTTAGATATTCATGATACATAGTTTATGGATCTACTCAAATAATGTTAATGAATTTTAACAGAGTTCTTCTGTATTTTGACTGAGTGCCTAAGACAGAATTTTAGGCATCACAGGATATTGAGGAGATGTTCTAGGGTCACTGGAGCATCTCAAACATACAATAGGTGTTGACTACTTAATTTATTGATTCAACCATTTAACAAATGTTAATGGAGCACTTATCACATGCCAAGCACTGCTCTAGGCATGGAGGATACACGTGTAAACAACACACACCAGGCTCTGCTCTCATGGGGCTTACATTCTAGCAGAAGGAAACAATCAGCACGCAAAAAGGAGCAAGCCAATTGAAAAGAAAAGAGTTACTGCAGAGAGGCTCTGCTTATTTAGGACACAAATCACTTTCATTTCTTGTTGGCAGAACATACCACCTACCACAGACAGTTCTTGCTAGATGCTGGATTCCCATTTTCTCTTCCAACTAGCACATGATCCTATGACCCAATCCTCGTCAACTGGATTTGTCAATAAGTTCTGAGAACAGTGGGTTCACCTTTGCAGAGTTGTACAGCATAGAAATGGCTTGATTGGATTTGTGATTGCCCTGGCTGCTGACAGGAGAAAGGATTTGGAGTTGGGGAGGGCAAGATTGAACATTGTGAGGTAAATCAGAAGGCTGTGGAAGTATCCTAAGTTGCTTTGAGAGTTTGGAATGGGGTTAAGTGGTGGATTTGCAGAGAAGTGGACAGATTCCAGAGATATTTGGAGGCAAAGTAAGACAGGATTGATTGAAAATGGATAAAAAAGAAAAGGAAAGGTCCAAAAATGATTCAGGGCTCTTCATCCAACTCTGGATGCCATTCACTGTAGGGGAGAACATGGCGAGAGTGTAGGGCTGAGGGATGGAAGGCCTGGGTAAGGACAGTCTGGGAAGTGACAATAGTAAGGTCTTTCCTTGAGGGCTTTTAGAATAAGATCTTTCTTCCCCTCTCCCTCATCTACTTTTATTTCTTTTCCACTTTTGGTAAAATAATAAACATATAAATGAAAAATTAAACAGTATAACAAGGTCTGTAGCAAAATGTAAGTCTGCCTTCCATATATGGCCTCGGTTGCCTGAGCTGCCCCTCTAGAAGCAAATACTGAAGTCAGTTTCTTATGATATTCTTCTGGATAGTCAATGCCAATATACCATCTATGTTACAATTTTTGTTTGTTTTTAAAATGCATGATGTTCTACTACTCAGTTTTATAACTTATTTTCTTATTTTAACAATATATCTCAGAGATTGTTTGATATTAGTAAATTAACTCATTCTTTTTAATAACTGCACAGTATTGCATTGCACAAATAGAATTTTAAATTGTAATTTATAATTAATATAAAGTAGCATATTAACAGAAATATGAATTAAACAATTATATAATTTCATGCAAAAATGTGATTATAAAGTATAGAATGATATTTTTAGGTGGATGTTCTGGCATTTGAGTTGTCATTAATTAGTATTCTATCCAACAATATATTTATATGTATAACTCTTATAAGGCTGTCCTACCTTTCTTTCAGGGGATGTTATCAAATATATGTAAGAATCAAAATGAACTATCATGTAATATGTGATGATTTTAACTTAGTAATGACAAAAAGATGACCGTGTGAAAAGTTTAGATACAAATAATAACATGAACTGCCTTGGATTTTCACTTCTATTTCCTATAAATCCACTCCTAAACTTAATTGTTTCTTTTTTCAACTTAATCACTTTCTCATCTGTAGTCACATAGCATTTTGCTTGCTCTTCTTTTATAGAACTTCTCCTAGTCTACCTTGTACTACTTCTGTGTCTGTTTCTTCAATATAGATTCCTCTAAAGAAGGGATGATAACTTATCTTTGTTACCTCCATGATATCAACTTTCCATGCACAAAGTATATTCTTAACAATGTTTGTTGAATTCAACTGATTGATCTTTTATTCATTAAACATAACATTTATTAGAGATTTGGTGAAGCTCAACTCTTTGGACAGTGTTCTGGGGGACAAACAAGCTAGTTGATGGGATGCATATACAAGTAACTATTGAAAAATGTAGAATTTGATTTTTTTAAAGTTTGAAATAAAGGTGAACATAATACTAAATTCAGCCCACAGGTTATAGAGGTAGCACACAAGTTAAATGGTAAAGAAAGGCCTCTGGGTAAAAAAGGAGTTAGCAATTTTGATTTCAAAGAAAGGGATGGAAGTGGTTTAGGGGTGATATTGTCAGGAGAAACACTTTACCAGAGTCCAGGATAATAGTGCAATATCTGAGCTGTGAATGATAAGACTGGGAAGATAGAGTAGAATCAAACTGTGGAGGCTTTGAACAATAAGGTAAAGAGTTTTTAATTTTCTAGTATGCAAATGGCATTATCAACAGCAGAGTGGGACTGATTGAAATTAAGCTTTAGGAAAATTAATGTGATAGTATCTCTTTCAACAGATATTGGAGGCTTGCCCATCAAAAAGGAAGTGGCAGTATGAAAAAAAGAGCCTCAGATATATGAGTGGGAAGCCATTCTTGTTTCAAATGAAAAGAAACGTTCACTGCTTTTCACTGAAATCATAGGGACACTTTTGATTATAAAGATCAAATACTGACAAAGACAGTGCAAATATTGAAAGTAGGAAACAAAATAATGTTCTCTAGAGTGGGAAGGAGGAGAAAAAAGCTTGCTTCATCTTTTAATAAAAAGGAGCCAATTGTACTTCCAAGAAGGTAGATTCTGCTTTTGTGTAAAAGAAGCTAAGCACTAGAAAAACAAACTATCCTAGTTTATTAGAAAAGAGTGGTGGCATCTATATAGACTCAGTTAAACAATAGAACATATATCCACAAAACAATGAAAGTTGTAATTAATGATAACTCCAAGAAGCTATTGATCCTAGTGTTTCTTTCCGAAATTATCCAAATATTTTTGTATAATTTTTATATTAAATACATTTTTTATATTACATTCTTTGTAAAATGATTGTCTGTGGGTATTACTCACAGCTAGGAACAAGCTATGAGGTAGTTTGTCAACCCAGAAACCTAAATTTCAATTTGGGAAATGTCATGATTTTTGTCTGAATCAATAAACCTGATGTTGATAAATTGGGCTCTCTCCCTAATCCCCCATTCCCCACCAAAAGCTTGTTTACTCTGGTATTAAATCTCCACTTGGATAGTCTTCTGGAGGTTCATGTATTTCCATAAATTACATGCAAGTAAATGCATTTTTCTTAGCAGAGTGTCCCTAGCTTTTACCATGTGGCAGAAAAATGGTTAGGAATCCTGATGCAGAGTTGAGCTTACAGATCAACATTTCAACAGGGCTGTTGAAAATGCAGTTTCTGATTCAGGAGCGCTAGAGAAGGGTCTGGGAATCTGCATTTCTCACAAGCTCCCAGATGATCCTGGTGATGTTTTCCTAGGGCCACATTCTGAGTAAAATGCTCCAGATTTAACTTTAAAGGTGCATTAAGCACTCCTGAAAGCAAATTTGTTTGCTATTCTTCTACACTGTCCTATGATGTCATAATGGTCTGTTTGAAGCTATATGCATTGTAGCATAACCAGTAAGTTAAGTTACTCAGCAAAGAGAAAAGAAAACAGCAGTGGTTTTAACCCTAAAACCAACTGGGGAATTTAAAACAAACAAATGCCAGAGGTGTTGACCCACTCCAGATCCATTAAATCAGAATTTTTGGAGATCAGGCTTAGTGATTTTGTTTTTAGCAATGTTATTGTGATATAATTCACATGTCATGTAACTCACTCATTTAAAGTGCTACATCAGTGTTTTTTTATGTATTCACAGAAATTGCAGCCATCACCACAGTCAATTTTAGAACATTTTCATGACATCAAAAATAAAACTGTACCCATTAACTATCACTCTTTATCCGCCCCTCCTTCCTACCCAGTCTTAAGCAACCACTAATCTACTTTATTCTGAACATTTAATATAAATCATATATTAAACTTTATTTTAGGAAAGTTTTAGGTTTATAGAAATATTGTACAGAAAGTACAGGTTCCTGTATATCCCCCATACTCATACAGTTTCCATTATTATTAACAGTTTCCATGTTTGTTTTAAATTCCCCAATTGGTTTTAGGGTTAAAACTACTGCTGTTCTCTTTTCTCTTTGCTGAGTACTTAGCATGATATATTTCATAAAATTGATGAACCAATATCATTACATTTTTAGTATCTAAAATTCATAGTTTACATTATGGTTCACTCTGTGTATACAGTTCTATAGATTTTGACATATTTATAATGTCATGTATCCATCAATATGTTATCATACAAAATAGTTTTGCTGCCTTAAAAATGCTCTTCACATTTTTGGAATTATGCATTCTGTGGTCATTTACGACAGGCTTCTTTAGCTCAATGTTTTCTCCACTTTGCAGCACATATCAGTACTTTATTTTTGTGGCCAAATGTTCCACATCTTGTTATACCACATTTTGTTTATCTGTTAATCACTTGACAGGCATTTGGGTTATTTACAAGTTTGAGCTATGATGAGTAATGCTGCTACAAACATTCATGTGCAAGTATTGTGTGACATACGTTTTCATTTGTGTTGAGTATATAACTAGGAGAGGAATTTCTGGGTCATATGCTAAGGTCATGCTTAACCTTTTGATGAAGTGACAGATTGTTTTTCCAGCATGACAGCATGAGGAACACCGCGGACCTGCTCAGTGAAACTGTTGAAAATTATTTTTAAAACCAACCATTTAAAACCTTTCAAAATGGTCCTAAGTATAAACAGCAAATGAAGAATCATCCATGCAAGAAAAGCTACAAAAATTTGGAGAGAAAAGCAAGAGACTATGTATTTGTAACACAACGACTCCCTTGCTCCCACTCCAAGCTCAGGTGGGCAGAAATTCCACTCCTAAGTGTTTCAAAGAACCAGGGCTGCTTCTGCCCGTGGTTCCCATTTGGAGGGCTTTCTCCCTGGGAAGAGCAGGACATCAGCTTTTGCTGTCTTGGCCCCTGCTACCTTGGTGAGTGTAAGTGGTGTCTTCCTTTCCTTCCCACCCCCTACTCATGAAATGGAAAGCTCTATGTTGAGTGAGGTACACAACTAAGACTGCAGGAGTTTTGATATCTTTGCCCTATTTCCTAAGGCAGTGGTTCCACTACAGGAGAACAAGATATGATGGCCTCAGGCTACTGACACCCACCACCACTGTGTACTCAGCTACGAAAGCACAACTATCATTCAGAAACCAATGGCAATGGAGTACACCATTGTCTCCGTCCACAGATCCAGAGCCAATGCTCAGAACTTTTGCCTAGGGGGATAATTAAGCTATAAAACAGAACTGACAAAACTTTAGCTAGATTAGTAAGAAAAAAAAGAGAGTCACTATCATCATAAATGAAAGAGGAGACATTACCAAAGGAACTTATGGAAATAAAAGGATTATAAAGGAATACAATTATATGCCAGTACATTGGATAATTTAGATGAAATGGGGAAATTCCTAGAAAAATGCAAACTATGCAAACTGACTTAAAAATAAACATTCTGACATAGACTTATAAAAAGTATAAGTGACAGAATTAGTAATCAAAAAATATGTGTTAAGGAAAGCCCAGGCCCAGGTAGTTTCACTGGTGAATTCTGGCCATGATTAAATGAAAAATTATATGACTATTTCACAATCCCTTCCCAAAATGGAAGAAGGAACATGTCTCAACTCATTTTATGAGGCCAATACTAATTCCAAATTTAGACAAAGTCATCACATATTCAGATTTCATTATCTCTATTGATCTATCTTCATATTCACTAATTCTTTCTTCTGCTAGTTCAAATCTACTTTTGAGCCTGTCTTAGTTTCCTAGAATGTTTTAACAAAGTATCAATAGTGTGCTTAAAATAAAAGAACTTTTTTGTTTCCCGGTTCTGGAGGATAGAAGTCTGAAATCTAAGTGTCAGAAAGACCATGTTCCCTCTGAAGTTTGTTGGGAAGAATCTCTTCCATACCTCTTTCCTGGCATCTGGGGATGACTGGGAATCTTTAGCATTGCTAGGTTTGTGGCATAACACAATCTCTTCTTCTGTCATCTTGCCTCTCTGTGTCCGTCTGTGACTCTTATTCCTTTCCTCTAAGGGCACCATTCATAATGTCAAATAGGGTGGGACCTTAATCCAATATGACCTCATTTAAGCTAATTCCATCTGTAATGACCCTATTTCCAAACATGTTCACATTGTGAGACACAGGGAATTAGGATTTCAACGTGTCTTTTATGGAAACACAGTTCACCAGTAACAGTTTCTCTAGTGATTATTTCATTTCCATTACTGTAGATTTCAACTCTGGAATTTCCACTAGTTTGTTTTTATAATTTCTATGTCTATGTAAATATTATGTATTTGATTTCAGCATTATTATCATACCTTCCTTTAGTTTCAACATAATTACCATAGCTACTTTGAAGTCTGCCTCTTAAATCCAACATCTGATGTCTCTCAGAGACAGTTTCAGTTGCTTGCTTTTTTCCCCCTGGTGTATAGATTGCACTTTCCTGTTTCTTTGAATGTCAAACAATATTTTGTTTTGAACTATATATATTAGAAAATATTTTGTAGCAACTCTGACCCCCCCGCCGTGGGGGACTGTTTTACTTAATTTTTGTTGTTTGCTTTTTATTTAGTAACTGACAAGGTTGTTTTAGAGAAATCTATTTTCCTGCCATGTTAAGCCTCTGGTGTTGTTCCTTAGTGGATGCAGCTGAGGATATGTCCAAAGTCCCCCTGGAAGGGAGGCCTTGGAGGCCACGTCCCCAGAGGCCTGCAGCCTCTTACTCCTTTTCTGGGGCTTTCACTATAAGAAGAAGTTCACCTTCCTGGAGGCCGCCATGATGAATCCTCCAAGGAGGCGGCCCGGGGGGATTCAGCCTTAGACACAGGGAGATTCAGCCTCAGACTCCTTTTTACTGTCTCTTTTCCTATCCACACACAGATATTAAGCTTTAATAATGCCAGCTGATTGCTATATTTTCAATAATGCCTTCAGGCATAAATTCCTCCACAGACTGATCCAAAGTTGGGCTCCATTGAGGGGATGTTTCCCAAGACCAGTGTTGTTATTTGTTCTAACTCCAAGATGGCTCCTCTCATTTATGTCTTTCTCCTATGGTCTCTGCAAAATTAGTTAGGTTACAGTTTAGCCTATATCTCCAATAAATCTACCATTCTGCTTCCAATTTTCTTTGACTACAACCTCTACTGGTTTTGAGAGTGCCCTTGCTTAAACTTCTCCTCAGTGTATTGTATTGTAGTCAGTTCCTTTGTGGGGAGATTAGGAGCTATATATTTTTATGAATTATTTCTCTCTAATCTCCAGTTCTTGACAAAAACTCTCAGCCATAGCTCTGGAGGCAGAGGTGGGGACAATGGTGTGCTTCTGTTTGAGTGGCAGCCCAGTTTTGGAGATTTGTGCTTAGTGGAAGGGGCAGGAACCACAGGTATTCCTGGCTTGCCTCTACAGCAGCCGCATTACAAGTCAGGAAAAGTGGATTTGGGATCCTGGTATTCTCAGCAGCACTGAGCCCAAGATAGAGCCTCTATGAGTGGGTTTGTTTAGAAAAGTGTGCAAAACCTCTAAGTTGCATTTATCCAGAACTTATCCTCAGCAACAGGTAGCAGGGGACAGGATGAGAACTGCTGACATCCTGTCCCTCCCATAAGTATAGCACTCTAACCCGGAACTGAGGACTCATGGAACCTGGTGTTCTTGGCTGCTCCAGTTTGGAGTCGAATTTTCATCTCACTGAGCTGGAAGGGGGCAGAGAGTGAGTGCATCTTATTTCAAATGCCACTGACTCTTGTTGTTCTTACCAAGTTTTAGTAGATTTTCTTGAATAGATGTGTCTTCATTTGCTGTGTGCTCTTAGGAGCATTTCTAGGGATTTTAAATGATTGGTTCTAAAAAAAAAATCATTTTCATCAGTTCCACCGAGGAGAAGGTCCATAGCTTTCCTCACACTGTCATGCCAGAAATTGAACCTTGGTATTTGTTTTTGCAAACTGTCCCAGCTGAGGATAATGATAAGCCAGAGTGTAGAAAAACTGCCACTGAGGAAGAATTCTCAAGGCTTCCATAGAATTATTTCTATAAATTTCTGTAGCACTTCATTAGAACTGCAAAAGTTAACCAAAATCCAAACTATTCTTGAAATGCTGGCCTACTTGGGTACAGCAAATGTATAGTTTTTACTGTATCCTAGATATGTCTGTTTCCATTTAAAAAAGTAATAATTATTCCTTAGAGGCAGTACAAATTTCTCATTACTCTTGAACACGCAACCTAAAACTTATGATTTACCAGTATTGGTTAGTAAACTAAATACAGCTTAATATTTTCCTAACTTTTGTTCTGCAGCTGTTTCACATGGACTCTAGAGCAGACAATCATAAATGGCTTTGCTGTATTGTGGTTCTTTCCAAAAATTAAACCTCTTTGAAACTGAAACTATTAAATGGTATCCAACAATTTGACTCACCAAAGCAAGCCCTAAAATAATGTAACCCTCTGATCTTTAATATAGAAAGCAAGAAATCAATTTATTTGGTCTACTTATTGCAGTCTTTTTAAAAGTAAAAGAGGAGAAGAGACTTCCAATGAAGATGGCAGAGTAGGGTGCTCTCGGACCCAGTCCTTCCACCAAAACAAAATCAAACAGGCAAAACTGTCTGAAGCAACTATTTTGAAACTCCAGAGGCCAGAAGAACTCTGTTCAGAATCAAGGGAGGAGCAAGAGGAAGAGGCTGATAAACTCTGGTAAAACACAGTAAATTGCTTTCTCTGCATGGCAGCTGCTGGTAACCATACCCCATTCTCATGACAGGCTGCCTTGCAGTCCAGTCCTTAGCTATCTCACTGGTGACAGATAGGGACATAAACACTCTATTGCCCGAGAACCGGGGTAGGCTCAGCTGATCACTTATCATGGCTTTTGATTAGCAAATTCAGATGGCTGGTTCCGGGATCAGGCAGTCATTGTTTCAACCCTGCCCAGGACAAAGGCAGGAGCGGTTGTTTCAACCCTTCCCAGATAAGGGGTGGAGGTGGTAGAGATTTAAAGACATAGGGCTCCCTCAGAGCTGCAGGGGATCGTTAGCTGAAGGGCTGTATTTGCTAAGCAGGTCAGGAAAACTCAGCTTTGAGGAGCTGTCACAGAAGGTTTTGACACCCTTCCTGATCTCCTTCAAACTGTGGAGACAGTCTGTACCCCCTTTGTAGGTCCCTGACTTTGTTTTGGCTGAAAAAGACTGACTTGGGAAAGTATTCTGCTCTGTGTCTCCTTCAAGAATTTGCCCTCCTGCAAAAAGCATCTTGAAACAATGAAGGGAATGTAAAAAACTTTAGAGGCAGAAAGTCAGGGCCAAAGGCCTGCCATCTTCAAACATCTGAGAGAGGAAGGTCTGTCCTCCTGGGAAACAGAGGGAACAACCAAAGGCCCATTAACAGGGGAACTCCAAAACAACTAAGAAGCAAAAGTCCAGGACAAGACAGAGGGCTGGTAAGATGGAAAATGCTGCACAGTGTGTTTGACTTGGGCAGACCTTCCTAATAGGAGGGCTGAAACTCAAAAAAACCTCTGCCTTATCACTGCTGCTTGGAAAACCAAGATGCAGACATCTCAGGGAATAAATTGCAGAGTAGGTATTTAAAAATATTAAAATGTGCACTGCACAATACAAGAGTACAGTACCGAGAAACAGGAAATGATAGCCAATCCAAAGGAAGAGGATAAATATACAGAAAACACCAATGAAGAAGATGAGACTGTGGAACAATGTCTTTATAAAAATGATCTTAAAAATGTTCTAGGAGAGGAAGGAAAGTACATAGAAAGAACTAAAGCATATCAGGAAAACAATGAATGAGCAATGTATGAGTCTAAGTAAAGAGATAGAAATTTTATAAAGGAACCAAACAGAACTACTGGAGTTGAAGACCACAATAACTGAAATGAACAATGCCCAGAAGGGTTTCAAAGGCAGATTGGAGGCAGCAGAAGAAATAGTAAGTTTGAAGACAAGAAACTTGAAATGAGTCAGGCTGAGGAGCAGAAAGAAAAAATAAATATTAAAAGTGAAAACAGTCTAAGACAACTATGAGACACCATGAAAAGCACTAAATATACATTATGGGGGTCCCAGGAGGAGAAGAAAGAGAGAAAGGGCCAGAAGGAAAAGGCAAAGAAAGAATGAGAGAGAACTTCCCAAACTTAGGGAAAAAAAATGAATATGCACATCCAAGAAGCTCAGAGAACACCAAAAGGAAAAACATGAAAAATACATCCCATCATATATTGATTACACTGTCAGACGCAAATGACAAGGAGAGAGTTTTGAAAGGTTCATGTATTAGGTTCAAGAGAGTCCCAAGTAGATCGACTGCCAATTTCACATCAGAAACCATAGAGGTAAGAAGGCAGTGGGTTAAAATACTTAAAGTGATGAAGAAAAACAACTGCCAGTCAACAATGTTATAGCTGATGAGACTCTCTTTCAAAAATGAGGGACAGATTAAGACATTCTCAAATAAACAAAACCTGAGGGAGTTCATCACCATTAGACCTGTCTTACAAACATTGTTAAAAGGGAGGTTTTCAGGCTGACAGGAATGGACACAAGACAGTGGCTCAAAGCAGCATAAAGAAATAAAGACCTGTGGTAAAGGTAACAATTTGGGTAATTATAAATGCCAGTATTATTATACTGCTTGGTATATAACTCCACTTGTTACTTCCAACAGGTGCTAAACTACAAATACATAAAAAGTAATGATAAGTCTACATTTTTAGCCACACAATGTACAAAGATATAAGGGATAACAAGTACAAAAAATGGTGGGGGGACAGAGGGCATAAGAAAAGTATATGTGCATGCTATTGAAATAAGGTTGGTATCAAACCAAATATGATTGTTATATATTTAGGAGGTTAAATTTTAACCTAATTATAACCACAAGGAAAATAGATGAAAGATATATCCAGATAGAAATCAGAAGGCACTCAATATGTTAGAACACAAGAAAGCAAGTAAATATAAAAGTAGGCTTTAATGGAAGTGAGAGACAAAAAGGTTAAATAGCAAAACAGCAGGAGAAATTCCTGTATTATCAGTAGTGACCTTAAATGTAAATGGACTAAACTCTCCAGTCAAAAGGTAGAGATTGAAAGAGTAGATAAAAAAGTATGATGCAACTATATGCTGTCTGCAAGAAATACCTTAAATTCAAAGATATAAGTAGGTTGAGAATGAAAGGATGGAAAAGTATACCATGCAAGTAGTAACCAAAAGAAAGCTGGGGTAGCTATACTAATAACAGAAAATGAACTTCAAGTCAAAAACAGTTACTAGGCACAAAGATGGTCACTATATACTGATAAATGAGATAATTCAACAGGAAGATGTAGCAATTATAAATATATATGCACCTAGAAGAAGAGTCCCAAAATATATGAACAAAATACTGATCAATTTGAGGGGAGAAATAGATAGTTCTACATTAATAATAGGAAATACTAAATTACCTCTCCCAATAATGACTAGAACATCTAGTCAGAAGATCAATAAGGAAGCAAAGGACTTGAGTGACACACTAAACCAAACAGACCTAACAGAAATGTATAGACACTGCATCCAACAAAAACAGAATACATATACTTCTCAAGTGTGCATAGGTGATTCTCCAGGATAGACCATATTTTTGGTCACAAAAAAGTTTTGATAAATTCAAAAATATTAATATCACTTAATGTATGTTCTCCAGCTGTGACAGAATGAAGTTAGTAATCAATAACAGAAGGAGAAATGGAAAATTCACAAATATGTGGAAATTAAACAACACACTCTTACAAAACCAATGGATTAAAGAGGAAATCAGAAGCAAAATTAGAAAATATTGAGGAATAAAACCATGTAAGGGACTTGTACACGGAAAACTATAAAACATTGTGATAGGAAATTAGAGGCCTAAATAAATGGAAGTACATTCTTTGCTTTGGATTGGAAGACTAAATATCATGAAGATGTCAATATTATCCAAAGCCATTTATAGATTCAATGCAATCCCAAGCAAAATTCCAACAACTTTCTTTGCAGAAATGGAAAACATAATCATCAAATTTATATGGACTGGGAAGGGTCTCTGAATAAATAAAGCCATCTTGTAAAAGAAGAATGAAATGGAAGGACTAACACTTTCCAATCTGAAAACTTATTACAAAGCTACAGTAACCAAAACAGTATGGTACTGTCACAAAAACAGGCATATAAACAAATGAAATAGAATTGAGATCTCAGAAATTAACCCTCACATTTATGGCCTACTGATTTTTGAGAAGGTGACAAAGACCACTCAATTAGGAAAGAATAGTCTCTTCAACAGATGGTGCTGGGAAAACTTGTTCTCCATTTCCAAAAAGAAAGGAAAGAGGACCCCTACCTAACAACAAATTCAAAAATATACTTTAAATTGATCAAAGACCTTAATATGAGAGCTAGAACTATAAAACTTCATGGAGAAAATGTTGGGAAGCATCTTCAGGACCTTGTGTTAGCCAATGGTTTCTTGCATGTTACAGCCAAAACACAAGCAACAAAAGAAAAAATAGATAAATTTTTATAAAATTTTGCATCTCAAAGGACTTTATTGTGAGAATAAAATGGCAACCTATGTAGTGGGAAAAATATTTGGAAAACACTTATCCAATAAAGCATTAATATCCAGAGTATTTAAAGAAATTCTTCTGCTTAAGAACAAAAACAAGCTAGTTAAAAATGGCTAAAAAGACTTGAACAGACATCTCTCTACAGAAGATACTACAAATGGTCAGAAAGTAAAAGAAAAGATGCTCATCATAAGCCATCTGGGAAATGCAAATCAAAACCACAATGAGATACTATTTCACACCTATTAGAATGGCTGCTATTAACTTAAAAAAAAAAAACAATGAATTACAAGTGTTGGAGAGGGCACAGAGAAATAGGAATGCTCATTCATTGCTGGTGGCAATGTAAAATGGTGCAGCCACTGTGGAAGATAGTTTAGTGGTTCCTCAGAAAGCTAAGTATAGAACTACCATATCACCCAGCAATCCCACTACTAGGTATATACCCCAAAGAACTGAAAGCAGGGACTTGAACAGATATTTGTACACTGGTTTTCATAGTGGCATTATTCACAATTGCAAAAATATGGAGGCAACCCGTGTCCATTAACAGACAAATGGATAAGTAAATATGGTATATACATATAACGGAATATTATCCAGCTGTAAAAAGGAATGAAGTCCTGATACATGCAACAACATGGATGAATCTTAAAGACCTCATGTTGAACGAAATAAGTCCAGCACAAAAGGACAAATATTGTATGATCTCACTGTTTTGAAACAATTAAAATAAGCAATCTCATAGAGTCAAAATCTAAAAGATAGGTTACCAGGGAACAGGGTGGCAATGGGGATTGGGAAGGTGTGCCAGTTTGAAGCTGTTATGGTCTCCAGAAAAGTCATGATCTTTTAATCCAATTATGTAGGGTGAGCCTTTTGATTGAATGTTTCCATGGCAATGTGACCCATCCAACTATGGTTGAGATTTTTGATCAACTATTCGTATGGATGTGGGAACCCATCCATTCAGGGTGAGTCTTAATTAGTTTAATTAAGTCCTTTAAGAGAGCTCAGGGAGAGAAGGAGCTCAGAGAAGCTGAGAGACATTTTGGAGAGGAGCTAAGATTCTTAATACAGAATTTGCCCACAGGATAAGCTAAGAGCTGACACAGACCCAGACACTTGGAGAGGCTGGAAGATGCAGACAGAAGGATGTTTGGAGATGCTAAGCTAAAATGTGAAGCCCAGAGATTGCCCTGGAGAAGCTAAAAGAGGACCCCCACATGCTAAGAGAGAAACACCCTGGGAGAACAAGCAAGGATGCACAGAGGCAGAGAGAGAGAAGCTAGGAGAGATGGAAGCCCAGAAACATTTTGGAGAAAGGCATTTTGGTACCAGAACCTGGGAGCAAAAACCAGCAGACACTAGCCATGTGCCTTCTCAGCTGACAGAGGTGTTCCAGACGCCATTGGCCTTTCTTCAGTGAGGGTATCCTCCTGTTGAGGCCTTAGTTGGGACATTTTTATGGCCTTAGAACTGTAACTTTGTAATCTAATAAATCACCTTTATAAAATCCAATCCATTTCTGGTAATTTGCTTAACAATAACTTTAGAAAACTGGAACAGAAGGTAAGGCTTAAAATGCACTGGGTTCCTATTTGGAATGATGGAAATGTTTTGGTAATACATGTTTTGGTGATGGTAGCACAACATTGGGAACACAATTAACAGCATTAAAGTATATATATGATTGTGACTAAAGTGGGAAATATTATTTTGTATATATGGTAACAGAATACAAATTTTAAAAATAAATCCATGGAACTGCACTATACAATCAGTGAACCCTAAGTTAAATCATGGTGTTTAATTAATAATAAAATTATAAAAATATGCTATTGTCAATTGCAACAATTGCACACTCATGTAAGTTGTTGGTTGTGGGATGGTATATGGGAGTCCTATATTTTATGCATGATTGTTCCATAAACCCACAACTTCTCTAATAAAGGAAAAAAAAAAAAGGAAAAATAACTAAAGTACTGGACAGAATTACAATTTAACTGGAAGAAAAGAAGGAAGGAAAGAAGAAAGGGAAGAAAGAGAGGGAGGGAAAGAGGGATGGAGGGATGGAGGAAGGAAGGGAGGGAGGAAGGGAGGGAGGGAGGAAGGAAATAGAGGAAGGAAAATCATCCCTCTGTTATGGCTTGTGGTGTGAGTTGCTACAATGGTGCATTGTGAGAACACATATTCAGGGAACAACAGAAACTTTCAGTGAATTATCCCTTTATTGTACAGAATGAAGAGTCGGAAAGGACAAAGTAGTCCAAAAGAGCGGGGAAGAAGTTCCATCCTGGCTGGCTTTTGGGGTGGCTGAAAACTGCTCCAGGTCGGAGGTCTATAGATGATGCTCCACACGCCCCACTTCGCACTGGAGAAGAGAGACCAATCTATACAGTTTGAATGTGGCTTTTGTCTATCCAGTGGGGAAGGGGCTCTGCCATGGATAATTCCTGTTCTGATAAGCATTGGGGTCTGCTTGTTTCCAGTTCCTGTATTTAAGGGCTGGCAGGGTCTTATTCCCAAGGTTGTAGAACCGCACACAACAAAAAGAGGTGGGGATAACAGATGGTCAGAGGATGGCCCTTTAACATCTGTTTGTGACTTCCCCAGAGAAGGGGGCTGATAGGTGAAGTCTGGCCTTTTAACAGATATCTGTGACTTTCCTAATTTGGCTCTGCTGCTACTTTTCAGGATATGAACCAGAATTCCAATTACCGCTCTTTAAAATGCCACATTTCTTTTTCTTTTTTATTATTTATACCATTTTTTTAGCTAGGGATGCCCATTAGAGATAATTGGTATGCTTTTTCAAAATATGCATGCCAGTCCAAGACTCCAGATTCCACAGTAGGTGGTAGGCCCAGGAGTGTTCGTTTTGAGGTGGCTCCACACAGGATTCTTAAGTGTATCTCCAATTAGGAACAGCTGAATTATTATTCTCTGTTTTGTTTCACAAACACTTTTCAAGTGCCTCCTGTGTGCCTGGTCTGAGCTTAGCCTAGGAATACAGTGGTGAACAAGATATCCCTGCTGTTCAGGAAGTTTCAGTAAGTGGGGGGAGAAATGGAAATGAAAAAAAAAATGTCCACTGTCCAGGATATGGCAGTAGCAGAGATTGCTCATGTTTTCCCACTGTCATTTTTCCTTCTTTAATAATAATAGATTTTTGTCTGTCCAAATGGCTGCCAGGAATAAAGACTACATTTACCAGTCTTCCTTGCAGCTAGATGGGATCAAGTGACCCATTTCTGCCAAAGGATGTAAGGTAAAGCATCATGTGACAGTTTCTGGGAACATCTTTAAAATAGAGTAGTTGTGCTTCATTCCTTCTTCTTTGCTCCATCCTGCTGCCTGGAACTTTGATTTGATTGTGGATGCTATCCTTCATCTAGAATGGTTAAGTAGAGAAGTGGATGTCCCTCAGTCACTGAGTTCTTTGTGGAGGAGCCTCCACAAACGTTTGTTGACCTCCAAACGTTTATGGGAGAGGAAAATAAACTAATATTTGTAAAAAGAGGATAGAAGAAGATTTCCTAACTCCAGAGAGGAATATAGATTGCAAGAATACATGAAAATTAATATCAGAAAATGCCCTGTAACTTAGATGTACGCATACAGTGCAACAGACAGTATATTAGAAATACAACTTCTACTATCTATTTTGCCTTGACAAGGGAACTGTAAATTGCCTTTGTATAGAAATAAACTTGAGTGAAGAATGTTACTTCTCTCAGCATCTTAGTAGAACAGAAAAGAGTAAGTGGTCCCAACACTGACTTGAGTTTTTACTTTCCAGACACAGAGAAGGAAGTGCCCTATTCTAAGTTTTCCCAATTAAAGTGATACTAGAAGTGAAGAATTGATGACCCCTGAGCTAGATGAGGGGAACAAAGCCTCAAGTTCTTAACAAAAATGTTCAGTAAATTTAGAAATTGACAAGCTCTTAAGCTCTGCCTTAAAGGTAACGTTAGCCATAAGTTTACATATTCAAGTTTTCTAGGAGAAACAAAAACAATAATACTAAAATATTCACTTTGGCATAATATTTATTTTTACAAACATTAAATTGTAATTCTGCAATTTAAAAATTATAATAATATAATAGTACTGCTGTTCAGGTTTAGAATAAGCAAAATCTTAAAAAAAAAAGATAGCACTATATATTATTTGGATTTCATGTACATGGCTTTGTAATGGCTTCTCCTGGTTCCTTGAGCTTGTTTGGTTAATCACTTACAGCTTTTGTATCAGTATCCTTCAGGGTTCCAACCCAATAGATGATTAAGAAACATTAGATTAGTTCAACTGTTTCCAGAAGTATTTCTAAAATTTGATTGGAAATATATTTCCAATGAATAAGATAATAAGTTGCCCAAAATATGATTATATAGATGTCAAAACAAAATATAAACAATACAATTTTGTCTTGGATATCTTTTGACATCAGTATATGTGATACATCCTCATTGTTTTTCAAAACTCCATACTATTCCGTTGTACAGATATACTACAATTTATTTAACCTAACCCCATGTTGATATACATATTGGTTCTTTATCCCTTTCCCCCCTGTAATTTGTTTATTGATAAAACCAGGTTATTTTTCCTATAGAATTTCCAAAAGTCTGAATTTTGATGATTACATCCCTGATACATTGTTCAACACTTTCATTTGTTCTCTATGTTTCCTGAGAATCGGTAGTTAAATCTTAGAAGCCCGATCAGATTCTGGATTGATTTCTAGAAGGATTGATTCTTAACTGGTGTTGCATGCTTCAATTATATGGCTTCTAATACCTAGTTTTATCCCTTTTTGTGATGTTTGCAGTCATTGAGGATCACTACCTAGATCCATTAATTCATTAGCAATTGCAAAATGGTTATACTCTAATTCTGTCAGACATTATTCATTATTTTGGATGAATAAAAAGAAAACTTGCCTTCTCAACTATTTGGTTACTCTGAGGTATAGTTTATACAGGAATAAATGCAGAATAAATGCTTGTTTTTTTCCATTTATTTACCAATCTTCAAAGTAATGAGTTTGTCCCTTAGTACCCTTCAAAGGTGGCCAATGAAGATATTTCTTTAGTGTCCATATGAATTAGTGAATTTAACTACAGTTGATGTATTCCTGACTATTGCCATTATTTCTTTAACAATTCTGGAATTTTCCCATCTTTGGCATTAGGAGACTCTTTCGATTGGCTTGTGCACCTTCCCAATACAATCTAGTGATCTAGTCTGATGAGTGGGGTTAAGACAAGGGGGACTTGTCTTCTCTCTTCTTGCTGCCTTCAACCCAGGAGAGACAGCTGGAGCTGCAGCAGCCACTTTATGATATTGAGGTGATAAGCACAAGAATAACCAATCTGCTATCAATAGCAGAGCAGAGAAACAGAGAAAGCCTGGATCTCTGATGGCATCTTGAGCTACTATAACAGTGCAAGCCCCTGCCCACTTCTTGTATAAGAAAAATAAACCCCTATTTGTTCAAATCACTAAAAGAAAAAAAAATCTAGTGATACTTGATAACTTCCTTGCTTTCCTGTATAACATGAAATTCCAGGCTCATCTTGTGCATTTCCTGCACTAGACCCAGGAAATGCACAAGATGAGTCTGGAATTTCATGTTATATATGGAAATATTATTTAAAGACTTCAGTATGAATGCTAAAGGGTTCATCACTGACAGGCTGGTTACTCTAATAGTTTTTCTTCCATGGGGTGAAAAAAAAAAAAAAATCACTGTCTATCTGATCCCAGAACCCATTTAAAGGTGGCTTATATTTCTCTGTAAATTAAAACAATGAAATCTTGTACAAATAAGTCATGTTTATTTTGCTCCTGAGATCGAAGATAAGATAACTAGATTAATGTTCAAAAGATTAGGGTTCAAGGCCTGGGTTCTTCTGTGTGATAGTAGATAAGTCATTTCACTTCTTGGAGACATACATAATTTCCTATACTTCAAAACACAGATAAAATCACCTATCGCCACGTTTATGGGGACTAGTAGTGAAAGGGCTTAATTATAATAGCTAACATTTGCTAGAGGTTTTTACATGCCAGATTTTTACACTATGTTACCTGCCTTACTTATATCCTTGAATCTGTATAAAAGGACAAAAAAAGTTACCATTATCTCTTTATTATAGACAAGAACACTGAAACTTAGAAAGACCAAGCATTCTGCTGTTTCCATAAAGGGAAGATAGGAAGCTGAGGGCATGAAGCAGCTTAGGAGGTCCTACCCAGGAGCAGGGAGCCAAGGGAAGTCCACAGAGACTCCACTGCTGGAAGAGCTGCAGGTTGATTGCATATAACCAGTAGGAGTAGTAGCCCAAATTAAGAGGGATAACAAAAGCATTAAAGTCATGGTCAAAAATGATTACAATAATTGGATTCCATTACAAGGATAACAGGAAGTAAGAATTATGGTGGAAAGAAAACTTGGCAATCAGGATTCAGATTGGGGTCTTCTACAATTTGGCTCTTTGACAGTGCCTAGTGATTTATTCTCTCCGGGCCTCAGCTCTTCACAAGGGAGTTAGACTATGTGATTTCAGACACTAATGTGCTAGAAGAAAACAATAATGCTTGTTAATGACTTTCTAATAATTCAATATTAATGTGTAGAGTAAAAAATATATGACATATTTATAGGTTTCACTGATTAATGCAAGTTGCTGAACCGCTCATTGATTCATTCATTCAACAGTACTTTTTGAGCACCTATTATGTGCGAGGCACTATAGAAAGTACTGTTCCAGAAATAAACCAAACAAAGTGCTGTTTTCCTGGAGTTTACATTCCAGCAAAGGAAGATAGAAAGTAAATATATAATATGTATATGCTCTGTGCTAAATGCTGTGGACAAAAAACAAACAATGGAAACTGATGTGGAAGGAAAGTGCTACAGCCCCAGTGGCTTCTGCTTTTTCCTGAACACACCAGGGCCAGTCCCAACTTGGCAGCATCTGATTTCATCTGCCTGGACCACCCTTCCCCCTAGTATCCTCCTGGCTAACTCTCCCTGTTCAAGTTTTCTTCAAAGAGCACCTGCTCAATGAGATTCAACACATGGACAATCCCATCAACAACCACCCTGCTCTCTATTTTCTTTCCATATATCTTGTCCCCACCTAATATAAGATATAAATTGTTCATTTCTATGGTTAGTATCTGACCATCCCAGCTAGAATGTAAGTACAAAGAAAGCAGAGGGTTTTGTCTGTTTTGCACAGAGACATAGTCCAAAGCCCAGAACAGTACCTGATATAAAGTAATGCTCAAGAAATTGATTAATGAATGAATTTATTAATGACTGAATGAGTGAAAGAATTAGGAGGGTGGTCTGAAAAGTCTTCTCTGATGAAGTGATTAAATAGTAAAATCTTGAGAGATAAAAATCAAAACAGAAGGAAAATTGTTCACTAAACTTTGGTACATCCAGTTCATGGATTATTAGGTGGCCTTGAAAAATGACAGTTATGAGACATACAGAAAAAAAATACCTGAAAACCGATTATAAAATACAGCTAAGCATTAAACACAGGATAAAAAAAATATGCAAATATTATTTTGCCTGGAAAAAAAACCTTTAGAAGAAATGCCAGCAAAAATTACACCAGAAGCTACCAGAATACGTTATAGCATTATTGGTGATTTCCTTATAAATTTTATATCATTGTGGTATGAAAATAAGTTTAATTTGTAAAAGGTAATCTATGTACTATTACCTCTCATTCATGGTATTATGAAAGTTTTTGTTCTATTTTCTTTTTTGCATTTAGAAATTGGACATTAACAGTGTCAATAACCTCAGACAAGGAAGGACCCAGAGTTGAAGCAAAGAGTACACCTGGATTGCAAATGTTTCATAGAAAGACAAAGGAGATAGGGAGATTGAATCAACTACCATTCCTTCCCTAGCAGCATCATACCTGTCTTGAATTTGCCTTTGAAACAGATTGTCTTCAGGGGAAGGAAGTCCTGTCATTCGAATATACCAGAGAACAAAGCAATGCTTAAATAATTATAAATAGAACACTGCATCAGGAGAAAATTCTCAAGACCCTGTGTTAGCCTAAGCTTTTCCTTTACTACTTTGACCAAGGGAAGGTGGTTGTAGATTGGGCACATGGACTAAGAGCCAAATAATTTTGGGGATGCATTATTCCATTTATTCCTCAAAATAATTCACTGAGGTTGGAATTATATTTTCAGACGAGAAAACGAGGAGTAGAAGTAACTTTTCCAAGGTCACACAACCAGGGAAGTAGTGAAACCTTGATTCAAATTAGATTCACACTGACTCTAAAGCCACTACACAAGGCTGACTCATGGAGGCCAAAAATATCCAATATTTGTTAATAGGACCCATCCCAACTGCACTTCTGGCTCCCTTAAAAATAATTTACAGAATATTTTTTAATAATGATTTTGCTAACAAAAGGCACCAAGCCTATTTTTATTAACCACGGCCCCAGCTTCTGCCAGGATTAAGAGAAGAGTAAACCCAAGTGTATGGCAAGCATGCATATTATGCTAAAGCCTCTCAAAGTATTCAGAGTACCAGGGTCTGCGAGGGGAGGAATCATGGTCAGTGAGAAAGGCCCATATCGGAACAGAGGCCTCTGCAGTGAGTTGGGAAGGGCTCCCCTCATCTAGTCCCTGCCCCTCATGAGGGATCGCGGAGCAGTGGGTTCTGTGCCCAGTGAGCCTGGGTTGGCTGGGAGGAGAAGTCCCTGTGAGCCTGGGCCTGGAGCATTTCATCCTCTTCTGTTGTCCTGAGGTGCCCCCTTCTGTTGAGTCAGAGAATTACTCTGTAATCAATCCTTGAAACAGGCTGCTGCCTGGAAAACTGGAATTTGAAATTAATAATCTAATATTCATATGTGCATTTCAAGTATATGTGTTAATATAAGGTAAAAAATCCACCTAGCTTTATGCTAAATACTACTTAAGCATGTCAGTAAGGAAGACATGTGCATTGTTTTCACTCATGGATTTGATTTGTTAATCTAACTGGAATCTAATAAAAAATCTGTTTTTGTTTATGGTCAGTGGCATCCATGTCTATTACAATACTTCTCAATGGATTTCATAAGAAAAGAATCATTATAAATTTCATCTCTTCGCTAAGTAACTACTCTAGAGACAACATATTTCCCTTTAAACTCAATTATTCCACTACTGACTGCTCTCGGACAACCTGCTAAAACTAGCGGACACATAGTTATAAGTGAAGCAAAAGTGGGGGAAGCCCCGGAACAGCCCTCAGCAGTTTTCATTTCCCTACAATCAGCCCCTTTGTAGCCCTGATAACAACGACAGGAAAATTTCTCAGCTATCACTTCCAAATCTGTATCAAATGCTTTTCCTTCTACAATAAAGTCTCCATCCTCCGAGGTCTCTATGAGGTAACTTGTGGGGTCCAAGTGAAGGCAGTCGGGAGCCTTTCACGTCTTCTGCGTGCATCACCCGTTATTGCTTCAGAGGTGCCCGCTGCACACCTCAGTGGCCCTTGTCACATTGACTATGTAGCTCCCGAAATCAGAACTCACAAACTGCTTCATCTTGTACAGTTGCCCTAGAAATGTAGAAACAAAGAGGTATTAGCGTTTCTTTGGAGAGTGACAAGGTTAGAGCAGCTAATGCCCTGGCAGCTCTTCAGACTTGACTGAATCCAGATGGCTTGGTTCCAGTTAGGGAACAACTAGGCTCCCAGGTGCTCTAACATAGGGGTCCCAATCAGAAAAGGACAAGCAGTCCGAGAGAAAGGAGGTGGAGAATAGGTTACAGTTGGGCTAAGCTACTGAACTTGCAAATTGGCCCCTGATGCAACATAAAAGAACTTCCCTTCTTGCAACTTAAACCCTTTTTCTCCTTCTAGCTCCCAAGTTAATGTATGTGAAAGAGAAAGGAAAGAACTGCATTGGGAACCTACAGTTAGAAATTATGCCAGAGATGCATTTGTATCTGCTGGCCTCTGATCACCTTTCAAATGTGTGGTACATTTTATGGTTATGCTAGAACCAGTACCTCACATGCAAGGAGTGATTGCCAAAATATCAATCTGTAGCTTTCTGGATTTTCCTGTTAATTAGCTCAAACTTAACCACCCTGGTTTCTACTTTTTTTAAAATTTAATTTTATTGAGATTGTTCATATACCATACAATTATCCAAAGATCCAAAGTGCATAATCAATTGCCCACAGTACCATCATACAGCTGTGCATCCATCATCACAATTTTTTTTCAATTTTTAGAACATTTTCATATTCCAGAAAAGAAATAAAGACAGAAAAAAAGAAAACTCAAATCCTCCTCCCATACCCCTAACCACCGCCCCCCCTCCATTACTGACTCATAGTATTGGTATAGTACATTTGGTACTATTGATGAAAGAGTGTTAAAATACTACTAACTGTAGTACATAGTTTGCAATAGGTATATTTTTCCTTATATACCCCTCTTTTATTAACTTCTAGTTACAGTGTCATACATTTATTCTAGTTCATGAGAGAGATTTCTAATATTTGTACAGTTAATCATGGGCATTGTCCACCACAAGATTCACTGTTTTATAAATTCCCATCTTTTAATCTCCAACTTCCCTTCTGGTGACATACATGACCCTGAGCTTCCCCTTTCCACCACATTCACACACCATTCAGCACTGTTAGTTATTCTCACAATGTGCTACCATCACCCCTGTCCATTTCCAAACACTTAAGTTCAACCTAGTTGAACATTCTGCTCATAATAAGCAACCACTCCCCATTCTTTAGCCTCATTCTATATCCTGGTAACTTACATTTCATGTCTATGAGTTTACACATTATAATTAGTTCATGTCAGTTAGACCATGCAATTTTTGCCCTCATGTGTCTGCCTTATTTCACTCAATGTAGTACTCTCAAGGTTTCTTCATCAATCCATTTTTTTTTTTAAAGTTGGTTTTGTCCACCCACCATGCTTCCTGTCCTAAGTAAACAATCAATGGTTCCCTGCATAGTCATATACTTATGTATTCATCACCATAACCACTATCTATATAAGGACATTTCCATTTCTTCCACAAAGAAGGAGAAAGAGTCAGAGAAGTTAGAGAGAAGAAAAAGAAAAAGAAAGAAAAAAAAACATGAAAGCTGAAAAGCAATAAAAGGAAAGATAGAGTTAACCTAAAGTAGAATAAAAGAGTCAGACAACATCACCAATGCCAAGAGTCCTGTACCCCTCCCTTATGTTCCCCTCTTAAAGGCATTTAGCTTTGGTATATTGCCTTTGTTACATTAAAGGAAGCATAATACAATGTTTCTGTTAACTATAGTCTCTAGTTTGCTTTGACTGTACTTTTTTCCTCAACACCACCCTATTTTTAACAACTTACAAGGTTGACATTCATTTGTTCTACCTCATATAGAAATATATTTGTATATTTTATCACAATTGTTGAGCACTCGAGGTTTCACTGAGTTATACAGTCCCAGTCTTTACCTTTCCTCTCTCCTTCTGGTGTCCCACATGCTCCTAACCTTCCTTTTTCAACCATGCTCACAGTCGTCTTTGCTCAGTGTTACTTACATTGCTGTGTTATCACCCAAAATTGTGTTCCAAACCCCTCATTCCTGTCTTTTCCTATCTGTCTGTAGTGCTCCCTTTGGTATTTCCTGTAGCACAGGTATCTTGTTCACAAATTCTCTCATTGTCTGTTTGTCAGAGAATATTTTAAACTCTCCCTCATATTTGAAGGACACTTTTGCTGGATATAGGATTCTTGGTTGGTAGTTTTTCTCTTTTACTATCTTAAATCTATCACACCACTTCCTTCTTGCCTCCATAGTTTCTACTAAGAAATCCACACATAGCATTATCAAGCTTCCTTTGTATGTGATAGATCACTTTCCTCTTGCTGCTTTCAAGATTCTCTCTTTGTCTTTCATGTTTGATAATCTGATTATTAAGTGTCTTAGCATAGATCTGTTCAGATCTATTCTGTTTGGGGTATGATGTGCTTCTTGGATCTGTAATTTTATGTCTTTCATAAGAGATGGGAAATTTTCATTGATTATTTCCTCTATTATTGCTTCTGCACCTTTTCCTTTCTCTTCTCCTTCTGGGCCACCCATGACACATACATTCATGCATTTCAAGTTGTCATTCAATTCCCTGACACATTGCTCATATTTTTCCATTCTTTTCCCTATCTGTTCTTTTGTGTGTAGGATTTCAGGTGTCTTGTTCTGCAGTTCCTGAGTGTTTTCTTCTTCTTCTTGAGACCTGCTGTTGTCTGTCTCCATTGTGTCTTTCATCTCTTGTGTTGTACCTTTCATTTCCATAGATTCTGCCAGTTGTTTTTTCAAACTTTTGATTTCTACCTTATGGTTGCCCAGTGTTTTCTTTATGGCCTTCATCTCTTTTGTTATATCTTCCCTGAACTCATTGATTTGGTTTTTGATTTGATTTATTGTATTTCTTTGAAAATCTTTAACAGATTATTTCATTAAAGTGAAACAATATCTCAACTGTATCTTGATTGAGGTGTAAGTTTGTTCCTTTGACTGGGACATATCTTCATTTTTCCTAATATAGATTGTAGTTTTCTGTTGTCTAGGCATCTGGTTTCTTTGGTTATCCCAGTCAGACTTTCCCAGACCAGAACAGGTTCAGGTCTCAGATTGGATTATATTCAGGGTATATCTTAGAGGAATGAGAGACTTTCCTGTGAGGTCTCCAGTCTCTGTGCTTTTCCTAACCTGCCCAGCAGGTGGCACCTGTCAGCCTGTCACTGCTGACTGGTGTAAGGAGATGTGGCCCCTTCAGTTTCTGTTTTGCCTGTTTTCCCCCAGGCTCTGGGATCTAGATGTGAAGGGAAAGCTGGGCCCCACCTCCTTACTCTTAGGGAAGATGCACCCCCTAGGGATTTATCATCTGCATTTAATTCTCTCTCTCTCTGTGTTATCTCCACCCCTGCCTGGATCAGAGCACTGTGAAATGAAAATGGCTGTGGTTCTCTCCTCTGAGCCCGTCAGGTTGAGAGAGAAAAAAAAGGAACAGAAAGCCCCTGTTTTAGAGCCAGTACATGGCCCTCCAGTTTCACTCATCAGCTAGAGGTAACACTTGGTCTTCTGGACTCCCCCTCCTGGGACAGATGAGTCTTCTGGTTCTTTAAGGTCAGTCATCACTAAAACCCTTTGTCTGCTTGTTAGGGGTTTGTAGCTTGTATTTGGCTGCCCACATTTGTTAATTAAAGCCCCAGTTGGAGCTCAGCTGAGCTATACTCGCTTGCTGGGAGAGTGTTGTTTTCTACCACAGCAAGATTTTGCAGGTAAGCCTCTCATGGGGGGAGGGGGCTCCCAGCACAGTTCTGCAGTTTTTACTTAAAGATTTTACACTGCTATCTCAGGCATTCCTCCCAATCCAGGTTGGTGTATGATGTGTGGACAGTCATGGTTGTCCCCTAGCAATTATTCCAAATTATTTACTAGTTGTTCCTGGTTGTTCATTAGTTGTTCCAGGAGACTAACTAAATTCCACTCCTCTCTATGCTGCCATCTTGACCCTGACTCTTGGTTTCTACTTTTAAATACAATTCAAACAAGAATTCCTGTAAGTCTGTTGAGGTCATTTATTTGTGGTCGTGCACTCTGCTTCCTGATAAGGCTCTTCTCATGAGCCACATGGGTGGAGCAGAAACATCACAGATGGACAACCAGGAATCCTCTCAGTTTTAACCTAATTTGTTGTCAGTTTCTACCTGATTCTCTACAGGGGCAGAAGAGTACAGATCCTCATACTGTCGAAAATAGTTTCATGAGCTACGTCTTGGTAATAACAAATGGAGCCTATGATATTCTAAAAATGATATCAGACTACCATGAACTCTTAAAAAATTCAATTTAAGAAAATCTATTGAGGATCCAAGTTTTATAATCCATGGCAAAATGTGTTAAGCCATGGAGATATAAACAGATGACTTATGGAAATACCTAGGAGATTGTGATTAATTTGTATTGGGGAAATCTAGGAAGATTTCTTGAATAAATAATACTTGAACTGGGAGACATTTGAAGAGACATATATAAATTGTATTTTAAACACTATTAATTTTCAACTGATTTCCCCAGAAAGAATAAGCTCCACATGGAGATTGAGTTACCATCTGTTTCTACTTCCCAAAATAGGCTATAACTCATTGTATATGGTGGTTATAAATACATGGGCTTCAGAGTTCAACTATCTGTGGTTAATGCCAGCTCCACTGCTAACCAGCCAAAGAAGCTTTTACCCTAGGTATTTACTTCCCCTGTTTCCTAAACTAGAAAAGGTTGATTGTCTCTACCTTGTAGTGTTTTTCTTTCAGCTACCCCAACAGAAGCACTTAGCACATCCTAGCATGTAGTAAATGTTCAACAAATGTTGGTATTATGATTATCTTAACAAAAGTTAATAGTATTTATTGAACCCGTCTATGTACCAGGCACTGATCCAGGCCTTTATTCCATAAGAGCTTTTGTTAAAGTAAACTCTATAGGAAAAAGAGAAAATACTTAAAATTATATTAATTATACTGCCAAGGTACCAACTTACTTATGATGAAGTTAAATTCATGTTTCCCCAAATAAAAATGTCTGCAACTCCCAAGGTAGCACTTTCTCCTATGGTACTAATTACACCTTGCTAAAGAAAGAGACTAGAGTTCATTATTAATTTGGATATAAAACAATCCACCACGGATTAGAGGCTGAATTCAATATAATAAGATTGGGGCAGAGCTCATCTGCTCCACAGAGGAAATATTAACCACATTGCTAGAATACCAAAAATGTTGCATGGTCCATGTTGTAGCATGTACCAGAATTTCACTTCTTTTTTATGAATGGATAATCTTCCTTCGCATGCATATACCACATTTTGTCTATCCATTGATTGGTTTATGGATACCTAAGTTGCTTCCACTTTTTGACTACCATAAGTAATGCTGCAATGAACACTGATGTCCAAAGAAACTTGAAGATATCATGTTAAGTGATACAAGCCAGATACAAAAGAAGAAATATTGTATGATTTATCTTATATAAAATACTTAGAACAAGCAAAATTAATAGAGACAGAAAGCAGAATATGGTTATCAAGGGTTGGGGGGGACGAGGAGTTATTATCGATGAATTTGAGTTTTGGTTTGGGTTGATAAGAATAGTCGGGAAATAGATACTGGTGAAAATTACACAATACTGTCAATGAACTGAATGTCAAAGAATTGTTCACTTAAAACAGTTAAAATGGTTTTTATATTATGTATGTTTTACCACAATTAAAAATAAACAAATGTTTTTAAATTGTAAAAAAAAAAAAATGTTGCATGATCCAAGGCTCAAAAACCACACCCTACAATCATAAGCAAAAACAGATGAAATATTTTAGGGAAAAACATTTTGCCAAGCAGTATATTATTTTGAGGACAATTAGCTTGTATATGTCATCTAAAGTTGTTCAGTTAAAATTGACAAGCCATAAGTCTGCATATGACCCAGAAATATAATCCAAAAGTTTTCCTTCTCCAAATGCTTTGTGTTCTTCTTGCCAGGTTTCCTTTTCATTTTACAACATTCTCCTGCAGAACCTCACCCTGCAATGACTTGGGCAGATTAATGTTATTTGTATTCCAAGGACAAGGAAAGGAACACAGTATTAAGAGCCATGGGCTCTGATTTGTTGCAGAGTTTATATTTGGCTCATGAAATTATATGCTTAATTTCAAATTACCTGCTTTAATGGGCTTTATTTAGGATATTGCCAGCCATGGTAAGGCCACAGGGATTTTCACCACTATGAATGGTTAAGATAAATGAAAACAAAGTTGCAACAGGGACAGTTTTTGTTTTGGAGTATTAAAGGATTATTGTTTTCGGTGTTTAAAGATGATCATGGATATAGGTCACTTCAGAGGGAAATTAAAACTTGGATAAATGCAGTTGGTTTCCTGGTTCATTAAATTATAATATATATTATAATGTTATAATATATGACATAATGTATTTCTCAGGATGCTAAGTATTCATCTATTACTCCAAGGAAATGTATTTGGGTGATTTGGTGGAAAATAAAAGCAGAACTCTATCCTCTATTTTGCCTTAGGTACTTTATGTTAATACTTCACACAGAAATCTTATATTTTTATAGTTCACTGAAACAAAAAGTTTTACAATCTCAGTGTTAAAAGTTTTTTTTTCTGTACTATTTTCAATAATTTTTCCAAAAGGGGAAGGATTTTGTCTTAAGCTAATTTCCCTTTCAGGCTCACATTCATTTCCGTTCCTCAGGTGAACAGGTAAGAGCTGCCATGGCAGGACACAGAGGAGGATTTCTGAGGCTCAGCTGAGATAAAGTGAAGGGTTTGAAAATTATAAATGGTACGAAGAATCAGGGACATAGGTGGGGCTTTCAGTCCAGTATCCAGACTCCAGACTCTGCTGGGCCCACACCCATTGTCTCTCTGAACCATCCTGACAAAGGCATAAGGGTTCAGAGCTCCTCATTCCACTCACTTAGAAGCGTTCCTAAATTCAGCAAGGTAATAATCACACTGTGAGTTCTGGGGGGCTGGAAACCCCTAACAGAGTCCTATGAATTCATTTAAGTTAAGGAATGTCATCAGAGGGAGGAAGGAGGAATAGCATTTATATGCTGTATTTACAGGTTGTCAATCCATATTCATAAGTAATAAACTACACATTTGCAGTGAAAGCACACCTGATGTGGCCATCAGAGAAAATGTTAGTCTCTTGCCAATGCACTCTTTAGTGTGATTCAGAATGTCAATGGAGTTAGGAAGGCAATAGCAGATATTAATGCAGATTTCTCTGTCAAATTAGTTTACTGTCACCTAGCAGAGAGAAGAGTGCTGTGTGGGGATCAGAAAAGCAAGGGAAGTCATAGGTAATTTGCAACTGGGAGTGGATTGGGAGCACCTGAAAGCATCTGCCTCATGGGTGGTGTCAAATGAAAGAAGAAATAAAGGAACAAAGCAGATGCAGTGGAAGCAGATCTCCCAGGTCTCATGAGGTGTTGGGTGACTTGCCCCACCCATGATCCTCAGGCTCAAGTCTAGGTGTCACAGGTAGAAGGAGGGGCACCCAGAGGACTCATTCTCCACACTTGGGTTAGAATCCATGGTGCTTACTACAGTGCATGTAATTAAGGTGCCCACTGTGGGGAGCTGGAGCATCACTAACCAGCTCCCTTTATGCCATCTCAGAGGAAACATTAATTAATTGCAAGGATACACATCTTTACATCCTCAGCCACCCAAAACTACTTTTATTATTTTTTAAAAGCATGCATCAGGTTATTTTTAGATTGTATTTATTTGTGTAGGTAATATAGGTGACGTCTGTGTGAGATGAATTATTACTGTTTCTCAGTCACCGCCCCCCCCCCAAGCTATGGCTGTTGCCTGTCATTCCATTCTTATATATTCCATGTTTAAGTTTAACACTTTGACTCCTGTTAAGATGTGATAGCCATAATACATATGTTTCTGTGGTACTTCAAGTGCTCTTATGTATTTTCTCATTGATTTTCATAATCCACCTGCTAGATGAGTGAGGCAGTCAAATGTCCTCATTTTATAGACTAAAACGCTAAGATCCATAGAGGTCAAGAGATTTGCTACTTATTGGTAAGTGATTTTTATACTCCTAACTGTGGGGCTGTGTATGTGGACACACACACACATCCATATTAACACACATGAACTCTGAGTAGTGGGAAAAATATATATACATATTCTCAAATGCAGATATCTTAGGAAAGTCAAAAATGGAAGCCTGGAAGCCATTACTAGTCATTTAGTTTAGTGTGAATGAATATCAAGTTTTTAAACATTTGTGGGCAGATTTTCATGGAGGGCAAGGTACATTGTTGGGTACACTGATGGTTTAAAACTTATGGAAATAGTGTATCTTTCAGAAAGGAAAGGGGTATAGAATGACAACTTGGAACAGCCAAAGAAAACTTTCTAAATGAGACCCTAACTGTTGTTCTTTCTTTACTTGGTGGGAATAAGATCAATTCCAAAGCTGTAGTAACTAAAGAAGGAAACTTACCCTAGGTTTGCAGAATGTGCAGAGTGTACTAGTAGTCTAAACTAATGTTTTGAAAGGAACACTTTGTCCCTTAAAGTTTGTTGTTTCTTCCAAAAGTAAATATATTATCACTGAAGAAAGGCATGCATTTGAACCAAATATATAAAAGGAAAAGATATTCCATAGAAGGAGGTAGTACTTAAATTTCAATTTCAGAGTTGAGAAAGTTTTGTAAAGATGTGTATAACTTTTTAAACCTTCTAGATATCATTGCTTTCCTGTCATTCTGCACTGAATAATTTTTTGCTAATTTTTCTGTGTAGTATGAGTATCAGTTTAAGACATTTTTCCCTTATTCATCTCATTAATGGTGTCAGAGGTATAGCATTTACCTTACTCTCTGGAGAAGAGCCAGTGCATGTGCCATTCCTCCCTCTGATGAGTAAGCCCTACTCTATATATGTCTCACAGGTGTTTACTGGTCAGGGTAGAACTCTCACCTTGGTGTTTCCTAAGATTCCTCCTTAGGATTCTGTGTTATTCTGAAGTTGTTACATACCCCAGAAAATCATTTTCTTAAAGCTAATCCATTCCTGTTGATATAACTATTGTGGGTGAGACATTTTCTATGTGGGCCTTAATCCTCTTACTGGAGTCTTTATAAAAGGATGAAATTCAAAGAAACAGAGAGACGCTAAGAGAGAAAGACTGAAGCTCAGAAAAAAGCTGCAGATAGATCAGCCAGAAACTGAAAGCAACAAAACCTGGTAGAGAAGGACTAGCAGCTGCTGCTATGTGTATTGCCATGTAACAGAGGCATCCAAGATCTCCGGATTACCTGTTGATACCTTGATTTGGACATTTTCACAGCCTCAGAACTATAAACTAATAAATCCCAATTGTTAAAAGCCAGCCCATTTTTGGTATATTGCATTGTGGCTGCTTTCTTTAACTGAAACAGACGCCTAACACTCAGAAATTCTTTGTATATTAATAAATGCTAGTGAGATGTAATTTGTAATCATGATAAAGCAGAAATGCTTATTAAAGAACACTGAACTCCTGGTATCCAGGAACATCTTCAAACATCATCACATTATAAATGTGAAGGCCTGAACAATTCTCAAGTCTTCTAAACATAGAATGTTTACCCATGATTATTTAAGTCCAAATAATAGCGTATCAGCTACTTTTCCTATAAGTTTCCTTTTATATGGCTAGAATAACAAAGGGAGATAAAATCTGGGTGAGGTACACCTATTTTAAAAGTACCTTCCTGCTTTGTGTGAGGTCTTTGGCAGAATATATGACTTGAGTAAAAATATAAAGGCAAATAAAACTTCTATTCATAAATTTTAACCTAGCAAAAAATTCCATCTATTAGTGTTTTAAATATTGAATTAAGAAACTCACATTCCTATTACCTACTTTCCAGTAGCTGTGATTGTAGAGACAAGAATTACAAAGCTGAATCCATAGATTAAGACAAACACTTACTTTTAGCAGATTTACAACTTTTTCCTTTCCCCTTATACCTTTTACCCAAGCTGATATTCACCTTTAAAAAGAAAACATCTTTTGACTTGGGTTTCTAGTCCCCCAAGAAGGCAACATAAGAAGGTCAAGGATGCTGTTACCCCACAGAATCTTTGAACAACTAACAAAAACTGTGACAGTCATACTCCTCAAAACTCCAGAAAACGGTTTAAAAGTTGCATTAATGGGGCAAGTGCTGAATCAAAGGCAGATTCCCTTTCTAAAAGGTAGGATAAACTTATGGCATCACTGCTGGCCCATTACCCAGCCTCTCCCCCAGCTTTATGTGGAGCCATCCTGGGCTCCCACATTAGCTCTCAAGTCCCATTCTAGAGAGAGTAAAGTAAGCTTTATGCACATGGTGGGGTGCCTATAAGCTAGTACCGATCTATTAGGAGGCAGCCAGAAAGACTGAACGGGGAAGTCTTTTCTTGTTTACTCTCCCAGAACTTGATCCTCAGGCAGAAGCAGCTTTCAGATAGCTAATAAGAGTGTAAGAAACAAGTCAAAGCAGCCGGGGGCAAAGTAATGCCTACTGCAAGTCATGCAACAGAGTACCCAGGAGGAGGGGGAAGTCTATTTCATAGGGAGTATAGGGGACATTCAGATTCCTGTAAACAGGGGAATTCTGAAGGACACATCCAAGCACAAGCTACAGACAAGAAGCAGTCTTGGAAAAGACAGATAGGATATTGCACTTAACATTCACTTAGGCTGATCTTCTTGATAGGAAGGTAAACTCTGTAGGAGAGCACCAGTCAGTGCAGAGCCAATTTGTAAATCTGTCAACGGTGTTTTCTGCATTGTTTACCTTTTTTTGTTGTTGTTAGTCCTGAAACTCAGGTTAGTTACATCACTAGCTGGACATAAAGTTAAGGAACAGACAGCCCAAGGACTAAATACCAGAGTTAACACATTATGAAATTAAAAAGTATAGTGTGCAACAGAAAATTTTGAGAAAAACTTAAGAAATAGAAAATGATGGTACATTCAAAGGAAGAAGATAAAAATCTACATACCATCAACAAAGACCAGACTTTGGACATACCAAAAACCTTAAAAAATGATCTTCAATATGCTCAAGGAGATAAAGAAAAACAAAGATAAAGAACTAAAAGATATAGTAAAACAATGAATGAATAATGTGAGAATCTCAATAAAGAGAAAGAAAATTTAAAAGGAACAAAAAAGAAATACTGGAGTGGAAGGCCATAAAAAATAAAATGAAAAATTCCCTAGAGGATTTCAGCAGCAGATTGGCGCTGAAAGATGAAAGAATCAGTGAACTTGAAGACAAGACAATTGTAATGATACAGGCTGAGGAGTAGAAAGAAAAAAAATGAAAAAAGTGAACAGAGACTATGAGATGTGTGGAACACCATCAAATGATCCAATATATCCATTATGAGGGTTCCATAAGGAGAAGAAAAAGAAAAGGGGACAGAGGAATATTCAAAGAAATAATGGCAGACAATTTCCCAAATTTAATGACAGTTATATATGTATTTAAGAAAAAAGCACTCAAACAATTTAAGTTTGGACAGAACCGTGACTATACTCGTAGTAGTCAAACTGTTGAATGACAAGCAGAAGGAGAGCATTAGGAAAGCTGTAAAAGCAAAGTAACATGATGTAAAGACAGCACTAATTAGATTAAATACTCATTTCTCATCAATAACCATGGAAGCAAAAAGACAGTGGGATGAAATATTTAAAGAAAGCAATTACCAACCAAGAATTTAATATCCACAGCCCTGTCTTTAATAATGAGGGAGAGATAAAAATATTTGCAGGTAAACAAAAGCTGAGAGTGTTCATCAGCACTAGACCTTCCCTAAAAGCAATGCTAAAGTGAGTTCTTCAGGCTAAAAGGAAAGGACACTAGACAGTGGGTCAAAGTGGCATAAAGACATAAAGACCTCCAGTAAAGATAACAATATGGATAGCTATAAATGCCAGTACTATTCTATTTTATGTAGCCAAGTTTTATTTTTACAGGTTCTAAAATGCAAAGAAATAAACAGTAATGTTGAGTATATTGTTGGACATAAAATATATAAAAATGTAATTTGTAACAGAACAAAAAGGTAGAAGGATGGAAAGGAATAGGAACAGTTAGGTATTTTATTGAAGTTATGTTGGTATCAAGTCAAACATGATGGTTATAGATTTAGGGTGTTAAATTCAAGCCTCAATTCACACAAAGAAAATATCGGAAAAAAATATACAGAGGAAAATGGAAAAGGACTCAAATGGCACTATACAAAGAATCAAATAATTGTAAAGGTAGGTATTAACAGAAGAATTGAGTGATAAAAAGGTATAAGACTAACAAAGACCAATTAGCAAAATGGCAGAAGCAAGTCCTGCCATTATGAGTAGTTTCCTTAAATGTATATGGATGATACTCTTCAGTCAAAAGGCAGAGACTGGTAGAATGGATAAAAAAGCATGGCCCCAATGTATTGTTTTCACGACATCCACCCTAAAATTAAAAGGTACACATAGGTTGAAAGTGAAAAGATGGAAAAATATATCATGCAGATAGTAACCAAAAGAAAGCTGAGATATCTATACTTCTATCAGATACAATAGACTTTAAATCAAAAACTTTTATGTGGGACAAAGTAGGTCACTATATAGTTATAAAGGGGTCAGTGAAACAGAGAGACATAAACATTGTAAATATAGATGCACTTAATGAGAGAGCCCCAAAATATTTAAAGTAAATATTGAAAGATTTGAAGGAAGAAAGAGACAATTCTACATAAATAGTGAGGGACATGAGTATATCACTTTCATTGATAGATAGAACATTGAGATGGAAGATAAATACAGAAATAAAAAACTTGCATGATACTATAAAACAACTGAACCTAAAAAGCATATATAGAACACTTTACCCAGGAGCAGCAGAATACATATTTTTCTCTAGTGCACCTGAGTCATTAACCAGGACAAATCATATATTAGCTCCCGAACAAGTCTAAATAAATTTTAAAATATTGAAATCACACAGTGTATCTCTCCAACAACAATGGAATGAACCTAGAAACCAATAACAGAAGAAGAGGAAAATGCACAAACATGAAAATTAAACAACATACTCTTAAACAATCAATGAGTCGAAGATGAAACCACAGAGGAAATTAGGAAATATCTTGAGGCAAATGAAAATGAAAGTACAACATAACAAACTTTTGTGATGCAGAAATGGCAGTGATGAGAGGGAAATTTATGTCTCTTACTGCTTACATTAAAAAGGAAGAGAGACCTCATCAGGGACCTGAACCCTGAACCTTCAGATAATATTTTCATGATAAGAAAAAAATCTCACATTATCTTCTGCCTTAATGCACTCCAGAAAACCTATGGAGATACTTAATTTTCTATTAGATATAATTTTGAGAACAAAGCCTCAAATATTGAGTGGATGCTATTATTATTATAATCATGTTTGCATTTTATAAAGTGTATTTTACTTTAAGATAAACTCTTCAAGAGGCCTAAAAATAAAATAAAATATAGGAGCAAGTGTAGTATCCTAGCTCCTGTTGGAACACAGCAATGCAATTCAACAAATATTTGTGAAGCAGACGAATGGTCTTTGGACGAATGGAGCAGACGTGATCTTTGCTCTCGAAGTGGTCTTTACTCTCGAAGAGCTAATGGTCAAATACAAGATGCAAAATAATATTTACTACCATTTTGGAAAACTCATCAAATCACAGGCATGATGCATCAATCTTTTGTAAATATTTACCTCATTTACTCTTGTAATAGCTGTGTAAGATGATTATAATTACATCTACATTTTACAAATGAGGAAGCTGAGGTTAGGAAGATGAAGCGGCAAGCCTGAGGTCTCATTGAATAGAAAACAAGCAGTGTAAAGTTGTTATAATCAAAATGCATAATGAGTGCTATGAGACAATTTATTAAAGAAATTACTTCTGAGGGTGGGGAGTAGGTGGGAAAAGAAAATGGTCAAGGAATGCTGCAGAGAAGATGTGACACCTGAGCTGAGCCAAGAAGAGACCTGTAGAAGGTTGGAAGGGAAGAGGATAGACACTACCCCGTTCAGTTTCCTTTCTAGTCATCTATTTGAATAAACTACCAAAAAATTATTTTTGAATAAGCTCATTAAAGGGTTTATCAGCACAAAACCTTTGCTGTCTTCTATATCATTAGTGGAAATGCACTCTGGTGATGCCTAATGTAGGGGGGTTAGATTCCCAGTGAAATGACACATCTGTGAAAGCCAGAGGCTGAAGGGAAGGGGCTTTCTCCTCAGACCCCTCCTCTGGTGGAAGGAAGAGCCCCAGGGAGGAAGGCTTAGCTGCTGCTGCATTGACCTTGGCTTCACTAGTTCTCTTCTCATCTTCTTGCCCCACTGCCAGGGGAACATCACAGAAGCAACAGAAAGGTGGGGACTGACTTGTCCCAAGCAGGCCTTAGGTCCTCACTTCATTACAGTCCCCTTGTCCTGCTTGTGAAGGAGATGGTTAGGTGGGTGTGGGGTTCCCCTGGGGGGAGGCAGGCCTGTCAGGTACAGATACAAGAATTTGAAAAGAAATCCTATCCTCTGATTATTCTTAATCTATCCCTCACTCCTTCTTCACAAAATTTGTTTTGCTAGTGAGAAAGTGAAAATAAAACAGAAACAAACAAGTAGTCCTTGGCACTCAGAAACTAGCCTGGCACTCACAGCCAGGTCACGTTGTTTTCCTAATGGGCATAAACCATCTCACAGGACACCAACCTCAGACAGGATTATTCTGGGCCATGATAAAAACGAGACAAAGCAGGGCCATACCCTAATTTTGTCTGAACACAGAAAAAAGCAAGATTGCAGTACAACCCACGGAATTCCTCTCTCTTGCTAAATGAGGGAATGTGTCTTCTTTACCCAATCGTAGAATTGCCCCTGCTTTCTGACTGCATCCAATCTAGAGCAAACCCCTGCTTTCCTGGATCCTCTTCCAAATCACCCAATCCAAACTCAAATCCTAATAACCTCTTACCGAGACAACCACCCACAATGAATAATTAACACAATTTGTTTAACAACAGTTGTGTTCCTGTTGGTGTCTGGGGCATTGATTTCTGTGTAAAGGCAGATGTACATCATGTTCATTCATATATGAATGCAGGACATTTTTATTGAATGCCTTCTCTGTACCAACCTCCCCTTCTAAGGGCTGAGAATACAATAATACAATAAAAAACAAAGCAAACAAAAATCTCTGCCGCTGCAGAGCTCACATTCTTGCAGGGGAGACAGACAATAAAGAAGATGAGTAAATTGCATATATATCACATTGGAAAGTGATCATAGCAAAGAAGAAAAATAAAGCAGTGCTCATTTTTAGATGGGATGTCCTGGGAAGTCCTCACTGATCTGAAAGATGTGAAGAGTGAGCCTGGAGGATGTCTAGAGAAGGCAAGGGAAAGCAGGTGCAAAGGTGCTGAGGAAGGGGCCTGCCAGCAACGTTTGAGGACCTTCAAAGAGGGTGGTAGCTAAGTAAAAGGAGACAGAGAGGTAAGAGGCAGGGTCTTGTAGGGCCTTGTAGGGACTCTGACTTTCACTCTGAATGAGATGGGAGAGGTTGGAGGGTTTTAGGAGAATGATGTGATCTGACTCCAGCTACTGCCTGAGGCAAGCCTGAAGGAGCACGAGAGAGAAGGAGGAAGGCAGTAAGGAGGCTCTTGAAATAATCCAGGCAGAGATGACAGTGGCTCAGACCAGATGTTTAGAAGAAATTGGTAATATTTTTAACAGTCACTACCCAGAAAATAATATTGTAAATCAATAAATTAATCACCCTCATTTTGTTTTCATTTAGACTGTAACTCTAAACTTCTGTTCTTGTACATTCAGGTTCATATTTTAATTCATGCAGCATGGTGAATTGTACTGAGCTTTAAGGTTTGATGGACTACAGTGATCAAGCTTTTTAAAACATACACTTCTCTTAATATTAATGTATTAGTAGAAGTTAATTTTCCAAATCTATTACTTTTTTGGTTCTTTTTTTCATGACATTGGAATTTTGTTTTAAAAATCTTAAGGATGCCAAGTGCCTGTTCATAAGTCTGTAAGAGTTTAAGAGGGTTTCCTGAAGGTCGTGATACCCAAGGAAGGCAACCAATGAAATGTTTTATTTCCAAACCCTCAAGGAAAGTACTGACCAACATGATATTTTGTTGTCAATAATAAAAAATTCATGCATAAATGTTTATCACATTGGAAGAAAGAGCAAATCCATCAACTTCAAAGCTGTACCTTCATTCTGCAGAACTAATTGTTAACCTGCTTTCTAATAAAATCCTTTTTAGAACAATCAATAATGTGCAGCCCTTTTTTCTTATTCTCTCTGATGATTCTTACTGTCTTAGTCTAATTGTTAATCAATGCCCTATCCTGATGGTTCTTAAATTCTTCTTTCTTGAAATAGCATGTTCTGCAAGCTGTGTCCCAGCAAGAAATATATGTATGTGTGTGTATAGATATATATATTTATATATACACACACATATATATTATGGTACAGGTTTCTCAATTAAATTTTTCTAATACAGTTTTCTCAAAAGCTCAGTGTCTATTGGTTTAAAATATAATCAACTATAATAATATCTCTTTAAATCCCATAATGTCATTAGATACTGAATTTTATCATTAGCAAAAAACACTGGTGCCACTTCATCTGAACAAATTTTAGAGCTACTGTGCTATTCTGATTGTGAAAACTACTTCATTTCCAAACTTTTCAAAAGTGAAGTTTAGTTTATAAATATATGAGAATGACTATTTCAATGTCACTTGTGCTAATGGAAAATTCACTATTCAATACAAAAGGCTGTATTTTTTTTATGAAGCAACAACAGAAGCACTGTCAAGAAACACAATCTGAAAGAGAATATAATTGTCTTTTTATAAGAGTATATGTATTTAGTCTTTGTCAAAAAGTATTATTAATTCTACTTTAGGACTTGAAATTTCTTGCAGCCAGGATCAACAGCTTTCTTGGAAAAGCACAGAAAGTCTTAGGACCACATTTCAAATAAAATGATCTCTCTGTCAATCTATTTTTATCCAAGCTCCTTAAAATACTATTTAGTTAACTTAAACCATTAGCTTTCTAATTAAAGTCTTTGAACTATGAAGTAATCTAGTGGTCTGTGAAAAGTTATGCAATCCTCTTCAATGTCCATTGTCAAGATTATAACCCAAAACACTCTCCTCTCCCCCATAAAATAACCCAAGCCATTGACAAGGAGAGCTGGGTTACTGGGCAGGGTGTCCTGACAGAAACTAGGGATGGGGAATTGATGCTGAATCTCAGGCTGAATCTGGGACAGCATTTAAACAGGAGAATTTCACCTGGGCACCCCAGATCCTGGATCTGAATGTCAGGGTAAAAGGCTGGGGTGAATGGGCTGTGTCCAGATCACTCTGTCTTGTTTCAGGTAAACATGCTTAATTTCAAATTCTGCCTCAGTCCTGACAGGATTAGCTTGGAAACTGAAGTTGGCCTGGCTTTCTAAATGGCACCAATTTCTCTGGACAAGCACACAGATGTGAGGAAGGCATAAACAGGTAAAATTGTAGGGACTGACTCCACACTGTTTGCAAAGAAGAAAGAGTAAAGAACTATGGTACATTATTGGTGGGGTATAAACTGGTGTACTCTTGTTTTTCTTTTTTTTTAACCTAGAGACAACCCTCACCCAGGTGACCAGGTTGGACAAGGGCTTTCACACCTGAGTTTGGAAGACTGTATGGTGTTTGGTCCCCTCCAGTCTTAAGTGAGAGGCAGATTCCTAAGCCCAGGACCCTCGGGGAAAGCCAGGGCTTCAGCCCTGTGGAAAGAACACGGACTTAGGAGTCAGTGAGACCCTGCTTCAAATCCCATGCCTGTCATCGTATAGTTCCTGGGTCAAATGGCTACATTTATCTTCAGATTCCTCATCTGTAGAGTGGGGATCACCTCTTGGTGTTATTGGGAAAATTGAATAATACTAAAAGCTAGCATTGATAAAGTACACTCTTCATAGAGAGCAAATTGAAAATTTCTATCTAAATTACAAAGGCACGAAACCTTTCATCTAGAAATTCTGCTTTGGTGTTAGTCATGGCAACATTTTTGTACTTATTATGATTGGAAGCATATGTCTATTACTCAGGGCTTGGTAAAATAAGTTGTGGTGTCCTATTCAATGAAGGACTATGTAGCTGTAACCAAGGATAAGATTTTTTTTACAAACTGATATAGATATGCACCAAATATTATAATTATTATTTAAACTATATATTTGTTTATGCATGTGTTCATATATGGCATATTTTAAAAAATTATAAAGAAACGTGTATGGAGAATGCTGTCATTTTCTAAGGTTTGTGATGGTTAAGTGTCAACTTGGCTAGGCTACAATGTCCATTTGTTTGATCAAGAATGCATTGGCCTGATTGTTACTGTGAGGGTATTTCATAGATTTAATCATCAGTCAGTTGATTACATCTTGGCTGATTACATCTACAATCAACAAAAGAGATTGTCTTCAGCAATGAGAGAAGTCTCATCTAATCATCTAAAAGCCTTAAAGGGAGAACTGATGATTTCAGCAGTCAGAAAGAACAATTTCTGTCTCTACCAAGGACAGCCAGCTTCTCCTGGGAAATTCATCTTCACCTTCAGCAGTTTCCTATTTGCAGCCTGCCCTACAGAAGACTTAAATACATATAATAGGAAGATTTTTTTATTTGCTTGTTTTGGTTTGGGTTTTTTTGTTTTTTATTTATTTATTTTTCCTTTGGAAATGAATACCATCAACAAGAGCTTTAAGTTAGGGCTGTATTCTGACAGGAGGGCATTAGCAGCTAATTATGGGTTGGTTAATTATCTATGGTAGAGTAAATTAACAGTGGTTAATGATTTAGTAGGTATTCATAGGGACACTGAAGACAGGCTTAAAGAAATTGATTAGTACAATTAAGCACCACAAATTTCAGTACACAACACCAGTACATTATTTGTAACAAGTGGAAAAATATGCTGTGAAATAATAGCCCTTTGATTGTAAATTGGCAATAATCCACTTACAGCAGATGGAAATATATGGAGGAATCAGATATGAAAATGATGCTTGGTTCTTGTTTTTCATTTATGTAAATCATTTATTTTTTAGTTTTGTTGATTTATTCTAACCTAATTTTAAATAACCCAGGAAGCTGGAATCTACTTGTTCAATTTCAGATAATTTTCCTGTTTTCTTAAGCAATTCAATTCCATTGTATTTCATCCAATTATACTCTTCTATTGAAGATTAACTTCTGATCTTGACTTTAATTCTTTAATTTTTATGATATTATTTTTATTTCTTTTTATTCTTCGTCTCACACTTTACTCTTGTAAATCTTTTTACACACACACATGAATACATGCACATACATACACATACATACACATGCATAAATATATATATCCACACATGCATATATTATAAATATATATTTGTTATCCCCACCTCTCCAACAGGGTGAACCTGGGCTCCATTATCCTCCATAATTTATTTGATCAGTTGCTCTGTGTGTAAACACTTCTCCATCCCTTGAGCTGTACCCCCTACCATCCATGCAGATGCCCTTCTCACCCTGCTGGGGCTCCGACATCCTGCGCTGGCCACAGAGATGCTCTCCGCACCCACACATCATCCACATGGCACCTTCTTCAGCCCACTTAGACCCCAACACCCCATGCCAGGCCACTCTACCCCCCATTCCCTATGCATGAGCATTTACCACAAAGCTCCCTGGGTAACTGTAATGTAGCCAGGGTTGACAACCAATGTTACATAATACACTCAGTTCATACTCTTCAAGTAAATAACTTTAAATGAAACAAATGTTTCTTACCTGAAATATCCCTATCAACTTTCAGTAAACCTCATTATAAGCTGTCAAGCCCATTAAAATTAAGCAATCAAAAAAATGTGGCACATAAAGAAAAAAAGCTGTTGGAATTGTGTTTGCATCTGTTTTCCTTCCATTTTCAGTTTGTATCCTATATCACTGGCTATGGAGAAATTTTTTTTCTCCTCCTAAGGCAGTAGTCTTCTACTTCAGTTACAGGGCTGGGTAAGTAAGGAAAGTCTTGATGTTGCAAGTGAACCATTCAGTCCGATTTCCTTCAGGATGAATAACATATAGTATAGATTCTCATGTAGCCAAGCGAATTATGCCATTTGGATTTTTAAAAAGTAAACTTTTAAAAACACCAAATATTAACTGTTAACTAATCATTAACTTGCATGAATTTTAAAAAGATTATTAGAGAACTTCTGCATTTGGTTGCCTATTCACACAAGAAGAGAACTATGTTGCACGTGGACAGCAGTAAAAAAAAAATGTTGAGATTCTGTATTAACTACAATATATACTAACCATAAATGTGAAATACATTTTAATTCCTTAAAAATAAGTTTATTTGTTCAAAACTACAAGACTGTTAATTACATGCAATTGAAGTACACAAACCATATAATTTGAAAATATTTTGAAATAGATTTTAATTTATAAATGTAAGGCTTGTGAGGGTCTCCTAGTACAGCATTCTGAGGTGTTCGTATCAGTGATCCTGGGTTGGGCTAACACTTCAATAAAGGTTGTTCTGGGAGCCTATGACAAAAGCAGAAGCAATCCCAACATAGGATCATACCAATTCTTGAACTATGCAATATACTAAGAAATACTGTTTCCTAAAGAATTGGTTTTGTTCTTTTCACATGTACATGTTAAGAGGGAACATGAGGTTCATCAACTTGGATCTGTTATGAACACTGGACTTGTGTTTATGTGTAAGAGCCTTTATTGTGTTAAAAAAAAAAAAAAAAAAAGAAGGAAAGATAATTGGAGATGGTTCCTGTTAGAAATTTGTAGCATTTGCATTTCTAGCACACACAGTGATATTCAAGGAATGTGCCAAACTAAGAAACGTAGGTTCAAAAAACAAGCAAATACAGATGTTCATGAAGTATAAATAAAACTTTACTGAATTTCTAAAGCTGTTTCTAAGAAAGAATCAAGTTCACAGAGAAGCTTATTTGCTAGGAAATATATGATATGATTATGATTCTCAAAAATCATTATGAAGCATATGAGCTCTGAATCTCTGCACATGAATCTTTTGCAGTTTATTAGTTTTTAAAATGTAACTCTCCATTCAGCACCTTTTCGACTCTGCTCCTGAGTCTACTTAAACATTAAGAATCTGTGAATCTTTCAATAGGAGATCTTCCCGCCATCATCAAACTGAGTTCTAAGTTACAAACAAGGCTGAAATAACTCCTGTGACTAAGCTCTCTTAGAGATTTCTACAGCAACATAGTATATGTCAGTAAGATAAGTATTTCAAGTAATAAGAGCACTAATGTGTGTCACATTTATTTGAGGAATTAAAAAAGCCATGAGGCAAACTAATATCAATCTAATTCAACCTGACTAAGCAGTAAGAAAGTTGTGTGAGGCTATGGAAGAGAAAACAGGTGAGAGGAATAGGAAGGGAGGCTTTAGGTAATCAGGTGAAATAGAGAATCATAACGATTTTTTAAGAAAATTAGAACTAAAAAAAATGCCCATAGAGAGAAAAAAGTTTTGTCCTGGTAGATTTCTGTTCTGTTGTGTATTATTGTGAGGTAATTGGAAATAAAATGACAGTCAACAGATCAAAGTTACTGAGGTCAAGCAATGAAGTAGAGATATCAAGTTTGATTGCCTAAACCATATTATTTAACTAATCATCTTCCAAATCTTTTATCTTTGATACATGTAGCAGGTGGACAGGTTTTTTACCCCATAATTAAGAAAATTTCTTGACTAAGATTTATCTCTCTGTCAAATTAAATGATTTATTATTCAAGAGTTACATTTTTCCCACTGTTTTAGTACTTACTCTTTCTTTTCTGGAAAATCTAAATCCCAATCTCTATCTATCTACCTAATCTGTCTCTTCTTCCTGGTTCCTAAGAGATGTTCTGATTTAAAGTGCCTAGTGTCTATCATCTCTAAACATTTATATTAGAATTTGGAAAAAAATTAAACTTACTTTTATGACTGAAAATTATTCATTTTCTGGAAATTTAGAGAAAATGTTACATACTTCCCAAAAACTGCAATATTTGTTCTAAATAACAGTCCTCTAATACTGCACATCACAGTAGAAATGACTATTGTGGAACACATCTTTTAAAACAAACTTCATTACAGATGATGCAAAAATTCTGATCAAGAAATGCACTTACACTCTAAAGGAAAACATTTATGTCTGTAAATTAGCTGGAGGAATTTTTCACAGCCATCAGTTATAAAACATATTAATAATGTAGCTCTCTCATAATATCATATGTCCTATTGCTCCATTACCATTAGTTTGCTAACCTGCTTCAGGGAATACATTTTGATGCTGTTACAAGGCAAGTATTGGGTTATGACAATCCAGTATACTTCAAGAAGCTGTTTATCAGAGAAATGGTGCATACAGAAAAAAAAGGAGAAAAAGTGAAGCAAACCTTGAGTAGTCATTAAAATAAGAATCATTTTCAAATATAAATTTATAATAAATAGCAAATTATTTGAAATTTAACTTATAATATCAGTAGCAAACATATTTCTTAGGATACTTGGTCATTAAAGCAATCTCACATTTGAAAGTTCCCACTCTGAAAAGTAAATAAAGTTTTACTAGAAAAGAAATTGTGGTGTTCCAGAAGTTAAAAAATATAGTTTTCTTCTAATTCCTCTAAGAAATGATAGTTCTAAAAACAATTTTTAAAATTTTCAAACAGAACAAAAAATATATTTTACCTTTGTTTATTTTTTGGTTGGTCCTTTAGTCATCTGATAAAAAGCAGTGATTAAGTGGCAAAGGAAGCCCTGTCGTGGGTTAGAGAAATATATTATTATGGGGTGACTCAGTCCTCCAAGTTTAACTGGAGGCTAGCAGTAAATCTCTTTATAACTGAGGTTAGAAGCATTTTGGCAAAGGTGGCCACTGATTCATGAAAATATCTAATTTAAATTCACTGATTTAAAAAAGAAAGAAAACTTTGATTGAGACTAGGCTGGAAAATTGGGAAGTAAAAATAACGGTGTTTAGGAATTCCAGACTAAAGAGATAATAGATGTCAAGTACTTAAAAAAATACATTCTAATGCACTATTCTTCATGATAATGGAATAATTTTTTCTTAATGGGGTATTTGTTACCCTCTTCAGTAACTCAACATTAATTTACAGAATGAATAGTTCAAAAGGGTAAATTTAGCACTTTCACTTACTGCCTCATCTTCAGCACATTTCTTTAGAATAAAAAAATATAAAGCTGAAAACAAGAAGTGGTGATATGAGGCAAAGACTAATATCAGCTGGAAGTGAATAAAAGAATTTTAAAAAGAAGTAAAGGTAAAACAAGCACAGTAGAAAGTCATACTAGAGATATGAGTTGTTCTTTCCATTGGAGAAAGTGAGGCTCAGTGGCAACTGATCCAAAACAAATCGAAATGGATGGAGGACCAATTTTCAGAGCAATCAATTAAAACTGCTTCCATTACAGCAGAACAAGTCAGACTATTCAACTTCTCAGAGTATGTAGAATGGGAAGCAGCAGAGACAATTAAACTCAGGACATTTAAATATAGAGAAATCATCTTCCTAGGTCAGGTTCACACTTTGGATGTTGGTCTAAATAACAATAGCAGAGCTAAACTGGATATAAGGAGGTCTTTAGGTTAGGCAGGAGGGAATAAAGAAGGAAAGGTGGCTCAACCACTGAGGGAGTTACACAATTCTCCCATGATAATTTTCTCCTTACCTTGATAATTGTGAGGGTTCCTGCCAATCTGCCTGTTTTCTTCCCACATGTTTCAGATAGAATATTTGTCATCATACACCAAACTCCTTCAAGGAGTAGAAAATACATCCTCCCATTCAGCACAAGAATCCTGTTAGTAGATATGCTCAAACAAATGCAGGGGTTAAAAACCCTGTGAGTTTCATCAATCACTCTGGTCCTTCAAAAACAAGAACCAAAGACCAAGGATCATGAAACATTTGATAGGGACCAACTTTATGAAAGAGAAGAGATGAGCAAAGGGAAAAATGATCCCAGAAGAAATGGAGCAGAATAAAATGTAAAACAATGCCTAAAACAACAACAAAAATCTCAGAGAAGTTCACCAATTTATTGAATCCACAAACCAAAACAAGGCTACCCTGAATAAGGAGCAATCACATTACAAAAAAAAAAAAAGGTCTTTGAAGTTAAAATATGAGTTTCAAATTTGGTTTATACTACACTAGTGTTCTAGAAGAAAACAAATCAATAATAAAAAGAAAAAAACCAAAAAGTTAGAATATTTAAGAGGAAAGCAACACAGACTACAGATCTAGAAGAGCCAAGACCCATCTAATAGTAATTTTTTTAGAGAAACTAGAGAGCAGAGGAAAGGCAACCAAGTGAAAAACAATGAAAGAAAATTACTCTGAGCTGAAGATAGGAGTCTAAATTAGAAGAGAAAGTCGGAAGGCTTTGTGCTGGGGAAGACACAGACACACTTAGTGGCCATCTCCTCGTCTTTGCCAACCCCTTCTTCTCCCCTCCCCAGATCCTTTGCTATTATATGTCGATGTATCCATTCTACAGTCTGGGAGAGATGTTAGCTCTGACCAGAAGCTGGGAACAAGCAGCCCCCACTGCTTATCAGGGCGGGAAATTTCAGGGGCAGTGTCCGCTCCAGGTGGGTTGTATAAACACCTCCTCCCTTGGGCAGCACAGATTTGTCCCTCCTATTCAAGGTGAAGTGGGGCATGCAGAGCTGCCACCCACTGACCCTGACCTGAGCATCTGGCCTCCCTGGAAGAATGGCTGCTGTGGAATATCTTCCCCTGCTCTTTTGGACCTTTTGTGCTGTGTAAGTAATAGAGTGGTAATTTGCTGAAAAATTCTGTTGTGCCTGAGCCTGTCTTCCTATGATGCATCATGTAGCAACTCACTCCACACCTTTTAAAGAATATCTTCAATAAAAAAATGACACAAATTTATTAAGACCAGGAAGTATTTTTATGACATACTGCTATAATTGAAAACATATATTCTTTCTGATTAAAAAAAAATGACTGGTGTGAGTTATTAGCACCTGGGAAAAACAATAGTCTGATCAAAAAGTTTATGCCCAAATAAAGGGTGCAGTGATTTTGGACAATTAATGTGAGGTAAGAGACAATGCTGTAAAAGTAAATGAATAATAGTGAGGTAGGAGGGGTATGGGTTGTTTTGGGTGTTCTTTTTTACTTTTATTTTTATTCTTATTTTTATTTTTTGCTTTTAGAGTAATGAAAATGTTCAAAAATTGATGTAGTGATTAAAGAACAAATATATGATAATACTGCGAACAACTGATTGCACATTTTGGATGATTGTATGGTATGTGAATATATCTCAACAAAATTGCATTAAGAGAAAGAGAGACTGCTGGGCTAGACAACTTACAAAGTATCATTGTTCAGGTAATTCAATAGGGAGAGGAGCTTTCTTTGTGTTCATAACATGTGCTATGTACTACCTACCATCTTAGAAGGTATATTTCAGTACTAAAGTGGTTGGTAGTATTTATAATACATTTTGCTTATAGATGAGCCTTTTGTTAATTTCTCTAAGAGAATTAAGATAATTATAGGAATAGCATTTAAATTTTGATCTTTATTTAAGAAAAATAAGGGTGTGTATATTTGTTTTGGGATTAGACATATTGATGATTTTCATTTTTATGAGGCAATTGACTAAGAATTATAGTTTGGAAACACAAAGTTATGAAAGTTAAAATAAATTACAAGCAAAAATATGGTATTTTTCCCTTCTTCAACTACTGTAATGACTAAGTTCATGTGTCAACTTGGCTAGGTTACGGTTTCCAGTTATTTGGTCAAGCAAGTACTGGCCTGATTGTTTCTGTGAGGATAATTTGTGGAGTTAATCATCAGTCAGTTGAATTCATCTATGGCTGATTACACCTACAATCAACAAAGGAGATTGCCTTCATCAATGAGAAAAGTTTCACCCAATCAGTTAAAGGCCTTGAAGTGAGAATAGATAATTTCAGCTGTCAGAAAGAAGAAATTTTATCTCTACTTCAGTCAGCCAACTTCTTCTAGGGAATTCATCATAAACCTTCTTTGGAGTTCCTAACTTGTGCCCTGCCCTTCAGAATTCAGACTTGCCAATCTCCATGGTCAGATGAGGTCATAATTCCTATAATAAATCTCATGATATTTACATACATATACATATCTTCTCTCAGTTCTGCTTCCCTGGAACCTAAGATACCTATCCTAATTGTTCTCCTATGTCCTGATTTAGCACTGCTGTAGCTTAAACAATGGAAAGCAATGATATATTTCTTGTGCTTGATGCATTCACTGATTGTTGGGTGAAATTAGTTAGACCTCTCATTCTCTCTGTATCTTATTTTCTTTATTTTCAAAATGGTGATAATATTTATTAACATCTATCTTTTCTTGCTTTACTGGAATTCGTCAAAACCCCTGATGTAATAGTTGAAAACTTATCATCATTATAAACATGGAAGGACCTATTACTTGACAATTCTCATGGCTTAGTACCAATTTTAACACTAGTATAAAAGTTTTTCACCTAGGTGTAAGAGTCTAATTACTAAAATAGCACCCTTTATACAGTAGGATACCAACAAAATAGGGGAACTTCACAAATAGCTCTCAGTTTTGCTTGCTATATGTTTTAGTTTCCTAAAACCAAGCAAATAACAAGCAATGGTTCTGCGTATATAATGGGAATTTATTTGCTCGTGGGTTTGAGATTAAGGGAAAATATAAATCAAATCATTATCAAGATCATGCTTTCCCCCTGAAAATTGTGACATTGTGGGGCTGGCTGCCAACAATCCTTGATCCTTGGCTTGTCACATGGCAAGGCACATGGTGGCATCTCCCGATCTATCACTAATCTTCAGGGCTCCGTTGATGTCCAGTTTATGGCTTTTCCCGCTGTTGTTCTCTGTCTGAATTCCATTCTCTTAAAAGGGAGTCCAGTAATAAGAATAAGACCCATTGTAATTGAGGTGGGCTACACCTTAACTGAAGTAATCTAATCAAAACATCCTACTTATAATGGGCTCACATCCACAGGAATGGATTAACTTTAAGAACATGTTTGTCAGGGATACACACAGCACCAAACCAGCACATTCTGTACTCTGGAAACAAAAATACATGATTTTTCTATATGCAATATGCATTCATTCCATCAGAACATCCCAAAAGCCTTAAATCATTTCAGAAACAAGGCTAAGTACAGAGTTTCATCAAAATTGGTTATGGGTGTGGACTGCCCTGGGCAATTCTCCCTCTGTCTGTGGACCTGTGAAATCTAGAAAACAAGTTATCTGCTTCCCCTATAATTGGAGACACATGCATAGGATAGACATTTAAATTCCAATATGGAGAAACTGGAAGGAGAACAGGTTGTGGGTCTAACTCCATTAGAATTCAAGGTCTGAGAGTGGTCTGTAGATCAATATTTTGTCCTCCAAGGCTGATGGAGTAGCAGCCCCACCCTTCCCAAGTACTTGCACAGAGGACATGCTCTCCTCAAACACTATCCTTTCTGAGCACTGGGGCATAGGGCCCACTGTCTCAAAGTATTGGAGTGGCAACACTCTCCATGCATAATGGGGTGGAAAATCAGCCCCCTCTATGTGCCGAGGCAGGCTTGCCCTTTCCACACACATGGAAGGGCCCTCTCTGCTGGCCGGGGAGATCTCTTCAGTTTAGACCTTGGCTTCCATGGGTCTTCCCTTGAAGCAATTCTTCCTTCTATTTATCCTTCTCTGTCCTTTTTATACCAGACTGGCAGTGGTTCTATTCATACAAAAGTCACAAAAAACTTGTCAGTTTTGCATGTAGTTCACAGGGGTCCAAACCAATCAGACAATAGAGCCTTCCATAGATCCTTCCTGGATAACTGCATTTCCAGTCCTGACTTGCCCTGAAATGGCTAACTGATTCCATGTTCAGTTGAATCCTCACATGAGCACTCTTCTCTGGAGACTCACTTTCCAAAAGCTCAGAATTTTCCAAACCATCAATTTCTGGTTACTTTGTGTGCAAGAGTTCAGTTCTCAGCATATCCATTTCCTTTCACACTTTACTATAAGCTGCAAGGAGAAACCAGGCTGCACTTTCCAAGGTTAACTTTGAAATGTCCCCAGTGAAATATCCAAGTTCATGACTTTCAAGTTCTGCCTTCCGTCTGACATCAGAACAAAATTTCAACAAGTTTCTGCCACTTTAAAACTAGGATCACCTTTCCTCCAGTTTCCAGTAACACATCTATCATTTCCTTCCCAGGCTCATGGGAAGTACCTTTCACATCCATATTTCTACCCACAGTCTCACAAAAGCAATCTAGGCTGTTTCTGTCAAACACATCACAATTCTTCCAGCCTCTACCCATTGCCCAATTCCAAAGCCATTTCCACAGTTTTTGTTATGTGCAGTATCAGCACTCCACTCTCCTGGTAGCAAAATCTGTTTTACTTTCCTTGGTTGCTGAAGCAAATACCATGCAATGGTTCTTCTTAAAGAATGGAAATTTATTAGCTCACAGTTTTGTGGCAAAGATGCAAGTCCAAATCAAAACATCATCAAGGTGATGGTTTCTCCTGGAAAACTGCTGCCTTCTGGGTGGACTGCCAGTGATCCTTGGTCCTTAGCTTGTCACATGGAAGACACAGGTGGGTCTCCTGGTCTCTTGCTTCTCTTCTGGGCTCCATTTACGCTCAGCTTCTGGCTGCTCCCTCTCTGGATGGCTTTTTTTCTGAGTTATTTTTCTGCTTATAAAGGACACCAGTAATACTATTAGTACCCATCCTAGTTGAGATGGGACACACCTTAACTGAAGTAACTCCACCAAAAAGTCCTATTTAAAATGGGTTCCCACCCAAAAGAATGGATTACTTTTAAGAACATGTTTTTCTGTAGTAAATACAACTCTAGACCACCACAATCAGTAATGAAAAACCCCCCAACAAAGAAAAGCCCCAGACCAGATGGCTTCAGATGGCAAATTTACCAAACATTCCAAGAAAAATTAACACTAATTCTGCTCAGACTCTTCCAATAATTGAAGATGGGGAGCACTTCCTAACTTATTCTATCTATGAAGCCAACATCACCCTCACACCAAAACCAGGTAAAGAAACGGCAAGAAAAGAAAATTACAGACCACTGTCTCTTTTCAAAATAAGAGCAAAATCTTCAACAAAATACTAACAAACCAAATCCAATAGCACATTAGAAGAATTATACACCATGATCAAGTTGGATTTATCCCAGTTATGCAAGGGTGGTTCAACATAAGAAGATCAATTAACGTTAATACACCATATTAATGGCATGAAAGAAAAGAGCCACATGAGTATCTCAATTGAAGCAGATAAGGCATTTGACAAATCCAGTACCCCTTCTTGATTAAAAATGCTTGGAAAACTAGGAATAGAAGGAAATTTCCTCAACTTGATAAATGGCATATATGAAAAACTGACAGTTAACATCATACTCACTGGTAAGAGACTGAAAGTTTCCCTCTAAGATGAGGAAGAAGCTCAGTATGCCCACTGTCACCACTGTTACTCAACATTATACTCTACAGCCAGAGCAATTAGGCTAGAGAAAAAAGTAAAAGACACCCAAATTAGAAAGGAAGAAATGATATGATACTTGCCCTACTTGCCAGAGTCACGGTCCTACATATTAATATCCTTATAAATTTACAACTAAGGTCCTATAGCTATTATATGAATTCAGCAAAGTGGCAGAGTATAAGATCAACTCACAAAAATGTAATGTTTCTATAGTTTAGTGATGAACACTCTGAAAAGGAAAGCAAGAAAAAAATTCGGTTTATAACAGCAACTAAAATAACCAATTACATATGAAAAAATCTAACCAAGGATGTTGTGCCAGTTTGGATATATTATGTCCCCCAGAAAAATCCATGTTCTTTAATGCAATCTTGTGGGTGCAGACAGATTAGTGTTGGTTAGGTTGGAACCTTCTGATTGAGTGTTTCCATGGAGATGTGACACACCCAAATATAGGTGATAACTCTGATTTAATGTTTCCATGGAGATTTGGCCCTGCCCATTCAGGATGGGTCTTGATTGGTTTACTGGAGTACTTATAAAGAGCTACACAGGCCCAGAGGCTTGCTGCAGCCAACAGAGATATTTTGAAGACAGCTGTTGAAAGCTGACATTTTGGAGAAAGCCATTTTGCAATGCAACCTGGGAACAAGCCGATGCCAGCCACATGCCTTCCCAGCTAACACAGCTTCCCAGATGCCAGTGGCCTTTCTCCAGTGAAGGTACCCTATTGTGATGCCTTACCTTGGACACTTTGTGGCCTTCAGACTATAACTTTGTAACCAAATAAACCCCCTTTATAAAAGCTAATCCATTTCTGGTGTTTGGCAAAATGGTAGCATTAGCAAACTGGAACAGACTTAAAGGTCTTATACCCCCAATATTATACAAAATTTTTCTAAATAAATCAAAGAAGACTAAAAGAAATGGAAGGACATTCTGTGTCCATGCATTGGAAGACTAAATATTGTTAAGATGTCAATTCTACCCAAAGTGACTTACAGATTCAATGCAATCCCAACCAAAATTCCCACAGCTTACTTTGCAGAAATGGAAAAGCCAATCATCAAATGAATAAGAACACTCACTCATTGTTTTTGGGAACGTAAAATTGTGCAGCCACTGTGGAAGACAGTTTGATGGTTTCTCAGAAAGTTAAGTATGGTCTGGCAATCCCACTTCTAAGTATATACCAAAAAGAATTGAAAGCAAGGGTTTGAACACATATTTGCACACTATTATTGTTTGTGTCATTATTCATAATTGCCAAAAGATTGAAGCAACCCAAATGTCCATCAGCTAATGAAAGGATAAATAAAATGTGATATGTACATACAATAGAATATTGGGCAGACATAAAAAGACATGAAGTTCTGATACAAGCAGCAACATGTATGAACCTTGAAGACATCACTCAGTGAAATAAGCCAGACCCAAAAAATGTGGAAAAATATTGTATGATCTCACTGATATGAAGTAATTAGAATAAGCAAACTCACAGAGTTGGAAACTAGAATATAGGTTACCAAGGGCCAGAGTATGGGTAGGGAAGGGAAAGTTAATGCTTAAATTGTACAGAATTTCTATATGGATTGATGGAAATTTTTATAATGGATGATGGTGATGGTAGCATGACAATTGAACATAATTAACAACCCTTCATTATATTTTTTAATATGGTTAAAGGGCAAATTTTAGGCTATCTATATGTTACTAGAATAAAAATGTTATAAAAACAAACAAACATGACTGCAGAACACAGACAGTGAACCTTCATGTAAACCATGGGCTATAGTTAATAGTACAATAATAAAAATGTTCTCTCATCAGTTTGTAGTAAAAATGGACCACACTTATGCAGGCTGTTAATAGCAAGGTTGTATATGAGAACTCAATTTTATGCATGATTTGTCTGTAAATCTATAATTTCTGTAATAAAAATAATTAAATTTTATAACTTAAGAAAATGACATTAATAACAACAAAAAAATCACCTGATCATAGATTTGAGGGTGCACCTGGGGCATTTAACACCACCATCTTAATCAACCAGAAGCCTCAGCATAACGCATTTAATACTTATCCGTGTTGTTATTTTTATCAGTATTATCTGTTCTTACTGCTGAACAAATTTCCATTGTGTAGTAGTACTACAACTTGTTTATTCATTCACTGGTTAAAGGACATTTGTGTTGTTTAGAGTTTGGGGATATTTTACTTAATGCCACTGTGAACATTCACAAGAAGTCTTTGTGGGGACATGAATTTTAATTTTTTCTTGGGTAAATACATCAGAATGGCTCGATTGTATAATAGTTGTCTGTTTAACTTTATAAGAAAGTGCCAAACAGTTTCCAAAGTGAATGTACTATTTTAAATTCCCAACAATATGTGGAAGTTCCAATTATTCACATCCTCATCAACAATGGGTATTGTCAGACATTTTACTTTAATCCATCCTAGTGAGTGTGGGGTGGTATCTCACTGTAGTTTAAATTTGCATTTCCTGGTGATTAAAGTATTCAGTGTTTACATGACAATGGATAGTGATGGATACAGACTGGAAGTAGAATTTAATTGTTCCATTGTGACTTACTTCTGTAAAGTTGGATCAGTTACTTAAAACTCTCTATGCCATCTTTAACTTGATTCACCATCTTTAACTTGGTGGCTGACGGTAGTAACAACTTCACAGGGTTGTTGTGAGGATTGAATGAATTAAGTTTGTGAAATGCTTAGAAGAGTGACTAAGGCTTGGTAAGTGTGTAATGAATATTAGATTTTTTTTTGTTACGTTATCATTATTTTAGCTCAAATGTGAGGTGAATATTTTTGATATGGGGTTACATTGTAAATAATCTTTCTGGAGCTATGTGATCTGTTACAACTGTGCTGTAGCAGTGGGAGGGGCCACTGTAATAAAGAAGGTTTGGGAGCATCTCCACTCATACCCACACCCTGACACCAAGTCCCTTAGCAAGAAGCTAGGGGGTGGTTTAATCTGCTTTACAAATGGAGGTTGGGGAAATTCATTTAAGGAATCATACACAATGGCAATTTGGGGGTTGGAGTTAAAATTAAAGAGATGAAGACACAAGAGAAAAGCTCTTCTGGATGGGTGGGTCCTCCTGGCACAAGAGGGGCAGAAAATTAGGAAGTACAGGCAAGTTAGCAGTGCAGATATTGAGGTGAAGGCTGAGGCAGGTTAAAGTAGCCTCAGGGACAGCTCTGGGAGAGATGGTTTGGATGAAGCAGGGGAGGCAGGCAGAAAGGAGAGCTTGTAAGAGCAAGATCTGGCTCCATCTTTCTGTGACCTTAAACAAGTCAAATCAATGCTTTACGCCTGCTAGGAGGCAAAGAAAATGTCCCCCTTTACAGGGGATTTGTGAGGACTCATTAAAAGCTCCTGAAGTGTTTTGAGAACCTGCCTGGCCTCAGGTAGAGGAAGCATAAGTTCTTGACAGAGTGACTGTGTTGTTCACTGTAAACTTGGCAGCTACGAAAGCTAGTAGTCTTGGCTTTAGAAGCAACTTTATCAGGGTAGAAATGGTCAGCCATAACTTCGAATGCGACCATAATGCAAGTAGCCATTAGCTCTGCATCCATTTTTGTGTTCAAAATGCTTCAAATATATCTCAGTATTTTCTTTCTTCTGATGACTTCATTTAGAGGCTTTCTCTAGGAAGAATTTAATGCATGTGAGAGTAAGTACAAATGTCTTTTATAGTAAAGGAAATAAGCTGTACAGAGTAGTTTCAGAGAAAAGTTTCTCTTATGTTTTGACTGAAAGAAATCACTAATTTATATCTGCAAATATATCTCTGTAAATATAAATGACTGTTGCAGTGACAACACTCTAGCTCAAAATATATTATATAATCAAAATGTGGGTGACAGACACTAAGAAAAGTAGATGATGCCACCCAGGGAGTCCATCTGTGTGACTTTAAATGTAACTATCCTACAAAGAAGAGAAATTGTATCAACTGTGGCAGGGAGTTTAGATTCTGTCTTCTTATTCAACGCAGACAGTAAGCTCCTTCTACAGCAGAGATCAGATGCTAAAGTTACCTTTCCAGATTGTTTTACAAATATTTGTTGTAGTCATCCATTAAGTAATCCAGGAGGACTTGATGAAAATAATACAATTGTATTAAGACCAACAGCACAGAGGCATTTAAAAGCTGAATTTGCAATCCCATGGAAGAGGTTCCTCCAGAAGCTGATTATGTAACACGATTTCACTACAAGGGCCAATCTGATGGTATTTGGAGTGAACATGAAATTGAATACATTTTGTTTGTGAGGAAGAATGTAATTTTTGGATCCAGATCCTATTGAGATTAAAAGCTATTGTTATGTGTCAAAGGAAGAACTGGAAGAACTTCTGAAAAAAGCAGCCAGGGGTGAAATTAAGATAACTCCATGGTTTAAAATTTTTAAACTTTTCTCTTTAAATTAAGACTTTTCTCTTTAAATGGTGGGATAATTTAATCACTTGAATCAGTTTTTTGAACATGAGAAAATATATAGAATGTGAAAGTGGAGATGAATAATTAGTGAAGTACTGAGAATTTCCATATGGTAAACTTAGAATGATGATTTTTTAAAATTTGGTTCTCTATTAGAAAAACTCTCATTTGATACATTGATACTTTTACAACTAGAATTTGGGTGGAAAAGACTACTGACTTCTTAATTTTATATCATATACTCCATTTGTATGTACTGTTCTTTGTAAAAAAAAAAAGAAATTTATGAGACATTACAGTAAAATAGAGAGGATACAAATAAATTTAACCTGTTGAAAGCCAGGCTGAAGACAAATTTGAACTAATAAGTGAAGCTCTTCATTTGTTATACTGTGATAAACATTTTCAGAACACTTGTAAAGAAAGCATTTTGCTATTTGCCAGATACTTTTTATATCATTGATTTCTTTTTTTAAATCATGGATCAGTAAAATGTACAAGGAAGCTGTCTGCATGGCTGCATCAAAACAGTGCTAATTAACTTTCAGTATTAACAGATTAAACTAGTAGAGCAGATTGAAGGAAAATTAAATGGTATATATCCTGATCTGTGTCATACTAAATTGATTTGTGGTTTAGTCATTCTGGAATGTCCTTTGATATTTAAAATTAATCATTGTTTGTGAGCAGGCATTTATATTGATTAGGTTAAATCTGTTTAATAGTCTTGGCAATTAGCAAAGTGTGTTTTCAGAATTACAGAGGACAGAGAGGCTATTCATAAAATGGGAATTGGGTCATACTCTGCAACAGTTTCTTAACCTTGGCACTGTTGACATTTGGGCCCAGATTATTTTTTGTTTGGAGGACTGTCCTGTGCATTGCAGGATGTTTAGCAGCATCCCTGGCCTCTACCCAGTAGATGAGAATATCACACCTCTCTCCCAGTTGTGAAAACCAAAATGATGCCACACATTGCCAGATGTCCTCTGAGGGTCAAAGTCGCCCCCAGTCACAAACCTCTGCTCCACAAATTCAGACCATATTATAGGAGAAAAACAAAAACAGAAAAAAGACTAACGTTCATCTAAAATAGATTCAGTTACGGGAACATGTGTATATTAATATTTAAAAGTGTATCCTATTTAATGCAGTTTTTAAACTCTTACCATAGATTTCTTAGATTTGAAATCTTAAGACTTCTTTATAAATGCTATATAATAATGAAAAAGATTGTTTCTTACAGAGCTAAATGGTATATACAATTCAATAGAAAAATTCATTCTTTAACTCTGCATAATGTATTTATAATCCCAGGGAAGACTGTTTTATGTAGCAAGTATTTATTTTATTGATAAGTAAAAGTAATAAAAACTTATCATATTGAAAAAAAAATGCACACAAACGTCTCTAGTAAAGTGTATGGGCTTCCATGTCAACGACCACTCTGTAATTTCAGTTCTCATTCAAGCCAAGGGAGAGCTGCTTTCTCTTGAAATTTATTTTTTTAGCAAAACCAAAGTTCATTTCTAATTTTATTGCCAGCTCTGGATTTCCTTCTTTTTTTTTTTTGTTTTAGAATATTGCTTGAAATTAATTTTGCATGCAAAAATGTGGAGAAGACACAATTCTCTATAAAACTTATTTTGATCCAATGTAATAAAATAGATTGTGTACATAGTTTTGCTTATAATAATATACAATTATCTCCAGGAAGATAAGCTACAGCTTTCGTCAGATTCACAAAAGTCTCCATGGTGCAAAAAAGGTTAAGAATAATAGCACCTAGGAGAGTGTCTTGAGAGCAGGGCCATCTTTGTGATCTTTCTCTCTTCCCAGAGCACCTAGGAGAGAGACTGTGCTAAACACCCAGGGATGCTGTTCAGGGGAGCCATGCTTTTCCCATTCCACAGAGGATGCTGGCTGCAAGGACAGCTGGCTGAATGAACAGGAATATTGATGAATTTTAATTTAAAAGCTGAGTGCAAATCTTTACTCCTTATCAAGAGGGGAAGCTATCTTCTTTATTAAGTACCTGACAAATTGAAAAAGGAAAATCTGTCTTGGAGAATATAGAATGAAATTTATTTCCTTTGGTTGATACCATAAAATGGCAAAGCAGAATATGTTTCTTTACTTTAGTGCAATTCTACCCTGGATTCATTAAGGTCAAAGTCTTTAAAAATGAAAATAAATATCTAAAGTGTGTTAATATGCAGAATAAATCCCCAGAGACCCCAGGCAAAGAGAGTGAATCCAGGACCAAGGAACCCTGGAGGGAAAGCTAAGCTGGAGAACACAATAGCAGACATGGTTTCTAATCCCTATGGTGCCTGCCCAAGGAATGGAGAAAGCTCTCAGCATCTGAAATAGATGGCACCTCTGAGGTGCTAAGTTCTAAGTACCTTCATCATACATTAAATCCACTAGGATGACTCTGGTATATGATTAAAGATACATAGCGATTTTTTTTCAGGCAAAGTATGAGAAAATATTTTTTAATAATGTGGAACCTCAGTATTAAGAGTAGTGGGAGAGATGGCCCAGTAGGAGCCCACTGAAAAGGAAGTCCTTATTACACGGGGTCACAATGCAATTGACTGCTGGCCTCTGCTTCAACTCCTGCCTCTGGCACTGAGCATTTTCACTTGCTCTTCTCTGCCCTCCTCCCCACCCACCGAGAAACTGGTGGTCCCTGGCTCCTCTCCCTCTACACACTCTCCCCAGATGATTTCATCTACTTTTATGGTCTCAAGTACCATCTAAATGGACTTTGTTGACTGTCAAATCTGTGTTTGCATCCTGGCTCTACCTCTTATTTTCACAATTTGATTATTTTGGGGGAGTTGCTCACTCTCGCTGAAGTTTCAGGTTTTTGTTCAGATAATAGAAGTATTACCATCACAGAGTATTATGGGGATTAAATGAGAAATTTCCTATAAGCTCTTAGCACAGGCTTGGCCCAGAGCAATTATTCAATATATGAGAGCCAAAATAAATCATAACAACAACAAACATGCATATAATGCTTACTATGTGCCAGGGACTGATCTAAGAACTTTTTTTACATTAACTCATTTAATTCTCATAGTGGATGGAGAAAGTAAGGCACAGAAAGTTAGATAACCTGCCCAAGTTCACAAAACCAGTAAACAATGGACCTAGAATTCAGCTCAGGTGGTCTGGCTCCAGAGTCCATGCTCTCACACTATTAGACATACTTTGTCCCTCTGGCTATTAATATTATAAGTCACTGATAAGAACACAGCCTTAATCTCTCCCTTGAGCTGTCAAATCTTCCATCTTTTTTAAGAAAAGTGCCTGATGCTCCACAGGAACCTCAAGTACAACACGTGCAAAACCAAGCCTTCCCAATCTGCTCCTCCACCTGTGCTCCCTTCTTAGGAATGGATGGCATAGCCCTGGTGAGAAGCCTGGCATCAGTTAAGCTCCTTGCTTTCCCTCAATGGAGCCCCATCAGATAAGTCAATGACTGATTTTTAATTCCATCCCCAATATTTCTGTAGTTCAAGTCTTCATCATCTCTGGACTAGATAATAGCAGCAGCCTTCTAACTGGTTTCCCTGACTCTAGATCCCAAACCCAATTTCTCCTCAACTCATCTCCACAGATTAAAAATACAAATCAGACCATTTCAATCCTGTGCCTAAAGAATTAAAAACAGATTTGTTAGACCAGTAAGATCTGTCATGTCTGAATTCTGTCTGCTTTCCAGCCTCCACCAAGCCCCATGTCCCACTAACACTTCAGCATCCCCAGCTACTCTCAGGATTCTGTCTCTCTCTCTCTCTTTTTCTCTTTCTCTCTCTCTCTCTCAGTTGCACACCATGCTTTTGCACAGCTAGTATATTAGTCCCCATTTAAAAAAAAGTTATTCAGCTTATCTATTGAGAATACATTTAAAAAAATCACTGAGAAGATATGACCACTTCCTGTCTAACTCTGCTTACTGCTAAAACACCCACAAATTAAATCTGTTACTTGAAGGAATAAAATCACTTTTAAAACATAGTTATAAGTAAGCAAAAAAAAAAAAATGATTTAATCATCTTTCAAAACACAGAACTTCCAGAAATCACAAACCAACAGTATTTCATATATTCTGTTTTTAGCATAATAATACCAGTTTTGTTTTCTGAAAACTACACTGACTGATTTTCCTTCTGGTGCCGTATTGTGCTACCATGGTGACTAGCTGTCATTTCTGTTTGCTGAAGCCAAAAGGTTTCAAAACATAGAGACTTGACTGGTGAAAAAGCACAGGGGATTCAAGACCATTATCCCTGCTGCTCTGAATGTATAGTTATAATGTTGCCTCATCACCAAGAGCCAGGAAAGTTTTAGGTGATATAAATTTCTAGCTATCTATCTACACTTCCTCTTTCTTTCATTTCCATTTCTCCTCTAATCCAGATAAATTTACTTTGAAATGTATCTGAAACTGAGCGCCCCTTGATTGCCTGTTCCATATGCCCTAGCACTCAGAACAAAATCTCAGTAGTTGACAGACACCCATGTGCAGATGCTAGGAGAGCCTGGAGGGAAAGAAGAAATAGGACCTAGTTCTAAGTTCCTTTATGTCACAATGTTATTTTTTTTTTTTTTTACTTTTTATTTTGAAATAATTTCAAACTAACAGGACAGTTGAAAAAATAATACAAAACCCATACAGGGAACTCCAACATACCCCCCACCCAGATACCCAGACTACCAGTTTCAAGATTTTGCCACATTTGCGGTATCATTCTATCATCTATCTATCTATCTACTTATCCATCTGTCTATGCCTATCTCTTTCTCTCTATCTATCACTTATCTATGTATCTATGTATCTGTTTATCTGTTTTCTAAACATTTGAGAGTAGGTTGTATATGTCATGCATTTTGAACACTTAAAACTTAATACTTCCATGTTCATTTCCTGAGAACAAAGACATTCATTCATGTAATTACCTTAAGTATAGTTATCAGGTTCAAGAAATTTAAATTTGCTATTTATAAAGTTACACTTTATATTCCTTTTTGTTCATATGTCAAAATAATGTTCTTTTGGGCATTTCCTCCTCCATTATAAGATCCAGTGGAGGATTTTTTCTATTGCATTTAATTGTCATTGTCTCTTCAGTCTTTTTATAAATTGTGGAAACAAACATACAACATACAACTATAAACTTTGCCATCTCAACCATTCCCAAGCACACAATTCAGTGGAATAATCACATACCCAATGTTGTGGTTCTCTCACATGATGTTATTTTATCTCATAACCTCATAGGGGCAGTCTTGGGTAATGGTGGAATGCACAGGCTTGGGTGTCAGTCACCCAGCTCTTACATCAAGGTCTACCTAACACTTTCTAGCTGTGTGACCCTGGACAGTCCAAGGCCGTTTTCTCATCTGGAAAAAGCACATATATGAGAATTTGTGTGTGAAATGCATGAATAAGTATTGAATAATAAATAGAAGTTCTTATTTATGAAGCATAATAGAGATTAACAGTTTCAGCCAGACTATGTCCCAACATTGCAGGGGAGCAGGGCATGACTGAAGTCAACTCTCAACATTCAAGGACTAATATATATTTTTTTTTGGTTGATCAGCTCTCGAAAAATTTGAATAATATATATAGCAGTCAATGATTTTTCTTACTTTCACAAAATAATGAGCACAGTATAAATATTAAACCCAGGAATCTCTTTTACCTCCGGTCTTAAATTTATACTTAGCAGGGAAAAAATAAAAATCCTTCAAAAGTATTTGCAGTCTAAGAAGTACCTAATTGTATATATATCCAAACCTATCCTTGTCCCTGTATCTGTTATTGAGGATTAGCAAATTGGAGGGGGAGGAAATATATTTCAACAAAAAGTTCATATTCTACCTATGACTCTGTTTTGCTGTTAAATATATGCTATATTACTATAATTGGAAAGCTAAAAAGTGACAAAATTGTATTAACATAATATTTTTTAAAATTTATGGTAACACAATATTGTGAATGTAATTAATGTCACAAATTAAATATTTGAATACTGAAATTTTAGCTTGTATAGGTTACTGGAATAAAAACTTTAAAAACCAGACTGTACAACACAGTGAACTATAATGTAAATGGTGGACTATATTTAATAGTACAATTATAATAATTCTTTCATCAGTTTTAACAAAGGTATCAAACTACTATAAGGTGTTAGTAATAGAGGGGTATATGGGAAGTTTGTATTTTGCATGATTCTCTGTAACCTACAACTTCTCTAATAGAAAAAATACATATATATTTAAAATATATGGGGTATAATTACAAATGTAGCACATCAGACACAAGACAGAGACTCCCTGTGGGCATTAATTTTTTTATTTTTTAAAATAGCTGTACATCAATAAAATAGCACATTGTGCTAGAATTAGATAATTTATAGTTTTCAGTCAAATTAAACATGTTGCTTACCCTGTTCAAGTACAGAATAATCATGAATACATTTTACTTGATACACAGAACATTTGCTTCCATATTCCTAGGATGCATCTGGAATTATACCAAAGAAACTATAAACAGGAGTTATCACTGGTCTAGGAAGAAGAGAATGGACTTTTAGTTTTTTACTGTGTAGCTTTAAATTATTTTACCATGAGCAGCAGTGACTTTGTAAGAATGAAAAATATATTAAATAAGGATGTTATAAACTATTATAAAAGTGTTTCATTTTTGAAAGTTATTTGAGCTCAATAATGTGTAATAATGTAGTCATTTACTGATTGCTTTTGTGGCTCTGTCTCAATCCAGATATTAAACAAAGCTTAAACATAAAGAAATAAGACCTCTAGCAAATAAAACAATTTCGTTTTCATCACAGGAAATTAAAAGCTTGAAAGAGTTTAAGATCTTAGTAACTTTGTACCATAATCTGAGAGTACATAGCAGACTGTGGGTTTGGCATATTCCTAACAGTACCACCACTTTGTGGCTCCATTTCTTTTGTTTCTTAAAAAGGAAGTCTGAGGCAAGGCAGAGGAAGGAGGCAGTAACACGCAGGTCAGACCAGGTAGGGCATTCAAGTGGCTTATTGTGTCTGCATCAGATGCCCTTTTCAATCCTGTGCAAATTAGAGCCCTCAGTGGAACCAGAGAAAGCAAAGAATTCTAGTTCTTTTCTCTTATCTCTCCCCTCCTCTTTTCCCCCTTCACTCCCACCCTTCCTTGTCCCTTCCCTCCCTTTCTATGTAAGCAGAGAAGAAAAGAGAAATATCCAGTTTCCTTAAATTCTATTGATGGGTTTTCAATTTCAAATTCTTGACCACACCATGACAAATTTCTGTGTCATCAAAATGTCATTATTGTGTTCAAATGATTGTGTTGACATCATCCTTGCAGTCTTGCTGAACTTCTGTCATAGTATTTATCACACTACATTGTAGTTTTCCACTTTCAATATCCCTCTTCTTCAGTTATAGGACAAACTCACAGGGGCAAGAAGCATGTCACTTCACTTTGTATCTGTGATACCTAATACTGAGCCTGGCAGAGAATAAGTACTCAATGAATGGTATATAATGGTATGATGCATGTGAATGGCTGAGTGACAAGATGCTTAGATGACAGAAGGAATCAAAGGTACCCAAGATTAAATCAGAGAATCCAGAAAGTGAAGATAATTAGAAGACTTTATATATATTATAAATTCTGAAGACATACTAAAATCATGTACAAAAGTTGAAAGAGTAATCATATTCAAAAAGGTTATTTTATAAAGCACAGTGGAACTAGTTAATAGGATAAAAAAGCTAAAACCTATAGGCTGTATGTTCAAGGATAGACTAGTGCCCTTAAAATCTTATATTTTAAACAGACAGATTTTTCACCTTAATGTTTTCTTGATATTTTATTATGAATTATGAATTAATTATGAAGATATTCATTTGCAGAAATTTGGTGTTTTCAAATCTTTATTTTTAGCAAAAGAAAGCTAGGCCCACAAGTGTCATTGGCCTTGCAATCAGTCTTTCATAGAACCAAGATTACATCAGGGCACTCACAGTTCTATATATACATTCACAGCATAGAAAATACAAAATTAAATATCATCTTACAAAACAAATTCTCTGCTATATTATAATCAAAATTCTACTTTGAGTTTACAAAGCAAAATACAGCAATAATGGATTTAATGGTAACAATCTCCTGATGATGACTATGAAAATTAAAGATACTCATTAAGTTTCTTTGTTTATTGGTCAGTAATTGCAAGTTCAAATTGATCACAAGAAAGTCAAAATACCATTTTGACTATGGGTTTTGATTCACATTTCAAATATAAAACTTCAAGAACATTAATTATTATCACTTGACTAAAAAACTAAATTATTAAATATAAATATTTTAAGTGTATCAAAATATAAAGTCCATAGATAGGAAATTTAATAAGACCTGAAGTTGTACTTGAATGATATAAATCATGACAGTGTTTTTCCAGTTAGCATACTGAAAGCCCTCATGGGCATTGTTAGAAATGGTTTTAGCTGAAGAAGCGCCTTCGAGATACCCACTGAAATCTGCCCGAGGAGCACATGGAGACTCTGTGGCAGATGATGTGGGCAATGAGATGTTGTAGGAAGGGAGAGAATGTTCCTCGGTTGAGGTGGAAAGACGACCACAGGGTTCTTCTGAGTCTAGAAAGGCTTCTATACAAACGTCTTCAGCAACACACACATGAATAGCATTGATGTGTTTTATATCAACCATCTTCATAGAACTGGAGCCTGTATAAGAGCTGCAATAAAATTTTTCAGAAAATTGCTGCAGGTCTTTAAGTGTGGGCTTCCCATGTACGGTGTACTTTCCACCTTTCCAAGTTTTTATTGCAAAGTTCACTGGGTTCAGGTGAAGATAGTCATTTGAATTCCAGTCTTTCCTTACACACACTCCTTGTTCCTGACAGAGCACTTGGCTACACATTTTGGCTGCTAAGGTGACGTTGATTAGGTAAGGATTCAGGGTAGTCTTCATGTAATTGTCTAGGTTCACGCAAGATTGCTGTGAAAGTATAAGAAATTATAAGCTCAGAACATCAACAGCCAAGTTAGTTTTTATGTGAATCAATTCACTGCAATAAGCAATTTTTAAGGAATATTGAAAAAATAGATGCAGCAAGAGGTAGGGACTATTTTAACTGGTTTTACCTTAATAAGCAAGATAGTTTCGATTGTGTGGGTTTTTTGAAAACATTTCTAAGTAAGCTTCACATGCCATTTCATGCCACTGAATGATTGACTCTTGAGGCTTAACGTACCCTAGCCTGATCTTCCCCAATAGTTCATAAACTAATCAGGGAAGGCAGAATGGAGCAGCAGTTAGAGCATGGACTCTGCTCTATCTGCTGAGCTGTGTGAGCTTAGGAATCTCTCACTCTCTCTAAGACTTTGTTTCCTATCTGGCTGACCCTGGACAATTGCATTACCTGCCTATGCTTCAGCTTCATTATCTGTAATATAAGGGTAATTATAGCACCTACCTCAAGTGGTTGTTGTGAAGATGAAAAGATACATGGTATGTTAAATGCTTAACACAGAGCCTAGTATATCTTTAGTTAGTCCTCATAAATATTAACAAATGTAATGTGTCACATTTATCAGAAAAGTTTAAAGAGTTTTGGAAAGATGGTTTTTTAAATTTCCAGCTCAAAATAAAAAAGAACAGGTTCCTCTAGGAATGCTTTATAATACATATTATGTACAGTTCAAGTTATGGGTGAATTACGACAGCTCTTTTACAAATATGCGTATTTGGGAGAGTATGCATGGTGCGTAGTTGAAATGCTTCTTCCCAAAAATGGTACATTCTAAAACTTAGACACTGGCATTTTAAAACCATGGATGATAGTTGCTTTCTTCATGATCATAGTTCTATTGGCTGAGCTGGCTGGGCTAGTCCTTCAGCAGGCCAAAGAAGTAGTGGTGGATGGTCAGCAGGCAAAAGTCATGGAATCTTAGTATCTCGCACTTGAACCTATTTCTTTGCACCTTCCTTAGGATGATGCCCTCTGCAGTATACAGAATAATGGTCCCCCAAAATATCCATGTTGTAATCCCCTAGAATCTGTGAACATGTTACATTATCTGGAAATAGGGACTTTGCAGACATGAGTAAGGGTATGGACCTTGTGATGGGAAATTATCCTGGGTTATCTGGGTGGGCCCAATCTAATCACATGAGTTCTTAAAAAGCAGAGACTTTCCCAGATGGATAGAAAGAGAAGATGAAAGAAGAAAGAGGAGAAAGTCAAAGCATGAGAGAGATTCAATATGCTATTTCTGGCTTTGAAGAAAGAGGAAGGGGGCCACAAGCCAAGGAATGCTGGTGACATATAGAAGGTAGAAATGGCCTTCCACTGACAGCCAGCAAATAAACACAGATCACAGTGTTACAGTCATTAGGAAACGAATTCTGCCAACAACCAAATGAGCAAGGAAATGGGACCTCCTCTGAATAGTAACACAGGCTTGTGGACACCTTGATAGTAGCCCAGTGAGACTCATGTAGGACTTCTGACATAATGAACTATAGGTTAATAAATTTGTGTTGTTTAAGCTGCTATGCAGTAATTTTTATGGCAGCAATGGAAAACCAACTCATCACCTCCCTTCTTAACTCTCTAGTGAATTTCCATGAGGTTTGGGATAAAATTCAACTTCTTCTCTTGACTTTTACACAGCCTGACATGGTAAAACTCTTCCTTTTCCTTGTATATCCTTCACTCACTCACTGTACCTCAGATACAATGGCTGTATCATCACCATGGCAGGTTTCACTTCAAACTTTTGGGACTCCTGCCCCTAGTCTTACGACTGCTTGGAATGCTCACTCCTTTGATTTTTAATAGTTTAGCTTTGTCATGTCATGCAGATCCCAGTTTTAATTAGACAATGCTCTCCTCAGACACGTTTCCTGTACACTTTCTCAGATCTCTCTGTTTTAACTCTCTGCATAACATTTATTACCCCAAAGGTTTTTCTCATTAGTGTATTGTTTTTATTCCTTCAACTTGAATGTAAGCTCCATATGTTCTTTGTCAAAATTCTTCAACACTCTATCCCCAATGCCAAAGATACATGAGAATTTATACCAAAAGTTCAGATGACATTATTGTTGCCTCTTCAACTACCCAGATGATAACAATCTGGCATCACTGAATGCAGAAATGGAAAACAAGCACTCTGCCATTACACAGTATGGTAGTATGGTACCAAGTAGCTCACTATTATATTATCTCTACTGTGCAGATACAATACCTGTAAATAAAATCAAAAGCATGTACAATAATAACATGAAATAAAATAAGTGACAGTATTTATTACTTTTGGTTTAATATAATTTAATTTAAAGCTGTTAATCATTTAATTTTTAATGATGACTATATTTAAAATCAGTTCTAAAATCTCTGAAAATCTGACAATCATATTTTGCAAGCTAAGGCCAGCAGGAGCTGGCTTCAGCCCACTGCTCAATCTAATGGAGTGGAATGGAAGAAAATGCTTTGCATACATTTGAAAACAATTGTTATAAGTCAATTCCAGTAACTCCAAGTAAACTTGCAATTAGAAGTTTCTTAAGTTGTCAATGAATCAGAGGAAGCATGACATATCAGAGGAAACATGACTCAATAGAGTGTCAATTCTATTGATTACCAGTGACATAGTGAGAACTAGAACTAAAGATAGAACCAGCAATAAACATGATCATAAACTGAGAAAGACAGCAGAAATATTTAAAAAAGAGTAACCCTCAGGACATTCCAAGCAGGGACGTTAAGTAGAAGATAGTCAAAAGTTAGACAAGGATTGACACTGTGTGAATAATACTGAAGATGTATTGGGAATCACGCTAAAAGAATGTGTATCTAAGATTAAGTACCATTAAAAAACAAGCATAACACCTAAATAGTATCACATTCTTACTCATTGGGAAATGCCTGATTAATAAAAGGGTGATGTCTTCAGTTTAAAAAAAAAAAAGTAATATGGAGAATTTAGAAATGGTCCATCATAGAATTAAAAGGACCTTTGAGAAATATGAATTTGGGAAAACAAAGAAATATAGAAACTAGGAGTATACTTCAGAGGATTAAAATTTTTAAATGACAGTTTTATGACATAAAAGGATTTTCCCAAGGGACATACATGTTTCTCAGTACTTACATTTTCTGTTATTTCTTTTCATTGGTGATCAAATCATAGACACCAGAATTATACCAAACAAGAAGGAAGGATTCAGATTACCTTGAAAGAATTTCATAAAGGTGGTTGCTGTTAAATACTTTTAAATGTTGTCAGAGTAAGGCTGCTCTCTCTGAAGGAAAAGAGAGGAATATGATTGTTCCCAAGATTTCTTCTGGTCTTAGAGTATAAAGTCTATTCCCCATAGATCTTAGGAAAGGACCCCTGTGCCATGAGCTTCATTAGATATTCTCCATTGCACATGAGTCCCTAGTATTTCCACATCCATCACAGAAGGAAAAGTTCAACTCCAATTCAGCAGTATTCATGAAACAGCTTTGCTCTTGCACTGAGTCAAGAGGATTTGAAGAGGTGGTGGAAGAGACAACAGATGTAAAAAAGGAAGAGAGAAAAGGAATAGGTCATAACTGTGAAATGTCTTTTGAGGTAAAGAAATATGTTAGGACAGAATGAATACAATTCATACTACACAGAGACAATTTTTACCTGAGAAAAAGTTTTGTTTAAAATTTTGCTTGAAAGAAACACTACTAGAAATAATCTGTGAAAACAAGAAGGGTTTCTTTTTCCTTTCCCTTAAGGAAGATTTGGACAATTTTGGGTGTATTGCATAATATTTTCAAAACCCTTTTCCTGATTGCCCCCATTCCTCTCACTATCCAGCCTCCAGAAAACACTCAACGTCTCCTCCTAGCGTCTTTCTCATCTCAAGGCTATCATATTCAAGCCAAAAGCCTTGGCACCGCCTCACCCACTTCTTAAATCCCACCTTCATATCCACTCCCTCTGCCAAAACTTCTATTGCTACTATAGGACTATATTCATAATTCATCATACAAAGACTTGCCAGCACTACCACCAATAACCCTGTGGTCCATGCCATCACCTGCATTTTCTCCCTACTTTCACTCTTGTGCTCCTACAATCTAATCTCAACTTAGGCAAGTACTTCTAATATGCTGGTCAGAAATTGACATTCTCTACTCAAAACCCTCTGATGGCTTCCCATCTCAAAGTAAAAACCCATCATTACCTATGAATCCCTACCACTGACTGCTATCTCACTGACCACAACCAGTACCACTCTCTTCCTTGCTCAAGCATCCCAGTCACACTTAATCTTCCAGTTCCTTCTTGAAAATGTCAAGCACATTCCAGCCTTAAGGACATTGTTTTTACTGTTCCCAGGTGTCCAAGGACTTGCTAAAGTAGCATCCTGTCAGAGGCACCTTCTATGACCACTCCATCTAAAATAGCACCATTCCATCCCTCTCCATCCTTCCTACACTGCTTCATTGTTTTCACTGCATTTATATTTTAAAATCTAACATATTATAAACATATTATACCTGTATAAACTGTATTTCCACTTATGAGAATGTACGTACATGGCAAAGGGACTTTATTTTGTTCACTGCTGTATTTCCAGCACATAAACGAGTACCTGGCTCCCAGAAACAACAGGTGTTCAATAAATCAGGCGTCAACAAGCATTTTCTGTAGAGGTCCCTGCAGTAAATACTCTAGGCTTTGTGGACCATACAGTCTCCTTCATGACGACTCGGCTTTGCCTTTGTAGTGCAGCAGCCTCCATAGACACATACCTAGACATATGAGCATAACTATGTTCCCATCAACTTTTTTTATAATTACATTTTAATAATGTGTTTCAAGTACTTGGATTATATCAGTCATAAAACAGGCCAAGATCCCTAGCCTACTGGAGCTCACATTATAGCAGGAAGAAGACAATGAGCATTATCACGGTAAATGGTGGTGAGGTACTATAAAGAAAGAAAAAGTTCAACAAGGCAGAGGAGGTGGTGCTATAGGGAGGAGTTGCTATTTTAAAGAAGGTGCTCAGAGTAGGCCACATTGAGGTGTCTTTGCATCTGACTCAGCCATGCAGGTACTTGGGGGAGAGTGAGTGTTCTAGGCTGAGCAAACCTCCAGTGCAAAGGCCCTAAGACAATCTTTCAGTAAATCTTGAAAGACATTGAAATTTTAGTTTTATGTAATGTTCACACATAGTGCAATACCAGTCTTTTTTTCCCCAGCCATATAAAATTCTAAAAGCCATTCTTAGCTCATGAGCTGTAAAAAACCTGGCAGTGTGTAGAACTGGCCTATGAGTTTTTTTGCTGATCCCTATAAAAAGCAGTCCTTGAATGACCAAATGAATGAATGAATGAAATATATACTCAATAAACAATACTTGAATGTGACTGAATAAAAGAAGGAATGAAAGCACACTGACTACTTTTGAGAAGAGATGCAGCACAGTTTAGCAGAACAAAACACTTAATCTGCTGTCGAAAGACTGAGGTTGTAATCTTATTTTTGCTTCTTACTATCCACATAACCTTGAAAATTTCAGTTAATCTCCCTGAATTTCTTTCCTACCTGAAAACAGGTACAATATTCTGCCTTATAACCTGACTACAGAAATGCAAGATATTTTGATTCAAGCAGCTATAACTGAGCACCTACTACTGTGAATAGCTGTGTGCTATTCAATAACCTCAAAACACTAATGGTAAAAATGTTATCAAATATTGTCTATCAATTCAACTTACCCTACTGTAGGTTAAATTGAAGCTTCCCCAAATGACAGATCCAGAGACACCCAATGCAACACTTTCACCAATTGTACTCACAAGGTCATCCTGGTAAATGTAAGAGAGTTAGCAGGTAGGCATAAATGAAAATATTGTATATAGGATAGCAGCACCAAAGCTAAACATGCTGATCCAGTAAGTTAAATATTCCCTGACCATTTATTTCTATCTTTTACACAGCTACTGCCATACTATAATAAAAATTCAAACTATAGCTTATTGGTATAATTACTTCTATTGACAAGAGAACAGAAAATGGGGGACAAAAAACCTGAGTTAATACACTGTCTATGCTACCTAATTTTATCTAATTCACCACGAGTGCTAAGATTTTGTGCATTTACATTAAAAAATAAACATATTATTCTTTTCTTTTTAGATAACAATATAGAGCTACATGTATGCACATTCCTAAATGATATTAAAAGCTATATTTTGTTCCTTTCAAAACTAATGTTAAATTCCACCAAACACCACTTGTGGATGTTATTTCATAGCCCTCATACCTTGATTTAGTTACCTGAGAAAGGTATCTTGAAGATGCATCAGTAAGAACTGGGCGGGTATATACAAAAACTGGAATTGGACTTTCAGCATTGGGTAGTTTAGAGACACGAATGGCTTCTTGAACACGATTACGGGCAAAGAGTACAGCTTTTGGAGAAGACGCTAGGTGACTATTCAAATAAATGGATGGAAAAAGGGCAGAGCTTTCCTTCCACAACCAATGAAGCTCATCATTTCTTCTCTTTTCTATATCAAGGCAACTTCCATTGTATCTGGGTTTACTATAATCATGGTTGTAACAATCAGGAAAAAGATAATAACCCCATAAGTAATTTGCCCGAAGTGACTTTCCTAATTTTAAAGTCTCTTGCATAAAACTCTTTGCTGCCTTTTCAAATTCTACTTTGGCTACCTTGGTGGCCTCTGAGACACTAAGTTGTATATTGTGTTGCTGAACCAGTTCAATAGACAGATTCTTGTAAACATCTTTAGGTTTCCAGTTTCTTTCCCAGGTAGGCCTCCAGTTTTCCCAGTCAATGACAGCCAAGCCCACATGGTCTCTGGGCACAGTCTGAGAAATGTCATTGGCAGCTGTGTCCAAATGCGATTTTAAGGATCCCATCTGGGGGATTCCTCCATTCTCACTTGCACCTGTCACTTCATTTATATGAGGATAATAGCCAAGTCTATCAGCGTAAAATAATGTAATATCTTGCCTTGTGACATCTTTTTGAGGGCTTCCTACTAAAGGGAAGAGGCTCAGGTCTAGCAGCACATTAAACTTGTTAGCACAAAGTTCAGTTGGGGCATTCCAGGCCAAGATGAAAGGAACATTTGGAACAAGAGGAGGTGCTCGGAAATTCAGAGCCAGGCAACATGGAATCAGAAAAAAGGTGAACACTGCTTGGGATGCTCCGTTGAACCCAAGGAAGCTCCCAAAGAAGATGTGCTTGAGCCTTAGCACTCCCATTGCAAAGAGCAATGGCTATGGAAATCACTTCTTTCTTCCTACCCACTTGATTACCCAATATTTGGTGCAAGATGTAAGTAAAGAAATGGGTAATGGATAAAGGGATATAATAATTATATCACATTTAAATATTCTTCTTGCTTCTTGTTTCAGGATTGTTTTGCAACTGAAAAAAAAAAGAAATATAGAATATATTGTTTGTTATATTGCATTTCTGTATCAGAACTTGTATGCTTTACCAAGTTCTCAACTTTCAGGGCAGTTTTAGAAGATGGAGGACTTACTCCAGTGTTTGAATCAATAAAATTATTTCCTTTTATATAATATAAACTCCATTCACATTTAGCTGACATTTTTTTGTAATCTTTCCAGATGATAACTGAGCCTCTATAGAGGTGAATGCAGATATTTACTTTTTTATTTCCTAGGTGTGCAGAACCAAAAATTGCCCAAGGAAAGCCTGTCGAATGAAAAGAAATTTTAAGTCTATCCTCTCATTCTTGTTAGTTGCTTGCTTAAAGACCGCTTCATAGTGTTCTGCGAAATATTGAAAACCTCTCAGAATTTTGAAATAAACCTTAGTTGTTTTTTTTTTGTTTTTTTTTTTTAACAGGGTAGGAAAGGTAGAAGGCAAAATTCACTTCTGCCAGAGGTAATGAGCCAACAGTTTGCTGGAAACTTTTTAATCACTCAAAATATCCTACCAAGGGACAAGCTGAAATGCCATTTAAAGCATTGCTCCATCACATCATATACTAATGTACACTCATGTTAAAAGTTTATGGAAATGCATACATTCCTCTGAAAGCATTGATTCTGGCCTGGCTTAATAATGAAAGTAATATATAAACTTTTTCCTTTTTATACTCTCTGATAAGCAATCCCTTGTTGTCATTCTGATTGCTGGAATGTGAAGACTCGCAGCAAATTTTTGGTACATAAAAATGGCCTAAACCTAGGAAAATTAAACTGTTTATCATTTAGCACCTGGTATTGGCAAAAATTACCTATAAGAAAACATATTTAAATGCTCTGTAATTCTAGGAGGAAATTCGAACTTTTCTCTTTCATTAGATTAGTAGTGTGCCACCATGCGAAGTCACAATGAGAATTATGCCATTGTTTCCAGGAATATGTGTCCTTCCCTTGGAAAATTTTTCTATTCCTTCCCATACATGATAAAGAAATGGCCCTAAAGCTAGCTCCATAGTCAGAATAAAATAAAATCTTGAGAACCATTAGAGTCTCATATTTTTGAGGGTAATGAATTTTTCCCTAATGAATGTCACCTCCAGTTACAAGTTACAGTGAATCCAAGGAAAAAGTTTTGAGTAAACTTTTAAAAGAAAACAGAATAATATCTCCAAAGCAGAAAACTCTATGTACAAATTTCTCCTCTTACAGCAAAAACTTGTACAAGTTTTCAAGACAAGATAGGAGACTTCAAGTAAGATTATTTTCTAGGAAATTTCTTGTTAAACTATGATGTTTTATAAATAACTTGGCCAGAAATAGATATCATACACTTGATTCAACAAGAGAAGTTGATACAATTTTTACTGGTATTCCTTTTTCCTTTCCCTTTTCCATTTTCTAGCAGTAGTAGTAGTAGTAGTATTCCTCTCCATTTGTTCCTTCCCATACCTTTGTCATAACTTTGTCCATGCTGTCCCCACATAGAATTTGGCACATGCTGGAGATCCTCAAGGCTAAAGAAATTGCTAAACCTTAATCTATGTATCTACTACCAGGCACAATTAAATGACAAACTACTCAGAAAACTAAGGAGGAAGTCTTAAAAATGTGGCACATTATACTCAAACTTCTACATAGAAAGACATAATAGTTTTTCCCTAATGGGACCTGCAGTAAAAAGAAAAATCAACAACCTACCTTTGAAGTAACATTCAAAAAGTTTTCCTCTAAAATATCTTAGGTCAGAAATTGCTTCAGACAATCTAAGAGCACTGCAGTATTTAACCTGTTGGGTGAGAAAAGCCAGCCCTTTGCCCAGTTCAAGACTTAATCTTTCGAGATATTGTGTGATAGGGAAGGGAAACCTGTGGGGGGGGGGGGGGGCGGGCACACACACGTGCACGTTTTTGTGCACGTGTGAGTTGTTTTAATCCCAATAAATTCAAGTGCCTGTGGCAGAATTAGCTAGCCTGATAAATTAACATAAGAATGTTATAAATTTCTAAATTAGCATTTGAAATGAGTTTAAGAGCCCAATGGTAAAACAAGCCTCCATCACAGTTGTTTTCATTGCTAAGCATTTTGTTAATTTAAGGATTGATTTCTGTAGTGTAATACAGATGAAAAATAAATTCTAAGGCTCAATTTTCAAGGTAATGCAGCATTTACTATAACATTTAGTCACTTCTCTTTACAAAATTTATAAAGTAAACTAGAATTAATATTCTCAAAATGATAAAGAAAACCATGTTTGAAGTTTTTTATAGTTGTACTATTTTTGAGTCCTGCCCCTTCTCCTTAAAGTGGGAAAGAAGGGGAATAGGGAATAAAGAAAAACCAACAAAATAAAGGAATCCCTCAAGAGTAGTCCCTAGAATCAAATTTTATTTTAATTGCTCTGTGGAACATAGAAATATAATTTACACATGCTCATTTTATACCAAGTTTGTCCTGTTGTGCCATGGTATAATTAGGAAATAATATATCTAAGAAGTTATGAAACCATAGTCTGATTAAACATAAAAGGTAAATATTGAATCCTTAAGCAAGTTATATTTATAGGTTAAAAATAATATGACTTTGGCATTTTAAATTCATGACAGGTGAATACCAAAGGTGTTCTTGAACAGAATTCCTTTGGAACAGTGTAGTGGACCCCGACAACTCCTTTTTCATTCCCTCCACCCCTACAGCCAAAGCAGCTCCCTCCCTAACTAGGTTGCAAAATTTCCTTTTCTCTTTTTCCTGAAAATCCCATCTATACACCCCATACATAAGTTCTTGTTTTAACAGCTCCAGCCAGACCAGACTTAATTCGAATTAACGGAGACCTGAACTTAAAATGACCCTGGGACATAAAATATTCCTGCAAGACAAATCAAAATAAGAAGAGACAACAGTAAAGAGGAATATCGGACCCGAAAGAAAGCAAGAGGTCTGACTATAACAAATTCCAGCAACATCACAAGCCTACTCCTCAAGATAACAGAACCTATCAGCCACTATAATAATCAACTTGCAATCCCTAACTTAAAGTAGACAAAGCCAATGAATAGCCAACTTGCAATCCTAAATTTGACGGCTTGCTAGCCAATCTCAATGTGCTGATAGCCCTAACATCCCTAGTTCCACCTCCCTCTGTTTAATCCAGTAAATATCCCTCACCTTACCAGCTCGGAGACACAGATCTGAGGAATTATTTATCCTCCTGTCTCCACGAGGCTAGCCTTTGCTAAACACATTTTTCTCTTCTCAAGATCCTGGTATCTTGATTTTGTGTGCATCAGGTGAGGACTCACTTTTGAGCCATAACAACAGTGTGTATATGCCTGTAATGACATTCCATCTGAAGTAACTTTGTAAACTTCAGAGGCATTGTTAAAGAACTTATAGAATATGCCTTTAATCGTAAGATTAGATTACTTGTTCTGATATTGTTTCAATAGCTGCATACTAAATGAATTAGTTAAACGAATGAACTTCATGTATTTGACTTTCAGTAAACTCAAAGTTATAGACAATTGTGATGTGAATATGTTCTAAACAAAAACTAAGGCATGCCATCCAGAAGCCACAAATTGGAAACATTCAGAAGACAAGCATGTATTCTATAGTCAAGCATGAGGCACTGACATGACCAGATATGACTGAAACTGGGTAACTGAATAAAGAAGAGTCTCTAAAATCTAGATGCCAATTAAAACACAATAACTTCCCTGGATATGCTCTTTGCAATTCCCATTGTTGAACTGCAAGCAGAGCTCAGTGATGTCTGACTTAATCAACCCAACCTACCAGCTTTATAAAGCTGAGACCAATTCCAGTTGTAGAGGACAGTAACTCAGCTGCCTAACACTAACAGGCAAAGGGCTTCAGACCAAATTAAATCAGACTTTAAGATTAACAAACAACTCTGTTATTAGTGGGTGTCTTTCATTATGAAGTTGACACAGTATAAAAGTCATAACATGGGATATGAATTGCAATTGACCTTCCATTAGCAATCATCAATATTTCTCTTCCTTTGACCAGTTAGATGATTTATGATTTTTATTTCTTTGAATTGGCAAAGTCATAGTTACTAAATCTTCTACCTTTGGGATTATATTAAAGATCCAAATGACCATGGTAGTAAAACAAAAACAAAACACATATATATGGATAAATTTTTGTCCAAAGGTGATAGAAACTTCATTGCATCAAATGCCACCAAGCACATTTACCAGCGCTAAAGATAAATGCTACCCTCAGATGCTTAAGGAGAAAGCCACTGGAATCAGAAGCTGCAAGCAATGCACCTGGGAGCAAAGGACCAGAAGATGCCAGCCACATGCCTTCCCAGATGACAGAGGTGTTCCAGACACCATTGGCCTTTCCCTCAGAGAAGGTATCTACCTCTTGATGCCTTAATTTGGACATTTTCATGTCCTTAGAACTGTAAAGTTGTGACCTGATAAACCCCCATTGTAAAAAGTCAATCCATTTCTGACATACTGCAATTCTGGCAGCTTAGCAAACCAGAACAACAATATGTAGTTGGGTTATGCTTTTTTATCCATTCTGTCAATCTCTGCCTTTTAGTGCAGAGTTTAATCCATGTACATTTGAAGTCACTACTGATAATGCAGGACCTTCTTCTGGCATTTAACTATTTATTGTTTGTAAATCTTATACCTTTTTTGTCCCTCAATTCTTTCATTAATGCCTACTTTCATACTTATTTAATTTTTGTTTTGAATCATATTGAGTTATATCTCATCTCTCTGGATATATTTTTCAGATATTTGCCTTGTGGTTACCATGCAGTTAAAACTATATAACAATGATATTTGACTTAATACTGTGATGGTTTGGTTCACATGTCAACTTAGCCAGGTGATGTTACCCAGGTGTCTGGTCATGCAAGCACTGGCCTAACCCTTACTGCGAGGTCATTTATGGCTAGTCAATAAACCAGAAGGCTGGTTTATTAAATCATTAGTCAATTGGCTGCAGCTGTGACTGATTACATCAATGAAGGGCATGTCTTCTACAATGTGAGAATGCAATCAGCTGGATTTAATCCAATCAGTTGAAGACTTTTAAGCAAGACAGATAGAGGACCTTCACTTCTTCTTCTGCTAACCAGTGAAGTATTTCCTGAAGAGTTCATTGAAGATTGAAGTTGCCAGTCCATTCCTGAGGAGTTCATCAAACATCTTCATTGGAGTTGCCAGTTTGCTGCCTGCCCTATGGAATTTGGACTCGTGCATACCCACAGTTGCGTGAGACACTTTTATAAAATCTTATATTTCTAGATATCTCTTGTTGATTCTGTTTCCCTAGAGAACCCTAACTTTACTTCAATTGCATACATGTACTCTGTTCCCATACCCCTCCATAATCCCACCTTTCTTGTAATTATTACAAATTATATGTTTGTACATTGTGTGTCCAAAACCATAGATTTATCATTACTTTATTACTGCTACCAGTGGTCTCTATTTCTTCATGCCACTTTGAACTACTGTCTAGTGTCCTTTTCTTTTGAGCTGAAGCTCTTCCTTTAACCTTGCTTTCAGGACAGGTCTAGTGATGATGAACTCACTCAGCTTTTGTTTATCTAGGAATGTCTTAATATGTCACTCACTTCTGAAACAAAGTCTTGTCGGATATAAAATTCTTGGTTATTATTTGTTTTCTTTTAGCACTTTAAGTATTTCAACCTACTGCTTTCTTAACTCCATGGGATATGATGAGAAATCAGTACTTAATCTAATTGGAACTCCCTTATATATAACACGTTGATTTTCTCTTGCAGTTTTCAGAACTCTCTCTTTGTCCTTTGCCTTGGATACTTTGATCAGTTTGTGACAAGGCATTTTTTTCTTCAAGTTTATCCTATTTGGAATTCTCTGGACTTATTGGATGTGTATAATCACATCTTTTGATAAGTTTGGAGAGTTTTCTGTCATTATTTTGAATATTCCTTCTGTCCCTTTCTTATTCTTCTGAGACCCTCATAATGTGAATATTGGTATGCTTAATGGTTTCCCAGAAGTCTCTCAGGCTATTTTCACTTTTTATAATTCCTTTTTTTCTTTCTGCTCCTCAGTCTGTCTCATGTCAGTTTTCTTCTCTTCAAGTTCACTGATTCTTTCTCGTGCCAAACCCAATCTGTTGTTGAAATGCTCCTGGGAATTTTTCATTTCAGTTATTGTGGTTGTCAACTATAGGAGTTCTGTTTGGTTCCTTTTTAAAATTTCTATCTCTTTACTAAGATTCTTATACTGCAAATTCATTGTTTTCCTGATATTTAGTTCCTTCTCTGTAATTTTCTTTATCTCCTTAAGCATATTGAAGATTTTTTTTTAAGTCTTTGGTATGGCCACTGCCTGGTCTTCTTCACTGACGGATTTTTATCATCTTCCTTTGGAGGAGCCATCATTTCCTCCTTCTTTGTTTGTCTTATAATCTATTGTGCACAGTGTATGTTTTGGTATTTTAAAATGTTAACACTAGAATTTATTTCCTGAGAAACCTCTTTCTTGAGTTTGTAACGAGCTGGTGATACAACGGAGTTCTTGAGAGTCAGCCCTTCCGTCAGGAACGTCTTCCAAAGAAGAACGCAAAGTGCAAGGTCCTCCTTGTCTTTTCTGGGCCTGTTTCATTTCCTGGGCTTGTGCTTGCTAGTGGCCATAGGAGTTCCTGTGTATACCTCTTCAGGGTTTTCCATGGCAGGACTTAAAGCAGGTAAGATTTTGCCCTAGAGAATCTGCCTCAGTTGTTTCTGACACTGCCTTCCTTGCCTCAAGCTGCTTTTGCATGGAGGGTAAATTCTGGGAGGAGGTGCTAAACAGAGAGCCATTTCCCAAATTGGTGTATCCCAGCCAGAAGTCAAGAGACCCAGAAAGGGAGCACAGGCTGTCTACAGACTGTGCTGGAGAGGGGATGAGGGAGGGGTCTTCTGCAGTGCTGAGAAAGCATACCATCTTTAAGTCTTCTCTGCTGCCTTTGTCTGGGACAGGTAGAAGGATGAATGGCATTAATGCAGGGCTCCCAGTGATCCAGTGATCCAAAGTAGCTAATCAAAAGCTGTAATCATGATCATCCCATGCCCACCCCAGATCTTTTTAAAGTGATATTTTATGTCCCCTTCTGGCACCAGCAAACTATGCCAGGGTCCAGACCCTACTGCTACTCACTGTGAGAGTGGGGGATGGGTGCTAGTAACCACCACAAAAAGAGAGCCACTTCCTGGTATTTGCCATAATTGACCAGCCTCTTCCTCGCTTTTCTCTGGATGATGTACAGGGTTCTACTGGAATCTTGAGTTTTGGAATAGTTAATTCAGACAGTTCTTATCTGTGTAATAGCTGGTCTGGTGGAGGAACTGTTTCCTGGAACTCCTAATTCACCAATTTTCCTCAATCTTCCTCCTTTCTGGTTTGAGTTCTGTTATGCAACAGCTGGAGGATCCAAGTTTTCTAATTCTTAGGTATCAATTACCTCTTAAAAGTTTATAGGTAATACCTATGTCTTTCTAACTCCCATGGATACTGGAACATGGGTGCTGTTATTTATTTATAAGAAACTATGTAAGTCTGGTGCAAAGTTATATCCTCTGGATCACCTGTATTATTAAATCTTGCCTATTATTGGTCATTCGCATTTACTCAAAACTATAAGACAAACTGCTGAAACAAGTTATGCAGGAAGTTGGTTTCTACCTTTTAGAATCCATAAAAGCCAATGTATGTGATTATATTAAAGACTTCCCAAGAAAAAAAAATAGGGATGTTGAGTTCCTGGCCCAAGAACACCAAAGAAACATTTACCATGTCATCTTAGTTTGCCAGACCTGTTATCACAAATACCACACCATGGTGTGGATTAAACAATAAGGATTTATTGGCTCATAGTTTAGAGGCTAGATGTTGTCAAGGGTATGCTTTTTCCCTGGGTCAGTAGTGTCTGGTAATGATGATAGTCCTCCATCACATGATGATCTCTCTCTCTAGCTTCTTCTGAATTCTGTCTTCTTGTCTGAATTTACTCTTTTTATAAGGTCTGCATTCATACATATCAGTGATCAATATGATTCAATTTGGCATCATCTAAAAAGGAATAGAATCTCTGAAGATCCTATTATGAAATGAGTCCAAATATTAAATGATAACATTTGCAAATGTCCAATTTTTGAATGGGTTCATAGGTTTTTTTTTTAATCTATAAAATGGGAATAATAATAGTAACTACCTCATAGGATGGCTGTGAAAATGTAAGGAAATATAAATAAAGCACTTAGCACAGTGCCTGGCACATAGTAAGTACTCAGTAAACAAAAGCTCTTCCTGTTATTATTATTAATCAATTCCCTTCCCCCATCCTCTTCTGATGAAAGGCAGTGAAAAGCATGAAAAAAGGAGTCAAAGCCCAATACTATTCAATGATTCATGGGGCTGCTAGCATTAAAGCTTCCCTAAGTCCAAAAAAAATTTTTTAACCAAATATGGAAGTCATTGAAAAATTGTTGTAGTGGAAATGAAATACTCAGCAAATTAGCTTCAGTGGAGCCAAATGTGATGATTGTGCTGTGCCTTGGTAATGGCATTCACCAAAACACAGTGTTTTCTGAGAAGTAGGTAACCTACACAAGGGTCTCCTTGGAAGTAAAAATCTGCAGGTCAAACTGACTCAAGCCTTTGTTTCATTAATTTTGCTTCCACTTTGCATATTTGCAGGGGGGTCCATTATGAACACAACCTAATCAAATTCAGACTTTAAGCTACCTTACTCAGCCATATTGAAATATTTTTTCTGACTTGTAAAAAGTGAATTATCTTGAAAGGAATAAGTAAGTGACATTTAAAACAAAACAATGGCAAAACAAGTTACTAATATAGAATCCAAATATTTTGAGACTGTTTGGTAGTCATTTATCAGTCTGGCCAAACAGGCTGATCCTGTTTCTTTTTCACAAAAGAGGATGTAGAGCAGTCACCAAAAATCACAGAAGCAGTGGTTAATAAGATTAGTTCTCAGTATCAAACTCAAAACAATATACTTTGCTTATTATCACATCTGCTAAGCTTACAAGATACGAGCAATCAGTAATAACCATTATCATCATTGTTATACATAATACATCTAGTACATAGCATACATCAAAATGTGACACATGCAATACCAAAAAAAAACACTACAATTTCAACCCTTTAAGTGCCATTATAAAAATGTATTAACATCCATAGTTATCTCAGCCCCTTTACAATATTCCATATAAACGTGAATACATTTACCCTTGTGGATGGATGAAAAGTCTAGACAGGTGTGTTTGCCTTCTCACCAAGAGCAGAGGAGAACAGGAAACCTACGACAAGAGGAACAGGATCTCAGTGTGAGAGTCACAGGTGACTAAGGATCTGGCTAGTTGATGACAGGATGGGAGTGTCCCTGAGACTCACCAACTGAGAGAAGGCATAGGAAAGGAAGGAAATTTAGAGAGCATCTGAGAAACTAACTCTGAAGATGTCCTGCAGGAATATTCATTAGGATTGGGAGTTATTCAGCTTCAGAATTTTTGAAGAGTTTGGACCAAGAATGAAGTTAAAGGCAAGATCTTTATAAAAGTTTTCCTTGGCTAGGAAACTACCAGAATGACTTTAAGGGTAACTTTAAAAGGAGACCTCAAAAGACACGTGCTAAATTGTCAACATAATTACAGGACAGTGAGTCTCCTGAGGTTGGATCCTTGGAGGGGCTTGGTCCAGCCATTCAGGTGAGGGAAATAAAAGGCAGCTTGGATAAGGACAGGTGAGTACTTCAGATCAAGAGATCTGTTCTCTCAAATGACCGCCTTGAGTGAGGTGTGAGGTACTTCTGCTGTCTTCAGGGATTTAGTGGGAAGTTTCAAAATCTGAGGGAGAGCAAACTCAAGAAGATACATTTAAAATTAATATAAATATATTCACATTTTTGATGTAGGGGCATATTGACAGGAATATGGCATGAATGATGTATCATTTCATTTAAAAATGTGATTATAAAGTGTTAAATGATATTTTAAGGTGGATGTTCTGACCTTCAATTTGTCATTAGTTAGTATTCTATAACTATATATTTCTATGTATGACTCTTAAAAGGTTATCCTTCCTTTTCTGTCATGAGATATAGCCAAATATACAGAAGAGCCAAAATGAACTATCAGGTAATATGTGATGATTTTAACTTAATAATAAAAAAGGTGACCATGTGAAAAGTTTAGGTACGAACAGTAACATGAACTACCTTCCATTTCCTATAAATCCTCAACCTAAACATAAGTGGTTTTCTTGTGTTTATCTTAATCACTCTCTTCTCTGCTCACATAGCATTTTGCTGCTTCTTTTATAGAACTTCTCCTAGACTACCTTGTATTACTTCTCTGTAACCCTGACCATAGATTTCTTTAGTGAAAGGATGAGGTCTTATCTTGGTCACCTCCACAATACCAAGTATATTCCATGCACAAGTTGTATCCTTAACAATGTTTTGAATTAAACTGATTGATTTTTTATTCATTAAAATTACATTTTAGATATTTGGTTATGTGTAACTCTTTGGACAGTGTCCTGGGGGCAAACAAGCTAGGTTGCCAGGATGCATACACAAGTAACTATTGAACAAGGTGGAATTTGATTTTTTTTTTAAAGTTTCAAATAAAAGTGAACAAAATGCTGAATTCAGTTCAAAGATTACAGAGATAGCATGTAAGTTAAATAGTAAAGAAAGGTTTCTGGATTGTTTCAGTTTGCTAAAGCTGCTGGAATGCAAAATATCAGAAATGGATTGGCTTTTATAAAAGGAGTTTATTAGTTTACAAATTTACAGTTCTAAGGCCATAAAGGTGCTCAAACTAAGGCATCAACAAGAGGATACCTTCACTGAAGAAAGGCCAATGGCACCTGGGGTTCCTGTGTCACATGGGAAGGCACATGGTCATGTCTTCTGGTCCTTCTCTCCCGGGCTCTGGTTTCAAAATGACTTTCTCCAAAATGTCCCTGGGCTTCTGTCTTAGCTTGTTTGGGTCCTTCTGCCTCTTTCTCCCAGGGCGTTTCTGTCTAAGCATCTGGGTGTCCTCTCTTAGCTTCTCTGGGGCAAACTCTGGATTTCGTCTCTTAGCTTCTCTCCTGGTTCTAGGTTCAACGGCTGTCTCCAAAAATCTATCTGGCTGTTTTCTCTCTAAGCATCTCCAAATGTCTTTCTGTATGCATCTCCAAGAATCTGGGTCTGTGTCAGCTCTCTTAAGGACTCCAATAATCTAATTAAGACCCACCTTGAATGGGTGGGGTCACATCTCCATGGAAACAATCAAAAGATCCCACCCACATATTTGTCTGCCCCCACAAATTGGATTAAAAGACCATAGTCTTTCATGGGTACATAAAAGATTCAAACCAGCACAAGGGTGAAAAAGAGCCTAGAAATTTTGATTTCAACAGAAAGACGTGGAAGTGGTATGGTGGGTGGTATAGTCAGAGAAAACATTTTTTACCCAAGTCCCAGATAATAATGCAATATCTGAGTAGTAAATGGAAAGACTGAAAAAATAAACTAGAACCAAATACTTGCGGCTTTGAACAATAGATAAAGAATTTTTAATTTATCTCTGGTGCAAGTAACACTATGAACAGGGGAGTGGTATTGATTGAATGTAACCTTTAGGAAAATTAATTTGATATCAGTATGTCTAATTTGATAATCAGTATGATTATCAACTCATTTAATAATTTGGTATCAGTATGTTTTACTGATAGAGTCTTCAGTAAAATCAAGTGCAAACAGTCTTCAAAAGGTACTGGAGTCCTTGTCCATCAAAGAAGAAGTGGCAGAATGATAAAAAGAGCCTCAGATACTTTAGTGGGAACCCATTCATGTTTCATATAAAAAAAGACATTCACTTTGATTGACCAAAATCATAGGGACAAGTTTTGACAACAAAGATCAAATACAGATATAAGACAGTGTTCCAGTTTGCTAATGCTACCTTTTTGCAAAACACCAGAAATGGATTGGCTTTTATAAAGGGGGTTTATTTGGTTACAAAGTTACAGTCTTAAGGCCATAAAGTGTCCAAAGTAAGGCATCAACAATAGGATACCTTCACTGGAGAAAGGCCATTGGTATCTGGAAAAACCTCTGTTAGCTGGGAAGGCACATGGCTAGAGTCTGCTTGCTCCCAGGTTGCATTTCAAATGGCATTCTCCAAAATGTCTCTCTTAAGCTGCTCTCCAAAATGTCACTCATAGCTGCTCTGTGTCTGGGCCTGTGTGGCTCTTCTTAAAGTACTCCAGTGATCCAATAATGACCCATCCTGAATCAGAGGGGCAACACCTCCATAGAAATAATCCAATAAAAGGTCTCGCCCATAGTTGATTGAGTCACATCTCCATGGAAACACTGAACCAATAGGTTCCAACCTAATCAATACCAATACCTCTGCCCCCACAAGATTGTATCAAAGAATATGGCTTTTTCTGGGGACATAATCTATACAAACTGGCACAGACAGTGACAAAGAATTGAAAGTAGGAATCAAAATAATGGTCTGTAGAATGAGAAGGAGAAGAAAGCTTGCTTCATCATTTAATACAAAGGCACCACATTGTCCTTCCCAGAAGGTGGATTCTGATTTTATGAAAATAAGCTAATATAAGAAAACAAATTATCCTAATTTATTTATTTTTTTAAGTTCTGGCATCTGTACAGAGTCAGTTAACAGTAAAATACATACCCACACAAAAAATGAAAGTTGTAGTTCATGATATCTCCAAGAAGCTATTAAATCCTGGTGCTTTTCTTTTTCCTGAAGTATCAAAAAAATCTTACTATACTTGTATATGAGGTAAAATTTTTGATACTACATTCTTTGTAATATGGCTATTCACAGATGATATTAGTGACAGCCAGGGCAAGCTCCAATGTAAACCGGCAACCCGATAACCTAAACTTCAATTTGGAGATTATCATGATTAAGGTCTGAATCAATAAACCTGATGTTGATAAATTGTGCTTTCTTTCTAACCACCTCTCCCACCCCCCCAAAAAAAGTTTGATTGGCCTGGTGAAACCTATCTATTTGGATAATCTTGCGGAGGTCCATAAATTACATAGAAAGAGAAGCATTTATCTAACAAAAGTGTCCTATGACAAAGAAATTATTTGGAGTCCCTGATGTAAAATTGAGGTAGGAGAGAGAGATCTCTCAGTCAATTCTAATGTTAGGTGACTTTAAGAAAAGGGATGTATTAGTTTCCTGGCCACTGTAACAAATTACCACAAATTGGGCGTCTTAAAACAACAGAAAATTATTCTCTCAGTTCTGTCTGCTAGAAGTCAGAAATCAAGGTTTTGGCAAGACCGTGATTCCTCTGAAGCCTCCTCCAGCTTCTGGGAGCCCATGGAGTTTCTTGGCGTGTGGTAGCGTAACTCCAATCTGTGTCTCATCTCTACAGTGACATCTTCCCTCTGTGCCTGTGCTCAGTGTCCAAATTTCCATCTTCATATAAGGACACCAGTCACTGGTTTAGGGCTCACCCTAATTGAGTATGACCTCATCTTAACTAATTACGTCGGTAAAGACCCCATTTCTAATAAGGTTATATTCCAGTTGCAGGTGGACATGAATTTTTGAGGGACACTATTCAACCCAGTAAAAGCCATTACCTTTGGAATCTTTGACTGCCCTTGAATTTCATTCAGTGCAGGACTTACTTCCCTCAAGAATAAAAGACCAAGCCAACCAAGGTATGAAGCCAGACAGAGTTCAAAATAAATGTGATGCATGTGTTAAATTGACAGAAATTGCAGAACCACCCTTTGGACCTGGAATTTTCCTCAGTGTAAGCTTCCGCTGTGGCCACCTTGGCACTGATCTCTCAATGATAAGCTGAGAGCCTGTTGCTTTAAGAAAGATGAGGAAGTCAGGAAAACAGTCCCAAAGATAAGATAAAAAACAACAAACATTCCCTTTATCTATAAGGTGGTGGCAGTGACAAATACAGAGATCTCGCTCTCTCAGTAGAAGTGGTAGAAACTTCAGGGCAGTCCTCATGTCCTGATGAGGAAAAACATTGTCCTGTCTGTTTTAGAGAAGTTTCTATACTAGAGCTTCTGAAACTTTAAAGTGCTTACAGATCACTTGGGCTATTGTAAAATGCAGATTCTGGTTCAGGAGAGCTAGAGGACCTGACAGTCTGCATTTCTCACAAGCCCCCAGGTGATCCTGGTTGTGCCAGGTTAGAACTGTTGTGTACCCCAGGAAATACTTTGTTCTTTAATGCAATCTTGTAGGTGCAGACTTATTATGGGTGGGATCTTTTCATTAGGTTGTTTCCATGGATATGTGACCCACTCAACTGTGGGTATGAACTTTAGATTATCACCATGCATGGTGGGTCTTGATTAGTTTACTGGAGTCCTTTAAGAGAGCTCATGGAGAGAAGGAACTCAGAGAATCTGAGAGAGACATTTTGGAGAGAAGCTAAGGTATGTAATCCAGAGTTTGCCTCTGGAAGAAGCTAAGAGCCACCACAGACCCAGATACTTGGAGATGCTTGGAGATGCTGACAGAAGGATGTTTGGCAATACTAAACTAAGATATGCTGCCCAGAGTTTGCCCTGGAGAAGCTAAGAGAGGATTCCCAGATGCTTAGAGAAAAACAACCCAAGAAAACCAAGCAGAGAGCTGAGAGAAGCTAAAAGAAACAGAAGCCCAGAGACATTTTGGAGAAATCCATTTTGAAACACACCTGGGAGCAAAGGACCAGCAGACACCACCTACATGTCTTCCCAGCTGACAGAGGTGTTCTGGATGCCACCGGCTTTTCTTCAGTGAAGGTATCCTCTTGTTGATGCCTCAGTTTGGACACTTTTATGACCTTAGAACTAGAAATTTGTAACCTAATAAACCCCATTTATAAAAGCCAATCTGTTTCTGGTATTTTGCATTCTGGCAGCACTAGCAAATTATTATCCCAGGACCACATTCGGGATAAAAGGCTCCAGATCAAACTTTAATTTACATTAATGACTCTTGAAAGCATAATTGTTTGCTATTCTTCTAAACTTTCCTGTAATCTGATAATGGTCTGATTAAAGTTATATGGATTGTGCTGTAGCATAGCTAGTAAGTTACTCAATAAAGTGAGAAGGTAGAGCAGTATTATTTAACCATAAAATCAACTGGGGAATTTAAAGCAAACAAACAAATGCCAGTGCTGTTGACCCATTCCAGATCCATTAAATCAGCATTTTTGTAGGTAAGGGTTAGGTGTGCTTTTTTGTTTTAAGCAGCTTTATTGTGATATAATTCACATTCCATGTAATTCATCCATTTAAAATGCCATTTCAATGTTTTTAAATATATTCTCAGATACATGTAAACATCACAACACTCAATTAGAATATTTTCTTTACATCAGAAGAAACTGTATACCCCTTAAAGATCACTGTCCATCTCCCCATCCTCCCCAGCCCAAAGCAACAACTTATCTACTTTGACTCTATAAATATACCTACTCTAAACATTTAATATAAATGGAATATTAAACTTTGTATTTAGAGAAATTTTTAGCTTTATCAAAAAATTGCAAAGGAAGTACAGGGTTCCTGAATGTTCCTCCCCACGTAGTTTCCCCTATTATTAACATCTTGCATTAATGTGATACATTTGCTATAACTGATGAACAAATATCAAAACATGTTTAGTAACTAAAGTCCATAGTTTACATTAGGGCTCACTATTTGTGTGTATAGTCCTATGGGTTTAACGTGTATAATGTCATATATCCACCAATATGGTATCATACAAAATAGCTTTCAAGGTTCATCCACTTTGCAGCACATATCAGTATTTAACTTATTTTTGTGGTTACATAATCCATTTTATTGTTATACCACATATTCTTTATCCATTAATCAGTGGTAAGCATTTGTGTTGCTTCCAAGTTCAAGCTATTATAAATAATGCTGCTGTGAACACTAGTGTAAGTTTTGTGTGTCACATGTTTTCTTTTATCTTGAATATATAACTAAGAGTGAAATTTGTGGGTCATGCAGTAATGCCATGTTTAAGTTTTTGAGGAACTGACAGAATGTTTTCCAGAGCAACTTCACCGTCTTCCTGCGTGACAACACGAGGAACACCGAGGACCTGCTCCTCAGTGAAACTGGTGAAAATTATCTGCAAAACCAAATAATTAAAGCCTCTTCAAATGGTTCTAAGTGCATACAGAAAATGAGGAAACATCTTTTCAAGAAAATCTACAAAAAAATGGAAAGGGAAGCAAGAGTTTGTGGTATTTGTAACAAGACTTCTCCCTCCCTTCCACTTCCAGTTCACGATAGCAGAAATGGCACTCCAAACAACCAAGAACAAGGCTCCCATTCGCCCACTTCCCAGGTGGAGGAAGGGCTTTCTACCCAGGAAGAGAAGAACATCAGCAATCTTAACTTGACCCCAATTACCTGTTGCTGATGCTAAGTTCTGGAAGAGTTGTAAGGTGGGGGGCTTCCTTCTTCTCAACCCTCTCTCATGGAAGGGAGGCTCTACCTTGAGGGAGACATAAATGAGAATGCTGGAATCCTGATGTCTTTGCCCCAGCCCCTAAGGTAGTGGTTGTGCAACAGAAGAAAGAATTTAAGAAGGCTTTAGTCTTCTGACCTCTGCCACCACTGAGTACTCAGCCACTGAAGCACAGCTGTCATTCAGAAAGGAGCATGCCATTGTCTCCACCCCAGTCCCTGAGCCAGAAATTTACCCTAGGGGGCTAAGTAGGCTATAAAACAAAATTGACAAATCGATAGCTAGATAAGCCAAGAAAGAAAGATAGAAGACAACTTACTAGTATCAGAAATGATACATTACTATGGACCTTATAGAAATAAAAAGATTATAAAGGAATACTATGAACAGTTGTATGCAAATATATTAGATAACTTAGATGAATTGGACAAATTCCTAGAAAATACAAACTACCAAAGCTATCTCAAAGAGAAACAGACAATCTGAATATACCTTTAACTAGGGAAGGGATTGAATTAGTAATGAGAAAAAGAACTATCCACTAAGAAAAGCTGAGGCCCAGATAATTTCACTGGTGAATTCTACATCATTTAAAGAAGAATTAATACCAATGCTTCACAAACTCTTCCCAAAATAAAAGAGGGAGCACTTATCAATTCATTTATTGAGAACCATAATACCAAGACTAAACAAGTCATCACATCTTCAGATTTCATAAGCTCCAGTGAGTCTATCAATTTCTTCCCAATTGTCTTTCACCACAACCTCCACAATTTTTGACAATGCCCTTGCTTAAATTTCTCCACCCTCTTTTGCAATTGAAGTCGGTTCCTTTGGAAAGAAATTAAGAGCTACCTGTTTTATAACCTGCTTCTTACCCATCCCCACATCTGGGCAAAATCTCTGTGCCACAGATCTTGAGCTATGGGCGGGGCAATGACATGCTTCTCTCTGAGTGGCAAACCCATTTGTGTGCTTAGCCGAGGGGACAGAAATCTCAGGTCTTCTTGGCTTACCTCTACTGCAGCCACCTTACTAGCCAGGACAAGGGCTCATGGGGTCCTAATATTCTCAGTAGTATTGAATCCAATATAGATAGGGCCTCTATACCATGAGTTGGATTTGTGTGGAAACGTGTGCCCTACCTGTCAGTTGCACTTGCTCAGAACTTAGCCTCAGCAAGAGACAGCAGGGACTGGATGAGAAATTCTAGCATCCTGTCTCTCCTATAAAGACATCACTCTGACAAGGACCTGAGGAAATCGGAAGCCCTCTGATCTTGGCTGCTCCAGTCTGGAGTGGAATTTTCATCTCATCGAGCTGGAAGAGGGCAGTGAGTGAGTGCATCTTATTTCAAATGCAACTGACTTTTGTTGTTCTTATTGAGTTTTAGTAGATTTTTTTCGGTAGATGTTTCTTCATTTGCTTTATGCTCTTAGAACTGTTTCTAGAGACTTAAATGGGTTTTAAAAATTGTTTTCATCAGTTCTACTGGGTAGCTGGCCCATAGAGCTCATCACAGTGTCATGCCAGAAACAGAACCTAGGAATTGGTTTTCACAAACTCTCCCAGCTGAGTCTAATGAGCATCCAGAGTGGAGAACAGCTGTCATTGAGGAAGCAGTCTCAAGACCTTCCTATCATTATTTCTATTATTTCTGGAATACATCATTAGAACTGCAAAACTTAACCAAATATTCCAAACTATTCACGAGATGCTGGCCTACTTGGGTACAGCAACTCTATGGCTTTTACCATATTCCAGAGAAGTCTTTCTCCATTTTTCAGAACTAAATTTAATTCCTTAGAGGCAGTACAAATCTATCATCACTCTCGAACATGCAACCCAATACTTCTGGTGTACCAGCATTGTTCAGTAAGCTAAATGTAGCCCAATGTTTTCCTAACTTTCCTTCTGCAGCTGTTTCCCATGGCCTCTAGAGCAGGCAATCAGAAAGGGTTCTGCTGAGCTGTTGTTGTTTGCACAAATGAAACCTCTTTTGAAACCCTTAAGAGGAATAAACCAACACTTTGACTCCACAAAGCAAACCCCAAGATACACTAACACTTTAGTCTTTAATATGCTAAGCAGTGAAACCGGTTCATTTGATCTACTTATTGCACCTTTTTAATAATAAATGAGGTGAATTTTTCATAGTAGATCGGTGATACATTAATATCTTATTGGATGGAAGAATCAACTCAAAGTGTAGGTTAATAAAATCCATGATTTTATTTAGAAAAAAATAGAAGCAGAGCACCTCTGTCAATGTGATATCATTAGATAATGGTTTCTACTTTAAGAAAATAGCCATCATATTAACTGGAACTTTTATACTTAAGGGGACAAAAGTAGATGCTTGATACAGTACCAAACTTAACTGTCTAGTTTTTCCAACATTTATTTTAATAATAAATGTCACATTTGTAAATCATTTAGGAAAATACATATACTGAGTCATGAGAAGTTCTCATTTCCTTATTTGAGGTTATTTGAAATAAAATCAGACCATTGATGATGTGATCAGTGGTAGAGGGCTAATTTGGGCTCCCAAGATAAGGTAAAAAACAAGCAAAAAAAAAAAAAAAAAACATTTTAAAGGATCTTATGACTCTTTTAATGAAAAATGGTTCTGCATTACCTATCATTTCCCAATTTAGAGCTGCCCTCTTCCTCTTCTCACTATGAGACACACAAAGACACAAAACCTAGATGTAGGTGTTAAATATTTCTACAAGCTTATGTTAATTTGGGGACAACATATAGACTAGAAATAGTAATGAGTCCTATGTGCCTGGAACACACAGGCCTAATACAAGATAATCGGTATGGAAAACATGCCTGTTCTTGTTAATCTTTTTTATATGTAAAAGGAAGTAAAATAATTACAGATAACCTAGAGCTATATGGATCTCTTCTCTGTCACACACCTAAAAAATGAGTCATCATGAATTTCCTCATTATATTTTTTCATGAGATTATTTCCCCGTAGTTTATTAGCTTACATCCATTCAAATTTATTTCATTTAATATGTTGTCCATTTCTGCATTGTCTATTTATTTGCTTTATAGACTTAGACATAGTGTGAAAAAATACCAGACCAGTTTCAAGGGACCTGAAATATTCTTACAATTGTCTTTGAGAATATGAAAATAGAAATCCCTTAATCCCTTTGGTTTCAGTTGTCTCTTGATTGAAAACAGAAGATTGCTAAGAAACCTCTCTGCTGTAAAGTGGTTACTTGTATTATATGAGTCTACCTGGTCATTATACAGAAATGATGAAAAGATCCACTATGATATTAGATCTATAATATCTATGACATTAGATCTGTAAGGATTCAGTTTTTGCCATTAACTGTAGAAGCTTTTCCAAATTTCATACAAGTAGGCTGCCAAAAAGCTAGGAAAATAATCAAAATCAGTTGATAAGTCTGAGTTTTTAGAGATTATTTTATTTGAGAAACATGTACCACAATGTACTTAATATTTTGAACATGTGGTGACTTGACATATAAAGTTTTAAATGACTAAGAGCAAACACAAGGCTAAGAATGAAATTCTTTAAAAACAAAGAGAGAAACAGTACATTGCACACAATCAGAACTGTTTCTTAAAATTCTGAGCCTCAAGAAAATTTTCAGAACTATATTTTTGTTTCACTTCTTTATAATTGCAAAAACATATTCTCTGTGCAATTGTGCTATTGTGCTGTATTAATTGAAGAGTAACTTTTTTTCATCCATTTTTTACAAACCAAAAAAATATTTTAACTTTGGTACACATACAAAGAGCCATTTATTTGCACCTTTGAAATGTAGGCTTCAGTTTTAAATCAATCATGGACATGTTAACTTAAAATTTATTAAATTTATAATTGAAGTATTTTCTTTGGTTAGCATATTTCTGAAAGACTCCCTGAACTCTCCCAGAATATTGCACCAATGGGTACCTTGAACAAAGACACAAAAGTAAACATTCAATAAACCTTTGTACATTTGAACTATGTAAAGAGAGATTTTATCTCCTGACTTTGACCGTTGTTAGAAGGATGACTAACTATTCTAACAGAACTTTGAACTATAAAAACATTAGATTTTACACAAAACATTCTTAATGCCATGTTAGATTCCTTCTAATAAAAGTGCCTCAAACTTCAGTAGGAGTATAGGCTCACATAGTAAACAAATGCTAATGACGGAATTCCCTGAAAGCTGGAAACCACACCACCACTTCCCTTAGAAGCCTAGGGCCAGCTGCACGCTGTCAGAGCTGGATTGAGGTCTCTATCAATACCCCTCCAACCCTCATACCCATTACACCTGGGAGCTAAAGTTATTCTGGATCAGCAGCATCTTCTGAATCTTAGGTGAATTGAATGCAAACCCTTCCTGGAGGACACCAAAAGCACAAGCAGCAAAAGAAAAATTAGATAAATTGAACTTCATCAAACGAAAACCTTTTGTGCTTCAAAGGACACAATCAGGAAACTGCAAAATCAACCCACAGAATGGAAGAAAATATTTGCACATCATATATATAAGGGACTTTAGTATCTATAAAGAACACTTACAATTCAATAATAAAAAGACATATAGCCCAATTAAAAATGGGTAAAGGATCTGAATAGGCATTTCTTCAAAGAAGATATGCAAATGTCCAAAAAGCAAATGAAAAGATGCTCAACATTATTAATCATCAGAGAAATGCAAACCAAAACCACAATGAGAAGCCACTGCACAACCACCAGGATGGCTGTAATCAAAAAGACAGATAACAATAAGTATTGGTGAGAAATCAGACCACTCTCATACTGCTGATGAGAATGCAAAATTCTGCAGCCACTTTGAAAAATAGTGTGACGGTTTTTCAAATTGTTAAACACAACGTTACTAAATGATCCAGTAATGCTATTCCTGGGTAGGTAATCAATAGAAATGAAAATATATGTCTACACACACACTCACACACACAAAACTGTACACAAATGTTCATAGAAACTGTATTCATAACAGCCAAAATGAGGAAACAGCCTAATTATCCATCACTGATGACTGGGTGAATAAAAGTGCTATATCCATACAATAGATTTTTATTCAGCAATAGATAGAAGTATTAATGCATGCTGCAACATGGGTAAAACTTGAAAATATTGTGCTGAGTGCAAGAAGCCTGTCATGTAAGACCATATATTATATGACTCCATATATATGAAATGTCCAGTATAGGCAAACTGATAGACAGAAAGTCAATTAGTGGTAGACTAGGGGTGGGGAGATGCAGAGAAATGGGCAGCGTCTGCTAATGGGTATGTGATTTCTTGCTGTGGGATGAAAATGTTTGAAGATTTATTGTGATTCACATAATCCTGGAATACACTAAAAACCACTGACCTGAATATTTTAAATTGATGAATTGTGTGGTATGTTGATTATATCTCAATAAATCTGTTATAATTTTTTAAAAAGCAATCCAGTTGGTACATGGGATTCCCACATCCTATGATCAATAAAATATAAACTTGTAAAGTTTGTCAAACACACATGTAGATAAGTTAAATTGACAGAGGTCAGCTAAAACAGGAAACAACAAATATGATATCTCCAAATGATTCAAGAATTATAAATATAAAATATATAATATTAAATATCTATGTGTTAAATATTTAAAATGTGAAATAGGGAATCATAAAAATGAACAAGCAAAATAGACTATAAAATGATGTGCAGATTAAAAAATTATTTTTAAAAATGAAAACATAATTGCTCAAATTAAAAACTGAGCAAATTACTTACACAGCAGATTATATATGGTTAAAGAGATGATTAGTGAAGGGAAAGATAAATGTGAAGAAACTTCCCAAAATGCATCACAGAAAGAAAAGGAGATGGAAATTATGAAAGGCAGGTTAAGAAAGACTTAAGAAGAGACAGTATTTCAAGCATGGAGGTCAAGTGTTTTTCCAGATGTGACGAAAGTCAAGAATCTGAAAATGAGTATTCTTGATATACTAAGCAGTATAAGCAGAAAGACATTTCAACTAAGACACTAAACCAAAACTATAGAACTCTCAAACCAGATGTAACATTAAAATTGGACAGAGAGGTAAAGCAGATTACTTAAAAAGGAAGACAATCAAGACAGAAAGCAAACCTCCTTCGAATACAGAATATTATGATAAAGGATGAACAAAATGTGAAGAGAAAATAACTATCAAGTTATACTTTTACACCCATCAAAACTATCTTCTTAAAGTAAGGATAAAATTAAGGACTTCATAGATTAAAAACAGAATTCTCCCCCTGTAGACTGTCACAAACAGAGCTATAAAAGATGATGTTTAGAAAGGAGAAAACTGTTTCTAGATAGAAACATTGATATACAAAAAGAAAGAATGAGGTGAAGAAAGGTAAATATGTAGGTAAATCGAAGCAAACTTTGTATATATATATATACAATAAAAGTAATAATAGTGTTTAATATGAGGGGTTAAAAAGAAAGGAAATAAAGTGTTGGCAGAATTGCAATTTAACTGGAAAAAAGTAAAGAAGGGAAGAAGGAAGGGAAGAAAGAAGGGAAAGAGGAAGGGAGATAGGAAACCAGGAAGGAAAGAAGGAAGGAAGGAAGGAAGGGATGGAGGGAGGGAGAGAGGAAGGAAGGAAGGGAGGGAGGGAGGGAAGAAAAGGAGAGAAAACAATCCTCTGTTATGGCTCTCGTGACTCCTGGGAACAATCCAGTTGCTTCTGCTGCTACTGCTTGGGAGGTGAGCCAGAACGTTAATTACTGCTCTTTCAAAACTTCACATTACTTCACATTCTTACTATTTATTCCATTGTTTCTTAGCTAAGAACGTACGTTAGAGAAAACTGGTGAGCTTTATATGCATGCCAGTCCAGGACTCCTGATTCCGTAGTGGGTGGTAGGCCCAGGAGTGTTCGTTTTGAGATGGCTCCACATATGATTCTTAAGTGTATCTCCAATTAGGAGCCAATTATTCTCAATTTTGTTTAACAAATATTTTTCAAGTGCGTCCTGTGTGCCTGGTTTGAGCTTAGCCTAGGAATACAGTGGTGAACAAGATATCCCTGCTGTTCAGGAAGTTTCAGTGAGTAGGGAGAGAAATGGAAATGAAAAAAAAAAAAATGTCCATTGTGTAGGATATGGTAGTGGCAGAGATTGTTCATTTTCCTCCACTATCTTTCCCACTTCTTTTATAGTAACAGATTTTTATCTGGCCAAATGACTGCCAGGAATAAAGACTACATTTACCAGTCTTCCTTGCAGCTAGATGGAATCAAATGATCCATTGCTGCCAAAAAATGTAAGCTAAAGCATCATGTGACAGTTTCTGGGAACTTCTTTAAAATAGAGCTATTGTGCTTCCTTTGCTTTATTCCTTCTCATTTGCTCCACCCTGCTGCATGGAATTTTGATTTGATGGTGGATGCTATCTATCATCTTAAGGTGGTTAACTAGAGAGGTGGATGATCCTCAGTCACTGAGTTCTTTATGGAAAAGCCTTAGAGTGTCAACTTCCAAATGTTTATTGGAGAGCAAAATAAACCGATATATGTTAAAAGGGAATAGGAGAAGATTTCCTAACTCCAGAGGGGAATATAGATTGCAAGAACACACACAAATTAATATCAGAAAATGTCCTGTTACACTTAGATGTACACATACAGTGCAACAGAGAGTACATTAGAAATACATCTTTTACTATTTTGACTTGACAAGGGAATTGTAAGTTGCTTTTGTATAGTGATAAATTTGAGTGCAGAATGTTACTTCTCTCAGTATCTTAGTAGAACAGAAAGTAATAAGTGGCCCCAATGCTGACCTAAAAGTTTTTACCTCCCAGACACAGGGGAGGAAGTTTCCTATTCTAAGCTTGCACAGTTAAAGTGATACTAGAAGAGAAAATTGATAGCTCCTGAGTCAGATGAGAGGAACAAAGCATCAAGTTCATATAAGAATGTTCAGTAAAATTTAGAAATTGATAAGTTCTTAAAATCCACATTAAGGCCAAAGGTAACCATAAATTAAGGTATTTAGGTTTCCTGGGAGAAACAAAAACAAAACACTAACATATTCACTTTGGCACAATATTTATTTTTCTAAATATTAAATCTAAATTCTACAATTTAAAAATTAAAATAATATAACAGTGCTGTTGTTCAAGGTTTAGATTAAGCAAATTATTTAAAAAATTGATAGCACTAAATATTATTTATATTTCATGTACATGGCTTTGTAATGGCTATTCCTGGCTCCATTTCCTCAATGAGAGTATTATTTCCTTGGACTTGGTTGGTTAATCCCTTATGGCTTTTGTTTCTATATCCCTTAGAGTTCCACACCCAATAAGATGATTAAGAAATGTTAGATTAGTTCACCTAACTCCAGAAAGTCTCTCTAAAATTTGGACATATATTTCCAATGAATAGGATAACGAATTTCCCACAATACGATTTATATAGTAGTCAAAACAAAATCTAAACAAGACAATTGTGTCTTGGATATCTTTCGACATCAGTATATATAGTAGTTCCTCATTCCTCTTAAAACTGCCTGCTATTCCATTGTACCAACACAACTGTAATTTATTTAACCAGCCCCATTTGATATACATAAGGGTTCTTTTTCTATTTTTCCCCCTGTACTTTGTTTGCTAATAAAACGAGGATATTTGTCTTTGCAGAATTTCCAAAAGTCTGAATTCATTATGTCCTTGGCATGTTCATCATTTTTCTTTGTTCCCTATGTTTTCTGATAATTGGTTGTTAGAAATTAGAGGCCTGATCAGATTCTAGACCGATTTTTAGAAGGACTAATTTTTTAACTGATGTTACCTACTTCAATTATGTGGAATATAATGCCTAGAAAAGTCTCTTTTTGTGATGTTAGTAGTCATTGAGGATCAGTGCCTTGGTCCAACAATACATTAGGAATTACAAAATGGTTATATCTAATTCTATCATAAATTCTTTGCTTATTGGCTTGAATAAAAAGGTGCTTTACCTCCTCAACTATTTGGGAACTCCGTAGTATAGTTTTTATAGGAATAAATGCAGAATAAATACTTGATTATTTCCCTTTATTTACCATTCTTCACATTAATGAGTTGGTTCCTTAGTACCCCCTCAAAGGTGTGATATTAGTAAGTCTCTTCCCTTCTCTGGGACATACATAATCTCTCTTACTTCCAAACATAGATAAAATCATCTATCACAGCTTTTATGAGGACCAATATTGAAAGTGCTTGATAATAATAACTAACTTAGCTAGGGGTTTTTTACGTGTCAGGTTTTACACTAAGTACGTTACCTACCATACTTCCATCATTGACTCTGTATGAAAGGACAAAAGATACCATTATTATTTCTTCTTTATAGATGAAAACACTGAAGCTTAGAGAGACTGAGCATTCTGCTGTTTCCATAAAGGGAAGATAGGATGATCCTAGAAAGCTGAGGGCATGAAGCAGCTTAGGAGGTCCTACGCAGGAGCAGGGAGCCAACGGTAGACTCCACCGCTGGAAGAGCTGCAGGTTGATTGCATATAACCAGTAGAAGTAGTAGCTCAAAATAAGAGGGATGACAAATGCATTAAATTCGTGGTCAAAAAGTGAATGAAAATATTTGGATTCCATTACAAGGAAAACTGGAAGCAAGAATTATGGTGGAAGGAAAACTTGGCAATCAGGATTCAGATTGGGATCTTCTACAAATTGGCTCTTTGTGCCTAGTAATTTATTCCCTCCAGGCCTCAGCTCTTCACAAGGGAGTTAGACTATGTGATTTCAGAGGCTAATGGGCTATGATAAGAAGAGAAAAATAATGTTTGTGAATGACATTCTAATAACTCACTATTAATGTATAACATAGTTATAGTTTTCATTGATTCACACTGCTGAATTACTCATTGATTCATTCATTCAATAATATTTCTTGAGCACCAACCATGTGACGGGCACTGTAGCAAGTACTGTTTTAGCAATGAACAAACTCCTGTTTTCCTGGAGTTTACATTCTAATGAGAGAAGATAGAAAATAAACAAATATATATATATGTGTGTATATATATATATACACCTGAGATAAATTCTATGGCCAAAAAAAAAACAAACAATGGAAGTTATTGTGGAAAGGAAGTGCTACAGCTTCAGTGGCCTCTTGCTCTTTCTTGCATACACCAGGCTCACCCCTAGCTTTATACTAGCTGGTTTGATGTGCCTGACTACCCTTCCATCAGTATCCCTGAGGTTCATTCTCTTTCCTCCTTCACGTTTTCTTCCAACAGCACCTGCTCAATGAGGCTCAACACATGGACAATCCCGTGACCACCTACTCTCATCTCTATTTTCATTCCATATAACTAGCCCTCTCCTAACATAGGATATAGATATTTATTGTCTGTCTGTGCCAGTTAGAATGTAAGTTCCAAGAAAGCAGGGGTTTTTGTCTGTTTTGTTAAGTGATGTATTCCAAAGCAGTACTTAGAAAGTAATGCTTCATAAATTGACTAATGAATGAATTGTGTAATGATTGAATGAATGAATGAATTAGGAGGGTGACCTGAAATGTCTTCTCTGATGAAGTGATGAAATAATAAAATCTTGACATTTAAAAATCAAAACATAATGAAAGTGGTTAATTAAGCTTTGCTACATCCAGTTCATGGACTGTCAGGCAGCCTTGAAAAATGATATTTATGAGGATTATAAAATAGCATGAAAACTACTTATAATACATGGTTAAACATTAAACACAGGATGCAAAAATATGCAAATATTATTATGCCTGGAAAAAAAACTTTAGAAGAAATGCCAGAAAAAAATATGCCAGAAGCTACCAGAATAGTTTATAGTGATAATTGGTGATTTTCGTAGTCATTTTTTTTTCTATTTTACAGATTTTCTAGAATATGATTGTATATCATTTTGATACAAAAATAAATTTAATTTTAAAAAGATAATCTATGTAATAGTTCTCATTCATGGTATTATGAGAGTTTTTATTTTATTTCATTTTTCAGATTTCAAAATTAGACATTAACAATGTCAATAATCTCTGACAAGCAGAGACTCAGAGTTGAAGCAAAGAGCACACCTGCATTGCAAACGTTTCATACAAAGACAAAGGAGATGGACAAGGAGGTTCAATCAACTATCATTCCTTCCCTAAAAACATCATACCTGTCTTGAATTTACCTTTGAAGTAGATTGTCTCCAGGGAAAGGAAGTCCTATCAGTTGAACACACCTGAGAACAATACAATGCATAAATAATTATAAACAGAACACTATATCACAAGGAGGAAATTGCCTAAGACCCTGTTTCATCCTAAGCTTTTCCTTTACTTCTATGACCAAGGGATATGGTTATAGATAGGCAACATGTACTAAGAGCCAAGTATTCCAGGAATGTGTTATTTCATATATTCTGCAGAATAATTCACAGAGGTTAGAATTATATTTTCAGACAAGTATAAATAAATTGCCCAGGGAACAAATGAAACCTTGATTCAAATTAAATTCAAAATGACTGTGAAACCACTATACAAGATTTATACATGGGGGCAAAAAAATACCTAATATTACTTAATAGATCCCCATCCCAACTACACTTCTGGGAGCCTTAAATGCATTTATTGAATATTTTTCAGTAACGATTTTTGTTTACCAAAGACACTGTGTCAGTTTGAATGTACTATGTCCCCCCAAACGCCATTATCTTTGATGTAATCTTATGCGGGTGACCCTATCAGTGTTAATTAGACTGTAATTCTTTGAGTGTTTCCATGGAGATGTGCCCCACTCAACTGTGGGTGATGACTCTGATTGGATAATTTCCATGGAGGTGTCGGCCCGCCCATTCAGGGTGGGTCTGAATTAAATTACTGGAGCACTATATAAGATCAGACAGAAGGAGCGAGCTGCTACAGCCAAGAGGGACACTTTGAAGAAAGCACAGGAGCTGCAGATGAGAGACAGTTTGAAGATGGCCATTGAAAGCAGACTCTTGCTCCAGCAAAGCTGAGAGAGAACAAATATCCCAAGTGCAACTAAGAGTGACATTTTTGAGGAACTGAAGCCTAGAGAGGAACGTCCTGGGAGAAAGCCATTTTGAAACCAGAACTTTGGAGCAGACACCAGCCCTGTGCCTTCCCAGCTAACAGAGGTTTTCCAGACACCATTGGCCATCCTCCAGTGAAGGTACCTGATTGTTGATGTGTTACCTTGAACACTTTATGGCCTTAAGACTGTGACTGTGTAACCAAATAAACCCCCTTTTATAAAAGCCAATCCATCTCTGGTGTTTTGCATTCCGGCAGCATCAGCAAACTAGGACAGACACCAAGCCTATTTTTATTAACCGTGGCCCCAGCTTCTGCCAGGAGCTAGAGAAAAGTCAACCCAAGTGTAAGGCAAGCATAGCATTAGGCTGAAGCCTCTCAAAGTATTCAGATTACCAGTGTCTATGAGGGGAGGACTCATGGTCAATGGGAAAGGCCCATGTTGAAACAGAAGCCTCTGCAGTGAGTTGGGAAGAGCTCCTCTCATCTAGTCCCTGCCCCTCCCTCATGAGGGGTTGCGGGAGGAGCAGGTTCTGTGCCCAGTGAGCCTGGGTGGTCTGGGAGCAGAAACTGGTGTGAGCCTGACCCTGGAGCAGGAACTCGCATTTCATCGTCTTCTGTTGTCCTGAGGCACCCCCTTCTGTTGAGTCAGAGAATTACTCTGTAATCTATTCTTGAAATATGCTGCTATGTGGAAAACTGGAATTTGACATTAATCATTCAATATTTATAATGTACATGTCCATGTATGTACATTCATGTAAGGTATATTCACTGGATTTACTTAAATACAACTTAAGATTTCAATAAGGAAGATGCTTGCATTTTTTTCACTCACGGATCTGGTTTCCTAGTCAAATTGGAGTCATAATGTTTCTGTTTATAGTCAGTGTCATCCATCATGTCTATTTAAAATACTTTTCAATGGATTTCCTAAGACAGAAATCATCATAAGCTTCATTTCCTCCCTAAGTAACTACTCTAGAGACCACACAGTTCCCTTTAAACTCAATTATCCCACTACTGACTGCTGGGATAACCTGCTAGAACTAGCAGACACAGAGTTATCAGTGAGGCAGAAATGGGGCAAGACCCAGAACAGCCCTCAGCAGTTATTTCCTGATAACAATGACAGGAAAATTTCCCCACCATCACTACTAGGTCTGTATCAGATGCTTTTCCTTCTACAATAAAGTCTCCATCCTCAGAGGCCTCTGAGGTAACTTGTGGGATCCAAGTGAAGGTGGTCGGGAGCTTCCCACGTCTTCCTCACGCATCTCACGTTACTGCTGCACAGGTGCCGGCTGCACACACCTCAGGGGCCCTCGTAGCTCCCAAAATCAAAACGCATAAACTGCTTCACCTTTGTACAGTTGCCCTAGAACTGTAGAAACAAAGAGGTATTAGCATTTCTTTGGAGAGTGACAAGGTTAGAGCAGCTAACCCGCTGGCAGTTTTTCACACTTGGCTGAATCCAGATGGCTTGTTCCAGTTAGTCAATACCTAGGCTCCCAGGCGCTCTAATACAGGGATCCCAATCAGAATAGGGCAAGAAGTCTGCAAAAGGGCCCCTGACTCAACATAAAAGATCTTCTTTTCTTGCAATTTACGCCTTTTTTCTCCTTCTAACTCCCAATTTAATGGGTGCAAAAGGGAGAGGAAGGAACCCAATTAGGAACCCATAATTAGAAATTATGCCAGAGCTGTGTTTTTATCTGCTGTTCTGTGGCCACCTTTCAGGTGTGGGAGCATTTAATGGCTGTGCTAGTACCTGAATCATCATATGTCACAGATTGGTTGTCAAAATATCAATCTATAGCTTTCTGAATTTTCCTGTTAATTAGGCTAAAACATTAACTGCTCTGGGTTCTACTTCAGCACACAATTCATACAGGAATGACTGTATGACTCATCATTTATTTGTGGTTCCTATTATGTGTTCTAAACAGAAGCCACTATGTTTGTGCACCCAGCTCCTGACAAATCTCTCATGAGCCCCGTGGGTGGCATGGAATCATCACAGGTGGAAAACCAGGAATTAATCCTCTCAGTTTTTACCTCATTTGTTGTCTGTTTCCACCTAATTCTCTACAGGACAGAGAAGACCCGGAACTTTATACTGGCATAAATAGTTTCAGAGCTATACATTGATAACAAATAGAGCTTATGAAATTCTAAAAATATCAAATTACTATTAACTTTCAAGAAATCCAATTTGAGAAAAAGCATTGAGAATACAATTGTTATAATATAAAGCACAATGTGTTAAGCCATACAGATAGAAACAGATGATTTATGGAAACGCCTAGGAAATGGAGATTATTTTGGATTGGCAAAATCTAGTAAGGTTTCTTGGAGTAAATAGTATCTTAACTGAGATAAGTTTGTAGTTACATACATAAATCTTTTTATAAATGCTATTAATTTTCAGCTGGTTTCTCCAGAGAGGGGAATAAGTTTGATATGGAAATTGAGTTACTATCTGTTTCTACTTCCAAAAATAGGATATAACTCATTGTATATGGTGGCTATAAATACATGGACTTCAGAGTTAAACTGCCTGTGGTTAATGCCAGCTCCATGGCTAACCTGCCAAAGTAGCTTTAACACTAGGTATTTATTTCCCCTTTTTTCTAAACTATAAAAACAGTAACTTCATAATGTTAATATGACCATTAGGGGAGGTTTACCTTCCCTCAAAAAAGCACTTATCACAGTCCTAGCAGGTAGGAAATTTTCAACAAATGTCAGTAATGATTATTATTTTAACAAATGTTAGTAATATTTATTGAGCCCCTTCTGTGCACTGGGCACTGACCTGAGCCTTTATTCTAAAGCTGGTTTACCATGGAGACGAAGAGAGCTTTGATCAGAATGAGCTCTATAGGAAAACAGGGAATATACTTAAAAATATGTTAAATATATCTTCAAGGTACTGACTTATCACCGATGAAGTTAAATTCAAGTCTCCCCAAATAACGATGCTGGAGCTCGCAAGGCAGCACTTTCTCCTATAGTACTAATTAAATCTTGCTAAATGAGAAAAGTAGAGTTCATCATTAATTTGAATATAAAATAATCCACCAGGGATTAGAGGTTGAATTCAGTATAATAGGATTGGGGCACAGCTCACCTGCTCCGCCGAGGAACTATTCATCACATGCTTAGAGTAACACAAATGTTGAACTAAAGCTCAAAAACCACACTCTATAATCATATGCAAAAAAAAGATGAAATATTTTTAAAGGAAAACTTATGTTTTGTCCAGCAGGATATTATTTTGAGGACAGTTAGCCTGTAAATACTCATCAAAAGCTGGTTGATTAAAACTGACTCTGTGGTATATGTACAAACCAGCTATATGTGTATGACCCAAAAATATAATTCAAGTGTTCCTTCTCCAAATGCCTTGTGTTCTTAGCTAGGTTTCCTTTTCATTTTGCAACATTCCCCTGCAGAACTTCACTCTGCCATGACTCAGGCAGATTAGTGTAATTTGAATTTCAAGGACAAGCAAAGGAACACAGTAGTAAGAGCCTGTGGGCTCTGATTTGGTCCAACCTTTCTTTATATTTGGCCCATGAAATTCTTTGTTTAATTTCAAAATACCTGCTTTAATGGGCTTTATTTATAATACTGACAGCCATGATAAGGCCACAGGCATTTCCACCACTATGAATGGTTAAGATAAATGAAAACAAGGTTTCAGCAGGGGAAGTTTTGGTTTTGTAATCCTAAGGGATTATTACTTTTAGCATTTAAAGCTTATAAAATGTGAGGTGGAGTTCCTCCTTCTTTTTTTGCAAATGGAGACCAGGTTTCCTAACACCATTTGTTGAAGAGAATATTCTCTCCCAATTGAATGGTCTTTGATCCCTTGTCAAAAATCAGTTGGCCATAAATGTGAGAGTTGATTCCTGAGCTCTCAATTCTATTGCATTGGTCTATATGTCTGTCCTTGTGCCCATACCAGGCTGTTTTGATTATTGTGGCTTTGTAATAAGTTTTTAAATCTGAAGTGTGAATTTTCCAATTTCATTCTTCTTTTTCAAGATGGCTTTAGCTATTCAGGACCTCTTACTCTTCCATATAAATTTGATGATTGACTTTTCCATTTCTGCAAAGACAGTTGTTGGAATTTTGATTGGGATTGCATTGAACCTATAAATTACTTTGGGTAGGATTGACATCTTAACAATATTTAGTCTTCCAATCTATGAATGTGGAATGTCTCTTTATTTCTTTAGATCTTCTTTGTCTTCTTGTATTAATGCTTTGTAGCTTTTTGTGCACAGTCCCTTACATCCTTGGTTAGATTTATTCCTAGATATTTGGTCTTTTAGTTGTTATTGCAAAGGAAGTTTTTTAAAATTTCTTCTTCTGATTGTTCTTTGCTTGTGTACAGAAACATTATTGATATGTTGATCTTGTACACTGCCACTTTTCTGAATCCACTTATTTACTCTGGGAGATTTGTTGTGGATTTTTTTTTTTTTTCAGGATTTTCACTATATAGGATCATGTCATCTGCAAATAAGGAATGGTTTACTTCTTCCTTTCTAATTTGGATGGCTTTTATTTCATGTTCAATTGCTCTGGCAAGTATTTCTAGGAGAATTGTGAATAACAATGGTGACAGTGGGGCATTCTTGTCTTGCACCTGATCTTAGAGGGAAAGCTTTCAGTCTTTCAGCATTAAGTAGGATGTTAGCTGTGGGCTTTTCATATATGCCCTTTATCATGTTGAGGAAGTTTCCTTCAATTTCTAGTGTTGTAAATGTTTTTATAAAGAAGGGGTGCTGGATTTTGTCAATGCTTTTTCTGCAACAATTGAGATGACATGTGTTTTTTGTATTTCATTGTGGTAATGTGGTGTACTACATTAATTTATTTTCTTATATTGAACTAATGTTGCATACCAGGGGTAAATCCCACTTGATCATGATGTATAATTCTTTTAATATGCAGTTGGATTCAGTTTGTTTGCATTTTGTTGAGGATATTTGCATCTATATTCATAAAAGATATTGGTGTGTAGTTTTCTTGTGGCATCTTTATCTAACTTTGGTATAAAGGTAATGTTGGCCTCGTAGAATGAATAGAGAGTATTCCCTCCTGTTCAATTTTTGGAAGAAATTGAGCAGAATTGGAGTTAAGTCATCTTGAAATGTTTGCTAGAATTCCCCTGTGATGTTTGGGCTTTACATTGTTGGGAGATTTTTTATTATTGATCCAATCTCTTTACTAGTATTTGGTTGTTGAGACCTTTTATTTCTTCTGGAGTCAGTGTAGATGGTTTTTATATTTCTAAGAATTTGTCCATTTCATTTAGGTTGTCTAATTTATTGGCATACAGTTTTTCATAGTACCCTCTGATAGCACCTTTTTATATCAGCAGGGTCAGAAATTCATTTCTGATTTTTGTTATTTGTATCCTCTCTCTCTTTTTTCCTTTGTCAGTCTAGTTAATGGTTTGTTGATTTTATGGATCTTTTCAAATAACAAACTTTTGGTTTTATTGATTCTCTCTCCCCCCTTTTATTCTATTTCATTTGTCTCCACTGTAATCTTTGCTATATCCTTACTTCTGCTTGGTTTGGGTTTAGTTTGCTCTTCTTTTTCTAGTTCTTTCAGTTTTGACCAAAATGTATCAAAGACCTAAATATGAGAATCAAAACCATAGTGGTGGTGAATGCTTAACTATTTGATTTTACAGGGAACCACTGATTGTTTACTTAGGATGGAATGTATGGTATATGAATAAAGCCAAAAAACTAAAAAATAAACAGAGGGATACAAGCGCTGGAGAAAAATGTGGAGAGGGATGTACCTAATCACTGTTGGTAAGGAAGTAGAAAAGTGCAGCCCATCTGGAGGGCAGTGTGGTGGTTCCACTCAAAGCTAAGCATGGGGTTGCCATATGGTCCTGCAACCCCATTATTGGATATATACTTTGAGGAACTGAGAACAGGGACACAAATCGACTTTTGCACAGTGGAATTTATGGTGGCAGTACTCAAGTTTCACAGTGGATGGAGGTGGCCTAAGGGTACACTGACTGATGAATGGAATGGCAAACTATGGGGTATACATACAATGGAATATTGAGCTGCTACAAGAAGGAGTGAAGTTGTGAGATGAACAGACATTGAGGACAGTATGTTGAGTGACATAAACCAGAAATGAAAAGCAAAAGATTATAATGCCTTACTAATATGGACTAACTATAATGTGCAAACTCTGAGAATTGAATCTGAGAGCATAGGTTATCAGGGGAAGGCTTATTGTAAAGGTTCCTAGATTGTAAGCTCTTATAATAGTCACATCTATTCCTGAGTTGTAATGACTATTTCTAAATTATGAGATGCTGAGCTCTTTGTGCATAACCTGGTCAGTCTCTGGAACTTTGGGTATCTATATGACACCTGTGACTCAGAGCCAGGGTCCGACAGCTATGAATGTCAGCATTACCCCATACAACAAACATGAAAAGAGTCCAAAAAAAAGAGATGAGACTTCAATTAGAGATACAAAGGAAGTGGACTTGGTTAGGACTAAGGTAGATCAGACTAAAGGACAAAGAATGACATTCACAGTGCTTTCTTTGTGAGAAAAAGGGAGAGATGCTTATTGGGTGCAAAACCTATGTTTTTTGTAACCACTATATAATTTAATTTGAGTGGTCAGTTTATTCAAATCCCATAATTACATGGAACTTTGAATAGGGAGTGAAATCTGGTTGTACAGGTTTGTGTGAAGCTCCAAAATATCCCAGAGTAATTTGGGCAGAGAATAAAAATGTATTTGCAAAGCCCCCTTGGGGGACTAGGGGGAAATGTGGAAATATTAAACTTCCCCAACTGGGGAATTACTGATATTCTCACAAGCATTGGGGACTACCAATTTAGAAGGCTGAGCCCTTGATCTTGGGCTTATGAAATTACTCCAAAGAAGAGGTTAAGCCTACTTAAAATTGTACCTAAAAGTCATCCCCAGAGAACCTCTTTTGTTGCTCAAATGTGGCCTCTCTCTCGAAGCCGAGTCTGCAGGTAATCTCAATGCCCACCCCCTATGTGGGACATGATTACCAGGCAACATGGGATTCTTGGGATTGAATTTGGCTCTAGCATCATAGGATTGAGAAAACCTTCTTGGACCAAAAGGGGAAAGAGAAATGAAACAAAATAAAGTTTTAATGGCTGAGAGATCTCTAATAGAGTCAAGGTCATTCTGGAGGTTATTCTTATGCATTCTATAGATAACCCTTTTCAGTTTTTAGTGTATTGGAATAGCTAGAAGGAAATACCTGAAACTGTTGAACTGTAATCCAATAGCCTTGATTCTTGAAAACGATTGTATAGCTATCTATTTTACGCTATGTGACCATGTGATTGTGAAAACCTTGTTACTCATACTTCCTTTATCCAGTGTATGGACATATGAGTAGAAAAACGGGGACAAAAAGTAAATGAATAATAGGGAGGGATGGGGGGGTATGGGATGTTTTGGGTGTTCTTTTTTACTTTAATTCTTATTCTTATTCTTTTTCTGTATGTGGTAATGGAAATGTTCAAAAATTGATTGTGGTGATAAATACACAACCATATAATGGTACTGTGAACAACTGATTGTACACCATGGATGAATGTATGGGTTGTGAATATATCTTGATAAAATTGAATTTAAATAAAAATGAGTGAGCCTGGAGGATGTCTGGAGAAGGCAGGGAAAGCAGGTGCAAAGGCGCTGAGGAAGGGGCCTGCCTGCCATGTTTGAGGACCTTCAAAGAAGCTGGTAGCTAAGTAAAAGGAGGCAGAGAGGTAAGAGGCAGGGTCTTGTAGGGCCTTGTAGAGTCTCTGACTTTCATTCTGAATGGGATGGGAGAGGTTGGAGGGTTTTAGGAGAAGAATGATGTGATCTGACTCCAGCTGCTGCCTGAGGCAAGCCTGAAGGAGCACGAGAGAGAAGGAGGAAGGCAGTAAGGAGGCTCTTGAAATAATCCAGGCAGAGATGACAGTGGCTCAGACCAGATGTTTAGAAGAAATTCATAATATGTTTGACAACCACCACCCAGAAAAGCAATGAAATCATAAATCAGTAAATTAATCTCCTTAGTTTGTTCCCATTTTGATCATAACTCTAAACTTCTGTTCTTGTACATTCAGGGTCATATTTTATTTCATGCAGAACAGTGGTCTGCACTGAGCTTTAAGATTAGAGGGAATAACCTGAACAGCCTTTTAAAAACATACACCTCTCTTAATATTTATGTATTAGTAGAATGAATTAATTTTTAGAAAATTAATTGACATTGGTATTTTGTTTTAAAAACCTTTAGGATTCCAAGTGTCTGCTCGTTAGTTTATATGGGTGGAAGAGGGTTTCCTGAAGGTCATGATACCTAAGGAGGTCAACCAATGTAATGTTTTATTTCCAAACACTCAAGGGAAGTACAACCAGTGTGATATTTTGCTTCTAACAATAAAAAATATATGAATAAATATTCATCAGAATGGAAGAAAGAGCAAAGCCATCTAGTTTAAAATGGATCCCTCGAGTCTGCAGAATTTATTTTTAACCGGCTTTCTAATAAAATCCTTTTTAGAACAATCATTAATGCACAGCCCTTTTTTCTCATTCTCTCTGATGACTGTTACTGTCTTAGTCTAATTGCTAATCAATGTCCTATCCTGATGGTTCTTAAATTCTTCTCTCTTGAAATAGTAATGCTCTGCAAGCTGGCTCTAAGTGTCCCAGCAGGACAAAGAAATATATATCCATATATATTTTAATGGTAGAGAGTTCACAATTAAATTTTTTCCCATAAAGTTTTCTCAAAGCTCAGTGCCTATTAGTTTGAAACATAATCAATTTTAATAATATCTCTTTGAATCCCACAATTTGTCATTGACTGTTAAATTTTATTATAGCTCTACTTCATGTCATTAGCAAAGAAATTTGGTGTCACTCTATATGAACAAATTTTAGAACTACTTAGTGCTATCCTGATTGTACAAAACTACTTCCTTTTCAATTTTCTTAAAAATAAGTTGAAATTTTGTAAATATATGAAAATGACTTTCAATGTCACTTGTACTAAAGGAAAATTCACTATTATTCTCTGTGAAAGGCTGCATTTTTTATGAAGAACAGAACTGTTGTCAAGAAATGCAATGGGAAAGAAAATATAATTGTCTTTACATAAGAATATATACACTTAATCTTTGTCAAAAAGTATTACTTCTTTAGGACTTGAAATTTCTTTTAGCCAAGATCAACAGTATTCTTAGGAAAGCACACAAAGTCTTAGGACCACATTTCAGATAAAATGTTCTCTCTGTGAACCTGTTTTTTTTAACAAGCTCCTTAAAGTAATAGCAAGTCAATTTAAACCTTCAGTTTTGTAGTTAAAGTCATTGAACTAGAAGCAATCTAGTGGTCTATGGTAAATTACTTAATCCCTTTTAATGTCTGTTGTCAAGATTATAACCTAAAACACCCTCCTCTCCCCCATAAAATGACCCAAGCCATTGACTAGGAGCACAGGGATACTGGGCAAAAGGTATCCAGACAGAAACTAAGGATGGGGAGCTGAGGCCGAACTTCAAGTCTGAGAACTGGAATAGCATTTAAACTAGAGAATTTGACCTGGGCACCCCAGATCCTGGATCTGAATGTCAGGGTAAAAGACTGGGGTGGATGGGCAGGCACCTGAGAGACCAAAGTTTAGTCCAGATCATGCTGTCTTGTTTCAGATAAACGTCCTTTATTTCAAATCCTGCCTCAGTCTTGACAGGCCTGACTTGGAAACTGAAGTTGGCCTGGCTTTGCAAATGGCACCAACCTCTCTGTATAAGCATACAGATTTCAGGCAGGCACGAACAGGTGTAATTTGCAGGGATTCACTTCACACTGTTTGCAAAGAAGAAAGAGTAAAGCACTATAGTACATTATTGGTGGTGGTATAAACTAGTGTACTCTTTTAAAAAAAAAAAAAAACCTAGAGACACCCTCTCCCAGGTGACCAGTTTGGACCAGGGCTTTCACACCCGAGTTTGGAAGACTGTATGGTGTTTGAGCCCCTCCAGCCCTAAATTAGTGGCAGATTCCTAAGCCCAGGACCCTCAGGGAAAGCCAGGGTTTCAGCCCTGTGGAAAGAACATCGATTTAAGAGTTAGAAAGGCCTGGCTTTAAGTCCCTGTCTTCCACTAGGTCCTTGGTCAAATAGCTAATCTAAACCTCATCTGTAGAGCTGGGATCACATCATGGTGTTATTGGGAAAATTAAATAATATTGTAAACTAGCATTTATAAAGTACACTTTTTATAAACAGAAAATTGAAAATTTCCATCTAAATTAGAAAAGGACAAATCATTTCACCTAGAAATTCTGCCTTAGTTTTATTCATTTCAGCAATTCTTGTTAAGTATCAAGATTAGAAACACATATCTATGATTAAGGATTTGGTAAAATAAATTGTGGTGTCCTTCACAGGCCTTACTGATACTATGAGGATATTTTAGGGATTTAAATAATCAGTCAGTTGATTGAATCTGTAGCTGATTACATCTACAATCAACAAAGGAGATTGCCTTCAGCAATGAGAGAAGTCTCATCCAATCAGTTGAAAGCCTTAAAAGGAGAACTGAGGATTTCTGCAGTTAGATAGAAGAGTTTCTCTCTCTACTTCAGCTAGCCAGTTTCTCCCAGGGAATTCATCATCACCTTCATCAGAGTTGTCAACTTGTGGCCTGCCCTACAGAATTCAGACATGCTAATCCCTATTGTTGCATGAGCCAATTCCTATAATAAAGCTCATAATATATATATATCCCATTGGTTCTGCATATCTGGAGAATACTGACTCATACAAGGAGATACACACATACACACACATACATATACATGCACACACACACGCACACACAAAAACATATATACATACATATATACACATATATACATACATGTACTGGGGAATATCTCCAAAGGGATACTCAAGAGACTCAAGAAATGGTTACATTGCTTGGAGCAGAACTGGGTGACTTCAGAAGAAAGGTGGGCAGGGATTAGGGATGTGCTGCGGATTGAACTGTGTGCTTCAAAGAGATTTGTTTAAGCCCTGTCTGGTTGAAGTTGTGTGTACCCCAGAAAAATGTGTTCTTAAATTTAATCCACTCCTGTGAGTGTAAACCCATTGTAAGTAGGATCTTGTGATGGGGTTACATCTGTGTCTAACTTCTTTTTCTAGAGTCCTCTATAAATGGAATGAGTGGAGAGAGAAAGAAAGAAAGCCTTGGGAGCAAGAAGCTGAAATCAGTGGAACTCAGAAGAGAAGGGAGAGACGAGCAGGCACTGCCGTGTGCCTGGCCATGCTGCAGAAGTGCCCAGGATCACCGGCAGCCAGTCTCCGGGAAGAAAGTATCATCCTGATGTCTTGATTTGGACATTCTCACCTCAGGCTGTGAGTTAATAAATTCCCATTGTTTAAAGCCAGCCCATTTCATGGTATCTGCTTTGAGCAGCCTAAGAAACTAAAAAGTCCTAACACCCTATACTTGTGAAGGTGACCTTATTTGGAAATAGGGTCTTTGCAGATATAATTCAATGAGTCTAAGGGACACCAAGGATTGTCAGAACCCACGAGGAGCTAGGAAAAAGACTTGGAACAGATAGTTCCCTAGAACCTCAGAAGGAGCCTAGCCCTGATGAAACCTTGATTTCAAACTTCTAGCCTCTAGAACTGTGAGAGATTAAATTTTTATTTTTTTAAACTACATAGATTGGTACTTTGTTACACCAGCCCTAGGAAACTAATACAGGGAGATTTCTTCAGGAGGTGTTTTTTTTTTAATTTGTTTCTGTAGTACCACCTGAAAAACAGTAATTTATTTGAAAACCAGTAAAGCGTTCTAAAAACAAAAGGAAGAAGCAAAATAATTCTGACTATGGAGTATCAGGTATGGCTTTACAGCAAAGGTAACACCTGAGTTGGATTTTGTTACAAAGATAATCTTTTATAACATTCCCTGAATGGTGGTATGCTTTTCTGCAATTTGGCAATAAAAAAGTCCTTTTCAGGAAGTAAGAAGGTTTTTTCATTTGCTTGTTTTGGTTTGGGCTTTTTGGTTTTTTGTTTTGTTTTGTTTTGTGCTTTGAAGTGAGCACTACCAGCAAGAGATTTAAGTTAGGGCTGTATTCTGACAGGAGGGTATTAGCAGCTAGTTATGGGATGGTTAATTATCTATGATAAAGGAAACTAACAGTGGTTAATGGTTTACTAGTTGTTCAGTAGTATTGGATTTTCTTAAACACTTCAACTTCATTGTATTTCATCCAGTTACAACTTTTTGATGAAGATAAACTTCTGCTCATCTTTTATTCTTCAGTGTGTTTGATATTATTTTTCTTTTGACTCTTCCTCTAACATTTTACTCTTATATTGTTGCACACATGTATACACACACTATATACACATGTATATACATATACATACTTTATGTACATATGTACATTTCAAATGTATATAAACACATACATATATACATACACACACACACACACATATATATTTGTAAAGTCCCCTCTCCACCAGGGTGAATGTGGGCTCCATTATCCTCCATGTGTTAACTTATTTGATCAGTTGCTCTGTGTGTAACCACTTCTCCATCCCTGGAGCTGTACCCCCTACCACCCATGCAGATGCCCTTCTCACCCTGCTGGGGCTCTAACATGCTGCGCTGGCCACAGAGCTGCTCTCCGCGCCCACACGCCACCCACATGGCACCTGCCTCAGCCCACTCAGACCCCAATACCCTGAGCCAGGACCTCTACCCCCCATTCCCTATGCATCAGGATTTTCCTAAAAGCTCCCTGGGTAATTGTAGTGTGTAGCCAGAACTGACAACTGACGTCAACCTAATAGTCACTTAGTTCACACTCATGAACCAAATAATTTTAAATTACACCAAAGTTTCCTACCTGAAACATCCCTATCAACCTTCAGTAGACCTGCCTAAGCTGTCAAGACCATCAAAATTAAGCAATCTAAAAATGATGTGATACATAAGAAAGAGTTGTTGAAATTCTGTTTGCACGTGTTTTCCTTCTCTTTTCAGTTTGTATCTTGTATCACTGGCTATGAAGATATTTTGTTTCTCCTAAGGCACTAGGCTTCTGTTTTAGGTACAGGGCTGGGTGAATAAGGAAGCTCTTGGTGTTGCAGTTGAATCAATCAGTCTGATTTTCTTCAGGATTTAATAACATATAGTATAGATTATCATGTAACCAGGTGAATTATGCTGTTTCTATTTTTTTTAAATAAACTTTTAAAAAACACCCCATATAGTAGTTAACTAATCATTAATTTGCATGAATTTTTAAAAGATCATTAGAGAACTTGTGCATTTGGTTGCCTATTCACACAATATGAGAACTGTGCTATAATTGGAGAGCAGCAATAAAAGGTTGAGTTTCTGCATTAATTATAACAACGTATACTAATCATTAATGTGAAATATAATTAATTCCTTAAAAATAAGTTCGTTTGTTCAAGACTGTTAATTACATGTAGTCGAAGTACACAAGCCATATAATTTGAAAATATTTTGAAATAGATTTTAATTTCTAAATGTAATCCTTGTGAGGGTCTCCTAATACAACATTATGAGATGTTCCTATCACTGATCCTGGGTTGGGCTAACACTGCAATAAAGGTTGTTCTGGTAGTCCTGTGACAAAAGCAGAAGCAATCCCAGCATAGGATAATGCCAATCCTTAAACCATTACTGTTTAAGGAATACTGCTCCCTAAGGAATGGGATATGTTTTATTTACATATACATGGTAAGAGGAAACATGGGATTCATTTACTTGGATCTGTTATGAACACTGGACTTGGGCTTAGTTAAGAGGCTATATTCTGTAAGCAAAAGACAACTGGATATAGTTTCTGTTGGAAATTCATAGCCCCTACATTTCTAGCATACATAAAAAATTCAAGGAATGTGCCAAACTAAGGAAACTTAGGTATCCATAGACAATTATAGATGTAGGTCAAATATAAATATAACTTTAAGTACTGAATTTTCTAAAGCTCTTTCCAAGAAAGAATCAGGGTCACATAGAAGCTTACTTGCTAAGAAATATACTATGATTATTATTCTCAAAAAATTTTCAAAGAATATGAACTCAATCTCTCTACATGTATCTTTTACAGTTTTTATTTTTTAAAGTTTAACTTTCTCCACTCAGCACCTTTTCAGCTCTTTGATCATGACTCTACTGAAACATTAAGAACCTATGAAGGAGAACCTAAGATGGCAGCTAGGTGAGACAGGGCAAAAAAACACCTCCATGAAAAATACTAGATAAAAACCAGAAAGTGACCCAGAACACCACTCCCAGCATAGCACCAGCCAGACAAGGTCTGCTAAATCCACAGGGAACATGCATTTGGTGAAACCAGGAGCCTGCATTCTGAAACAAGTGAGTAAGCTGGCTGAAAGTCCCGTGGCCATGTTGCAGTGTGGGGAAACTGTGGGCTGGTGTTTGGAGATGGACTAGTTCTTTAAAAAAAAAAAAAGCCTGGGAGTGGCTGCAGATACAACCGGGAGAGCCACACAGTGAAGCATACTGCATATTGAATCCAACAGCACATTAAAAGACTTATACACCATGACCAAGTGGGTTTTACTCCAGGTATGCAAGGATGGTTCAACACAAGAAAATCAATTAATGTAATACACCATATTAACAAATCAAAAAGGAAAAACCACATGATCATCTTAACTGATACAGAAAAGGCACTTCACAAAATCCAGAATCCCTTCACTCTTTGAAAGGTAGGAATCAAAGGAAACTTCCTCAACATAATAAAGGGCATATATGAAAAAACCACAGCTAACATTGTACTCAATGGTGAGAGACTGAAAGTTTTCTTCTGAAGATCATGAACAAGAAAAGGATGCCTATTGTCACCAATGTTATTCAACATTGTGCTAGAAGTTCTAGCTACAGCAGTTAGGCAAGGAAAAGAAATAAAAGGCATCCAAATTGGAAAGGAATAAGTAAAGCTTTCACTATTTCGGATGACTTGCTCTTATACTTAGAAAGTCCCAAAAAAACTACAACAAAGCTACTCAAGCTAATAAATGAGTTCAGCGAAGTGGTGGGATACAAGATCAATATGCAAAAATCAGTAGTTTATACACTAGTAATGAGCTGGGGAGGATATCGAGAAACAAAAAATTCCTTTTACAATAACAACTAAAAGAATCAAATATGCAGGAAAAAACTTAACCAAGGATGTAAAGGATCTGTACACAAAAAACTACAAAACATTGCTAAAAAGAAAGCAAAGAAGACCTAAATAAATGGAAGGACATTCCATGTTTATGGATTGGATGGCTAAATGTTGTTAATATGTCAATTCTGCCCAAATGTATCTACAGATTCAACACAATGCCAATCAAAATACAAACAGCCTACTTGCTAAAATGGAAAAGCTAACCACCAAATCTATTTGGAAGGGTAAGGGACCTCAAATAGGCAAAAACATCCTGGAAAAGAACAATGAAGTGGGAGGACTCATGTTTCCTGACTTTAAAGCATATTATAAAGCCACAGTGGTCAAAACAGCATGGTATTGGAATAAGATAGACATAGTGATCAATGGACTTGAAGTGAGAGTTCAGAAATAGACCCTCACATCTATAGTCAATTGATTTTTGACAAGGCTTCCAAGTCCACTCAACTGAGACAGGACAGTCTTTTCAATAAACAATGCTGGGAGAACCGGAAATCCATCCATATGCAAAAGAGTGAAAAAGGACCCCTGTCTCACAACATCCAAAAATTAATTCAAAATGGATCAAAGACCTAAATTCAAGTGCTCGTACCAAACTACTAAAAGAAAATGTAGGGAAACTTCTTCAAGATCAAGTGATAGGTGGTAGTTTCTTAGACCTTATAGGCAAAGCATAAGTGATGGAAGCAAAAATAGATAATGGGACCTCCTCAAAAGTGAATACTTCTGTGCTTCAAAGGACTTTGTCAAAAGGATGAAAAGGTAGCTGACTCAATGGGAGAAAATATTTGGAAACCACATCTCTGATAAGGGTTTAATCTTCAGAATATAGAATGAAATCCAACAACTCAACAGTAAAAAGACAAACAACTCAATTTAAAAATGGGCTAAAGATATGAACAGACATTTTTTCAAAGAGGAAATACAAATGAGTGAAAAGCACATGAAAAGATGCTAAGCTTCACTATCTATTAGGGAAATGCAAATCAAAACAACAATGAGATATCATTTCACACCTACTAGACTGGTCACTATTAAACAAACAGGAAAGTACAAATGTTGGAGAGGATGTGGAGAAATAGGAACACTTATTCACTGCTGGTGGGAATGTAAAATGGTGCATCTGCTGCAGAAGACACTCTGGTGGGTTCCCCAGAAAGCTAAGTATAGAGTTGCCTTATAATCTGGTGATCCAGAAATTCAGTATATACCCAGAAGTACTAAAAGCAGGGACATGAACAGACATTTGCACACAGATATTCATAGTGGCATTACTCTCAGTTGCCAAAGAATGAAGACAAGCCAAGTATCCAAGTGATGAATGACTAAACAAAATGTGTGGGGTGTGTGTGTGTGTGTGTGTGTGTGTGTGTGTGTGTGTATGATGGAATATTATTCAGGAGTAAGAAGGAATGAAGTCTTGAAGCAAGCAACAATTATGCTTGAGGACATTATGCTTAGTGAAATAAGACACAAAAGGACAACTATTGTATGATCTCACTGATATGAACTAATTATTATATGTAAACTCACAGACATAAAATCTAGAATACAGGTTTCCAGGGGATAGAATGAGGCTAGAGAATGGGGATAGGTTGCTTAATATATGCAGTAGGTTAAATTCAAAAGTTTGGAAGTAGATTGTGGTGATGGTAGCACGTTATTGTGAGTATAATTAACAGTGCTGAACTGTGTGTAAATGTGGCTGAAAGGTGAAGTTTGGAGTCATGTATGTCACCAGGACAGCTGGGGTTAAAACATGGAAATGTACAACACAAGGAATCTTGTGGTGGACGATGTTTGTGATTAACAGTACAAATATAAAAAAAGTTCTTTCATGAACTAGAACCAATGTACACTATTACAAGGAGTTAGTATTAGAGGGTTTATGGAAAAAATGCACCTATTGCAAACTAATGGTCTATAGTTACAATAATATCTTAATATTCTTTCATCAAAGTAACAAATGTACCACACCAATACTAGGGATCAAAAATAGGGGAGATAAGGGATAAGGGATATTTTAGGTTTCCTTTTTTTCTTTTTTCTTTATTTATTTGGAGTAATGAAAATGTTCAAAAATTGATAGTTGTGACGACTGCAGAACTATGCGATGATACGGTGAGCCGTTGCTTGTATACCCTGGATGGACTGCATGGTGTGCAAATATATCTCAATAAAATTTCATTAAAAATATATGTTAAAAATGTATGAGGTCTAATTACAAATACAGCATATCAGACAAGACAGAGACTTCCTGAGGGCATTAATTTTTTAAAAAATTGTCATAAATCAATAAAACACATTCACCTAGAATTAGATCATTTATAGTTTTCAGTTAAATTGAACATGTTATCTACCCCGTTAAAGTAAAGAATAATTATGAATACATTTTACTTAACATCTTATTCCTCAAAATGTCAATTTTAAGCCAATTTTAGATTTCAAATGTAAACCTTAAATCATCTGATAGGGGAAAACTCTGAAAAGTATATAAAAGCTTCAAATAAATAATTGCCATTTATTAAGCATCTACCATCCTTATGCCACACACTATGCTGATTCTTGTTTTGTTTTCTCTAATTTTCTCAGCAGTTGACATGTCACAATTGAGGAAATAGAATAAAAGAAAGGGTGAGTAACTTGCCCATGGCTAAGCTGGAATTGGCTTGCTCTTTCCCATGTACCCTACTGCCAAGGAATAGGTTTTGCATGAAAAACTAACAGTAAATGCACTTTGCTTTAGAAGTTTATTTAAATGATACTTCTCATAAAACAGTTATCTGTCAAAATTTTGAAATTCAGTGGCTAGATGAATTTGTAGCTTCTTGTGATTGATTTACTTTAAAAATATAATAAAGATAATCGTGTTTGAATGCCACATAAGAAACAAAAAGGCAGAAGAAATAAAATGTTCTTTTGAAGCTGGTCTTTGGTCTCCTGGTTTCATATTTAAACTGCTGATATTTGAAAAGGCATATCCTAATTTTCAGAAATGATGGTGGTCTCCTAGAAATAGAATTTGAGAATAAAGAGAAGCAAAACAAAGTTTATTCTTTAAAAAAAAGTCTTGACAAGAAAAAAAAAGAATATCCTTAAACTATGAAAGCGATATCAACTTTACTATTTACAAATCATTTAAAACATGATGCCATTTCACCTGTAGAGGAACAATCATTATCTAATTTGATGCCTAGTGTTGGTCAGGAAAACAAACCCTCTTATTCACTACCAATAAGATCATTAATTGAAATAAACTTTTTAGAAGATAATTTGAAATATCCGATGAAAATTGAAATGTATGTATACTTTGCATCAGCAAAGCCATTTCATCCTGGCAAAAGTGTGCCAAGTTATATATGCACACAGATGCTAACTACAGTATGCTGGCTAAAGAAGGAAAACAGTATCTTCAGAAAATGAAATGTCCATCATTAGGAACTTCCTAAAATATGGTCATACAATGATACAGTAGAGAACAACGTAGTCAATAAAAAGATGTACTGAAATGGAGAGTCACCTAAGTTATATTGTCATGTGGGAAGAGCAAGTAGTAGAATATTATGGACATCATAAGTCTAATTGTGTTAAATACACACTCATACATTTGCTTCCATATTCCTAGAATACTTCTGGAATTATACCTAAGAAACTATAACCAGAAGTTATCACAAGTCTAGGTGTAGCTTTGCATTATTTTACCATGAGCAGCAGTGACTTTGTAAGAATGAAAAATATTTTAAGTAGGCGCTTCAATTTTTAAAAAGCTGTTTGAGCTAAAAAATGTGTAATAATTTAGTCATTTTTTATTGCTCTTGCAGCTCCGTCTTTATTCACATATTTTAAAAAAGCTTAAACATAAAGAAATAAAATCTATAACAAATAAAACATTTTCCTTTTCCTCACAGGAAATTAAGGGACACAGAATTTAAGATCTTAGCAATTTTAACTGTACCATAATATGAGAGTACCTAGCAGACAGTGGATTTGGCATATTCCAAATAGTACCACCACTTTGTGGCTTCATTTCTTTTTGTTTCTAAGAAAGGAAGTATGAGGCAAGGTAGAGGAAGGAGGACCAGTAACATTTATGTAGATCAGACCAGTTAGGGCATTCGAGAGGCTAACTGTGTCTACATCAGGTGTTCTTTTCAATCCTGTGCAAATCAGAGTCCTCAATGGAACCAGAGAAAGCAAAGAATTCTAGATTCTTTACTTTTATCTCTCCCCACCTTTTTCCCCTTCCCCCCCACCCTTGTTTGTCCTTTCCCTTCCTTCTCTGTAAGCAGAGGAGAAAAAAGAAATATCCATGTTCCTTAAATTCTATTAATGGTTTTTCAATTTCAAATTCTTGACCACACCATGACAAATTCCATTATCATGTTATCATGCTTAGAACGATTGTGTTGAAACTATCCTTGCAGTCCATGCTGAGCTTCTGTCATAGTATTTATCACACTATATTGCCATTTTCCACTTTCAATGTCTCTGTTTTTCAATTATGCAACAAACTCACTGATGGTAAGAAGTATCCCACTTCACTCTGAATCAGTGACACCTAATACTGGGCCTGGCACAGAATAAGCACTCAATAAATGCTATATGATAGTATGATGGATGTGGTCAAGTGAATGGATACTTAGATGATAGAAGTCAATTTAGGTAGACAAGATTAAATTAGATGATCAAGAAAGTAACGAAAACTAGAAGAATCTATACATAATAAATATTATAAATTTTGATGATATAATAAAGCCATGTACACAAGTTGACAGGACAATCATTTTTAAAAGGTTATCTTTTTGTAAAGCCCACTGGAACAAATTAATAGATTAACAAAGCTAAAAATTATGAGTTGTAGGCTCAAGGTACACTAGTGGACTTAAAATCGTGCATTTTAAATAAATAGATTTTTCACCTTAATATTTTCTTGACATTTTTAATACAATTTACAAATTAATTGTAACAATATTCATTTGCAGAAAATTGTTTTCAAATCTTTAAGTTTCTCAGAAGAAAATGAGGCCTCCATGTATTATAAGCCTTGCAATCAGTCTTCAATAACCAAGAATATATTAAGTGCCTCTCAGTTCTGTATATACATTCACAGTATTTGAAATATTTGCTATAGGGCCATGGGAATTAGAAAATACAAAATTGGATAACATCTTACAAAATAAATTCTATGCTATATTAATAATTAAAATTTACTTTGAGCTTTAAATCAAAATGTAGCAATAACAAATTCAGTGGTAACACAGTCCTGATGATGATTATGAAAATTAAAGATACAAATCAGGGTCCTTACTTTACTGGTCAATAATTTCAAGATCAAATTGATCATGAGGAAATGATCATTGCTCAAAAAATGTCAAAATACTATTTTGACCATAGTTTTGATTCACATTTCAAAAGTAAAATTCCAAGTATATAGGTATTATCATTTGACTAAAACACTAAGTTATTAAATAAAAAATTTTAAACATATCAAAACATAAGGTACATGACAGTGCTTTTCCAGTTAGCATACTGACAGCCCTCATGGGCACTGTGAGAAATGGCTTCAGCTGAATAAGTACCTTTGAGATACCCGCTGAAATCTGCCCAAGGAGCACCTGGAGACTTTGTGGCAGATGATGTGGGCAATGAGATGCTGTAGGAGGGGAAAGAAAATTCCTCAGGTGAGGTGGAAAGATGATCTTGGAGGTCTCCTGGACTTGAGTTCAGAAATGCTTTTATACAAATATCTTTAGCAACACACACATGAATAACATTGATGTTTTTTATATCAACCATCTTCATAGAACTGGAACCTGTATAATAGCTACAATAAAATTTTTCAGAAAATTGCTGCAGGACTTCAAGTGTGGGCTTCCCATGTACGGTGTACTTTCCACTTTTCTGAGTTTGAATTGCAAAGTTCACTGGGTTCAGGTGAAGATAATCATTTGAATTCCAGTCTTTCCTTACACACACTCCTTGTTCCTGACAGAGCACTTGGCTACACATTTTGGCTGCTAAGGTGACGTTGATTAGGTAAGGATTCAGGGTAGTCTTCATGTAATTGTCTAGGTTCATGCAAGATTGCTGTGAAAGTATAAGAAATTATAAGCTCAGAACATCAACAGCCAAGTTAGTTTTTATGTGAATCAATTCACTGCAATAAGCAATTTTTAAGGAATATTGAAAAAATAGATGCAGCAAGAGGTAGGGACTATTTTAACTGGTTTTACCTTAAAAGCAATATTATTCCAATTGTGGGTTTTGTTTTTTTTTTTTAACATTTCTAAGTAAGTTTCACATGCTATCTCATGCCACTGAATGATTGACTGCTGAGGCTTAACATACCCTACCTTAGCCTTGTTCTTCCTCAATAGTTCATAAACTTATCAGGGAAGACAGAATGGAACAGCAGTTAGAGCCTGGACTTTGCCTTGATTGCAGTTCTGGCTTTATAAATCTAGTTGTGTGAGCTTGGGAATCTCTCAAACTTTCTAAGTCTTAATTTCCTATCTGGGTGACCCTGGGCAAATTAATTTACCTGCCAATGCTTCAGTTTCATCATCTGTAATATAGGATAATTGTAGCACCTACTACATAGGGTTGTTGTGGAGATGAAAAGATACACTGTGTATTAAAATTGTTAACACAACTAGCATATCATGAGTTATCCCTCAGGAAATTATAAACACATGTAATAAGTGTGAAATTTAGCAGACAAGCTTAAATAGTTTGGGAAAGAATGTTATATAAATTGTTAGCTCAAATGAACTAAATAGTTTCAACTAAGAATGCTTTATATTAAATATTACATCGAATTTAAGTTATGGGCGAATTATGACAGCTCTTTTACAAATATTCTTGTTTAGCAGAGTATAGGTGGTGAGTAACTGAAATGATTCTTCCCAGGAATGGTGCATTCTAAAACTTAGACACTGGCCTTTCAAACACAAGTATGATTATTGTTTTCTCATGATCAACAGTTCTATTGTGTGAGCTGGCTGAGCTAGTCCTTCAGCAGGTCAAAAAGTAGTGGTAGAAGCTCAGAAGGCAAGTCAAGGAATCTTGGCATCTCACCTTAAACCTATTTCTTGTTACCTTCTTTAGGATGATGCCCTCTGTGGTAGGCAGAATAATGGCCCCCAAAAATATCCATGCTCTAATCCCCCAGAATCTGTGAATATGCTCCCTAGTATGGCAAAGGGAGCTTTTGCATTAAGAGTATGGACTTTGAGATGGGAGATTCTCCTGGGTTATCTGAATGGGCTCAATCTAATCACATGAGTCCATAAAGAAGAGACCTTCCCAGATAGGTTAGAAAGTTGAGATGGAAGAAGAAGGAGAAGAGACTCAAAGCAAGAGAAAGACACAATACACTATGTCTGGATTTGATGGAGGAGACCATGAGCTGATGAATACTACTGGCATATAGAAGGTAGAAATGGCCTTCCACAGACAGTCAGCAAATAAACTCAGATCTCAATGAAACAACCATAAGGAAATGAATCCTGCCAACAATCCAAATGAACAAGGAAGTGGTCCTCCCCTAATAAATAACATGGTCCTGTGGACACCTTGAATTTAGCTCAGTAAGTCTCATGTCAGCCTTTGACCTACAGAACTATAAATAAATTTGTGTTATTTAAGCTGCTACGTATGTGGTAATTTTCATAGCCACAATGGAAAACCAACTCACCATCCCCCTTCTTAACTCTCCAATGGCTTTTCATGATGCTTAGAATAGAATTCATCTTCTTTTAACCTATACACAACCTGACATAGTATAACTCTTCCTTTCTTTTGTATACTCACTCACTCACTATATCTCAGATATAGTATTTGTATCATAACTATGGCAAGTTTCATCTCAAACTTTCAGGATTTCTGTCCCTACTCTTCCCATTGCTTAGAATTCTCTCTCCTTTGATGTCTAACATAGTTTAGCTCTATCTTGTCATGCAGATCTCAGCTTTAATTAGACAATATCCTCCTCAGACAACTTTCCAGTATACTTTCTCAGATTATCTGTTTTAACTCTCTGCATAGCACTTATTACACCAAATATTTATCTCAGTTGTGTATTGTTTCTATGCTTCCAATTTGAACATAAGTTCCATGAGTTCATGGACTCTGTCAGCATTCATCAACACTCTATCCTCAATGTCAACGATATATGAGAATTTATACCAAGTGTCCAGATGACATTACAGTTGCTACTTCAACTTTCTAGACACAAAGTTTAGGCAAAGTGGGAAATACAGGGTGGACAATGGTTTGAGAGAATCATTAGTCTACACAAGATGTGTTCTATGAAATATCCAACAACTGGTTCCCCAAAAGATAAAGCTGGGTTCACAACATTTGCTGATTTCCATGATGGAAATACTCCTAGCTTAGTCAGTTTGAAGCTATCAATCTGGCATCACTGTGAAGAATTAGGAAACAAGTAATCCACCATTACACAGTATAGTAGTAGGGTGTGCAGTAGCAAATATTAGGTACTATTTCTACCGTACCCATACAATAGCTGTAAATAACATCAAAAGCATGATGAATTTATAAAATGGAATAAAAGTAATAAAACGTCAGCATTTATTACCTTTGTTTTAAATATAATTTAATTTTAAGTCTTTAATCATTTAATTTTTTAATAATGACTGTTTAATAATCAATTCTAAAATTCCTGAAAATTTAACAATCCTGTCTTTCTATGCTAGGACAAGTAGAAGCTGCCTCCAGCACACTACTGGATCAAAAAGGGATGGAATGGAAGGTGGAATGGAAGGAAGTGCTTTGCATACATTTGAAAACAATTGTTTTATGTCAATTCCAGTAACTGCAAGTAAACTTGCAATTACCACTTGTCAATGAATCAAAGGAAGCATGAGAAATAATCCATGATTCTATTGATTACAAATGACAAAGAAGAACTAATTATAGAGCCAGCATTCAAAGTGAGTATAAACTGAGATAGACAGCAGAGATATATAAGATATATAAAAATATATAAAATATATAAAAGAGAGTCCCATGCAGGACATTCCAAGGCAAGGAAGGACCTTAAGTAGAAAAACAGTCAAAAGTTGGTGATGGATTGACACTTATGAATGATACTAAAGATAATCTGGGAATCATGATAGACAACTGTGAATGTAATATCAAAATTCTAAAAAACAAACATGACACTTAATCAGTATTGTATCATCCTACTTGCTGGGAAATGGCAAATTAATTCCTCACTAGAGAAGAGTAGAGGTCTCAGTTTTCAAGAAAAAAAAAACTTGTCATATGGAGAATTCATAAATACTTATAGACAGTCCATCATAGAATTAATAGTATCCTCTAGAAAGGGGTTTATGGACTTGGGGAAATCAGAAAATTAGAAGTATAATTCCATGATTATAATTTTTAAATGACAATTTTATGATATATAAAAGATTTTACCAAAGAACATATACTTTTCTCAGTACTTACATTTTCTGTCACTTGTAGGTGGTCAAACCATAGACAACAGAATTATACCAAATAGGCAGGAAGGACTCAGATTACCTTAGAAGAGTTTCATAAAAGCAATTGCTGTTAAACACTTTTAAATGAAATAGGAGTATGGCTTTTCTTTCTGAAGGAAAAGAGATGAATATGATCATTCCCAGATTTCTTCTGTTCGTACAATATATAATCTTTTCCCTATATGTCTTAGGCTAGGATTCCTGGGCCATGAGCTTCATTAGATATTCTCCATGGCACATGAGTCCCTAGTATTTCCACATTGATCACAGAAGGAAAAGTTCAACTCCAGTTCAGCAGTATTTCATGTAACAGCTGTACTCTTGCACTGAGTTAAGGGGATTTGAAGAGGTAGAGGAAGAGACCTGACATGAATAAACAGATGTAAAAAAGGAAGCAAGAAAAGGAGTAGGTCATAATTGTGAAAGGTCTTCTGTGGTAAAGAAATACATTAGGACAGAATGAATACAATTCATACAATACATAGACAATTTTTCCCTAAGAAAAAGTTTTGTTTAAAATTTTGCCTGAAAGAAACACTTCTAGAAATAATCTGTGACAACAAGAAGGGTTTCTTTTTCCTTGCCCTTAAGAAAGCTTTGGAGAATTTTGCATGTATTACATAGTATTTTCAAAACCCTTTTCCTGATTGCCCCTGTTCCTCTCGCTACCCAGCACCCAGAAAATACAAAATGTCTCTCCTAGCATCTTTCCCATCTCGATGGCAACACTTTCAACCCAAAAGCCTTGGGATCACCTCAACCACTTATCCTATCCCACCCCATATCCACTCCCTCAGCCAATCCTTTTATCTCTACATAGGACTATATTCATAATTCATCATTCATTCAAATTCTTGCCAGCACCACCACCAATAACCCTGTGGTTCATGCCATCTTCCTCTTGCTCTCACCTTTGTCCTCCTACAATCTAATCTCAACTCAGCTAACTGATTCTTCTAACCCATTAGTCAGAAATTGCCATTCTATACTCCAAACTCTCTGATGACTTTCCATCTCAAAGTAAAAGCCCATCATTACCTATGAAGCCCTACCTCTGACTCTACTTTCTCACTGACCACACCTGTTACCACTCTCTCCCTTGATCACATATCCCAGTCACACTTAATCTCCTCATTCTTTTTTGAAAAGGTCAAGCATATTCCAGCCTCAAGGACATTGCATTTACTGTCCCCAGGAGTCCAAGAGACTTGCACAAATAACCCCTCATCAGAGACACTTCTTATGACTACTCTATCTAAAATAGCACCATTCCATCCCTTTCCATCCTTTCTAAACTGCTTCATTGCTTTTTCATTGCATTGATAATTACCTAACATATTCTCTATATCTGTATATATTGTATTTCTGCTCAAAAGAATGAACCTATATGGTAAAGGGACTTTGTTTCATTTACTACTGTAATTCCAGCACATAAATGATTACCTGGCTCCCAGAAACAACAGGTGTTCAATATATCAGGCATCAGCAAACATTTTCTGCAGAAGTCTGTGCAGCAAATACTCCAGGCTTTGTGGACCATACAATCTCTATCATAACTCCTCACCTTTGCCTTTGTAGTGCAATAGCCTCCATAGACACATAACTAGACTTATGAGCATGACTATGTTCCCATCAACTTTTCTATTATTTTAATTACATTTTAATAATGTGTTCTAGGTACTTGGATTATATCAGTAACAAAACAGGCCAACATCTCTAGCCACCTGGAGCTCACATTATAGCAGGGGAAAGACAATGAGCATCAACATGGTAAGTGGTGGTGAGGTACTATAAAGAAAGAAAAAGTTCAACAGAGCAGAGGAGGTGGTGCTATAGAGAGGAGTTAGTATTTTAATAGGGTGTTCAGAGTAGGCCATGCAGTTACCTGGGGAGAGCAAGTGTTCTAGTCAGAGAGAACATTCATTGGAAAGGTCCTGAGGCAGTTTACAATAAATTTTGATAGACACTGAAATTTCAATTTTATATAAATTTCACACATCATGAAATGCTACTGTTTTTTTTTTCAAGCCTTTTAAAAATACAAAAACCATTCTTTGCTCAAAAGCTGTACAAAAACAGGTCACAGGCCAGATTTGGCCTATGAGTTTTAACTTCCTGATCCCTGCAAAAACAGTCCTTGAATAACCAAATGAATGAATGAATAAATAAAATGTGTCCATAAACAGTAATTGCATGAATAAAAGAATGAATAAAAAAAGGAATGAATCCATCATATATTGATCACATTATCAAATGCAAAGGACAGGGAGAGAGTTCTGAAAGCGGCAAGAGAAAATCAATGTGTTACATATAAGTGATTCCCAATTAGACTGAGTCCCAATTTCTCATCAGAAACCATGGAAACAAGAAGGCAATGGGTTAAAATAAAGTGCTGAAAGAAAGCAACTGCCAGCTAAGAATTTTATATCTGGTGAAACTCTCTTCTAAAAATGAGGGAGAGATTGAGACATTCTCGGATAAACAAAAGCTGAGGGAGTTCATCACCATTAGACTGGCCCTACAAGCAATCCTAAAGGGAGTTCTTCAGACTGAAAGGAAAGGACACTAGACAGTGGTTCAAAGCAGCTTAAAGAAATGAAGACTTGTGGTAAAGGTAACCATTAGGATAATTATAAATGGCAATGTTTTTGTAATGTATTGTTTGGTGTGTAACTCCATGTCTTACTTCCTACTGGGCTAAAATGCAAATGCATAAAAAGTAATGATAAATCTAGGTTTTGGGGCATCCAGTGTACAAAGATAAAAGTGGCAACAAGTAAAAAAAAATTATGGGGGGGCACGGGGTATAGGAAAAATATATGTGAATGCTATTAAAGTTAAGTTGGTATCAAACCAAATATGATTGTTACATATTTAGGAGGTTAAATTGTATCCCCATGGTAACCACAAGGAAAACAGTGAATATATATACAGATAGAAGTAAGAAGGCACTCAATATGGTACAACACAAAAAGCAAATAAATATAAAAGTAGGCTTTAATGGAAGTGAAGGACAATCCCTGTTATGAAAGATTGGTTCAACATAAAAAAATCAATTAAGTTAATATACCATATTAACAGAACAAAGGGGAAAAAAAAAACATGTTCATAGCAGTTAATGCAGAAAAGGTATTTGACAAAATACAGCACCCTTTCTTGATAAAAAAAAAAACACTTAAAACACTAGGAATAGAAGGAAACTTCCTCAACATGATAAAGGGCATATATGAAAAGCCCACACCAACCAACCTACATAATGGGAAAGACTGAAACCTTTCCTTCCATGAACTGAACAAGTCAAGGATGCCACTGTCATCACTGTTATTCAACATTGCACTGGAAGTTCTTGCCAGAGCAATGAGGCAAGAAAAAGAAATAAAAGGCATCTAAATTGGAAAGGAAGAAGTAAAACTTTCTCTATTTGCAGATGATATGATCCTTTATACAGAGAACGCTGAAAAATCCACAACAAATTTCCTAAAGCTAATAAATGAATTCAGAAAAGAAAGTGACAGGGTACAAGGTCAACAGATATACACAAGCAATGAAAAATCAGAAGAAGAAATCAAGGAAAAAATTCCATTCACAATAGCAACTAAAAGAATTCAAAAACTAAGAATAATTGCAAAAAAGGATGTAAAGGACTTGTATACAGAAAACTACAAAACATTACTTAAAGAAATCCTAGAAGAAAAGGTAGGGAAGCATCTTCAGAACCTTGTGATAGACAATGGTTTTATTTAAACTTATTTATTTATTCAATCTTTTATATTTTTAGATTTCAATTTTATTGAGATATAGTCACATACCATATAATCCATTCAAAACATACAATCAATGGCTCACAGTATCATCACCACAATAATAATGATGCATAAGAATAACCTCCAGAATGATGTCTCAACTCTATTTGACATGTCTTAGTCACTGAAACTTTATTTCATTTCTTTTCCCCTTTGGGTCAAGAAAGCATTCTCAATCCCATGATGCCAGGGCCAGGCTCATCCCTGGGAGTCATGTCCCACATTACCAGGGAGACTTACACCCCTGGGAGTCATGTCCTACATAGGGGGAAAGGTGGTGAGTTTATTTAGCTAATAGTTTCTTAGACTTTACACCCAAAGCACAAGCAACAAAAAGAAAAAGAGATAAATGAGACCTCATCATAATTAAAAACTTTTGGTCCTCAAACACTTTGTCAGGAAAGTAAAATGACAATGTACACAATGGGAGAAAGTATTTGGAAACCACATATCTGATAAAGGCTTAATATCCAGAATATATAATGAAATCCTTCAACTTATCAACAAAAATACAAACAACCCAATTCAGAAAAAGGGCAAAAGTCTTGAATAGACATGGCCCCAAAGATTATATAAAAATGACTAGAAAACATATGAAAATATCCTCCACATCATTAATCATCTGGGAACTGCAGATCAAAACCACAATGAGATACCATTTCACACCCATTAGAATGGCTGCTGTTAAAAAAAAAAAAAAACAGCAGCAGAAAATAACAAGTGTTGGAAAAGATGCAGAGAAACAGGAACACTCATTCATTGCTGGGGGTAATGTGTAAAATGGTGCAGCCACTATGAAAGACAGTTTGGTGGTTCCTCAGGTAACTAAGTATAGAACTACTATAATTGCAATCCCACTACTAGGAGTATTACCAAATAATTCAAAGCAGGGACTCGAACAGACTTTTGCTCCCTGATGTTCATACATCATTCACAATTGCCAAAAGATGGAAGCAACTCAAGTGTCCCATCAACTGATGAATGGATTAATAAAATGTGTTATATACATACAATGAAATATTATTCAGCAGTAAAAGGAATGAAGTCCTGATAAATGCGACAACATGGATAAATCTTGAAGACATCATGTTGAGTGAAATAAGCCAGACACAAAAGGACAAATAATGTATGAGCTCAATGTTTGAAATAATTAGGATAGGCAAACTCACACAGTCAGAATCTAGCATATAGGTTACCAGGGTGTGGGGTGAGGATAGGGAATGTGAATTTCAGGCTTAAAATGTACAGGATTCCTATTTGGAATGGTAGAAATATTTTGGTAATGGATGGCCGTGATGGTAGCATAATATTGTTGATGTAATTAACAGCACTGAAATATATATCTGAATATGATTAAAATAGGAATTGTTATAATGTATTTATCGTAATGGCACTTTTTTAAAAAAGGAAAAAACACATTGATGAGTTGGAGCTCATTTAGAAGCGATGCAGCATGGTTTAGTAGGAAAAAAATTCTAACACACTGTGCAAAGAATGAGATTGTGGCCTTGTTTTTGCTTTTTACTATCCATGCATCCTTAAAATTTCAGTTAATCTCACTGAATTTTGTTTCCTCCCTGAAAACAGTTACAATATTTTCTGCTTTATAACATGACCACAGAAATGCAAGATATTTTTATTCCACCAGTATTAACTAAGCACTTACTATCTGAATAGTATTGTGGGTATTCAATAACTCAAAACATTAAAAGTAGAAATGTTTTCAAATGTTTTCTATCAATTCAACTTACCCAATTTTTGGTTAAATTGAGACTTCCCCACATGATAGTTCCAGAGGCACCCAGTGCAACGCTTTCACCAATTGTACTCACAAGGTCATCCTGGTAAATGTGAGAGAGTTAGCAGGTAGGCATAAATGAAAATATTATACATAGGATAGTAACGCCAAAGCTCAACATGCTGACCCAACACGTTAAACATTTCCCCACCATGTATCTCTATCTTTAAACAGCTACTGCCATAATAAAACAAAAACGCTGACTACATAATATTGGTTTAATTACTTCTACTGATAGTAGAACAGACTATAGTGGGGAAAAAAAAAAATAAGCTAATACACTGTCTGTGCTACCTAATCTTACCTAATTTGTAATGAGGGCTAAGACTTTGTGTGATTACATTAAAAAAAGAAATGTAATCTTAATTTCCTTTCAGGTAATGATATAGAGCAATGTGTATGCACATTCCTAAATGATATGAAAAGCTAAATTTTGTTCCCTTCAAAATTGATGTTAAATTCCACTAAACAACATTTGTGGATATTATTTCATAGCCCTCATACCCTCATTTACTTACCTGAGAGAGGTATCTCGAAGACACATCAGTAAGAACTGGGCGGGTATATACAAAAACTGGAACTGGACTTTTATCACTGGGTATTTTAGAAACCCGAATGGCTTCTTGAACACGATTACGGGCAAAGAGTACAGCTTTTGGAGAAGACGCTAGCTTAGTATTCAGATAAATGGATGGAAAAAGGGCAGAGCTTTCCTTCCACAACCAATGAAGCTCATCATTTCTTCTCTTTTCTATATCAGGGCAACTTCCATCGTATCCAGGTTTATAATAATTATGATTGTAGCAATCAGGAAAAAGATAATAACCCCATAAGTAATTTGGTCGAAGTATCTTTCCTAGTTTTAAAGTGTCTTGCATGAAACGCTTTCCTGCTTTTTCAAATTCTACTTTGGCTATCTTGGTGGCTTCTGAGACATTAAGTTGTATATTGTGTTGCTGAACCAACTCAATAGACAGATTCTTGTAAACATCTTTAGGTTTCCAGTTTCTTGCCCAGGTAGGTCTCCAGTTTTCCCAGTCAATGACAGCCAAGCCCACACGATCTTTGGGCACAGTATGAGAAATGTCATTTGCAGCTTTGTCCAAATGTGATTTTAAGGATCCCATCTGGGGGATTGCTCCATTCTCACTTTTGCCTGTCACTTCATTTATATGAGGATAATAGCCAAGTCTATCAGCATAAAATAATGCAACATCAGGCCTTTCAGCATCTTTTCGAGGGCTTCCTATTAGGGAGAAGAGGGTCATGTCTAGCAGTATATGAAACTTTTTATCACAAAGTTCAGTAGGGGCATTCCAGGCCAAGAGAAAAGTAACATTTGGAACAAGAGGACATGCTCTGAAATTCAGAGTCAGGCAACATGGAATCAGAAGAAAGATGAACACTGCTTGGGATGCTCCGTTGAACCCAAGGAAGCTCCCAAAGAAGATGTGCTTGAAACTTAGCACTCCCATTGCTATGGAAATCACTTCTTTCTTTCTACACACTTTGATTTACCCAATATATGGTGCAAGATATAAGCACAGAAACTAGGTAAAGGAATACAGCCACTTTGGTGGATAAAGAGATAGAATAATTATATCACATTTAAATATTCTTCTTGCTTCTTGTTTCAGGAATGTTTTGCAACTGAAAAAAGAAACATATATTGTTTGTTATACTGCATTTCTGGATCAGAGATTGTATGCTTTACCAAGTTCTCAACTTTAAGTGCAGTTTTAGAAGATAGAGGTCTTACTCCAGTGTTTAAAGCAATAAAATTATTTCCTTTGATATATGATTCAAATTCAATTATAGCTAACATTTTTCTTGTCTTTCCAAATAATCACTGAGCCTGAATAGAGGGGAATTCAGCTATTTTTCTTATTTCCTTCCTAAGTATGAAGAACATTGCACCAAATAGTGCCTTAGAAAAAGACTATTGAATACATAGAAATTTTAAGTCTGTCCTCTCATTCTTGTTAGTTGCTTGTTGAAAGACCATCTCACAGTGATCAGCCAAATATTGTAAACAACCTTTCATAGAATTGTAAAATCTTTTCTTTTGTTTTTTTTTTTATTTTTGAAAGGTAGAGAGCAAAACTCACTTCTGCCAGAGGTAATAAGCTAAAAATTTGCTGGAAACTTTTGAATTAATAAAAATATCTTACCAAGGGACAAGCTGAAATGCCCTTTGAAGCATTGTTCCATCACATCATATGGTAATATTCTCTCATGTTAAAAGGTTATATAAATGGTTACTATTTCATATCTTCCCCCTGAAAGGGCAGATTCTGGCCTGGCTTAATAATAAAAGCAATATATAAATATTGGCTTTTTATAGTCTTTGATAAGGGAAATTTTGTTGTCACTCTGATTATCAGAAGGTGAAGAGATATAGCAAATTTTCTGGTGCATAAAAATGGCCTAAGCCTAGGACAGGGAATTAAATTGTAATCATTTAGCATTTGGTATTATCAAAACTTACATATAAGAAGACCTATTTAAAATGTTCTGTGATTCTTGGAAGAAATTATAACATTTCCCTTTCATTGGATTAGTTGTATGCTGCTATGTGAAGGTACAATGAAAATTATGCCATTATTCCCAGGAAAGTGTGTCCTTACCTCGGCAAATTTTCCATTCATCCCCAACCCTGAAAAAAAATCACCCTATAAAGAAGTCCATAGTAAGAAAAAAATAAAATTTTAAGAACCATAAAAGTCTCATATTTTTGAAGATAACGAATTTTTTCCTAATGTTAAGAACAATGTAAAAGAGCTAAAGATTTTATTGTTTAAAGCCTTATGAACATCCTTATTGAGGACATAATGAATCTTTGCCAAAAGTAATATTGGGGGGAAAACTAATTCCTTTCATGGTATTCTTACAAACTACCAACATCCATTTCTTTTTTTTTTTTTTTTTTTTTTGTCACAAAAGCCTTTACTTTGGGACATGATGGGAAACGTTACAGGTACACATGGAAAAGTTAAGACATGATCACAATTTAGAATGAAGACAATCTAACCAGAGCTTAAATGCCTGTCAGCTAATGTAGAAGCACAAATACTGGGAGTGACATGCTATAGGGCTGAGAGAAATGGGTATTAGTATTCCTCTCCTTCTTCCTCACTCTCTCCTTCAACAGAATCCACACCAACCTTTTCATAATCCTTCTCAAGGGCAGCCATGTCCTCACGGGCCTCAGAGAACTCTCCTTCCTCCATCCCCTCACCCACATACCAGTGAACAAAGGCACGCTTGGCATATATCAGGTCAAACTTGTGGTCCAGGCGAGCCCAGGCCTCAGCAATGGCTGTGGTGTTGCTCAGCATGCACATAGCTCGCTGGACCTTGGCCAGGTCTCCACCAGGCACCACAGTGGGAGGCTGGTAATTAATGCCGACCTTGAAGCTAGTGGGGCACCAATCTACAAACTGAATGCTACGCTTGGTCTTGATGGTGGCAATGGCAGCATTGACATCTTTGGGAACCACGTCGCCACAGTACAACAGGCAGCAAGCCACGTATTTACCATGGCGAGGGTCACATTTGACCATCTGGTTGGCTGGCTCAAAGCAAGCATTGGTGATCTCTGCTACAGAAAGCTGTACATGGTAGGCTTTCTCAGCAGAGATGACAGGGGCATATGTGGCCAGAGAAAAGTGGATGCGGGGGTAGGGCACCAGGTTGGTCTGGAATTGTGTCAGATCAACATTCAGGGCACTATCAAACCTGAGGGAAGCAGTGATGGAGGACACAATCTGGCTAATAAGGCGGTTAAGGTTGGTGTAGGTTGGGCGCTCAATATCGAGGTTCCTACAACGGATGTCATAGATGGCCTCATTGTCTACCATAAAGGCACAATCTGAGTGCTCCAGGGTAGTGTGGATGGTGAGGATGGAGTTGTAGGGCTCGACCACAGCTGTGGAAACCTGGGGGGCTGGGTAAATGGAGAACTCCAGCTAGGACTTCTTGCCATAAGCAACAGAAAGACATTCCATCAGCAGGGAGGTGACCCCAGAACCGGTTCCCCCACCAAAGCTATGGAAAACCAAGAAGCCCTGAAGACCTGTGCACTGGTCGGCCAGCTTGCGAATTCTGTCCAGAACCAGGTCAATGATCTCTTTGCCAATGGTGTAGTGCCCACGGGCATAGTTATTGGCAGCAACTTCCTTGCTTGTGATGAGTTGCTCAGGGTGGAAGAGCTGGCGGTAGGTGCCAGTGCGAACTTCATCAATGACCGTGGGTTCCAGGTCTACAAACACTGCCCTGGGCACGTGCTTGCCAGCACTGGTCTCACTGAAGAAGGTGTTGAAGGAGTCATCTCCTCCCCCGATGGTCTTGTCACTTGGCATCTGGCCATCGGGCTGGATGCCGTGTTCCAGGCAGTAGAGCTCCCAGCAGGCATTGCCAATCTGGACACCAGCCTGGCCGATATGGTTGGAGATGCACTCACTCATGGTGGCTACAGGTTAGGAGGCAAAGAGAACAGGAGCAGACACCGGGTCCCGGTTACCATCCCCGACAAGCTAAGAGTCGAGGTAAGTAACGCACTACCAACATCCATTTCTGAATGCCAGGAAGTAAGAGAAGTAAATGGAATGAAGAAAGGATCAAATTTCCCTATTTCTCAGGGAAAGGATGCAATAAATTTACTGAAATAATTAAGATTCAAATCTAATTGCCACATAGTCATTTTACATAAGAAAACATTGGGCAGAATGTGCCTATTTAGAAGATCTTTACCCAGAAATCTCCAGAAAGCAATGGACACAGTATGCCTTGCCCTTACCAAAAGTAGTCCCCAAAGACCCAGGTCCCTACCTGAGATTCTATAAAAGATGTTCCTATGCCAGACAAGTCCTAAAACCCAGAGGCAACAGCCTCTTTAAATCAACAATCAGATGCAGCCCCCTTCCTCATACTGTCAACTCCCCCTTTACATATGAACAAGTTAGAGTGGTCACTGCCTAGATACCCCTGAAGATAGAGAAAGAGATTAAGTGAGAAGAAGGGATAGCAACAAACAAGGTAAGATTTAACAAAAGTCTATGAATACTGAAACTTTATATAAATATATTATTTTTTTAGATGCTGGGGTGTTTGAATAGCTGGAAGGAGGTAAATGACATGAAACTGTAACCTTTAGCATTCTTTGAAATTTGCGCTATAGCTACTCATTGGATTGTGCTTAAGTCTTCACTTTTCTTTATATACCTTATGTTACATAACAAGGAAAGAACTGAAACTGTGGAACTGTCACCAATAACAATTTTTGAAAGTACCTATATAACTGCTTGTTGAGCTGTACATAGAAAGTTAACACCTTTCTCTATGCATGATATATTTTACAGTAACAGATCTACCGAAGCACAGAAACTTGGTAATGTGATCAACATTATTGTGGCCATACCAGGTCAACTCCTGGACCATATGCAGAATACCCCGGGGTTTATGTATAAAAACCTATAGTGTCTGGTTATTGCTGAGGCTGATCGTATCTTGGATGTTGGGTTTGAAGAGGAATTAAAGCAAATTATTAAATTTCTGCCAATATGCAGACAGACCATGCTCTTTTCTGCCATGCAAACTTGAAAAGTTGAAGACCTGGCAAGAATTTCTCTGAAAAGAGAGCCATTGTATGTAGGTGTTGATAATAATAAAACTAAGGCAACAGTGGATGGTCTTGAGCAAGGATATGTTGCTTGTCCCTCTGAAAAGAGATTTTTTCTGCTCTTTACGTTCCTTAAGAAGAACTGAAAGAAGAAAATGATGGTGTTCTTTTCATCCTGTAAGTCCATGAAATACCACTACTAGTTGCTGAACTACACTGATTTGTCTGTCTTGTCCATTCATGGAAGGCAGAAGCAAAAGAAGCAGACAACCACCTTCTTCCACTTCTGCAATGCAGATTCAGGGCGTTGTGAAGAGATGTGACAGCTCAAGGGCTGGATATTCCTGAAGTCAACTGCATTGTTAGTAGGACCTCCAGATGACTTTAAGGAATATGTTCACCATGTGGGTACAACAGCCAGAGGCCTGAAAGGAAGAGGACATGCTTTGCTCCTTCTGCACCCAGAAGAATTGGGTTTCCTTCGCTACTTGAAGCAATCCAAGGTTTCATTAAGTGAATTTGAGTTTCCTTGGTCCAAAATTTCTGACATTCAGTTTCAGGTTGAGAAATTGACTTCCTTCATAAGTCAGCCCAGGAAACATATAAGTCATACATTCAAGCATATGATTCCCATTCTCTGAAACAAATCAATAATGCTAATAACCTAAGTTAGTCTCAGGTTGCTCTGTCATTCTGTTTCAAGGTGCCTCCTTTTGTTTCTCTGAATGTGAACAGCAACAACAGCAAAAAGAGAGGAGGGAAGTGGTGGATTTGCCTACCAGAAAGCTAAGAAATCAAGAAGTCCAAAATCTTCCAAAACATCAGCAAGAAATCATCCGTCAGCAGGCAGTTCTCTCACTGAAGACGCACCTTCCTTTCATCCTGAATAACTTCGTTTTAAAATGGATTTTTCCCCTTGCTGTAACAAAGGAACTTATTTCTATGATTTGCACTGATCTAGTAAGAGTATTTAATTAATGTGGATTACAAGTGGAAAAAAAACAAAAGCAATTAGAACACATGCATTACTGAAGAAGGGGAGAGAGATGCAGGAAGGAGTCCTGGGAGCAAAGACGTCATTCCCATAGGATCCCCCTCAGTCTTGATTTCTCAACAATCCCCAGATGGACTAAAAAAGATAAAAACATTGTTAAAATCATGAACAAATAGCCCCTAGCCTTAGGAAGCCTCAGGATACAGAATCTAAAATACCACCATAAATGTTTTGGGAATCATCCTTTAAAATGAAAAATAAAAAGCAAAATTTCAAGTCAGCAGTAGGTCCTAAATTTATAGCCCATGTATCCTAATCATATTTGGTAGGATGGGTATCATTTCCTAAGCACCTAGTTTATAATTTCATCTAACTTCAGTTTCAAGTTACAGTGAAAACAGAGTTAAAATTATGAGCAAACTTCTAAAAGAGAACAGAATAATATCCCCAAAGCTGAAAAACCCATGTGCAAATTTCTTATCTTAAAGCAAAAATGTATACAAGTTTTCAGGCAAGAAAGGAGTCTTTAAGCAAGAGTTTTTTTTTGTTGGAAATTTCTTGTTAAACTATGATATTTTATAACTAACTTGACCAGAAATAGATACCATTCAGTTGATTCAACAAGAATAGTTGATACCATTTTTACTGGCATTCTGCCAACTCCTTTTTTCTTCCCTTTTCCACTTTCTATTATCATTATTATTATTATTATTATCATTATTATTCCTTTCCCTTTGTTACTACCCCTACCTTTGTTTTTGTTTTAACTTTGCCTGTGGCATCCCCAGGTATAGTTTTTCACAGGCTGGATAACCTCAAGGCTAAAGAAATTGCTAACCCTTTATCTGTGTATCCTCTAGCAGACACAATTAAATGGCTGACAAACTACTTACAAAACTAAGGAGGCCGACTTATAAGTGTGGCACATTACACAACTGCTACACAGGAAGACAGAAGAATTTCCCTACCTGAACATGCAGTGTAGAAAGAAGAGAACAGCTTACTTTTGAAGTAGGAATTGAAAAGTTTTCCTCTAAAATATCTGTAGGTCAGAAATTGCTCCAGACAATCTAAGAGCACTGAGTATTTAACCTGTTGGGAGAGAAAAGACAGCCCATTGCCCAGTCAATTAAAGACTTAATCGTTTGAGATGTTATTGTGCAATGGAGAAAGGGAACCTGTGTGTGGGCATGGGTGCATGTGTTTGTATGTGAATTGCTTTAATCTGGACAAATTCAAGTGCCTGTGGCAGAGATTAGCTAGCAAGATAAATTAACATAAGAATGTCATAACTTTCTAAATTAGCATTTGAAATGAGTATAAAAGTCCAATGTTTAAACAAGCCTCCATCACAGTTGCTTTCATTGATAAGCATTTCGTTAAATTGATAGGCATTTTGTTAATTTTGTTAATGATTCATTTCTATGGTATAATACAGATGAAAAATGAATTTTAACACACCACTTAAAAGGAAATGCAGCATTTACTATAAAAGTTAAAGTCTCTTCTCTTTACAAAATTTATAAAATAAACTAGAATTAATATTTTCAAAGTGATAAAGAAAATCATGTTTGAACTTAGTAACAATTATACTTGCTTTCTGAGTCCTGCCCTAGTGAGAAGGGAAAGGGAGAGGAGAAACAGTAAAACCAAATAAAAGAATCCCTCAAGAGCAGTCCCTAAAATCAAAATTTATTTTAATTGCTGTGTGGAACCTAGAGATATAACTTACATATGCTCATTTTATGCAATAAAAGTTTGTCCTGTTGTGCTGTGATATAATTGAGAAATAATATGTCTAAGAAGCTAGAAAACTATAGTCTGATTAAATATAAATTCTAAATATTGAATCCTTAAGTAAGTTATAATCACACATTTACAAAATTAAAACTTTGGCTTTTCAAATTCATGATAGGTCGATACCAAATGTGTTTTATTAAAAACAGGTAATACCTTATTCTTAGAAAAGAATTCCTTTGGAAAGAAAGTGAAAGTGCCTATAATGATATTCTCTCTGAAGTATCTTTGTAGACCCCAGAGGCTTTATTAAAGAACTTAAATAATATGACTTTAACTATAAGATTAGGTTATTGTTCGATTTTCAGACACTTAATTGGATTCAATAGATACATGCTAAATGAAGTAGTTAATTAGTTAGTTAAATAAATTGGATGTGTTTGAATTTCAGTAAACTCAAAATTATAGCTAATGAGAGTGTGAATATGATCTAACAAAAACTGAGGCATGCCATCTGGAAGCCAAAGTGTAAACATTATTCAGAAGACAAGCTCGTATTCTACAGTCAAGCATGAAGTACTGACATGAACAGATATGACAGAAACCAAGTAATTGAAGAAAGACTTGAAGAGCATCTCAAATCTAGTTGCCAATTAAAAATACAATACCTTCCCTAAGGATGTTCTTTGCAATTCCAGTTGTCAGCCCCAAAGCTGAATTCAGTGATGTCTGACTTGTATTCAAACCAATTTACCAGCATTACAAACCTGAGACCAATCCCAATTCTGTGATCACAGTAGCTCAACTTCCTAACACTAATAGGCAAAAGAGCTTAGGGCCAAATTAAGTTACTTTTAGGAAAAGTAACAAACACCTCTTTCATTGCTGGGTATCTTGCATTATGAAGTTGACACAGTATAAAAGTCATAACATGCACTATGAGGTCACAGTTGGCCTTCCATTGGCCATAAACAATGTTTCCCATCCTTCAGCCAGTCAGATGAATTTTGATTTTTATTTCTTTGAATTGCCAGTCATAGTTACTAATTCTTCTACATATGGGATTGTATTAGAGACCCAAATTACCACAGTAATCAAAAAAACAGAAAACACATATCTATTGATCAATTTCCTTTGTCCAAAGGCAATAGGAACTCCATTGCATCAAATGCAACCAAGGACATTTACCATTGTTGAAGATAAATACATAGGCTCACCTTCAAAAGAAACTAGAAATAAGTTTTCCTCTTGTGAACTTCCATTTATTAATAGCAGCCATTCTACTGGGTAAGGAATGTTATCTCAGTGTGGTTTTGATTTACATTTCCCTAATGGCTAATTAAGTTGAGCATATTTTCATGTGCTTTTTGGCCATTTGTATATCTTCTTTGGAGAAATGTTTGTTCAAGACTTTTGCCCATTTTTTAATTGGGTAGAAATTATGGCAAATTAAGACATAATTTCTATGACAAACATCACACAGTGGTTTGGATTAAACAATAAGGATTTATTGGCTCACAGTTTGGAGGCTAGATGATGGCAAGGCCATACTTTCTCCTGGAGCCAGTAGTGTTCCAGTGATGATAGTCTTCCATCACATGATGATCTCTCTCTCCTCTCTGGTTTCTTCTGACTTATGGCTTCTTCTGTGTTTGAATTTACTCTCTTTGTAAGTCCTCCATTCATACATATTAAGGGCCACCATGATTCAATTTGGTCTCATATGAAAATGAATAGGATCTTTCAAGATCCTATTCTCAAGTCAGTTCACAGTTTAAATAATAATAACGTCTTCAAATATCCTGTTTACAAATGGGTTCACACTCAGGAATGCAAATTAAGACTTGAGCGTTTCTTTTATGGGGAACATGATTCAATCCAGAACATGTGTTTTAGTTTCCCAGCTGCTAACACAACTATCATATAATGGGTTGGCTTAAACAGTGGAAACTTATCAGCTCACAGTTTTGATGCTAGGAAATGTACAAAATGAAAGCATGAGCAAAGCGATGCTTTCTCCCTGAAGATTGTGGCATTCTGGGGCTGGATGCCAGCAATCTTTGGTACTTGGCTTTCTGTAACATGGCAATGTACATAGTAGTGTCTACTCTTTTCTCTTCCAGGTTCATGGTCTTCCAGGTTCTAGCTGCTCCCTGTGGCTTCTTCTTTCTGCATCTAATTCCTTAGCTTAAGAAATCTGTACCCATACTGGATTAAAGCCCAACTTCATTTTGTTTGGGCACACCTTAACTAATAAGTCTTCAGTGGTCCTATTTACAAATAGGTTCACTCCCATAGGCCAGTGGTTGGTACTTAAATATGCCTTTTGTAGGGACATAATTGAATCCCCAACAACATGGATACTGATTCTTATACAATATAGAGATTTTGTGGGTTAATAGTGGTAATCTAAGACACCTTGGAAAGAGGAAGAGTTGTACCTAGCAAAATTCATTTCACATTATGGAAACTCAGTAAATTGTACCTTTATGTCTGCTAATAAATTGGGATGTTGCTGGTATTTGCCTCAACAGAGATCATGAACTCCCAGTTAGAAAGGAAATAAGAGAGCTAAGTCAATCCCTCCGCAGGAGTGCTTAGTCAGTCCCTCCATACCAGGTCTCTGGCCAATACCTAGTCAGAAAGAGCAATTCAAACTTCAACTAAATAGATCCTATCACCTTGGCAGTTCTATGCTCTTTAGGTACAAATGGAGATGAACTGTGAACATGATTATCCAAGAAACAGTGATGTTGGGTAGGGTGATGTTTAGGTTCATGTATTAACCTGACCAGGTGATGGTGTCCAGTTGTTTGATTAAACAAGCACTGGCCTGATTGTTACTGTGAGGACAATTCATGGACTTAAATAATTGGTAAATTGATTGCATGTATGGATGATTATATCTACAATCAAGTGAGGAGATTACCTTCAGGATGAGAGATGTCTTCTCCAATCAGTTGAAGGCTTTAAAAGGAAAGAAGATTTCAGCATTCAAAGGAGAGAATTTCCATCTCTACTTCAGCCAGCCAGCTTCTCCTGGGGAATTCATTAAAAACCTTCAACAGAGTTCCCAGCTTGCAGTATGCCCTACGGAATTTGGACTTGTGCATCCTCACTGTTGCATGAAAAAATGTTTATAAAAATCTCATAATATTTACAGTTTTCTCTGGTCTGTTCTGTTTCCCTAGAGAACCCTGATTAATATAGGTAGGCCTATCTCAAAAAATTTTTTCCCAACTCTAGGTCACAACCTATTAGTGGGCCATCAAATTAACTTAGTGGGTTGTAATGAGCATTTAAAAATAAATAAATAAAGTGGACTATAATAGAATAGAATGGAACAGAATAGAATAGAAAGCATCAGAGTGCCATGGTAGGCAAAAAAGGTATTATTTTATAAACCTTTTCTGTTGGTTATGTATTTATGGGTTTGTGTACAGAGTCACACCGTAAAATGTATCTTTTACTGTGGGATGTCTCAAACAACTTTGATAAGATAAAACCTTTGGAATCTGACATACCTGAGTTTTGAATCTCAGAGCAGCGACTTTCTAATGAAGTGGACTTGGGCAAGTTATTTAATCTCTTCACTTTAATCTTGTCAGCAACCAGAAGAGAATTCATACTTGTGTCTGAGGATTCTCAAAAGTCATGTATATAAAATGTCTAAACAAATGCGACACAAACTTAGTTCCTTAGATTAGGTTCAACAGGTCTGGAATCTGGCTTCTAAACTCGGTAACAACGTACCTGGCCCAAACTATTTAAACGTCATTGTACTTCAGGTTTTCTCAATTTATAAAATGAGGATCATAATAGTAACTACCTCATAGGATGGCTGTGAAAATGTAACAAAATATAAATAAAGCACTTAGCACAGTGCCCAGCACATACTAAGTATTCAATAAGCCTAAGATCTTCCTGTTATTATTATTAATTGATGTTATCCTCTCCCCCACCTCTTCTGTATGAAAGGCAGTGCAAAGCATGAAAAAGGAGGCAAAGCCCAGTGCCATTTAATGATTCATAGGCCTGCAAGCATTAAACCTTCCTTAAGAAGTCCAAAAAATTTTTAACTAAATATGAAAGCCATTAAGGAATTATTGTAGTAGCAATGAAATACTCAGCAAATTCACTGCAGTGGGAACCAGATGTGATGATTGTGCTTGCCTTAGTGTGTTCTGAGAAGTAGGTAACCTACACAATGTCTTCATGGAAGTGACTGTATCTGTTGATCAAACTGACACAAGCCTTTGTGTGAATTTTATTAATTTTGCAGCCACTTTGCAACTTTGCAGGGGAGTCCATTATGAAAAAACCTATTCAAACTCAGACTTTAAGCTGCCTTTCCTAAGCCATATTGAAATATTTTTCTTTCTCACAAAAAAATGACTTATCTAGAAAGTTTTCAGTCTCTTAAATTGGATTTGTGGAATAAATAAGTAGCATTTAAAACAAAATAATGGCAAAACAAATTACTAATATAGAATCCAAATATTTTGAGAATGCTTGATGATCACATATTACTCTGACCAAACAGTCTGCTTTTGCTCTATTTCACAAAAGAAGAATTTGAGCATTTACCAAAATCAAAGAAGCAGTAGTTAATAAGATTAGCTCTCAATATCAAACTCAAACCAACATAACTTGTCTATTAGCATGTCTGCTAAGCTCACAAGATATGAGGACTCAGTAATTCCTATTATCGTTGTTGTTAAAAAATAAACAATGGATCTAGCATATAGTATAAATCAAAATGTGACAGATGTAATACCAAAAAAAAAAAAAATTTTTTTAACTACAACTTCAACCTTTTAAATGCCATTATAAAGAAGTATTGATATTCATAGTTATCTCAGCCCCATTACATTACTCCATTAAAAAGCCAAGCACATTTACCCTTGTAGATGAGAAGACCAGGCAGGTGTGTTTGTCTCCTCACCAAGAACAGAGGAGAACAGGAGTGCCCTGGGATTCTCACCTAAGTCAAGAGGAACAGGAAATCAGTGTTAGATTCATGGGCAACTAAGAATCTGGCTAGTTGATGACAGGATGGGAGTGTCCCTGAAACTAACCAACTAAGAAAAGGTACAGGAAAGGAAGGGACTCAGAGAGGATCTGGGAAATTAGCTGTGAAAATATCCTCCAGGAATATTTCATTAGGATTGGGAGTTATTCACCTTCAGAATTATTGAGAGTACCAAGAATGAGGTTGAGGGCAAGATCTTTATAAAAGTTTTCCTTTACTAAGAAAACTACCAGAATGGCTAACAGGGTAAATTAAAGAATTAAAAAGAGACTTCAAAAGGCTCAGTTGTCAACATAATTACAGGACAGTCAGTCTCCTAAAGTAAGTCTAATTAGTACCTTACTGCTTAAAGAATGTTTGTGGTTGACAAAAAATATTGTTGTTACTCAATTTTATATGGCTTGTTGTTTGCTTTTAATTTTTAATGTGCAATAGGTATAGTTTCAAAAATCCAAGCTATAAGTAATATTTGTTGATGGCTTATGCTGCTTTAACCAAATGTGCAATATCTTAAAATTTTAATATCTTAAAATTATAAGTGCTAAAATGAACACAGCTAGCCTGTAATTAAAATTTCATCAAAAAATGTAAGTTGAATTGTTTACAGGAAAGCAATTTCAAGCACATCTCTAAAATCAGGCAATCAACAACTGATGAAGTCACCTAAGGATTTTCATTAAACAATTAATTATGACATTTAAACATTTCAGCAACACTCTGGGATAAGAATTATCATTTTCTAAATGAAGAAATAAGTATTAGAAAAAATTAAATAACTTGTCCACTGTTCCAAAGCCAGCAGACCCAGTTCTAGCTAATGCTAAAGCCCTTGCTCTTTACACTGCCCTTTAATGGATGAGTCAGGATCATTATAAGCTGAAAACATGCAACAGGACATTTTTCTGAGAACAGAGATTATATATTTTAACTCTCTGGTACAGTATGCAGATGATGGGGATCTTTCTGCTTGTATAATTAACCATCATACTTTGCTGTTAGAATCAACTTCATTTAGAAAAAAAAAGATTTAAAACTTTGAGTCCAAATGTCTTCAAAGGTATGCATTTAGTTACAACACAGTCCAGGGCTCATTCCCCTAAACCTGCTTTTTGTTTAGATAACTTTCACAGTATGATTGCTTCATTTATTAATTCTTTCATTCAACAATTGTTTTTTCGTTCATTTTCTCTATAAATGAGGGGTGCTGGACTGGCAATTAGGATATGTTTCATGTTTTACTTTGGCTTACTCAGTTTTTTTTAGGAAAATGGAAATGCTGTATTTACAGCTGCTAAATTTCCACATCAGGGGAACTAAGAACTTAAGAATAAGAAATTTTTTTAATTAATTGTTAAAACTTAACCTAAAGTAGAGGTAAATTTGAGTTATTTCAGGGGGACTTTTATCTCCATGTTAATATGTATTACCTTTTAACTTTGCCAGTAGTGCTACATTTAGGTACAGACATTATATAACTTTCTCAGAAAAATACATTGAATTAATGGGTGAAGTATGAGCACATTGGAACCAGGCCTACACATTTTTGTAATATAAGTGCAATGAGGAAACAGAGGACAAAGGGCACTAGCTTGAGTCTAACCATAGTCCTAAATCTAAGAATTGAGTTGAATTGTCACTGAACTTTTAATTTTTCCCCCATTTCTCCTATCATGTTTCCCTTCCTTCCCACCCCCCATCTCCATTTCTCTCTTTCTCTCTCTCTCCCACTCTCTGTCAACAATCACTATGTGACACTCTACATGTATTAACACATTTAATCCTAATAACAACCCTATGAGGGAGGTCCAAGAATTGTTCCCATTTTACAGATGACCTTTCAATTCTTTTCACCTCAGTCCAAACAAATTTCCAGTTAATGTCGTGGATTCAGATTTCAGAACCAGATCTGTCCCACTGGGAAGCCCTGTGGAAGGGCTTAGTCCAGCAGTTCAGGTGAGGGACAAAGACAGTTCAGACGAGGACAGGTGGGTTCTACAGCTCAAGAGACCTGTTCTCTCAAATGATGGCCTTGAGTGAGGTGTGAGGGACTTCTGGCTGCCTTCAGGGATTGAGTAAAAAGTTTCAAAATTTGAGGGAGAGAAAACTCTAGAAAATGCCAAAAGGGACATAGTTGAAAACAGGGTCCCAAGTCAGAGGTTGAGCTAGAACCAGAATGCGCCCCAGAACCCTCAGTCTCCCGTAGTGTGGGTGACCACAGTCAAGGGAACACACTGAGCTTCCTGTCGCTCTGTTCACAGCGTAGGGAGTTACCAGAAGGGACAGGTTAGTCCACACCTCAGCCCTGCCCCCTCCATGACCCTAATAGTGGCACCATTGGGAGGGAGTGTCATTATTTGTCATAAATTGGTAGGTACTTTGAATATCTCCCTCCTCATTCAGAAATAATTCCCCAGATTCCCCATAATACCTTATGCACCTGTGCTCTAGGGCTTGCTAGTCTCTTCAGGCTTTTGTTATAATCCACTGCTTTTTGTTGCTTGATCTGGTCCAATGCCTTCAGGTTTTCTCTGTGGCTTGGTTTTCTCTTCTCTGTTTAGAGTCTCCTTAGTACCTACAGAGACACTGTAGGTACTCTCCTGCTTTGATTTTGATTCTGGTTTCTCCCCTGTTTCCAATCTCTAGGAATCTCCTTGGTCATGTTCTCTACACTCCAGGTTGGATTGTATCCTCTCCAAAAGATATGATGAAGTCCTAACCCCTGGTACCTGCAATTGTGACATTTTTGGAAACAGAGTCCCCTAATCCAGTGGCTGGTGTCTTTATAAGAGAAAGTAGAAGGAGCTTTGGACGCAGAAACAGAGAGGCACACAGGGAAGTTGGCCATTAAAGATGGAAGCAGAGATCGGAGTGATGCAGCTACAAGTCTAGGAAAGCCAAGGATTTTCTGCAACCATCAAATGCTAGGAAGAGGAGAGAAAAAAAAATCCTCCTTTAGAGCCTTCAGAGAGTCCATGTCCCTGGTATAACACTTTGATATATATTCTTGCCTTCAGAAATGAGAGAATAAATTTCTGTTTTTGTAAGCCATCTGGCTTGTGGGACTTTGTTATAGCAGCCCTAGGAAACCCATATACCAGGTGAGGCTCCCTGAACTACAACCATGTTCTGACACCTTCTTATTTATAAATAATTAAAATCTATTTCATGATTTTGATCTTTTCTAACCCTTAACTTCAATTAAAATTTATGTTTGTCTTTCTCCAGTTCCTTAGAGGCAGGTTGAGTGCCTGGTAAACTGAGCTAATTTACTTCTATTTAGATATTTGTGTTATATGGTTTATGGATCTACTCAAATAATGTTATTGAATTTTAACAGGGTTCTTCTGTGTCTTCATTGAGTGCCTAAGTAAATATTTCAGGCCCCCCAAAAGGATATTGAGGAGATTCTCTAGGGTCACAGGGGCATCTCAAACATACCATAGGTTTTAACTACTTAATTTATTGTTTTGACCATTTGACAAATGTTAATGGAGCACTTATCATTTGCCAAGCACTATTACAGGCATGGAGGATATACAGGAGTAACAACACTGACCAGGTTCTGCTCTCAGGAAGTTTTTATTCTAGAGGGAGTAAACAGACAACTAGCAAGTAAAAAAATAACTTCAGAGTGATAAGTGAAGTTACAATTAAAAAAAGAAGAAGAATGGGAAAAGTAGCAACCTGGATTGAAAAGGAAGGGAGTTACTGTACTTCAGAGAGGGTGAAGTGGCAAACGCTGCCCATTTAGGACACAAATCAATCTCTTTCTTGTTGACAGAACCTATCACCTACCAGAGACTGGACTTGCAACGTGCTTGGTTTCCCATGTTCTCTTGCAAATAGCGTGTTTTTCTGTGACCCAATCCTTGTAAATTGTATTTGTGAATAAATTCTTACAACAATGGATTCGCTCCTGCAGAGTTTTAAAACAGAGAAATGACTTGGCTGGATTTACAATGGCTCCGGCTGCTGAGAAAAGAAAGGATTGGGAGTTGAAGAAGTCAAGAATGTGTGCCATGCAGTGAGTTAGGAGGCTGTTGCAAGAGCCCAAGTTTCTTGGGAGTAGTTTGGAATGGGACGAAGCCATACATTTGCAGAGAATGGACAAGTATGCACAGTGGAGATATTTGGGGGTCAAGTAAGACAGGACTAGGTTATGGATTGAAAATGGGTAAGAAAGAAGAGGGAGGGCTTATAAATGATTCCAGGGCTCTCTGTTCACATCTGAATGCCGGTCACTGTAGTGGAGATCACACACACACACACACACACACACACAGAGAGAGAGAGAGAGAGAGAGAGAGAGAGAGAGAGAGAGAGAGAGAGAGAACGGCTGAGGGAGGAAGACCTGGATAAGCAGGATCTTGGAATTCACAATATGGAGGCCTTTCCTTGAAGGCTTTTAGAAGTAAAGCTTTTCTTCCCTTCTACCTCATCCACTTATTTTTTTTTTCCTTTTCCACTTTTGGTAAAATAGTAAAAACATACATTAAAAATCAATTTATTAATTGTAAAGTGTAAGGTCAATTGCGAAGTGTAAGTTTTCCTTCCATATGTGGCCTCTGTTGCCTTAGTTCCCATTCCAGAAGAAACCACTGAAGTCAGTTTCTTACGATACACTTCCAGATAGGCAATGACAATATGGCACATATGTACATATCATTTTTGTTTGTTTTTAAAATACACGATATTCTACTACTCAAACTTTTCTATAACTTTTTTATTTAACTCTGTATCTCAGACTGTTCTATATTTATTAAAAACTCATTCTTTTTTTTTTTCATTTTTATTGAGATTGTTCAGATACCATACAATTATCCAAAGATCCAAAGTGTACAATCACTTGCCCCTGGGTACCCTCATACAGCTGTGCATCCATCACACTTAATTTTTGCTCAATTTTTAGAAACTGTTCATTACTCCAGACAAGAAATAAAGTGAAAGATGAAAAAAGAAAAAAAGAAAAGGAAACTCTAATCCTCCCCTATCCCTAACCAACCCCCCTCAATTGTTGACTCGTAGTATTGATATTGCCCACCATAGGATTCAGTTTTATACATTCCCATCTTTTGACCTCCAACTTTTCTTCTGGTGACATATATGACTCTGAGCTTCCCCTTTCCACCTCATTCACACACCATTCAGCGCTGTTAGTTATTCTCACATCTTGCTACCAACACCCCTGTTCATTTCCAAACATTTAAGTTCATCCTAATTGAACATTCTGCCCATACTAAGCAACTGCTCCCCATTCTTAAGCCTTATCCTATATCTTGGTACCTTATATTTCATGTCTATGAGTTTACATATTATAATTAATTCCTTTCAGTGAGACCCTGCAATAATTGTCCTTATGTGTCTGGCTTATTTCACTCAGTATATTGCCCTTGAAGTTTTGTCATCAACCCATTGTTTTTTTAATATTGTTTTGTTCACTCACTATATATTCCATCCCAAGTAAATAATTGATGGTTCTCTGCATGGTCATACCTTTATGTGTTCACCACCTTCACCACTATCTATATAAGGGCATCTACATTTCTTCCACAAGGCAGGAGGGAGAGTCAAAGAAGGTAGAGAGGCAAAAGAAAGAGGAAAAAAAATGACAGCTAGGAAGCAGCAAAAGGAAAAATAACCTTAAATCAAAGTAGAATAAAGAATCAGACAATACCACCAATGTCAAGTGTCTAACATGCCTCCCCTATCCCCCCCTCATCTGCATTCACCTTGGTGTATCACCTTTGTTACGTTAAAGGAAGCATAATACAACGATTCTATTAGTTACAGTCTCTAGTTTATGATGATTGCATCCCTCCCCCAATGCCTCCCCATTTTTAACACCTTGCAAGGTTGACATTTGCTTGTTCTCCCTCATAAAAGAACATATTTGTACATTTTATCACAATTGTTGAATACTCTAGATTTCACCAAGTTACACGGTCCCAGTCGTTATCTTTCCTCCTTTCTTGTGGTGTCCCCACCTTCTTCTCTCAACCATATTCATAGTTACCTTTGTTCAGTGTACTTACATTGTTGTGCTACCATCTCCCAAAATTGTGTTCCAAACCATGCACTCCTGTCTTCTATCACCCTGTAGTGCTCCCTTTAGTATTTCCTGTAGGGCAGGTGTCTTGTACACAAAGTCTCTCATTGTCTGTTTGTCAGAAAATATTTTGAGCTCTCCCTCATATTTGAAGGACAGCTTTGCTGGATATAGGATTCTTGGTTGGCGGTTTTTCTCTTTCAGTATCTTAAATATATCACACCACTTCCTTCTTGCCTCCATGGTTTCTGCTGAGAGATCCGCACATAGTCTTATTAAGCTTCCTTTGTATGTAATGGATCGCTTTTCTCTTGCTGCTTTCAGGATTCTTTCTTTGTCTTTGACGTTTGATAATCTGATTAGTAAGTGTCTTGGCGTAGGCCTATTCATATCTCTTCTGTTTGGAGTATGCTGTGCTTCTTGGATCTGTAATTTTATGTCTTTCATAAGAGATGGGAAGTTTTCATTAATTATTTCCTCTGTTATTGCTTCTGCCCCCTTTCCCTTCTCCTCTCCTTCTGGGACACCAATGATACGTACATTACTGCACTTTGTTTCATCTTTGAGTTCCCGGAGACTTTGCTCATATTTTTCCATTCTTTTCTCCATCTGCTCCTTTGTGTGTAGGCTTTCAGGTGTTTTGTTCTCCAGTTCCTGAGTGTTTTCTTCTGCCTCTTGAGATCTGCTGTTGTATGTTTCCATTGTGTCTTTCATCTCTTGTGTTGTGCCTTTCATTTCCATAGATTCTACTAGTTGTTTTTTTGAACTTTTGATTTATGCCGTATATATGCCCAGTGTTTCCTTTACAGCCTCTATCTCTTTTGCAATATCTTCTCTAAACTTTTTTATTTGATTTAGCATTAGTTGTTTAAATTCCTGTATCTCAGTTGAAGTGTACGTTTGTTCCTTTGACTGGGCCATAACTTTGTTTTTCTTAGTGTAGGTTGTAATTTTCTGTTGTCTAGGCATGGTTTCCTTGGTTATCCAAATCAGGTTTTCCCAGACCAGAACAGGCTCAGGTCTCAGAGGGAAGAAATATTCAGTATCTGGTTTCCCTGTGGGTGTGTCTTAGAAAATTGCTCCACCCTTTGATGCCTCAGATCACTGTGCTTTTCTGCCCAGCAGGTGATGTCTGTTAGCTTATAATTCTTGACTGGTGTGAGGAGTTATGGCTGTGTTCCCCTAGGCTCTGGGGTCTGGTTCTGAATGGAAAGGGCCCCACCCCTTTCCTCCTAGAGAAGACAGACCCCCCAGGTGGAGGTTATTAGCATTACAATGGTCTTGCTCTCTGCTTGTGCTGTCTCCACCCTTCCCCAAGTCACAGCCCTGGAAACTGAATATGACTGGGGCTTTCTCCACTGAGCTGAAAAAGAAACCGATAGTCCCCTTCAGACCCAGTCTAAGGCGACTCTCCGGCTCTCCAAGGTCAGTCGTCACCCAAAGCCTCTGTCTGTTTTTTGGGGATGTGTACCTATAGTGAGCAGTTCACACTCACTACTTAAAACCCCAGTTGGAGCTCAGCTGAGCTATATTCGCTTGCTGGGAGAGAGCTTCTCTCTGGTACCACGAGGCTTTGAAGCTCAGGCTATGGGGGAGGGGGTCTCATGACTTGGATCCACAGGTTTTACTTACAGATTTTATGCTGTGATCTTGGGCATTCCTCCCAATTCAGGTTGGTGTATGATGAGTGGATGGTCTCGTTTGTCCCTCCCCCCCGCAGTTGTTCTGGATTATTTACTAGTTGTTTCTGTTTTTTTGTAGTTGTTCCAGGGGGACTACTTAGCTTCCACCCCTCTCTATGCCGCCATCTTGCCCCCTAGAGTCAAAAAACTCATTCTTTTTAAACAACTGCACAGTAATCCATTGTACAAACATATCATGATGTATTTAATTTGTCTTTTATTAGTTGACATTTAGACTGTTTCTGGATTTATGATTATAAACAATTTTTCCTTGAATTTTCTTGTACATATATCTTATACATATGTGTTGGTATGTGTATATACTGTATATATATTTAAGGTGAGTATATGTATAATATACATATATACATGAATAATAATTACTCTCTGGAAGGCATATCCTTTTTAAATTGTAACAGATAATACTGTCTCTTCAAAGAGGTTATAGTAGTTAACAATGCCTCCAACAATTAAGATGATTGTTTGCCCATACCCAAGGTAACATTGTATTATCTTACTTTATAAATCTTTGCCAATCTGAGTAATATAAAAATAGTGTCTTGTAATTTTTCTTTATTTTCACATAAGTCATTCATATTTTCTTTACTGCAATTTCTCTGTTTATATTTTTTCCCATTTTAGGTTTGATCTTTATGAATTAATTTAAGAGATCTTTACATATTATGGAATTATCACTTTGTTATGTGCTCCAAATGATTTTCAAGTTGTCTTTTGATTTGCCCATGGTAGTGTTTCCATGAAAAATATAAGCTCCTTTTTTTCAAAATAATTTGTTTCTAAATATTTGGGGACTAAAGAAGACATAGATTAGGTTCCCTTGTAGTAGACTCTACAATGAGGTTTTGTGTGCAAGTGATTTATTACAGAAGTTTTCTCAGGAGAAAGTCATAAGTGAATGAGAGAAGCTGGACAGGGAAGGGGAAGAAGCCAAGAAAGGGGGGAATGCCTCCTAAAGTCCTGCAGTGAGCAACTGCAGCCTGATCAAATAGGATCCAATTAAGGCCTGTTGGAGGCAAAACCAAGCTACATGGCAGGGTGGCATGTGAAGCACACTGGGTCTGGGAAAAGGATGCACTACAAATGATGAAAGAACGTTAGGGGCTTTTATGTTCTTTTATGAAGGAAAGTACACAGAAGTTCAAAATCAGCTTTTGATTTTAGTATGGAAATCTCTGGTTATTTGTCTGTGATTAATTATTAAGCTGGATAACAGAAAGAATTCATCTAGACAGGACAATTTAGTCTAGACTGACCAAGTCCCTAATGATTACTTATGTATAATTTGTACCCTCTATTTCCGAACTCGCCTCGAATTCCCATAATCAGAGCTGATGTTGTTAAAGCTATTGTAAAAGTCACTTATTGTCACTGGGGACTGACGGCTTGATGTGCTGAGCCCTCTGTCTTGGGGCTGACCCCTATGAAGCCTGTTGCTGCAAGGAGAGGCTGAATCTGCTTATAATTGTGCCTAAGAGTGTCCCCCTGAGTGCCTCTTTATTGCTCAGATGTGGCCTCTCTCTCTAACTAAGCCACCTTGGCAGGGGATCTCACTGCCCTCCCCACTACGTGGGACCTGACTCCCAGGGGTGTAAATCTCCCTGGCAGCGCAGGATATGACTCCCAGGGATGAATCTGGATCTGGCATTGTGGGATTGAGAACATCTTGACCAAAAGGGCATGAGAAATGAAACGAAGTAAAGCTTCAGTGGCTGAGAGATTTCAAATGGAGTCGAGAGGTCACTCTGGTGGACATTTCTTACACACTATACGGATAACATTTTTTAGTTTTTAATATATTGGAATAGCTAGAAGTAAATACCTGAAACTACCAAACTCCAACCCAGTAGCTTGACTCTTGAAGACTATTGTATAACAATGTAGTTTACAAGGTGTGACAGTGTGATTGTGAAAACCCTGTGGATCACACTCCCTTTATCCACTGTATGGATGGATGAGTAGAAAAATTGGGACAAAACCCAAATGAAAAATAGGGTGGGATGTGGGGAGGTGATTTGGGTGTTCTTTTTTTATTTTTATTTTTCACTTTTATTCTGATTCTTTCTGATGTAAGGAAAATGTTCAAAAATAGATTGGGGTGATGAATGCACAACTATAGGATGGTACTATGAACAGTTGATTGTACACCATGGATAATTGTATGGCATGTGAATATATCTCAATAAAACTGAATTTTTAAAAAAATACCATCTTAAACAAAAAACAAAAACAAAAACAAACAAAAAAAGTCAGTTATTGTCAATAGGTTGAAAGCCCAAGTAAGAAATGATAGATATAGATCTTGAGGTCTGTGAAAACAGTTAATGCATTGAAAAGGGGACACTTGGTGTTGGTTAAAGAACCCAAAAATTAGTTTTTCAACACTAATAATAAAGGATATATTTGTTATATTTCTAGAATAACTGGAATATATGCCCTTAAATTGACTCTCTTTAGCATCTCAAACTATTTTCTTCTTGGAGGATGTCTAGGCTCTACAAAGAGAATTATTTTTCTTCATCCTCTTGTAAAGTACAATTTCATCTTGTCAGGTAAATATCAAGCTGAGAAATCATTTCAGTACACAGTTCCTCACATTTGAGTAAGCAGTTTCCACAAGGTGTGGAATTCTAGAACCTTCTATGAACATTACCTGGAGTGTACGGGCCTGGTACCAGGGCAACCAGGACCAGTAACCTTCTGTGAGAGCACAAGCACAAACAGGTGAGGTGAGCCCTGTGTCCAGTGGCTGAGGTTCATGTAAAAGGAAAGGGAGCCTTTGTCAAGGACTTCATAGTGGCTGGTATTCTTAAATGAAGCTTAGGTACACACATGCAATTTCACCAAGATTTTGGTTTTCAGGAATAGAGCCTTCTCATGGAGAAGGTTTCAGAGATGACTTGGTAAATGCCAAGGATTCTTTCTGAGACAGTGTAGACACATTGGAATGTTGATCCACTAGGTTAAAAGGCAACCACAAAACATATGGCTGAACTATTTGCTCACATCACTTGGAGATTACCAGCAAATGTCCCTTGATATTTTTTAAGTTGAACATGTTTAAAAGTTCATGCCAAGCATATGCTACTTTCTGACAAGGTAAAGTTTATTAAGCAATAAATAATTTAATGATGCCTGTCACACAAACCTAGAAGCACTTGTGTTCACTAATTCACCACTGTTTATGACTTTGAGTTTGTCAAATATTCAGAGAACGCTAGCTATCATTTTACTGGCTAACATGCATATACTGACAATAGCTTAGACATGGACCTTGCTTTCAAGGACCTAAATTGAAACATACAAAATTAATATAAAGTATATTCACATATTTAGGTAGTGGCATATTGATAGAAATGTGGCATAAATGATTATACAATTTCATGCAAAATGTGTTTATGAAGTATAGAATTATATTTGTAGACTGACGTTCTGGCATTTGAGCTGTCATTGATAAGTATTCTATAACTACATAGAACTGTGATAAGGCTGTCCTATCTTTTCTTTCCAGGGTAGTAGTCAAATAAATATAAGAATCAAAATGAACTGTAATGTACTATGTGATGATTTAATCTTAATAATAAAAAAGACAACCATGTGAAAAGTTTGGAAACAAACAGTAACATGAACTGCTTTGGATTATCCCTTCCATTTCCTAGAATAGTTCTCCTAAACTTATGTTGTTTTTTTTAACATAATCACTCTTTCACCTCTGTTCACATAACATTTTGCTTATTCTTCTTTTATAGAACTTTTAGTGTGCCTTGTATTACTTCAGTGCCTTTTAGCTTTACTACATGTTCCTTTCGAGGAGGGATGAGGTCTTACCTTTGTTACCCCCACAATACCAAATATTTTCCATGAACAGAGTATATGCCTAACAATATTTGGTATACTTAACTGATTAATCTTTAATTCATTAAACACACATTTATTAGTGCAACTCTTTGGGCAGTGTTCTGAGGGCAAACAAGACAGGTTGCTAGAATATATACACAAATAACTTTTGAACCATGCAGAATTTGATTTTTTTGTTGTTGATAGAAACAAAAGTGAATAAAATACTAAATTTAATTCATGGGTTAGAGAGATGACATACAAATTAGACTGTAAAGAAAGGTTTCAGGATTAAAAAGAAGTTAGTAATTTTGATTTCAAAGACAGGAATAGAAGTAGCATAGCAGGGTGGCGTGGTCAGGGGCAACACTTTACCAGCGTCCAGTATAATAGTGCAGTATCTGAGTACTGAATGATAGTACTGGAAAGATAGACCAGAATCAAATTGTGGAGACTTTGAACAATAACATAAACAGATCTCAGTTTATCTAGTGTGTGAGTGACATTATTCACAGGGGAGTGGCACTGATTGAAACTGACTTTAGGAAAACTAGTTTCATATCAGTATGTATAGTGCCTTCAGTGCAGTCAAGTGCCAATCTTCTTCAACAGATATTACAGTCCTTGTCCATTAGAGAGAAAGTAGCAGTATGAAAAAATGAATCTCAGATACCTGGGTGGGAATCCATGCTTGTTTCATATAAAAAAAGATATTTACTATGATTGACCACAATCATAGGACATTTTTTATTAAAAAGATCAAATACAGATAAAGACAGTGACAAAGAATTGAAAGTAGGAAACAAAATAATAGTCTCTAGAATGGGAAGGAGAGGCAAGTTGATTTGTCTTTTAATAAAAAGGAGCCATATTGTACTTCTTAGCAGGTGGATTCTGGTTTTATGAAAAAGAAGCTAATGACAAGAAAAAAAATCATCCTAATTAATTAAAAAAAGAGTTGTGGCATCTATACAGACTCAGCTTAAAAATAAAACATATCCACAAAACAGTGAAAGTTATAGTTCATGATCTCTCCAAGATGCTATTAGATTCTAGCATTGTTTCTTTTTCCTCAAATATAAAAAAAAAAATCTCAGTATATTTTTAATTAAGTAAATTTTTTCATACTACATTCTTTGTAATATGGTTGTTCATGGTTGATATTACTCACAGCTAGAAACAAGCTCTGATGTTATTTGTCAATCCCAAAACCTAAACTTCCTTTGGGAATTATCATGATTTTGGTCTGAATCAATAAACCTGATGTTGATAAATTGGACTCGCTTCCTAACCATCTCCCACCTTCCACAAAACAGAAGCTTTTTAGTATGGTAGCGCATCTCTGCTTGAATAATCTTGTGGAGGTCCATGAATTACCTTAAATTACATGCAAAGAGGTGCATTTTTCTAAGAAAGGTGTCTACAGCTTTTACCAGATTCTAGAGGTGTCTGTGACAGAAAGCTGGTTAGGAAAACCTGATATAGAATTGAGGTAAGAGAGAGTGATCTCTCAGCCAATTCTAATGTTAGGTGACTTTAAGAAAAGGAATGAGTTAGTTTCCTTGGACACTGTAAAAAATTATCAAAAACTGGACATCTTAAAACAACAGAAAGTTATCCTCTCACAGTTCAAGAGGCTAGAAGTCTGAAATCATAGTGTTTTGGCAGAGCTACCCTTCTTCTGAAGCTTTTAAAGGTGGATCCTTTCTTGCTTCTTCCAGCTTCTGGGGGCCCTGGGAGTTCCTTGGATTGTGGCCAGCATAAATCTAAACTTTGCCTCATCCTCACATGGACTTCTTCCCTTGGTACCTGTCTTCTGTGTCCAAATTTCCCGCTTCATATAAGAACATCAGTCATTGGTTTAGGGCTCACCCTAATTGAGTATGACTTCATCTTAACTATTTACATGTGGAAAGACCCCATTTCCAAATAAAGTCACATTCAGGTTCCAGGTGGACATGAATTTTTGAGGGACACTGTTCAACCCAGTAAAAGCAGTTACCCTTGTAATCTGTAATAGCACTTGAACTTCATTCAGAGCAGGACTTACTTTTTTCAGGAATTACAGACCTAGCCAACCTAGGGATGAAGACAGACAAAATAAGGTAATAAATGTGTTAAATTGACAGAAATTGCATAAGTGCCATGTGAACTTGGAATTTTCCTCACTGTAAACTCCTACGGTGGCCCTCTTAGCACTACCTTCTCAATGATAAGCTGAGGGTGTTGTTTTAAGAGAGATGCAGGAGTCAGGACAACAGTCTAACACAAGAGATCAAAAACAACAAACGTTTCCTTTATTTCTCAGATGGTGGCAGTGATAAATAGAGATCTCAGATCTCTCAGTGGAAATGGTAGAAACTTGGGGGCAGTCCTCATGCCCTGATGCGCAGAGAGCTCCAGTTTGGGGAGAAATGGTTTGTCTGTCTGCTGGAGTATTTTCTACACCAGAGCTTATCAAAGTTTAAAGTGCTTACAGATCTCCTGGGCTGTTATTAAAATGCAGATTCTGATTCAGGAGACCTGGAGAAGGACCTGACAGTCTGCATTTCTCACAAGCTCCCAGGTGGTGCTGTTGATGTCCTAGGACCATATTCTGAGTAAAAGGTACCTGATTAAACTTTAAGGGTACATAAGCCTCCTGAAAGCATATTTGTTTCCTATTCTACATTCTACTATGATCTGATAATGGTCTGTTTAAGCTATATGGATTGTGCTGGATCATAGCCAGTAAGTTAAATTACTCAGCAAAATGAGAGGGTAGAGTGGTATTTTTTTAACCTAATTTCAACTGGGGAATTTAAAACAAGCAAGCAAACAAATACCAGTGCTGTTGAACACTCCAGATCCATTGAATCAATATTTTTGGAGGTGAGGCTTAGGTGGTGATTTTGTTTTTAGCAGCTTTATTGTGATAAAATTCACATGCCATATAATTCACTCATTTAAAGTGGCACTTCAATGCTTTTTTATATATTCACAGATATATGCAAGCATTACCACAGTCAGTTTTAGAACATTTTCTTTACATCAAAAAGAAATCCTATACCCTTTAACCATCACTCTCCATCCTCCCATCATCCCCAGCCTTAAGCAAACACTAATCTAATTGTTTCTATAAATATGCCTTTTCTGTACATTTAATATAATGGAGTATTAAACTTTATTTTTAGAAATGTTTTAGATTTGTAGAAAACTTGCACAGAAAGTAAAGAGTTCCTATATACCACCCCCCGCACACATAGTTTTTCCTATTACTAACCTCTTGCATTAATGTGATACATTTGTTACAACCGATGAACCAATATTAATACATTTTTAGTATCTAATGTCCATAGTTTACATTAGGGTTCACTCTTTGTGTGTATAGTTCAATAGGTTTTGACATATGTATAATATTATCCACCAATATGGAATCATACAAAATAGTTTCATTGCCCTAAAAATGCCCTGTGCATTTATGGAATCATACATTATGTGGTGTTTTATCACAGGCTTCTTTAGCTTAATGTTTTCAAGGTTCATCCACTTTGCAGCACATGTAAGTATTTATTTTTTGTGGTCAAATATTCACTTTTATTGGCATACCACATTTTCTTTATCCATTCATCAATTAATAGGCATTTGGTTGCTTCCAAGTTCAAGCTATTATGAATAATGAATGCTGCTATGAACACTCATGTGTAAGTTTTGTGTGTCATATGTTTTCATTTATCTTGAGTATAACTTAGAGTGGAATTTGTGGGTCATACGGTAATGCCATGTTTAAGCTTTTGAGGAACTGACAGACTGTTTTCCAGAGCAACTTCATTGCCTTCTTGCATGACAGCATGAGGAACTCTGAGGAACGGCTCCTCAGTGAAACCGGTGAAAACGATTTTTAAAAACAATCATTTAAAGCCTCTGTAAATGGTCCTATGCATACAGCAAATGAATAAACTTCTATTCAAGAAAATCCACAAAAATTTGGAAATAAAAGCAAGAGTCTGTGGTATTTGTAATAACACTACTCCTTCCCTCCCTCCCACTCCCAGCTCAGGATGGCAGAAATGCCACTTCAGAAACCTAAGAATAGCGGCTTTCTCCCCAGGAATAGAAGAACATCAGCAATTCTTATTTTGACCCTAACTACCTGTTGCTGAAGCTAAGTTTTGGGTGAATGCAGTTGTAAGGTGGAGGCTTCCTTCTTCTTCTCAACCCCCAGTCATGGAAGGGAGGCTCCACCCTGAGGCAGACATAAATGAGAATGCTGTAATCCTGATGTCTTTGCCCCAGCTCCTAAGGTAGTGGTTGTGCAACAGAAGAATTTAAGAAGACTTTAGTCTTCTGATCCCTGCAGCCACTGAGTACTCAGCCACTAAAGCCCAACTCTCATTCAGAAAGCAGCATGCCATTGTCCCCACCCCAGTTGCTGAGCCAAAGCCCAGAAATTTTCCCTAGGGGGATGAGTAGGCTATAAAACAAAATTTACAAACCTATAGCTAGATAAGTCAAGAAAAAAAGGAAGAAGACTCAAGTTACTAGAATCATAAATGAAAGAGGTGTCATTACTATGGACTTTATAGAAATAAAAGGATTGTAAAGGAACACTATTAACCATTGTGTGCCAATATATTAGATAACTTAGATGAACTGGACAAATTCTTAGAAAAATAAAACTATCAAATGAACTCAAAGAGAATAGGGATTGAATTAGTAATAAAAAAAAATCTATCCACTAAGAAAAGCCCAGGCCCAGAGTGTTTCACTGGTGAATTCTACTCTTTATTTAAAGAAGAATTAATACCAATGCTTCACAAACTCTTCCCAAAATAGAAGAGGGAACACCACGCAATAATTTAAGAGGCCTATACTCTCGTAATACCAAAACTAGCCAAGTCATACCATCTTCAGATTGCATAATCTCTATTGATCCATCGTCAACTTCACTGCCATCTGGCAGTGACTGGCAATCCTTGGCATTCCTTGGTTTGTGACATAACCCAGTCTCTGCTTCTGTTACCACATGGTCATCTTCCCTCTCAGGGTCTGTGTCTGCCTGTGTCTCCTATCTCCTTCTTATAAGGGCACCATTCATATTGGATTAAGGTCCCACCCTAATCCAATATGACCTCATTTTAACTAATTCCAACCATAATGAAGCTATTTCCAAATATGTTCACATTCTGAGATACTGTGAATTAGGATTTCAACATAACTTTTGGGTGACGCAGTTCATCTATAACAGAGGCCCTCTAGTGACTATTTTATTTCCATTATTTTAGATTTCAACTCCAGAATTTCCATTATGTTCTTTTAATAATTTCTATCTCCTTATTAATATTTCCCATTTGATTCAACATTGTCATCATACCCTCATTTACTTCTTTAACCATGGTCTCTTTTAGTTCTTTAAACATGTTTATATGTTCAAATTTATCATAGCTACTTTGAAGTCTTTGTCCATTAAATACAACATTTCATCTCTCTCATAGACAGTTTCTGTAACTTGCTTTTTTTCCCCAATGTATGGATTATCTGTTCCTGTTTCTTGCATGACTCAGAACATTTTGTTGGGAAACGAAAATTTTGCAAAATATGTTGCAGCAATTCTGAGCATCACCCCTTATTATTATTTTCTTGTTTGTTTAGTGACTTATTGGATTATTTTAGTCAAAACTATTCTGCAGTCTAATGTTGCTCCCCTTAATGGATGCAGTGTTGGGTATGCTAATAGTCACCCAGGGATAACAGGATTTTTTGCAGGACTCTTTTTGACTGTCTCTTATCCTGACCACACCCTGCTATTAAGCTACATTAGTGCCAGCTGATTGCTTTATTTTCAACAATGCCCTGGGACATAAATTCCTCCACAGATAGTTCCAATAAAATTTGGGATCCTTTGAACGGATATTTCCTGAAAGTAGTGTTGATATTTGTTCTGACTCCAAGATGGCTCCTCCAATTTATCTCTTTCTCCTGTGGTCTCTGCCAAACTAGTCGGCCCGTATCTCCAATGTGACTACCAATTTCCTCCCAAATATCTTTCCCCTATTTTTGACAATGCCACTGCTTAAACTTCTCTACTCTTTATTGCAATTGAAGTCAGTTCCTTTGGGAAAAGATTAGGAGCTATTTGTTTTATGATCTACTTTTGACCCATCCTCACTTCCTGGGCAAAATCTCTAAGCAACAGAATGAAACTAGGAGTGGGGACAATGGCATGTTTTTCTATGAGTGGTAGGATTATTTTAGGAATTTTGTACTTAGTGGAGGGAGAAAGAAACCTCAAGTCTTCTTGGCTTGCCTCTACCACAGCCACCTTGCTAGCAAGGACAAGGGCAATTGGGTTCTTAGTATTATCAGCAGCATTGAACCCAAGATTGAGCATCTATAACCATGAAGGGGGTTTGTTTAGAAAATGTGTGCTCTACCTGTCTGTTGCATTTGCCCAGAACTTAGCCTCAGCAACAGTAAACAGGGGACAGAATGAGACATTCTGATATCCTGTCTCTCCCATAACAAAAGCACTCTGACTAGGACCTGAGGAAAGAGGGATCCCTGTGTTCTTGACTGCTCCAGTCTGGAGTGGAATTTTCATCTCACTGAACTGATATCCCTATTTCAAATCCTCTCACAATTGTTGTCTTTACCAAGTTTTAGCAGATTTTCTTGAATAGATGTTTCTTCATTTGCTGTATGCTCTTAGGATCATTTCTAGAGAATTTAAAAGGTTGGTTTTCTTTAATTCAATTTTATTGAGATTGTTCACATACCATGCATTCATCCAAAGTGCACAATCAGTTGCCCATGGTGCACACAGCTGTGCATCCACCACCACAAGTAACATTTTTTTCGATTTTTAGAATATTTTCATTACACCGGAAAAGAAATAGAAACAAAAAAGAAAAATCAAATCTTCCCATACCCCTAACAGTCCCCCTCCATTATTGACTCATCTTATTGGTATAGTACATTTGTTACTGCTGATGAAAGAATGTTAAAATACTACTAACTGTAGTACATAGTTTGCAATAGGTATATTTTTTCCCTATATACCCTTCTATTATTAACTTCTAGTTATAGTGTCATACATTTGTTCTAGTTCATAAAGGAGATTTCTAATGTTTGTATAGTTAATCATGGACATTGTCCACCACATGATTCACTGTTTTATACCTTCCCATATTTTAAACTCCAACTTTCCTTCATATATGACTCTAAGCTTCCCCTTTCCACCACATTCACATACCATTCAGCACTGTTAGTTATTCTCACAATAACATGCTACCATCATCTCTGTCCTTTTCCAAACACTTAAGTTCAACCTAGCTAAACATTCTGTTCAAAATAAGCAACCACTCCCCATTCTTTAGCCTCATTCTATATCCTGGTAACATGTATTTCGTATCTATGAGTTTACATATTATAATTAGCTCATATCAGTGACACCATACAATATTTGTCCTTTTGTGTCTGACTTATTTCACTCAATACAGTGCCCTCAAGGTTTCTTCATCAACCTTTTTTTTTTAAGATGGTTTTATTCACATACAATACATTCTGTCCTAAGTAAACAATTGATGGTTTCCTGAAAAATCACATATTTATGCATTCACCCCCATCACCACTATCTATATAAGGACATCTCCATTTCTTCCACAAAGAAGGAGGAAGAGTCAAAGAAGGTAGAGAGACAAAAGACAAAGAAAGAAAGAAAAAAAAAAAACATGATAGCTGAACAGCAGTGAAAGAAAAGAGAGAATTAAACTAAATTACAGTAAAAGAGTCAGAAAACATCACCAATGCCAAAATTCCCATATCCCACCCTTATATCCCCCTCTTATAGGCACTTAGCTTTGGTATATTGCCTTTGTTACATTAAAGGAAGCATAATACAATGTTTCTGTTATAGTCCCTGGGTTGCATTGATTGCCTTTTTTCCCCAATACCACCCCATTTTTAACACCTTGCAAGGTTGACATTTATTTGTTCTCCCTCATGTTAAAACATATTTGTATATTTTATCACATTTGTTGAGCACTCTAGTTTCACTGAGTTATACAGTCCCAGTCTTTATCTTTCCTCTTTCCTTCTGGTGTCCCACATGCTCCTAACTTTCCTCTTTCAACCATGTTCAGAGTCATCTTTGTTGAGTGTACTTACATTGCTGTATTATCATCACCAAAATTGCATTACAAACCTCTCAGTCCTGTCTTTTTCTATCTGTCTGTAGTGCTCCCTTTAGTATTTCCTATAGAGCAGGTATCTTGTTCACAAACTCTATTTGTTAGAGAATATTTTAAACTCTCCCTCATATTTGAAGGACAATTTTGCTGGATATAGGCTTCTTGGTTGGCAGTTTTTCTCTTTTAGTATCTTAAATGTATCACCCCACTTCCTTCTTGCCTCCATGGTTTCTACTGAGAAATTCACACATAGTCTTATCAAGCTTCCTTTGTATGTGATGGATCGCTTTTCTCTTGCTACTTTCAGGATTCTCTCTTTGTCTTTGATGTTTGATAATCTGATTACTAAGTGTCTTGGCATAGGTCTATTCAGATCTATTCTGTTTGGGGTACACTGCGCTTCTTGGATCTATAATTTTATGCCTTTCATAAGAGATGGGAAATTTTCATTGATTATTTCCTCTATTATAGCTTCTGCCCCTTTTCCCTTTTCTTCTCCTTCTGGGACACCCATGACATGTACATTCATGTGTTTCATGTTGTCATTCAATTCCCTGAGCTGTTCCCTATCTGTTCTTTTGTATGTAGGATTTCAGGTGTTTTGTTCTCCAATTCTGAATGTTTTCTTCTGCCTCTTGAAATTTACTGTTGTATGTCTCCACCATGTTTTTCATCTCTTGTGGTGTGCCTTTCATTTCTATAGACTCTGCTAGCTGTTTTTTCAAACTTTTGGTTTCTACCTTATGTTCACCCAGTGTCTTCTTTATATCCTTCATCTCTTTTGCCATGTCTTCCCTGAACTCATTGACTTGGTTTTTGAATTGATTTATCATATTTATTTGAAAATCTTTAATTGATTGTTTCATCAAAGTGAAACAATATCTCAACTATATCTCAATTGGGGTGTAAGTTTGTTCCTTTGACTGGGCCATGTCTTCATCATTTGTAATGTAATTTGTAGTTTTCTGTTGTCTAGGCATCTGGTTTCCTTGGTTACCCCAATCAGATTTTCCCAGACCAGAACAGTTCAGGTCTCAGAATGGGGCTATATTCAGTGTCAAGTTTCCCTGAGGGTGTGTCTTACAAGATTGACAGACTTTCCTGTGAGGCCTGTAGCTGCTGTGCTTTTTCTAATCTGCCCAGCAGGTGGTGCCTGTCAGTCTGTTGCTCCTGACTGGTGTAAAGAGGTGCAGTACCTTTAGTTCTCAGCTTAGGGTGTTTCTGTTTTGACTATTTTCCACTAGGCCCTGGGGTCTGAGTTCTGAAGGGAGGGTAGGCACTAGAGCTGGGCCCCACCTTCTTCCTCTTAGAGAAGATACACCCCCTAGGGTTATTCTCTGCATTTGAATTATTCCTTTGTCTTTTGACTCTGCTAACTCCACCCCTGTCTGGGTCAGAGTGTTGCGAACTGAAAATGGCTGAGGCTTTCTCCACTGAGCCACTCAGGTTGAGCAAAGAGAAAAAGGGAAAGAAAGCCCCTTTTCAGAACCAGTCCACAGACCCCCAGTTTTACCCATTGGTCAGAGAGAACACCTAGTCTTCTGGGCTCCCTTTCCCAGGGCACAGGCATTTTCTGCCTCTCTAAGATTAGTTGTCTTCAAAAGCCTCTTTATTTTTTTAAATTAACTTTTTTTTCCATAAGCCCCACCTCCTCTCCACTGGGAGCAACCTCAGGGTACTTTGTTGCTTACTAGGGATTTGCCTATGTTTGTAGCTTGTATTCAGCAGTCCACATTTGTTAATTAAAACCCCAGTTGGAGCTAGGTTGTGCTACATTTTCTCACTCCAGGAATGCTGCTTTCTCACACAGTGACATCTTGCAGCTCAGCATGCCATGGGGGGAATGGGCTCCCAGCACAGTTCTGCAGTTTTTATGCTGCAGTCTCAGCCATTCCACCCAATCCAGGTTGGTGTATGATGTGTGGGCAGTCGCAGTTGTCTCCAAACAGTTGTTCCAGATTATTTACTAGTTGTTCCTGGTTGTTTATTAGTTGCTCCAGGGGACTAACTAAATTCCACACCTCTCTATGCTGCCATCTTGCCCATCCTCTAAATGGTTGGTTTTTAAGAATCACTTTCATCAATTCCACTTGGGAGCTGGCCCACAATGCTCCTCGCATTGTCATGCCAGAAACAAAACCCAAGTATTGGTTTTTATAAATTCTCCCAGATGACTACAATGAGAAGCCAGAGTGGAGATCCACTGCTTTTGAGGAAGAATTCTCAAGATAGAGCCAGTGAGAATGAAGAATCTAACCTCCCTACCTATAATTTCTGGAACACTTCATTAAAACTGAAAAACTTAACCAAATATTCCAAAGTATTCTTGAGATGCTGGCTTACCTTAGGCACAGCAAATTTATAGCTTTTACCATATTCTAGAGATGTCTTTCTCCATCTCTTAAAACAATTTAATTCCTCAGAGGCAGTATAAATCTATCAAGACTCTTGAACAAGCAACCTAACAGTTACGGGGTACCAGCATTGATTAGTAAATTAAATACAGCCTAATGTTTCCCTAACTGTCCTTTTGCAACTGTTTTCTATGGTCTCTAGAGCAGGCAATCAGAAATGATTCTGTGCAAATGAAACCTCTTTTGAAACTGAAACCACTGGAAGGAATAAACCAACACTTTGACTCCAAAAAGTAACCCCCAAAATAAACTAACACTTTGATCTCTAATATGGAAAGCAATGAAACCAATCCATTTGTTCCACTATTTGCAATCTTTTTAATAATTAAAAAGGAACATTTTTTCTGTAGTAGATCAGTGATATATTGTCTTATATATCAACTAAAAGTGCTGGTTAATAACATCCATATTTTATGTAGGGAAAAAAATGAAGCCCAGACAGTTGATGTGATGTCCTTATATAATGGTTACTACTTTAAGAAAACGACAGCTTATACTGACTGGAACTTTCTATATTTAAGGGAACAAAATAGGTGCTTCATACAACAACCACTTAATTATCTAGTTTTTCCAACATGTATTTTAATAACGAATGTCACATTTGTAAATTTTTTCAGAAAATAGATATACTGAGTCATGAGGAGTTCTCATTTCCTTGTCCAAGGAAAATGAACAATGTGGTCAGTAGTAGAAAGTTAAATTGGTCTCCTAAGATAAGGGCAAGAAAGCATTAGAAAGGATCTTATGACTCTTTTAATGAAAAATTATTCTCCATTACAGAGCATTTCCCAGTTTAGGGCTGCCCTCCCCCCAGTGCCCTCACTATCAGATGCCCAAAGACACAAAGCTTAGATACATGGCTTAATTATTTCTACAAACTCATGTTAAATGTAGGACAACATATATATCTAAAAATAGTAGTGGGTCCTATGCATCTGCACAAAACAGGCCAAACACAGAGATAATAGATATGGAAGATAGGCTTCTTCTCTTTAATCCTTTTTATACTCAAAGAGGAAAAAAAATTACATTTTACCTAGAACAATGCATACCTCCTAAAAAATGAATCATCACAAGTCCCTCTTCATTATATTTTTGCCTGAGATTATTTTCCACATAGTTTATTAGCTTAAATCCATTAAAACTAATTTCATTTAGAATTTTTTCCATTTGTAGAATTGCCTTTTGCTTTGTAGACTTAAGCAAATTGGGAAAAAATAGTGAACTAGTAATCAAGGGAACTGAACTATTCTTAGTTCTGCTATTAACCATCTTGAGAATTTAAGAAGAGAAATCCCTTAATCCCATTTGGTTTCAGTAGCCTCTTCAGTAAGAAGAACATTGTTAAGGAACCTCTTGGCTGTATATTGCTTATTTGTATTTTATGGATCTATTTGGTCATTGTTCAGAAAAGATGGAAAGATCTGTTATGATATTAGATCCATAAGTGTAGAAGCTTTTCCAAGTTTCACAGGAGTAGGCTGCCAAAAACTAGCTCAGTAATCAAATTCAGATGATAGAACTGTGGATTTTCAGGAATATTTTATTTAAGCAAAATGTTCATGAACATATTTAATATTTTGTACATGTGGTTACTTGACCTATCAAGTAATGCTTTAAATTACTAAGCTAACACGGAGCTAAGAGTAAAATACTTTAAAAACCAAGAAAGAAATAGTACATTAAATTATTACATATGCATTAACACACAATCAGAACTTTTTCTTAAAATTCTGAGCCTCAAGAAAATTCTCAGAACTATCTTTTTCTTGTTTACCTCTTCTTAATTAAAAAAATATATATATTTTTTCTTTCCAATTGAGTTTCACAGTGAAATACTTGAGGAGTATCTTTTTACCTATTTTTTATAAACCAAAAAAAAAATATTTTAGCCTTGTTAAACATAGAAAGAGACATTTATATGTTCCTTTGAAATTGAGGCTTTGGTTTTAAATCATGGGCAGATTAACTGAAAATTTCTTAAATTTATAAATGAAGTATTTCCCTTAGTCAATCTATTTCTGCAATAGAAGAAACTGAGTAAGCTGTCAGAATATTGTGCCTCTTGATGCCTTGACTACAGACACAAAAGTAAACGTTCAAAAAACATGTGTACAATTGGACTATATAGAGAAGAGATTATGCCTTCTACTTAGAATGATGGCTAAATATTCTAAAAGAACTTTGAGCCACAAAACTATAACATCTTAGATAAAACATACATAATGCCAAGTTAGCTTCCTCCTGATAAAAGTGCCTCAAACTGGAGTATGGAGTATGAGTTCAAATAGCACAGAAATGTTAATGACAGGATTCCTTGAAAGCAGATAACATCATCACTGCCATTAAAATCCTATGGCCAGCTGCATGCTGTCAGAGCTGAATTGAAATCTCTATCAATACTCTTCCAACCCTCATACCCATTATGCCTGGGAGCTAAAGTCATTCTGGGTCAGTAGCATCTTCTTACTCTTAGGTGAAATGAATGCAAATCCTCTCTGGAGGACACCAAAAGCAAAAGCAGTAAAAGAAAATTAGATAATTGAACATCATCAAACTAAAACCTTTTGTGCTTCAAAGAACACAATCAAGAAATTGATAAAATCAATCCACAGAATGGGAGAAAATATTTGCAAATCATATATATGAAAAGTGACTGTTACCTAGAATATATAAAGAACAGTCACAACTTAATAATAAAAAATAACAATTAAAAATGAGTAAAGGCTCTGAATAGACACTTTTTCAAAGATGATGTACAAATGTCCAAAAAAGCAAATGAAAAGATGCTCAGGATTATTTGTCATCAGGGAAATGCAAATCAAAACCACAATGAAATTCCACCATACACCCAGGAGACGGCTATATTAAAAAGACAGGTAACAACAAAGGTTGGTGAGGCTGTGGAGAAATCTGAACACTCATATATTGTTTGTGGTATGTAAATGCTGCAGACACTTCAGAAAACAGTACGACAGTTCCTCAACTGGTTAAAAATAAATTTGTCATAGGATCCAGCAATTCCATTCCTGCATAAATGCCCAAGAGAAATGAAAATACATGTTGTTCCAGTTTGAATGTATTATATCCCCCCAAACGCCATTATCTTTGATATAATCTCGTGTTGGCAGACCTATCAGTGTTAATTAGATTGTAATTCTTTGAGTGTTTCCATGGAGATGTGCCCCACCCCAACTGTGGGTGATGACTCTGATTGGATAATTTTCATGGAGGTATTACCCCACCCATTCAGGGTGGGTCTAAATTAAATCACTGGAGCCATATAAATGAGCTGACAAACAGAATGAACTCAGTGCAGCTGTGAGTGACATTCTGAAGTGCAGCTGAGAGTGACATTTTGAAGAGGAGCTACAGCCAAGAGGGATACTTTGAAGAACACACAGGAGTTAAGAAAGTAGCTGCAGATGAGAGAGAGTTTGAAGACAGCCTTGCTCCGGAGAAGCTAAGAGAGGACAAACACCCCAAGAGCAACTAGGAGTGACATTTTTGAGGAACTGCAGCCCAGAGAGGAACGTACTGGGAGAAAGCCATTTTGAAACCAGAACTTTGGAGCAGACACCAACCACATGCCTTCCCAGCTAACAGAGGTTTTCCGGACACCATTGGCCATCCTCCAGTGAAGGTACCCGATTGCTGATGTGTTACCTTGGACACTTCATGGCCTTAAGACTGTATCTGTGTAACCAAATAAACCCCCTTTTATAAAAGCCAATTCATCTCTGGTGTTTTGCATTCTGGTAGCATTACCAAACTAGAACATATGTCTACACACACAAAAAAACTGTACACAAAAGTTCATAGAAACAGTATGCATAATAGCCAAAATATGGAAACAACCCAAATGTCTATCAACTGATGACTGATTAAATAAAAGTACTATATCTATATAATGGATTATTATTCAGCAGTAAGTAGAAATGAGGTACTGATATATACTACAACATGGATGAACCTTGAAAATATTGTGCTAAGTGAAAGAATCCAGACATATAAAAGCATACATCATATGTCTCCATTTTTATGAAATGTGCAGAAAAGGCAAATTGGTATACAGAAAGTTAATTAGTGGCTACCTCAGGCTGGGAAGATTGGAGAGAAATGGGCAGTGACTGCTAATGGGTATGTGGTTTCCTGCTGGGTGATGAAAATATTCTAAAATTTATTGTGATGCCAGTTGCACAACCCTGTGAATATATTAAAATTTATTGAATTGTGCATTTTAAATTGGTGAATTGTATGGTATGTTAATTATATAACAATAAAGCTGCTATAATTTTTTAAAAATCCTCTCTGAAGGAAAGCAACACAAATTTGGTACATAGGTTTCCCACACTCTGATCAATAATATATGAACTCACAAAGTTTGCCAACTTGCAGGTAAATAAGTTACACTGGCTGAAGTCAGCTAAAAAACTAACAACAGATATAAATGATTCGGAAATTATAAATATCAAAAAATACAATTAAATATTTCTGTATAAAATAAAACATGAAAAAATGGTATCATAAAATGAACAAGTAAAAAGAGACTATCAAATGATAGAGCAGATTTTATAAAAATATTGATTACAAACATGAAAATATAATTGTTCAAATTAAAAACTGAGTAAAATACTTACACAGCATAATAAAAACAGCTGAAGAGATGACTAAGGAAGTGAAAGAAAAATCTGAAGAAACTTCCCAGAATGCATCCTAGAAAGACAAAGGAGATAGAAAATATGAAAGGCAGGCTAAGAAAGACTTAAGAAGAGACAGTATTTTAAGTGACGAGCCAAGAATTTTCTAGAGTTGATGAAAGTCATGAATCTGTAGGTGAGTCTTCTCAATATGCCAATCAGTATAAGGAAGAAGAAATTTCCACTAAGACACTGAAACAAAACTATACAACTTCCAAACCAGACATAATGTCTTCAATTGGATAGAAAGGAAAAGCAGATTACCTAAAAAGGAAGACAAATCAGACAAAGCAAACATCTCCTTAAAATACAGAAAACTATGTGTGCCAGTTTGTATATATTATGTCCCTCAGAAAAAGCCATATTATTTAATGCATTCTTGTGGGGGCAGATGTATTAGTGTGGATTGGGTTGGAACTTATTGATTTAGTGTCCATGGAGATGTGACCCATCCAACTGTAGGTGATAACTCTGACTGGATAATTTCCATGGAAGTGTGGCCCTGCACATTCAGCGTGGGCCTTGTTTAGATTACTGGAGCACCATATAAGCTCAGACAGAAGAGGCTCATGGTGAGCTGGAGCTGAGACAGACATTCTGAAGATGGCAGTTGGAAGCTGATGCAGACATTTTGGAAAACGCCATTTTGGAATGCAACCTAGGAGCAAGGAGATGCCAGCCACATACCTTCCCAGTTAGCAGAGGTTTTCAGGATACCAATAACTTTTCTCCAGTGAAGGTACCCTTTGTTAATGGATACTTTATGGCCTTAAGACTGTAACTGTGTAACCAAATAAACCCCCTTTTTTAAAAGCCAATCCATTTCTAGCATTTTGCATTCCGGCAGCATTAGCAAACTAGAACATTATGATAAAAGATCTAAAAAATGCTAAGAGAAAATAATTATCAAGCTGGGCTACATAACCTTCAAAACTCTTTCTAGAGTAAGGATAAAATTAAGGACTTCTCATATTAGAAACAGAGAGTTCTCTCCCAGCAGATTTTTGCTAATGGAACTCTAAAACATGACGTTCAGAAAGAAGAAAAATGTTTCTAGATAGAAATTTTGGCATATAAAGATAAAAAATCAGGGAATAAAAGGTAAATATGTAAGTAAATCTAAGCAAACTTTGCCAATATACAATAAAAAAATAATATTTAATCTGTGGGGCTCAAAAGAAAAGAACTAAAGTGATGGGCAGAATTGTAATTTAACTGTAAGAAAGTAAGGAAGGAAAGAAGGAAGGAAAGAAAGAAGGAAAGGAGGAAAGGAGGGAGGAAGGGAGGGCAGAAGGGAGAGACTGAGGAAGGAAGGAAGGAAGGGAGGAAAAGAGGCAGGGAGGGAGGGAGGGAGGAAAAGCATCCCTTTATAGCTCTCATGACTCCTGGGGACAACCCAGCTATTTCTGCAGCTATTGCTCAGAATGTGAAGCAGAAATCCAATTACTGCTCTTGAAAAACACTACATTACTTTTTCTTTTTTATTGTATGTTCCGTTTTTCCTTGGCTAGGAATGCCCATTAGAGATAATTGGTATGCTCTTTCAAAATATGCATGCCAGTCTAAGACTCCTGATTCCACAGGGGGTAGTAGGCCCAGGAAGGTTCATTTTGAGGTGGCTCCACATATGATTCTTAAAGTGTATCTCCAGTTAGGTACAGCTGAATTATTATTCTCTGTTTTGTTTAACAAGCATTTTTCAAGTGTCTTCTGTGTACCTGATCCGAGCTTACCCTAGGACTACTGTGGTGAACAAGATAACCCTGCTCTTCAGGAAGTTTCAATGAGTAGGGGAGAAATGGAAATGAAAAAAAAAGTCCATTGTGCAGGATATCGTAGTGGCAGAGATTGCTCATTTTTCCCCACTATCTTTTTCCCTTCTTTAATAGTAATAATTTTTTATCTGTCCAAATGGCTGCCAGGAATAAAGAGTACATTTACCAGTCTTCCTTGCAGCTAGATGGGATCGAGTGATCCATTTCTGCCAAAGGATGTACGCTAAAGCATCATGTGACAGTTTCTGGGAACTTCTTTAAAATAGAGTAATTGTGTTTCATTCACTTCGTTCCTTCTTTGCTCCATCCTACTGCATGGAACTTTGATTTGATGGTGGACACTATCCATCATCTTAAGATGGTTGGTTAACTAGAGAAGTGGATGATCCTCAGTCACTGAGTTCTTTCTGGAAGAGCCTTAGACTGTTGACCTCCAAACGTTTAGGGGAGGGCAAAGTAAACAACTATTTTTAAAAAGGGGGTGAAAATTTCCTAATGCCAGAAAGGAATATAGATTGCAAGAATACATGCAAATTAATATCAGAAAATGCCCTGTTAACACTTAGATGTACACATACAGTATAACAGACAATATATGAGAAATACAACTTTTACCATCAATTTTGCCTTGACAAGGGAATTATAAATTGCTTTTGCATAGCAATAAATTTGAGCAAAGAATATCACTTCTTTCAGTATCTTAGCAGAACAGAAAGTAGCAAGTAGTCCCAATGGTAAACTAAGAATTTTTCCTTTCCAGACACAGAACAAAGAGTTTAATCTAAGTTTGCACAAAGTGATACTAGAAGTGAAAACCTGATGACTCCTGAGACAGACGAGAGGAGCAAAGTATCAAGTTCACTTAAGAATGCTCAGTAAAAATTTAGAAATTGACTAGTTCCTATGATACTCATTAACAGCAAAAGTAGCCATAAATTTATCTGTTTAGGTTCTCAGAAAGAAACAAAAAGTATAATACTAACATATTCACTTTGGCTCAATATTTATTTATCTAAATATTAAATGTTAATTCTATAATTTTAAAATTATATTACTACAATAGTGTTGCTGTTCAAGGTTTAGAATCCAACAGCTTTATACCGTAGTTATAGGTTTCATTGATTCAGGTTGCTGAATCACGCACTGATTCATTCATTCAGAATACTTCTTGATCACCTACTATGTGCCAGGCATATACTGTAGCAAGTACTATTTTAGCACTGAACAAAGGAAAAATAAAATCTTGACATTTAAAAATCAAAATGTAAGAAAAATTGTTAGTTAAATTTTGTTATATCCAGTTAAGGGACTCTTATATGGACTCAAAAAAATGATAATTTATGCAAAATATAAAATAACATGAAAACTACTTATACTGTATGGTTAAGCCAAAAACAGAGAATGCAAAAATATATAAATGTTGTTATGCATAGAAAAAATGTCTTTAGAAGAAATCCATGTAGGTACATTCCTTTAAGGTATTAAATCTGCTAGCTTTAGTTTAAATACAACTTAAGGATTTCACTAAGGAAGATGAATGCATTGTTTTCACTCATGGATATAGTGTGTTAATCAAATAAAGTAATTTTTTTATTTATGGTCAGTGACGTTTATAATGTCTACTTACAACTCTCAGTGGACTTCATAAGACAAAAATCATCATAATTTTCATCTCTTCCCTAAGTAAGTACTCTAGAGACCATACATTCCCTTTAAACCCAATTATTCCACTACTGACTGCTCCGTAAACCTGCTAAAACTAACAGACATAGAGTTTTCAGAGAGGCAGAAAAGGGGGATGCCCCAGAACAGCCCTTGGCAGTTTTCATTTCCCTTTTAAAATCAGCTCCTTTGTAGCCCAATAAAAATGACAGGAAATTTTGCTCCATCACTACCAGGTGTATATCAGATGCTTTTCCTTCTACAGTAAAGTCTTCATCCTTGGAGGTTTCTATGAGGTAATTTGCGGGGTTCAAATGAAGGTGGTCGGGAGCTTCCCAGGCGTCTTCATGCATCACCCGTTATTGCTGCAGAGGTGCCCGCTGCACACCTCAGGGGCCCTCATCACGTTGACTATGTAGCTCCTGAAATCAGAACTCACAAACTGCTTCACCTTGTACAGTTGCCCTAGAAACGTAGAGACAAAGAGGTATTAGTGTTTCTGCAGGGACTAACAGGGTTAGAGCTTCTAGGCCCACAAGGCAGCTAGCTAATTCAGACTTGACTGCAACCAGTTAGTGAAGTCTTGGGATCCCAGGCACTATCATACAGAGGTCCCACAACGGAAAAGGGCAAGAGGTCTGCAAAAGGGCCCCTGACTCAACATAAAAGACCTCTCTTTAATGCAATTTACACCTTTTTTCTCCTTCTTGCTCCCAAGTTAGTGGGTATGAAAAGGAGAGGAAGGAATGCAATTAGGAACCTGTAATTAAAAATTATGCCAGAACTGCGCTTTTATCTGCTGTCCTCTGGCCACCTTTCAGATGTGTGATACCTTTTATGGTTGTGCTGGAACCTGAATCAGGCCACTGATTTCTTGTCAAAATATCAATCTCTAGATATCTGGATTTTCCTGTTAATTAGGCTCTAACATCAACTGCTCTGGGTTCTACTTCTATATACAATTCAAACAAGAATGCCTGTAAGGCTGTCTAGGTCATTTATTTGTGGTTCCTATTATGTGTACTAAACAGAGAACATAAGGTTTGTGCACTCAACTTCCTGATAAAACTCTTCTCGTGAGCCACATGGGTGGAGTGGAAACATCACAGGTGGAAAACCAGGAATTAACCCTCTCAGTTTTTACCCAATTTGTTGTCAGTTTCTACCTAATTCTCTACAGGGAGAGAGGAGACCCTTGACCTTATAGTGTAGTAAATAGTTCCATGAGCTACATCCTGGTAACAACAAATGGAGCCTGTAGAAATTCTAAGAATGATATCAGACTACCAAGAACTTTCAAAAAATTCAATATAAGAAAAAGTATTGAGGGTACAATTATAATTCAAGGCAAAATATACTAAGCCACATAGATATAAATAGATGACATATGGAAATACCTAGAAGACTGTGATTAATTTGAACTGGGTAAATCTAAAAGACTTTTTGGAGTAAATAATATTTGAACTGGGAGAAGTCCAAAGTGGCATATATAAATCTTTTTAAAAAATGCTATTTTGAAGTAAATTCAAAGTGGAGATTGAGTTACCATCTGTTTCTACTTCCCAAAATAGGATGTAACTCATTGTATATAGTGGTTATAAATACATGGGCTTCAGAGTTCAACTGCCTGTGGTTAATGCCAGCTCCACTGCTAACCAGCCAAAGTAGCTTTTACCCTAGGTATTTACTTCCCCTGTTTCCTACACCAGAAATGGTTGTGTGTCTCTACCTCATAGTGTTGTTATGACCAGTAAGTGAGCAAATCTCTGCTCCTCACCCCCAAAAGCACTTAGCACAATCCTAGCACATAATAAATGTTCAACAAATGTCAATACTATGACCATTATCTTAACAAAAGTTATTATTTATTGAGCCTCTATGTACCAGGCACTGATCTTGGCTTTTATTCTAAAGCTGGTTTACCATGGGGACATGAGGGATTTGATTGGAGTAAGCACTATAGGAAAACAGAGAAAATACTTGAAAATATATTAAATATACCTCCAAGGTACTGACTTACCACCAATGAAGTTAAATTCATGTCTCCCTAACTAATGATGTCTGCAGCTCCCAAACCAATGCTTTTTCCTATGGTACTGATTAGATCTTGCTAGATGAAGAGAGTAGAGTTCAACATTAATTTGGATGTAAAACAATCCACCTGGGATTAGAGGCTGAATTCGTTATAATAGGATTCGGGCACAGCTCAGCTGCTCCACAGAGGAACAATTTGCCACATTCTTAGAGTAACAGAAATGTTGCATGATCCAAGGCTCAGAAACCACACTTCATAATCATATGCAAAAACAGATGAAGTATTTTTAAAGAAAAGCATATTTTGCAAAGTATGATAAAATTTTGAGGACAATTAGCTTGTAAATAGTTTAATTAAATAGACTCGCCTGCATTATCAACACAAACTAGCTATATCTATATGACCCCAAAATATGATCCAAGTATTCCTTTTCCAAATGCCTTGTATTCTTAACTACGTTTCCTTTTCATTTTCAACATTCTCTAGCAGAACTTCACTCTGCCATGACTTGTGCAGATTAGTGTTATTTGAATTCCAAGGACAAGCAAAGGAACACAGTATTAAGAGCCCATGGGCTCTGATTTGGTCCAGCCTTTATATTTGGCCCATGAAATTACTTGTTTAATTTCAGAATACCTGCTTTAATGGGCTTTATGATACTGCCAGCCATGATAAGGCCACAGGGATTTCCACCACTATGAACAGTTAAGACAAAGGAAAACAGAATTGCAGAAGTGGGAGTTTTGGTTTTGTAATCCTAAGGGATTACTGTTTTTAGTGTTTAAAGCTTATCATGGATCTAGGCCAGTTCAGAGGTAAATTGAGAGTTGAATATATGCAGTTGGTTTCCTGATTTTTAAATTAAAATATGTTCTCCTAATCCTTAGAATTCTAAGTATTCATCTTCTCCTCCAGGAAATATAATTGGGTGATTTGGTGAAAAATAAAAGCAGAACTTTAAACTGCATTTTGCCTTAGGCACTTTATATACATACTTGATAGAAAAAAATCTTAACTTATGCTTTTATAGTCCACTGAAATGAAAGGCTTTACAGTCTCACTTTTAAAAGTTTTTTCCTAGGTGATTACCAATAATTTCCCAAAAGGGGAAGGATTTTGGTTTAAGCTAATTTCCCTTTCAGACTCACATTCTTTTCCATTTCTCATGAACATAGTATCAGCTGAACAGGCAGGACACAGAGGAGGTTTTGTGAGGCTCAAATGAGATAGAGCAAGTGAAGGACTTTGAAAACTATAAATGGTATGAAGAATAAGGGACGATTAGAGGGGCTATCGGTACAGTACCCAGACTGCAGACTCTGCTGGGCTCATGCCCATTGCCTCAAAACATAGGTTTCAGAGCCCCTCACTCCTCTCACAAGTTTTCCTAAATGCAGTGAGGTAATATTCACAGGGTGAGATTTGAGTGGCCAGATCCCCCAATAGCATCCCATGAATTCATTGTCATCAGCTGGAGGAAGGAGGCATAGCATTTATATTTTGCATTTATAGGTTATCAATCCATATTCATTAGTAAGAAGATACACATGTTTGTGGTGAAGGTCATGCCTTCTGATGTTGACTTCAGGAAGGAATATTTGTTTCTTACCAATGTGTACTTTAATGTCATTATCAGAGAGAAAGTTTTTTGGAACTGATTCAAAATGGAAAGGGAGTTGAGAAGGCAACAGTAGATATTATTGCAGATTTCTGTCAGATTAGTTCAGTGTCACCTAGCAGAGAGAAGAGTGCTGAGTGAACAGCATGTTTTGGGGATTAGAAAAGCAAGAGCACTACCCAGTGAGGGAAGTCATAGGTAAGGTGGCTCTGAGAGTGGATTGGGAGCACCTGAAAGCATCTGTCTCATGGGTGGTATCAAATGAAAGAAGAAATAAAGGAACAAAGCAGATGCAGTGGAAGCAGATCTCCCAGGTCTCATGAGGCGTTGGGTGACTTGCCTCACCCATGATCCTCAGGCTTAAGTCTAGGTGTCACAGCAGAGGGGAGGGGCACCAAGGGGACTCATTCTCCACACTTGGGTAAGAATCCCTAATGCTTACTATAGTCCATATAATTAAGGTGCCCATTGTGGGGAGCTGGAGCATCACTAACCAGCTTCTTTTGAAGGATCTCACAGGATTACAAGGATAAACATCTTTGCATTCTGTGGTGGTTTGAAGCTGTATGTACCCCAGAAAAACATGTTCTTAAATTTAATGCATTCCTGTGGGTGTAAACCCATTTGGATGAGCTACTCCAGTTAAGGTGTGACCCACTTCAGTCAAGATGGGTCTTAATCCTATTGCTGGAGTCTTTATAAATGAAATGAGGAGAGAGAAAGAGAGAGAGAGAGAGAGAGAGAGAGAGAGAGAGAGAGAGAGAGAGAGAGAGAAGCAAGAATCTGAAAACAATGAAACCCCAAAGAGAAGAGAGAGACCAGCAGATGCTGCCGTATGCCTTTGCCATGTAGAAGAGGAACCAAGGATCACCAGAAGCCAGTCTTTGGGAAGAAAGCATTGCCATGATGATGCCTTGATTTGGACATTTTTATGGTCTCAAAACTGTAAGCTAATAAATTGTCTCTATTTAAGCCAACCCATTTCATGGTATTTGCTTGGGGCAACGTAGGAAATGAAAACAAATTCTCAGCCAAAAAAAAACATATTTTGTTATTTTTCTGAAGCATAGCATCTTGTAACATCTAGATTGTGTTTATAGGTTGGTAGAATAGGTGATCTTCTGTGTGAGATGAGTTATTATTGTCTTGTATTGTAAAGATTTAGATAATTTTTTAAACTTTCCAGATAGTATTGCTTTCCTATCATTCTCCACTAAATTATTTGTTGCTGATTTTTCTACACAGTATGAATATCAGTTTAAATTAAGACATTTTTTCCCTTAATCATCTCTTTAATGATGTCAGAGTATAGCATTTACTGTATTCCTTGGAAGAGAGCTGATACATGTGCCATTTCTCGCTCTGATGAGACTCACTCTATATATGCTTCACAGGGGCTTACCTGTCAGGGTAGAACCCTCACCTTGGTGTTTCCTGAGATGACGACTTAGGATACTTAACATTCAGAACATCTTTGTATTTTTATACATTCTGGTGAGATGAAATTCATAATTGTGGCAAAGAAGAAATGCCTCAGTTACAGAATGCTAAACTTCTGGTATCCAGGAACACCTCAAAACATCATTATATAATAAATGTGAAGGCCTAAACAATTCATAAATCTTCTAATCATAGAATGTTTCCCCATAACTCTCTAATTTCAAAGATTAGAGCATCAACTACTTTCTGTAGAAATTTCCTTTTACATGGCCTGATTAGCAAAGGGAGAGAAAGGGAGAGAATATCTGGTTGAAGGTATACCTATTTTAAAAGTACTTTCCTGCTTTGTGTGAGGTCTTTGGCAGAATTTATGACTTGAGTAAAAATAAATAGAAAAAATAAAATTTCTATTCAAAAGTTTTGACCCAGCCAAAAATACCATCTACTAGTGATTTAAGTATTGAATTTAGAAACTCACATCACTATTATCTACTTTCCATTAGTTGTGGTTGTAGAGGCAAGAATAACACAACTGAATCTATAGATTAAGGCAAGCACTTACTTTAGCAAATTTACAACTTTACTCTCTCCCTTTATACCTTTTACCAAAGCTGGAATTAACCCTTATAAAGAAAACACCTTTTAACTTAGGCTTCTGATCAACCACCAAGGCACCACAAGATGCTCAAGGGTGCTATTCCCCCACAGAATCTTTGAACAAGCAAAAACTAACACACCATCTTCTTCACAACTGCAGAAAACAGTTTAAAGGTTGCAGTAACTGGGCAAGGGCCAAATCAAGAAAAGGCAATTTTTAAAAAGGTAGGAAAATCTTATGGTATCCTTGCTAGCCCCTTGTCTGAATCTCCAGCATGGTGTGGAGCCAGCCTGAGCTCCCATTGTGAGTTCTAGACCCTGATCTAGAGGGAGTAGAGTAACCCTTATATGCATACTGGGGTGCCTGTTTGCCAGTGCAAATTTATTAGAAGGCAGCCAGAAAGACTGAACCACAAAATTCTTCTCTGGTTTTCTCTCCCAGAACTTGCCTTGCAAGCAGAAGCAGCTTGCAGATAGCTAAAGCAGTGTAAGTTCATTCAAAGCAGCCTGGAACAAAGGATTACCTGAATTAAGTCACACAGTAGAGCACCCAGGAGGAGGGGACAGTCTATTTCATACCAAGTAGAAGGGACATTCAGATTCCTGTGAACAGAAGATTTCAAAAGGACATGATCAAGCAGAAACCCAGGAAAAGAATCAGGCTTAGAAAAGACAAGAGAGGACATGGTACTTCATTTTTACCTTAGGCTGATCTTCCTGATAGGAGGATACACTCTGAAGGATGATACCAGCCAATGCAGAGCCAATTTGCAAAGACTGTGAATGGTGTTTTCTGTGTTGGTTAGCTTTTTTTGGATAGCTCCTGGTGCTCAAGTAAATCTGTTACAGCCCTTACTGTATACAAATATAAGGAACAGATAGTTTAGGGATTGACTCTCAGAGTTAACATATTAAAATATGAAAAAGTATAGAGTGCAGCAGAATTGTAATACAAACAAAGAAAAAGGAAAAATGTTCCATCCAAAGGAATTAGATAAAAACCCAGAAGGCATCAACAAAACATCAGAGTTTCGACACACCAAAGACCATAAAAAAATGATTTCCAATATGTTCAAAGAGATAAAGGAAAACATGGGGAAAAACTAAATGATGTAATAGGACAACAGTGAATGAATAATGAGAGAATCTCAATAAAGAGATAGAAATTTTAGAAAGCAACCAAATAGAAATACTGGAGTTGAAGGGCACAATAAATGAAATGAAAACTTCCCTAGAGGGTTTCAACAGCAGACTGGAGTGGACAGAAGAATCAGTGAACTTGTAGACAGGAAAATTGAAATGATTCAGGCTGAAGAGCAGAAAAGAAAAAATATGAAAAAGTCAATGGAGACTAAGAGACCTGTGGGACACCATCAAATGTACCAATGCATGCATTATGGGAGTCCCATAAGAAGAGAGAGAAAAGGAGGCAGAAGGAATATTCAAAGAAATAATTACAGAAAACTTCCCAAATTTAATGAAAGACATAACTATACATATTCAAGAATCCTCAAAAAACCCAAACAGGATAAATTTGAAGAAAAACATGACCAGACATATAGTACTCAAAGTGTTGAATACCAAGCACAAGGAGAACATTCTGAAAGCTGTAAGAGAAAAGCAACATGTTACGTAAGTGGAGCCCAAATAAAATTAAGTCCCTGTTTCTCATGAAAAACCATGGAGGCAAGAAGGCAATGGGATGAGATACTTAAAGAAGACAATTGCAAATCAAGAATTTTATATCTGGCAGCACCGTCTTTTAAAATGAGGGAGAGATCAAGATATTCCCAGATAACCAAAAGCTGAGCATTTTTATCAGCACTAGACCTTCCCTACAAGCAAAACTAATGGGAGTTCTTCAGTCTGAAAGGAAAGGACACTAGACAGTGGATCAAAGGGGCATAAAGAAATAAATACTTATTGTAAAGGTAACCATATGTGTAAGTATATAAGCCAGTACTATTTTATTGTATTTTTTGGTATGTAACTGCATGTTTTACTTCTTGAAGTTTCTAAAATGCAAAGACATAAATAGAAATGAGTATTGTTTTTATATATTTTTCCTTAATGCAATTTTATTGAGATACATTCACACACCATACAAACCATCCAAAGTATACAGTCAAAGGCTCACAGTATCATCACATAGTTGTGCATTCTGAACACATTATATACAAAGATATAATATTTAACAAGTACAACAAAAAGGTGGGGGATGTAAGGGAATAGGAACAGTGATTGTGCATGCTATTGAAATTAAGTTGGTATCAAATCAAACATGATTGTAGTAGATGTAGGGTGTTAAATTCAATCCCCAGGTTAACCTCAAAGAAAATATCTGAAAAATAGATACTGAAGAAAATGAGAAGGAACTCAAAATGGTACAGTCCAGAGACTCAAATAAATATGAAAGTAGACTTTAACACAAAAATTGAGGAATAAAAAAGTATCAGATTTACAAAGCCAAGTACCAAAATGGCAGAAGAAAATCATGCATTATCAGTACTTACCTTAAATGTAATGGATGAAACTTTCCAGTCAAAAGACAGAGGTTGGCAGAATGGATACAAAAGCATGACCTCACTGCATGCTGTCTACTAGAGACTCACCCTAAAATTCAAAGACATAAGTAAAAGAATGGAAAAAAATATAACATGAAAATATTAACCAAAAGAAAGCTGAGGTAGCTATATTAGTATCAGGTAAAATAAACTTTAAGCCAAAAACTTTTACAAGGGATAAAATGTCACTGTGATGGTTAAGTTCAGGAGTCAATCTGGCCAGGTTGTGGTGTCCAGTTGTGTGGTGAAGCAAGCACTGACCTTACTGTTACTGTGAGGATATTTCATGAACTTTAATTATCAGTAAGTTGATTGCGTCTATGGATGATGACACCTACAATCAACTGAGGAGGTTGCCTTCAATAATGAGAGGAGTATCATTCTATCATTTGAAGGTCTTCAGAGGAGAAGTGATTATTTCAGCAGTTAGAAGAGAGAATTTCCATCTCTACTTCAGCCAGCCAGCTTCTCCTGGGGAATTCATTGAAAACCTTCATCACAGTTCCCAGCTTGAAGCCTCCCAATGGGATATAGACTTACCATCCTCACAGTGGCATTAGCCAATTCTTATAAAAATCCCATCATATTTATAGATACCTCCTGTCAGTTCTGTTTCCCTAGAGAACCCTGACTAATACAGTCACTGTATACAGATAAATGGATCAATTCAACAAGAAGACATAAAAATTATAAACATAGATGCAATTAATGACAGAGACCCTAAATATATGAAGCAAATATTGACAGATTTGAAGGCAGAAATAGGTGATTCTACATTAATATTAGGAGACATCAATATACCACTTTCAAGGATGGACAGAACATTTAGATGGAAGATCAATACAGAAATAGAAGACTTGAATGATACTGTAAAGCAACTAATCCTAAAAGACATATATAGAACACTTCGCACAACAGAATACACATTTTCTCTAGTGCACATGGGTCATTCTCCAGATGAGACCATATGTTAGGTCATAAAATAAGTTTCAATAAACTAAAAAATATTGAAATCATACAATATATTTTTACAACCCAGTGAAATGAAGCTAGAAACCAATAACAGGAAAAGAATAGAAAATTCACAAATATGTGGAAATTAAACAACATATTCTTAAACAACCAGTGGACCAAAGAAAAAATCACAAATAAAATTAGGAAATATCTTGAGGCAAATGGAAATGAAAATACAGCATAACAAAATTTATGGGACGAAGTGATGCCAGAGCTGAGAGGGAAATTTACACCTCTAAATGCTGACATTAAAAAAGAAGAAAGACCTCATCAGCAACCTGGCCTTGCAACTAGAGGATATAGAAAAAGGCAAGGAAATTAAGAACAAGCAGAAGGAAGGAAATAACAGAGATTAGATGGCAGATAAATGAAATAGAGGATTTAAAAACAGAGAGAGAATCAATGGACTCAAAAGTTGGTAGCTAGAAAAGACTTCTAAAATCAACATATATTTAGCAAGACAGACAAAGACAACAAGGGAGAGACAAAAATATTTTAAACAAGAAATGAAATGGCGGGATGTTACTACTGACCCACTGAAATGAAAAGGACTATAGGATGATACAATATACAATTGCACACCAACAAAGTAAATAAACTAGATGAAATGGAAAAAATCCCAGAAATGCATAAACTACCTAGACTGACTCAAGAAGGAATAGAAGATCTCAATAGAACAATAACAAGTAAAAGATTGAATCACTAATTAAAAAACCTCCCAGAAAAGTAAATCTCAGGACCAGATGGCTACACTGGTAAATTTTACCAAACATTCCAAGAAGAATTAACACCAATCCTGCTCAAACTCTTCCAAACAGTTGAGGAGGAGAGAACACACCATGAAGCCATCATCACCCTAATAACAAAGCCAAATAAAGATACTATAAGAAAAAGAAAATTACAGATCAATATTTCTTAAGAATATAGATGTAAAAATTCTCAACAAAATACTAGCAGAGCAAATTCAAAAGCATATTAAAAGAATTATACAGTATGATCAAGTGTGATTTATCCCATGTATGCATGGGTGGTTCAATATAAGAAAACCAATTAATTTGATACACATGTAATTGTTAAGTTCATGTGCCAACTTGGCCAGGTTATTGTGTCCAGTTTTTAATCAAGAAAGCAGTAGCCTGATTGTTACTGTGAGGACATTTCATGGACTTAAATCATCAGTTGCTTGGTTGCATCTGTGGCTGATTACATTTAAAACCAACTGAGGAGATTGCCTTCAATGATGAAAGAAGTCTCATCCAATCAGTTGAAACCTTTAAAAGTAGAAGTGATGGTTTCAGCAGTCAGAAGGGAGACCAGCCAGTCACCTTTACTGGGAAATTCACCAAAAATCCTCATTCAGTCCCCCTTTGTGGTCTGTCCTTATATATTTGAACTTGCCCATCCCCACAGTCCATGTGAGCCATCCTATAAGTCATAATACTTGCTATATATATATATCTCAATACAGAAATGGAAGATCAATATAGATATATATACACTGTCATTTCTGTTTCCCTAGAGAACCCTAATACATGACATTGTACTGGGAATTGAGATTTAACAAATAATTAGGATGACTGAATCATTATATAGATGTCTTTTTCTTACTTTCTAGTATATTGTACAATAGCCAAAAGGAAATGTCTGAAATTATTGAAACCCACTGAATTCCAAATTGCAAAAACCTCCTGACTGGCCCTGCTTGTATCCCCTTATCCTGTTTTACAACTTTAGAGTCTTACTCACAAAGACAGCACCCTAATGTTAATGTAGGAACTTGAGTCAGTCCAGAACTAAATACTGACCACAATGAAGTAACTTGTTATGATAATGGTTATTCTACCTTAGTTCTAACATAGCTCTGTTCCTTTACATTTGTAAATTGTAGTCTTTCATACTTGCTATTGTAATGGTAACAACTCCACCTCCCTTTGTTTGAATCCATAAAAAACTCTAAACTACATAGTTGTAGGGAGACAGATTTTAGGCCAAAAGGCCGTATCTGTTCTCCTTGCTTTGTGTTGCAATAAACTTTCTCCTTTTGAAACTCCTGTGTATTAGATTGGCTGTTATGCACACCAGCCAGAGAGCCCTGTGTCTGATGGGTGCCAACATTAATAGAATGAAGGGGAAAAGCAAAAAAAACACAATCATCTAAATTGAAGCAGAAAAGGCATTTGACATAATCAGCACCTATTCTTGAAAAAAACACTTAGGAAACTAGGAATAGATGGAAACTTCCTCAAGATGATAAACTGCATATATGAAAACCCATAGCTAATATCATATTCAAAGGTGAAAGAATGAAAACGTTCCATCTAAGATCAGGAAAAAGATAAGGCTGCCCACTGTCACTGCTGTTACTCAACATTGTACTGTAAGATCTAGCTAGAGCAATTCAGCAACAAAAAAGAGATAAAAAACATTCAAATTGGAAAGAAAGAAGTAAAACTTTCCCGATTGTAGATGACATCCTCATCCGATATATAGAAAATCCTAAAATATCCACAACAAAGCTACTAGACCTAATAAATGAATTAAACAAAGTGGTGGGTACGATACCAACAAGCAAAAATCAATAGTGTTTCTATATACTACTAATGAGCAAGCTGAAGTTGAAATCAAGAAAAAAGGTCTATTTACAACAGTAATTAACAGAATCAAATATCTAAGAATAAATATAACCCAGAGTGTAAAGGACTTAAAATGGAAAACTACAAAATTGCTAATGAAATAAAACAAGACCTAAATAATTAGAAGGACATCCCATGTAAATGAATGGGAACTCTAAATAACATCGAGATGTCAATTCTACCCAGACGGAGTAACAGATTCAGTGCAATCCCAATCAAAATTCAAACAGCCATTTGCATAAGTGGAAAAGCCAATGATCACATTTGTTTGCATGGGTAAGGAGTTCTGGATAGACATGACCACCTGGAAAAAGAAGAGTAAAATTAGAGGACTTACACATCCCAATTTTAAAACTTATTACAAAGCTGCAGTAATCAAAACAGCATGGTACTGGCACAAGGACAGATATACGGACCAGTGAATCAAAGTCAATGTTCAGAAATAAGCCCTCACATAAATGGCCAAATGATTTTTGACAAGGGTGCCAACTCCACTCAATGAAGAAAGAATAGTCACTATAACAAATGGTGCTGTGAAAACCGGAGATTCATAAGCTAAAGAATTAATGTGGATCCCTACCACCACCCAGATACAAAAATCTACTAAAAATGGATCAGATGCTTAACTTGGAGGACCCAAACCATAAAAATCCTAGAAGAAAACATAGGGGATCATTTTCAGGACCTTGTGTTAGGCAATGGTTCTTAGACTTTAAACCAAAGCATAAGCAACAAAAGAAAAGAGAGATAAATGGGACTTCCTGAAAATCAGAAAGTTATGTGCATCAAAGGTTTATCATGAAAGTAAAAACAACCTACTGAATGGGAGAAAATATTTGGAAACCACAAATCTGATAAGTGTTTAATATCCAGAATTTATAAAGAAATCCTAAAACAAACAAACAACAAAAAAAGACACACAAGTAAAAAATGGGCAAAATACTTGCAGAGACATTTCTCAAAGGAAGAACTACAAATAGTCAATAAGCCCATGAAAAGATGCTCAGCATCATTGGTATTAAGGAAATGCAAATCAAAACCACAAAATCAGATACCATTTCACACCCACTAGAATGGCTATTATTTAAAAATTAATAATAAGTGTTGAAATGATATTGAGAGTTAGGAACAATTAATTCATTGTTCATGGGAATGTAAAATCATGCAGCAACTGTGAAAAGCAGTATGACAGTTCCTCAAAAAGTTCAGTATAGAATTACCATGACTTGAAAAATCCCACTTCTAGGTATATACTCCAAAGAATTGAAAGGAGTAATATGAAGAGACGTTTGCACACCAATGTTCATAACAGCATTATTCACAATTATCAAAAGATGGAAGCAACACAAGTGTCCATCAACAGAAGAATGGGTAAAAAATATGGTATATACATGCAATGGAATATTATTTAGCCATAAAAAGGACTCATAAACAGGATCTCTGATACATGTGACAACATGGATGAACCTTGAAAATAACATGTTGAGTGAAATAAGCCGGACACAAAAAGACAAATTTGTATTACCTCACTGACATGAAATAATTAGAATATGCACATTCATAGTTAGAAACCAGAATATAGGTTATTAGTGGCCAAGGGTGGGGGGCAGAGAATGGGGAGTTAATGCTTAATTGGTACAGAGTTTCTGTTTGGGATGATGGAGAAGTTTTGGTAATGGATGAGGTTATTGTGATGGATCCCAACATTGTGAATGTAATTAAAAGCACTGAATTATATGACTGTGATTAAAAAGGGATATTTATATATATGTTACTAGAATAAAAATTTTAAAAAACAGTGGGGAATGCTGGGGAATATGGCAGAGTATGGAGCTCCAGGACTCAGTCCTTCCACCAAAACAACTATTAAATAGGCAGGACAGTTACTTTGAAACTCCAGAGGGCAGAGGAACACTGTATAGCATCCAGGGAAAAAAGGGAGGAAGAGGCAGATAAATTACATTAAAGAACTGTAAATTGCTCTCCCCACATGGCTGCTACAAGTGCCCATCTGCCACTCTTGCAGCAGGCTACTTCAGGGCCCTGTCCCCAGCTAGCTGCTGGTGACAAAAAAAGAACATAAAAATACTCTTCCCCAAGAACAGGGGTAGGCATAACCAATCACTGATCATGACTGTTAGCAAATTTTATTGCTGGGATCTGTCTCTGAGGTCAGCTATTGTTTCTACTCAACCCGGACAAAGGTGGTGACAGCCATCGTTTCAACACCACCCTGACAAAGGCAGAAGGACAGCTCTTTTGGGACAGGAGCTGAGGTGGTGGAGAACTAAAGGGGTAGAGCTTCCTCAGGGCTGTAGGGACCACTAAGCTGAAGGGTTGCTTTTGCTGGACAAGCCAGGAAAGCTCAGCTTTGGGGAGCCAACATAGAAGCTTTTGGAGCCCTTCCTGATCCACTCCCAAGGGCACTTTGGAACCAATCTACACTTACTTCATGGGTCTCTGGCCCTGTTTTGGCTGGGATAGACTGACTTGAGAAAGTTCTTTCCAGGATGTCCCACCCCCAGAATTTGTCCTTCAGGCAAAAGCACCTTGAGGCAATGAAAGGAGTATAAAAAATTCTAGAGGCAGACAGTCTGGGACAAAGGCCTGCCAACTTCAAACACCCAGGAGAGGGAGGACAGTCTCCTGGGAAACAGAGGGGACAACCAAACTCCTGTAAACAGGGGAACTCCAAAACAACTAACAAGCAAAAGTCCAGGACAAGACAGAAGCCCAGAAAGAAAGGGAAAACCCTGCACACTGCATTCACCTTGGGCAGACCTTCCTGATAGGAGGACTGAAGCCCATAAAAATCTATGTCTTATCACCAGCTGGTTATAAAACCAAGAAACAGACATTCCAGAGAGTATATCCCAGAGTTAACATTTTAAAATATTAAAATGTACAGTCCTTCCACCAAAACAACTATTAAATAGGCAGGACAGTTATTTTGAAACAAGACTCTTGTGCAACAAGAGTACAAGACAAAGACAGGAAACAATGGTCCATCCAAAGAAAGAGAATAAAAATACAGACAACACTAATGAAGACCAGAATGTGGAAATACAAAACAAAGCCTTTTAAAAAATGATCTTAAAAATGCCCAAGTATATGAAGGAAAGTACAGAGAAAGAACTAAAGGATATTAGGAAAACAATAAATGAGCAATATGAGAAACTTAGTAAAGAGGTAGAAATTTTTTAAAGGAATCAAACAGAACTACTGGACTTGAAGACAATAACTGAAATGAAAAATGCCCAGGAGGGTTTCAAGAGAAGATTGGAGCTGGAAGTAGAAAGAATCAGTGAAATTGAAGACAGTACACTTGACATGAGTCAAGTTGAGGATCAGAAAGAAAATATAAATATTAAAAGCAAAAATAGCCTAAGACAGCTATGGGACACCATCAAGTGCCCTAATATACCTATTATGGCAGTGCCAAAAGGAGAAGAGAGAAAGGGGCAGAAGGTATGGTAAAAGAAATAATAACATTGAACTTCTAAATATTAGCCAAAGACATGAATAAGCACACCTAAGAAGTCCAGAAAACATCAAACAGATTAAACATGAAGAAAAATACAACTTATCAAATATTGATTACACTCTCAAATGCAAAGGACCAGGAGAACTTTCAAAAGCTGGAGAAAAGCAACATGTTATGTATGAGTGAGTCTCAATTAGACAGAGTGCCAATTTCTCATCAGAAACCACAGAGGCAAGAAGACAGTGGATTGAAATACTTAAAGTGCTGAAGAAAAACACTGTGAGCCAAGAATTTGATATCTGGTGAGACTCTTTTCTGAAAGTGAGGGAGATATTAAGAAATTTACAGATAAACAAAGCTGAGGGAGATCATCACCATTAGACCAGCCCTAGAAACAATGCTAAAGGGGGTTCTTCAGACTGAAAGGAAAGAACACTAGACAGCAGTTCAAAGCAGCATAAAGAAATAAAGACCTGTGGTAACAGTGAACATTTAGGTAATTATAAATGCCAGTAATATTGCATATTGTATTTGGTATGTAGCTCCTCTTCTTACTTCCTAAAGGTGTTAAAATGCAATTGCATAAAAAGTAATGATAAATCTAGCTTTTTGGACATCCAGTGTACAAAGATATAAGTGGTAACAAGTACAAAAAATATGGGAGGTTATAAGAAAAGTATATGTCCATGCTATTGAAGTTAATTTGGTATCAAACCAAATATGATTATTATATATTTAGAATGTTAAATTTTAACCCCATGGTAATCACAAGGAAAATAGATGAAAAATATATCCAGATAGAAGTGAGAAGGCACTCAATATGGTACAACACAAAAAAGCAAATAAGTATAGAAGTAGGCATTAAGGACAAAAAAGGACAAAAAATGCATAAGACTCACAAAGGCAAAATAGCAAAATGGCAGGAAAAAAAGTCCTGTTATCAGTAGTGACTTTAAATAAAAATGGATTAAACTCTCCAGTCAAAAGGAGGGATTGCCAACATGGATAATAAAATATGGCCCAACTGTGCTGATTTGAATCTATTAAGCACCCCAGAAAAACCACATTCTTTTAATCCAATCTTGTGGGACAGACCTATTATGGGTGGGATCTTTTGATTAAGTTGTTTCCATAGAGATGTGACCCTACCCATTCAAGATGGGTCTTAATTAGTTTACTGGAGTCCTTAAGAGAGCTCAGGGAGAGAGAGAGAGCTCAGAGCTAACACAAATCCATATGCTTGGAGATGCAGACAGAAAGACATTTGGAGATGCTAAGCTAAGAGATGAAGCCCAGAGTTTGCCCTGGGAGAAGCTGAGAGGGACATTTTGGAGAGGAGCTAAGATATATAATCTGGAGTTTGCCACCAGGAGAAGCAAGGAAGACCCACAGGAGCCAAGAGAATTTAAGAGAGGTGCTTAGACAGAAATGCCCCAGAAGAAATAAGCAGAGACAATAAGAGAGAAGCTAAGATATGTAATCCAGAGTTTGACCCCAGGAGAAGCTAAGAGAGAAGCTAAGACAGAAGCCCAGAGACATTTTGGAGAAAGCCACAGGAACCAGAAGCTAAACCCAGGAGAGGACCAGCAGACTCCAGCCATGTACCTTACCATGTGACAGAGGAACCCCAGATTTCATTGGCCTTTCTTTAGAGAAGGTATCATCCTGTTGATGCCTTAATTGGGACATTTTCATGGCCTTAGAGTGTATATTTGTGACCTAATAAACCCCCATTGTAAAAGTCAATCCATTCTGGGTATAGTGCATTCCAGAAGCTTTAGCAAATCAAAACAACAAACTATAAGCAAGAGTCTTGCATTAAAGTGAAAGATAAAAGTAGGTTGAGGATGAAAGGATGGAAAAAAATATATACCATGCAAGTAACAATCAAAAGAGAGCTGTTGTGGCTATACTAATATCAAATAAAATAGACTTTAAGTAAAAAACAATTATGAGGGGAGGTGGGGCAAGACGGTGGCATAGAGAGGTGTGGAATTTAGTCCTTTAGAGCAACTAATAAATAGCCAGGAACAACTAGTAAATAGTCTGGAACAACTCCCGGGGGACAACTGTGACTGTCCACATGTCATACACCAGCCTGGAATGAGTGGAATGGCTGAGGTCACAGCATAAAAGCTGTAAGTAAAAACTGCAGAACAGCACTGGGTGCCCCCTCCCTCCATGGCAGGCTAAGCTGCAAAACTTCTCTGTGGGAGAAAGAAGCAGTCCCTGCTGGGAACAAGCGACTATAGCTCAACCAAGCTCCAAATGGAGTTTAAACTAACAAATGTGGACTACTGAATACAAGCTACAAACACAGACAAACCCTTAACAAGCAGCAAAGTACCCTGAGGTCACTACCAGTGGAGAGGAGGTGGGGCTGATGGAAAAAAAAAATACAGAGGCTTCTGGAGACAGCTGAGTTTAGAATACTGGAAAATGGCTGTGTCCCAAGAAAAGGAGCACAGAGAACCAGCACTATCTCTGGCCAACAGGTGAAACTGGGGGCTGGGGACTGGTTCTGAAAAGGGGCTTTCTTTCCCTTTTTTTCTCTCTCAATCTGAGTGGCTTCATGAAGAAAGCCTCAGGCATTTCCAGTTTTCTGAGCACTGATCCAGGCAGGGGTGGAGTTAACAGAGTCAGAGAGACAAAAGAGTAATTCAAATGCATAAGATAACTCTTTAGGGAGTGTATCTTCTCTAAGAGGAGGGAGGTGGCGCCAAGTTCAGTGGCTGCCCTCCCTTCACATCTCCGACACAGGGCATGGGGGGAAACAAACAATCAAACCAGAAACAGCTTAAGCAGAAAATTTAAGGGAGCACATCTCTTTACACCAGTGGGGAGCAACAGGCTAACAGGTGCCACCTGCTGGGCAGATTAGGAAAAGCACAGTGTCTAGATGCCTCAGAGGAAAGTCTGCCAATCTTCTAGAACACACCCTCATGGAAACCTGATACTGAATATATCCCCCTCCTGAGACCTGAGCCCATTCTGGTCTGGGAAAATCTGATTGGAGTAATCAAGGAAACCAAATGCCTAGACAATAGAAAGCTACAAATCACACTAGGAAAAATGAAGATATGGCCCAGTCAAAGGAACAAACTTACACTTCAACTGAGATACAGGAATTGAAACAACTAATTCAAGATCTTCAAATAAATATGCTAAATCAATTTAAAAAACAATTCAATGAGTTGAGGGAATATATGGCAAAAGAGATGATGGATATAAAGAAAATATTGGATGAACACAGGGAAGAACTCAAAAGTTTGAAAAAACTACTGGCAGAACCTATGGAAATGAAAGGCACAACACAAGACATGAAAAACACAATGGGGACATACAACAGTATATTTCAAGAAGCAGAAGAAAACATTTAGGAATTGGAGAACAAGACACCTGAAATCCTAAACACAAAAGAACAGATACAGAAAAGAATGGAAAAATATGAGCAACATTTCAGGGAACTGAATGACTACATGAAGTGCATGAATGTCATGGGTATCCAAGGAGAAGAGAAGGGAAAAGGGGCAGAAGCAACAATGGAGGAAATAATCACTGGAAATTTCCCATTTCCTATGAAAGACAAAATCACAGATTCAAGAACACAGCATACTCCAAACAGAATAGATCTGAATAGACCTATGCCAAGACACTTAATACTCAGATTATCAAACATCAAAGAAAAAGAGAGAATCTTGAAAGCAGCAAGAGAAAAGTGATCCATCATAAATGAAGCTTGATAAGATTATGTGTGGATTTCTCAGCGGACATCACAGAGGCAAGAAGGAAGTGGGGTGATATATTTAAGATACTAAAAGAGAAAAACCACCAACCAAGAGTTTTATAGCCAGCAAAACTGTCCTTCAAATATGAGGGAGAGTTTAAAATATTCTCTAACAAACAGACAATGAGAGAGTTTGTGAACAAGATACCAGCTCTATAGGAAATACTAAAGGGAGTGCTACAGACAGATAGGAAAAGTTAGGAGTGAGAGGTTTGAAACACAATTTTGGGTGATGGTAGCAAAATAATGTAAGTACTCTGAACAAAGATGACTTTGAGTATGGTTGAAAGAGGAAGGTGAGGAGCATGTGGGACACCAGAAGGGAAGAGGAAAGATAGAGACTGGGACTCTATAACTTAGTGAAACCTAGAGTGGTCAATGCTTGTGATAAAATGTACAAATATGTTTTAACATGAGGGAGAACAAATGAATGTCAACCTTGCAAGGTGTTAAAAATAGGGGGATATGGGGGAAAAATACAATCAACGCAAACTAGAGTCTATAGTTAACAGAAACATTGTATTATGCTTCCTTCAGTGTAGCAAAGGCAATATACCGAAGCTAAATGCCTTTAAGAGGGAGATGTAAGGGAGGCGGGTGTGAGATTCTTGGCATTGGTGATGCCAAGGCTCTTTTATTGTACTTTATTTTAATTTTATCTTTTTCTTTTGTTGCTTTTCAGCTGTCATTTTTTTCTTTCTTTTCCTTTTCCTTTTATCTTTCTACCCTTTTTTTTGACTCTTCCTATATCTTTGTGGAAGTAATGGAAATGTCCTTATATAGATAGTGGTGGTGGTGATGAATGCATAGCTATGTGATTATACAGGGCACCATCAATTGTTTACTTAGGATGGAATGTGTGGTGCAGGTGCATGAACAAAACTGTTTAAAAAAAATGGGTTGATGCATGCACCTTGAGAACATTATGTTGAGTGCAATAAGTCAGACACAAAAGGACAAATATTGTATGATGTCACTGATATGAGCTAATAATAATATGTAAACTCACAGAAATGTAATATATGTTACCGGGATATAGAATGAAGCTATAGAATGGGGAACAGTTGCTTAATATGTGCAGAATGTTTAACTAGGTTGAATTTAAGCATTTGGAAATGGACAGAGGTGACGGTAGCACATTATTGTGAGAATAACTAGCAGTGCTTAATGGTGGGTGAATGTGGTGGAAAGGGGAAGTTTATAGTCATGTATGTCACCAGAAGGAAAGTTGGAGGTTAAAACATGAGAATGTATAACACAGTGAATCTTGTGGTTGACTATGTCCATGATTAACTGCACAAATATTAGAAATTTATTTCATGAACTAGAACAAGCATATGACACTATAACTAGAAGTTAATAATAGAGGGGTATATGGGGGGAAATGTACCTATTGCAAACAATGTGCTACAGTTAGTAATATTTTAATATTCTTTCACTGACAGTTACAAATGTACTATACCAATATTATGAGTCAATAATGGAGGGGGAGTAGGGGTATGGGAGGATTTGAGTTTTCTTTTTTCTTTTTATTTCTTTTCTGGAGTAATGAAAATGTTCAAAAATTGAAAAAAAAGTAATTGTGGTGATGAATGCACAAGTACATAATGGTACCATGAACAAATGATTGTACACTTTAGGTGATTGTATGGTATGTGAATAATATCAATAAAATTGAATTAAAAAAACAATTATGAGGGACAGAAATAGTCATTATGTACTGATAAAGGAGACAATTCAACAGGAAGATGTAATAATTAAAAATATGTAGGCACCAAACAACAGAGCTCTAAACTATATGAAGGAAATACTAACACATTACAAGGGAGAAATTGATGGTTCTACATTAATAGTAAGAGGCTTTAATATGCCATGCTCAATAATGGATAGAATATCTAGGCAGAAGATCAATAAGGAAGTACAGGACTTGAATGATACACTAAACCAACTAGAAATAAAAGACATATATAGAACAGTTCACCCAATGAAAACAGAAAACACATTCTTCTCAAGGGAACATAGATCATTCTCCAGGACAGATCATATGTTGAGTAGCAAAGCAAGTCTCAATAAATTCAAAAATATTGAAATTATACAATAAATATACTCTGGCTACAATGGATTGATGCCAGAAATTACTAATAGAGGGAGAAATGGAAAATTCACAAATAATTGGATATTTAGCAATATTGTCTTAAATAATCAATGGCTCAGAGAGAAAATCAGAAGCATAATTAGGAAATACCTTGAGGGGAATGAAAATAAAAATACAACATGAAAACATAGGATGTAGTGAAGGCAGTACTAAGAGGGAAATTTATAGTTCTAAATGCTTACATATGAAAAAAGGAGAAAGACTTCAAATCAGAGGCATAACCTCAAGAAGAACTAGGAAAAGAAAAGCAAACTAAACCCAAAGTGAACAGAAGGAAGGAAATAAGAAAGATTCAAGTGGAGATAAAGGAAATATAAATTTAAGAAAATAGAATCAACAAGAAAAAAGTTTGTTCTTTGAAAAGATCAATAAAATCAACAAACCTTCAGCTAGACTGTAAAAGAAAAAAAGAGAGAGGATACAATTAAAGTAAATCAGAAATGAAACAGTATACATTACTACTGACCCTGCTGAAATAAAAAGGACTACAAGAGGATACTATGAACAACTATATGCCAATAAATTAGATAACCTACATGAAATGGACAAGTTCTTAGGAACACACAGACAACCTATATTGACTCAAAGAAGAAATAGATCTCAACAAACCAATTACTAGTAAAGAGATTGAATCAATAATCAAAAACCTCACAAAAAAGAAAAGGACCAAATGGCTTCACAGAGGAATTCTACCAAGCATTCCAATAAGAGCTAAAGCCAATTCTTCTCAAATTATTCCAAAAAACTGAAGAGGAAGGAACATTCCCTAGCTCATTCTACTAAGCCAACATCACCCTCATAGTAAAGCTGGATAAATATATATATTCTTATGAATATAAACACAAAAATTTTCAACAAAATACTAGTAAACTGAATCCAACAATTTAAAGAATTATGCGCCATGATCAAGTGGGATCAATCCCTGTTATGAAAGGTTGGTTCAACATAAGAAAATCAATTAAGTTAATATATCACATTAAAAAATGAAGGGGAAAAATCACATGATCATAGAAATTGATGCAAAAAAAAGTATTTGACAAAATACAGCACCCTTTCTTGATAAAAACACTTAGAACACTAGGTCCTTAGAAGAAAACTTCCTCAACATGAATAAGGGCAGATATCGAAAAGTCCATGGCTAACATCCTATTTAATGAGAAAAACTGAAAGCTTTCTTTCTCTGATAAGGAATAAGACAAGGATGCCATGGTCAACACCATTATTCAGCATTGTACTGGGGGTTATAGCCAGAGCAATAAGGCAAGAAAAAGAAATAAAACATCCAAATGTGAAAGGAAGAAGTAAAACTTTCTCTATTTGCAGATGATATGATCTTATATACAGAGAACCCTGAAAAATCCACAACAAAGCTCCTAGAGCTAATAAATGAATTCAGCAAAGTGGCAGTACAAGATCAACACCCCAAAATCACTAGTGTTACTTTACACAAGCAATGAACAATCTGACTAAGAAATCAAGAAAAAATCCATTCACAGTAACAAGTAAAAGAATATAATTACTAGAAATAAATACAACAAGGATGTAAAGGACTTGTACACAGAAAACTACAAAATCTTACTTAAGTAAATTAAAGAAGATGTAAATAAATGGAAGCCCTATTCCATGTTCATTGATTGGAAGATTAAATATCATTAAGATGTCAACACTACCCAAAGAAATTGAAAGATTCAATGAAATGCCTTTCAAAATTAGAACAACCTTCTTTGCAGAAATGGAAAAGCCTATCATCAAATTTATACAGAAAGATAAGAGACCCCAAATAGCTAAAGCATCTTGAAAAAAAAAAGAATTAAGTTGGAGGACTCCCCAATCTAAAAACTTAATACAAAGCAACAGTAATCAAAACAGCATATCACTAGCACAAGGACAGATATATAGACCAATGGAATAGAATTGAGAGCTCAGAGATCAACCCTCACATTTATGGCCAACTGGTTTTTTGACAAGGTGGCAAATATCACTCAACTGGGAAAGCATAGAGTCTTCAACAAATGGTTCTGGGAAAACTGGATCTCCATTTGCAGAAAAAAGAAGAACACCTATCTCACACCATATACAGAAATCAACACACAGAGATCAAAGACCTTAATAAAAGAGCCATAACTATAAAGTCCTAGAAGAAAATGTGGAGTAGCATCTTCAGGCCATTGTGTTAGGCAACAGTTTCTTAGACATTACACCCAAAGCAGAAGCAACAAAAGAAAAAAACAGATAAACAGAACTTGATCATAATTTAAAACTTTTGCTCCTCAAAAGACTTTATCATAGAAGTAAAACAACAACCTATATGATGGGAGAAAATATTTGGAAACCACATATCTGATAAAGGATTAATATCCAAAACATTTAAAGAAATCCTTCAACTTATCCACAAAAAGACAAACAACCCAATTAAACAATGGGCAAAAGTCTTGAACAGACATCTCTCCAATCCAGAAAGCACATGAGAAGATCCTCGACATCATTAGCTATCAGGGAAATGCAAATCAAAACCATAATGAGATACATTTTCACACCCATTATGAATCGCTGCTATTAAAAAAAAAAGGAAACTAAGTGTTGTAGGGGATGCAGAAAAATAGGAATACTTATTCATTGCTTATGGTAATGTAAAATGGTGTAGCCACTGTGGAGGACAGTTTGTCGGCTCCTCAGAAACCTAAGGAATCTGACTACTAGGTATACACCCACAGGAATTGAAATCAGAGACTTTAACAGATATTTTCACACTGACGTTCATAGCGGAATTATTCACAACTGCCAAAAGATGGAAGTAAATCAAGTGTCCATCAACTGATGAGTGCATAAACAAAATGTGTTATACACATACAATGGAATATTCAGCTGTAAAAGGAATGATGTCCTGATACATGCAACAACTATGTTTGAAACTTGAAGACACCATGTTGTGTGAAATAAGCCAGACTTCAAAGGACAAATATTATATAATCTCACTGTTTTGAAACAATTAGAATAAGCAAACTCACAGAGGCAGAATCTAGAATATAGTTTTCCAAAGAATGGGAGTGGGGGAGGGGGGTGGAATAGAGAATGGAAAGTTAAGGCTTAAAATGTGCACGGTTCCTATTTGGAATGATGGAAATGTTTTGGTAATGGATAGCAATGTGGTAACACAACATTGTGAACACAATAAACAGCACTGAAATGCATATCCAAATATGATTAAAGGGAAATGTTAGATTGACTATATGGTAACAGGATAAAAATTTTGAAAAAATCCATAGAACTACACTATATCAACAGTGAACCTGAAGTGAAACCATGCCTTTAATAGTACAATAATAAAAATGTGCTATCATAAATTGTAACAAATATTCCACATCAATGCAAGGTTTTGGTGGTGGGGTGGTATGGGAATCCTGTATTTTATTCATGGTTGTTCTGTAAAACCACAACTTCTCTAATAAAATAAATAAACAAATGACACATTTGTGAAAGCCAGAGCCTGAAGGGAAGGGGCTTTCTCCTCAGATCCCTCCCATGGAGGAAGGAAGAGCCCCAGGGAGGAAGGCTTAGCCGCTGCTACACTGACCTTGGCTTCACTAGTTCTTTTCTCATCTTGCCCTACTGACAGGGGAACATCACAAAATCAACAGAAAGGTGGGGACTGCCTTGTCCCAAGCAAGCCTTAGGTCCTCACTTCATTACAGTCCCCTTGTCCTGATTGTAAAAGAAAATATATATATACCTCTTTCATTAAATTTGGGAAATTGTCTGCCATTATTTCTTTGAATATTCCTTCTGTCCCCTTTTCTTTTTCTTCTCCTTATGGGACCCTCATAACGTGTATATTGGATCATTTGATGGTTAGGTGGGTGTGGGGGTTCCCCTGGGGGGAGGCAGGCCTTTAAGTTACAGATACAAGAGACTGCAAAGAAATCTCTATCCTCTCATTATTCCTAACCCCCTTTCATCCTTTGCTCCCAAAAGTTTTATTGCTAGTGAGAAAGTAAAAAACAAACAAACAAACAAAACAAAACAAAAGTCACACAACAAAGCACTGCCCTTGACATTCTGAAGTTGGCCTGGTACTCACAGCTAGGTCACATTGTTTTCCCATTAGACATAATCATCTCACAGGGCATCGACCTCAGAAAAAGTTACTCTGAGGTCATGATAAAAAGACACAAAATGGGGCCATATCACAATGTTGTCTAAGCATAGACAACAACAAGGTCAATGTGCAACCCACAGAATACACACATCCCTCTCATTTGCTAAATGAGGGAATTTGTCTTCTTTACTCAATCATAGAATTGCCCATTCTTTCTGACTGCATCCAATCTAGAGCAAAACCCTGCTTTCCTGGACCCTCTCCCAAATCACCCAACCCAAACCCAAATCCTAATACCCTCTTAACTGAGACACCCCAGAGTTCCTCAGGATGTGTGTTCTCCTTTGCTTCAACAAGTAATAAACCAAGCCTATTTAACTACAGGTGTGTTCCTGGTGGTCTCCGGGGCAGTGACACCTGTGTAAAGGCAGTGGTACATCATGTTCATTCATATATGAATGCAGGACATTTTTATTGAGTACCATCTATGTCCCAGGCTCCCATTCTAAGGGCCGAATACAATAAAGATCAAAGCAGACAAAAATCTCTGCCCTAAGAGCTCACATTCTCATAGGGGAGACAGACAACAAGCAAGATGAGTAAATTGAATATGTAGCACATTGGAAAGTGACCATAGCAAAGAAGAAAAATAAAGCAGGATTCATTTTTGGATGGAATGGCCTGGGAAGGCCTCACTGAACTGAAGGAGGTGAAGAGTGAGCCTGGAGGATGTCTGGAGAAGGTAGAGGAAATTAGGTGCAAAGGTGATGAAGAAGGGGCCTGCCTGCCATGTTTGAGGACCTTCAAAGAGGCTGGTAGTTAAGTAAAAGGAGACAGAGAGGTAAGAAGCAGGGTCTTGTAGGGCCTTGTAGGGACTCTGACTTTCACTCTGAATGGGATGGGAAAGGTTGGAGGGTTTTAGAAGAATGATGTGATCTGACTCCAGCTACTGCCTGAGGCAAGCCTGAAGGAGCACGAGAGAGAAGGAGGAAGGCAGTAAGGAGGCTCTTGAAATAGTCCAGGCAGAGATGAGAGTGATTCGAATCAGTTATTTAGAAGAAATTCATAATATTTTTAACAATCACCACCCAGAAAATGACATAGTTAATCAGTAACTTAATCACAATAGTTTTATTTTCATTTTATTACTCTAAACTTTTCTTCTTTTACAGACAGTGTAGATTTTAATTCATGCAGCATGGTGATCTGTACTGATCTTTAAGGTTTGAGGGAATACCCTGGACAGACTTTTTAAAACATACATCTGGCTCCTGTTAATGTATTAGAGAGAATTAATTTTGCAAATTTATTACTTTTTTTTTTCATGATGTTGCGATTTTGTTTTACAGACTTTTAGTATGTCAAGTCTCTTCTCCTAATTCAATAAATGTAATGTTTTATTTCCAGACACTCAAGGAAAATACTAATGTGGTATTTTGTTGCCAATAATAAAAATATAGGCATAAATATTTATCAGAATAGAAGAAAGAGCAAAGCCATCCAGTTCAAAGCTGTACCCTCAATTTTGCAACACTAATTGTTAGCCTGGTTTCTAATAAAAAAGGTTTCAATGCAAAAAAAGAAAAAAAGCCAATAATGAGAAGCCTTTTCTCCCTCTCCCTCTCTGATGGCTATTACTGTCTCAATCTAATTGTTAATCAATGTCCTATCCTGATGGTTCTTAAATTCTTTGCTCTTGAAATACCAGTGTTCTGCAAGCTGGCTCTAAGGGTCCCAACAAGAAAGAAAACATACCTATATATATATTTTAATGGCAGAGGTTTCTCAAGTAGTTATTTCCTATAATGTTTTCTCAAAAGATCCATGCCTATTGGTTTACAATATAATAAACTATGATAAAATCTCTTTAAATCTCACAATTTGCATTAGCTACTAAATTTTATTATAGCTCCATTTCTTGTCATTTGCAAAGAACACTGGTATTCCTATCCAAACAAATTTTAGAACTACTGTGCTATCTTTATTCTACAAAACTGCTTCCTTTCCAACCTTAAAAATAAGGTTATGTTTTGTAAACATATGAAAATAGCTGTTACAATGTTACATGTACGAATGGAAAATTCACTACTATTCAATGTAAAAGATTGCATTTTTTTATGAAGCAAGAACAGAAGTGTTGTCAAGAAATGCAATCTGAAAGAGCATATAATTGTCTTTTTATAGCAGTATAGATTCTTAGCTGTTGTCAAAAAGTGTTAATTCTCTTTTAGGACTCAAAATTTCTTGCAGCCAAGATGAACAGTTTTCTTGGAAAAACACACAAAGTCTCAGGAACACATTTGAAATAAATTGTTGTGTCAACCTGTTTTAAAACCAAGCTTCTCAAAATAATCAGTTGATTTAATCCTTCACCTTTTAATTAAAGTCTTTAAACTGTGAAGCAATCTAACAGTCTCTGATAAATTACTTAATCCCTTTTAATGTCTGTTGTCAAGACTATAACTTAAAACACCTTCCTCTCCCCCATAAAATGACCCAAGCCATTGACTAAGAGAGCTGGAGTACTGGGCAGGGTATCCAGACAGAAACTAGGGATGGTGAGCTGAGGCTGAACCTCAAGTCAAAGAACTGGAAAAGCATTTAAACAGGAGAATTTTATACAGGGACCCCAGATCCTGGATCTGAATGTCAGGGTAAAAGACTGGGATGGATGGGCAGACACTTGAGAGACCAAAGTTGTGTCCAGATCACATTGTCTTCTTTCAGGTAGACATGCTTATTTTCAAATTCTGCCTCAGTTCTGAAAGAATTGCCTTGGAAACTGAAGTTGGCTTGGCTTTGCAAATAGCACCAATCTGTCTGTACAAAGCATACAGATTGGAGGAAGGCACGAACAGGTGAAATGTACAAAGAAGAAAGAGTAAAGCACTGTGGTTGATTACTGGTAGAGGTGTAAATTAGTATACTTCTTTTTTTAAACCTAGAGACACCCCTCACCCCAGGTCACCAGGTTGGACCAGGGTTTTCACATTCAAGTTTGGAAGACTATATGGTATTTGGGCCTCTCCAGCCCTAAGTGAGAGGCAGATTCCTAATCCTGGAGTCAGGTAGGCCTAGCTCCAAATCCCCATCATCTTCTAGTTCCTGGGTCAAATGGCTACTTTCAACCTCAGTTTCCTCATCTGTAATGTGGGGACCACCTCCTGGTGTTTTTGGGAAAATTAAATAATACTGAAGGCTAGCATTTATAAAGTATACTCTTTATAGAGAACAAATTGAAAATTTCTGTCTAAATTACAAAGGCACAAAACCTTTCACCTGGAAATTCTGCCTTCCTGTTATTCATAAGCATTCCTCCTAATTACCAAGATTGGAAACATACGTCCATTACAAATTGTGGTGGCCTCTGCAATGGAATACTATGCAGCTCTAACAAAGGATGAGATTGTCTTTACATATTAAAAACGGATAATCACCAGATATTATAATTCTTCTTTAAACTACATATTTGTTTTATACATGTGTACATATAGTTCAAATTTTGAAAAGTCATAAAGGTGGATGTGTAGACTATTCTGCCATTTTCCAAGGATTGTGATGGTTAAATTCATCTGTAAACATGACTAGGCTATGATGTCCCGTTGTTTGATCAAGGAATCACTCTCATAATTGTTACTGTGAAGATATTTCATGGACTTAAATCATCAGTCAGTTGATTGCATCTGTGGCTGATTAAATGTACAGTCAACAAAGGCCTTCAGCAATGAGTAAGGTCTTATCCAATCAGTGGAAGTTCATAAAGGGAGAACTGATGATTTCAGCAGTCAGATAGAAGAATTTCTCACTTTACTTCAGCTAACCAGCTACTCCTGGGGAAATCATCTTCACCTTCATCAGAGTTTCCAACTTGTGGCCTGCCCTTTGGAATTCCTACTTGCCAATCTCCATTGTCTCATGAGCTAATCCTATAATAAATCTCATAATATTCTCTTTGTTCTGTTTCTCTGGAAAACCCTGACTCGTATAAGTATATAAATATATACATATACACAGATATGTTTATACAAACATATACATATACTCACATATATTATGTACTGAGGAATATCACCAAAAGGGATACTCAGATACTGAAGAAATGGTTACAATGCTTGGAGGGGAACCACTTGGCTGAGAATGAGAAGTGGGCAGGGTTTGGGGCTGTTCTGTGAGTTGAATTATGGCCTCGAAAAAGATTTAAGCCTTAATCCTCTGTACCTGTGAATGTGACCTTAATTGGAAATAGGGTCTTTACAGATATAATCAGATGAGGTCAAGGGAATACCAAGGATTGCCAGAAGCTAGGAGAGAGACATGGATCAGATTCTTCCCTAGAACCTCAGAGGGAACATAGCCTGGCCAACACCTTGATTTCAAACTTCTAGTCTCCAGAACTGTGAGAGAGTAAGTTTCTGTTGTTTAAAACCACCTAGTTGGTGGTACTTTGTTACAGCAGCCCTAAGGAAACCAATACAGGGAGATTTCTTTGGGAGGTGTTCCTTTTTAGTACCAACTGAAAAATTAATGTAATTGAAAAACTAACAAAGTTCTTAGAAAGCTAAGGAAAATGCAAAATAATTCTGAGTATAAAGAAAATCAGGATGACTTCATAGCAAAAGTAATGTCTGAGTTGGATTTTGTTACAAAGATAATTTTTTATAATATTACCTAAAAAGTGGTATGCTTTTCTGCAATCTGGCAAGAAAAAGTCCTTTCCAGAAAATAAGAAGGTTTTTTGTTTTTGTTTTGCTCTTTGTGGGTTCTGGAGGGAGGGAATACCACCATCCAGAGCTTTAAGTTAAAGCTTATTCTGACAGGATATTAGCAGCTAATTATGGGCTGGTCAATTATCTATAGTAAAGGAAACTAACCATGGTTCATGGTTCAGCAGCTATTCAATAGGAATACTGAAGATAGGCTTCAAGAAATTGATCAGCATTATTAAGCACAACAAATTGCAGTGCACAATACCAGTATATTAATTACAACAAGTGGGAAAATAGCCTGTAGAATAATAGCCCTTTGATTGTAAACATGGCAAAACCATAGTTATAACAGATGAAAGTGTATGGAGGAATTGGATATGAGAAAGATGCTTTGGATGTTCTTTTCCATTTCTTTAAGTGCTTACTAGTTTTGGGTGAGTTATCTATCCTAGTTTTAAATAACCCAGGAAGCTGGAATCTACTTGTTCAATTTCAGATAATTTTTCCTTGGATTTTCTTAAGCACTTCAACTGTATTGCATTTCATCCAATTACACCTTTGTGACCAAGATTAACTTCTGATACAGTCTTTATTCTTTAAATTTATGATGCTATTTTTTTCTTTTTATTCTTCCTCACACTTTATTCTTGTAAATGCTTTTACACAGGTATATATACATACACAAATATATATATATACTTATGTATATACATATATATATTTTTATACATGTATTTGCACATATATACATATTCATATGTATATACACATACATATATATATATATATATACGTATATAAACACACACACATATATTTGTAACACCCCTCTCCAACAGGGTGAACCAGGGCTCCATTATCCTCCATATATTTACTTATTTGATCAGTTTCTCTGTGGGTAACTGCTTTTCATCTCCGTGCTGTACCCCCTACCACCCATGCAGATGCCCTTCTCACCCTGCTGGGGCTCTAACATGTTGCACTGGCCACAGAGCTGATCTCCTTGCCCACACACCACCCACATGGCACCTGCCTCAGTCCACTCAGGCCCCAGCACCCTGTGCCAGGCCACTCAAACCCCCATTCCCTATGCATGAGGATTTTCCACAAAGTTCCCTGGGTAATTGTAATGTGTAGCCATTGCCAACTAATATTATATATCCACTTAGTTCACACTTATGAAGCAAATAATTTTAAATTAAACTAATGTCTCATACCTGAAATATCACTATCAACCTTCAGTAAATCTGACTACAAGATGTCAAAACCACCAGAATTAAGCATTCCAAAATAATGTAATACATAAAGAAAGCAAGCACTGTTGGAATTGTGTTTGCATGTGTTTTCCTTCTCTTTTCAGTTTGTATCCTGTATCACTCACTATGATGATATTTTGTTTCTCCTTCTAAGGCACTAGGCTTCCACTTCAGGTACAGGGCTGGGTAAATAAGGAAGCTCTTGATGTTGCAGTTGAATCAGTCAGTCTGAATTCCTTCAGGATGTAATAACATATAGTATAGATCATCATGTAGCCAAGTGAATTATGCTGCTTCTATTTTTAAAAAATAAACATTTTACAAACACCAAATATAGTAAATTAATTCATTGCATGAATTTTTAAAAGATCATTAGAGAACTTCTACATTTGGTTGCCCATTTACACAAGAAGAGACTGTGATATACTTGGATAGTAGTAAAAAATAGTTGAGTTTCTGCATTAATTATAACAACACACACTAATCATGAATATGAAATACATTTTAATTCCTTAAAAATAAGTTCAGGAGGAAGATTTTGGTGGAGACTGAAGAGGCCTAAGGCAAAGCCCTATCATCTCAGGCTTCTCAGTTTCCTCAGCTTTTTTCCTCATCTGTCCCTTTCCTCTCCCTCAGAATTTGTATTCCCCCCCCTACCTTTTTTTTTACCTTTTGAGAAGGGGATGGTTCTTGAACAGTGCCTGGCACATAGTAGGCACTCGATAAATATTTGCTGTTTGTTGAATGATTTTTCTCTTTCCACTCTGGGAAACCTAGATTTCTGCATTCTGGGTGACCTTGATTTCTTCTGGGGCCTACCCCTCCTGTCTGTCCAGTTAATAATTCTCTCTTTGGTATGTCTCCAGAATGCTGGGTTTCATCTAGATCTCACTTAGAACTGTGCTGTAAACCAATGGCCACCATCCTAAGCCCACGTAGTAGTCAAGGAAAATGGAAAGCGAGTTGATAGCAGGTAGAAGTTGCTACAAGGAAGGGGTTGGGATTTTACATTCTAGAGCCATTTTGAGAAGGGGAATCCAGGCTCTGTCATGATTTTCAGGTATTTTGCTGTTCCTCTCTCAGCTGCAAGGAAGGTGTTACAGTATTAACCCCACTTCCAGTTTCCCTCCAAGCTCTGTTCTGAGCTCTCAATTCCCTTAGGAAGTGTCTGCCTACTCTGTCAGTGGGATCCCTTTCTCCCTCACGTTGAATTCCTCCTTTGCCTGGTCCATGAAGAGGGAAGAGATTGACCTTAGTCCCTAAGCCTCCAGAAAGCCTCCCACCTCCTGCCACAATCCCCACCTTCTCTTACCCCAAAAAAGGAATTGCAGCCCTGACATGGAAAGGTGTGTGCTGCCACCTAAATGTTTGAGGCAATTTCCTGGAAGAGGGGACAGGACACCCTCCACCTTTTTGTGACATCTCATCTCTTGCTACTGCCTCCAACCCTCCCCCATCCTTAGTTTTTTTCATATTCTACACTTCAAATTTCTATTTTGTGTTGAACTTGCTGCTTTTTTTTTCATATTGAAAAGATGACTGTCCCAAGAGCCAAAAATAAATGGGAATTGAAAAAGAAATAAAAAATAAGTTCATTTGTTCAACACTGTTCAAGACTGTTAATTACATACCATACACACAAGCCATAAAATTTGAAAATATTTTGAAATAATTTTTAATTTCTACATGTAAGCCTTGTATTCTAGTTTGCTAATACTGCCAGAATGCAAAACACCAGAAATGGATTGGCTTTTATAAAAGGGGGTTTATTTGGTTACAAGGTTACATTCTTAAGGCCATAAAGTGTTCATCAACAAAGGGCACCTTCGCTGGAGGATGGCCAATGGTGTCTGGAAAATCTCTGTTAGCTGGGAAGGCACATGGCTGGCGTGTGCGCCGAAGTTCTGGTTTCAAAATGGCTTTCTCCCAAGACGTTCCTCTCTAGGCCGCAGTTCCTCAAAAATGTCACTCTTAGTTGCTCTTAGGGTGTTTGTCCTCTCTTAGCTTCTCCGGAGCAAGAGTCTGCTTTCATCGGACGTCTTTAAAATGTCTCTGTAAACTACAGTTCCTCTTTCAGCTTCTGTGCATTCTTCAAAGTGTCCCTCTTAGCTGTAGCAAGCCCAGTCCTTCTGTCTGAGCTTATATAGTGCTCCAGTCAACTAATCAAGGCCCATGCTGAATGGGCGGGGCCACACCTCCATGGAAATTATCCTATCAGAGTTATCACCCACAGTTGGGTGGGGTGCATTTCCATGCAAACAAGCTAATCCAAATGTTCCAAATTAATCCCCACTAATATGTCTGTCCCCACAAGACTGCATCAAAGAACATGGCTTTTTCTGAGAGACATAATACATTCAAACCAGCACACCTTGTGTGGGTCACCTAATACAACATTCTGAGCTGTTCCTATCACTGATTCTAGGTTGTACTAAAGCTGCATTATATAAAGGTTGTTCTGGAATGCCTATGAAAAGGCAGAAGCAATCCCAGCATAGAATAATAGCCAATCCTTGAACATGCAATATACTAAGAAATACTGTTCCCTAAGAATGGGATTTGTTTTATTCACATATATGTGATACAAGGGAACATAGTATTCATTTACTTGGATCTGTTATGACCACTGGACTTGTGCTTAGTTAACAGGCTTTGTTCTGTAAAACAAAACAAAACAATAAAACAAACAACAGAAGACAACTGTAGATCATTCCTGTTAGAAATTCATAGCATCTACAATTCTAGCATGCATTGTAAAATTCAAGGAATGTGCCAAACTATGGAAACTTAGATTTCAATAGACAAGTAATTATATATGCAGGTTGAGTAGAAATATAACTTTAATTATTGAATTTGTTAAAGCTCTTTCCAAGAAAGAATCAGGTTCACAAAGAAGCTTACTTGCTAAGAAATATATTATGATTATTATTCTCAAAAAATATATAAAGAGTATGAACCCAATATCTGTATGTGAATCTTTTGCACTTTATTATTTTTTAAAGTTTAATTTTCTCCATTCAGCATCTTTTCAACTCTTTACTCATGACTCTACTTAAACATTAAGAATCTATGAATACTTCAACAGATCTTTCTGCTAGCATCAAACTGAGTTCCAACTTACAAATGGTTGAAGTAACTCCTGTGACTAAGCTTTCTTAGATATTTCTACAGTAACATAGCACATATCAGGAAGATAAGTATTTCAAGTAATAACTGCTAATGTGTGTCACATTTATTTGAGGAACTCAAAAAGCCATGAAACAACCTAATATCAATCTAACTCAACATGATTGAACACAAAGAGGGTTGTATGCTGCTATGGAAGAGAAAATAAGTGAGGGAATAGGAAGGGAGGTTTTGGGTAAACAGATGAAATAGAGAATCAAAACAATTATTACCATAATAAGAACAAAAAATGTGACTATGGAGAGACAAAAGTTTAGTCCTGTCTAGTTTCTGCTTTGTTGTGTATTATTGTGAGGTAATTGGAAAAGAAAAGAAAGCCTGTAGATCAAAGTTACTAGGAATTAGCAATGATGTAGAGATACCAAGTTTGAACACCGAAACCATGTTATTCCACAAATAATCTTTCAAATCTTTTACTTTGTCTTCGATACAGGTAACAGCGGACAGGTTTTTCCCCATCATTAAAAAAATTTCATGACTAAATTTTCTTTCTCCATTGAATTAAATGATTTAAGAATTATCTTTTTCACATTTTTTTAGTACTTATTCTGTCTGCAAAAACTAAATCTCAATATCTATCTATCTATCCATCAATCTATCTAATCTATCTTTTCTTTCTGGCTCCTAAGAAATTTTCTGATTTAAAGTACCTGTTGACTATCATCTCTAAATAATTATAACAGTATGTGGAAAAAATTGAAACCTACTTTTTGCATGTTTGTGTGTTTATATACTGCATGCTTTATTAAATTACCATTACTTCAACTGCTGCCTGTGGATTTTTTTCTTTTTTAGAGAAGTTGGGGATTTACAGAACACTCATGCATAAAATACAGGATCCCCATATATCATCCTATTTTTAACACCTTGCATTGGTGTGGAACATTTTTCACAATTCATGATAGCACATTTTTGGAATTGTATTATTAATTTTAGTCTGTGGTTTAACCTAGGGTTCATTGTTGGTGTAGTGTAGTTCCATGGATTTAAAAAAATATATGGAAAAAGTACATTTCCCCTTTTACCTACTTTTATGACCAAAAAAATATTCATTTTCTGAAGATTTCTGAAACATGTTACATACTTCGTAAAAAAATTGCAACATTTGTTCTAAACAACAGTCCTCTAATACAGTCCATCATAGTATGAATGACATCTATGGAACACATCTTTTAAAACACACTTCTTTACAGTTTATGCAAAAATCTTAATCAAATAAAGAAATGCACTTATACTCTAATGGAAAACATTTATGTCTGTAATAATTTAGGAATTCTTCACAGACATCAGTTATAATACATATTAAAGATGTAGCTCTCTCATAAAGCCATATTTTCCTATTGCTTAATTACATTTAGTTTACTAACCTGCTTCGGGGAATACATTTTGATGCTTTTACAAGATAAGTATTAGGTTATGATAATCCAACATACTTCAAGAAGCTGATTTCAGAGAAACTGTGCATGTAGAAAAAAAAGGGACAAGAAATGAAGCAAGCCTTGACTATGAGTAACAAATGTATTAAGGTAACAAGTTCATAAAAGCAATTTGAAAGATACTGCATTTATGAATAAAGTACACTATGCTAGAAAAGAAATTGTTGTGTTCCTAGGCATTTAAAAAATAGTTTTAATTCCCCTAAGAAAGGATATTTCTAAAAATGATTCTAAAATTTTCAAATTGAACAAAAAGTATATTTTACCTTTGCTTTTGTTCGCTGCTTGTCCTATAGTCACCCGATGTAGAGGCTGAATGGCCAAAGAATGCCCTGTCATGGTTCAGAGAAACACGTAATTCCAGAGGTAACTTAGTCCTCCAAGTTAAATTGGAATCTTGCACTAAATCTCTTGATAACTAAAGTTAGACTCTCTTAAAAGCATCTTGGTGTAACTGACCACTGCTTTCCGAAACTATCCAATTTCAATTAATTGTCTTAGGAAGAAAAGAACTTTGATTGAGACTGTAGTTGGAAAATTGGAAGGTAAAGAAGATTGTATATTTAGGATTTCCAGATTAAAGAGAAAAAACAGGTCAAGTGGTTTGCATACTACAACATGCATTATTTTAAAAACACATCCTAATGCACTATTCTTGAAGATAATGGATTAACAGACTCAGTGGACATTAGCTATTATCTTCAGTAAATACGACATTAATTTACTACAATGAATAGTTCAAGATGGTGAACTAAGAACATCCATTTATTACCTCATTTTCAGCACATTTCATTAGAATAAATACAATGTAAAGCTGAAAACAAGAAGGGGTGACATGACTCAGACTGGAAGATGGAATTGAATAAATGAACTTTTTAAAAGGGAAAACAAGCATAGAAGAAAGACACTTTAGAAATATGAACACATCCTTCCATTGGGGAAAGAGAGGCTCAGTAGCAAACATGCCCCCCACTCCCCGCAATTGGAAGTGGATGGAGGACCAATTTTCAGAGCAATCAATTAAAATTTGCTTCCAGTACAGCAGAACTAGTCAGTCAGTCAACTTCTCATAGTATGTAGAATGGAAAACAGCAGAGACATTTGAACAGAGGACAATTAAATTTAGAGAAAGATCTTCCTAGCTAAGTTTCACAGTTTGGATGTTGGTCTAAATACAAAAGCAGAGCTAAACTTGATATAACTAGGTCGCCCTGGTGGGGATGGAAGGAATGAAAAAGGATAGGTGGCTAAAACTCAAGGGAATTATGTAATTCTCCCATGAAAATTTTCTTCTTACTTTGATAATTGTGAGGGTTCCTACCACACTGCCCATTTTCTTCCCATATTCTCCAGCTGGAATCTTGTCAACATACACCAAACCTCTTCACAGAGTGGACAGTCTATCCACCCATTTAACACAAGGATCCTGTTGAGCAGCTATACCCAAATGCAGGCAAGAAAAAACTCTTAAGATGGTTCCATCAATCACTCTGTTCCTTCAAAAATATGAATGAACTGACCAAGGATCTTCAAATATTTGATAGAGACCTACAGCATAAAGAAAGGAGATGAACAAAGGAAAAACTGGCCTCAGAAGAAATGGAAGAGAATAAACTATAAAACAATAACAACAAAAATCTCAAAGAAGTTGACAAAACTATTGAATCCACAAACCAAAACAAGGCTACTTTGAAAAAGGAGCAATCACATTACAAGAAAATGTCTTTGAAGTTAAAATATATGAGTGTCAAAATGTGGTTAGGCTAAACTGGTATTCTAGAAGAAAAGTGAGCAAATCTATAATAAAAAGCAAAAAAAGACAAAAAGTTGGATTACGTAAGAAGCAACACAGAGAACAGATCTAGAAGAGCCAAGACTCATCTAATAGTAATGTCATTAGTGAAAAGAGAGAGTGGGGAAAGAAAGCCATGTGAAAAACGGAAGAAAATTACTCTGAGCTGAAGATTCAAGTCTAAATTAGAAGAGAAAGTCAGGCGGCTTTGTGCTGGGAAAGACACATAGTGGCCATCTCCCAGCCGCTGCCTAGCCCCTCTTTTCTATTATGTGCAGATGTTTTAATTCCACAGCCTGGGGCAGTTGTTGGGTCAAATGAAAATCTGTGACAATATCTTAAATCCCCAAACCGGGAATAAGCAGCCCCAGCTGCTTATTCAGTGTGGGAAATCTCAGTGGCCAGGGCACCCCCCCTCCCCCGCCTTGGTTGTATACATACGCGTACCCTCGGGCTGCATTGATTTGTCTTTCCTCTCCAACATAAGGATGCCATCCACCAATGCTGACCTAATCAACTGGCCTCCCTGGAAGACTGGTCACCATGGGATCTTTTCCCTCTGCTCTTTTGGACCCTTTGTGCTGTGTCAATAATAAAGCCGTCATTTGCTGAAGGTTTCTATTGTGCCCGAGCCTATACTCCCACAGTGAACCTTGTAGCAACTTGCTCCACACTTTTCAAAGAACGTCTTCAATATAAAAACTGTGGCATGAATTTACTAAGACCAGGAAATACATTTATGATACACTACTTCTAAGATGAAAACATACCCTCCTTCTAATTAAAAAATGGGTGGTATAGAGTCATTAGTGACTGGGGAGAACAAAAGTCTGATCAAAAAGTTTATGTGCAAATAAAGGGTACAGTGATTTTTGAGCAACTAACAGGAGGTAAGATATAACACTGTGCTAGAAATAGACAAAATGTCATTGTTCAGGTAATTCAGTAGAGAGACGAACTTTCTTTGGGTTCGTAACATGTACTATGTAATAACTACCATCTTAAAAGGTATAGTTCATTGGCTAAAGTTATTTGTAGTATATTTATATTTTGCTTATAGATGAGCCCTTCATTAATTTCTTTTAGAGAATTATCCTAACCATAGGAATAACATTTAAATCTTGATCTTTTATGTAAGAAAAAATAGAGGTATGTATATTTGATGTCGGATTAATAGACATAATTAATGACTTCTCATTTTTATGAAACAATTAACTGTTATTCTTTGGAAACAGAATTATGCAAGTCAAAATAAATTGCCATAAATATAGTATTTACTATGTTTTCTCTTCATTTTTCAACTACAGTGATGGTTAAGTTTACATGTCAACTTGGCTAGGTTATGGTGTCCAGTTGTTCGGTCAAGCAAGCACTGGCCTGATTGCTCCTGTGAGGATATTTTGTGGATTTAAATCATCAGTTGATTGCATCTATGGCTGATTACATCTACAATCAACAAAAGACACTGCCTTTAGCAATGAGAAAAATTTCATCCAATCAGCTGAAGGTCTTAAAGGGAGAACTGATTATTTCAGCAATCAGAAAGCAGAATTTCTCTCTTTACTTCAGCCAGCCAGCTTTTCCCGGGGAATTCATCTGCACCTTCATTGGAGTTCCCAACTTGTAGCCTGCTTTATGGTGTATATATATATATATATATATATATATATAGAGAGAGAGAGAGAGAGAGAGAGAGAGTCAGCTTTGTTTCCCTGGAGAACCCTGACAAACACACAAATACATCTACCTTAATTCTTATTCTTATGCTCTGATTAGGCACCGCTGTAGCTTAAACAGTGAAAAACAATATGTATCCTGCACTGATGTGTATCCTGTGCTTGATACACTCACTGGTTCTTGGGTAAAATTGGCCATACCTCTCATTCTCTCTATACCTTAATTTCTTCATCTTCAAAATGGTGATAATATTCATTAATTTATGTCTTCTCCTGCTTTACTGGAGTTCAGTGACTATCAAAACCCTGATATAATAGTTGAAAACTTGTCATCACTGTAAACATGGAAGGAACGACTCCTTGTCACTTACCGGCTTAGTACCAATTTTAATAGCTGCAAAAAGTTTTGTGCTTGGGTAGGAGACCCTAACTACTAAAACTGCACCCTTGGTATAGTAGGATACCAACAAAAATGGGAACTTAACAAATAGCTCTCAATTTAGCTTGCTGCATTTCATTGCCTCTTTAACTTTTAATTCACCCTAATATGAATGAATGAATGAATGAATGATGAATGTATGAATGGAAAAACAAATGAATCTAAATCTGAGGGTGATACAAAATTAATGAATATTATCACCATTTTGAATATGAAGAAAATAAGGTATAGAGAGACTGAAAGGCATGGCTAATTTTACCCAAGAACCAGTGAATGTATCAAGCACAGGATACACATCAGCGCAGGATACATATTGTTTTTCACTGTTTAAGCTACAGTTCTATCTGCATGCCAGGAAGAAGTAAGTACGAAGGTGCAACATTTGGAAAATATCATTGAGGAAATGTGTTCCTTAGAATAAGGGGGGAAAGAGTATTTGGGGTATTATAATTTCTTCTGAACATTTATGAAACAAGATAATCTGTACTGTAACTAGGTCAGGTTAAGCAAATTCTGAGCCATATGAATTTTTCAAACAAATTGCCAATGCATTAATTGAGAACTGAAAGAAAATAAATTGCCTAGATGCAGTATACTTTAATAAACTAACAATTTTTGAATCAAAGAGTTTCCCATATAAATTCTATTTTATTGGAGTCTGATAGTGTTTATATCCTGATATTAGTGATTGTTAAATAAAATTTTGACAAGCTGTGGTAATATTTTGGCCAAAGTCGAACCCTACCTAACAGCATTCAATACATCTAGAAGGTAATGGTTGCCTTCTTTAGCATCCACATTTTTGTGTGTCCCCTTTCCCACATGACATTATCACAAATTCTCGTATTTGCTATAAACTATTGAGGTTCTCAAGACCATTGTAGCAATATCTACTCACAAGAGGGACTCCTATTACTATCCAACTAGATGAGTGTATTTATTTAAAAAAAATAAAGTTGCAGATAGTATACCTTAGTTGAAATTCTTTTCAATTATTAAAAATAAAAAGATACCTTGACTAAAATCTTAGTTCAAATAAAGTTAATTAATGATCTGGTTCCCCAGTTCTCTCACTCATCCTCCTGTATCAGCTACACAGGACTTCCTGATGTTCTAGAACACTCTAGACCTGCTCTAACTTAAAGGCTTTTGCACATGTTTTCCCCTATTCTGTGAATGCTCTTCCCCAGATATTTTCCTGGCTTGTTCCTCTATAACTTCAAGTTATCTCAGAGAGATGCCTTATTTTACTGAGCTACATAAAATTACCAGTATTCTCCCATACTATCTAATCCTTTTATCCTACTTTATTATTCTTCACAGCACTTTCACCACTTGATCTATAAACATATTTGTTTATTTAATGTTTATTTATTATTGTTCATTGTTCCACACAAGAATTTAAGCTCGGCAATGGCAGAGACTTTGGTATGTATGTTCACCTCCATATCCCCAGTGCTTAGCATGATGTAAGTATACTATAATTATTTGCTGAATCAATTAATGGAGTCAATGATTACCTTTTTTCTTTAAAACCCATAAATATTTTAAAAGAGGCATGAAGTTAAGGGGAAAAAATCAACATTTTCTACTCGGTATATCAAGGAAAAAATGACACTGTAGTAGAGAATAAAAAAAAAATCAGCAGAATCATAGAGAAAATCATGCTGAGAAAAACTGATAAATTAGCAACAGAAGCCTTATTCTTCCCTGTCAAGAGGACTGAAGAGCTGTACTGGCAAGACTCTCCATGCCAGCCATAATAGCAGTGACACACAAATCCATTGTGCATGTCCTTTATTGTCTTCAGTTTAGTTTTTTGAGAAACGATGAAGCTGAGGCTTTTAAGGATGTATTTCCTACTGCTACTTTCAGGCATATGTAGATAAGAAGAAGATTCAGGTATTTTTCGAACACACCTTCCATTATTGTTACATAGATTTTTACTGCAGAGCTGGGCTGCTGATGTCACATTTACTGAATAATATCCCAAGCGTCCTTGAATAGATTGTTGCAGAGATAAGCAGGTCTCCTGTAGGAAAAACAGAGATATATTTAAATCACTCTCAATTTGTGATTCTATTATCCAAAGGATATTAATGCCTGAGGTTTGTATCTGGTAAGGCTAATGAGGAAGAGGATTTCAGGGGATTAATCATTTAAATGAGGGTCTAATCCCTTATAAAGTCACATCTTGGATTAGGAATATTATGACTAACAATTTCATATCATCTCAAGGGGAAGATGATTTCACATTTTTTCATTGGAAAAATGTAGAGATATTTATAGCAACAGTTTGAATAGATAATCACTAACATTGGATGATTTTTTAAAAATCTAACTTAGTGAAGCATTTTTAACACTTGTATGTAACACATGTTAACATTAGATCAGCTTTTTCTAAGATTCCAAGTCAATCCCATTTTTCTCCTTATCTCTCCAGAGATAACCATTCTCCAGAAGTTGATGCATAGTTTTTACACCCATGTTTTTATTACTTTACTACATATACATGTAATTATGAAGAATATATAGTCTTATTTTGTGTTTTGTAAACATTTAAATAAATGAATATATTATGGGATTTTTTTTTGCAACATGCTTTTAATTCTCAACATATTTTTGAGATTTTTTTCACGTTGATTATGTAGCTTTGATTCATTCATTTTAACTGCTGTTCAGTATTTCATCATCTAAATATACCATACTTTATCCATCAGTCAAGTGGTAGGAGGTAGAATATAGAAGATCCTTATTTATGAACAAATGTCCTAGTCATTTGTACTAGGCTACAGGATCCAGTGACATAGGTAGGGTTTTCTTCCCACAATGTATATCATTCATTGATGTGCCGGTAACGTTGAGTTTTAACACTAGGACTCAGATAAACCAGAAGAATCTAACTGGAATCTTGACAAGTGCCTGTTTTGATTCATATAGAAAAGGACCATTGGAAAATCCCAGTTTGTTTGTTAATATTATAAATTGAGTCTCCTATTAGGGTTTCAATTATTTTGCTCACTATGAACATTAATGAATAATTATACTCAATATATTACAGTGGAGTATTTTCTCAGTAAGAGAAGGCCACATAATTGTGAGTCCATCTTGTCAAGATTTGAGAGGCTCAAACGGGAAGCTCTAAGCAGAATAAAGTTTTTAATGACAAGTAGTTAAACAAGGTAGCACTTTGGTCAATAACAAGTTCTGAAAGTGCTGTGTATAGTATTATTTGATCCAGGTACATTGATTTTAGGCCAGCCTCCCACTATATTTGGGGACATAAGCTATTTTCAGTCATACAACATTCTTGGTTGTAGGCATCTGAGGGGTTTCTAGTACAGATGGAATAAAAACAAATAAAAATGACACCCCCTCCCCCAGCCAAAAAAAAGTTTGCAGGAAGCTATAATATAAACCAATTTAGAACAGCACTAGGCAAAAACAAAGTTCATTTCGTTCATCCCCTGTTCTGTGCCAGCCCTCCTTAAAACATGTAGCTTCCAGGACATCACATTCTCCTGCTTTTTCTCTTACTTCCTGGATGTTCTTTCTCAATCTCCTTTACTGGTTCTTGCTCATCCTCCCTACCTCTTAACTTTGGAGAACCCTAGGGTGAATTCTTTGATCTTTCCTCTTCTCTAGCTAAACTCCATTCTGCAGATAAACTCATCCTGTCTTATTGCTTTAAATACAATTCCCAAATGTCTATCTTTTGACCTTATTCCTGAACTGACTGTAAACCCACCCACCTACCTGATATCTTCCTCTGGACATTTCATAGGCATTTCAAACTTAACATACTACAACCCAATCTCCTGGTTTCTCCCTAACCTGCAAATCTGGCAGTTTTCCCCATTCTTAGCTTATACCACCTTACTTTTCCTAGTGTCTCAGGAACAAAACTTTGGAGTCATTTTTCTTTCCATTTTTTTTCACTCCCATATTTAATTCCTCATTAAGTCCTCTTTAGTCAACCTTCAAAATATATCCACAATCCAATCATGGCTACCATTTGGATTTGGGTTGCCATTAGTGCTCACCTAAATTATTGCAATAGCTTCCCTTTAGTGCCCTGTAATCTGTTCTAAATACAGCAACAATAATTCTGTCTATAACAGAATAAAATAGAAATTAAAAATTAAAATGGTAAACAAAGAAAATCCCAATTCTTTCCAGATTAAAAATACTCTCCCAAATAACTCAAAGAGGAAATTTAAAAATACAATTTCAAACTAATTAGAAAATAATAATCAGAACACTGCATATTAAAGCCAATAGATACAGCCAAATTAACTCTTAGAGGGAAATGTCTAGTTTTAAATGCTTTTGCTGACCAGGTAATCTGATTACCAAATAAGAAACGAGGCATTTTGGCATCAGCTTTCATTTGAATTCCTACTCAGCTATTCAGCAGCATAAGTGTTGGTTGATCTAGTATTAAGAGGTGTGTCCTTTCCATGTATGTTTTCCTGCTCCTGTAAAATCTGCATCCTCTCAGATATTTTTCTATTCTTGAAAGCGCCACCTCAGTTGCTACCTGCTTCATTGAGTGGATGTCTTTCCTATCTCCATTTTGTTACCAGTAGTGAGCCATCAATTTCTAGGACACCTGAAATAACCTTTCATTCCTGACCACCAGTGTGTCCACTCTTAGCTTCTAATTCTAAAACTTTATCCAAAAGAATGTGTACTTGTTATGCAAATTTGTCTCCTATTCTGTCTTTGATGCTGAAAATGTCTTAACAGACACTTTAAGGCATGTTGATATTAAACACATGATAAAACTCCTTATTTCAAAAGCATTGACTTTTTAAAAAGAAAGAATACAAATAAATAAAACATTTAATTGAAAGAGTTAACAAAATAATTTTTAGAAGAGCAATCTCTGAAAGGAAAGATAAAAAAGTGTAAACTAATACATTAGAAAATTAAATTGATTGATAAATCCAAGAGCTAGGTTTTCAAGAAAAGGAAACTATAAAACATTTACATCTAGCAAATCTAGTTAATAAGAAAGAAAGGAAAATATATATAAATAAGACAAGCAGAAGTTTCAGAGATTTTTTTAAAATTATAATTCCATAAATCATGTATTCTGTGATAACAAGTTAAAAGTTTTAATGATAAATTACAAAAATTGATTCAGGAGATAGAAAACAACTAGAAATGGATCAAGTTAGAGAAGAAATTAATTGCCACATAGAAGGTTTCTAAACCCAAACATTTTTTGTATATGAGTTACTTTCAACTTTTAAGGATTAGATAATTTTTGTGTTATAAAATTATTATAAAAAGAAAATAAAAAGCTATCTTTGAAGCAATATAACCATGATAGAAAAACCCACAGAGAAGAAAATCACAGGACAATTTCATCAGTAAATGTAAATGCCAAGTCTAAGCCAGGGACTGCAACTGTCAAAGCCTACAAGGACAACTAATGAGTTGGCACAACTGAAGAGAGGAAGCCTCATGTAGAGGAAGTGGTTGCCTCTCAACAACAGTGAAATCTGGGCCATTGGAGTCAGACAACTCAACTTTTCAAGAGAAGTTTTTTTTTTGCACCCAAAGCAGAAACATTTATTTATATATAAAACATAAAAGTTTTTAATTTTGAAGTCCCATTTATCTATTTTTTTCTTTTGTTGCTTGTGCTTTGACTATAATTCCTAAGAAATACTGCCTAACCCAAGGTCCTGAAGATGCTTCCCTACATTTTCATCTAGGAGTTTTATAGTTCTGGTTCTTATATTTAGGTTCTTTAATCCATTCTGAGTTTATTTTTGTAAATGGTGTGAGGTGAGCATCCACCTTCATTCTTATACATATGGACATCCTGTTTTCCTGGCACCATTTGCTGAAGATACTATTCTTTCCCTATTAGGCAGACTTGGCACCCTAGTCAAGAATCAGTTGGCTATAAATGTGAAGTTGATTTCTGAACTCTCAATTGAATTCCATTGGTCTATACATCTGTCCTCATGCCAATGCCATGCTGTTTTGATTACTATGGCTTTGTAATAACTTTTAAGATTGGGGAGTGCAAGCCCTCTGACTTCGTTCTTCTTTTTCAAGACGGCTTTGACTATTTGAGGACCCTAACCATCCCATATAAATGTGATGATGATTGGCTTTTCCATTTCTGCTAAAAAGGCTGTTGGAATTTTTATTGGGATTGTGTTTAATGTGGAAATCACTTTTAGTAGAATTGACATCTTAACAATATTTAATCTTTCAAACCATGAACTCAAATGCCCTTCCATTTATTTAGATCTTCTTTGTCTTTTAGCAATGTTTTGTAGTTTTCTGTGTACAAATCCTTTATATCTTTGGATTAGATTTATTCTTAGATATTCCATTCTTATAGCTGCTGTTGTAAATGGAATTGTTTTCTTGATTTCTTTTTCAGATTGTTCATTATTGGTGTGTAGAAACATTTCTGATTTTGGATGTTGATCTTGCACTCCACCACTTTGCTGAATTCATTTATTACCAAGAATAGCTTTCTTGTTGATTTTTAAGGATTCTCTGTATACAGGATCAAGTCATCTGCAAATAGCAAGAGCTATACTTCTTATTTTCCAATTTGAATGCCTTTTATTTCTTGCCTAAAAGCTCTGGCTAGACATTCCAGTACAATGTAGAGTAACTGGTGACATTGTACATTTGTGTTTTGTTCCTGATCTTACAGGGAAAGCTTTCAGTCTTTCACTGTTAAGAATGTCATTAGCTGTGGGTTTTCCCATATATTCTGTTCATCATGTTGAGGAATTTTCTTTCAATTCCTAATTTTCTAAGTGTTTTTTTAAATTAGTTTTTGAACTTTATTTATCAAAACATTAAAAAACAAACAATAAAAAAAAACACTTCAAACAAAAACAAAACAATGGAATAAGAAAAACAAATTAACCTAAAATAACAACATTGCTTCCAGTATGTTCCTACCATACCCCAAGAAAATTAACAAACCATAACCCAACAAAGAAGAAAAACAAATAATCTAAAATAACTACATTGCTTCCAACATGCTTGCTCCAGTTTGCCAATGCTGCCTTTTGCAAAATACCAGAAATGGATTGGCTTTTATAAAGCGGGTTTATTTGGTTACAGAGTTACAGTCTTAAGGCCATAAAGTGTCCCAGGTAAGGCCCAACAATCAATTGGGTACCTTCATTGGAGGATGGCCAATGGTGTCTGGAAAACCTCTGTTAGCTGACAAGGCACGTGGCCAGCGTCTGCTCTGGAGTTCTGGTTTCAAAATGGCTTTCTCCGAGGACATTCCTCTCCAGGTGTCAGCTTGCTCCTGGGTTGTGTTCTCCAAAATGCCTCTGAAAGCTGCAGCTCCTCCAAAATGTCACTCTTAGTTGCTCTGAGTCCCTCTGTCCATGAATTCTTTTATATGACTCCAGTGATCCAATAACACCCACCCTGAATGGGCGGGGTAACACCTCCATGGAAATTATGCAATCAAACATTTCACTTCAGTTGACTGAGCCACATCTCCATGGAAACACTCAATCAAAGAATTCTGATCAACACCAATAACACCTGCCCACACAACATTGCATCAAAGATAATGGTGTTTTGGGGGGAAAATTGCACAGAAAGTACAGACAGAGTTCATATACCCTATCTCTCTACACAGATACATAGTTCACTCTATTATTAACATTAATGAGGTACATTTGTTATAATTGATGGACTAATGTTGATACATTATTAGTAACTAAAGTCCACAGTTTATATTAGGGTTCATTCTTTGTGTGGCTTTCTATTGGTTCTGACAAATGCATAATGTCATGTATCCACCATTACAGTATCATACAGAATAGTTTCACTGACCTAAAATGCCCTGTGCTCCACCACATCCCTTCCCTCCACCCACCCCACCCCAAACCATGGCAACCACTCATCTTTTTACTGTCTCTATAGGTTTGCCTTTTCCACAAAAGTATACACTTTTCAGACTGGTTTCTGTCACTTAGCAATATGTATTTAAGGTACTACCACGTTTTTCCATGGCTGATAACTCATTTATTTTTACCACTGAATAATACTCATTGTATGGATATGCCACAGTTTATCCATTCTAATTTTTGGCAGTGATGAATAAAGCAGCTATAAATATTCATGTGGAGGTTTTGTATAGACATAAGTTTTCACTTCCTTTGGGTATTGTGCTAGTTTGACTCTGTTATGTATCTCATAACAGTCAATGCTCTTTTAATCCACTCCTGTAGGGGCAGACCTACTGTGGGTGGGATCTTTTGATTAGATTGTTTCCTTGGAGATGAGACCCACCCAATTGTGGGTGGGACCTTTTAATTAGATTGTTTCCATGGAGAAGTGATCCTGCCCATTCAAGGTGGGTCTTAATTAGTTTATTCGAGTCCTTAAGAGATCTCAGGGAGAGAGAGAGCTCAGAGCCAACACAGACCCAGATGCTTGGAGATGCAGACAAAAAGGTGTTTGAAGATGTTAAGAGATGAAGCCCAGAGTTTGCCCCAGAGAAGCTAAGTGAGAACCCACAGACACTTAAAGAGAAAGCCACTGGAATCAGAAGCTGAAAGCAATGCAACTTGGGAGCAAAGGACCAGCAGACATTAGCCATGTACATTCCCAGCTGACAGAGGTGTTCCAGATGGCATCAGCCTTTCTTCAGTGAAAGTATACTCTTGTTGAGGATACTAAGAGAAAGTATCTTCTTAGTTTGGACACTTTCATGGCCTTAGAACTGTAAACTTGTGAACTAATAAACCCCCACTGTAAAAGCCAATTCATTTCTGGCATATTGCATTTTGGCAGTTTAGCAAACAGGAACAGGTATATATATACCTAGGAGTAAAACTGCTGGATTATATGGTAAGCCTACATTTAGCTTTGTAAGAAGCCACAAGACTATCTTCCAAAGTGAATTTACTATTTTGTAGTCTCACCAGCAATGAACGAGAGTTCCTTTTGTTCTATATCCTCACAGCATTTGGTGTTGTCAGTGTTTCGGATTTTAGACATTCTAATGGGAGTTTAGTGATATCTCTTTATTGTTTTGATGCACAATTCCTTAAAAATATATGCTATCAAGCATCTTTTCATATGCCTATTTGCCATCTGTATATCTTCTTTGATGAAGTGTCTGTTCAGTTCTTTCGCAAATTTTTTAATTTTTTTCCTCATTATTGCGTTTTAAGAGCTCTTTGTATATTTTGGATACAAATCCTTTGGTATGTGTTTTGCAAATATTTTCTCACAGTCTGTGGCTTATCTTTTCATTCTCCTAACAGTGCCCTTTGCAGAGCAGATATTTTTAATTTTAATGAAGTCTAACATCAATTTCATCTTTCATGGATCGTGCTTTTGGTGTTGTATCTAAAAAGTCATCTCCAACCCAAGGTTATCTAAATTTTCTCTTATGTTATAGACCAGATGTTCATAGTTCTGCAGTTTACACTTAGGTTTATGAACTATTTTGAGTTGCTTGTGAAGGGTGTTAGATCTGTGTCTACATTCACTTTTTTTTTTTTTTTTTTGCATGTGGATATCTAGTTGTTCCAGCACCATTTGTTGAACAGACTATCCTTATTCCATTGAAATGTCTTTGCTCCTTTGTCAAAGATCAGTTGATCATATTTATGTAGATCTATTTCTGGGCTTTCTATTCTGTTCCACTGATCTATTTGTCTATTCTTTCACTAACATTGTGCTGTCTTGATCACTGTAGCTTTATGACAATTCTTGAAGTTAAGTAGTGTCAGTACTCTGACTTTGTTCTTCAGTATTCTGTTGGCTATTTTGGGCTTTTCCTTCCATATAAACTTTGGAATCAGTTTATCAATATCCACAAAATAACTTGCTGGGATTTTGATTGGAGTTGCCTTGAATATATACATATATGAAGAATTGACATTTTAATAATATTGTCTTCCTATCCTTGAATAGGAAATATTTCTCTACTCATTTAGATTTTCTTTGACTTTTTTCATCAGTTTTATTGTTCTCTTCATACAGATCTTGAATATATTTTGTTAGATTTATACCTACATATTTCTTTCTGTGTGTGTGTTAATATAAATGGTATTGTGTTTTTAATTTCAAATTCTAATTGTTCACTGCTGGTATATGGGAGAGCAACTGATTATATATATCAACCTTGTATCCTGCAACCTTGCTATAATCGTTTATTAGTTCCAGGGTTTGTTTGTTTGTTTTTGGTCAATTCTGTGGGATCTTCTACACAGACAATCATACTATCTGCTGACAAAGACAGTTTCATTTCTCCTTTCCCAGTCTGTTTACTTTTTAAGTTACTTGTCTTGTCCTGTTGTGCTAGCTAGGACTTTCAGTACAATGTTGAATAGGAGTGCTGAGAGGCAACATCCTTGCCTTGTTTGGCATCTTAGGGGAAAGGATCTAGTTTCTTAACATTAAGTATGCAGTTGTCTGCAGGTTTTCTGTATATTTTCTTTAGGAAGTTGAAGAAGTTTCCCTCTATCCCTAGCTGCTTAGAGTTTTTGCCATGAATGGGTATTGGATTTTTGTAAAATGCTTTTTCTGCATCTTTTGATATGATCACATGATTTTTCTTCTTTAGACTGGTGATGTAGTGGACTATATTAATTGATTTTTGAATACTGAACCAGATTTGTATACCTGGAATAAATCCCACTTGATTATGTAATATATCTTTTATATATGGTTGGATTTGATTTGCTAATATTTTGTGGAGGATTTTTGCATTTATGTTCATGAGAGATATCAGTCTGTGAGTTTCCTTTCTTGTAATGTCTTTGTTTGGTTTTGATATGAGGATAATGTTGGTTTCATAAAATGAGTTAAGAAGTGTTCCCTCTATTTCTGTTTTCTGGAAGAGATTCTAGAGAATTGGTATCATTTTGTCTTTAAATGTTCAGTAGAATCTACTGGTGAAATCGCCTGGGACTGGTGCTTTCTATTTTGGAAGATTGTTTAATTGTTGATTCAATATTTTCATAGTTATAGGCCTTTCCAGATTATCTATTTCTCCTTCTGTAAGTTTTGGTAGATTGTGTTTTTCAAGCAATTTGTCCATTTCATCTAAGTTATCAAATTCATGGGCATAGAGTTCTTCCTAATATACCTTTGTTTTTCTTTTAATGTGCACAAGAACACCTCATTTTAAAATATTCCCATATAATTCAGTTTTTTTCTACAACACAATGTGGGTAGTACAAAACATCTCCATGCCAAATTTTTGTAAACAAGTCCCATGTTTGAGATCTCAGATTTATATAAAATGAGGTTTCTGTCATCTCTCTACTATGCCATCATCTAAAAATCAAAATTAGGGCACATGTTGGTGATTGTTTTACTTAAATATAGGTTATGTGGTAGTACATTAAAAAATCACTTTTGGGGGCTCTTGGGAGGGCACCTCAGAGTAACAGTCTTTCTCCAGAGCAGCTAAAGTCAACAGTTTACAACTTAAGAAGCTGTGGACAGAAAATCATCAGCATTTTCTATTAGAAGCTCCAAAGTAAAAATCAAAGATGACGTATTCCATGTAACTGGTGTAGCTTTACAATCAAACTTATTTTCAAATTGCCAACTCCATGTAGTAGGACAGATTTATTTATCTAATGTTCACCCAATCAATGCTGTGCACACAGATTTTGATATAAGAAATTTTGCTCTTTTAAAAGGAGATGGCTCCAAGAAAGTATGCTGAGGGAGAAGAAAAAGCAAGTCCCAAAGTACACTGTATGATTCCATTTATATAACATTCTTGAATTGATAAAATTATAGAAATGAGGAACAGATTAGTGGTTGCCAGGGGTTAAGGAAGGGGTGAGAGTGGAGAAACATGAGGGGTCCTTGTGGTGACGGATATCAATCGTGACTGTATCAATGTCAATATCCTACCTGTGATATTATATTATAGTTTTGCAAGATTTTATCATTGGAGGAAGCTGGTTAAAGAGTATGTCATCTCTATATTATTTCTATTAACTGGATGTGAATCTACAATTATTTCAAAATAACAATTTTAATTAAAAATATTGGGGTGGGGGGGTGCTCAGAGACCTGCAGGGAGAATCCATGTATATGGAGGAGAAGAGCCTGGTCAGAGAAAGGGGAAGTAGTGGGAAAGGTTTGGGAGATAGGGAGATTTGGTAGTTGCCATTATCATTGAGACTTTGGGGTAACAAGAGAAATATTTAAAGGTGATGTTAGAAAGTTTTATTTGTGTGGTTTATCCTCCTCCTCTGTTTCATTATGAAACTTTTGATCAAATAGAACTTGGTTATCATTACTTTTGGAATTGGATTTGTGGGTTTGGGGAGATGAGTTTACATATCAGTTTCAGCAGCTCTTGAGGAAAATGAACTATCTCTTAAAGGAGTACACCAGAACCCAAAAGTGAATTTTGTCTATGTGATGTAAGTTAGATTTAATCAGACCATTTCAAATGTGTACTTCAAATTGGGGAAAATCCGTTAAGCCATTTTTATGTAATATAGTAAAAGAAACAACATATGGTTTTATGTCTGTATATGTGTGTGTGTGCATGCGGGTGTGTATACAGAGAGTGAGAGAGAGAAGTTTTGGCTGAAATTCAAAGCGTAAGACAATGGTTAATAACTGAGGGGTTATGAGGCATTTACCCACCTCCAGCCTATATAAAGAAATGGCTAGAAATCTGTAGGAAGAAGGAAGTTTTACTAAAGGAATTTGAAGGAGTAAAAAGCCCTGGAGCCATGTGAGAACCTCATGGAGCTAGGGGATTACAAACTCTGTAAGAGGTTCTAGGGACAAAAGTGGTTGAAACAGAAAATAATCTTGCTCCCATAGACCTCACATTCAAGTACGGAGAAATGAAAATAGACAATATAAACAAATAAATTTCATAGCATATGAGAAGGTGATGAGTGCTATGGAGAAAGACATAACAAGGAAGGGAGATGGAGAGTTTTGGACTGGTGGTGGTACATATTTCAGTTTTAAATAGGGTATTCACAGTGAAATTTGGGCCAAGTCTTGAAATGAGAGCCATGCAGGTATCTAGGGGAGAATGTTCCAGGAGTCAGGAGTTTGAATGCAAGGAAGACTCTGTGACTGGTGCCCAGTGAGTTAGGGGGAGAGTAAAAAGAGAAGAGCACAAAGAGATAAAGTGGAGAAGAATGTCCTGGAGTTTGGCTAAGGGGACACGAGCTGCTGGAGACTGTCCTCTGGGGAAGTTTGTAGGCAGAAGGCTAACTGGAGTAGCCCACAAAGGTATTGTTGAGGACAGACAGCAGCAGAGGGAGTAGCCTATGCGCAAACATTTTTACAGAGCAAGAGTACAGGAGTATGCAAAGTAGAGGCTAAGCCTAGTTATAATTGTGCCTAAGAGTCTCCCCCAGAAAACCTCATTTGTTGCTCAGATGTGGCTTCTCTCTCTCTCTCTAAGCCCACTCAACAGGTAAACTCACTGCCCTCCCCCCTACTCTGGACATGACTCCCAGGGGTGAAAGTCCCCCTGGCAACGTGGGGCACGACTCCCAGGGATGAGCCTGGAACCAGCATCATGGGACTGAGAAAATCTTCTTGGCCAAAAGGGGGAAGAGAAATGAAACAAAATAAAGTTTCAGTGGCTGAGAGATTTCAAATGGAGTGGAGAGGTCACTCTGGAGGATATTCTTATGTGCTGTATAGATATCCCTTTTTAGGTTTTAGTGTGTCGGAATGGCTAGAGGGAAATACCTGAAGCTGTCAAACTGCAACCCAGTAGCCTTGATTCTTGAAGACCATTGTATAACTATTTAGCTCACACAGTGTGACTGTGTGATTGTGAAAACCTTGTGGTTCATACTCCCTTTATCCAGCATATGGACAGATGAGTAGAAAAATGGGGACAAAAATAAAATGATGGTGGGATGGAATGTTTTAGGTGTTCTTTTTACTTTTATTTTTATTTTTATTTTTTGGAGTCATGAAAATGTTCAAAAATTGATTGTGGTGATGAATGCACAACTATATGATGGTACTGTAAAACAACTGATTGTACATTGTGGATGGTTGTAGAGAATGTGAATATATCTCAATAAAACTGTATTTTTAAAAAAAAGAGTACAGGAGTATGCTCATGGTCCAAGTGGGTGCCACAGAAGTTAGCCAGGCATATGTCTTCCAGAAAGGAATTGGTCCATAAAACTCAGGGGAAAGGGGACCTTGGGGAAAGAGGGAAGGGGAAATTGCAAGGTCAGCTAACGACTGAATTGTCAGTCAGAGAATCTTACAATGCAGAGGATGGGGGAGGGGTTGGAGGTCTCTAACCAAACCTCAGCAGCTTCTCAAAGGAAAGAGAGACCCAGCCCCTACATGGCAGCCATGTGTGACCTTCCACAGTCAAAGATAATTACAGATGTGACCAAATAAATACAAATAACATTGCCCACTTTGCTTACTTTCCCATCCTCCCACTCCTTTTCATACACCTATCTTCAAAGCAGCTGAACAAAGAAATTGACCATGCTCCTTTTCCCCATACCTCAGATTCAAATTTAGGGTGTGGGAGAAGCCAAAAGTTTTAAACTGAATAATAATGGTCAACATTTACAGGTACTTTTTTAAGTGTTTTGCATGTATTAATAATGGAAATCTCAAAAAAAAAAACCAAAAAAAAAACCATGAGGTAGATACTATTATTACTGCTATTTTACAAATAAAGAAATTGAAGCACACAGAGAGTCAATGGCTTGCTCAAGGTCATAGGGCTAAGAGGTGAATAAGTGAGGATCTGAACACAAGCAGCCTCACCACCTCCCGACCCCTGCTCCTAACACTCTGATTTACATCACACTGAATGAGAAAGTGATTGCTAGTATTTTTATATTATATGAGACCATATTTTTAATACCTGAAAATGAGCCTGTCTGTCAATACCCGGTAATGAGGAAAAGCTGTGGCCTCTGAATTTTCACTTCGGCAGTGGGACAGGGTGACAATAGAACACATTCAAAGGCAGTTGTTTAAAAATAAAAGTTATTTCCTATGTGCACTATTATCAAGAGTAAATTATTAACAAATCTTTATTATATATATTATACATATATACATACATTTCCTCCCATGTGTATTTTTATCATTAGGTAATCCGCTAAACAAAGAATCATTTTTGGAGAATCCACCCTCCCTAGTATTACTGAGATAATATTTATTCTTTAAATACAGTATCTTTTTTCATTGTTACCATATACTATGTCATATATTCTACTCAAACTTCTGCAAAGTAGGTTTTATTTTAGTACTGTTGTTAGGACAGAGAAACTGAGACTCCAAGAGGTTAGTCAACTTGCCCAAGATTACAACACTAGAATGTAAAAATTGGATTCTAACTCAGTACTGACTGATTTGAAAGCTTATGTTCTTTCCACATATTACTAACCACAGTGGCTGGTACAGAATAGATGCTCAAAAATGTTAGTCCCTTCCCCCTGAACTTCATTAAAGTCAAGTGAGCAGATTATGAGCAATCATTTGGTTCTGAGGTAAAGCAATTTTTAAAAATTCAAGGTGCTGACAGATGAGTCATTGCTTACCTTTGAAGCAGCATAATCATATCCTCCCCACAGTATTATTCCTGCTGCCCCCAATGCGGCACTCTCACCAATTGTATGTATTAAGTCCTCCTAGAAAAGAGGAGTCTTAGGGATAGTTTCTGTCATACAAATTTAGCCCTTGACAATTCAGTAATAAAAATTGTTATCAACTCTAGTAAAGATGCAACACCTATAGTAAAGAACACAGTGATAGAGAAATATTTTCTTTGTTTCTGAAACAAAGGACCATAGAGCAACTGGAAAAGCTAACTGTCTTGGATTTTTACATTTAGTTGATAAATATTTGTGATGTGTCATGAAAAGTTCTACATACTGAGGATATAAAAATTAATTAGAGCCCAGTTTTTTCTGTTCTTGAGAGACTGCTTTAGTCTGATGGTTGAGCCTCACATATAAACAAATAAGTATAATATAATAAATTAAGTTCTATATTAGTAAATCCACAAGGCATATTTAGATTAGGGGAAATGTTTAACTCTGCATGGAGGAGTCTATGAAGGCTTCCTTTATGAGGTGAAATGTCAAATGACTCTTTGAGAATGAGTAGGAATTCACAAGTCAGAGTAAAGAGAGAAGAGTTTTAGGTCTAGAAGGAAGAATAAGAGCAGAGGCTTATATGCAGAAAATAGCATGGTCCATCCAGAGAACTGACAATTCCTCCCTGTGGTTAAAGCACAGATGATCTGGAGAGAAGTGAAGGCAGCTGAAGCCTTGAATATAAGCAGGATCAAAATTTGAAGTCTTTTATCTAGTTTAAGGAGTTAGTATTTAGTTACAAATAATTTTTAACATGGGAAAGTCACAAATTTGACCTTTGAAATATATTTCTGGCTGTTGTATGAAGAATGCATTAGAGACAAGTCAAGATTGTAGGCAGGGTCACCAATTAGAAGAAGATGGAAACTATTCAGTGAGAAATGATCAAGTCTTCAACAAAGGCAATGTCAATCCTCATAAAGCAGAAGGGACAGATCAAAGAGCTATTTGGAAATTAAGACAGTGTTAGTTACCCATTGGATAATGGAGAGTGCAGAAGAGAGGTATCCAAGTGACTCTTGAGTTGGGTGAGTAGATAATTTACCAGATGAGAAACTGAGGAGATTATGTTCATGATTATAAGTCAAGAGGAAAGAAAAAGGAAACAGGCAGAGATGGAAGATAGAGGGGATGACTGATTGGGCAATTTGCATTCTTTCCTTCCTGCATGTTATGGAGAGGCAGAGTTCCAGTGCAAAGGTGGAGTGCTTAAAGACTAAAATGAGAAAAAATATATAACCATGCTACAGCAAAGCCTTTCTGCATTATAGCAAGGTTCCAGTAATACTAGTACTTGTGGTCTGAAATTTGTCTAAGTAATACAAGAAAGGAAATTGTTCTTCCATTATACTAACTTGCCTTACATTCCTTTAACATGAATCAAGTCTCTTATTCAAGTTGAGACACTTCTGAGAGAAAATGCCAAGCAGAATTGGTTGGGAAAAAAAAAAAACTGCATTGGAAAATTATGTTACTCAGCCAACAGGTGAGAAAAATCCATACTGTTTGTTGAAATATTAAACATGGAAGGCAACAGGAAAGCATTAATATACTTCTATGTAATAATACCTATGTAGTTCTAGACTTTTTAGTGAGTAAGGTATGTGGTCTACTGATTTCTGAAGTAGAGCTCAGAAGTGATACCCATAATTTATTTCAAAAGTCTAATATCATGACAAATGGGAAAAGCATGAACAAGTCTTTCATCAAATTGTGTCTCATCTCATGCTCCCATTTTCTATGAAGATGAATTGACTAAATGGATTAATATTATTTGCTGCTGTTATTATTATTAATAACATATTATAAGAGGCAGGGCAAGATGGTGGCATAGAGAGGTGTGGAATTCAGTCCTCTAAAGCAACTAGTAAATAGCCAGGAACAACTAATAAATAGTCTGTAACAACTGTTAGGAGCCATCTTTGACTGGACACACATTGTACACCAGCCTGGAATGGGTGGAATGGCTGAGATCACAGCATAGAACTATAAGCAAAGCTCCCCAAACCGCAGAGTTGACACTCCTCCCTCACTGGCATTGCAGGCTGAGTTTTAACACTTCTCTGTGGAAAAAAGAAGCAGGCTACCTGCAGCAAGGGAAAGGAACTCAACCAAGCTCCAATTGCAGTTTTAATTAACAAATTTGTACTACTGAATACAAGCTACAAACACAGATAAACCCAGAGAAAGCAGGAAAGGAACCCTGAGGTCTCTTCCAGCAGACAGGAGGCGGGGCTGATGGAAAAAAATAAAAAACAGGCTTTGGAGATGGCAGAGCTCAGAATACTAGAAAACAGCTGTGTCCCAAGAAAAGGGGCACAGAGAACTGGGTACCAACACCAGTCAACCAGCGAAACTGGGGGGCTGGGGACTGGCTCTGAAAAGGGGCTTTCTCTCTTTTTCCTTTTTTTTTTTTTTCTCCCATTCTAGATAGCTCATTAGAGAAAGCCTCAGGCATTTTCAATTGTCAGCACTAACCCAGGCAAGGGTGGAGTTAAGAGAGTCAGAGAGACAAAGGAGGAATTCAAGTGTAGGAGATAATTCCCTAAAGGGTATATTTTCCCTAAGAAAAAGGGGACAGGGCCCAGCTCAAGTGGTGGCCCTCCATTAGAGAATTCAGACCCCAGGCCTAGGAGGAATAAAAAAAACAGCTCAGCTTCTGACACCCTTGGACCCAGGACAGGACAGAATCTGCTGAAAAGTAAAGGGACTGAACCTCTTCACACCAGTGGGGAGCTGCAGGCTAACACACACTGCCTGTTGGACAGGATAGGGAAAGCACAGAGTCTAGAGTCCTCACAGGAAAGTCTGACAACCTTCTGTGTCTCATCCTCAGGGAAATGTGATACTGATTACACCTTCCTCCTGAGACCTGGGCCCATCTGGTCTGAGATAGAGAGGGATGGGGGTATGGGAATTTTGGGTGTTCTTTTTACTTTAACTTTTATTCTTATTCTTTTTTGAGTGTGTTAATGAAAATGTTCAAAAATTGATTGTGGTGATGAATGCACACTATATAGTGGTACTGTGAACAACTGATTTTACACCATGGATGATTGTATGGTATGTGAATATATCACAATAAAATTGAATTTAAAAAGATGTAACATACTATGCCTGAAATATTTTAGTCACTCAATAAACACTTCCTGAATGAATAAATTTCTACCCAGTCCTCTCAAAAGAATTTGAGAAAGTAACATGATTTGAGTAATGTCACATAAGGAATACTTGAGAAAGAAGAGTTTTATGAACATGATTGATGTCTTCACATAAAGAAGTGGCTATAGAAAAAGGATTCTATTTTATTTATGTTGTAAATTAGAACTAGTGACATGAGATTATCAGGAGGTAAAGTGCATTCAACATACTCAAGAATTTCCTAGGAGTTAAAATTGCCCCCAAATGGCAGTTTTTCTTATGAATTAGGGAGTGCCCCATCAAAAATGTTCAAGGAGAGGCCAGGCAAGATGGGCCTCCTGTTTCGGTAAGAGGCAGAGTAGACACCTGTAAAATTTCTCTAACTTTCTGCAATGATTATATGATTCTTTCCCTCCTAATGAATATGCCATTTTGAATAATAATAACTTGCAATGCCAAAAATGTCAAGTCCAGTCAATAATATTTGGATTAATGGATTTTATTCTGGAATATCTCAGTAAATGTTGACATAAGTTATCTAAGAGTTTTGTAATGTCTATCCAATAACCCTGTTCTTTGTTGGGTACTGGAATAATAGAATTGTTAGCTCTCACATATGACAGGAAATTTAAGTTTTTTTTTTAATCTAGCCACCCATCAATTGATTGAGTCCCTACAATAATGACCTAAGTGATGATATAGCTAGAGCTTGAACATGTACTATATTCACAAACTCATTATCTCCTCATTTATGTTAAGTCCAAAAACAATATCAGTTTATAAAAACCACTTTTAATTCTTTGACACTAACCACTAGATCACATTGCAGATGCTTACAGACAAAATTAACAAAATCTGCATTTTTCAGTTAATCTAATAAATTAAAACATAAACATGCAATACAATGGAAAACACAGTTGTTTAATAATCTATCCCAAACTTTATTTTGTATGTTCTTGATTTGAAAAATTGCTCCTAAGCTTTCATATTGAAAAAGCCAATTCTGAAATTTCTTCCTGGTAAAAATCACATAATTTAACTCAAGCTTAACAACTATTCTGCAGAAAATTCCTATAAATAAACTGGTAAGAATCATCATCCAAAATCTCTTAAGTAAATATCCAATACTGTGACACTCTCTCAGAATTGAGTTGACATGTGAAGAAATATATGCCTTTAATAATACTGTTCAATAATACTTCCTTAAGGGAAAATAAATTTCCTAAAAATTTTTTCCTAGACTCTATATAGTCATTCTACTAACTTTCCATTTTTATGTGGGTGACTGTACTTTTTCTTACCTGAGACAAAGCCTCCATACTATGTAAATAAAATGGTCTGGAAAAAATAAAAACTGGCAAAACATAGTCATTTCTAGCCATTTCGGCAATCCTCATGGCTTCTCTAACTCGATAGTGAACAAATTTTAAAGCATTTAAACTTGAATTCAATATTTTATCCAAAAATATTGAAGGATAAAGTGCAGTGCTTTTTTCCCACAGCCACAGGAGTTGATCATTGCGAAAAATTTCATCATTTGGGCAATTACCTGTGTAGATCTGTGGATTTATCCTGTAATCATAATTGTAACAGTCTGGGTAGAGATAAAAGCCCCATAAACATTTTGGTCTCATTTCCAAAGCCAGTGTAAGAGTAATGTTCATAAAATCCCTTCCAGCATTTTCAAATTCCTGTTGAGCAACTGTTTTCACTTTTGTATCAGACCAATCAGGATGGTGGTTTCTAGTGAAGGCTAAGGAATGGTTTTTATATATTATTTTATTGCCCCAATTTCTATCCCATTGGGGTTTCCAGTTTTCCCAGTCAATGACAACAAGTCCTTCTGATCTCCACCAAGGGATAACTTTTTCAATGTCATCAGCGGTTTTCCTAAGGTGCTTAGAAAGGCTCATATTCTGCGGTATCCCTCCATTAATGGATTTTCCATCTTGAGAAAAATAAGGGTAACGCCCTAATTCATTAGGATAAAATATGGCAATTGTTGATCCACTTTGAGTCTCTAAAGAGTTTGATATAATGTTAAACAATTTAAGATTTAGATCCACATTGAAGAAATGCTTACACTGCATCGTAGGGGCAGCCCAGAAAATGTTGAAAGGTCGGTTCTTGATAACAGGAGGCATTGCTGGTTTGCTAGCTGCATGACTAACCCTGATAAACAGCTGTAGCACTCCTAACCATGCCACCCACAGGTTATACATGGCTTGTCGTTCTCAGCTTTATAGCTGTTTCCTGTAAAATAATAAGAAAAATATTACACATGATGGTGCCGTATGTTCCTTCCGTTTGATATTACAAAATGAATATCAAATAAAGTAAAATCAAGGCAGTGTTTAAGCTGTCCTCAAAGTGACAGGGATTTTTTTTTTAATTTATGAAGCCTAATTTATAGTTTCAGCTGCCCTAGGGACAAAAAAATGAGGTGTTATTTTTTAAGTTGAAATGTGAAAAAAAAAAATCCTGTGCATAAAAAAGTAAAACTTTTTACACAAACCCTCAGCTATGTAAACTCTACACTTAGCTTTAATTTCCTATAACTCTGACTACACAAACCCAAACCATCCTGTAATGACAAACCTTTGGTCAGAGGGAACTAGAAAAGAATGAACTGATTACCTTAAGTCCTTGTTGATTACTGGAAAAATAACTCTAAGAATATGGCCTGTTGAAGATCAACAAACATTGACGTTTAAACAAATATTGAGTAGAACAAAAAGAAACAAACTACACTAGCAATAAGCAACATCTTGCTTGTTATTTGTGACCTCGAGGGTTTTTTTTTTTCTTTCTTTTTTCGCTTTTGAGACAGAGAATGAGCCACCCACAGAACCAGCACAGGCTGAAATGAAAGAAAGGTACAGAAGGCATTACCTGCTGTCAGTTACGGATTTTGGTGCTACCATGTTCTCTCATGTACATAAATAAGTCTAAAAATCTATTAGTTCTTCAATGCCATGGTTTTCTTATGAAGAAATTTGACTGTATTTCCACCAGTCAAATCCCAAATGAAACTTGGCTCTTTAACCCCAACTTCTAAATAGTCAGTTGGACCACAAACTGCCAGAGAATCTTCCCAGAGTACAAGCAATAATAATTAACACATTCTAACCAACTGGACCTCACCCTAAAAAAACAATATGGTTGAAGTTATTTATCCAAGTAGCTTTATCATGTACACATTTTTAAAAATAAAGGAAACACCAAGTTTTCTCTGATGTAATTAAACTCAGTCTCATTTAAGAGTCACACATTACTTCTTATGTGGTTCTTGCTCTTTATTTAATGTCTTAAATGCAGGAAATGACACCAACAAAAATCACACGTTAACTCTAGCAACACAGCACCCCAAGTAGGCAAAGAACATAGGATCCCTGCACATTGAAGTTTTATCAATGTATGTGAATGATAGTGTACTCTTTTAAATAAATTTGATATTATTGAGACAATGATTAGTTGTGGAAATTGTTATTATAGTATCAGATGAATCCTCTCCAAACATGGGATCTTAATATACACATACTCCTCCAAAAATATAAGAGTGAATGTTCTTCATCTTTGTCTAGGGTTCAGGGACAATATACGAGTGCTGTTAGAGTTTCCTAGGCTGTTCAAACATATACCAAGCAATGAGTTGGTTTTAACAATGACAATTTATTAGCTTATGGTTTGAGGCTGGGAAAAAATTCAAATCAAGATGTCATCAAGGTGGAGCTTTCTTCCCAAAGACCAGCATTCTGAGGCTGGCTGCCAGCTGTCCTTGGCTCCTCTTTCACATGGCAAAGCATGTGGCAATGTCTTCTGATCTCTCCCAGGTTCTGTCAATGTCCAGCCTCTTTCTTCCTGTAGCTTTCTCTCTGTTTGTCTGAACTTCATTCTCTTATAAAGGACTCCAGTAATAGGATTAAGACTCATTCTGATTGAGGTGGGACACACCATAACTGAAGTAACCTCATCAAAAGGTCCTACTTACAATGGGTTCACACCCACAGGAATGAATTAAATTAAAGAACAGTTTTTCTGGGGTACATACCACTTCAAACCACCAGACTCCACCCTCTGGATCCCAAAGGACTTGTTCTTTCTATATGCAAAATACAGTCATTCCATCTTAATATCCCAAAGTCTTAAACCATTTCAGAAGCAATGCTTAGTACAAAGTCTCTTCAGAATTGGTTGTGGGTATGGTCTGTCCTGGGGCACAATTTCCTTCTGTCGGTGGATCTGTGAAACCTGGAGAACAGGTTATCTGCTTCAGATACACAATGGAAGGAGAGGCATAGGATAAACATTCCCATTCCTATAGGGAGAAATTGGAAGGAAAACAGGGGTGACAGTTCCCATACAATTCTGAAACCCAGCAGGACACACTCCATTAGATTTCAAGGTTTGAAAGTCATCTATGGAGTGATGTTTTGTCCTCTGGGATAAAGCAACATCACTACCCCTTCCAAGTGCTTGCCCAGTAGACATGCCCTCCTCAGTGGGGTAAAATCTCCACCATCTCCAAGCATCAGGATGGCAGCCAAGCTCTCCACAAATGCCAGGGCACAGGCTCCACTCTCTCTGAGCACTGGGGTGGCAGCATTCTTCCTGAAAAATGGGGCAAAAGGCCTGCCTTCTAAGTGCAGACACAGACTCACCTTTTCCACATATATACGTGGGCCTGCTCTCTTGACCTGAGAAGATGTCTTCAGTTCAGACCTTCCATGGTTCTGCCCTTGAAGTGATTTTTCCTTCAATTTGTCCCTTCTGGGTCCCTCTTAGTCCAGTATGGCAGTGGTTTTGTTCGTATAAATTATGCAAAAAGCTTATCAGTTTTGCCTGTAGTGTAGAGGGATCCAAACCATCAGACAGAAGAACTTTCCACAGGTCCTTTCTGGGTAAGTGCATTCAAATCCTGACTTCCATGGAAATTTTTCACTGGTTCCATGTTCAGTTAAACCCTCACACTATATTCTCTGGGGAATCACTTTCCAGAAAATCAGTATTTTCCAAACCATCAATTTCTTGTTTCTTTCTGCCCAGGAGTTCAGTTCTCAGCTTATCCCTTTCCTCTTGCATTTTTCTATAAGCTTCAAGGAGAAACCACGCTGCATTATCCACATTTAGCTTGGAAATCTCCTCAGCAAAACACCCTAGTTCATCACTCTCAACTTCTGCCTTCCATCCAACATCAGAACTCAATTTCACCAAGTTCGCTGTCAATTTCAAACAAAAATCACCTTTCCTCCAGTTATGGGTAACACATTCATCATTTCCTTCTCAGGTCTTGTTGGAAGTACCTTCAGCATCCATATTTCTACGTATAGTCTCTTCAAAGCAATCTAGGCCTTTACTATCAAGCACCTCGCAATTCTTCCAGCCTCTACCCATTACCCAATTCCAAAGCTGTTTCTACATTTTTGGTATTTGCAATAGCAGCACTCCACGTTTCTGGTACCAAAAATCTGTCTTAGTTTCCTAGGCTGTTCAAACAAATACCATGAAATGGGTTGGACTGAACAATGGGAATTTATAAGCTTATGGTTAGAGGTGGGGAAAAAGTTTAAATCAAGGTGTCATCAAGGCAATGCTTTCTTCCTGAGGACTAGCATTCTGCGGCTGGCTGCTGGCAATCCTTGGCTCCTCTTTCACATGGAGAAGCACATGGTGGCACCTGCTAGTCTCTCCCTTCTCTTTCGGTTTTTTTGATGTCCAGTCTTTTTCTTCCTGTGGCTTTCTCTCTGTGTGTCTGAATTTCATTCTCTTATAAAGGACTCTGGTAATAGGATTAAGACCCACACTTAACTGAAGTAACCTCATTGAAAGGTCCTACTTACAATGGGTTTATACCCACAGGAATTGATTAAATTTAAGGACATTTTTTTCTGGGGTACACTCAATTTCACCCCACCACAAGTGCTCACTATCCAAAAGTATTACTCTTTACCTTATTCTTTCATGACTGCATGAACTGGATATATGTGCCAAAAAAAACTGATATCTTTGGGGAAAAAAAACTTCTGTTAGATGCCATGTCACACTACATTTTTTCCTTTTTTAGGATATTTTAAAATATGTTCTCCACATATATAAATAATACACAATCTATCTTTGCCACTTGCCTATGGAAATTCTATTACTTTGGGATTAACTTAGCCCCCAGTGTGCATTTTATAACAGACTTCTACTACAGAAACAAAATAATGCATTATGAATAGTATGAATTTTTTAATGTAACAAATTCTTTCCCCATGATGCTTATTGAGATTTTATTCCATTTTCTAGCTAGCTTTATCATTCAGAGTGGAGGACAGATCTACATTTTTTTACTTATAACATTTATTTTATATACATATATAAAATACATATATACACATACATATACATATATATATGTACACTTAGTTTCTAATCAACAAATCTTTACTGAGTATTTGGTATGTTTCAGGCAGTAAGCCAGGTCTAGGGATATGGTGGTGAAACCAACATAGTTCTTTCCATTACAAAAAGTTCTAGACACAATTGTGTTCACTACAGCTATGCTTGGAATAGATAAAGGGTAGAAATAATATATATGCCATCAACAGAGAGTCTGTCAAATAGATTGTGAAATACATTATGTTAATTCCATTAAATAATCTGAACTAAATATTTTTCCATTTTCTCATTTCTCTCAACTTTTTCCTTATTTTGCCATGAAAATCTTCACAGTGCAAAAGTCAGCTTTAAAGAGCCAATTCCAGATTGCCTCCTTACCTCTCCCTCCAGTCTCTGACACCCCCACTTCTACCTTGAAGGAGCCAACAGCAGCCTAGTGATTGGGAGAAACTAGCAGAGAAAGGAGAAGAAGCAAACCACACATCCCATTTCCTATGGGAGACTTTCTTCCATGGGAAAACCAAGTCAGGAAACTAGAAAAGTTAACTTTTATCAAACTCAGAATGTAATTTTAATAAACTTTAATAGTTTACTATTTAATCTAGTAACTTAATAATGTTTATTTAATGACTTCATTAGTCACATAAATGCTAAAATCTGGCCATGGTAATGCAGAATCTGTAGATGATGGTGTTCTGGTTTGCTAATGCTGCCTTTTCTCAAAACACCAGAAATGGATCAGCTTTTATAAAGGCGGTTTATCTGATTACAAAGTTACAGTCTTAAGGCCATAAAGTGTCCAAGGTAAGTCATCAACAATTGGATACCTTCACTGGAGGATGGCCAATGGCATCAGGAAAACCTCTGTTCATTGGGAAGGCATGTAGCTGGCGTTTGCTCCAGAGTTCTGGTTTCAAAATGGCTTCCTCCCAGGACATTCCTCTTGAGGTTGCAGATCCTCAAAAAATGTCACTTTTAGTTGCTCTTGGGGTGTTTGTCCTCTCTTAACTTCTCAGGAGCAAAAGACTGCTTTCAAAGGCTGTCTCCAAAATGTCTCTGTAAGCTGCAGCTCCTCTCTCAGCTCCTGTGCATCTTTCAAAGTGTCCCTCTTGGCCATAGCAAGTTTGCTCCTTCTGTCTCAGCTTATACAGTGCTCTAGTAAACTAATCAAGGCCCAAGCTGAATGGGCAGGGCCACACCTCGATGGAAATTATCTAATCAGCATTATCACCTACAGTTGGGTGGGCTGCATCTCCATGGAAACACTCAATCAAAGACTTACAATCTAATCAACACTAATAACATCTGCCCCCACAAGATTACATCAAAGAACATGGTGTTTCGGGGGACATAATACATCCAAACCTGCACAGTCGGCAACTTTGAGGGGTTTGGCCTGATGTTCAGTTCAATCTGTTGGTATATGCTTCAAATAAGTTGGGGGTTTTCAGAGTGAATGAAACAGCAATGTCTGAATCAGCAATGAGAAACATCTGCTCCTTCTCTGGCTAGTGAGTGTGACAGGTGAGAAAGATAACAACCATCAATTAAAGGAGCTGCAGGGGAAGCAGCACCCTCAGAGGCCAGCCAGTTTTCTATAATAGCAAGAAAGTAAATGGAATATTCACAGAAGATATATATGAGCTAAGGGATTTTCTTGATGGTAGATTTTGAGTTACAGAGCACTGGTTTGATGGGTCAGGCAGTACTGTGAATTTGGCTCTAACAGATACTATAGAGAGGAAAATACAAGCGATGAAGAACAACCTGGGAGTTTGGGTGGCATGTGTTGATGGTGATAAAGACTTGATGGAATGATTCCAATGGATTCTTAAGGAGAGGTAGAAAGAAAATCAAATTATCATAACAATAATTCAAATTATAGCCTCCTTCTTGTCATTGATATCTGTTGTGGGCTGAATTGTGTCCCCTAGAAAGACTGGTTGAAGTACTAGCCCCCAATACCTATGAATGTGACCTTGCCTGGAAATAGAATGTAATCAAGTTAAGATGAGGTCATACTGGTTGAAGGTGGTCCTTAAATCCAATGACTGGTGTCTTTATAAGAGAAAGGAGGGAGAGATTTGGAGTCACAGACACCCAGAGACACAGGGGAAGAGGCAATGTAAAGGCAGGAAGGAATTGGAGTGCTGTAGCTAAAAGTCAAGGAATGCCAAGCATTGCTGGCAACCACTAGAAGCTATTGGAGGCAAAGAAGGCCTTGCTGACACTTTGATTTTGATCTTCTAGCTTCCAGAACTGTGAGAGAATAAAATTCGGTTTTAAGCCACACTCTTTGTGGTAATTTGTCACTGCAATCCTAGGTAACTAATACAGAATCTCAGACATTTTGTAATGGGAAGTGTCGTGGGAGAGAGGCATCATTTTGCCAGCAGCACTCAGAGTTCTGTGTGCTTTTCAATTGTGTGAGAACAGTATCAAAGATGAGGAAGATGTGGTCTCACCATACTTTTTATTTTACATTCTCATCAACTGGAACCAGTTAAAATGGTTCTAAAACAGTTGTAAAAACTGTTTCATATATATTCATCTCTCTTTCTCTCCCTATATATTTTTTATATAAACATATATGCATGCATATGTATCTAGTAATGTAGATAGATGGATGGATGGATGGATAGATGGATGGATGAGAAAGAGTTCAAGTTCCTACTCAATCAGGGATTCCATTCTTCCAACTCAATGACAGCAAGTCTTTTGAATATCTCCTGCAGGGATTTATTTTTTACATCCTATGGAAGTTACTACTCATCAAGCTCAGTACAATAAAGCATTATTAACTTAGGATGAAAAATCACTTTGTGTTTTAGAACAATGCTAAACCAACGTAGGTTTGTATCTATATCATAAAGTCCCTTGCAATGTGTTATGGGGCATTCCAGGCAACAACAAAAGGTTTTTTTCTTAAAGATGATCCTTATTAGCATGAAAGTTGCAACCCAGTGAAAGCACCAGCATTGATAGATCTTTTAATTGCAGGTTACTTATGGTTTTGATTTTCTTAGAGAATGTAATAATAGTTTTCTAAAAGAAAAAGAAGAGAAACATTTCACTTCTTGAACATGTATATTCACTTTCCCTCCCACAATGCTGACAGAACCTCATCTTGTCACCTATTCACTGCTGGTGGGGATGTAGAATTCTGCAGCCACTCTGGAGGGCAATATGGTAGCTCCTCAGGAAGCCACATATAAAATTTTCATATGATCTGGCAATCCCGTTACTAGGTATATACTTGGAAAAGCTGGTCAATTGCAAACGTTTGGAAATGGATAGCAAATACTGTGTGATGAAACATAGTATTATAAATGCAAAGCTGAGTGTCAGTATGGCAAAAAGAGGAAGATTAGGGTCGTGTAAGTCACCAGAAGGAAAGCCAGAGGATAAATCTGGGACTATATATCTCAGAGAAACCTAGAGTGGATGATGATGGTGGTTATTGTACAAATATAAGAAAGTTCTTACATGAACTAGAACAAATGTACACCATTATTACCAGTGTTAATAATGGGGTGGTATATGGGAAAAAATACAATTAATGCAAACTAAGTTAACAACAACATTGTAATATTCTTTCATTAATTGTAACAAAGGCACTATACCAAAGCTAAATGTCAATAATAGGGGGATATAAGGGAGGGGTATGAGATTTTTTATTTTTTTCTCTTTCTTTTTGGAAGAAATGGGAAAGATCTCATGTAGATTCTGGTGATGAATGCTTAGCTATGTGATTATACCAGGAGCCATTGATTGTGCACTTAGGATGGATTGTAAGATGTGTGAATAAAAATTTTTAAAAGTTTATGTGTATTCACTATGGGTCAGTGAAATTCAGATTAAGTATCCATGACTAATATGGCACACATTTTTTAAAACTACATATTGCAATCCGCCCCCCACAAGTTTTGACATAAGAGTGTTAAAAATTTCCTACGATTAAAACCATGAAACAAAAATAAAACCCTTCACTAGATTAAAGACTCAAAATAAACAGATTTAGTCATCAGTGACACAATTTAAAGAGATTGAACAGTCTGCTTTAAGGATTTAAATAGCACTGCATACTTTCAGGAAAATATTTCAGAAAGATCAATCAATGGAGACATTAAAAGATGCAACATAGATGTGATGGAACTAAGATATGAATTAGAATAACTTGAAATGATAAAGTACTTTTTTTCCAATATTGAAATAGCTGAATTAAGGAAAAATTTTCACTTCAACCAATATAAGACTGACACACAAATTCATTCTTCAAATGCTTGCTGTAGTTTCCTGTGACAATCTTTGGTATTTTAAACATGTGACCTTTTGTATAAGGCTTCCATTAAGCATATGCAGATAAGAAAATTATTCAGACATTTTATAAATACACCTCCCATTATTGTTACATTGCCTTTATTGCAGAGCTGGGCTGCTGCTGTCACATTAACAACATAATGGCCAAATGATTCATTAATTAATCTTTGCCCAGTTAAGCAGCTATCCTAAAGGAAAAATAAAGATCAATTTATTCTAAGCTTAAAATAAACATTTAGAATAATAATAACAACAAAAAGTTACTACATATTAATAATTTCTGAGCAAGGTAACTGAGTTTCAAAGATAAAACATTAACTCTCTTAGAAGAAAATATATATTAAGTACCATTGTGCTATGAGGTCTGAAATATTTCTCAACATACAAAATACATTGACAACAATACAACAGATTGATAAACTTCACAATGTCTAAATTGAGATAATTTGTTCATCAGAAACATAAAAAGAATGTTAAAAGACAATATGTATTTCGTGGAATTTAAAGGAAATAATTTAACAGCATCACTTTCCTGTCCACCAATCATGTTTGGCTAAAATGAAAAACAGACTCATGTTACATTTCACAAATCACTCTGTCAATTTTCCTTAGAAAATGTATTTATTTTGACAGGTCTTCTAGATAAAGAAACTGTATGAGTTGTTATCCAATAGCTTTACATTTTGGGGATAAAAGCATTTATAATGTGCCTAAAGATGTAGCAACATGGAAAAAAAACTTATAGCTTAATAAATGAAATACAACATACAAAAAAAAAAAAGACAAATATGTGTCGACTGGGGGATGGTTGTTACAAAGCATATAACTGACAAAAGATTGATGTTAAAGAATATAAAAATCCCAACAAATCTATAAGAAAAGTCCAAATAGTCCAAAAGAAAAATGTGCCAAAAACAAACAAACAAACAAACAAACAAACATAAAATCAGGAATTTCTCAGAAGGGTGAAAACACACGGCCAAGAAATATTTGAAGAGATGCTTATTTGGAATAAGGAAAATAGGAATGTATTTTCTTTGGGATAAGGAAAAGGAAAATCAAGATCATAATGATATACTATTATATACCATTTGATTGAAGGAAAAGAAGTTGGCAATACTAAGTTTCTGAGAGAAGATAAAGCCACAGGAGGTACATGTAAGAATATTTATAGTAGTATTATATACACTAGCAAGCACCTGAGAACAACCAATGTATATATCAATGGAAAGTGGATAAATACATTCATACAATGGAAAATTATCCAAAAGTTAAAATAAATGAACTTCAGTGAAAGTGATTATATGGATGGATCTTAATAAAGTAATATGTGAAAAAAATGAAAGATCACATATAGTCTTATATAGCATTATACCCTTTGGATAAAGTTTAAACTAATTAAAATAAAAATGGATATTTTTAGAAAACAATAAAACAATGTAAAAGGGAAACCAAAGGACTGATGAATATAAGATTCAGAATAGTGACCTCTCACCCGGGGAGGCTAAGGAATCACATAGAAAAGGAGGATGATACGGTTAGATGTAGATTATTGTCAAGGTTCTAGCTTTTGTGAGGTGATGAGATAATGGGTTCTTATGACTTTAATAAAAAACTAACTTAACTAAATAATAATGGGTTATGATAAATCCAATTTTGTTCACTGAAGTTCCAGAAGTGTGGACTAGGGAACATAGAGGAAGTGTGGATCCCTGATTATTGTGAAGCCACTGTTAAGAGCCTTAGACTGTCTCCACCCAGATTTCTTTTACATGAGAGAAAAATAAACCCTTATACATTTAACCCTACTAATTTGAGTTGTCTATTATACATGACCTAACCTTATCCTAGCCTATACACTGTTGAGCTGAACTTGCCTGTTAAATCTTAAATCCATCCAACCCAAAATAAGGACTCACTTTTCAACCCCACCATCTTCCAGTTGGATGAAACCTGCTGAAGACTCTTTCTAAGGATTAGGAACTATCTGGAAATTAAGGAATTCCTTCCAAATTGGGAGCAATAAAGTGGTACTTTAAATTCATGTTTTTAAGATGAAGAAAAAAACAGATTTCTTGCTGTTCCACATCATCTCCAAAGTTGCTTTTAGTAATAAATTTATAATCTTCAAGAAAAAGGGCTTCTTACGAGATATATGAAGGAAGCTTTTGAAACTTAACATAACCATGCTAGCCTCACATTTTCAGTCTAAAATTCATGTCACATCCAGTAAAATGATCTATTGTTAGTTTCAGAAAGTTTCCTTCATCAAATATAATTACCTCATTATTTCCTATTTAATGAACCCATTAGTGGTTATGTTTGCACAAAGACAATTATAGTATACAGCAGCAGTTCTCAAATATTTTGGTCTTAGGACCCCTTTTACACTCTTAAAAATTACTGAGTTGCCAACCATAGCTCTGGGATCATTCCAATCTTTGGGGTTTCTACCCAAATTTCTATTTTCTCACCATCACCTTTGCCCCATCCCAGGACTTAGCTCAGATGGAGCATGTGGAATCCCTTTTCAGCGATTTACTAGCATCTAAATCTTAGTCACATCACCTCCAATTCTCCTCTATGCACATGTTGTTTGAATATTAAATCTCTTTTTTCAGAAAGACTGCTCTAAAATCATCATGCTTTTTCCCATTTTATATTTTATAGTACAATAATTATGCTAATAATCTTCCAAGCTTCAGTTATTGATATGGATATTTGGAGGGGAAAACCCAAGTCCCTGCCCTCAGGTGACCCACTGTCTGGTGAGGAAAACATGTAAACAGAACCTCACAGTATATGATAAGTCCTACAACAGTGGGGTGGAGGCAGAGTGATACAGAAGCACAGCATTGGGGGTCCTCTGTACTTCATCTGCAGTGGGAAACCAATGGAAAGAAATCTATTCTGAAGCCTTACTAGTCACAGTTGACTTATGAAGAAATTGCAAGATTTAGCCAGGCAGAATTATAGCGAGGCATATGCCTGGAAAGGGTTTCTAAGCAAAGTTATCTGTAGCTGCAACACAATGAAGCCAGAACAAATATTTCACCTTCTGGGACTTCCTTGCCTCATTCTCTTACTCTGGAGTTTATTTAAGGTGCTTGTCTGCATGTGTTTTGTAGGAAATGTACTGAAGATTATTTAAATTTTTGTCTTTTTTTTTTTTTTTTTTTGCTCCAGATTTAGCGAGAAAGGTCAAAATCTCTTTGTTGCTGTTGGGAGGTGTTCTCCCACCAATCGTTGCCCCATGCCCTTACATATGCACACCACTTCAGGATAGATACTCAAGGTTTCAAAATTTTGTGTCCACTTTAGAGGACATCAAGTTTTGTGGGATAGAAAAGTAACTCATCTGTTGAGTGTAAGAGTCAAAAAGGAAAATGTCTAATAGGGAAGCCCCCTGAAGAGAGTGCAAACATAACTGTTAGGTCCCACTGGCTTCCGTTTCTTCCCTCATTGGAATTAGCAGTTTAATTGTCCATATAAAGGAGTAAAATGGAATACAGCCACTCACTCCTCTCCCTTCATTATCCGAATCTTATCTGTCTCTTAAAACATGTCGAAGAGCAAATTTTCAGAGTAGGAGTCTATATTTCATAATATAAATGGGAAAGTCATGCATTTCCTCTCTGTTCAAAAACCTCAACCAGCTTCTACAGCTTCTATGAATACACTCTTCAATAACTACATAACAATACACCAAGGACTTCCGTATAAACTAAATCATTTAAGACATCAATTACCTCATTATTTCCTATTTAATGAACCCATTAGTGGTTATGTTTGCACATAAACAATTACAGTATACAGCAGCGGTTCTCAAATATTTTGGTCTTAGGACCCCTTTTACACTCTTAAAAATTACTGAAACTCTCAAAGGGCTTGCCTTTATATGTGTTATTTCTATCTAGAGATAGTTTCCATATTCAAAATTAAAGCAGAAATTTGGAAAATTTTTATTGTCATTTAAAAATAATAATGAGCCCATTATATGTTAATAAAGTAACATATTTTATATTAAAATAACTATACCTTCCTAATATATATTAAAATATTGTCATTGTTTTACATTTTTTGCAATTGTTTTTAAATGTCTAGCTCAATGCAAGACAGCTGGATTTTCATATCTTCTGCATTTAACATGTTTGACATCACACATCATGTTGTCTTTGAAAAATTATACTGTTCACTTACGAGAGGATAAGAGTAAAAAACTGCAATGTCTTAGCATTATTATGAAAAGAAATTTTACCTTGAAGATTCCCTGACAGGGAGTCCTCAGACTATATTTTGAGGACCACTCCAGTACAGTGTGACTGCACATTATGCTTTCCTCTTATTGGTAGCAGTTTCTCACCTCCAATTCACTGTTCAACTCTATCAAATCTAGATTTAGTCCTAACCACTCTACCCAGCCTGCTCTGTCCATGGCCTCCATATCGCCAAATCCAGTGAGTATTTCTCTGCTCTTTTCTTACCCAACCTCTCAGCAGCATTCAACACAATTGATTACTTCCTTTCTTCCTGAAATTTCTCTTTTTGATTTTTGTGAAATCACACTGTTCCTCAACACTTTGCATGGCTGATAGTACTCATCCTTTAATTCTTAGCTCATAGTTCCTTCCTCAGAAAAACATCTCTGTCGAATGGCCCCCTTCAATTACATGCTATCTTATTGCTGTCTTTCTTTCTCTTATAACTCATCATTTCTGTAGTTATAACTATTTGTTCATTTGTTCATTGTCAATCTTCCCCTTTAGAATATAAGTTCCATGAGTCTGGAACTTCGACTATTCTGTTCAATACTATATTCCTGTGTGTGCAATTTGTTGGTTAAGTAGAAAACTTTTCCACCTTGCTGCTTTTCTTTAAAATTACTCAAACAAATCAACACACTCTAGACAAAACTTTCAATTGGATTATCCAATTTAACAATAAGTTAGACTTAGTGCCAAATTTTTTTATACTGTACTTGAGGACTTCTTGTCTCATTCATTCTGAGAGAAGAATTTTAGATGCAGAAAAGAGGGAACATTCTCTAATTCAGCAGCCTATATGAAGTAAAAGTTTATGGTAATTTAGGTCATGTCACTTACTATTAAACATGGTTTTTAAACCATTCTTTGCTCTTCTTTTGGGAATGAGATTAGGACATAAATAAATAAAATTCAGACACGACTCAGACTTTTAAAATGTTTTTGATAATACAACAATGCTGAAACATCAGTGTACAGTTGAAAAGTTGCCAAGACTTCTAGGAATGTTTTAACATTAAATCCAAATGTATTTGATACTACAATTTGTAACTAAAACCTGGAAAACTGAAAGTCTTGCTATTTAAATCACTAAGGGAGAAAAGAAATCTGGGAAACTCTGTAATCACTAATCCAATTTTGTGGCACTGCTTATAAATTGTAAAATGTAGACTACATTTTTCTGAGTCCACCAATACAATAACTCAGGGTCATGTTCACTGAATTCTCCTACAGAAAACTTCTGGTCAGACAGGAAATTATTATAGTAATACATTAAGTGACTTTATTAGTAATCTCCAAACTTGTCTCTAGACTTCTACCACTCATATTATATGTAGCAGTCACATGGAAGACCCAACAATGAACAAGGAAAGGATTTACCATATAATTCACATAATTTCACTGTATGTACCTAATATATATGTTGCCCTAGAATGGGAATAATATATTGGGAAAAGTGCTGTCCCCTCATCAGATGCTTTGATGAATTATTGGTTTCTTCCCCTGTTATTCAGTAGAACTTGGTTTATATTTTGAGCACAGCACTTTTCATATTGCTTTTAGTAATTCTTTGTTTTCTTGCCTGGTTCTGCTTCTAGACTATGAGCTCATTGATGGCAAAAGTGATGGCTGGTCCTCTTTATTTTTCCAGCACATGAAACAGTAGAGTGCACACAGAGAAAGTGCTACAGATATTAAATAAAGTGCTATAGATAATTATTATTAATTAATCAGTAACTAGCCATACAAGTTATATCACCATACACTGGTCTGTATCCACATATGTAAAAAGAAGACAAAATTTCCACCCCATAAATTACTAGGCAAGATTGAGAAACAAATGAGATAATATATTGGAACTTGCTTTGAAGAAAAACACTAAAATGAAGCATTATATAATTCTCAGCATTCTTTAATTATTTAAAAAGCTGAAGATTCAGGCATAATATTCTGCTTACTACTCAAAGGATACCTCAGAGTGACTGGCATAGCTAAGAATTTTAAATCATTTCCCAAATAGTTAGAAAGTGCTCTTTTTCTCATTGTAATTTAATATTAAATCCCAAGCTATGTCTAATTGGGGGGGGGGGGGGCGGATATACAGATTGTGGAAATACCTATGGAAAAGGAAAAACACTCTCGAATGAAAGATTGGAAGCATATAAATGATAAAAATAGGCTGAAACACTAAATTCAGCAAATTTAGAGTTTAGCTGAAGCTGGAATTGTATTAAAATGAATGGCTTTGTGAAGCCTTTGATGATTTTAACACTCCTTTCTGAAAAAAAACAGAATACTCAGGTAAGGCAAACAGGTAAAGAACAGATATTGTGCTTTAATATAATAAGTTCCAGAACCAAATAATGATAGAGCTGAAATGACTTGGGAGATTTCATTGACCAAATTTCTTATTTCATAGAAAAGAAAACAGAGGTACAAGAGGAAAACTGATTTTTCCAAGGGGACACAGTATATTAGGAACAAGGGCAGGACTAGATCTCACATCTGCTCCACCTTCCTGTTTTGTACACAGCACTGTCTTTGTTGATTCCTGCTGTCTCCACCTTCCCAAATCACCATGTGAATGGAGGCCAAGATTAAGGAGAGGCTTGTCTTTGAGACCCTGCTTAGGAGATCTCACCCCCAACTCCAGAAATGAGCATACAGTAATTAAATTTCTTCAGGCAACAGAGTCAGAATCTGAGTTCACTGAATGCAATCCAACCACTGTCAAGTATAAAGCTATAATTATAAAGTAAATAAGATAGAATGAAATCTATTATAAAATAAAATAATAGCTACTTAGCTTAGGAGATCTCACCCCCAACTCCAGAAATGAGCATACAGTAATTAAATTTCTTCAGGCAACAGAGTCAGAATCTGAGTTCACTGAATGCAATTAAACCACTGTCAAGTATAAAGCTATAATTATAAAGTAAATAAGACAGAATGAAATCTATTATAAAATAAAATAATAGTTACTTATTGATTTAATTTATAGCTTGGGAAATTATTTTGCTTAAGACAAAAATTTAAAATGCCTGGTAAACGGATCAATGCCTCAGCTATAGCCAAGGACTAGAGAGATTCTAATACTTAGAACCAATTCAATTCAACAAACACCAGAGTTTACCATATTCATAGCTAAAGAGTGTGCTAAAAAGGGATTAAAAAAAAAAGTGAGTATAGACACAGCCCCTGCTGCCACGTAACTCAAAATCTACTATGTGTGTGTGGGGGGTGGCGTACGTGTGTATATATGTGGGGTGCAGGGAAGGGGAGGTGGGGGAAATGTACATCCCAAATAAAATGGCAGGCAGAATAGTAGGAGTGCAAATTTTTTTTTTTTAATCTTTAAGAAAATGGCTGTTTTATTGCAAAATTAATTCATGATCAATGCAATCTAATTATCTTTACTTAAAAATTTAAACAGAGATTTCTCAGAAACAAAAGAGGGAATGTTTTGATAATATGTAAAGATGAGAAGACAGTCTTTTGAAAAGAGCATTCTACCTGAAGATTATTAAAAAATTTACAGTAAAGGGGGCTGTAGAGGAGAATGGGATATCTTTAAATTTAACTTCCCAAAGTCCATATGGACATTTAAAATTAGCAAAACAAGAAAGGGGTTTCCTTTTATTTACTATCAGAAACTTCTGCAGCAAGCATCTGCAGAAATCATTCGTTCAGGAAGTATCAAGTATTTCTGAAGTATCTAGCATCTAGCATTGGTTGCTTTGGCAGTAGTTACATTCAGAGTTTGCATTTTAGTTTTTTCTCTCAAACTCACTAATCGGCAAAGTCACTCCTCCTTCCCTGGGAAAGAATAAGAGAGGATGCAGATAGAAGATACTATTCACTCTTGAATACTAGCTGGAAATTACCTGCCCTCAAGAACCATGAAGAAAAATGTGCTTGCCTAACACTCACTTGTGTATAGTATGACCAGACATTCTGGTTTGCAATTTACAGCCATGGTCCCAATGTGATTTTCAGGAATGCACCCTTTAATTTTCAAAACTTTCCCAATTTGGACAGTAAGTTATATGGGCACCATACATATGTGGCAATTGCTCTAAGTAGACTCAGGAGAATAATAATATTTAAAATAGAACTTTCATCATACATTCTACTACTTAACCCTACACAATGGAGGAATGCGAAATATTACCAAAAAAAAAGGACTATAAAATCAAACATGAAATAAAAAGAGGGGATGTATCAAGTAGATTGATAGTCTGATTTACTAACTTTATTCTTTACATATGAGTTAGTTAAAGTCTTTTAAACATTAGAGTAGGTTTTTATATTTTTTAACATAACTATAGAATTTTTAGTCATCTTAAATAAACTAATTTATAATTTTTTATCCTTTCTCTCCATGAGAGAAAAGGTGTTAGATAATCCTTCATTCAAGCTAATGATATACAGAAATATTTCGTCTATTCTTGAGAAAATATTAAGGTTCACAGATGGAAATAGACCAAAATTCCTTTTTCTGGATTAATAGCTCCCAATGCTACCTCCATTCCCACTCGATTCCACTTAAATTAACAGAATGATACTTTTAAAACATTTTTAGTAGGTGTAATAAGTGAATGATATCTCCAAGTGCCTCTGTCTAGAAACCAGGAATGAATGAGAAATAATATGAATAAGTATCTAAATTGATCATCTTTTCCATCTGTCATTGAGGGACAGAAAGATAAGTGAAGACTGTTCTTCAAGAAATTTACACTCTGGTTAATGAAATAGACATAGAGAACAATGCTGCATAATAAATTCTATTTCAAAATGATTTTGAGATTTAAAATGGATGAGTATTATACTAGGAAGAATTGTTAAAAACCCATACTGTAAAGAAATGGTGACTGTATTCAAATTAAATCATGGTAGATGACACACTTATTTGATTTTCTAAGTACCAAAATAAAAGAAATTTCTATTTTTACTTTATAATGAATTCATATACTAAAAAGTGTATTCAGAAAAAATGCTTATTGGAATGGAAGTCAAAGACAGATCTAGCTTAAAATGTAAGACATTTGTTTGCAGAAAAAATGTCTGATAAAAAGAACAAAAAAACATGGAACCAAAGTGAAAAAATGAAAAATGATTAACAAAAATGTTAACGAAAGGATTCATAATTGCCTTTCAAAGTATTATATTTTTTAAAGAGCTAAGAAAAACGAGCCTGCTGATGAAAAAGTAGGGAACTGAAATTATTGGCTAAAAAGGAGCTATGAAAATAAATATTTTTTTCTGTATTGCTTTAACAAGAAAATTAAAGGGAAATGGACAATTAAATGATATTAGGCTATTAAAAGAGAGATAGGAGAATACAAGCAATGTGAATCAGTCAGAGGGAAATCGTATCACTGGAGCAATACTAAAAGGGTTTACAATGAGTCTACTGATGTATTTAATTCTGATAAATGTGGGAGCCCTCACCTAGATTATTATAATAGCCTCCAACAGGTCTCCCTGCTTCTATTCTTGCCCCCTCAATCTACTTGCAACATGGCAATCACAAGGTCTCCTTAAAAACTTAGATCATGCCACTTCTCTGCTCAAAGATCTTAAATGATTCCCCACTTCTTTCATTGTAAAAATTAAGGCTTTACAGTAACCTGCAAGGCCCTATATGAACAGTCTCTCCTCTTATGTCTCTCCCCTCCCTCTCTCTACGACCCTACAATTGGCCAGCCATGTGTTTCCCACAGAGGCTTTGCTGCAACTCAGCAGTTCTTAAAGTATGTCCGAGGGATCCCGGTATGTCCCCAAGGCTCTTTCAGGGAGGCCACAAGGTCAAAAACAAAACAGAAGCTCTTTGGGGTCTTCAATAATTTTTAAGAGTGTAAAAGAGTCCTGAGACAAAAACTTTCAGAATTGCTGCTCTAGTTCATCCTTGAGCTTCCAGTGCTCTTCCTTCAGATATCTGTTTAGCTTACTCCCATACGTTCTTCAAGGCTCTCCTTATACTTTCCTCTCCCATTGAGTCCTACCCTTACTACCACTTCCAACTCCTCGACTTTTGATTCCTCCTACATCCTCTACTTTTTCTTTTTTCCTTACCACTTACTGTCTTCCAACATACTATACAATTTACTTAAATATTATATTTATTATTTGTCTCTACAACTCTAGAATGCAAGCTTCAAAAGGGTGGGCATGATTTCTGTTTTGTTCAATGATATAACCCGGGCACATGGAACAATGCCTCGTATATAATAGGAGCTTGTTGAAATAATGAATAAATGACTGATGAAGAGTTGATTAAAATAGATTTCCAGCAAGTAACACATATTCTTCAACATTTAATAAAATATTAGGAAAATGCTTAAGTGTCTATATACATCTAAAGAACAAATAATAACAAAAATCATCATGATTACAGCTTTACCGGTGAACCAAAAGTTTGTCATCTGTATCAGTCAGTAAAGAGACTGGATTTGATGCAGAACCAAATAACCTGAAATTTTCAGTGTATTGTAATAACTAAAGTTTATTTCCCACTCATACTACATGTTCATCTTGGGTCATCTATGTACTCTACTCTGTGATGTATCATTTTTATGCCAGGATCCAGACTGACAGAGAAGATACCATCTGAAATATTGGCAGTCACCATGGCAAAGGGAAAGAAAGCTTTGGAAGGTCTTATACCAGTAATTACATATTCCAGCTTGGGAGTGACACACAGCACTTCTACCACAACTCATTAGCCAGAACTAGTCACATGGTCCCACCTAACCAAAAATGTGACTAGGACATATAATCCTATCATTTACCTGAAGGCAGAATGCAGACATATTACATGAACAGCACTACCACATGATGTAATTGTGTTTGAAACCTGGAAAAACAATTTAATAATCAAGTTTAAAGAAATTCCCTGTGAAATTAGTGAATTCTATTATAAATAATAAGTGGTATATTACAGATTGATATCAGTAAACAGGTTATAATATGTTACATTAATCATAATGAACTTTATTAATGGTTGGGATTTGGGAGTCTTCATTCATTCTCTGCATCTTTTCTTCTTTCCTTGTCCCTTCCCTTTCTTCCATCCTTTCCTTCCTTCCTTCCTCCTTCAGCAAATATTTATTGAGCGCTTCTATGTACCATTAATGGTTTAAGTGATGGGAATTCAACAGTGAATAGACAAGATTCCTATACTCACAGAGCTTATAGTCTACTGGAAGAACAATGACAACAAACAAGTAAGCAGAATTTAAAAAGTCTAGATAGTTATAGATTGGAATAAGTATTATGATGGAGATAAACATTTGATAAAAAAAATAACTGGAATAGTCAGTTATTTGAGTCACCTTTTTTGAGGTGATATTTAAGTAGAGACCTATAGACTGTTGTGATGGTTAGGTTCATGTGTCAACTTGGGAAGGTGATGGTACCCAAGTGTCTGGTCAAGCAAGCACTGGCTGAACCATTACTGCAAGACATTTGTGGCTGCTTAATAAACCAGAAGGCCGGTTTATTAAATCATCAGTCAATTGGCTACAGCTGTGACTGATTACGTCAATGAAGGGCATGTCTTCCACAATAAGAGAATGCAATCAGCTGGATTTAATCCAATCAGTTGAAGACTTTTAAGTGAGACAGAGAGAGGACCTTCACTTCTTCAGCTAACCAGCAAAGCATTTCCTGAGGAGTACATCAAAGTTGTCAATTCGCTGCCTGAGAAGTTCATCGAACATCTTCATTGGACTTGCCAGTTTGCTGCCTGCCCTATAGAGTTTGGACTCATGTGTACCCACAGTTGCGTGAGACACTTCTATAAATCTTGTATTTATAGATATCTCTTGTTGATTCTGTTTCCCTAGAGAGCCCTAACTAATAAAACTGTGAAGGAGCTAATATTGTGAAGAACCAGAAGAAGAGAATTCCAGACACACAGAACATATGCAAAAATCCAGGCATGACTGAGAAATACCAAGAAGGCCTGTGTGGCTTGAGGAAAGAAGAGTGGTAAGGAATGAAGTTAGAAAAGCAAGTAAAGACCAAACCATGTAGGGCTTTGTTGATGAAGACAAGGGGTTTAGATTTTATTTTAAGAGCAACAGGTAGCCATCAAAGAACTTTAAGCAGGGGATTGACAAAATTTATTTTATATTTTTAAAACATCACACTGGCTACTGGGTAAAAAACAGAATGGATGGGAGGGAATTAGGAAGTTAAATGCAGAAATCCAGTTGGTTTGGATTAAATTGAGATAATGGAGATAGAGAGAAAGGAATAGATTCAAGACATATTTTGTAAGAAAGTCAACAAGACTTACTGCTGGATTATATGTGGAGAAAAAAAGAGGGAGAGATTAAAAGATTGAGGAAATTGGCAGAATAATCAGGCAGTTTATTGAAATGGAAAGGATGGGAGATAAATAAATTGAGATTGTGGGAAATCAAGAGTTATTGATTTAACATCTTAAATTTGAGATGCTTCTTAAATATCCAAGGGGAGATGTCATGCATTCTGAAAGTTTTAAATTAACACTAATTTAACAAATTGTATGCATTTATTACGTGTAAGGTACTACACTCAGTATTTTATATGTGTAATAAATTTATGTCTTACTAGACCCATATATTTGCAGAAAACTGTAATTCCCTTACATTGTCTACAATTATTCTGGTCTTCAGCTTGAATCCCTTACATCTTATTAGGTACAAAATCAACCAAATGTTGAAGTCTAGTTACATTTAATCCTATGCATCATTTTTTTAATTTTCTTGAATAAAAGTATCACTCAGTCTCTCATATGATCTCCCTCCCTCTTATCTCTCTCCCTAAGGATGGTGTCCTTTCATGTGGGGGTAGTTGGAAAGAGCTTATAAAACCTCATGACAGCAGTCTTGGAAGCAATATCCTTTGCCTTTTCTGATTTCTAATGCACAGTCAAAGAAATAATGACAGAGAACATCCCAAACTTAGCAAAAGACATATATGCACATCTAAGGTGCTCAGAGAACACTAAACAGGATACACATAAAGAAAAATACGTCCCATAATATATTTACTACACTATCACATGCAAAGGACAAGGAGAGAGTTCCAAGAGCTGCAAGTACGTCCCAATTAGATTAAGTGCTGATTTTTCATCAGAAACCTTGGAGGCAAGAAGGCAGTAGGTTGGAATACTTAAAATGCTGTAAGAAAAAAACTGCCAGCTAAGAATGTTATATCCTGTGGGACTCTTTCAAAAATGAAGGAGAGATTAAGACATTCACAGATAAACAAAAATAAAAACTGAGAGAATTTGTCACCAGTAAACTGGCTTTATAAGCAATGCTAAAGGAAGTTATTAAGGCTAAAAGGAAAGGAAACTTGACAGTGGTTAAAAGCAGTATAAAGAAATAAAGACCTATGATAAAGGTAGCCATTTGGGTAATTGTAAGTGCCAGTATTATTGCATTGTATTGTTTGGTATGCAACTCAATTTCTTATGTCCTACAGGTGCTAAAATGCAAATGCATAAATACTAATGGTAAATCTAGATTTACATGATTGTTATGTATTTAGGATGTTAAATTTTAACTGCATGGTAATCACAAGGAAAACAGATGAAAAAATATATCCAGATAGATGTGAGAAAGCAGTCAATATGGTACTGCACAAAAAAGCAAATAAATATAAAAGTAGGCTTTAACAGAAGTGAAGGACAAACAAAGCATATGACTTATTAAGGCTAAATAGCAAAATTGCAGAAAAAAGTCCATTTAATGTAAATGGATTAAAGTCTCCATCAAAAGGCAGGGGTTGGCAGAATGGAGTGCACGAGACTCACTTTAAGTCAAAGACACAAATAGGTTAAGGGTGAAAGAATGGAAAAATATATATACCATGCAAATAGTTATCAAAAGAGAGCTATGGTGGCTATATAATACCAGGTAAAATAGACTTTAAGTAAAAAACACAAGAGACAAGAGACAAAGGTGGTCTTTGTATACTGATAAAGGGGACAATTCAACAGGAAGATATAACAATTATAAATACATATGCAACAAACAGCAGAGCCCCAAAATATATGAACCAAATACTAAGAGATTTGAAAGGAGAAACTAACGGTTCTGTATTAACAGCAGCAGACTTTAACACACCACTCTCAATAACGGGTAGAACATCTAGTCAGAAGATCAATCAATAAGGAAGTTCAGGATCGAATACTACACTAACCAACTACAACTAACAGACATATCTAGAACAGTTCACACAACAAAAACAAATACACATTCTTCTCATGTACACATGGATCATTCTCCAGGACAGATCATATGTTGGGTCATAAAACATGTCTCAACAAATTCAAAAATATTGAAATCATACAATGTATATTTTCCAACCACAATGGTATGAAGCTAGAAATCAATAATAAAGGGAGAAACGGAAAATTCACAATAGGTGGGAATGAAAGAACATAGTCTTAAACAACCAATGGCTTAAAGAGGAAATCAAAAGTGAAAAAAGGAAATATCTTGAGGTGAGTGAAAATAAAAATGCAACATGCCAAAAATTATGGAATGAAGTGATACCAGTGCTGAGAGGGAAATTTATAGCCCTAAATTCCTATATTAAGAAAGAAGAAAGACTTCAAATCAGAGACCTACCCCCCAAACTGCAAGAACTAGAAAAAGAAGAGAAACTAAACCCAAACCAAGTAGAAGGAAGGACATAGCAAAGATTAGTGCAGAGAGCAATGAAATAGTGACTAAAAAACAATACAGAGAGCCAACAAAATGAAAAGTTAGCTCTTTCAAAAGATCAACAAAATTGACAAGCCTTTAGTTATACTGACAAAGAAAAAAGAGAGATAAAAATAATGAAAATCAGAAATGAAAAGGAGGACATTACTACTGATCCTGCTGAAATAAAAAGGACTGGAAGAGGATACTATGATAGCTGTATGCCAATAAATTAGACAACCTGGAAGAAATGGACAAATTATTAGAAACACACAAACTACCTACATCGACTCAAGAAGAAACAGAAGATCTCAACAAACCAAATACTAGTAAAGAAACTGAATCAGTAATCAAAACCTCCCAACAAAGAAAATGCCAGGACTAGATGGCTTCATAGGGGTATTTTATATTCCAAAAAGACTTAACTCCAATTCTTCCCAGACTCTTCCAAAAAATTGAAGAGGAGGGACTACTCCCTAAGTCATTCTATGAGTCCAACACCACCCTCATCCCAAAACTGGTTAAAGATACCAAAAGAAAAGAAAATTAGACCAACATCTCTTATCAATATAGATGCTAAAATCTTAAACAAAATACTAGCAAACTGATTCCAGCAGAATATTAAAATAATTATACACCAAAAGCAAGTGGGATTTATCTCTGGTATGCAAGATTGGTTCAACATAAGAAAATCAATTAAATTAATACACCACATTAATACAAAGAAGGAAAAAGAACACATGATCATCTCAATTATTTAGAAAAGGCATTTGACAAAACACAGCACCCTTTCTTGATAAAAACACTTCAAAAAATAGTACTAGAAGGCAACTTCCTCAACATGATTAAGGGCATATATGAAAAGCCCACAGCTAACATCCTACTTAATGAGAAAGACTGAAAACTTTCCCTCTGAGATCAGGAACAAGACGAGGGGTTCCACTGTCATTACTGTAATTCAACATTGTACTGGAAGTTCTAGTCAGAGCAATTAGGCAAGAAAAAGAAATAAAAGGACTCTGAATTGGAAAGAAAGAAATAAAACTTTCCCTGTTTGCAAATGATATGATCCTATATAAAAAAAAAAAAAAAAAAAAAAAAAACCCAAAAAAATCCATAGCAAAGCTTCCAGAGCTAGTAAATGAATTCAGCAAAGGGGCAGGGTACAAGATCAAAACCTAAAAACCGGTAGTGTCTCCATACACAAGCAATGAACAACTGAAAGAAGAAATCAAAGAAAAAATTCCATTCACAATAGCAACAACAACAAAAACAAATATCTAGGAATAAATGTATCCAAGGCTATAAAGGACTTGTACACAGAAAACTACAAAATGTGCTAAAAGAGATTAAAGAAGAGCTCAACAAATGGAATGATATTCCATTCATGGATTGGAAGACTATCATTAAGACATCAATACTATCCAAAGAAATTTATAGAATCAAGGCAATCCCAATCAAAATTCTAACAACATTCTTTGCAGAAATGGAAAAGTCAATCATCAGATTTATACGGAAGGGTAAGGGGCCCCAAGCAGCTACAAAAAGAATGAAGTTGGAGGACTCACATTTCCCAGTCTTAAACTTATTACAAAGCCACAGTAATCAAAATAGCATGGTACTGGCAAAAGGACAGACAAATAAACCAATGTAATAGAATAGAGAGCTCAGAAATCAACCCTCACATTATGGCCAACACATTTTTGATAAGGTGACAAATAACACTCAATTGGGAAAGAATAGTCTCCTCAACAAATGGTTCTGGGAAAACTTGATTTCCATTTGCAAATAAAACAAAGAGGATCCCAACTCACACCATATACAAAAGTCAACTCAAAATGGATCTAACACCTTGGTAAAAGAACTAGAACTTCAAACTTCTAGAAGAAAATATATGGAAGCATCTTCAGACCTTGTGTTAGGGCAATGGTTTCTTAGACTTTACCCACAAAGCACAAGCAACAAAAGAAAAAATAGATACATAGGACCTCCACAAAATTATTTTTTTTCCTCAAAGGATTTTATCATGAAAGTAAAATGACAACCTACACAAGGGGAGAAACTATTTGGAAACCAAATATTTATTATTAAATAAATAATATTAAAGGATTAATATCCAGAATATATAAAGAAGTCCTACAACTTAACAAGAAAAATGCAAAAACCCAAATAAACATTGGGCAAAATACTTTAACAGACATCTCTCCAAAGATACACAAATATCCGGAAAGCACATGAGAAGATGCTCAACATCATTAGCCATCAGGGAAATGCAAGTCAAAATCATAATGAGATACCATTTCACACCCATTAAAATGGCTACTATTTAAAAAATAAATAAATAACAAGTGTTGGAGAAGCAGAGAAATACAAATACTCTTTCATTGCTGGTGGCAATGTAAAATGGTGCAGCCACTATGAAAAACAGTTTGGTGGTTCCTCAGAAAGCTAAGTTTAGAACTACCATATGACCCAGAAATACCACTACTAGGTGTATACCCACAAGAACTGAAAGCAGGGACTTTAACAGACATTTTCACACTGATATTCATAGTGGCATTATTCTCAGTTGCCAAAAGATGGAAGCAACTCAAGTTTCCATCAACTGATGAATGGATGACTGGATAAACCAGATGTGGCATATACATACAATGGAATATTATTCAGCCACAAAAAGGAATGTAGTCCTAATATATGTGACAAAATGGATGAACCTTGAAGACACCATGATGAGTGAAATGAGCCAGGCACAAAAGGACAATATTGTATGATCTCACTGGTTTGAAATTATTAGAATAAACAAACTCATAGAGTCAGAATCTAGAATATAGGTTACTGGGGCATGGGGCAGGGATAAGGAATGGGAATTTAAGGTTTAAAATGTGCAGGGTTCCTATGTGGAATGACAGAAATGTTTTGGTGATGGATGGTGGTGATTGTAGCACAATATTGTGGACACAGTTAATTAACAGTACTGAACTATATATCTGAATATGATTAAAAGGAGAAATTTTAGATCGTATATATGGTAACAGAATAAAAATTTTTAAAATTCTATGGAACTACACTACACAAATAGTAAACCCTAAGTAAACCATGTATTTTAATTAATAGTACAATTATAAAAATGTGCTATCATCAATTGTAACAAATATTCTACACCAATGCATGATGTCAGTTTGGTGTGGTATATGAGAATCCCGTATTTTTATTCATGATTGCTCTGTAAACCCACAAACTCCCTAATAAAAAAAAGAAAACTTGTTATTAGGCCTCTTGTCCTGCTATGTCACTCCCTCTGGCAAGTCCTCCAGCCAGATATTCAGTAAATCAGGGTCAGTCTATACTTCATGGGATCAAAGGCAGACCAAGAAAACTAAAGCTGCAGACTTTCATCCATCTGACTATAGTACATTACTGAGTTTATTTTTATGTGACCCAAATTGGTATATGCAGCCTGCAAGTTTGCCTCTTTCTAGAGTCCCAAATGTTGAGTAGGAGCATACAAGAGCATCTCTCCACCCTCCATGTTACCCTCACTAACCAAAAAACCACACTGTAGGTAAGAGCCAGAACTGAGAGAGAGAAAAATGCAGAGAGACATCTGTTTCCTCCACATTCACTCTCTGGATCTTGTCTCATTCCCCCAATTCCCCTTATTTCAAAAGGAGTGAATTTACCTCAGAGAGTTGCCTAGCAGTCACAGGCAGAGGACATGATGTCTCTCCATCACCAGAGAACTACTTAGCTGAATTCTCCAAACCTACAAGGCTATTTTTGTCTTGCTGTATAATCCAAATTTATGTGTTAGAAGCAGAATTTTAATTTATTCTTTGTATTTGCATTCCTCATATAACAAATCCTAAATTCATCCTACACAGATGGAGGCCACCTTTACACTAAGATAAAGGTCATGAGCTCAGAAAGGCAAAAAAGAAAATTACATTATTAATTTTCAAAATATTACTCAAAATATATTTATTATCTGATTTAATCAGTCTTCACATCAAACTTATCAGATAGGTTCAATTATTACTCCCACTTTAGAGATGAGGAAACTGATGCTTATAAAGGTAACATAATACAGATTATAAAATGACATCTCTGAGACTCCAACCAGGTTGGTCTATAGAGCTTATGCTAGAATGCCTTCTCTTGAAATTTTTGTAGTTAATCCTTGGAAGAAGAGGAAAATAAAAGTCAAGGATTCAAACACAATAATTGTTACAGATGAATATAGATTTACTTAAAAGCTATACCCTAATAAAAGTCTGAACACAATACAATCAAGTAATGCATAGTTAGGAATGGTGTAAGACAGTAGCACAACCTTGCAGAGAGAAAGCTGGAAGCATTCTGGGTATGCATCCAAAGGTGAAAATCAACCCCAAAATCCCACACAGCAAAAATCTATTCTTTGTTCATACTACATCTTTCACATGAGTTGGCAGACACTGCTACTCCACACGGTGACTAAGGGATCCCAATCAATGGAGGTACCAGTATTGTGTAGTTGAACCACCTTGAGCATGCAGGTTCTTCAGTTATCCTCTTAGGGAAAGAGAGAAACTTGAGAAATCTGCCTGGACTTGTCACCACCTCAGCTTAGAAATGACACACTTCACTTGCACTCATATTTCATTGTTTAGAACTATTCCTACAGCTATATATATATTTGCAAAGGGACCAGGAAATATAGGAGAGCAAGTGGAATAATTTGTCTGTCTCTGCCACATCCCATGAACATAATTCACAGAACAAGCCCTCTACCCTTCATTTCGCAGGTTGCTTTTATGTCCAGGATAAATATTATTTTCCTTATTTCAGAGACTTTAAATTTTGTGGTTGGAAAAGAATATTAAAAGATCTTTATAAATACTTTAAATTATTAAAGTTTAAGTGATAGTTCTAAGGTCATTGTAAAAACAATTTTAAAATGAGGCAGTACTATGGGACAAGGAAATGCCCGAGAGCACAGCATAAAATCTGTAAGTAAAAACTGCGGATCCAAGCTGGGAGACCCCTTCCCCAACAGCCCGAGCTGCAAAGACTTGAGGTGCTAGAGAGAAGCTCTCTCCCAGCAAGCGAGTATAGCTCAGCTGAGCTCCAACTGGGGTTTTAAGCAGCAAGTGTGAACTGCTCACTACAAGCTATGAATCCCCAAAAAGCAGACAGAGGCTTTGGGTGATGACTGACCTTGGAGAGCCAGATGGTCACCGCGGACTAGCCCTAAAGGGAACTTTCTTTCCTTTTCTCAGCTTAGTGGAGAAAGCCTCAGCCATTTTCAGTTTCCAGTGCTCTGACCCAGACAAGGGTGGAGATAGCACAGGCAGAGAGAGACCATTGAAATGTTAATGACCTCTCCCTGGGGGGGGGGGGGTCTATCTTCTCTAAGAGGAAAGGGGTGGGTCCTAGCTCTACTACCTGCCTTCCATTCAAAACCAGACCCCAGAACCTGGGGGAAAACAGCCATGGGCCACAACTCCTTATGCTGGTCTGGAATTACAGGCTGACAGGTGCCACCTGCTGGGCAGAAAAGCACAGTGACCTGAGGTTTCACAGGGTGTACTAATTTTCTAAGACACACCCTCAGGGAAACCGGATACTGAATAGTTCTTCCTTCTGGGACCTGAGCCCATTCTGGTCTGGGAAAACTGATTGGGGTAACCAAGGAAACCATGCCTAGATGACAGAAAACTACAACCTACACTAAGAAAAATGAAGTTATGGCCCAGTCAAAGGAATAAACTTACACTTCAACTGAGATACAGGACTTTAAACAACTAATAATAAGTCAATTCAAAAAGTTTAGGGAAGATATGGCAAAATTGCTGAACCATATAATGAAAACACTGGGCATACATAAGGTAGAAATTGAAAGTTCGAAAAACTAACTGGCAGAATCCATGGAAATGAAAGGCACAACAAAAGAGATAGAAGACACAATGGAAACATACAACAGCAGATCTCAAGAGGCAGAAGAAAACACTCAGGAACTGGAGAACAAGGCACCTGAAAGCCTACACACAAAAGAACAGATAGAGAAAAGAATGGGAAAATATGAGCAATGTCTCCAGGAACTTAAGGACAAAATGAAAAGCAAGAATGTATGTGTCATTGGTGTCTCAGAAGGTGAAGAGAAGGGAAAAGGGGCAGAAGCAATAATAGAGGAAATAATCAATGAAAATTTCCCATCTCTTATGAATGACATAAAATTACAGATCCAAGAAGCACAGCATACCCCAAACAGAACAGATCCAAATAGGTCTACGCCAAGACACTTAATAATCAGATTATCAAACGTCAAAGATAAAGAGAGAATCCTGAAAGCAGCAAGAGAAAAGCAATCTGTCACATACAAAAGAAGCTTCCTAAGACTGTGCAGATTTCTCAATAGAAACCATAGAGGCAAGAAGGAAGTGGGGTGATATATTTAAGATACTGAAAGAGAAAAACCACCAACCAAGAATCCTATATCTGGCAAAACTATCCTTCAAATATGAGGGAAAGCTTAAAATATTATCTGACAAACAGACAATGAGAGAGTTTGTGAACAAGATACCTGCTCTACAAGAAACACTAAAGGAAGCACTGCAGACAGAAAGGAAAAGACAGGAGTGGCAGGTTTGGAAAACGATTTTGGGAGATAGTTGCACAGCAATGTAAGTACACTGAACAAAGAAGACTGTGAATATGGTTGAAAGAGGAAGGCTGGGACCATATGGGACACCAAAACAAAAGACGAACGATAAAGACTGGGACTATGTAACTCAGGGAAACCTAGGGTGTTCAATGATTGTAATAAAAGGTACAAATATGTTTTTACATGAGTTAGAACACATGAATGTCAACATTGCAAGGTGTTAAAAATAGGGTGGGATTGGGGGAAAATATAATCGATGCAAGCTAGAGTCTATAATTAACAGAAACATTGTATTATGCTTCCTTTAATATAACAAAGGCAACATACCAAAGCTAAATGCATATGGGCGGGGGTAGGGTGGAATAGGGGAAGGGTATAGGACTCCTGGCATTGGTGATGTTGTCTGAATCTTTATTCTACTTTAGGTTAATGCTATCTTTCCTTTTGTCACTTTCTAGCTATCAAGTTTTGTTTTGTTTTTTTTTGTTTGTTTTTTCTCTCGTTCTCTTTTCTTTTTCTTTTGCCTCTCTGCCTTCTTTGACTCTTCCTCTGTCTTTGTGGAAGTAATGGAGATGTCCTTATATAGAGAGTGGCGATGGTGCTGAATACATAAATACATGACTATACAGGGAACCAACGATTGTTTACTTAGGATGGAATGTATGGTGTGTGAACAAAAGTGTCTTAAAAAAATGGGTTGATGAAGAAACCCTGAGGGCACTATATTGAGTGAAATAAGACAGACACATAAAGGCAAATATTGCAGGGTCTCACTGATATGAACTAATTATAATATGTAAACTCATAGACATGGAATATAAGTTACCAGGATATAGAATGAGGCTAAAGAATGGGGAGCAGTTACTTATTATGAGCAGAATGTTCAACTAGGGTGAACTTAAATGTTTGGAAATGGACAAGGGTGATGGTAGCATGTTGTGAGAATAACAGTGCTGAAAGGTGTGTGAAGGTGGTGGAAACGGTAAGCTCAGAGTCATGTATATCACCAGAAAGAAAGTTGGGGGTTAAAAGATGGGAATGTATAAAACAGTGAATCTTGTTGTGGACAATGTCTGTGATTAACTATACAAATATTAGAAATCTCTCTCATGAACTAGAACAAATGTATGTCACTATAACTAGAGGTTAATAATAGAGAGGCATATAGGGAAAAAATATATACTTATTGCAAACTATTTACTACAATTAGTAGTATTTTAACATTCTTTCATCAACAATAACAAATGTACTATACCAAAACTATGAATCAATAATGGAGGAGGGGCATGGTTAGGGGTATGGGAGGATCTGAGTTTCCTTTTTTTTGTCTTTATTTCTTTTCTGGAGTAATGAAAATGTTCTAAAAATTGAAAAAAAACTTAATTGTGCTGATGGCTGCACAGCTGCATGATGGTACCATGGGCAACTGATTGTACACTTTGGATCTTTGGATAGTTGTATGGTATGTGAACAATCTCAATAAAAAATCAATACATACTTAAAAAAAAAACTCAGTTGATATCTTTAAGAAGAGTAAGGAAGTAGCACCATCTGGTGGGTGAGAATGAAATGAGAATTTGGGAAATTGCTTTTTGAGAGTAATTGTGGGTATATGATTATTATTATTATTATTATTATTGCCATAGTGGTAGTAAAGTTTCCCAATAAAAGCTTTTTGAGAGCCTCCAAATTGGGACCTGAAGAGTGAAAACCTCTTTTCAGAAAATAAGAATAAATAGTGTTTATCATTTCTGATTGACAGCTGCTCAAATGAAACCCAGGTAAATTAAAGCAGCCTCTTGTAATGACGAGAAGGTTATTTACAACCTGAGACCATTATCATCCAAGAGTTGAGCATCTTGGTAATTTTAGAAAGCTTACATTCGTTAGGCCAATACATTCGTTAGGCCAAAGCTGAGTGTAGGCCTTCAATTTGCTTAGTACCTATTAGCAAAAGGCCAGCAGAGGGGCTTCTTCACACCTATGTATTAGCCTATATCAGAAATTAATGGTGAGATTTTTTGACAAAGGTGAGAAAAATAAAAGTCTTCAGCATCTCTGTTTTCAAGTATCTGTGCCCCATTTCCTTCCTTAGTTGACATTTTCTCAAAACTTTAAATTGTTTCCTTGGGAAACTAAGTTTTGGGGTTCTATTTGTGCATAATGAAAGGTAAACTTAAACAGGGCAGTAATATCACTTCACTGGGGCTAGTAATGAAACTGTTCTGGAATATCAGCCTTTTCTGTGATGTTCAGTAGGAAGGGAAGGGTATAAGAAAAGTCACAGCAAGCAGACGCTAAAACATATAATGGGATAACCATCCATTTAGCATTAAGCCTTGTTAAGTCAGGCTTCTTTAAACAGTACCTACTTGATTTTGCCTCATTGGACATTAGAATTATATTTATTTCATAGTACTCAAATATATATGTCAAAAAATTCTAGTCAGTAGTTCTATAGTAGTCAAGAAAGATGGCCTAGACCAGGGGACGAGAACCAAAACTCTCGAACCAGGCTACCTGATTTTAAATCCTGGCTCTGCTGCGGGCAGAGTTCTGTTGTTAAAAAAAAATCTACTTCCAGATCTACTTCCTTAAAGATTTTGTGAGAATCCTTAAACCAGAGCAGCAAAAGAAACACTCTCGGGTCTGGTGAGGTCTGGATAACAATTCCTGTGCTGTCCTCATTTTCTATTTCCCCATGTCAGTACTTTACACTATTCAGTGTTTGAATTGTCCTTCAGGGCCTTATAGGGCTTTAAAAATAGTCCTTAGTCCTTGCATTGGCAAAAGTTCAAAGTTCACTAAATAAAGCTTTATAGAGGTTTCATTTCCCAACAATATAGTTTGAAACAGTTGGCTTCCTGCTTTACTTGTAAACCCTGGGGGAAGGTTTTTATTCATTTTCTTGGCCTATATACTTTTATCCTGAGTGTTCCACACTATGTGATGTGTTTCTGTCACTTGGCACTCAAGGAGCCAGTTCTATTCTGTTCCATTTGTTGAAGTCCAAACTGAAATGGATTCCTCCATGGTGCAGTACCATAACTCTTCTTATTAACTATTAAATATTCCGCAAGTAGTATTTCTGATTAACCCTGTTACACCTGTAGCAGTGTTGGCTGGTATCTAGGTTTCATATTTATTACTGTAAAAACAGTTAGCTCAGCATAAAGGAAAATATGCTGTTGAGTTGGTGATTTAGCAAATACATCAAATTGTTCTAAAGCCTAGAAGACAGAAGGGAACTGTATTTACTGAGAGTTTACTGTGTGGGAGGCACTACTTGCTTTAAGGATGATTTTGGTCTAGGTCAGGGTTGGAACATGGCATGAGGTCTTCAGTCTGCCCTTGAAAGCACAACTCTCTTTTACAGGATGTCCCAGAAGTTTCTTGACCATCATAGAATGTCCTGGAACACTGAAACAAATGCCCAGATACACACTTGGTTTTGCATAGGCCCAGGATATTTGTGGAAGGGAACAACTCAAACCTGGTCCAAAAACTGTGTTTAGGCATCCACACAGTCCAGGAACTGGGATCTCCTGAAGAAGTTTGGTCTGGAGAAAAGGAACTCATAGTCTGTTAAAAGAAGACATCTAGGAGAGCAGGTCTGGCCTGGTAGCTCATCTGAATATAAGAGAGAGTAGTGACACAAGACATGCTCGACTGTCTCTGACTTGCTCTCTTTGCCTCAAGTATCTGTGTGCTTTTAGGGGCCTAACTGTTTTTATGTGAGAAACATCTCTGGTCATGAAACACTAAAGGAGTTTTCCTACTGGCTACAGAGGGAGAAAGCATGAGATCAACAGTGTAGAGGTGAGAGCAGAAGATATGAGAAAAAGGAATTGGAGGCAAACCTCACACACTGGGTTTCCTAGAAAAAATAAATTTGGGGGAGTGGTTTCAGCCCAAACATGGAATTTTCTGCCAGTCAAGCAGGTGGGGCTCAACACCTTAACATCTGGGATATTATTATAACTACGAAATATTTATATGTATTGCCAGATGAAGTTTAAGGCTATTTGGGTTAAATGCATTTAACCTTCACCATTAATTTTACAGAAAAATTAAGGCTTAGTAAGGTTGTTTGCCCAAGTTCACAGAGATCATAAGTAGCAGAGCCAAGAATCAAACCAGAGCTGTCTGATACCAAAAGCTGTGATCTTTCCCCTATACCCTAAAGTTTATGGAAGATAAGCTATGGAAGAGTCAAAGGTGTATAATCAATAAGCATTTGCAGTGGTCCAATAATAATGATAATAAGCAACCGATATTGAGTAATTACTAAATGATGTGATTTGCCTATGCGACAATATGATTTACTGAGAAATTTATCAGTATCTTAATTTTTTTCTATTGTGTTTTATCAGTGATAAAATGAGGTCATGGCTCTATGCCCTTGATGTTTCCATCTCCTTCATTCCCAGAGTGAGAGTTCACAGGACTTATTTTTCAAAGCCCTCAGTCAATTAAAGGATAAGCTGTACTGTCCCAAAGAGAATGAAAATGTAGACTGCGGGCGAGTGGCCTAACCCTTGAGTTGCTTCTCCTCAAGGGAACATGGGGAGGGGAGAACTGTAAATTTCTTCAGGCACTTGGACTCAGCATCTGGAGGTAACAAGATGTTATATGGGAAAAAAATGTTTGCATACATGTGAGAATTGGCCATTAAATGCTGTGCCTTGAGCACCTTGACTAAGATTTTATGGTTAAGCAGTGAGCAATAAGGAAGACGGTGAGTAGGCATGTGTCAGCCCACCCAAAGAGGCAGTCTCCAGGTATGGCAAAGTTGTGTTTGACTACTATCATGTTTGTGCAGGTTGTACACACAGTGGTCCTGTATGTAGCAACCAAATGGAGTTAAGGGAAAAAAATGGCCATTTCTAATGGACTAAGAACCAGGCCCTCTCCCATTTTCCTGTGAACATGTAAGCCCTGGAGATTTTGTAATCTCCAATGAAGACCATCCCCAGTAATAACTGATATTGGAGTTCTTTCGACTTGGCGAATTGTGATCTTGAGATAACTTTCTTTAGAAAATAAAGAAACATGACATGTCTCGTACATTGAACGTCATATTCGCATCTGTTACACATACATTAACTCATTCTCTATTCACAAAGCATTTTACTGAGATTCTATTATCATCCTCTTTTTACAGGTAAATAAATTAGAGCTTAAAAAACTTGAGCAACTTCCCCATATTCATGCAGTTCATAAGCCTTTCTTAATACTAAGGATTTAGGCCTTTAAGATTTGTCAAAGGCCTATGAAAAGCCTTCTTAATACTAAGGATTTAGGCCTTTAAGATTTGTCAAAGGCCTATGAAAAGCACTGCAACAAAGCCTCATGCATATGCCTTGAAAACTAATTCAAGAAGTCTGTTACCACAAGCATATAAACAAATTGTTCCCCAGCATAAATAGGATTTGTAGCAGAATTTATTTTTATAAAAAAAATCTATTGATATTCAATTAAGTATAGAACATAACAGGGTTGTCCATAAACTAAACAGGCATGCCTTAGAATGTAGTTGGAGAAATAGAACAAAAATTAATAAAGTTATCTTGCACTAAATTTCAAGAGGGTGTTACAGATACTAGATGTTACAGGAATTTGGAGAGGAATACTATTAGATAGTATGGTGAAAAGATCACTAGACGATAAGTCAAGAGACAATAGCTCTAATTCTGACACAAGCCGTGTCACTTATAGCTCCATAGCCTTAAGATTCTTAAGTTCTTTGAGCCTCAGATTTGTCATTTATAAAATGTTGATAGTAATATGTTCTCTTCTTCTCTCACTGGATTTTTAACATTAAAATGTGCCAAAAAATTACAAAACTATAATGACTATGTAAACAAATGAAAGACTACTATTTTCTCCCTATTCATTAATGCCACGTCTTCATGATTCATGATAGCTGTCCTGAACTAAGAACTTAATTTGAGATGAAAAAATGTGGAAAACAATCAAAGAAACCTCAGAAGGTACTATTTTACTCTGAACATATTTTCTATTAATCAATTTTTGAGTATTTATGAAGTAGCATATAGAGCATATGTTTCAAAATGATACATTCTATTTTTCCAATGAAACATGTACATTTAACAGCCCAGTTAGGAAATACGGTAACACAAGGATGCTCATTATTGTTTGTGGTAGATAATTTGCCTGTTGTGGCCTGAGTATATCTTTGCTCAAATATTCTCTGCATTTGGAATACTTTTCCTCATAATCTCCCCTTGTCCAAATACAGACCATTCTTTAAGGTTCAGTTCAATAACCCTTCTAGTTGAAATCCCCAATTCCTCTAGGAATTCCTTAGAAAATGTGCACTACTTCTTCAGAATTGTATTCATCACTTATGTCCTAAATTATAGTTATTTGTATTCTTGTGTTGTTTCCATCTCCAGAAATAACAATCTTCTTAAGGATAGCATTTACCGATAAATCAGTCTTCCTCAGAGCCCACTAAAGCTCCTTCCCTAAGATGTCTCAATAAATATGTGCTGAATAAATAAAACTTCCAGGTTTATTCTGTTCTCTGGAGTTTGATCTCTTCTAATTTGTGTTTAACAAGTCCCATAAGTAAATTCTGTCAGATTGACTGTAATCTTTTATATATGGTAGTGGTCTGATGGTGAATATGTATTAGGTAGTGAATGGATGGAAAGCAGCAGCATGGGACTTTAGCCATGTAAAGAATAAGCTTGAAAACTGGCTTAAAATGGCATTTTAAATGAGGGAATTTTATGAACAGAGGCAGTGCAATAGCCCAGCTTTTGAAGTGTACACTGGTGACTGAACATTAACCAAGGTACCTCCTTGTTCTCACATGAAATGTTTTTGATATTGATCAGTGATATAAACTAACTGCTAAATATATAACAAAAGCAAAGTGCAAGAATCTGTGTACCCATCAAATATTTCACTTTCAAAGATATTTCTGTGCCCTTAATGAACAGTGTGTACTTTCCATCTAAATTCAGAACACTTAACACACTATAAAATATGTGAATAGACACAGTGGTACAAAGAGACAGATGACTTCTTAAGAGTAGAAAGCAGAACTGAGATCTATTTCAGATACTGGAATTTAAAAATTCCAATTTAGCATGCTTAATGACTAATATTCCTTGTACCTCTGGGGGAAAATTTGTCAAAATAGTATGGTTAGAGAACAGAGATTTGTTATTGAGTGTTCTTCAACTGGTTTTAGCACATCTAAAAGTTCCTAAGGCCAGAATTATTCTAGAAGACAATAATAATAACCCAGAACACATTCAAGTTCATTAAGCCAATATTTACTGGTTGATAACATGTGCTAGCACTAGGTTGAGTGCTGAGGACTCATCCATGAAGAAAACATGGCTCTCACCTCAAGAAGGCCACTGTTTAAGTGGGCGGGGAGAGACATACATGCCAAACCAGCTGGTAAGTCTTGATTGTAGTTTAATGTTATTTGCTTTTTCCTGCTGTTGATTCACCATGGTAAAGTAAATGATCTCCTTTCCTGTTCTTGAAATTGTGAGGTGTGCTCTCTCTTTATATGGCAATTGCCCATTTCTCAGTCAATAAACACAAACAGAATCCTTCAGAAAGAAAATTAAACTGTTTGGAGTTCAGGCCTGTTGAGGCAGATTATGCTAGATCATATCAGAAGGTGAATAGAGGTTATTTTTTGGAGTTGAAGAAGGGGTGACTGAGCACGAGAGGTGGGCTTCTCAGGTGTATAGGGTCTTGGATCCTGTTCCTATTCAGAACCCTGGTAGATGGTAGAACCTCTGATAAGGAACATATGTCGGTGGCTAGTGACTCAGCCTCTGTTGCTATACCTTGAGAGCCCTAGGGAAGGTTCCTGGGGCCGAGTTGAACATGGAGGAAGGGTACATTGCAAGCAACAGATCACCCAACCATCAAATAGGCTACATGAGCATGATAACTAGGCAAAAAGGGTAAACTAAAGTGAAGATTCCATTCCTCCACAATGAGATTAGATTAACTATATAATGCCCCTGGGAATCTTGAACAAACCAAAGAAAGGCTCTTTGGTAACTAATATTAGACATACTGACAGTCATGGAAAGGAAGTTAAAAGCCAGATTTATTTGGATTTTTCAAAATAAACATGACTTCTTTTACCAAAGAAAATGTATACCCCTTACAGTTATATATAAATATACACATATATAAATGTGGTAAATATTAAAATAGAAAATGTACTATGTACTAGAGTTGCTCACAGAAGAAAGCAACTACCACATTCCTAGATTTTAAAACTTGTTTGATTCCACTTTAGCATTTCTCTACTGGAATATGTCTTAAAACTGATGCATACTGTTAACGTTATGTTTTGTTTTTCTTTTTTTTCCTGAAATCCTGATATTATAGAATCAAGGAAATATCATAATTCCCTATAGGGAAATGCATTAGTTTGCTAGGGCTTCCATAACGAAATACCACAAACTGAGTGGCTTAAAACAACAGAAATTTCCTCTCTCATAGTTCTGAGGGCTAGACGTCCAAAATCAAGATGTTGGAAGGCCATGCTCTCACTGAAGGCTCTTCTTCTGTTATGGATTGAATTGTGTCTCCCCACAAAAATACACTCAAGTCCTAACCTGTGGTCCTGTGAAATATGATCTTTGAAGATGTTACTAGTTATGATAAGGACAAACTGAATTAGGATGAGCCCTAATCCAATATGACTGGTGTCCTTATAAGGACATGAAATTTGGACACAGAGAAAACAACCATGTGACAGATACAGAGATTCACACCATGATTACTGGCAAGCTACTGCCAGCACTGTACAAACTTCAGAGGAAACATGGCCCTGCTGACACCTTAATTCTGTCTTCTAGACTTCAGAACTGTGCGACAATAAATTTCTATTGTTTTAAGCCACCTGTTTGTGATACTTTGCTATGACAGTCCTAGCAAAGTAAGATACTTTCCTTGCTTCTTCCTGGATTCTGGTGGTTGCTGGCAGTCCTAGGTGTTCCTTGGTTTTTATCTGTATCTTCATCATCACATGATTTTCTCTCAATGTGTCTACCTCTGTTTTCAAATTTCCCATTTCTTATAAGGATACCAGTGGTTGGGAGTAGCGGCCACCCTAATCCAGTATGACCTCATCTTACTTTACATCTGAAAAGACCCTATTTCCAAATGAGGTCACATTTATAAGTACCAAGGATTAGGACTTCAACATAACTTTTTGGAGGATGCAACTCAACACACAAGAAGAAGAATGGGGAAAAGGAAGGTAATATAGAAGAATTGATTTCTAAATTGACTCAAAAAATGAGGAGTGAACAAAGTAGAATAAGGACAACATGCACCTAGGTGAGAACGTGTAGATAAAGCATAGTGAGTGCAAGAAAACCTGAGCATCTTTGGCAGGCAAATGATTTGGCACCTCTTTGAACAAATATACAAAAACTATTTGTTGAACATTTATTTAGAGGGCATGTAAAATTATGTTAATAAAAAATTTACATAGAAACAAATTTCCTTTATTGATTGACTTCTACTTGTCAGAACATAGCCAATATGACAAATTTAGTTTTTATTCATAGATTTAAAATTTGAATAAAAGATGAATCAAGTCCTTATTAAGCAGCATTGTAATCTGCATTTTGGGGCCTTGGAATTTGGACTGTAACTGCATGTACACAAGACAACTAAGTAAAGATAAGTTGATGTGATATTTTTATTTCTGCTCAAGGGCTTGCCTCTTTGGGCAGGAGTAGGACCAAAAATTTACATTTTGCCAAGAATGGCAAGTCAAAACCTGCATTATCTGGCAACATATTTTCAATGTAATCTGGGACTGTGTAGCCCCAGCTGGGGCTGTTCATGTGGCCCACACCCTAATCTGGCTCTAAGTTCAACGAACTTTGAGAAGCAAAAGTAGAACTAAAGACGTGTTTGTGGGAGAGATGGGAAATGAGGCAGTGTAGCACATTACTGTTTAAATGAAATACTTTGGCATATACAATCTCTCTTGATCTTTGCATCCTTGTGATTATAGGTATTATTGTCTCCATTTTAAAGATGATGAAACTGAGACTGAGGAGGTTAACCTGCCTTAGACCATCTTAATCAAATAGTAAGTGGGAAATGGAAAATTGAGCATAGGTCTTTTGAATCTCAACTCATGTACTGCCCACTACCTAAACACTGTGGCTATCTAATCCAAATGAGAAAATTTTTGTTTATTAAAAAAATCAAAATATTTAATTTTAAATAATATTTATGTCCCAACTATTAAAGAGAAAGAATAAAAGTAAATTATCCAACTGTTTTATGTTAGAAAAACACAACATCTCCCTTTGGTATACTCACTATAGGGGGCTCCTGCAGAATTAACAGGCTTGCTAATGGTGGAGTCCATGGCTCCTTATCTGATTCTAAAATGTGAAAGGTAACATAGGCAACCACCTCAAAATCCTAACCTGTCACTGCCAGGGCCCCTCCCACATCTTAGAGGGTTCCTTGTTTTCAATGGAGTTGGTGGCCCTTGTGAAAACTGACAAATTCAAATCAAAGCAATTGTGGTTTGTAAAGCTCTTTATAGAGTAAAGGTAAGCAAATTTATTTGTAGCAAAATATACACAATAAAAATCCCTTGGGATAAACATTACTAAAAAAAGTTGCTGAAACACTGGATTTTTAACCACAAAGTAATTTCCTAGTAATCAGTTTTGAATGCTGACAAGCTTGTTTTCTTCCAGGCTTTTTATGTATCATCTCTCTAATTCCTTTCTTTAGCAACAGTAAGAATGTTCCAAAATAATTCTTTTCAAGGACTCTCTGTCAGCAGCTGTGAAACTCTAAACTTTTGTTTTTATTTGACTGGTCATTAAGTGAGGTCAGTGTAGAGCTTATATCACACTTTTTGGCTGAATTAAGTGGCTTCTCAGCCACTTAAAAATGTAAGGTTCTAAATTCCCAACATCCCAAGAGTTTTTTAAAACCTGTTATGATATTGCTAAAATGTAGTACACAAAAAGGCGGGGCTAAATTTCTGACTATGTAGGTTTCAAATAGTTTGAAGTCATTCATCTGACAACATGTATTAATAAACAGGTTGAAATTAAAGAATCTGAAAAAAAATTAAAGATGGGTATACTTTAAAATACCAGAGGAATTATTTAGTATATAGAAGGGCAACTAAAGTATATGACAGTCAGGCCACAGAATTAAACTCTCTTTTACAAATATGCCCTATTGCTCTTACATGGACACACAGACACACAGACACACACACACACACACACACACAAACACACACTAGCAGCCAGGTACCTTTGGCAGAAGGTCTTACTAAAATAATAAAATTGGCTTATAAACATAGTTTATGAAAATTACTTTATTGAAAAGGAGTGACAAAATGCTATTGTGCATGGTGGTGATTCGGCATACTTCATTTCTTTAGTAGAGGTTCAGCATGCCTATGAAGTTTCTCTTCAGGATTGGAAAGAGTTGACTGTCCAATACTGAAGTGTAATCACTTATGTCATAAAATAATAGTAGTTAAAATCATAGGTAATTTCTTCAAACTCCGTAAATAGTATTTAATAGTCTTCATATTTGGCTTCCAATTATCTTTTTAAACTTATATTTGCCCCTCACCACCCAAACATATCCTCTAGCAGCATAGAATGTGGACTTTTCTGTCATTATATCTTTGTACAAATAAGTATCTTTGCCTAGAAACACTTCTATCTCTTTTGTGTCTGTCAGAATTTTAATTTTCTTCAAGGCTCTATTCACATATCATCTTCTCAATGAAATCCTTTCCAATTACTCTGGGGAGAACTGAACAGTTCTCTCTGTGTCTTAACACTTTGTTTAATTCTATATTTTGAAACTTAACACATTCATGTGTGTTCTACCACCGGATTAATTCCACTAACATTTATAGCATCAGTAATATAGGAAGGACTAGGAATACAATTAGGAAAAGCAAACAATTGACCAAATAGAAGGAAAAAAAGTCTCTGCATAGAGGAGGCAAACAAATCCAGAGATTTATGAGCAACTTGTCTGTGCATTATCAGTGCCCCAGGCTTAATGTATAAGAGGCATACAATGAAAATTTATTGAAATTAACGGAATTGAATCAGAATTTCAGGGCTGGAACTCAGGTTTCCTGATCATGAATAAAATAAAAACATTTCTTTAAGCAGGTATCTGTTGCTGTCACTGCTGCACTATAGAAAAGACAGAGGCTTATTATATAAAGATTATACATATGCATAATGATGAAAAATATATGCAAATCCTCCTACAGTAGAAACCCATTAGTCAAAAACCTGACCTTGAAATATTTTGAGTATGGTTAAACTAGTTTCAATGTGCAGTGTGGGTATTAATTCATATTACAGAAAAAAAGGACTTCCATGATGCAATAAATTTAGGAAACATAAAGTGTTTTGAGAACCTCATTTGAGAACTGCAGGTCCAAGCACCCTACTTTTCACCTATGCTTACAGCCCACTTCTTTGGTGGGGGAAAAAATCAAAGGTCTCTTTACAGATGTTCCTAAATGTCATGAACCTAGAAATGCAATATAGTTTTTTTTTTACAGAGGATATACTGTGTGTTTTTTTAAAGCAGGAGGATCCTTCTAGTATATAGTGAATTTTTACTCATGATTTATCTTTGACATATTCATGAAGAAAAATTTTGATAAGCAGAGTTATAGTGAAAAAAGACAGCATTAAACCAATAAAATAATTATTAAATAACTCAATATGCTATTTAACATCTCAATATGGATGTCATAGGTAGCCAAGAGCAAAGGCTATCTCTCTGTCTAAGCCCACTCAGCAGGTAAACACACTGCCCTCCCTGCTACATGGGACATGACTCCCAGGGGTGTAAATCTCCCTGGCAAGTGGGACATGACTCCTGGAGATGAGCCTGGACCCAGCATCGTGGGACTAAGAAAGTCTTCCTGACCAAAAGGGGGAAGAAAAATGAGACAAAATAAAGTTTCAGTGGCTGAGAGATTTCAGATGGAGTCGAGAAGTCATTCTGGAGGCTATTCTTGTGCATTATATAGATATCCCTTTTTCAGTTTTAGTGCATTGGAATCTCTAAAAGGAAATACCTGAAACTGTTGAACTGCAACCCAGTACCCTTGATTCTTGAAGACGATTGTATAACTATGTAACTTACATGGCGTGACCGTTTGATTGTGAAAACCTTGTGGCTCACACTCCCTTTATCCAGTGTATGGGCAGATGAGTAGAAAAATGGAAACAAAAATTAAATGAATAATAGGATGGGATGGGAGGGGGTGGGATGTTTCGGATATTCTTCTTTACTTGTATTTTATCCTTGTTTTTTGGAGTAATGAAAATGCTCAAAAATTGATTGTAGTGATAAATGCACAACTATATGATAGTACTGTGAACAACTGATTGTACACTGTAGGGTATGTGACTATATCTCAATAAAAATGAATTTTAAAAAGTGGAAAAAAGAGCAAAAGCAAAATTTTCATCATAATTTTTTAAATCTTCTTTTGTTCAAAAAAGTATTTTAAAACTCATGCTTTAAGGAGGGAGGGGTGAGATGGCAGCATAGAGAGGTGTGGAATTAAGTTAGTTCCCTGGAGCAACTAATAAACAACCAGGAACAACTACCAAATAATCTGGAACAACTGCTGGGGACAACTGTGACTGTCCACACATCGTACACCAATATGGATTGAGTGGAATGGCTGAGATTGCAGCATAAAATCTGTAAGTAAAAACTGTGAACATGCACCGGGATCCCCCTTCCCCCACAGCAGGCTGAGCTGCAGGACCTCACTGTGGGAGAAAGCAGCATTCTTGGAACAAGCAAATATAGCTCAGCCCAGCTCCAACTGGGGTTTTAATTAACAAATGTGGATGCTGAATACATGCTACAAACATAGACAAACCCCTAACAAGCAGCAAAGTACCCTGAGGTCACCCCCAGTGGAAAGGAGGGAGGGCTGATGGAAAAAAAAAAAAAAAGGGAAAATACAGATGCTTTAAGAGACTGACCTTAGAGAACCAGAAAACACCTATACGCTGGGAAAGACAGCCCAGAAGACCAGGTGCTCTATAAGACCAGTGGGCAAAATTGGGGGGCCATGGACTGGCTCTGAAAGGGGGCTCTCTTTCCCCTTTTCTCTCTTTCAACCTGAGTGGCTCAGTGGAGAGAGCCTCAGCCATTTTCAGTTCACAGCACTCTGACCCAAACAGGGGAGGAGTTAACAGAGACAGAGAGACAAAGCAGCTATTCAGATGCAGAAGATAATTTCCTAGGGGGTATATCTTCCCTAAGAGGACAGAGGTGGTGCCCAGCTCTAGGACCAGCCTGCCTTTTCAGAACTCAGACCCCATGGCCTGGGGGAAAACAGTCAAAGCAGAAACAAACTAAGCTAAGAATTAAAGAGGCCACACCTCCTTAAACCAGTCGGGAGTGACAGGCTGACAGGCACCACCTGCTGGACATGTTAGGAAAAACACAGCAGCTAGAGGTCTCACAGGAAAGTCTGTCAATCTTCTAAGACACACCCTTCAGGAAACTTGACTCTGAATATAGTTCTACTCTGAGACCTGAACCTGGTCTGGTCTGGGAAAATCTGATTGGGGTAACCAAGGAAACCAGATGCCTAGAAAACAGAATACTACAAATTACATTAGGAAAAACAAAGATATGGCCCAGTCAAAGGAACAAACTTACACCTCAATCAAGATAGAGTTGAGATATTGTTTCACTTTAATGAAACAATCAAAGATTTTCAAAGAAATATGCTAAATCATATCAAACACCAACTCAATGAGTTCAGGGAAGATATGGAAAAAGAGATGAAGTATATAAAGAAAACACTTGGTGAATATAAGGTAGAAATAGAAAGTTTGAAAAAGCTACTAGCAGAATCTATGGAAATGAAAGGCACAACACAAGAGATGAAAGACACAATGGAAACATACAATAGCAGAGTTCAAGAGGCAGAAGGAAACACTCAGAAACTGGAGAACAAGACACCTGAAATCCTGCACACAAAAGAACAGACAGGGAAAGAATGGAAAAATATGAGCAACGTCTCAGGGAATTGAATGACAACATGAAGCACATGAATGTACATGTCATGGGTGTCCCAAAAGGAGAAGAGAAGGGAAATGGGGCAGAAGTAATAATAAAGGAATAATCAATAAAAATTTCCCATCTCTTAGGAAGACATAAAATTACAGATCCAAGAAGCGCAGCATATCCCAAACAGAATAGATCTGAATAGGCCTATGCCAAGACACTTAATAATCAGATTATCAAACATCAAAGACAAAGAGAGAATCCTGAAAGCAGCAAGAGAAAAGTGATCCATCACATACAAAGGAAGCTTGATAAGACTATGTGCAGATTTCTCAATAGAAACCATGGAGGCAAGAAGGAAGTGGGGTGATATATTTAAGATAATGAAAGAGAAAAACCACCAACCAAGAATGCTATATCTGGCAAAACTATCCTTCAAATGTGAAGGAGAGTTTAAAATACAAACATTATAACTCCTCACTAATATGGACTAACTACAATGTGTAAACTCTGAGAATTGAATCTTAGAGCATAGCTTATCAGGGTATGCTTACTGTAATGGTTCCTAGATTGTAAGCTCTTACAGCAGTCACCTGTATTCCTGAGTTGTAATGCCTATCTCCAAATTCTGAGATGCTAAGGTCTTTATGCATAACCTGGCTGGTCTCTGGAAATTTGGGTATCTGTGTGACACCTGAAACTCAGAGCTAGAGCTCAGCAGCTATGAATGTCAGTATTACTGCATACAGCAACTGTTTAAAGAGCTGAAAAAGAATCCAGACTTCAATTAGAGATATGAATGAAGCAGATCTGGTTGGGACTAAAGCAAATCAGGCAAAAGGACGATACTGACTGTGTTTTAAAACTTCAACTTCTATGTGAGACCAAGGGAAGAGATGTTTATTTGGTGCAGAATATATATTTTCTGCAACACACTAAATAATTAACTTGTACTGTCAGTTTATTCAAATGCCATAATTATATGGAATCTTGAATAGGAAGTGAGATCTGGTAGGTTTGCACAGGTTCATGTGAAATAGTGATACATCCCAAAGTAATTTGGGCAGAGAATAAAAATATATTTGCAGGGCCTCCCAAAGGAGATGGAGGAAAATGCAGATATGTTGGACATCCCCACCTGGGTTATTACTGACATTCTCAGAAACATTGAGGACTAACAATTTAGTAGGCCGAGCCCTCAATCTTGGGGCTTGTCCTTATGAACCTTGTTACTGCAAAGGAGAGACTAAGCCTACTTATAATTGTGTGTAAGAGTCTCCCCCAAAGAACCTCTTTGTGGCTCAGGTGTGGCCCTCTCTCTCTCTCTAAGCCCACTTGGCAGGTGAACTCACTGCCCTCCCTGCTACATAGGACATGACTCCCCAGGGTGTAAATCTCCCTGGTAACACAGGACATGACTTCCAGGGATGAGCCTGGAGCCAGCATCGTGGGACTGAGAAAATCTTCTTGACCAAAAGGGGGAAGTGAAATGAAACAAAATAAAGTTTAGGTGGCTGAGAGGTCTCAAACATAGTCGAGCGGTCACTCTGGAGGGCATTCTTATGTGCTATATAGATATCCCTTTTTAGGTTTCAGTGTATTAGAATAGCTAGAAGAAAATACCTGAAACTATTGAAATGCAACCCAGTAGCCCTGATTCTTGAAGACAATTGTATAACTATGTAGCTTTCATGGTGTAACTGTGTGATGGCGAAAACCTTGTGGCTCACACTCCCTCTATCCAGGTTATGGATGGATGAGTAGAAAAATGGGGACAAAAACTAATGAAAAATAGGATGGGATGGAATGATTTCAGTGTTCTTTTTTACTTTTATTTTTTATTCTTATTTTCATTCTTTTTGGAGTAATGGAAATGTTCAAAAATTGATTGTGGTGATGAATGCACAACTATATGATGGAACTGACAGCTGATTGTATACCATGGATGATTGTATGGTATGTGAATGTATTTCAATAAAACTCAATTTAAAAAAATAGCCTCCTGTTCACCCCACTGGTGAAGGAGGGATTCCTGCATGCATGGATGGGATGGCTGAATATATGGCCTTCACTGGACAGATGTGATCAATAGCAATTTGTCAGTCACATATACTCAAAGCCTGGGAGAGGAGAACACTGCACACTGTGGAGAGACACTCAGGAGCTGCGCTTTGGAACAGAGTGAACAACCAGAGTCTGTGGGAGACAGTCTTTGTAGTATCAAGAGGGTAAAGTGTCCCCTGGTTTCTGTGGATGTGATTGGCTTGTTTGAATAATTCCACGGGCTGGCAGGGAATGAAAGCCAATACCCAAGGATAAGCAGGAACTGTCCCTGATCTGTTTGATAAGGAGGATTGTTTCATTAGGGGACCTTATCCACAGGAACAGAATTGGGAAGGGAACTTGTGGTTGAGCTAGATGAGGCCCTCCCAATTTCACTGAATGTCAAGGCAGTACATAATATTAGGCTGTAATTTTAAACCTTATACCACACAAATTTTCTTCTCTCCAGTACTCTGATCTGCAAACTTAGCTACTGCAGTCTCTCCAGACACTCAGCTCCTTGTCCTCAACTCAGGGAGTGCATCAAGCTCCACCTCTGTTCCTCTTCCTTGTACCACAGTCTGGAAACTGTCTCAAGGCAGTAAACTGGGACAACTGTATCACTCACTTCATTTTTTTTCCACCTCTCAGGTATCACCATCTTTTATTGCCTGATGTCTTCAAAAGTGTTGTTCCATATATTTCATCCAGTTTTTTTTTTTTTTTCAGATGTTTCAGGTAAGGGGGTATATCTGGTCCTTGTTACTTCATCTCGGTCAGAAGCTGAAGTCCCAAAAAGTTTCAAACATATATTGTCTACATACTCACAGTCTAAAACTGCAAGGAACTGCAAACAAATCATGAACTGTACTTTGTAGATTTTTTTTTTGGAGTGTTATGCATGTAGGATTACTGAAATAATTTTGCATGTATTGTAGGATTTAGGAAACAACTAAATACATTAATGTTAAGAATGAGGTTTTGCACTATGGGAGAAAGGAGACAGAAATATGGAATGGAAAGAAAATGATGATGAACCTAGGCTTTTTAATGTCTTTTCTCCTCCTATACTGTATATTCCCTTTCAGATCAATACTTTGACTTCTACAAAATCATCTATCTCTGAAGCAGGAGGTAAAACAAAGTGCTGCTGAAGACAAGTAAGAAGGTGAAGATGGGTAGAACCATATGAATTGTTCTAAATTAAAGGAAACCAAAAAAGACATGGCAATTAAATGCAAATTGTGATCCTGGATTGTATCCTGAATTAGAAAAAATAGCATAAAAACATTATTGGGAAGCTAAACCATGGACTATAGTTAATAGTACAATTACTAAAATATGTTTTCATCAATTTTAACAAATATACCACAACAACGCAAGGTATCAACAATAGGATGGTATATGGAAATCCTATAATTTATGCATGATTGTTTTGTAAACCTACAACTTCTCTAATAAAGAAAAAAAAGTGTGTAACTGAAAAAAATATGGGACAACTGGTGAAATTTCAATATGCATTATATATTCAATTACATTGAGTTGGTGTTAAATTTCATGCAGATGATTATTGTACTATGATTTTATGAGAATATCCTTGTTCTTAGAAAATACCCACTGAAGTATTTTGGGGTAAAGAAGTATAATATCTGAAATTATCTCTCAAATGGTTCATGAACAAATTAATAACATGTATAGATAGATAGACAGAGATGATAGGTAAATAGATAATAAACAGAAATAGATGCTGAGTGATAAATCAGTTGTGGCAAAAGGTAAATTGTTTATGACACTGAAGGGTATGGAGGAGTTTCTTGTGCTATTCTTGTTAAGTCTTCTGTTAGAACTATTTCAAAATGAAAAAAATAAGTTATAGTTTGGAATTTTAGAAATTCAGTTAGTATTTCTCCAAATTATTCTAAATTAACAAAGGCTTATAGAAAATAAACAAAAACATTAATGAATAAAATTGCTCTGATGCCTTCCTTAAATTTCCCATTTTAGAAATATAAAATAAGAAGGAGAAGGAAAAATGAGCTCATGATGGAATTAAAATAATTCTGTTATTCATTAACACATTTTCTAAACTGAATACTTTTTATAGCAATACAAAGTTCTGTTTATAATCAAAATACACTTATCTAGGACACAATCTAAAAGTAGCTCAGTTTTATAGAAATAAGCAAATAGTCTTTAATTCAAATCAGCAAGTATATAGTGAAACCTATCAAGTGCAACAGTGCTTTAAGCACCTGGAAAAATGAAAAAAGAGAAACAGAACCTATCCTCAAGAAGTTTATAATTTTATCAAGCTAAGAATTTTTGCATGCATGAATTAAAAAGTAAAATAAGTGGCATATGATTTAGTGACCAAATGTTAAGTATTGATTAGCCTGTCCAACTGAAATATAATGCAAGCCACGTATGTAATTTTAGATTTTCTAGTAGCCAAATTAAAAAAATTAAAGATATCAGGTTAATCTTAGTAATGTTTTATTTTGCCCAATATAACCAAAATACTATCATTTTGACATGTAAGCAATATAAAATTATTGAGATAATTTACATTCTTTTTTATAGTAAATCTCAGAATTCTGTGTCTTTTACACTTACAGCACATCTCAATTCAGACTAGCCACAATTCAAGAACTTAACAGACACATGTGACAAATGGTTACCATTTTGCACAGGGCAGATATAGACAATGATGGGAAAATTTTTCCCATAAAAATAGCACAATGGCAGTGTGTGGATTAGAAACTGCATCCATGTGGTCCTTTTGTAAATTTGATCCAAGTTTCCTCTGGTCTCATCATCCTGTGTACAAAAATGAGTTTCTATTAATGCCATTACTCAGTTGTGGAAGTTTGTTGTTCTCCTTTGCACTTGTGAGACTATGGTCTGTTGCAAAATTCCCTTTCATCATAAGTATTTTTTCAAGAGTCCCCAGAGGTGTCTTGTCCATGTCCAAAACCAATCCTTTCACCAAGTCTGGATGAGAGGTCACTTGAATGGACACACTATCACTGTCAAAAGCTGTGTATTCCAGTACATCCCAGATTTGCAGTTTAAGGCTCAGAAATGGCACTGCATTCCAGTCACAACTCCTGACTGGAATGCAGTGTGCCATTTTCAGCCCAAAAATATAGAAAATGACTCTCTCCCAAATTTTCTCTCTTCATGAAAATAGTTCCTTCATTTCCCACCCAAAGCACCTCTCCCCATGGGGTTCTGGTTTAATGCAAGGTCAGGAAAGAGACAACCCATTGCCCTCCATAGCATCTGTTTCTAGTTCCCAGGTTCCCATGCATAAAACTTCCTCAGACTTCTTGCAGCCCAAAACAAAAGCCCTCGTGCCAATGAACCCATGAAAATCAGGCTCTTCTTTGGACTGTCCTATCAGTTTTCAAAGATCCTAGGTATTCCTCAGCCCTAGCAGTGGACTCTGTCCAGTTTGAAGCTGAGCTCTCTGAGATATAAGGTTTTACATGCAAGTTAACTCAAATGCAGAGTTATTTAGAATTATACCTTACTTTACATAGTAGATGTTTCCCTGAAACATTTATGTAAATTGGAAATGTGTAAATTAATTTTTATTTAAAATGAATTATTAACTGTTAGGTGCACCTGGAAGATCCTCCTCTCATTTTCCAGATGAGAAGAGTGGCCTCTGCAGTATGAACATGCAAGCTTGAGATACCTAGGGACACCTCTATTTTTCCATATAACTGCAGGTCTTCTGTCTTCTGGTTTAGTGGCTTTCCATTATACCAGATGAATAGGGAAATTTGCTATTTTAAAGATTCAAATGGTAAATTATTTAAAAAGAGGGGAATGGGCTCTTGTAGTCTATCATCTAATGGGAAGAAAAAATAAAAAATAAAAAAATCCAGAGACTGAAATCAAGAAGGCTGAATCTAAGCCCCTGTCACAAATTGGCTACACTCTGTGTTTTATATGAGGCACAGAACAGAGTGACTCTGTTTCTGCATTTTTTGTCCTATTCCAGATGCGGTTGAGGACTAACAGAAAAATAATTGATTATTTTCTATGTGTGTTCTAGTATAAAGTATAAAACATGAGCTGTCTTGGCATTTTGAAGTATTTTACATGTATTTTCTTAATATATTTGATGAGTTGTTCTCTCATTCATTCATTCATTCATTCAAGAGGTGCTTATTTAACACCTACTATGTAACAAGGACTAAGCTAGGCACCAGGGATACGAGAGTGAAAAACACATTTTCCCTGCTCTCAGGTTGCTTATGGAGGAACATAAAGACAAGAGAAGCAATTTCAATACTGTTTAACACAGTGTATGTAGCTGAAGAGATACCTAACCTAAAGAAGGCAACCTGGAAACAGTGATACTTGAACTGAGACATTAATTATGGGTAGGAATTAGCTAGAAAAATGGCAAAGGAGGGGGGGAGGTAAATAATATAGAAATGAAGAATGAGTAAAGAAAGTGGATCAGAAGACCAGAGACAAAATCACATATTCAAGGAACTGAAGTTTCAGGGAGAAAGTACCAAGAGATGAGGCAGGTGAGATAAGCTTGAGCCTGATCTGGAAAAGACTTGAAGAATGTTAATGATCTGGACTTTATCCTGAGGGGAATGGAAGATACCCAAGAGGCTGTGAGCAACTTTTGACAAGATCTGATTTGCATTTCAAAAAGATCTATGGCTGCAAAGGCAAAGCAGCAAGGAACAGATTTAGCAGGAAGAAGATGCAGAATTGTCAGGATTTGGTGACTGATTAAAGGTCAAAGTAGGGGAGTATGCTACACTGCATGAGCAAAGCATAGAGGCAGGAATCAGCATGTGAAGCAATGTTTCATCCGCACCTGATTGCCCACTGCCCCAAAAACTGCCATGTTTGACATAGTATGAATGAATGTTTGATAAATGGATGGATGAATACGGATTTGCTGACTAAATGAATTGAATAATTAAAAAGAAGGGAACCAATTGGCTGTGGGATGTCTATCTGTAAGAGCCTGCTTTTTGCAGGGGACCAGAAGTGGAGTCACTGAGAGATTACCAGAAATGGAGAAAAAGTAAGCAGAATCTGTCTTGCTTCTGAACCCAATATAATTTATTTTCTGCAAGTATCTCGGGAGAAAACACTAGGTTCCAGTTTTGTTAATACAATTACTGATGGTCAATTTTCTATAATTAATTTTAATAGAGGATGTAGAAATAAGCACGTAGCCCAGCAAATTCAGGTTACCATTTGATTCTTAGTGTTTAGACTTAGTCAAAGTTTTTAAATGACGCCTTTATGGAAAACAGAAATAGGACTGATAGGACTGTTTGCATGTCTCTCTTTTTAGGACCAAAGCAAGTAATAGGAGGCAGAGGGAGGGGATGGTGGGTCAAGGGTTTGTGTTGGCTTGGAAAGTGTCCAGTGGTGGTGATTTTCTTATTACTTTGTATATTTATATTGTTTGAATCACTTTCTAACGAGCATGTACTACATCTGTATTCCAAACGAAACAAAACTTAGATTTCACACCAAAAGCATGAACAACAAAAAAAAAAAAGAGAGAGAGATAAATGGGACATAATCAAAATTAAAACTTTTGTGCATCAAAGAACTATGTCAAGAAATTATCAAGAAAGTAAAAAGACAACCTACAGAATGGAAGAATATATTTGGAAACTGTATTAGTCAGGGTTCTCTAGGGAAACAGAATCAACAGGAGATATCTGTAAATATTATGAGATTTTATAAAAGTGTCTTATATAACTGTGGGAAGGCACGAGTACAACTTCCATAGGGCAGAATGCAAGCTGGCAATTCTGATGAAAGTGTTCGATGAATTCCCTACAAGAAGCAGGCTGCCTGAAGTAGAGACAAAAATTCTCTTCTGACTGTTGAAGTCACCACTTATCCTTTTAAAGCCTTCTACTGATTGGATGAAATATCTCTCATTGCTGAAGAAACAAAGATATTTGCTTCATGTACAAATATAAACATATTCATAACAAAACAAGGAAGATATATTCATACCATTACAGTCCTCATTTCTGTACCTGGTCACATGGTCATAGTTCATATGTCACTACCATCTTCTACTACCTATTCCATATTCCCTTTACCCTCAGCAAGCACCTCAGCTGGCCATGGTTCTTTGCCTGGTGGGGTGACCCAAAACCATTCCTGAAGTTTCTGGCCATTGGTACTCCTGCCTGGATTGGGTTGTTACAGTTTTCCATTGACTTTAATCACAGGACACGGCAGTATTAAGAGACGCCTTAGGGAATCTCTTAACTCCCACGAAAACTCTTCTTTACCTCCACTGTGTTGTTGCAGTCCTATTTCTCCTTGATACCCAGGGCCAATCACCCCAGCCAGCAGAGTAATCTCCTACTTTGCCTGTTGATTCAGAGGCATAAGGAGCCCAAAAAGGCCAGGTGGCAGTCTTAACTTCCAGTTTAATGGAATTGTTGTAATGTCTCCTGGTGGAAGCACTCCTCCTTTTGGAACCAAGACCTGTAGACCAGCAGAGCTTAAGGTTGCAGAGACAGGAAGAAAAAATGGATCACTAGGGGTAATAGTGAGTGGTACCATTCCTATTTCTACCCCTTGATTCCTGGACCTGTGAATTCTGGCTATGGGAGAAACAGAACCATAGAGTGGACACTGATTCAGGGCATACACAGCCTCCTGGAGAACACTGCCCCAGCCCTGCAAGGTATTGTCAACTGATTGGCACCATAGAGTCTTCAAAAGGCCATTTCACTGTTCTGTTGATCCAGCTGCTTTAGGATGAAGGGAACACGGTAAGACCAGAGAATTCCATGAGCATGTGTCCATTCCCACACTTAATTTGCTGTGAAGCGGGTTCCACAATCAAAAGCAATACTGTCTGGAATGCCGTGATGGTGGATAAGGCATTCTGTAAGTCCACGGATGGCAGTGTTGGCAGAAGCACTGTGTGCAGGAAAGGCAAACTCATATCTGCAGTGTGTGTCTACTCCAGTTAGAACAAATCGCTGTCCCTTCCATGATGGAAGTGGTTCAATATAATCAACCTGCCACCAGGGAGCAGGCTGATCATCTTGGGGACTGAGTGTGGGTCTCTGCTGCTGACAGACTGGGTACTCTTCATTGGCTGTAGCCAGGTCAGCCTTGGTGAGTGTAAGTCCATGTTGCTGAGCCCATGTATAACCTCCATCCCTACTGCCATTACCACTTTGTTCATGAGCACATTGGGCAATGGCAGGAGTGGCTGGGGAAAGAGGCTAACTGGTATCCACAGAACAGGTCATCTTATCCACTTGGTTAGTAAAACCTTCCTCTGCTGAAGTCACTCTCTGGTGAGCATTCACATGGGCCACAAATATCTTCATGTTTTTTGTCCACTCAGAAAGGTTTATCCACATACCTCTTCCCCAGACTCTTTGTTACCAATTTTCCAATTATGTTCCTTCCAAGTCCCTGACCATCCAGCCAAACCATTAGCAATAGCCCATGAATCAGTATACAAACACACCCCTGGCCAGTTCTCCTTCCAAGCAAAATAAACAACCAGGTGTACTGCTCAAAGTTCTGCCCACCAGGAGGATTGCTCCTCACCACTGTCCTTCAGGGACATCCCACAAAAGGGATACAGTGCTGCATCTGTCCACTTTCGGGTGGTACCTGCATATCATGCAGATGAATGTGCAAACCAGACCTGAGTATTCTCTTCCTCAACTGACTGTATGGAACTCCCCAAGATGCCATAGCTCTGCACTGGGAAAGAGAGGGCAATGTGGCAGGAGTGGGGACCATGGGCATTTGGGCCACCTCCTCATGTAACTTACTTGTGCCTTCAGGACCCATTCGAATCCTATCTTGTATACATGACATCCTTTTTATGATGGAGTGCTGCTGTGCATGCCCAAGTTATGGCTTGGAGGGTCAGACAACACCCAGCTCAAGGTAGGCAACTCAGGTTTCATGGTAACTTAGTGGCCTATGGTTATGCATTTGGTCCCTACTAAGGCCCAGCAGCAGGCCAAAAGCTATGTCTCAATAAGAAAGTTATCTGCAAAGGACTGCAAGTCTTTGCTCCAAAATTCTAATGACCTGTGCTGTGATTCTCACATAGGGGCCTACCAAAGATTCCAGACAGCATCTATATTGGCCACTGATAACTTCCAGCACCATTGGATCTGCTGGATCATATGGCCCAAGTGGCAGAGCAGCTTGCACAGCAACCTGGACCTGATCCAGAGCTTCCATTTGTTTTGGTTCCCACTAAAAACTAGCAGCTTTTCCGGTCAGTCAGTAAATGAGCTGGAATAGCACACCCAAAGGAGGAATATGTTGTCTCCAAAATCCAACTAGGCATTGAGACTCTTTTTGGTTGTAGGAGGGGCCAGATGCAACAGCTTTATACTTTACCTTAGGAGGTATATCTCAACATGCCCCACAACATTGGACACCTAGAAATTTCACCAGAAATTTCTGGAAGGCCCCTGTATTTTTGTTGGATTTATCTCCCATCCTCTTACACTCAAATACCTTACCAGTAAGTCTAGAATAGTTGCTACTTCTTGCTCACCAGATCCAATCAACATGATATCATCAATATAATGGACAGCATGATGTCTTGGAGGGAGAAATGATCAAGGTCCCTACCTACAAGATCATGACACAGGCCTAAAGAGTTGATATACCCCTGAGATAGGACACTGAAGGTATACTGCTGCCTTAATAGCTAGAAGCAAACTGTTTCTGGTGGTCCTTACTAACAGCAATTGAGAAAAGAGCATTTGCCAGATCAGTAGCTGCGTACCAGGTACCAGGGGAGGTGTTGACTTGCTCAGGCAATGACACCATATCGGGAACAGCAGCTGCAACTGGAGTCATCACCTGGTTAAGTTTACGATAATCCACTGTCATACTCCAAGATCCATCTGTTTCCTGCACAGGCTAAATAGGAGAGTTGAATGGGGATTTGGTGGGAATCACCACCCCTGCATCCTTCAAGCCCTTAAGAGTGGCATTAATCTCTGCAATCCCTCCAGGAATTGCTTCTGATTTACTATTTTGCTAGGTAGAAGCAGTTCTAGTAGCTTCCACTTGGCCTTTTCTACCATAATAGCCTCACTCCACAAGTCAGTGAACCAATGTGGGTATTTTTCCAGTTTCTGAGTATGTCTATTCCAATTATGCATTCTGGAACTGGGGAAATAACCACAGAATGGGCCCAGGGGCCCAATGGACCTACTGTGAGATGCACCTGGGCTAAACCTCCATTGATTACCTGACCTCCATAAGTCCCTCCTGTGACCGGTGGACCAGAGTGACCTTTTGGGTCTCCTGGAATTAATGTCGCTTCTGAGCCAGTATCTAATAATCCCTGAAATATCTGATCATTTCCTCTTCCCTGGTGCAAAGTTACCCTGGTAAAAGTTCATAAGTCTCCTTGGGAAAGGCTGGAAGGAAAATTAACAATGTAAAATTTTGGCAGTGTAACAGGGTCCTTTCCCAAGGGACCTGGCTTTCCCCTCATTCAAGGGGCTCTGATCTGTAAACTCTCTCAAGTCTGGGTATTGATTAAGGAGTCATGACTCTCTGTTTTTGTAATTCAAGTTAACTTTTGTTTACTTGACCAAGAACTCTTCTGCTTATACAGGTCAAGTAAGAATTTAATAGACTGTTCATCTATTTTTCGTCTAGGTACCCCATGACCTACTAGCCAATGTTGTAGGTCTCTCTGAGTCAGATTATTTTGATTGCTGCTTTGAGTCTGCTGTCCATTATGATGGCAATGCCCATCTTGTCTTTGGCGATTAAGTACTGCCACATGGCTTCTGCCAACTCAGGATTTGATCATCCTCATTGTGTTTAAGGATTCCAGTTCAGTGACAGCAGTTCCCAGAGAATGCAGATTATTATTACAGTAATATCTGACCTACAGAGAAGGACAACCACAGAGCTCTTCAAGGACATGGTATTAGTCTCACAAATTTATTCCTTATACTTCTGGTGAAAGGTGTATCCTCTGGACATTCCTGGCATGGGTGAGCAGGTCTTACATGGTAAATACACTCTAACATTCCAATCTCCCTAAGCCTTCAGATCACCTCATCTACATTATGCCATGGCAGTTCTGGAATTTCTACCTCAGATAATGTCGGCCACCTTTTGATCCATGTTCTAGCCAACCACCCAAATTGTTAAAGCCCTTTCTAACCCCTTGAGCTACAAAATTGAATCCAGAATCTCTGCTTAGTGGGCCCTTATCAATAAATTCAGCCTGACCCAACTTTATAGTCCTTCCACCATTATCCCACACCCTTAATATCCATTCCTGCACATTTCCCCTGATTTCTATCTATAAAAATTGGAAAACTCACGCAGTTCTTTTGGGGTATAGAGTGCCTGCTCATGGGTCATACTTTGTATGTCACCTTTTGGGGCCTGTTGGGACTTTAGTCTAGTTATAAGTTTGGAAGAAAAGAGCGAGGTGGGGGTGGGTCACGAGAAGAATTAGAAGCGTCTTTCAAGCCAATTACCTGAGAACATTCCATTGCAGTTTCATCTGGTGAAACAGGAATAATCTCTCCAGACTGAGGAGTGAGGGCTATTTCCTCAGGGGAGGTGGTTACAGGTTTATCAGGCACTGTAGGGTTAATTTCTTCAGGGGGAGGTTGGATGGCAGATTCCTCAGAGCATACTGGAGGTTGGGTAGCTGTCTCCTTAGGGCAGGCTGGAGGTCAGGTGGTTGTTTCCTCAGGGCAGACATTACAGGTTTATCTGGTAAAAAACAGCAGAATCTAGGGTTTCAATGTCACCACTGCCATCATTATCAACTCATATGTCCTCATTCCAATTTTCAGGATCCCATTCCTTTTCAATCAATGCCCTCTCTTTGAAAGAAGACACCCTGCAAGTTTGGGAATTTAGTCAACGTTGTAACTTGGCCACTTGCACAATGAGACCCTGGGTCTGGTTTTCAAAGATCTCAAGTCAGCAGCTACAGGAAATAAGATTTTCTTTCAGGGCATGCATAGAAACTTTCATCTTTCATGTAGTGCTTAAGTGAAAATTTGAAGTCTTCTATTCATTCTTTTCTTTTATAACTGTATCCAGTGTATTTAGGAGCAACTAGCCAACATCAATATACCCTTTAACTCCACAAAACTCTGTTAAGGTGTCAAAAACACTCTCACCCAGAGCCTTTCCTCTTAAAGGTGTATGGGTAGCAGTATCCAATGGTGATACTTTGTGTATCTCTATTGCCAACTCACACCATGGACTGTCAGTGCCATCCTCATTACTGGAAACAGTCATTAGTGCTTTTGAATATAATCACAGTATAGAACCAATTGCAAAAATCCATTTTTAAGATTCTGTTTCTCAAGAACCACACCCAGTACCAAAGCTGTATTAGTCAGGGTTCTCTAGGGAAACAGAACCATCAGGAGATATCTATAAATATTATGAGATTTTATAAAAGTGTCTTACACAACTGTGGAGAGGCATGAGTCCAAACTCCATAGGGCAGGCTGCAAGCTGGCAACTCTGATGGACGTTTCTGATGAATCCCCTAGGATGGAGTAGAGATTAAAATTCTCTTTTGGCTGCTGAAGTCACCGCTTCTTTTAAAGCCTTCAACTGATTGGATGAAATGTCTCTAACTGCTGAAGAAACTCTCCTTAGTTGATTGTAGATGTAATCAGCCACAAACACAATCAACTTACTGATGATTTAAGTCCATGAAATGTTCTCGCAGTAACAGGCCAGTGCTTCTTTGACCAGACAACTGGGCACCATTACCTGGCCAAATTGACACATGAACCTAACCATTACAGAAACCATATATCTGATAAGGGTTTAATATCCAGAATATATCAGAAATCCTATAACTCAACCACAAAAAGACAACCTAATTTAAAAATGGGAAAAAAGACTTGAATAGACATTTCTCCAAAGATATACAAATGGCTAATAAACACATAAAAAGATGCTCAGCATCATTAGCCATCAGGTAAATGCAAACCAAAACCACAATGAGATACCATTTCACAGTTACTGCAATGGCTAATATTAAAAAACAGAATATAGCAAGGTTGGAAAGGATATGGAGATATGGGAATCTTCATGCATTGTTGGTGGGAATGCAAAATAGTGTAGCCACTCTAGAAACAGTTTGGTGGTTCCTCAAAAAATTAAGTATAGAATTATATGACCCAGCAATCCCACTTCTGAGTATACACCCAAAAGAATTGAAAGCAGGGACTCAAACATGTATTTGCAAACTAAAGTTCATAGGGGCATTGTTCAGAGTTGCCAAACAGTGGAAGAAACTCAAGTTTCCATCAAAGGAAGAAAAGATAAACAAAACGTGATGTATACATACAGTGGAAAATTCCTTAGAAGGAATGAAGTTCTGATGCATGCTACAACATGGATGAATCTTGAAGACATCACGTTGAGTGAATTAAGCCAGACACAAAAGGACAAATATAATATAACCTCAATTACATGAAATAAGCAGAATATGCAAATTCATGAAGTCATAAACTAGAATACAGGCCATCAGGGGCTAGGGACAGGTGGGAAATGGGGAGTTAATGCTAATTGGTATGGAGTTTCTGTTTGTGTTGCTGGAAAAGTTTTGGCTACAGATGATGGTGATAGAGGCACAACTTTGTGAATGTAATTATCACCACTGATTTGTATATTTGAAAATGGGTAAAATGGCAAATTTTAGTTTGTATATGTTACCATAAGAAAAATCATAGGTCTGTACAATGCAGCGAACCCTAATGAAAACTATGAGTTATAGTTAACAGTATAATTACAACAATATTGTTACATCAATTGTAACAAAGGTATCACATTAATGCAAAATGTTAATAGGGAAAACTGTGTGAGAGGAGGGTTTATGGGAACTCTATATGGAAACTCTACTTTTTACAAGATTTTTCTGTAAACTTAAAACAGCTCTAATTACAAAAGGGAGAGAAAACACAATGGGGCAACAGAAATTAAATGCTTATAATAAAAAGAAACAGAACTCATAGCCTAAAAACTTACAATTTAGGTTTAAATCCACTTATGGGATTTTTGCTATTATTTTATAAAATACGCTTTTTTTTAAAAATATTTTGTGATAATCTTTTAAGGAAGCTGTATTAGTCAGAGTTCTCCAGGGAAACAGAACCAATAGGAGATCTCTGTAAATATGAAATTTTATAAAAGTGTCTCACACAACTATGGGGATGAACAAGTTCAAATTCCATACAGCAGGCTAGAAGCTGGCAACTCCAATAAAGGTTTTCGATGAATTACCCAGGAGAAGCTGGGTTGTTGAAGGAGAGATGAAAATTCTCTTTTCTGAGTGCTGAATTCATCACCTCTCCTTTTAAAGACTTCAACTGATCGAATTAAATGTCTCTCACTGCAGAAGACACACCCCTTGGTTGGTTATAGATGTAATCAGCCATAGACGCAATAAACTTACTGATGATTTAAGTCCACAAAATGTCCTCACAGTAAGTTAGGCTAGTGCTTGTTTGACCAGACAATTAAGTATCATCACCTGATCAAGGTGACACATGAATCTAACCATTACAGTCCACCACTTGTCAACTTGGCAACTATACACATTACCTTAAACCATATTTGATCTCTAAATAAAAAGCAATAACAGACATATTTTTAAACCGAACAATATTCAGCTGTCCTGTGTACAACAAGAAATGCACTAAACCTCTCCAGAATAGGTTACAAGTTCTCATATAATATTCCCTCTTAAACTTGGTATCCTTTAACATAAATACCACAACATGAACAATACAACTTATGTCCTATGGTATGGGGATAAGCTAGAGAAGACAACAAAGATAAATTTCATCAATGGCCACACAGCAAAGGATAATCTTTATGTAGATGTACTGAGGAAAGACATACTAGTTATGGAGGGATCCCTAACACCATCAACTGGTTATTTTACCACCAATCACAAACACAGATCAACAAGGAGCCTCATCTCTTATTATAAAGGCCTATTTATATTTGTACATCTATATGTACATGTGCATATATAGCAATGGTTCTCAACTGGGGTGATTTTGTCCCTTGGGGGACATTTGACAATGGCTGGGGACATTTTTGGTTGTCAAAGCTGGGGGGGGTGTGCCAGTTTGAATGTATTAGGTCCCCCCAAATGCCATTATCTTTGATGTAATCTTGTGTGGGCAGACCTATCAGTGTTAATTAGATTGTAATTCTTTGAGTGTTTCCATGGAGATGTGCCCCACCCAACTGTGGGTGATGACTCTGATTGGATAATTTCCATGGAGTTGTTGGCCCACCCATTCAGTGTGGGTCTGAATTAAATTACTGGAGCACTATATAAGATCAGACAGAAGGAGCAAGCTACTACAGTCAAGAGGGACACTTTGAAGAAAGCACAGGAGCTGCAGATGAGAGACAGTTTGAAGACGGCTGTTGAAAGCAGACTCTTGCTCCAGAGAAGCTAAGAGAGGACAAACAACCCAAGAGCAACTGAGAGTGACATTTTTGAGGGACTGCAGCCTAGAGAGGAACATCCTGGGAGGAAGCCATTTTGAAACCAGAACTTTGGAGCAGATGCCAGCCACATGCCTTCCCAGCTAACAGAGGTTTTCCGGACACCACTGGCCATCCTCCAGTGAAGGTACGCGATTGTTGCTGCGTTACCTTGGACACTTTATGGCCTTAAGACTAACTGTGTAACCAAATAAACCCCATTTAATAAAAGCCAATCTATCTCTGGTGTTTTGCATTCTGGCAGCATTAGCAAACTAGAATGGGGGTACTACAGGCATCTAGTGGATAGAGGCCAGGGATTCTGCTAAACATCCAACATCACAAAACAAAATATTATCCAGCTCAAAATATTAATAGTGATGAGGTACAGAACCCCTGATATATAAGAATCAAAATTTATATACAGGCAGTCCTCACTTTACATGGTACCATATTAGCTGAGATTTGATCTCAGTGGAGAATGAAGACATGGTTCCAATTTGCATGAACTTCAGTTAACATGATACAATGCAAAGCAAGGACTGCCTTTATTTAGTTGTCAGTTAAAGTTGAACTATCCATGATATAATAGAGAAAAAGAAAAATTTCAGAGATAGATCTTCTCTTTAGCCTACTGTTCCCAAGGCAAAGTATTCATATTCCTGAAACTTCTTTCCAAAATCTATGTGTTCCTCATCATCTTTTTCTATTAATTCAACTACCATTATCATTTTCTCTTCCTTCTCGTGAAGCTCCCATATCCAATAAATTCTCAAATCCTGTCAACTCTATTCTTACTATATTTACCACATCCATCTCCTCATTCATATTCTCAGTGAAACATCCCTAAGCCATATCTTCCTTTTTCCTCTCCAGACTACCATAATAGTTTCATAACTAAAGAAAGAATATCCATTGTATAATCCATTTTAAACAATTTAATAAATAAAATGTATTTACTAATAAATTACTTTTCTTAAAGCACAACTCTGATCATGTAAATTTCTCATAATTCCTTGATCAAAACCCTCTAATACTTCCGCATTGTCTACTGAATAAGCTGATCCTATTGCACTCCTCTAGTGTCATTTCTCAACACTCCTACATGATTAAGGTTCCGCCTGAGCAGGATTACTATACTTCATTACACGGTCACACCCTTCTCTTTCCAATCCACATGCCTTTCCCCATACTGCTTACTCACCCTGAAACTTTGCCCCTGACTCATCCTATTCATCCTGTTACCTGTTTTTCAAGGACATCAAACTTTAATGTTGGCTTTTCTACAAGGTCTTCCTTGGTTTCCTAGAGGGACAGGGAACTTTCAAGAGACTTTTTGTTTTTTAAATCTCACTTACAGGTAATGATTCCTAAATGCCCATCCACAAACATACTGTCAGTGACAAAAGTTTTCTCCTGCCCATGATAAACTGAGATGAAGAATAACAATGTAGTGAACTTTTTAAAAGGTAAATTTATTCAGTATAAGCAATTGTCTTTTATTTTGATAATCTATCCTAATTTTTAGAATTAAAATACACTATCCCTCAATGAAATTTTGGTAAAAGAAATAATGGCTAAAATCCTTACCTTAGCATAAATAAGAGCTGTTAAACTTATGTTTGTCATATCAATTTTCAAGGGAAATTTTATTCATCTGTGAAATCCCAAAGTCTGTATTTCGTACTTTATCTTATATTACTAGGTGTTCAAGTTGTTTTCTTCCTTTTTTAAAATCACTTTCTGTTATGGACCTGAGACAGCTCTTATTACTCCATGAGATTATTTGCAATGGTACTATATAAAGTATAAAGCAGACAGATGTTTGCATCTCATAATCTCTCACATTTGACGGTTAACTGAGGTGGACATTGTGAAGTGTCGCCCAGATCTCCCTTCCAGGAGTACTCGTTACCTCAGCTGCTGGGAGTACTGTTGACAGATAGGCTTCAGTTGCCAGTTCCTTCAGGGACTGCCCGGACTATAGAGAGCCACTTCACCTAAACGCATGGCACTTCCTTGACAGCTCACATCCAGTGACTAACTGATACTATTTTTAGAACTCTCTGAGGGAATAGAGCTAGAAAGGTTCCAGAGGTTTTCATGGGATCAGCCAAAACTGTTGCTGGGTCTGCATCACAGTTATATTTCTCCTTCTGCCTACTCCTGCTTCTTTCCCTTCCATTCAACAGATATAGATCCCCTGAATAGTCCTATAAACTCTGGAACATTAATCGTGGACATTCTTATAAACTCCTAAACAGTAACTGCATTTCAGAGTTGACTCTCTATAAAATCCAACCTGCTTCATTAACTCTTTGAAACCCAAAACTATATTCTTTATCTCTGTATCCTCCCAAGAGCCTGTTTCTTGAACATAGTAGATAACTTGAAGCAACAAGAAAGGTTAATTAAGGTAGACCCTCTTGCTTGAACTTATAATTCTCCCTAAGAGGGGAAAAAAAAAAAGATTAAACAGATACAGGTAATAAACTCATTTTTTTTGCTGTTACAACATCATAAAAATTCTACTTCAGCATTAGTAGAGTTTTAGAAGCTGACATGAGAAATAAAATTCAAAATGTCAAAATTGCATGTCATCCACTTAGAAAGGTTCATAGATCTCTGAAAACAAAACTCTAGCACACAAAAAGGAAATTATTAGAAGGATGGGTGACTCATACAAACCTTACACAGGACAGAAATGAGGGAAAACTGGGGAACACGGCAAAAGGTAATGGACAATCTCCCTAGTGAGCCACCATCAGAATGAATCAGCTCCTTTTCTGGTTCTGGGGGTACTCCTCTTAAAAATCAAACTCCAGGGAAGAATTGTTTGATTGGCCTGGTTTGGGTCACTTGCCCACCCTGTAGTAAAAAGATGACAGCACACCTGGATGGACAGTTCTACCAGCACTATATGCAAAAGGAGAAGATGTAGCTCCTCAAATGACAACTGAAGTGCTAGTACTAAAATAAGGATGTGTGCTTATGTACAGTACACACTGATGAATCTTTCTGCCTTATACAGGTCTTACCAGATAACATAAGCAAAGAACATCCTGAAATTCTTGGCCCCAATATGAATTAAGCATGTACTGTAGCAGTCATTATCCAATAAATGCAGCCAAAATGCCCTATAGTTTCACATATGCAGAGATGCTAAATAAATGAAAATATAAGACCTACCTCATCTAAAGCATATCTATGAAAGTAAAGTGAGGGCAGGTTGCTTGAATTATTGAGATCATTGCACAAATTGTCGTGGTTTTTTTTTTTGGTAACAGAAATTTGATAATTAATGCTATTTATTTTTACTATAATGATGTAGTATTTACATCATATATGATTTTGGATGGATTAAGTGGCTGACTAACATGATATTGCTTATTTTCTTATTCTTCTAAAGTTAACCTTAAACTTACATGCCTTGTCCTTTTTTACTGAATTTATTTACATACCCTTGTGGTAGGGTTGCCAGATAAAATATAGTTCAAATTTAACTGGGCATCCTACTTTTCTCCCCTAAATTTGGCAATCCTACTTTATGGTGTACACCTGATGCTTTTGCCTATCATTCTCTCTACTGCTGGTGATCACATCCCTCATTTCCTTCAAAAAACTACCTTTCCCACTATTAGTACATGTGTTATGGGTGGAACTGACCCCACAGGTGCATAACCAAACTTTACAAATTGGAACACCAAAAACACCATGCCACAGTGACTGGTTTAATAATGGGCCCATGACCCAGATCAAGACAATGAGAGCCAGACCTAATACTTTTACTCTAGATGTGAGAAAAAGGGAGTTTTCTCATACTGTGAAGCTGGTAAGTTATAATTTCTCAACCTTTAGGGGGCCAGCATATGGAGAGGGCCTGTCCAAGAATCATAGCAAATAAATCGTAAAGATGGAGAATGAAAGGTGGAGTTCTAACAGCATCATTGAGCCCTAGATCCAGCTAAGCCTAATGAAGTCCACCTTGGACTTTTCAGTTATGAGAGCCAATAGATCCAATTCACTTTTTTTATATATATATATAAACTACTTGCACTTAGATTTCTGCCACCTGCAGTTAAAAGTTCCTTCTACCAAAAGAAAATTTAGGCAGAAAAGGCATATACAATAAAATTAATAAATAGGAAATCAGAACCAAGTAAAGGAGGATGAAATAAATAAATAAACCAATCCTAAAAGTTATCATAGTTCAATGACTCCAATGTATATGTACACTAGTGATAGTTTATGAGATGATTTATGTAGTACATAAATAACAATTCTTAATAGTTTAATATTTATTTTAATGTGAATTAAAAGTATAGCTAGCAATCAAATACAAGTGTTCTTTAAATTACATACGATAAGGTAAAAAAAAATATTAAAATTAGAATTTAAATTATTGTTCTGGAAGTATATGGCAAACATCGTGAAAGTAAAATGTCTGAAATTTTAAAAGCATTCATGTAGTTAATGTGATTAAGCATCAAATTATGCTCTGAGTATCCTAGCAGCAGGGGTAGGGAGGGTGGGAGAAGAAATACGTTATTTTAAAGCTATCATCAGAGAACAGGAATAGTGTCAATGCTTCTGGAAAGCCTATTCTCTGCAACTAAATTTCAAAAGAAATTTCTCATGTAGTTCTTTTATAGAGAGACTAATTTATATTACTTAGCGAAAATATTCTCAACAATAGTTTTATAGCCAATATAAAAGTTAATTCATATTTTTTTCATTTAACAATCTTCTATAACGTCAAGAGTTTAAAAAATTTAACAGTGCATTTAGTTCTATGAGAGGCCAAGTTAATGTGGTACAACCATGCAGCCTTCCAGGGATCTAATTTAATCCAAAAATAAAACTTAGGTTATGTAGGGATTTGGATGGGGAGCATTTTCATTGAAAACTTCCCTAAATCCCATGTTTCTTACTGTTTCGTGAGTAGCTGAATAGCAAACTATTAGGATTTATACTGTTTGTCCTGGTTTTAGCATACTAGTGTTCTATATTGCTTGAGGACAGATTCATATGCTTTCAAAATCAAGAAAACAAAAAGACAACTATTATTGACTACCAAAGGAAAAGGCTCTTTGCAATTCAAAGAGTTCTATAACACCCACAATTAGAAGCCTTCTCATAATAGGTAAGGCATAAACATAATTTCCCTCAGAACAGAATATAAATTTAGCTATCCACTTTAGTAAGCCTTTTCAATTAGAAGTTATAAGAATAGAAGTTGGAGAGTATAAAACTAAGAATCTAAATTTGAAGAAAGAACAAGCAATCTAATGAACAAAAGCAAGAGGCAAATGAGAGAAAGATCAGAAAGAGTTGGCACTGTAAAGCATATGTTTTGGAAAGAAATTAAAATAGCTTAAGGAAGAGAAAAATGAAATAAGTTAAACCTATGATAGGAACATATCCACAAAATAAACCCCCTTGGGACAATGTCTTGCTATATTAAGGAAAAGGAAGAGTATATTGTTTGCTATTTTTAGGTATAAAACAGTTTTAGTCATAGCCTTGGTTTAGATAAATACTTCTAAAGACTAAGAGAAAGAAAGTTCCTGCACTGTTTTGGTAGTAAGCTAGTTGAAGAAATGCTGGCTACAGAAAAATGGCTACAAAAACAGTTATTCCTTTAAGTCTTAGTTCCTGATAATTTTGAACATTCGAAAGTTATTTTTTTCTTTTCTTTGTATAGATATTTGCCTCATAAAGGATTAATTTTTGAAAAGACAATTTTTTTCATTAGCAGCTAATACTACTTCTAAGAAAACTGAAAGAGGAATTAGGGACAAATTATTAGAGTAAGAGACCATGAGACGTACCTTTCTCATCACACTTTACATAGAACTCGGATATTCAATACTGTCGTATATGTCAAGAGCAGTGACTTCCCCACCATATTAATGATTGCATTTTAAATCCTTGACTTGCAAAAATTCCTAACAAATAGTTAATTGTATACTGTCAATTTCTCTCTTTACCTTTATTGACAAAGCCCCTCTTCCCAGTCCCTACCCAAACTTGCTAAGAAAACAAGAAGATTGTTCTATACAGATAATACCTTCTCTTGGCCAGCACCATTCTTCACTCTCAGAGTGACAATTCATTTATCACTTATAGTTTTGTTAATCAAAAGAAATAAACACAAAAACTTCCAGAAATATATGTGTGTATATATAAATATATTCATTTTTTCCTTGAGAAGCTGACAATTTTTTATTTATATTTTGAACAGTGAATAAAATGTTCAAAATAAGTAGCTTCTAAGCCCTTAGTGTTGTGTATTTTGCACAGAAAGATATTTAGACAGAACTTTTTAATATAATATCATGTAATTCCTGGGCAATCCAGTACTACCATTGACTATATTTCTAGCATTAATAGTCATTGCCATTTTTAAAATAAAATTTTGTTTACTTTGCTTATGAGTTTTTTATGTATCAGGAGTGCAAATGAAAGGAAAAAGGATTGGATAGGAAGCTGGTACCTGGCAAAAGATCTTCCAATGAAGGTTAGGAGAATTTCTGAAAGAACTTTCCTGGCTGTGGAAGGTTACTTGGCATTTATACCCAAATGGGTGAGAACAGAAGTCTCAGCCATTATTCAAATATTTAGCATCGAGAGATATAAAAAAAAAAATTTTTTTTTTTTAATCAGAAAAGGAGATAGAAAGCTTTAAGGAATCTGGAGTAGTAGATCCCTAAATAATCCTTCCTTTATCTATCCCTCCCTCTGTTTTAGCTTCTTCCATTGTTAACCAACAAATACTTATGAGAATCTGTGTTAGGCCGTGGGGGATCACATACATAGAAAAATATATGGAAACATATACATGTAAAAACACAGGATCCATTCCCTTATAATCTAAGGAGGAAACAAAAAAGTACAAGTAAGTTTAATTCATTTAAACCATAATGGAATCACACACAAGTTGCAATGCAGGCACAGAGGAACAAGGGGCAACTCACCTGAGAAATTCAGAAATGGCTTTACTTGACCTGATTACTTAAGGAAAAGCTTACCAGACAGACAAAATTAGGGAGACAGGAAAGAAGACATTCCAAGCCAAGGGAATATGGTATGAGAAAATGTGACTAAGTAACTACAAGTACTGATGGATCCTAGAGTTTGAGGGGCCAGAGGTAGGGAGTAGGAGAGGAGTTACCAGAGAATGAGGCTGAATAGGTGGGAAAGGATAGATTTTGAAAGGCTTTATATATAAAGTTAAAGAGTTTAAGTCTTATCCAGTCCCTACACAAACTTGCCAGTAAGGAATGAGGAGTCTCAGAAGAATTTTTTTAGTAGGGAAGGTAACATGATCAGATTCTCATTTGCATGGTGGCAAAAATGTACAAAATGAATTGGGGCAGTGAGACTAAAAACAGGGAGACTAGTATGGAGGTCAAGGATGGCCTGATTTAGGGCACAGGCAGGAAAGATGAAAAATAATATAATAAAGACCAAAGAAGAGAGACAAAATAATAGAACTCTGGATGGCATCCATGTTTAAGACACAGAGCCCGTAAAAAAAACTTAGAGTGAGTGGTGATACAGGTCAGAAAGATAAACACCATAATGGTTGATTGATAGTGGAGAGCCTGCAAAGGAAAAAAAAAAAAAAGTTAAATGTTAAATGTTAGATGTCACATAACTAAGGTTTAAATATGTTTTCAGGGATTTAGTAGTTACTAAGTCATTGGTGACCTTAGTCATTGAAATGTTGAAGAAGGAAACAAGCTTACATTGATGAGTAAAAGGAAAAGGAAAAATGGAGATGATAAGTGTAGACTATTCGTCTTAGAAGCTTGGTTGTGAAGAGATACAAGTTAGTAGCTAAACAATCAAGCTAAACAGTCAGTTAAACAGGCAAGAGATATTTGAGCATATTTATATTTTTATTGGAAAAAGCCAATGGAGAAGGAAAGATTAAAAAACATAGGAAAGATGGCGAGTAATTGATGAGGAAAGTTTACAGAGAAATATAAAGTATACAAAGGCAGAAACTATTTGGGGAAAGGCAAAGAGCATAGAGATGCCAGACCTAATGGGTACCTGAGTTACTTTCATTGTTACTTGAAGAATTCCAAGGGCTGTCACATGAACTCCATGTGAGGAGAGTGCTAACTATGGTAGGATAGAGAAGTCTGTGACTGTGTGGGAACTATCTGGAAATCAATTCACCACTGTGAATGAATGGAATTGGTGGTAAATGCAGCTTCAGGTACTATGTTGGTTTGGATCTATTATGTCCCCCAGAAAAGCCATGTTCTTTAATGCAATCTTGTGGGGGCAGACCTATTGTGAGTGGGATCTTTTGATTAGGTTGTTTCCATGGAGATGTGACCCACCCAACTGTGGGTGACCCTTTTGATCAGATCATTTCTATGGAGGTGTGATCCCTGCCCATTCAAAGTGGGTCTTGATTAGTTTACTGAAGTCCTTAAGAGAGCTCAGGGACTGACACAGGCCCAGATGCTTGGAAATGCAGACAGAAAGACATTTGGAGATGCTAAGCTGAGATGAAGCCCAGAGTTTGCCCCAGAGAAGCTAAGAGAGGAACCCCAGATGCTTAGAAAGGAATGCGCTGGAAGAGCAAGCAAGGATGCACAGGAGCTGCGAGAGAGAAGCTAAGAGAGACAGAAGCCCAGAGACATTTTGAAGAAAGCTATTTTGAAACCAGAACCCAGGAGCTAAGGACCAGCAAACACTAGCCACGGGCCTTCCAAGCTGTCAGAGACCAGATATCACTGGCCTTTCTTCAGTGACAGTATCCTCATGTTGATGCCTTAGTTTGGACACTCTTATGGCCTTAGAACTGTAAATTTGTAACCTAATAAATTCCTTTTATAAAAGCCAATCTATTTCTGGTATTTTGCATAATGGCAGCTTTAGCAGACCAGAACAGGTATTATGGAAAAATTCTGGTTCAGAAGGTACACCCTACTATCTAGAGAGACAACAATCCAGAAAAGTGGACACTAAGAGAATTTAAAATAAAATAACAGGATGCTTAGAGTGAGGGCATAGAGGAGGTGGAATTACTTGGAAATCTAGGAAATCATCATCAGAGAGCCCTATAACTTGCAGAAGAAATCTATTCTCTTAGACCAATATTCAATAGAGGCAAAACTCTGTAGAAATATTAGCAAATGATATTCAACAATATATAAAAAGGATAATGAATCATGATCAAGTGGAGTTTATCCCAGGAATGCAAGGCTATTTCAACATTCAAAAAATCAGTGTAATTTACCGTATAACACGCTAAAAAGTAGAAACCATATGATCATATTTAACATATACAGAAATAGCATCTGACAAATTTTATCATCCATTCATGAGGAAAAACTCCCAGAAAACTGGAGAAAAAAGAGAATTTCCTCAATCTGATAAAGGACATCTAATATCATACTTAATGAGCAAAACTTATAGAAGCAGAAAACAGGAAAAAATTAAAGAAAATCAATCAACACAAAGATGGTTTCTTAAAAGGGTCAATGAATTAATGGTAAAAAATTGTTATTCCTAAAATTTTGTTAAGAAAACACCTTTTAATGCACACTATGTGACTGAATATATTCAATAATTTCAAAAACTTGGTTTATGACTATTTGATACATGATCCAAAGGTCTAGTTATAAGCTCAGTTTATGTTTATACTATGACTTATTTTAACAGCCACAGCTGAAAGACACTTTATAAAAGATATATAGATACAAATGGAAGTACCCCATTAGTTGTGCTTTAATGAATTCCATACACCTTTAATGAATTTGTCAAAATTTTGATATAAATTTCTTACAAACTAACTAAGAAGTGTTTCATTTCCATATTTTCCCCTGAATATAAACCTCACTAAAATATTTTATTTGGAAAAATTTTTCAAAGGCTAGAAGATTCTGTTTCAAAGTTTTTAAGTTCAGAAATACAAGTTTTTACAGGTAACATATTTTATCATTTTGGACCTCAAAATCACATAATGACGGATTCATTCCCATATAGTCATTTCAAAATATTCTTTGGATAAGTTTCTTTTGAAAAGCAGTGACTTTCTCAATTATGGTTAAAAATCACCTTTACCTTGAAGGGACATATTAGATGTGTGTCTCTTTTCTTCCTCCTTCAAAAACATCTTCTTGACAGCTATTTGTTGTCATACGAAAGATCAACACACTTGGAATATTTGTCTGTTTTGAAAAAAAAGTGACTCAACTTACAAGTTAACGTTACAAAAGAATACGATTCAAAATTTACAAGAAGGTAACTAGTGAATTTTTTTGTAATAAATGATCTTCATGATAATTTCCTATATCATTAAAAACTATCTAAAATACTATAATCCGTAAATCATTAGTTTAGCAATCCAGGATCAAATTGGCTTCTGGCTATCTCAGTCCTACAAATGCTAAAGATAGTTTCTTTCAGAATTGTCACAGAATGTCCCTGAGTGTCATGCTGTGCTCTGAGGTTGGAATTTATAAACTAGAGTTTGTCATTCTTACTGGTTAATGTATCCAATACCATCTCACAGTCTTTGAATTCCTCATACCTTTATTATTTGATGGCCAAAAAATCCATGCTCTTCCTTAGAGCAAGGGTCAGCAAACTTTTTCTGTAAAGGGTCACACAGTAAATATTTTGAGCTTTTAGGTCATACAGTCTCTATCACAACTACTCATCTCTACAGTTGTGGCACAGAAGCAATTATAGATGATACAGAAAACAGTGAGTATGCCTGTGTTCCAATAAAACTTTATTTATAAAAATAGGCAACAGGTCAGATTGCGTCCTTGTTGTAGTTTGCCAACCCCTGCCCTAAATACTTGTTCTCAGTAGGTACTAGATTCTAATAACTAGAGGCAATAATATACTTCTGTTTCTCTGCTAGTTTTCTATCTTGGAATATGAATGAGTTTCACTACCTCCTGCCTCATCACAGGCAGAGAACCAATTCTAAATAACTCAATTTCTGTGAATAACTGTTGCTGATGACCACCTTCATTGTACACATTTCAGGTTCACAGTGCAAACAATAGAAACCGACCCTGGCTAACTAAGTCAAAAGGGAATTTATTTAAGGATATTGTGGGACTCATAAGCCAGTTCATTTCTCACGGATAGGTCAGTTTGTTAGACCACCTTCCTTTTCTACTTGATATCATATTAGTTCACTGCAGTAAATAACATAATGCTGACATGACCTGAAGAGCAGGAATTGCAAGTAGCCTAACTGAACTTGTCAAATAAATGAATGCCAGGGGAGTTAAACATAATCAAATACCTCAGGGAAGTTTCTGGGGGTCTAGTGTTCAGAGGCATGTAAAAATACATCCTTCAAAATGAAGGGCATGTTGTTATTTCTTCCGCGGCTTTTCAGTAAGAAGGCGGCTTGGTGGGCCTCTTTGGATGGTTATGGCAATAGTCATAATTGGATGCCTTGTTTCAACCTATTTATGCAATGATCACAAAATTGCTACCTTGGAGCGGATCAGAGACCAAAGAAGTCTCTGCAGAAAGCTCAGACTGAGGCCATTGTCCCTTATGATACAGCAAATATAATAGTGCATGGAGAGTCTGAGGAAGATTAGGTTGTTGTATGGACCTACATTAAAACAGGAAATTGTGACAGGAAGATACATTCTCCCTATGTGTATCAGAACATTATAATGTAATACATATAAATATGGCCAAGTAATTTGAACTAATATTCTTGAAAACCTTTTATTTGGGAGATCCTTGAGCTTTAGTTCCATTTAGTAGTAATAGCTATCATTTGCTGAGCAACTATTAAGTTACAGGAGGCTTTGTAGAAGGTCTTATTACATACATTATTTCAATTTTACTGCCTACATAACCCCATGAGATAGGTATTATCTTCATTTTACAGAAACTGAGGCTCAGTGAAGTTGAGTAATTTGACCACTGTAGAACTGGTCTTTTAACCAAGGTCTCTGTAATGTCCATGTTCTTTCCATTATATTATGCTGCCTTTCAATGAAATTTAATCAATAGCTGTTCATGTGTAACAGCCCAAATATATCCTCATGTTTTGTTATACTTTTTTGTATTTTCTGATTTTAGGCACAGGCAAATGAAGAGGTTGAACTTCATAATTGTTATGATCCTCTTTGGCTCTAAAGCACTGATTCTAAATTAAGCTATTGAATTGAATGACTCCCAAACAAGGAATAAGGAACTTATTCTAACATGACCACTGACTCTGGTTAAATCATTTGACTCATTTGACTCAGTGTTTTTCCTCATTGAAAAAAAAAAAAAAAAAAAAGCTAACAATGTTAACTTCTAGCCATGGAGAACTGAGAATCATGCTGATTGATTTAACAATTAACAATTATCAAGTATTATATACCAACAAAATAAGGGAGTGAATCATGACAGATTTAAGAAATAGAGGATCCAACACAGAAAAGATGTGAAGAGTAATCCCAGGATAGAAGCAAAAGAAAATTCCAGATAATAGCTATGTAGCCAAAAGAGCAACAGTCCAGATTAATATAGGATAATGTAGGGCTCTGTGAATGTATCTCATAGATTCAAAATACGTGTGAAAACAGTATGTGGAAGGGTTTTATAGTTCTATTAAAGAAACATAAAAGGAATAGAAAAAAATTAAACAAAAGGTATACTGAGAAAAATATTGAGGGTAAAATTAAACAAAAATACACTGGCACAAGAATGTAAATAGAAGCATTGTGCATTACTTGACTTCTTAGGGATAATACACATTATTCTGTGTGATAATGATTTAAACACAAATTGTGTTGTAACTCTATTGGGGAAGGAGAAACAGAGGAGTGATAGTTTAAGAGAGACAAATCTTTACCATTTAAAATAAGAAGTTAACTGATAATGCTTTAAATTGATAAATCAACAGATAGCAGCTTATCATGTTATTTAGAAATATATATGTTCAAAGAGTTCAAAGTAGATGTCTGGGGATAGATGGGGGTAGAGAAGAAGTAAGCCTGGAGCTTGTGGTTTTTGTTCTTGATGTTGTCGCTGTTATAAGCTTTGAATATTATTTGATTTATTAAATTATACATAGGTATTACTTTTATAAAAAGAAAAATTGATTTAAAGAATTTATATGGTAAAGGAGGCCATATCTTTAATACTTTCAGCAAGGCAACGGGGACATGTGGTATCTTTAAATCATCCTAAGTATGCAGGCTGCCTACCTGTCTATAATGTAGATTGACTTTGAGCTTAATAAAGAGGCCAGTTTTTCTTCTCTCATCTGGAATACTTAAACTGAGAGGCACTGAATATTCATTAAAGTTAAACAGCAGTAGCCAGAATACCAGTAAGCAGCATCCTGGGAACTATAAGATACTTAGCTTTAAATCGTTTAATAAAGGTAGGTTTTAGGCATATGGAGACTAGGCCATATAGTGATAGTGACTATCAATGGTTGCGATGGTTTGGAGCTTTATGGATCCCAGAAGATCATCTGCTCAAAGCTAATCTATTCCTGTGGGTGTAGACCTATTGTGGGTCGGACTTTTGATTAGGTTATTTCAGTTGAGGCATGTTCCAGGTGAGTCTTAATCCTCTTACTGGAGTCCTTTATAAGAGGATGAAATTCAGAGAGAAAAACAAAGAAGCTGAGAGAGAAAGACACAGAAGCTGAGAGAGAAAGCCACCGAAATAAGGAGGAAGCCACTAAAGAAAGAGGCCAAAAGAAAGGAAACCCAGAAGAGAAAGGAGAGATCAGCAGACATCACCATGTGCCTTGCCATCTGACAGAGGAGCCCAGTATTGCGAGTTGCCAGTCTTTGGGGAGAAAGCATTGCCTGCTGATGCCTTGACTTGGACATTTTCACGGCCTCAGAACTGTAAGCTTATAAACTAATAAATCCCCATTGTTAAAAGCCATCCCCTTGTAGCTGTATTGCATTTTGGCAGCTTTAGTGAACTAAAACACTGGTTAATTAATTAGCCAGAATAAGAATTCAATTTTCCACTAGCATAAATAAGACATCAGAATAGGCTGCAAGTTATTTATTCCTAAAAATACAAGCGCCAAAGGAGCTTGTACTCAAAATGAGTTTAAAAGAGAGAGGGAGAAAACAACGGACAGTTTGCTAGCTTATTTTTCAAGATTTTAGTTGAGAAAAAGAAGGTATTCAACATTTAACTTGGAAGAACATGTATTAGGACAAATTCTCTTAAGCACTGCTGTATACAACATTTATATAAAAATGTGCAGATATTTTACAACATAAGCCTTTTAAATCTATGACACCTGAAGGCTGCATGGGAGAAGTGGCATTCATCAGCCCTGCAGTAACCAGGTTTGTTGCTATTCTATGTCTATAATCTAGTTCTGCCATAGTTAAGCAGCACATCAGTACCAACAATTATGGCTACAATTGCTGCTGAATGCCAAAGATCCCTGTGCGCGCTACCTCTACATTCCCCCAAACTGAAGGCTGTCACTATATTTTAAATCATTAACATTAGCAAGAGGAACAAGGTGTTTCAGAGGACTTGAAACAGTACATAAACAATGACATTTGTAGAGAAGAAAAATGGCTAACAAGGGCCCAGAACAAGAGAAAATTGTGAAGTATGATAACAGCAGGGAAGGCATCTAAAATATGGCTTCATTCCCAGAAGTAAGCTACCCTAATGCTTTATTTTAAAATGAAGGCTTTACCTTAAAGGATCATAGTAAAGAGAGAAAGAAGAAAATAAAAGTACTGGAACAGATTCTAGTTAGTCAAAGAAAGTCAAATGGAAGAAATTAAACTTAAGAATTGCCTTATTCTTATAGTTACAGACACTGTAATACTGCATATATAAACAAAATCCCTATAGTCTTCTTAGCTTATGAACTTAAAGATTATTCAGTTAAAGGGAAGTAGAAAACTTCTTATTTTCTGGATCAAATCCAATCTTTCAAACTGGGTAAAAAAGAATTTGAGATAAGAAAATAACTTTACAAAGAAAACAGAAGAGAAGGATGTTGTGTTCTGCCAAATAGAGGATATGCTATCAAGAATGAAAGGAAGAAAGGACTTGCTAAAACTTTTGAAACAAATACAGCCAGTACTGCTTGGTCTCAGGATGAATGAGGAAAAAAATAGAATCCTTTATGCATGGTAAGGGGGGGAAAAACATACTGCTTGTTCACGTGCTTGAAAGAGCAAGGAAGCCATATTTCCAAGGTAATGTTCATGCTTACATTTTTCACATTTTAAGAACAACATCAAGGAGTTGGAATAAATACAGAAGAAGGCAAATGTAACAAGGGAGTAGAAAATGAGAACTTAAATTGCAATTTTATGGACAAAGTACTCTATTTAAAGCTTTGAGGAAAAATTAAAGAAATGGTTTGTATTTTAGTTTCCTGGGCTGCTCAAGCAAATACCATGAAATGGGTCAGGTTAAACAATGGGAATGCATTAGCTTATAGTTTTGAGGTTAAAAGAAAGTCCAACAAGGCATCATCAAGCTGATGCTTTTTCCCCAAAGATTGGGGCTTTCTGGGGCTGGCTTTGGCGATTCTTGGTCCTTAGCTTGTCACGTGGCAATGCACATGGCAGCCTCTCCAGTCTCTTCTGGGGGTCCTTGATTTCAGCTTCTTACTTCCTGTGGCATTATCTCTCTGTCTGAGTTTCAATTGGCTTATAAAGGACTCTAGTATTAGGATTAAGACCCATCCTGATTAAGGTGGACCGCACCTTAACTGAAGTAACCTCATCAAAAGGTCCTACTCACAATGGGTTCACACCTACAGGAATGGATTGAATTTAAGAACATGTTTTTCTGGGGTACATACAGCTTCAGAACACCACAGTTTAGACTTGAGATAAGTCTATGGTGATTATAATTTTTAATCTTCATTTCTATAGAAAACAGAACAAGGGTAAATGGTCATAAAATTGCACTTAGAAATAGACATTTAAAATTTCCTGAAAGAAAAAAATGATTAAAATAATGGTTTAGGCTAACAAGACATTGTGAAATTATTGGAACCCAATAGTTCTCAGCATGGGATAGTTTCTTCTTCATCTCATAGCTACACCATCCATTCAGCTATCCTGCTACAGCTTAGATTTTCCACAACTGTCCCCAACCTCTCTCACTTTCCTGTCTTCAAAATAGTTTGGTGCCCTACAAGTTCTAAAAGCTGGCATTTCTAGCTTAAGGATTTCTATCATTTAATTTCTATCAATTATACATCAATATGATTCCATCTCTGAATTTAGAGTTTAAAAATTTTTGTTATACTGGGATTTTATATATATATATATATCCTATTTGGCATAATATATAGCCAAATCAGAAATTCTACTAACAGAGTTATGGCCCAAATTAACCACCATATTTTTGGTGAAATAGTTGGAGTTCTAAATTTGAAGGAGGACACTTTTCAAAGAATCAGGCTTACATAGAACATAGGAAAAAAAAAAAAAAAAAAAGACACATTTTAGTGCAACTCTTGATCCCTTACCTAAGGGAAAGAAAACAGAGCAGACCAAAAGCAATGACTGTCAATAAGAGACAACTAATATTTGAGTAACCACTATGTATCAGGTACTTTACATATGCCATCTTGGTAAATTTTACAATTTTGAAGTAGGTGTAATAATCCCTATTATATTGCACCTTTATGAACTACAAATTGTTTTCATTTTACAGATGAGGAAACATCAGAGAATGAAGCCCTTACTTTTGTTACTATTCTAGTTTGCAGGTTTGAAAACATTAGGATTCTGATACCTATTATTTCTCAAGAGTTTGTAATGCTTTCTGCTATCTGTCATTGTGCTTTCAACTTACAGGAACTGCACTTTTCATAGGAGACAAATTGATTTAGCTTCTAGGATTATTTTTAGATCTTTAATTCAGAAGCAACTCCAGGTTTACGTTTCTACTGCTTTTCTAAAAAAGCTAATTATTTTATAAATGGTGCTTTTGGTTTTTGTAAAACTCCTTCTCTCCATAACGTTATCAATCAAGTTAAATTTTGAAATATCGTATTTTAGGTGAGGACTCCCAAAACTCTATGTTTTCATTTTATTTTGCAGATTTATTCTTGCTTAGCCAATTTCATTAAGGGCAGCTTTAATTTGAAATTTTCATAACTTTTCAAAATGCATTGAAAGTACTTTGTCAACGTTTAGTATAAAAGAGATTTGTATTGGAAACTATCAGATTTTAGAAATGACTAGTTTTACCAAATTTTAATTGTTTTGATTGATCTGATACATGAAATTCTGTAAAATGAAATTGAGGAGTTAGTGAGCGTGATGGTAAAGTTTACGCAATAAATGCTTATTTGTATAATGTGAAGAACAGTCAAATGAGTATTTTATGATTCACTACAGTTGGTATTATTTATCGTCTCCAAAATTTCGTTTTACAAACCAGTTGTCTGGTATTTCATTTACTGACCAAATGGGGTTATCTTAGGTAACTCAATATTCTGAGACATACAACCTAAAAATAAAAAAATAAAAAATTCTTGAGATTTACTTCTAAGGATTAAACCTGATATCGTATTTTCCTGTGTGACATTCCAAAACGGATACATTTATTTTGAATCAAAAGAAAACAGGTCTTTGGCGTTTGAGAGAAAAAAATTATATTGAGCTTAAACAAAAGGTGTATTTTCCAATTTACATGACAGGGAAAAAGTGTTCAGTGTTCAAGGCCCTTAAAAAAAAAAAACCTGAATTTAAGTGTTATTTATATATTTAACCCACATGAAACGCCAAGCCACGGGTAGAAATCTTTCCTAAGTGCGTTTGGTTTTTTTAACAGCCATCACCGGATCTCTCTTTCACAATCCTAGGAGAGGCCTGTTTGTTCCTCCACTCCCACTGTCGAAGTTGGGACAAAGGTTTTGAAACCCCAAGCACCTGAGGCTGTGACCCAAACCGGCGAGGACCAGAGGGGAGCGTGTCTCTTCTCCCCAACTTTCCGTCTCCGGATTTCAGATCTTTTTGACAAGCGATGTGAGCGTTCTGCTTCCAGGCTTCAGAAAAAAGAGCCATTCAGAAGCGTGTGACCTCGGTCCTCACGGACGTTCACGTAAAGGTGTGCGCCCGCATAAAGGAGACCGGGCGACTCGGCCGCCGAGGCTAGCGTCTATCTTCTATTTTTAAGCAGCCACTAGGCCTCGCAGCCCACAAATCTGAACCGGAACCTACGCCAGACCCTCAGCCCCTCGCCAGACCGCGAAGCCTGTGCCTCGGCCGGAAGGAGGCGGGGCTTCGGACCGGCGCGGCGAGGTCCGCCACGGCTAAGGGGTTCCTCCCGCGTTTCCGGCTCACCCCCGTCTCTTGGGTCCTGTGGTCTCGCCCGTACCCGCTGCCATGTTGGATTGTGCGGCTACCGCCGCCGCCGCCGCCGCCGCCGCCGCCGCCGCAGCCGAGGGAGCGTTGGAGGAGGAGTTGAGAGTTTAGCGCAGGAGCAGGACTGAGAACACAAGGCGCCTCCGGCCCGAGCCTAGCCGGACAGGATCTCGGAGCTTCCCTTTCTCAGCGCGGCTTAAAGGCGGCCCGCCGTCTCATCCTTCTTTCCTTGGCCTCCTCCTCCTTCCCGCTCCGGAGAATCTGCGAGATGCTGCGCCTCTGATTCCCCTCCTCCCGCCTCTGTCACCGAGAGGGGGAACGAGCGCTCGCCCACTTGCTGGAGAAGACGGCCCTGGTTTACCAGCTCCGCCGGCGAAACCATGAGCTCCGGCCAACAGCAACCGCCGCGGAGGGTCACCAACGTGGGGTCCTTGCTGCTCACCCCGCAAGAGAACGAGTCCCTCTTCACCTTCCTCGGCAAGAAATGTGTGGTCAGTGGCCGAGACCTGCGTCGCTAACCCCGTTGTTATCTCCCGGGCCCGGTCTTGAGGGCCAGGAAGGGGGAAATGGGAGCGGGGAAGGAGGCGGGAGAGGCGCGGGGAGGATCCAGCTGCCGGCCTGGCCTCCCTCCCTGGCGTGGGCTGTGGACGCCGGGGAGGCAGGACGCCGCTTCTCTAAGCTGCCAGGGCGCAGGGGAGTGTCACCTCCGCAGGCCTGCCCTGGAGCCTTACCGGGACGGCCCCCCATCCGCGCCCTTGCTGCTGGTTCAAACTGCTCTCCGGCCACAAGGGAATTTTGTTGCTTGAGCCTCATGACCCCAGAAACCGGCTCCTTCTCTGGCTTCACCTCCTCGATCTGAGGGCCTTTTTCACAATGCCAGTGGTCTGAAGAGTGGCTAGGTCGGGAAATAAAGCCCAAATATGAATGAAGCGGACCTGAAGGTGGTTTTTAACCCCTCTGTAGGGTCTTAGGAGGGAATGAAGTCTAACGTAGGTTCCTGGGCCTTCTTCGGTTCAGAAAACGAGGTCAGGAAATGTTACTGCTTCCACTTGCGGAGAAACAGAGTTTATTTCCCCAGCAATTTCACCCAGGCCCGCTTTCTACTCTGTTCCTCGCTGATTTTTTTTTTTTTTTTTTTTTTTCTATTTTTAAAATTTGCATTAGTGGGAGGGGGTGCTTCTCTTCCGCAACCATTCTCAGGGAAATAGCAATCTCGGTAGTAGTTGGCCTTTGGGCCTGAGAATAATTCTTAGATTCCGGGTGTGTGGAGGATTTCAACCCCAGATGGTTGGTTGGGAGCAAGCAGTTCTGTTGTGGGATGGGGAATGTGTGTTGTTGACGGAAGCATTCATTACATTGGCTGCTGGCAATTTTGGAGGTGGGAAGGTTCTGCTCCGTGGTGTAGGCCTTGTCAGGCTGCATCTTACTGCGGTGGCTTGCTTGACCTGTGGTTGAGCTTGTTGAAACGCTGTCTGAATCCCTCTTCCTTGCTTATGAGCACCAGCAGATTATGTGCCACTGGGACCCAGGGAATTACCTAAGGCAATTTCAACAGGGATGTACCGTTTTATAACCTTCTTTAGTAAAGTTAAATATGTCAAACCAGACTACACCTATTTGTTTAAGAAGATTAGACAATTTCTGAAAGTTAATGGATTAATTGTTAACTTCACAGGAGGCAACCCTTTGTATCCTGTGCCATCCAGTTGGAGATTGAATCATTACATTCAATTTCAGATGTTTTTCAATGTTTCATAAATTAATCTTTAAGAACATAATTTAGGTTTACTTATCAGAAGTATGAAACAAGAGGTAGACATAAAATCGGAATTTTGGGAAACAACTTTGAAGATAATCAAGTCCTCCCCTTCACATTCACTTTTTAAACAAATGAGAAAACTGATCCAGTGTGCCCGAAGTCACACAGCCATTTAGTAATGTAACCTGAACTAGAAAACCAGGACTCGTAATGCCTCGTCTGTTGTATTTTCCACTATCATGTTGTTTTAGAAGGTATGTTCTTAGTTGTTAACTGATTTTTTTCTAAAAGTGGTATTAAAGGAATAATCACTTCATTTTTTTCCATCAACAATGTGATTAAAATGTAAGGTTCTCAGCAGCTAATTTATGCATATTTTCAAGTTAGGAAAATTTCTAGCACTTTGAATGTTTACATTCTCTGCAAATGAATAAAAATAATTTGAATTTTGCTGGCTTATTACATTTGCTATGTAATGTGTATCAAAAAGGAAGTAGCCGTATTATGTTTTACATACCAGACATACTAACTTTAGGCAGGAAGGCCATTACATTTTTACAGAAGTGCACTGACTAATTGTTCTGAGCTTTCTAGTAGTGTTCACTAGTTTCAAAAAATGACACATGGAAGAATGCTGTGATAAAGAAAGCATTGCTCACTGGTTAGTTTAAGTGGACTGGCTAATAAGCTACTGAATTAAGATTGCCAAATGCTCAGTTTCTTTATGTCATCTATTATTAATGAAGGCACTTTAACTTTTGAATTTTTTCTCATTTAAAACCACACTGTTACAGTTTCCTGCTTTTGTAGGATGAAATTGTTGCAAAGATTATCTTTAATATTTGAAGTCCCCAGTTAATAGAGAGTGGAGTAAGAATATTTTAATTTTTGGGGATAATCCTTTTTTCTTTGCGCTTTATGCAGCAATTGTTAGTTTAAAACAATACTGAAATATATTGTCTCAATAAATCAAGCATTAAGATTTTTTTTCTGCTCCCCACTTTGTTTTTTAATGCAATTTTATTGAGATATATCCACATAAAGTACAATCCTCCAAATTGTACAGTTGTTCATAGTATCATCATATAGTTGTGCATTCATCACCACAGTCTTTGAACATTTTCATTACTCCAAAAAATAAAATAAAAATTAAAATAAAAAACATCCAAAACATTCCATTCCCCTCCCCCCCACATTGTTCATGTACTTATTTACTTTTTAAATGTTCATTCATTATTTTTTTTAACTTCATCAAAATATTTAAAAACAAACAATAAAAAAACATTTCAAACAAAACCAAAACAAAGGAATAAGAAAAAGCAAATAACCTAAAATAACCACATTGCTTCCAACATGTTCCTACCATACCTCGAGAAAATTAACAAACCATAACCAAACAAAGGAATAAGAAAAACAAATAACCTAAAATAACTACATTGCTTCCAGTGAGTTCCCGCCCTAGCCCAAGAAAATAAACAAACTATAACCAAACAAAGGAATAAGAAATACAAATAACCTAAAATAACTACATTTCTGCGAACTTGTTCCTACCATACCTCCCAAAGATTAACAAACCGTCGTGGTTCCTGCACATTCCCATAACACTAAGTTTACCCTCCTTAATTTATCTGTTCTTGTTAGATTATTGTTCCCCCTACACTATTTGCTGTCTGTCACTAGGTCCCCTACATTCTACAATTTAAAACATTTATTTTACATTTTTCACAGAGTTCACATTAGTGGTTATGTACAATATCTCTCTTTTTGTGCATGGCTTATTTTCACTCAGCATTATATCTTCAAGGTTCATCCATGTTGTTATATGTTTCGTGACCTTGTTCCTTCTTGCTGCGGCATAGTATTCCATTGTGTGTATATACCACATTTTGTTATCCACTCATCTGTTGAAGGACATTTGGATTGTTTCCATCTCTTGACAACTGTGAGTAATGCTGCTATGAACATCAGTGTGCAGATACCTGTTCATGTCACTGCTTTCAGATCTTCCGGGTATATACCGAGAAGTGCAATTGCTGGATCGAAGGGTAACTCTATATCTAGTTTTCTAAGGAACCACCAGCTTGTCTTCCAGAGTGGCTGTACCATTATACAGTCCCATCAACAATGAATAAGAGTCCCAGTTTCTCCACATCCTCTCCAGCATTTGTAGTTTCCTGTTTGTTTAATGGCAGCCAGTCTAATTGGTGAGAGATGATATCTCATTGTGGTCTTAATTTGCATCTCCCTAATAGCTAGTGAAGATGAACATTTTTGTGTGTGTTTCTTGGCCATTTGCATTTCCTCTTCAGAGAACTGTCTTTTCATGTCTTTTGCCCATTTTATAATTGGGCAGTCTGTACTATCATCGTTGCGTTGTAGAATTTCTTTATATATGCAAGATATCAGTCTTTTGTCAGATCCATGGTTTCCAAATATTTTTTCCCAATGAGTTGGCTGCTGCTTCATCTTTTTGACAAATTCCTTTGAGGTGCAGAGGCTTTTAAGTTTGAGGAGTTCCCATTTATCTATTTTTTCTTTTGTTGCTTGTGCTTTGGGAGTAAGGTCTAAGAAGTGACCTCCTAATACAAGGTCTTGAAGTTGTTTCCCTACATTATCTTCTACGAGTTTTATGGTACTGTCTCCTGTATTGAGGTCTTTAATCCATTTTGAGTTAATTTTTGTTGATCTTCTCAAAGAACCAACTTTTTCTTTTATTTATTCCCTCTGTTCTTTGTTCTCTGTGTCATTTATTTCTGCTTTAATCCCTGTTATTTTTCTTCTTCTTTGTTTAGGATTAGTTGGCGCTTCATTTTCTAGCTTCTTCAGTTCCATTAGTTCTTTGATTTTAGTTCTTTCTTCCTTTCTAATGTGTGTGTTTAGAGCTATAAATTTCCCCCTCAATACTGCCTTTGCTGCATCCCGTAGGTTTTGATGTATTGTGCTCTTATTTTCATTCATCTCAAGATATTTAGCAATTTCTCTTGCTATTTCTTCTTTAATCCTCTGATTCTTTAGGAATGTGTTGTTTAACCCGCAGATGTGTATGAATGTTCTAAATCTTGGATGGTTATGACTTCTAACTGTATTCCATTGTTTCCAGAGAATGTGCTTTGAATAATTACAATCTTTTTTAATTTATTGAGGCTTTTTTTATGGCCTAGCATATGATATATTCTGGAGAAAGTTCCATGAGCACTAGAGAAGAATGGATATCCTGGTGATTTTGGATGTAATGTTCTATATATATTTCTGTTAAGTCAAATCCATTTATCAGATTGTCTGGGTTTTCAATTTCCTTATTGATCCTCTGGTTGATTTATCTACAGAAGAGAGTGATGTATTGACGTCTCCCACAATTATTGTGGAAATATCCATTGCTTCCTTCAATTTTGCCAGTGTTTGTCTCATGTACTTTGTTGTAGCTTGATTGGGTGCATAGACATTTATGATTGCTATTTCTTCTTGCTAAATTGTCCCTTTCATTGATATATAGTGTCCTCCTTTGTCTCTTATAACATCCTTGCATTTATCTGAGATTAATGTGTTACTCCTGCTTTCTTTTGGCTGTAGCTTGCATGGAATATTTTTTTCCATCCTTTCAGTTTGAATTTCTTTGTGTCTCTGGGTCTGAGATGAGTGTCTTGTAAACAACATATTGATGGTTCATATTTTTTAATCCATTCTGCTCATCTACCTCTTTTAATTAAGGAGTTTAATCCATTCACATTCACTGTTATTACTGTGTAGGCATTTCTTGAGTCAGCCATCATATCCTTTTGTTTTTATTTGTCAGATATATTTTTTCCCTCTCCCTCTTTATTTCCTTTAACGTACCATTATGTGCTGGTTTGGATGTATTATGACCCCCATAACACTGTGGTCTTTGATCCAGTCTTGTGGGGGCAGATGTATTAGTGTTGATTAGGTTGGAATCCTTTGATTGAGTGTTTCTGTGGAGATGTGACTCAATCAACTGTGAGCAAGACCTTTTGATTGGGTAATTTTCCATGGAGGTATTACGCCACCATTCAGGGTGGGTCTTAATTGAATCACTGGAGTCCTACAAAAGTGTTCACAGACAGAAGGATGAGCTGCAGCTTACACAGACATTTTGAAGATGACCATTGGAAGCTGATGCTGACATTTCAGAGAACACCATTTTGAAATGCGCCCTGGGAGCAAGGAGACACTAGCCATGTGCCTTTCCAGCTAACAGAGGTGTTCCGGATACTAACAGCCTTTCTCCATTGACAGTACCTTACCTTGGACACTCTGTGGCCAAATAAACCCCCTTTATAAAAGCCAATCCATTTCTGGTATTTAGCATAACTGCATCATTAGCAAACCAGAACACCTTAGTTTGGAACACTAAAACTAAACTAAAACTCTTTAGTTTAAAGAACTAAAACTCTTTAGTTCTGAGCCCTTCTCCATACCTCTCTCCTTTCTTTTTTTCTCTGCCAGTAAGTCTCCCTTTAGTAACTCTTGCAGGGCAGGTTTCGTTTTAGCAAATTCTCTCAGCATTTGTTTGTCTGTGAAGACTTAAGCTCTCCCTCAAATTTGAAGGAGAGCTTTACTGGATAAAGAATTCTTGGTTGGCAATTTTTCTCTTTCAGAATATTAAGTATTTTATGCTACTGCTTTCTCGCCTCCCTGGTGGCCACTATTTAGTCTTATGTTGTTTGCCTTGTATGTGGTGAATTGTTTCTCTCTTGCTTCTTTAGAACTTGCTCTTTGTCTTCAGCATTTGCCAATCTGATCAGAATATGTCTTGGAGTGGGTTTTTTGGATTTGTTCCGTTTGGAGTTCATTGGGCGTCTATGATTTGTGAGTTTATGTCATTTAGAAGGGTTGGGAAGTTTTCCCCGACAATGTCTGAATACTCTTCCTAGACCTTTACCTCTCTCTTTCCCTTCTGGAACACCGAAGATTCTTATATTTGTGTGTTTCATGTTGTCCATCATATCCCTGAGATCCATTTCAAATTTTCTGATTTTGTTCTCCATTCATTATTTTGTACTTTTACTGTCTAGAACATTTTCTTCAAGTTCGCTTACTCATTCTTTGAGTTCATATAATCTGCTGCTATGTGTTTCTAGGATCTTTTTAATTTGATCAGTAGTTTTTTTTTAATTTCCTTAAGCTCATCTTTTTTTATTTACTCTTGTAAATTCTTCTTTATTCTCTTCTAGGGTCTTCTTGATGTCCTTTATATCTTGAGCCATGATCTTGTTGTTTGTGATTACTTCTTTGATTAATTGTTCCAACTTATGTGTCTCCTCTGGTTTTTTGATTTGGGCATTTGGGTTATCCGTATCTTCTGGTTTCTTCACATGCTTTAAAATTTTCTGTTGCTTTTGGCCTCTTGGCATTTGATTATCTTGATAGGGTTCTTTTAGGATATGCAGACTTATTTGAACAATTATCTATAATTTGACAGAGCTACACCTTGGTGGAATGCATGTTCTCTGATCTACCGCAGATGGCACCCTCGAGCTACCTATTACCCTCAAGCCAGTTCTCCCCAACTTCATCTGTGCAGCGAGTGGGTGTCCAAACTTTGTGGAGGTCCAATCAGTGTACCAATTTTCCGTGTGCAGTTGGGACCACCAGCCCTGAGGGTGGAGATAGTGTGCCCTCTGCAGAACTCCCAGCCATTCCCAGAGTCTTAAAACTGCTGCATGAGTCCATCCCTTCAGCTCAGATTCCCCTCACTCTCACTGCCACAGGCCCACAAGTCCCTGGGATTGATATAGAGCTCTTGGCACTTCCGTGTGGGACCCCACCTCTAAGCTGTGCACTCCGTGGCCCTCCATGGAGGAAGACTGTGCAACATCACAGGTGAATGGAATCCTCAAGGAAAGCTCTCTGCTGCAGCACTGCAAAAGGGCATTTTCCAGCCCTCTGAAAAGCTGGCTGTTTGGGACGTGGTAACGTCCCACTTCCGCGGTCCTCTTCTTGCTGCAGCAGCCTGTTCTTGGCTCCGGGACAGTTAGCTGCAGGTGTGCAAAAGACTATCATCTATGCCAGATACTGAGGTGGGTGCCCAGGGCATGGAAAGTACTCCCCACAGCGCTCAACTGCATGACTCTTGCTGCCGGATCTGCAGCCCCTTTCTGGGTTTTTAAACTAACCTGCCTCCAGACGCTGACCCGAGGTTTCTCCCCACTGTTGCACGGCTGCCATTTCCCTAGCAGCCTCGAACACTCATTTGATTCCAAATGCAGACTCTCAGTTTCACCAAATGCACAGTCATTGTGGATGTAGTGGACCTTGTCCAGCCGGTAGAACCCTAGAACTGCTATTCTAGAGCACTTTCTGTCTTTTATCTAGTGTTTTCCATGGAGAAGTATTTTGCTCTGTCTCTCCTAATCTGCCATCTTGGATCGACATTTTTTTTTAAATTGTGGTAAGGTATGTAAAACATAAAAATTGCTATTTTAATCATTTATAAGTGTGCATAAGTGTGCAATTCATCAACATTAATTACATTTACAGTGTTGTGCTAGCATCATCACAATCCATTACCAAAACTTTTTTAATCATCCAGAACAGAAAACACTCTACCCATTAAGCAATAACTCCCCATTCTCCCTTTACGCGGCCCTTTATAGTGACTTTTTAAAAATTTATTTTTAACTTGACCTGAAAGTTTACTGTAGAAGTCGGTTTCTTTTGAAAGAGTACTCATTAAAGACCTGATAGTTGGAAAAAAAAAGAGGTATAAGAAAGATACCCCAGAGTATAAAATGCTGCTAAAAATGACATGAAGAGGTCAAACTTATGAGCCAAACCCAGAGTAAGTTGGGGACATTGAAATATTTTTCAAGTTTCATTTTAAAGTTAAATTTCTCTCTTAGATTTGGAGAAACTGAAACTATTTAGAGGTGAAGTTATTTATTTACCATACCTGTGGTTCCAGAATAAAAAACTTTAGAATGCACGATTTCCTTCCTGCCATAAAAATATCAGAGGGAAAAAGTACCTAAGAAATTATCGTATTAGTAAAGGAACTGAGTGATTTCTATGCATTGCATAAGCCAGTCAGAAATCTAAATGATTTCCTCAGTTTTTATCAGTGAAATATCATGATCAAATATTTGAGGGTTTAATGAATACATACCATCATACCAATATCTCAGAATACAAGGAAGTGATAAGGAAGATCCATTCCTTACCCTTCAGTTGTTTACTGAATAGCTGGGGAAGACAGAAAGAATGCATGAGAAGATATTGCAGTATAAGGCAGCATATAATACAGACTTGAATAAGAGGAAAGATAGTTATCATTGTGGGATTTGATCCATTCTTGTGAGGCGTGAGCAGGAGGACCTTAAATGGCTTATAGAATTTATGTCAGGAGCAAGAAAGCACCTCTGTGTGAGCAAAAGTTTGGAGTAGAAAATATTCAGGTAGTGTTTGGAGATATTGAATAAAATCAAAATAAAAAGGATAATGAGGGATAATAAATCTTTGGTCTTTGTGCTCAATGGCAGATACTGCCAGTCACTCACAGCCTCTGTTCCTACTGAGTCCGGATTGATTCCAGAAACTTCAGCATATCCTTTCATGCTTGCACTGCTAATAAGTCCACGTTCATAGTAAATGAAATCTAGATGCCATTCCAAGGCTAGATGCTGGAAACATTGTGAGGCAAAAACTGGCAGTATTTGGTTGTCTGTGTGAATTCCAGATTACAGCAGAACCTCCTAGTGGAAATGGCTGAACAGTCAGGATTGTATGACTAGAGCTTTTGGATTAGACACCTGTGAAGGTGTCAGCACAGGTCAAAATTACAAAGTGGGTCAGCCTAGCCCATGTCTGACTTGATAAGCATTTGAGAAGGATGGCTTTTGGTGAGGAGTTGAAGGGGGAGAGATATGGGCACTTCAATTTGCCAGAAAAGTGGTTTCATACATACTGTTCTGCAATTTAACTTTTTCCACTTATATTTGTATATCTTTCGTATATTTCCATATATTTGTATCTACTGCATCCTTTATATTACTACACCCTATATTTTGTCTGTTTCTTTTGAAAATGCTTTTTTCTTTTCTGCCCGAAGTATACTCTGGGGTGCATTGGGGTGTCGTATTAACCTGTGCAAAGTAACAAGATTCCATTCCCCATTCTGGGTTCCATGCAATCATGTTGTTTAAATAAACTGGCCATATGGGTTATATTAGAAAGCATGCTACAGAGAATATAAATGTACCAAATAAACATCTCTTAAGTAACAGTCAAAACTCAGGAATAGATGTGGCTGCTCTAAGAGGTTACAGTCTATGAACCTTTACAGCAAGCCTCGTTGAACACTCCACACTCTTGCATCGTCGATTACCCAATCTCTGTCCACATGTTGGCTTCTTTTAATCTATTAACCTATACTGATGGATAGTTTGACTTCCCAAATTTTTGCCTTTAGGAACAATGCTATACTGAACATTCAAATGAGTATTTCTATAAGTCCTTCACAATTCTATATTATAAATCCTTAAGAATGAAATCAGAAAGCAGGAGCATTAAAAATGTTAATAGATACTGCTGAATTGTCCTCCAAAACAGACATTACCAAAACTCTTTATTTATTCATATCAGCATTAAAAAATATTTTAAAAAAATATTTTGTTCTTGAAAGTCTCACAAGTGGAAAAAAAAATCTTATTTGTAGTTTTTAGTGAGGTTGTACATCTTTTCACATCTGTTGGCCACTTACTGTTCTGTGAATGGCCTAATCATGTCTTTAAACCATTTTTCTAATGGGTTGTTTGTGCTTTTGTTATTGACTTGGAAGAACTGTTTGTATATTAGGGATATGTGTTGCAATTTAGGGGGGCAGTTTTTAAATTATCTTTTGACTTTTTTAATGGTTTTTTTAGTCATTGCAAAGGTTTTAAATTTTTGTGTAGTTAAGTGTAATTATCTTCCTATTACATCAAGTTTTTATTTAACACTTTCCTAGCTCATATTTTCCTAGTACCTTTCTGGTTTTAATTTGAACATATACATCTTTGTTCTATCTGGAATTGACTTTGGAAAACAAGCACAGTAGAAATCCAGCTTTAACCTTTATAATATACTAAATTACAGGGTGTATTCAGATCTGTTTCTACATTCTGTTCTACATTTGTCTGTTTCTTTGCTGGTACACAGAATTTTAATTATTGTGGCTTTCTAAAAATGTTACAATGTGATGATGGTAAGTACCTCATTCTTCTTTTTTCAGTATTTTCTAGCTATTTTTATATGCTTTACCTTTTTAAAGATTTTATCCTCCATCTCTCCCCACCCTTGCCAAAAATATTTGCTTTGGTTTGAAATAGCATTGGATTTGCTGATTGATTTAGGAAGAATTGACATCTTGAGGTGTCCCATTAGAAAACATATTTTTTTATTGTTTTGTCTTCTTTCCTTCTACAGTTTTTTAACTTAACATATTTACTAATCATTTCTTTTTTTGATAAAAAATTTAAGTACGAAAGTAATACCCAGTTATACTCATTTAAAATACATGCATACACATACTGCACCAATACTGAGTAAAAAGTGAAAGTGCTTCTCATCAACCAATACAATTGTATTCCATAGAAAACTCTTCTTAGTTGTTTGATGTGACTCTTTCCCACCCTTTTTATATGCATGTGTGTATGTGTATATATATATATATATCCATTTTAGCTGTAAATATCATGTTCTGGACATATATTGGCAGTTTATGAGGTACATATAGAACTACCTCATGCTTTTTTTAAAAACACAATTTATGGAAACTTTCAAACATATAAAATAGAATATTGTAATGAACTACATGTACCCATCTCTCATCTTCAGTAGATGTCAACTCATGCTCAATATCTCTAGCCACTTTCCCCTTCCTTGTATTATTTTTAAGTAAATCTCGGTCTTGTACTTTTTTCCCTGATCAGCCTGGCTACAGGTTGCTCAATTTTATTGATCTAAAAGAACCAAGCTTTTGGATTCATTTTTTTTCCTATTGTTTTTCTGTTTTCTATTTTATTGCTATGCCCTGCTCTTTATTTCCTTCTGCTTGCTTTGAGTTTAGTTTGCTTTATTTTTTCAGTTTTTCTTAAGGTGGAAGCTACTGAGATAACTAATTTGACCATTTTTCTAATACAGTCTATACATTTCCTCCTAAGTTTTGCTTTAGCAGTATCCCACATATTTGAATGTGTTGAATTTCCATTTTAAAACACTTTCTAATTGCCCTCTTCATTTCTTTGACCCATGGGTTTTTTCTAGAAGTATGCAATTTAGTTTCCAAATATTTAGGGGTTTTTCAGTTATCTTTGTGTTACTCATTTATAATTTAATTCCATTGTTGGATAACATACTGTGTAACTTGAATTCTTTTGTATTCATTGAGCTGTGATTTATAGCACAGAATATTGTCTAAATTGGTTTTCTTTGCATACTTGAAAATAATATTATTCTACTCTTGTTGGCTAGAGTGTCTCACAAATGTCAGTTAAGTTAAGTTGGTAGATAGTGTTGTCTTCTTTATCCTTACTGATTTTCTACTTGCTCTATCAGTTATTGAGAGAGGGGTGTTGAATTCTTCGACTATAATTATGACTGTGTATTTCTCCTTGTAGGTTGCTTCATATGTTTTGAAGCTCTTATTAGATGCATAAACACTTAAAAGAACGTCATCTTGATGAGTTGACCTTTTCATCATTATAAAATGATCCCCTTTATCCCCAATATACTTCTGCTTTATAATCCATTCTATCTGAAACTAATATAGCTACTGTAGCTTTCTTTTGATTGGTGTTATCATAGTATATCTTTCTACATTCTTGTACTTTCTTTGGATCTGTTATTTGTCTTTATATTTAAAGTGGATTTCATAGGCAGCACATAGATATTGCTTTCTCTAATCCAATATGATTATCTTTACCCTTGAATTGGGATATTTGGGCCATTTACAATTCATGTGATTATTGATATGATTGAGTTTAAATCTGCAGTCTTGCTGTTTTCTATTTGTCCCTTATGTTCTTTCATCCTTTTTCTTTCTCTTCCTCCCTCTCCCTCTCCCTGCCCCCTTCCCCCTTCTCCCTTTGCCTTTCTTTGGATTACTTTAGTGTTTTTAATCTCCTGTATAATTTCCGTTTTATCTCCTTTTTTTTGCTTGTCAGCTTGAACTCGGATTTGTTATTTTTTGTAGTTGCTTTACTAGTGTACATCTTTAATTCATTAGAGTCTATTTTAAGTGTTATTTATATCACTTTACACTATGGTATAGGAACTATACCATAGTATTCTTCCATTTCTTCCCTCCTTGCTATTGTGCTTTATACTGTTGCCATACATTTTACTTCTCTATGTATTATATACTCCATGATACATTGTTACTTTTGTTTCAAACATTCAGTTTTCTTTTAAAGAGATTTAAATAAGAGAAAACAACTTAGGTGTTCACCTGCTTGGTTATCATATCTAGCACCTTTCATTCCTTTATTTAGATCCACCTGCCTCTCTGGTATCATTTTCCTTCAGCCTGATGCACTTTTTTTTAAAACAAGCATCTTTTGTAGTGCACTCTGCTGCTAATAAATTCTTTCATTTTTGTATATCTGAAAAAGTCTGTATTTTGTTTTCATTCTTGAAAGATATGTTCACTGGATATAGAATTCTAGATTAATAGGGGTTTTTTAACCCCCAGTACTTTAAAGATGTTGCTCCCATGTCTCCTGGCTTGCATTATTTCTGACAAGAAATTCATCCTGCCATCCTTATCTTTAATTGTCTGTACATAATTTATCCTTTTTCTTTGACCACATTAAAAATTTTTCTCTTTATCACTGCTTCTTTGTGCCTTTTTTTTTTTTCATTTTAAATTCAATTTTATTGAGATATATTCACATACCCTATAGTCATCCATGGTGTGCAATCAGCTGTTCACAGTACCATCATATAGTTGTGCATTCATCACCCCAATCTATTTTTCAACATTTTCCCTTATACCAGAAAGAATCAGAATAAGAATAAAAAATAAAAATAAAAAGGAACACCCAAATCATCCCCCCCATCCCACTCTATTTTTCATTTAGTTTTTGTCCCCATTTATCTACTCTTCCATCCATACACTGAATAAAAGGAGTGCAATCCACAAGGTTTTCATGATCACACTGTCACCCCTTGTAATCTACATTGTTATACAGTAATCTTCAAGAGTCAAGGCTACTGGGTTGGAGTCTGGTAGTTTCAGATATTTACTTCTAACTATTCCAATACAATAAAACCTAAAAAGTGTTATCTATATAGTGCGTAAGAATGTCCACCAGAGTGACCTCTCGACTCATTTGAAATCTCTCAGCCACTGAGGCATTATTTTGTTTCATTTCGCATCCCCCTTTTGGTCAAGAAGATGTTCTCAATCCCATGGTGCCGGGTCCAGATTCATCCCTGGGAATCACTTCCTGCATTGCCAGGGAGATTTACATCCCTGGGAGTCAGATCCCACGTAGCGGGGAGGGCAGTGAGCTCACCTGCCAAGGTGGCTTAGTTAGAGGGAGGGGGCCACATCTGAGCAACAAAGAGGCCCTCACGGGGGGACTCTTAGACACAATTGTAGGCAGGTTTAGCCTCTCCTTTGCAGTAACAAGCTTCATAGGGGCAAGCCCCAAGACAGAGGGCTCAGCATGTCAAGCCATCAGTCCTCAGTGTTGGTAAGAACATCAGCAACAATCCAGGTGAGGAAGTCCAACACCTCTGCATCCTCCTCCAGCTCCTCAGGGTGGGCCCTGAATGTATATTTTTATTCTCTGCCCAAATTACTTTGAGATGTGTTGCTATTTCACTCTAATCTATACAGACCTTCCATATCTTACTTCCTATTCAAAGTTCCATGTAATTGTGGTGTTGGAACAAACTGACTGTAAAAGTTATATTGTTTAGAAAATGTAGATCCGACACCAAATAAACATTTCTTCCCTTGGTCTCATATGGAAGTTGAAGTTTTAACACACAGTCAGTTTCAGCCTTTACCCTTCGACCCGATTTGCCCTAGTTTTAACCAGATCTGCTTCCTTCATATCTCTAACTGAAGTCTGGGCTCTTTTTCAGCTTTTTATTTTTAACAGTTGCTGTATGCATTAATATTGACATTCATATCTGCCAAGTTCTAGCTCTGAGTTTCAGATGTCACAGATACCCAGTGTTCCAGAGACCAATCAGGTTATACACCAAGGGATCAACATCTCAGAGTTTGGAGACGGCCATTGCAATTCAGGAATAGATTTGACTGCTGTAAGAGTTTACAATCTGGGGACCATTACAATAATCATTTCCCTTTTAGGCTGTGCTCTAAGATTCAATTGTGAGTTTACACATTGTAGTAGGTCAATATTGGTGAGGCTTTGTAGCGTTTGCCTTTGTTTCTGGCATACTTGACTTAGAATGCTGTCTAAAGGATCCATTCACCTCCTTGTGTGTCTCACAACTTCACTCCTCGTAGTTGCTCAGTATTCTGTTGCATGCATACGCCACAGTTTACCATTCTGTTCCTCAAGTCACTGTACCCTTAGGCCATCCCCACCATTGCAAATCATGAATACCTCCTCCATAAACACAAATGTGCAAATATCCATTCATGTCTCTGCTCTCAGATCTTCCAAGTACATACCCCATAATGAGGTTGCAGGACCTTGTGGCCCCCACATACTTAACTTCTTGTGGAACCACAACAGTGACCTCCAGAAAGGCTACACCATTTTGCCTCCTCATCAACTGTAAATAGGTACATCCCTCTCTCCATGTTTTCTCCAGCACTTTTACATATTGATTACTTGATCATATTGATATGTTCACTTAAACATATTGATTACTATGAGAAAGTGTTTTTTTTTTTTTGGTGAATAATAAAAAAAAAGAAAAATAAAGTGTCATACAATACATTAGTAAGGACAGAAAACAATACCACTACTAAGAATCCCATATCCCTCCCTTATATCCCCCTCTCATACACATTTAACTTTGGTATATTGCTTTTGTTACATTTAATGGAAGCATATTACAATGTTGCTGTTGACCATAGACTCCAGTTTGCTTTGATTATGTTTTTTTTCCCAAATACCATCCATTTTTCAACACTTTGCATGGTTGACATTCATTTGTTCTCCCACATGTGAGAACATTTTTGTATTTGTACAATTAATAACAGTCGTTGGCCGCTCCAGTTTTTGCCAAGTTATACAGTCCCATTCTTCATCATCTATCCTTATCTCTGGTGTCATACATTCCCTTATCCCACCTCTTTCAGCTTTTCTCACAGACATCTTTGTTCAGTGTACTTACAATATTGTGCTTCCATCACACAGTATTATGCTATCTATTTCTGGATCTGTACAATCAATCCTGAACATTCTGTATTCCTTCAGCATCAAATGCCTGATCTCTTCCCTCTTTCTATCTCCTGGTAGCCTGTGTTATCAGGTTTTAACTCTCCAAGTTTGCTCCCCGTACAGTATTTGTCCTTTTGTTTCTGGCTAACTTCACTCAACATAATGTCCTCAAGGTTCATCCACATTATTATATGTTCCATGTCATCGTTCCGTCTTACAGCTGCATAATATTCTATCATTTGTATATACACCACAGTTTATCCGCTCGTCTGTTGATGGACATTTGGGCTACTTCCATTTCACTGGCTTTGAGCAATCCGAGTATGATATGCCTTGGTGTAGTTTTCTTACTGTTTCTGTGTTTGGAGCTTGTTGAACTTGTTGGATTTGTGGGTTTATAGTTTATATTAAACACAATTTTTAGATACTATTTTTGCAATATCCCCTCACCCTAGGACTTCATTTGCACATACATCAGATTGCTTGAAGTTGTCCCATAGCTCACTGCTATACAGTTCATTTCTTTTTCTTCAATCTCTTTTTGTGTTTCTGTTGCTTAGTAGTTATTATGTCTTCAAGTTCACTGATCTTTTGTCCACACTGTCTAATCTGCTGTTAATCCCATCCTCTGTATTTTTTATCAGTGATATAATTTATCTAGAAATTTAATTTAGGAATTTAAAAAAATATATATTCCATATGGTTACTGAACATGTTTGATTTTTACTCTAGTTCCTGAACATGAGGTATACAGGTATTATAACTATTTTAATGTCCTTGTTTACTAACTCTATCTGTGTTATTTCTGGGTTAGTGTCTCTTGATTGATTCTCTTGTTCACTATGGATCACATTTTCTTGCCTCTTTCCATGCATGGTCATTTTTGATTGGGTGACAAGACATTGTGAATTTTACCTTGACTCTGTTAAGCAGTCTCTGTAATTTTTGATGGGGGGGTATTTTTTAATGTTCCATAAAGTCCTTTCTATAATTGCTCTATTTTAATAGCAACCTACTTGTTTTTGCCTTAATATTTTATTTATTTCCAATATACTAATTGATATTTTTTAAGTTTTTTTTCTTCTTTCTTTCTTTTTTTTTTTTTTTTTTTTGGAAGTACTTGTATATTTGTGTATTTGTGTAGTCCTTCTCTTTTTTGTTCCTGATTTTCCTCAAATGTGTGATCGTTCTTGTTGGTTGATCTGTATTTATGTTTGAAGGTTGCTTGTTCAAAATAGGTGAGTGGTTTAGATTTTGTTTCTGCTGTTCCTGATTTTTTATCTTAATATCAGTTATGTTTTTTAACCAATTTGGAATTTGTTTCTCTAATGTGGGTTGAGAGATATAACTTTATTTTTGTTTTTGTTTTCACAAAGACTGCAAATTATTCCAGTACCATTCACTGAATAGCTAATAGATACTTTAATCACTAATTTAAAATATCACCCTTACAAATATTATTTCCCTACCTTCATGGTCCATTTCACGGTTCTTTTTTCCTGATTTTATCTCTCTTAAGGCTTTTAACCTTATAAGTGGCACATTCACATTTATGTGGAAATGATAGTTTAATGTTGTTATATTTTGGATCATGTCTTCTATCTGTTACACTCATTAGTTCTTTTTTCATTTCTTTTTAACATCAATCAAGGTTTATTTCCTTGTTATTTTTTTCTTTTAGTGGTTTAGGAACTCTTCATTTTCTTGTCTTCTAGTAGTTACCCTCAAAATATTTACAAGGATAAGCAAATGTACAGTTTTCTGTCTACACTAAAATGTATTGATACTCTCCCTCTTCAAATCTGTGTTGAATTGAACTGTCAGAAATTCTTACTAGAAAACCTGGAAACCAGGGAATTGTCTTCATGTGTACACCCACATGCATCCTGGAAGACTCATTTTTGTGCTACAATTTTAATTGATTCTGGTATATTGTTTCTCTCTCTTCCTTTAGCTCAAAGAAACCTGTTCCTTTCTAAAACAAAGAGACTTCTACATAGTGCTAGGAAACAGTTTGAAGTAATTGAAATGATTATATAATACACAGCTATGAGACTGAAAATAGCTGATAGCAGCCAATTAGCTTATTATTTTAAAAATAACGTTTCCTTCTCATTACAAATATAATATAATGGTTATTATTAAAGATTTTTACCTGTACTGTTCAGTACAGTAGCTGGTAGCCACTAACCACTTGTGGCTACTGAGCAATAGAAATGTTGATGAGTTTGAATTGAGATGCACAATAAGTGTAAAAATACACACTAGATTTCTGAGACTTAGTATGAAAAAAAACATAAAAATTTTCAGTAATAATTTTTTAATATTGATTACATGTTGAAATGATACTGTTTTTATATATTAATTTAAAGTTTATTAACATCAAATTCACCTGTTTCTTTTAACTTTATTTAATATGAATTCTAGAAAAATTGAAATTGGCTTGTGGCTTGCATTATATTTCTATTGGACAGCAGAGATTTAGACAGCTCACAAAGTAATAATATAGAAGTGAAAATCATCTGTAAACCCCACCACCCGGAAATAACACCTATTAATATTTTTGTGTATTCCTGTCCAGCAAATTTAGTCTGATTCCTGATTGTCCTCCTCCCCTAACCCTGGCAATCACTTTTTGATTTCGGCCTGTTTTAGCCTCTCTCTCTCAGTATATTTTTGAAATTCATCTACATTATTGCTGCATGTTTGTTCTTTTTTATTCTTCAATAATATTCCATTGATGAATACACCACAATTTGTTTATCCATTCCTCTGTTGATTGTTATTTGAGTCGTTTGCAGTTTTTAGCAATTATGCATAAGGCTCCTATGAATTTTCTTGTACAAGTTTCTTTTTTGTATGTGTAACATATTTTTATTTATCTTTGGTAAATACAGAGAGGATTTTATCATAGGGAAGGTATATATTTATTTTTGTAAGCAACTTTCAAATAGTTCTACAATTGACTTGATCATTTTGCTCTTCCTCTTGCAATTTATGAGAGTTCTATGCATTCCACATCCTCACCAATGTTTGGTATGGTCACTCTTTCTTGTTTTAGCTATTCTAGAGGATGGGAAATGATGTCTCAGTATGGTTTTTATTTGCATTCCCCTCATAGCTAATGATTTTGAGCACCCTTTCATGAATTTATTATCCATTTGTGTCTGTATTTTATGTGGCTTTTCAAGTTTTTTGCTCATATTTTAAATGGGTTGTTTGTCCTTTTATTATTGATTTGTAGGAATGTTTTGTATATTCTAGATACAAGGCCATTGTTGGATATATGTACTTCTGAAATTTTCTCCTAGCTAGTGGCTTGCCTGATTTTCTCAAAGATGTCTATTTGATGGGCTGGATTTTTAGATTTGATAATATCTAATTTAACATTTTTTCTTGTATACAAAGTGCTTTTTGTGTTCTGTGTATCTTTGCCAATCCCTGCGGTCACAGTGATACTCTTGTTTCTTCTAGAACATTTGTAGTTCTAACTTTTATGTTTGGGTCTATAATCCATCTTTAGTTTTTTTATATGTTATGTAGTAAGGGTTATATGAGATAATCATATGATTTTTTTCCATAAGAGGTTCATTTTTCCCATACAGATACTCAGTTTATTCAGCACCATTTTTTAAAAAACCTTATCTTTTGTCATTGAATGGACTTGGCAATTTTTTCGTAAATAGTTGACCATATATGTTTGATGTATTTCTGGACACTTCTGTCCCCTTCAGATATGTTTCTATCCCTATGCCAGTATCACTCTGATTTGATTATTGTAGCTTTACCATAAATCTTAAACTCATGTAACTCCAACTTTTTTTCTTTTTTCAAGATTGTTTAGTCTATTCTAGGTCCTTTGTATTTCCACCTAAATTTAAAAATCAACTTTCAACTTCTTTCAGGAAAGTCTGCTGGCATTTTTATCGGGATTGTATTGAATCTATTGATCAATTTGGAGAGAGTGGGCATTTTAACAATATTGAATTTTCCAATCCATGAACATAACATACATCACTATTCACTTATTTCTAAGTATTTAATGTATTTTCTGCTATTGCAAATGGTATTTCTAAACATTATTTTCTCATTATTAGCTGCTAACATATAGAAATATACCCTGTATTGACCTATATTTTTGGCCTTGCTAAATTCATTTATGAACTCTTGTAGCTTTTATTTTGATTTTGTGGTGTTTTTATGCATTGTGAATAATGAAAGTTTTGCTCCTTCCTTTCCCATTTTTATGCCTTTTATGTATATATATTGTTCTTGCCTTATTGCCCTGGCTTGGACTTTACAATGCCAAATAGAAGTGGTGAATGAGAATGGAAATCTTACCTTTTTTTTTCTTTGTTTTGTTTTTTACTTTTTTTTTAATTTTAAACTCAGTTTTATTGAGATATATTCACATACCATACAGTCATCCATGGTGTACAATCAGCTGTTCACAGTACCATCATATAGTTGTGCATTCATCACCCCAATCTATTTTTCAACATTTTCCCTTATACCAGAAAGAATCAGAATAAGAATAAAAAATAAAAATAAAAAGGAACACCCAAACCATCCCCCCCATCCCACTCTATTTTTCATTTAGTTTTTGTCCCCATTTATCTACTCTTCCATCCATACACTGGATAAAGCGAGTGCAATCCACAAGGTTTTCACGATCACGCTGTCACCCCTTGTAATCTACATTGTTATACAGTAATCTTCAAGAGTCAAGGCTACTGGGTTGGAGTCTGGTAGTTTCAGATATTTACTTCTAACTATTCCAATGCAATAAAACCTAAAAAGTGTTGTCTATATAGTGCATAAGAATGTCCACCAGAGTGACCTCTTGACTCCATTTGAAATCTCTCAGCCACTGAAGCATTATTTTGTTTCATTTCACATCCCACTTTTGGTCAAGAAGATGTTCTCAATCCCACGGTGCTGGGTCCAGATTCATCCCTGGGAGTCATATCCTGCATTGCCAGGGCAATTTACATCCCTGGAAGTCAGGTCCCACATAGCAGGGAGGGCAGTGAGATCACCTGCCAAGGTGGCTTAGTTAAAGAGAGAGGGCCACATCTGAGCAACAAAGAGGCACTCAGGGGGGCACTCTTAGGCACAATTATAAGCAGGTTTAGCCTCTCGTTTGCAGTAACAAGCTTCATAGGGGCAAGCCCCAAGACAGAGGGCTCAGCATGTCAAGCTTTCAGTCCCCAGTTTCCCTTGTTTTTGATATTAATGGGTGAAGTAGGTTTTTCGTAAATGTTTCTTTATCAGATTGAGGAAGTTCCCTTCTGTTCCTACTTTAGGAAGAGCTTTCACCATGAATGGGTGTTAAATTTTCACCATCCATTGAGACAATCATGATTTTTTCTTTATTCTGTTAATGTGAAATGCCTTGATTTTTTGAATGTTAAACCAATCTTGTATTCCTTGATTTAACTCCACTTGTCATGAGTATTCTTTTTTTTTTTTTTTTTTTTTTCTGAATTTGACTTGCTAATACTTTGGATTTTTGAATCCATAATCATGAGGGGTATTGCTCTGAAATTGCCTTTTTAGTATCTTTATAAGTTTTACTAATTGGGTTCTGATGAATTCATTGGACTCTTTAAAACATCCTCCAGATCTGTAGCTAATATGGGTTTTATAGTATATGAATTACGGTTCCTTAAAAATACTTATTTACCTTCCTTTCTTGTGATCAGAATTAATATTCGAGACTCTTGCAGTCTTCATGTTGAGTTAAAATTTTTAGTTTAGAGAAGGAATTGAAATCTTCCCTATTTAGAAACCAGTGGGACAATTAATTTAGGTATTTTCTGGACTGAGACAGTATGCTGATTGATTAACAACAGGGGTTCTGTAGTAAGGCAAATTTGAGCCCATAACCGAGTTCTGTCAGTTGATACTTCTGTGACCAAGAACAAGTTATAAATATGTATCAGTTTTAATTTCCTCATGTATGATCTTGGTGCCTTTTAGGATTGATATTAAGAGAGAAAATGCAAGTACAGTTCTTAGCACTGTGCCTGACACCAGTCCACAATTCAAGACAGTTGATATTAGTATTATTATTTAGAATTCCAATGGGGAAAAAGACATAGATATTTCAAGAAAATAGTTTTCTTTTTTAGAAATATATCCTTGATGTAAATTGAAATAGAAATACACTTCAGAGGTATAAATTCTGTGTAAAATTACCTGTGTTCTAATTGTTATCTTTGCATTTCTTAACAGTTTTCAAATTATTCCCTTCCTCTTTTTGAAAAACAGAACCTTGAGGTTAAAGTGCATGCCTTATACTTACATTTCCATGGCATAGTAAGAAAGAAAGGTGGGCTTAGTTAATATTTATTGAATGATTAACTAGTAAATTGCATTTATATACAATATATGTACCACAACATTGAGTAAAAGATGGGGGCATCATCTCTTTCTAAGAGTGACTTAAAAACCACAAAAACATTTAGTTAACTAAATGTATTGTAAATTATGTACCACTTCTGGGCTTATCAGACAACTGGCCTTGATCTGCTTTGAAATTAGTGGGGGTAGTACATTTTTCTTTGTAAAACTATATGTTGACTTTGATATGCTTTTTTTCTTTGTCCCCAAACTCCTGCTCCCCCTTCTATGTGTGGATGTAATGAGGGAAGCAAATTCCTTGTAATATGTGACATTTAAAATATTAGGAATGACCATGCATTAACTGTGATTTTCATCATATCATATAGACATTTTTGTTTAAAGGGCCAGTAAGAAAATTGTTGTTGTTCTTCTGAAAATAATTTAAATACCATAAATTAGCAAACTCTACCCTTCAGAAAAAAATCATTTAAGATAATGTATCAATAATCAGTATGATTCTCTGATTTTTTTTTTTTTAATATTTCAGTGAAAACTTTTTGTTGGCCTTTTGGATAGAAACAAGAATTTTTTTTACCCGGAAGGATGATGCCATCATACTTCTGCTAGAAACAGCTCATGGCCTCCTCTTTGCTGATGGTGTGTTTGGCCCCAGTGCAGCCTGTCCTGCACTTCTTGTCTGTAATGCTGAAACCTGGCCTACCCAGCACCACATCGAAGTCCAGGCCATAGATAACAATGCTTGGGTAATATTTGATCCCCAGATAAAATTTCAGTTCAGATTAGCAGTTGAATGAGCACTGTTCCAGGGGCCAAGGATTCATAGTAGTAGAATACATAACCTTCTCTTTAGAGAGTAAATAGTGGTGTACTGGTAAAGCAGACCCCACAAAGAAAGCTATGAGAAACCACTCAGTAATAAAGTGCTTCTTTGAATAAATGAAATGTTATGAGAATATAGAGAGGGAGAGTGTTTGTTTACTTGAGGAAATTGGGAAAATCTTGACCAAGAATATGATACTTGGACTAGGCAAAAGGGTTAAGTAAGAGTTTGAAAAGTTTCACAAGTGATATTCCACTAGGGTGAACACCTGGAGCGAGTCAGTGTGTGTGTTTGGAGATCTGCAGTTTGGCTGCTGTATCTGATTTTTATATTGGGTTCATAGCAGGAGATGAGCTACAATGTGTTCTTACCTTAGACTAAGAAAGAACTTGAATCTGGCTAAAGAGCTTGTACCTTATTCTTTAGAGGTAGATTCCTACCTCTTATGTTTTTGAGTGTGAATCTGTATATTAAAAGATAATTGGCAACAATATCAAAGAATTCATGGAGAATAAAATAGAGGTAGAATGTCCACTTAGGAGGCTCTTACGATATTTCAGACAAAAAGAAAAGTGTACTTTTCAGGTCTCATTTACATAGTTTTATTTTTTAATAACATGTACATATAATGAAAAAGTGTGTCATTCTCATTGGTTTCCATTAAGATTTCATGGCAGGAGAGTATACATAAGATGAATATTTACTTTAAAAGATATGTTGTTAAGGTTCTTTTTGTACAAAGAACAGAAACTAGTTCTGGCTGACATGAGCAAAAATGGTATTCATTGGCTACCAAAGTATCCCGTGGAATCCCAAACAGAATTGAAACTTCAGGAACAACAGGATCCAGAGAATCTCTGAGAACAGCAGGAAGTCAGTGGAATTTCTCTCAACTCCACTTATCTCTTCCTCCTACCCTTCAGTACCTTTGTCTCTGTTTGGGATTCTAAATTCCTGAGAGAGGAAGAGCTCATTTTTGGACAGAGGCAAGGGTTCTCTAACATTAGGAGAACAGGGGGTGGGGAACAGGCAGGGCCTGCAAGAAAGGTTTGTCTTACGTATAAAGCTGTTCAAAATCATATTAAGATATAGTGCATGATTACTTATTTGGTTTCTCACTGACCTTTTTGTAGTAGTTTAGCTAATACAAAATAATATGTAATAAAGTACCACAAACTGGGTGGCTGACAATAACAGAACTTTATTGTCTCACAGTTACAGGGTCTAGAACTCAAGGTGTGCTAAATCAAGTTGTTAACAGGGCCATTTTCCCTCTGAAGGTGTTCTGGGGTGGAGTCCTTCTTCACCTCTTCCAAGCTTCTGGCAGCCCCAGGCATTCCTTTGGCTTGTGACAGCATAATTCTAACCTCTTTCTCTGTCTTGGCATGGTGTTCTCCTGTGATCTCCATCTTCAAATACTGTTCTTCTCTAATATTTCTGTTCTCTTCTCATTAGGAAACCATTTATATTGGATTAAGTGCCCACCTTACTCCAATTTGACTTTACCTTAACTATGACATCTGCAATGACCTTGTTTCCAAATAAGTTCACATTCTAAGGCACTGGAGGTTAGGACTTCAACATACCTTTTTGGGGAACACAGTTAAACCCATAACACTTTTTAAACCTGTTTTAGATGCCATGGTTCAAAATATTCACTCTGCCGTAATGAAATGCTTTTATACTTAAAACTTCGATCCCAAATTTGCAGTCAGTAAAGGTATAAGCATATCTTTTTCATATCTTTGCAAGCTCGGGGTTTGTTTGTTTTTTTTCCTGACTATTTTTATTGCCCTACCTGCTGAAAACAAAGGAAATACTCGTCATCTGATTGCCACTTCTGTAAGCTATTAAGTAGAACCTCAAAATGAACTTATTGGAAATACAGGGACTAATAAATCTGATAATAGTTGTAATATGATAGTAATTTACATTCAGTAAGTGCATACAATGCCAAGCAATGTTGTAAGTACTTTATGTGTTAGACACTTTATATGTATTATTTCATTTAATCCTTACAATAACCCTATGATGAAGGGAAGGGCCTGATAAATAGATGTTTGCCCAAATCACTGCTTGTGAGTGCTCAAACTATGATGTTTTAAAAACCAACTTCCTTCCATTCCATTCCTTCCTTCTTTCCTTTCTTTCTTCCTTCCTCCCTCCTTCCCTCTCTCCCTCCTACCCTTCCTTCCTTTCTTCCTTCATAGCTTATATGTTTGAGCTTGTACAAGCTCTAAGGGTATAGCTGGCTGAATTTTTACACGTATATAGCCATGCAATGAATACTCAGTTCAAGATGTATATATATTTCTTCTTCTCTGGTGAGCTAGCTCCCTTACGCCCCCTCCCAGTTGATTCCCACTCAACCTCACCCTTCCACCCATGCACACATACCCTACTGTTCTGTGCTCTAACAGCACAGATTAGGTTTGCTTTCATTTCTGAAGTGGAATTGCTGGGTTGTAGGTTATGTGTATGTTTAACTTCAGTAGATATGGCTAAACAATTTTCCCAAAAGGTTGTACCATTTATTTTCCTGAGCAGTATAGAACATTCCAGTTGTTACATATTCTTGCTAACACTTTTAGCTCACTGTGGTGTGCACTGGTTTAAACTAAGCTCTTCACCTCTGTGTTATGAAACTGTGAATGTTGTGTTGACTAAGTTGAGGTTGACCTATGAAGTATGGTGGAAACATTTAATGATTTAAGACCACACTGTTTTTATCACATTGCTTTTATATATTTGAGTGTGTGCATGTATCACATATATTAAATACCATTAGTGACTGTATTACTTTTGACATTTTTCATTATCATTATTCAGTAAGTATTGAGCTACATTAGTCATTTTACCAAGTACTACAGTTGGGGTAGTGAAAGACAGTGAAGTGTTTAATTTTTTCTCTGGATGAATGTACAAAACTGGGAATTAAAGCAGCATTCATCAGAAAGAAAATCCATTTATCGAATACATTGTTACAGCCTAAATTATATTGCTATCACCTACGAACAGTATATTTCTACATTTTGGAATTTTAAACTTCTGTTAAACTAGTTAAAACTTCTGGTTTATTTATTTTTTGGATAACCTATAGGGCCTGTTAGCACATTAAAAGTAATTAACAACAAACAGTGGTGCGTTTGACCTGAATAAACAAGTCGATACTTGCCAGTACATAGTAGTTTTACGCGCACGCGTGCACACACACACACACAATCTGTCATTTCTTTGTACTAATAGTCTTTGGAGGTTGTCTAGGAATTCATTGTGGCAAAGTTTCTACCTTCTAACTTGACATAGATAGAAATGAACTTTTGATATTCTTATGTTCCAGAATGATATTTACCTTTTTTTAATTATGTATCTGAATTGGACTACAAACAGCCTTTTGATACTCTGTACTTGATACTTAAGAACAGTGGGTTGTCATTAACTAAATTAGCTGATCATGTTGTTAAAATAGGATTTAATGATTTAATTCTAATTATTCTTTAAGGTTGGCATTATGGTAACTTTTTACTAAATTTTATTCAATGTATTTTTTAAGTTTTATTGTGCTAATGTATATATACAATGCAAACTTTCACAGTTTAACCACTTTTATATGGTGCAGTGCAGTGCAAATGTATTTTTAATTGAACTTTAATATTGTTTGTGGGTTTTGATTTTGGTTTTAAAGGTAGAGTGCCATTTTTCCTTCTCCCTGTATTGTCACCTTCCTTTTCCTCTGGAATCCATTTTAAATAAAAACAATGCTTACAGTTAAGAAACATGTGCCAGGAACTGTTCAGGGCACTTTACATGTATTAACTAATTTAATCTTCATAACCCAAAAGAAGTTAGTAGTATTATCCCCATTTACAGATGGGAAAACAGAGATAAGGAGATTAAGTCATTGCCTGAAATCACCCAACTGATAAGTGGTGGAGTCTGTCATAGAGTCTGTGCTTTCAGCCATCACACTAGTCTGTGGAACATCCCCGATTCTCTCCCCTCACCCTGTCCCCATGCAGAATTGAGGGCTCCCTTCTCAGCTTTCCCGGAAGACTTTATTTCTGCTTTCATTTTGGTACATGTATCTATTTTAAACATGTCTCCTTTACTAGGTTATTACCTCCTTGAACAGGAACTATCTCTTAATTATCTTTCTATTTTCTTCATGTAGTAAATATTTGTTAAATTGAATATAATGTCCTATTCAAATTTAGTGTCTAAGTTAGCCACACATTTCATGAATAAATATGATTGTTTTATTGAATTAGATACGAACATTCCTTTGACTGATGAGTCCAGCTCAGATCTACTCTTGATCTTACACATTTTGCATCTTGTTCTAAGGAAAGTATTTGTCTTAAATCCCTTTCCTGAGACTTTGCAGAGCAATACTGTCCAAAAGAATTTTCTGTGGTGATGCACATATTGTATGTATGCTGTCAAGGTGACTGGGGCAGTTGAGCACTTGAAATGTAGTTAGAGTGACCAAGGAGTTGAATTTTTAACTTTATTTAAATTTAAATGCCATGTGTGACTAGTGGCTACCTTATTAGGCAGTATGGCTCCAGAGAGCAGAAGGAAGGAGTCCAGAACCTGAGAGCAAACAGTGCCTTCCTGCCCAACCAGGCCACCCAGATCTGGAGCTTACCTGGAGATGACAGTAACATTGCAAATGGTCTACTTAATTCAAAGTGAATTAGTTTCCAAATAATTTTTACATTTTAAAAGATTAAGTATATTTAAGTTATTAAGTATATCCATGGGATCTAAGGTCACTTTATCCATTTAAAGAGAAAAGTCATTAGCTTGCTGTTTTTGCCTTAACAGTGCTCAACATAATTTTATGGAGTAGTAGTATATAATATGAAAACTGCAGATCTCCCCCTACCCAAGTTCTTGATGGATTAATGGTAAAGACATTTTAAAGAAGAAATAACATGATCTACCTTAGTCAGCTTCCTACTCCTTCGTTTCGAATGCCCAGTTATGCATGTTACACATATTCATTTGGTTTCATTAATAATAACCAGAGTTATCAATACTGAATTAATGTATTATGAAAAAAAGTTGCCTTTTGAAAACAGCAGCATTGAGCTTTCTGAGGAAGGATAAGCCTATTTTATTGAATACATTTCAAAATAATTGACTAGATCATTATTGTTTTACACTGTCATTTTAAGTGTCTTTATATGTAAATACAGTATAAATTCTACAAGCATAACTTCACAAAAGGTTCCTGCCTCTTTTTTCTTGTCTAATTTTTATACATAAAGTATGAGAGAATCTCAAATATTGTAATTAAAGTCCTTAGTTCCTTAGCTAGGTTGTATAATGAATTTAAACTGTTACTTGTAGAAAAGCTCTCATCCTACCCTGTGCTTTCAGATTCTCATATATGGTTCATTTGCTCTCAGATTAACCTTCCTTCTGCATGCCCTTCACCCACCTTGATTGTATGTATGAAAGTCAAGCAAATTAAATGTGCTTGTATGTGTAATACGTACATATATCCCTGTGACTATTCTGTAAAGGCTTAGATGATTAAAAGTTGCTGAATGTAGAATAACACATATGGAAGACAAAGCCAATTGAATTTTAAACTTGCGTATCATGATTAATCATGTTTAAGAATTCAGAAGACTGAAATGGAAAGTTTATGAAAGAAATCACAGATTTTGGCCTTCATTACAGGCATAGACTCTCTTCCTATAGTAGCCAAAGTTTGCTTTTTATTAGTTTATACCACTATAGGCATCACAGTGTGTTATTCAGCGATGTTCACTTTTAATTTTTAAGGTGAAGTCACACTTGAAAGATACTACAGATGCTTCCTAACTACAATTCTAGGCTGGAAAGGTCATCTTTTTTTTTTTTTTTTTTTTTCTTTTTTCAGACTTACTTGTGTGTCTGTGTTTTTTCAAATCAGTATTTAAATTTTTGAAAAGCTAAAATATTCACGTGGTTTAAAAATAATAAAGTATGAAAAGAAAGTCAAAAGTTTAACACCCCATTCTACGTTTGCCCCCATCCTTCCTCCCCTGACAAAACAGACAGGTACACCACCACTAAACAGGTAGCAATTGTTATTAGTTTTCTGTATCTCCTTCCAGTTTATAGATACTTAAGTGAATGCAATTATTTATTCCTGCTATATTATACAAATGGTAGCATGCTAACCCTTGGTTTTACATCTTGCTTCTTTCACATAGCCAGGTATCTTGGAGCTCTTATTATATTATTAAAGAGCCTCTTCATTCCTTTTTTAACAGCTGTAGAGTACCCCATTGTATTGCTGAACTGTGGTTATTGAATCACTTGACTGGGTGTTTTTCTTGATGATCTAGAAAATTCCAATTGCCTGAATGATTCTGGATAAGAAATTTTAAGGTTCTGAAGATTTGAATTAATAAGTTTAAGATTTAAAATATTTTAATGGTTTTGATAGAGGTCTTTCTAAGCTGTGTTACCGATTTATCCTGCTTTGGTTAAACAGACCACACACATTACTGAACTTACTTTAATTCTTTATAATTAACTAGCTCATCTGTTTGAACATTTTGAACATCAAATATTTTATTATGCTAATTTAGCATGCTACAAAGCCTGTTGTTACTGTAGGATGGAAAAATCTCTTTTCCTGTTGTGTCTTCAGAATTTATTGATTTTCACAATAGTTGGGTTTGACTTTTAGAGTTATTGCCAGCCAGTTATAACTCTTCTTTCACATTGTATATTATGTTACCTTTGATTCTTTAATATTTCTCATTCCTACTAATTATAGATGCTTTTATTTTAGTGTTTTGTCAGTTTGTTACTATTCCAGATAAATAAAGTTCTTGACTGCATTCCTATATTTTCTGAGAACATGGGCTAGAACTGGAGAAGATTTATTCCAGCTCTGTTGTCCAGGAAGCACTTGTTGGGGCTTCCTTCCAGGAGAGTTGTTATTAGTGTTTACGACTCCTAATGGGAACACCCCTAAACTAGTTATATCAGAGATCATAATTTTTCTGTTCAGAGCATTTTGTTTTCTCCAAATGAATTTTAGTTTCTCAACATGTTTGCTTTTTATTGGCTCTTTGATGCTTTATGTCATCTTATTCTTGAACATTTCCCATTCAGTAAAAATCGTTTAACCCATCCATTTGTGTAGTTTGAAAGAACCTAATCACATATCCATCAACTGACTTTTGAAGAGAATCTTGACAAGGCTCACTGATAGGAGGAACTGCTTCTTTCTTTTGATGACCAAAGCATACAGAAGTGTATTGTTAGCAAGCTTATGTTGCTTATCTTCATAAATAGTTATTTGTAGCAGTAGATTAAATGTTAACACTTTTTTTCTGATTTTAGCAATTATATAATTGTGTGCCATGTGCTAGGTGAATACAGAAATAAGACAGGGCCATATCTTCAAGGAGTTCATAGTCTAATGACAAGACCTAAGTGAACAGATTATAATACAATAACTGCTATAAATACAACGTGCTGTGGGAACCTATGGATAGTCACCCGTTCCAGACTTAGGGAGAGAGTAGGTCAGGGAAGGGGTCCCTGAAGTGATATGTGAGCTAAGATTTGACAGATGAGTAGTTAGCTAGGTAAAAGGAGGGTAAGAGAGGATGTTCCACTTTGGGAGCATGGAATTTGAAATGGAGGATCAGAAGTGTGACAGAGGTTAATGAGTTCTTAGAGGGAACATTACTGTGTGTCTTCATTTGATATGATGCAATGTGAATGAAGCAGCACATGCATTTCTTTTTATGATTGGATAGAAATTGTTTCTCCTGTCATTTTGCTAGTATTCTGCACTGACCAGAGCATAGGTAAAATATCATGCACTTCATTTTAACAAGCAGCCAGATTGATAATGGATCTGTATACCAACTCAGATGAGGAATGATTTTTACCTGAAAGAGAGATGATCTGAGAAGTGGGGTTGCTGGGGGTCATATCTCTCTAGAAGTGAAAATGTTCTTGCTGCTACACTGAAATAAGTATTCTGTAATTAGAGGAATAGTGTGTATACCCGTTTTGCATCATTGTAGTTATAGTACCTAGCTAGCATTCTGCCTGTCACATAGTAAATCCTCAACAGATATTTAAATGAGTGAATAATTAATAAAATGCCTATGAGGGGGAATTGCCAGGAAAACAGGCTTAGGTTTCATATTAAGAATTTTCTAACAGAGCTGCTCAACAATGAGGTATTCTTTTTCCACAATTTGTGAGCTCCCCATTACAGCAAGCATTCAAGCAAATGCTATGTGATCATCTATTAAGAATGTTACATGAAGGATTCATACTTTGGGTTGAGGACTGAATATAGAAGAAGCTTTCCTCCTTTCACCCACTCCATTGACCTTTTGCACCTACTTTATTCCATGGTTTTTTGAAGTTGCTCAGCCACAGTTTTCTTAAGAGGGTGAGGTTACTGCATGTTAAAAGTTTATTAAGTATGGTTTGGCAAAATGAATATGTTGGCTTAGAGAGTTGTTCATTTTCTTTAAATACAAAATTCTGTTGTTCTGATCACTGTATTATTTTCTTACCTCCAGTGAGGCTTACCCAGTCTTTGTGATCTGAAGCTTATATGATTTGGTGGGGTTCTTTTTAGGTATGAAAGTGAATGTTTATTTAGTACAAGAGAATATTATAACAAATACCATAAACATCACAAAATCCAGAAAAATAGTCTATTGATATTATTAGTAATTAACTGCCTGACACCTCTTCTATCCTTTTTTTTTTTTTCCTACTGTTTTTGGTCACATATTCACTGAGTGCCTCTTCACATAACAACATAATAATATTTTCTAGAGAGAGAGAGTAGAAAAATAGTCTAATCGTACCTCTAGTATGAGACTTGGCAAATTACGGCCCATGAACCAAATCCAGCCCTTTTTTTTTTTAATTAAATTCAGTTTTATTGAGATATATTCACATACCATTCAGTCATCCATTGTGTACAACCAGCTGTTCACAGTACCATCACATAGTTATGCATTCATCACCCCAGTCTATTTTTGAACATTTCCTTACACCAGAAAGAATAAGAATAAAAATAAAAGTAAAAAAGAACACCCAAATGATCCCCCCATCCCACCCTATTTTTCTTTTAGTTTTTGTCCCCATTTTTCTACTCATCCATCCATACACTGGATAAAGGGAGTGCGATCCACAAGGTTTTCACAATTACACTGTCACTCCTTGTGAGCTACATTGTTATAAAGTTGTCTTCAAGAGTCAAGGGTACTGGGTTGAAGTTTGATAGTTTCAGGTATTTACTTCTAGCTATTCCAATACATTAAAACCTAAAAGGGGTTATTTATATAGTGCGTAAGACTGTCCACCAGAGTGGACCTCTCTACTCCATTTGAAATCTCTCAGCCAGTGAAACTTTATCTCATTTCATTTCACATTCCCCATTTGGTCAAGAAGATGTTCTGAATCCCATGATGCCAGGTTCAGATTCATCCCCAGGAGTCATATCCTGCATTGCCAGGGAGATTTACAGTTCTGGGAGTCAGGTCCCACGTAGAAGAGAGGGCAGTGAGTTCACCTGCCGAGTTGGCTTAGCTAGAGAGAGAGGCCACATATGAGCAACAAAGAGGTATTCAGGGAGAGACTCTTAGGCACAATTATAAGCAGGTTTAGCCTCTCCTTTGTAGTAACGAGCTTCATAAGGGCAAGCCCCAAGATAGAGGGCTCGGCATACTAAGCCGTCGGTCCTCAGTGTTTTTGAGAACAGTAGCAACAATCCAGGTGAGGAAGTCCAACACTTCCACATTTTTCCCCAGCTCCTCGGGGGGCCCTACATATATATTTTTATTCTCCGCCCAAATTACTTTGGGATGTGTTGCTATTTCACACTAACCTTTACAAACCTACCAGGTCTCACTTCCTATTCAACATTCCATGTAATTATGATATTTGAACAAACCGTACTAGTTAAATTATTTAGGAAATATACATCCTGCACCAACTAAACATCTCTTCCTTTGGTCTCACATGGAAGTTGAAGTTTTAAAACACAGTCAGTATCATCCTTTACCCTTTGGCCTGATTTGCCCTAGTCCTAACCAGATCTTGCCCTAGTCCTAACCAGATCTGCTTCATTCATATCTATATTTGAAGTCTGGACTCTTTTTTCAACAGTTGCTCTATGAGCTAATACTGACATTCATATCTGCCGAGCTCTAGCTCTGAGTTTCAGGTGTCACACACATACCCAGTTTTCAGAGACCAATCGGGTTATACACAAAGGGATTAGCATTTCACGTTGGACACAGCCATTACAATTCAGGAATAGATTTGACTGCTGTAAGAGCTTACCATCTAGGGACTATTAAAATAATCGTTCCCCTGATAGGCTGTGCTCTAAGATTCATTCTGAGTTTACACATTGTAGTTAATTCATATTGGTGAGGCATTATAGTATTTGCCTTTGTTTCTGGCATAGTTCACTCAAAATGCTGTCTACAGCATCTATTCACCTCCTTGCGTGTCTCAGCTTCACTCCTTCTCGTTACTGCTCATTATTCCATTGTATGCATACACCACAGTTCACCATTCTAAATGGTATCCTTAGACCACCTCCACCCATTGCAAATCATGAATACTGCCTCCACAAACACCAGTGTGCAAATGTCCATTCATGTCTCTGCTCTCAGATGTTCCAAGTACATACCCCATAATGAGGTTGCAGGACCTCTGGCACCCACATACTTAGCTTATTGTGCAACCACAACACTGACCTCCAGAAACAGCCCAGTTCTTTTTATAAATAAAGTTTTGTGGAACACAGTCACATCCAAATTGTTTATGGCTGCTTTTGCTCACTACCGTGACAGAATTGAATAGTTGTGAAAGAGACCCCCTGGTCACAAAACCTAAAATATTTACTATCTTGCCCTTTACAGAAAAAGACCCTAGCTCTAACATGTTTATTATTGGTAGTTGTGAAGCTGAAAGAAATTTTTGAATAATTACTGGAATGGCACATCTGTAATTTCCTTCTTGGTGTTTTTGCTCAGAGTGCTTCTCTGGCCCCTCCCCCAGAAGTGTCCATGAACCTTGGTCATAGTATGTCCCATCTTTAGCAGGAGACAGGGCAACACTTGTTTTAGGACCTTCTCCTTGGTGTAAAGGGTAAGGTCTGGATGCATCCTCTGGTCCACCAGACACAGTTTATTCCTGGGGGCTGGGCAGATGGAGAGAGAGTGTATCCTTTATGGAAGGTAGAGAAGCGCTCCCCTCTCTCCCCCAGGACACTTGCTGCTATCTCCATGTATCCCCAAAGGAGAACAAGCCATACCTTTTAAAGGCATCCTTCCAATTTAAGAGGCCCTGAAATTTAAACTTAATTGGCTTCATGGTAAATCCACCTCTTCTCCTGAACATATAATTTACATCTGTTTGAAGTTATTCCTTTCATAAAGATCATTTTTTCTCATGCAACAGCAGTCTGTTTATTTTCCCATCACCACTACCAACAACAACCCCTCTCCCCTTGCAAAAAATAAGAAACTTAAACCAAATGAGGAGCAGTAGAAGAATAAAATTATATTAAAGTTATATAGTTGGAGAATCATCTTATGAGTTAGAGCGTAAGATATGACAAATTAGGAACTGAAATGAATCAATGAGTAATATATTGTGAATATAAAATGATCAGCTGATTAGGAAATTCATCCAGCCCAGACTAATGTTTGCTCTTTTGCAAATAAATTGACCTGACTGTAAAATGAGGGGATTGAATTATGTGCTTGATAAAATTTATGGTAGAGGGTATCAGATGGTATTTGTCTCTAAGATTCAGGAAGACCCAAACCCTACCAGTGACCACAGTTCCCAGCTTTCCACCTTCTCATCCCAAACTGTTGCTTAATGCATGGGGAAGTAGTAGGAGGATAAAAACGATATTACTCTCTGGTTAATCAGGGTTTGGGTCTTAGCTGATAATGTGAAACTTTGGTCAACTGAGTTGGGAATCCTAGGGGACTTTCTTCCCATCCTCATTCCCTGAAAACCCAAACATACACTTCAGGTTTTACCATAATCTAGCCTACTTTGAAATGGAGAAATGGTGAGAGGGAAGGATGAGACAGGAGAGGAAAAGGAAGAAAAACTCCTTTTATGCGGTTCCACTTAAACTACAGGGAAGGAAGAGGCAGAAGAGGGCAAACCACACCTATTTGCTAACCTTTTAAAACAGTGTCCTCATCCTTTTGCAGACTTGAAGCATGGCATAGTCTGTAATGAAATCAGTGTCCCTCCCACTTTCTGTATATGATTATCTGTACATGATTACCGTTCAAGTAGAAAATTCAGGAGGAAAGAGTAAACTTTGGCATTTGTAATTTTAATATCAATAATTCTGACTGCAGATAACACTGAAGATCTGTACCACATAGTAATTTATAATTTTCTGGATATATGAATCTAAATCACAGGCACTACATGTGGTTGGTTTGTGGTTGTAGGTGACTCAATGAGTGAGCTGAGGCTACTTCCCAGTCCGCACCTTTTAGTATGGCTTTTGTAATAAAGTAATTTATGAAATGGTTCCAAAAAAAAGAAAATGTGTTGGTGATGAAAGTTGGGTCTCAAACGTTTATGGTTTGTAGATAAAAATAGAAAATGTTGATAACTGGTAATTTAAAACAGATGTCCAGTATAAATGGAATGAAGGAATTGGAACCATCTATTATAGGTTGAATGTTTTTAATTTTTTAAAACAATCCCCTATATCTGTTATCTGTTGCTACAAACAAACCACCTCAAAACTTTGTGACTTAAAGCAATATAAATTTATTATTTTTAACTATTCTGTGGATTGGCTGTGGTTGGGTAGTCTGTTGTAGTCACCTAGGCTCACTCATGCTATTGCATTCACTGACAGGTCTAATGGGAGCTGGGTTTAGCAAGAACAGGCATGATGGCTGGGTCCTCGCTCTCTACTTGGTCTTTCATCCCAGGTTATAGAGCACCACTTCCAAGAGGGCAAAGTCCAATGTACAAGTACTTTTCAGGATTCTACTTGTATTACATTTGTCCTTGGGCAAAGCCAGTCACATAACCACGACCTTAGTGACTGGTAGGAGGAGAATGTACAAGAACTGGGATACTGAGAGGCGTCAGGGAGCAATACAGGAATTAGTATACCACTCTACCACCTATCCAGTGAAGGTTTCCAAACTGCATATGGCCATTTATTCCTCTAAACCACAGAATTGAGCTATGTTTGATGTAACTTTAATATTGTCTGTAATTTCATTCCATGCCACTCTTCCTTTTCTTATTTTCTGTCCCACCCAGTTCTCAAAACTCCCCTAGCACTTTCTTTCCCATGGTAGGATTTTTGTGGATGTGTCTACCTGCATCGTTCTTCCCTCCTCACTTCCTTCCACCTCTTTGCGTGTCTGATTCATCTCTTTTCAGTCTTCCTGGGAATCACTTTAATGAAGCCTTCCCACATCAGTTAGGTTTTACTTTCTTTCTCTTCACAGTATTTGCAATAGTTATTAAATTCTGTCTTCCACATTAGACTTTGTTTCATGAGGACTGTCTGTCTAAACCATTTTTCCCCCACCCCATCTATCAGTCTTTTGTACGTAGTAGGAGATTATAGAAAATACTTTTATTCAGTCTTTTGATTTCTCTTTCCACACTCAGTTTATTTTGGATATTTATTGAAAAATATATATCCTTTAATAACATTGTATATTTGTTGGCTTCTAAAAATAATAGTTGTAGACTGTTACTCAGTACTAAGTCATCTTAGTACCTGTTGTAGGCACTTGACTACTAACAGTGAGGCTTTATAAGTCTGGTATTTATTTTCCAGTTTTTCCCCCATTATTAGCTAGTTCTGTAATCAAAGAAACACCTATTTTCCTGATCTAAAATTTTTATTCTGACCTATTATATAACGAGACTATCTGAAAGTGTGAAAGGAGTTTAAACTACAGAAGTGCTGGCTGTTTGTGGTTTAAGTCTTATTCAGGATGAAGCTCTTTTTAACAAAGTTGGTGTAAGTTTAGAGGGAGTTGGAGGAAGTGGCCGTCTTCTTAATTTTGGGTCGGTATGGCAGTGGCTAACATGTGAAAGTAGCAGTGACTCTTGGAAGAGAACCACCTATCCCAGATTCTCATGGCTTTTGGAGGGGGCTGAGAGTCTTACATTTTCCTGAACCATTTGTCTCTTTTCAAAATTGTGGGTTTTTTAAAATAATGTCATACTTACAGAAAACTTGCAAATAAATTATAAAGAATTCCTGTGTATCCTGTGTATCCAGATTTGCCAAATGTTAACATTTTACCCCAGTTTTCTCTCTATATATATATGTATGTGTATACATGCATTTTGTTTTTTACTGAATCACTGGAGAAGAAGTTGCAGAAAAATACTTGAGGGTATATATCCTAAAACCAAGGCCGTTCTTGTATTCATTGTCATAGTATCATTATCATAATCAGAATATGTAATTTAATCTAACAAACATTTTTTTTACTAGGGAACAATGAAAGTGTAGGTGGAGTGAACATATAAGCTTGCAAAACTATTTTAAGGAATTGCAGTCTATTTAATGGGTAAGAAATCAATGCAAAATATTCTACTTTAGTATAAGGTCATGACATAACAGGTTTAGTTACACAAGATACACAAAAAAATACTCTAGAAACACGAAGAAAAAGCATGTAGTCATTTCAACATAGGGAATCTGGGAAATGATTCTTACTGGATTGGAACAGAGTCAACCCAAGAGAGATGAAGGGCCCTGCTGAAGGGTAGTGTGAGTGAATTCATACCTCAGAATATATCCCCAGTATTATTTCTGCCCTTGACAATGAAAGTTCTGAGGATGAATATGTTATTGCAATAAGTCAGTACTGAAATATCAGGAATGCATGAAATATCACAGGTTCTATTTCAACAAAAATTAATGTTTTTTTTTCTTTTAATTAACAAATTTTAACATTATTGGGCTAATAAGATTTGTTTTCCTAAGCATTTGTTCGTAGGTTGTTTTTCAATCATGTCTTCTTAATTATGAAAGGCAAGACATACTGGAGTTGGTTAGCCGTAATTACCTTAAAGGAATGGAAGGAATGTTTTTAAAAACTTAATTAAACTACTGTCAGTCTAGAGTTTGAGATTGTCACTGTTTTTATGTTGCCTAGCATTTATATTAAATATTATGTATGTAAGCTATTCTTGCGTTTTTGCATTTGCTATAGTTATTCTAAACTATATAATCGTGAACTTGTAAATATCTAATTATCAAGTAATAAATTACAAATTTACCTGTAAGTTATCTAAATTAATCAAGAATTATAAGGTGCTATGATATGTCATTTTCAGACTCTGCCAGTTGAAGATAGGAAGGAATGAAATATACATAGACTGATAAGAATTACTTCATTGTATGAAGCATACCAATATCTTCATGTGTTGTGCTGGCAGGATTCTAAGTTGGCTAATAAATGAAGTTAAAAGAAAGCCTTAGAAAGTCTGTTCCAACTCCCCCAGTCCCCTGCCCTTGCCTTGTAGCTCCCAGTCTCTTTGGTAGAGCTAAAACTTACGAGTTTTCAATAACACACTCTTTCCTTCCATCAGCCCCTTCTCCCTTCCTCCAACTAAACCAACTTGCCTGCTTATGCGAGTTTGGATTCTCCAGGTGGTTCTAGTTCTTCAACCCCACATTAGGGGCAGAGTGCTGTCCTTTGGGTTGCACAAAGATGTCTTTAGATCAGATGTTGCTGTTTCAATTCTGGAAGTGTTACCTATTTCAGCAACTGCCATTGTTTCCTAATCCCCATAACATTATAGTTTTTGTAAATACGAACACTTCTAGATTTGCTGCTTGTTCATGTTGTTAATTTGTGGTACTGGTAAGAAATTTTGTTCTTTATAATTTTGTTTTCTTGAACATTTTAATTAAAAGCTGGGAGAGAAGCTTTCAAGGGCTTTCATTCACTGTTATATCTTATTGTGATTTATACAAGTAAAACAAATGTACTCTACACTTTTAAAATTAATCTCACTTAAAATAGCTCCCAGTGTTTCCGTCTTCACATTTTCAAAATGCTACATTGAAATTTTCATTCAGAGAATTACTATAATAATGACAATAATTATGATAACTTGACCATGACAGCTACCATTTCTTGGGCATGGTTTGTAACACTGCTAAGCAGATTACCCACATTAATTTAATCTTAATTTTAGGAGGTGTGCACTATCATCACCATTTTATCAGTGAAGAAACTGGTTTTAAGGAAAATTTAGTGTTGTGCCTAAAGTCACACAGCTAGAAAGTTAGATTTAGTAGGGTGAGAATTTAAATGCAAATCTGACTCTGCCTGAACTCTTAACCTCTATATTTGCTTATGTAATAAATCAGCAACAAATTAGCACATTAGTTTCTGTCCTGGTGTATCTTTTTTCAATTTTTGAAATTGAAAAAGGGAGGAAACATACTTTTGTACCCTCTGCTAAAAATTTATTCTTGAGGTTAAAAAGGAGGACTGCCATGTCTTGAATTTGAGATGAAGTGTTGCCTATGGGATTTGTAAGATAAAGTATGCCTGTTTATTGTGTATTTTCACTTAAAAATGAACTAGTGTTTATCCTGTAGTTTTCCACTGGAATTTTAATTGTGTTATTTAGAATCTAATGACTATAAATTTTATAATTTGCAGACTATGTCTTCAGCAGTTGTACAGTTATACGCAGCAGATCGGAACTGTATGTGGTCAAAGAAGTGCAGTGGTGTTGCTTGTCTTGTTAAGGACAATCCACAGAGATCTTATTTTTTTAGAATATTTGACATCAAGGTGAGTTTTGTTTTGCTTTCCTTTTAAACTATAGGTGATTAGGTTTTCTGTCCCAGTTATAATTGAATGTAGATTTGTTTTCTTTTAAAAGTGTATTCATTATATAATATTTAAATTATACTTAAATTAGAACTAAAAGGCAGAAACTTGGTTTTAGCTATGTAAGTATAAACATTGTGACCAAATGGGAACATGGCCTAACAACAGAGCATGAATTAGCTCCCTATTTTATCTTTCCACAGCCACCAATCATTAGAGCTATTTTTAATTATGCCTTTGGGTTTTAGGCTTTCCTCATATTCTCTCCTTTTCTGATATACTCCTTTTTTCCACCCGGTCCATTGCAGACTAGCATACAAAGTCCTTTCAGAGAACAACAAAATATATTCTAGATTGATATGTACTATTATAATTTATGTCAGCCCAGATTTAAAGCATTGTACAATATCTATAATGTATTTGCTACCCATTTTTCCTTATATTACTTCTCAACAAGATACATTCACATTTTTACAAGCTCTGTATCCCTCAGTCTCAATCATAAATTAACTTTGTCCTAGTTTGGATGCCCTTTGTCAGAGATTCATCTCTTATAGTTACCGTAAAAGTAAGTATTTTGCTGAGGTGAAGTCTCCATTATTTTTTTTAAAATCTTTCCATAATAAGCCATTTTTAAATGTGACAAGAAATATAATTGAAGTATAATTACAGAAACAAAACAAAACCAAAATCAAAAACAAGCTTTGAACTCCTGGGCCATACTTACTCTCTGACTGTAACCAAGCTTTTTTATGTCTCTGGGCCTGAGCTTCTTTATTTATAAAATGGGATAGCCATCTGGGTCTGGTGCATACTCTTTCCCTGAGATTAAATGAGACTTAAGTTACTGCACTTTGAAATGAGTACTTCTTAACATTCATTTCTTCTTACCCCCAAGACAGGTGAGGGATGTGACATACTCTTGTACTAATGGTGATTTACTATGGCAGTGATTCTGGGGCATGGGGAACACATGCATAGTTTGAAAGCGATCCCTAGTGCTTTGATCTATTTCTCATTACCTATGAGAAGCACTGTTTAGAAATGGACTACACATATAACTCCATTGAGAAAAAAGGAATTCCATTACAGTGATTGTAATGTATGTACCTAGTATATTTGTAATATTTTTAAATTGCAGTCTATGTAGAACTTTGCATTTCAGAATACGGCTATGATTATGTGTTTTCAACCACTCATTTCCAGTTGTAGATAACCATTACTGAACACTTGTAAATAGCCACCTTAGTTATTAAAATTACATGTATTTTTTATGCTTTGGACATAGGTATGGCAGCCAATCATGGCTCTCTTGTCCATCGTTTAGCCTTGGTGGGCTTTGCTTATCCGTCTCTTTTCGTAGCATGGTTGATCCTACTAATACCAGTTGTTAATCAGGATGCCACCCTGCAAAGTTAGAAATTCAAAGATTATTAATGAGCTTCTACAGAATTGAGGAAAAGAGCATGAAATGTTCCAAATGTCACTGTAATATTTGATAGCATATAGTCTGTATATTGCTGATGGGACTGTGCATTGGTAATTAGTGCCTTTACAAAAGTATCCTCCTCCTGGATACCACTGATGATCTAGTAATTTCTGACTTATATATTTGACCAAATAACTATATTTGGGAATGATTGTCTAGTGATTTTATATCTCAGTATACTAAATTAAACTTACTTGATATGTAGATTTTATAAAAGAAACTTTATCCAGTGTTTACTGTTTTGTTATTGAGAAGTTAGAGTTAAAATTGTTATATGTTAAGTGTTATACATATATATATTATATGTGTATGTGAAAGCTATTGTTTAAATATAAACAGTTCCCTTAATATGAGTCATCTGCTTTGCTCCATTTCTAGAGATGATCTTTTTGGTAACTCTCAATTTATTTTTTCTAGGATGGGAAACTATTGTGGGAACAAGAGCTATATCATAACTTTGTATATAATAGTCCTAGAGGATATTTTCATACTTTTGCTGGAGACGTAAGTCATTTTCCTTTATTGCCCTATTCAGTGTATTTGCTTTTACATTTGTCCATGACATGTAAGTATTGTAAAATAAAAAGAAATACTTTACTTTTAAAGCTTATTCATAGGTATTACAGCTAAATAAGAAGAAATGGCTAAGATTTTAAGGGCAAAAAAAAAGATTTCAAAGAATAATGTAAATGTAATTTGCTATGGTAGAAAAGAGATTTGTATTTTTTCATTCTCTCTACATCTTAACCATGCTTAACCTCTCTTGGCCTTAGTTTCCTTACCTATAAAAATGAAATTTAAATGTCCAGTAATCCATTGTAACTTTTGAATATGAAATAGGATAGCAATTCAAATTATTTTGTGGAAGAATAGTTCATGACCCAGAAGGGTGCTAAAGTACAGTAAATGAGGCCAGGCAGGAGATGGAGATGGGGTGGAGGGCAGTGGGGACAGAATAAAAAATTAATTGTATATGCTTGGGAAAATGTTGGAATGGTTTCTGTACTAAATGCTTACAGGAATTATCTGAGTATATTAGTGGTGATTTTAGTTTCTTTGTTTTAAATATTTGCATTTCCTAAATTTTCTACAATGATTAAAAAAAAAAGACAATTGGGCTAGATGATGTATACACAGCTCTTCAGAAAGCATTCTTCTCCAACTATTATTTTTCACATTTTCCATTACAGGATATAAATATATGCATAAAAATGTGTGTGTGTGCATTGAATGCCATGATAAATAATGTCAGTGTTTCTACATTTTTAATAATTTACCTAAATTAAGTTTATAATTTAAATACTACCTGTAATTAAGCTGTGAAATAAAAACATAAGCTAATAAAAATAGACTTCGCCTGTATTTGACCATCTTTTCCAGTGTTTGTTTTTTGTACTCAATATTATTTTCAGAGCCTTACTGAAAGCTCAGATTCAATTTACTGTTTATATTTTAGCTGAAGGGGAAGTATTCTTTTTAGTATGTGCCTACTTGATAGGTAACTTTTCTTATGGTATTCTTTTACTTTACCTTTTCTGTGCTTTTTACCTTCATAGGTTAATCAGATAGTAAACTAATTTCTTGTCTGCTAGTATAGTCAACCTTTCCTTCCTCAGAAATGTACTTCTGTTGGTCAGCATCTTTTTCTTTATATAAAACTAAGTTTGTGCATTTTGTTGTTTACTCTTTTAACGAAACTATTTTAGACTTGTCAAGTTGCTCTTAATTTTGCCAATGAAGAAGAAGCAAAAAAATTCCGAAAAGCAGTTACAGACGTGTTGCTCCGGCGGCAAAGGAAATCTGGTAACTATTTTTATTATTATTATTATTATTTTAAATAGAATCCAGTAAACTAAGCACATAGACCAAATCTGACCCATCACCTATTTTTTGTAAATAAAGTTTTATTAAAACAGTCACTCTCATTTGTTGATGTATTATCTGTGGCTGCTTTCTTGCTACAGCACTGTTGAGTAGTTAGACTATATGGCCTTCATAGCCTAAAATGTTTACTATCTGGCCCTTTACCGAAAAAGTTAGCCATTCCCTACCTTAAAAGAAATATCTTTATTGAGAACTAATTTTTTCAGATTTTCTAAAGGACCCATCCTCACCGCTTTTTTGTGTTGATAAAATTCCGTGTTTACTGTTCTGGTTTTGCTAATGCTGCCATTATGCAAAACACCAGAAATGGGTTGAATTTTACACATTTACAGCTCTAAGGCCATAAAAATGTCCAAACTGAGGCATCAACCAGAGGTTACCTTCACTGAAAGAAGGCCATTGGCATCTGGAACACCTCTGTCAGCTGGGAAGGCAGGGGGCCAGTGTCTGCTGGTCCTTTGCTCCTGGGTTGTGTTTCAAATGGCTTTTTCCAGAATGTCTCTGAGCTTTTGTCTCTCTTAGCTTCTCTCAGTTCTCTGCTTGGTTCTCCTGGGACGTTTTTTGCCAAGAACCTAGAGTTCTCTCTTAGCTTCTCCAGGGCAAACTCTGGGCTTCATCTCTTAGCATAGCATCTCCAGATGTCCTTCTGTCTGCATCTTCCACCTTCTCCAAGCATTTGGGTCTGTGTCAGCTCTTAGCTTCTCTTGGGGGCATACTCTGGATTACATATCTTAGTTTCTCTCCAAAATGCCTCTCCCAGCTTCTCCTCTTCATGGGCTGTCTTAAAGTACTCTAGTGAACTAATCACTGGATAGTGGGGTCACATCTCCATGGAAATTATCTAATCAAAAGGTCTCACCTACAGTTGGGTGGGTCATATCTCCATGGAAACAACCTAATCAAACGTCCACCCTAATCAAAAGACTTATTAAAGTCTGCCCCTACAAGATTGCTTTAAAGAATATGGCTTTTATGGAGGATATAATAGATTCAAACCAGCACATCTACTGACTTAATTTAAGTATTTTATAGTTTTTGAAACAAGATTTTAGGCAAATCTAGAAGCAAAATAAGCAGTTGCAAACAAGATCTGTATTATTGCCTTGTCTCTATATTTTGTGCCTAATGTTGTACATTAAGAAAACATAAGAAACTTAGTTTAGTGCATGATATGATTCTAGTACATATAAACCAGTTTGAGACTGATGCTGAGTTGTATAGTGCTTTAAATTCATTGGTATAAAACTATTGTTTGGCAACAGTATACCAGGTCTTTCTATTATAAAGTGAGGGAAGGGTGATTATGAAAGGTGAACATCCTCCAAAATCAAGCAGATTCAGGCAGATCAATTTTAGGAGAAATGACATTTGGAAATTGAGATTAGCAAATAGATCCCCTTAAAAGTAACCATGTGCTTATACTCCTTGAGAAGTCTTCTGTGTTTCCAGGGGTACATGTTACCCAAGTTTGAAGATCACTGTATTTTTCATTTACCAATGAAAGAGAGTAAGACAAAGAAAAAGAAGATACTAGATTCCGAACACAGGAGCATAAAAGCATGCATTCTATTTTACACATCTTTGCCATTTCAGTGGGTTTTTGAGAATGCGATGGGTAAAAATGAAAATAAAATGAACTGAACTGTCACGTCAGTATTGCCATCCTAATATATTCCACCTTGTAATGAGTGAGGAGGAAAATTATTATGGGCCTGTTATTTTTTGTTACTTCTTTTGAGACCAAGAACATTTACCACTTGATTCCATTGTAGGAAAGCATTTAATGCTATGGTACTGAAACCTCAGCTTTAGGAATGATTGTTTTCAGTGTCTGTTGCATGCTGTGGTGCTAGGCTAGGGATCTGTGGGGTTTTGGTCAAACTATGTGACACTTTCATTATGAAAAGAGGTAAAAAAAAAAACATACTTAAAATATGAAATGATTGGCTTTGAAAATGGTAGGAAACTTAAAAGTACCTTTCACCTTCTTACCTGGTACAGGAATTCTGGTTCATATAGTTCCTAAACTTTTGGGCAAAGTCAAAATAATGGTGTCCAGATTTGAACATAATACTCCATATATAGTCTGACTAGTACTGTGATACTATAACTTCCCTTGATATGTTATACTGTTTTGCTAATGTTTCTAGCAAAGGCCTCACATTGATAGATTCCATTCTGCTTTGTTCAACCAGACATCACCCTTTTTTTTTTTCATGTGGATTGCTGTCAAGCCAGGATAGCGTCGTAGACCTAAGTAATTGCTTCTTAGAACTTAAACTCTGAACTTTATATATATCTTAATATATTTTCATATTTGCATCACCCATCAGTTTAAGAAGTATTTCCTCTCTGGATACAGAGGTAGCAACAGCACTTTAGAAACTGAAGATTGGCATTCATTCACATAAATGGGAGATGCTTATGTGGAATGTTTCAGAAAGTTACCTCATTACATCACCAGATGGAGCAATACATGTATATTTCCCATTGCTAGGATTTTTTAACTCATCTGCCAATTAAATCTTGTTGATTTTTGATTGTGGTTATTTATAAAATTATTTTGTTGAGTAGATTATTTGTATTTCTCATAATTTCAGAAAATTTTATATTAGAAAATCTATGGAAATTATATTTCTTTAAAATTCTTCAGAATTCTTTTGAACATTCTTAAAGCCAAAATAGTTTCTTGCTTTGAGAAAACCTGGTATGTAAGAATGTGAATGTAAAGAATTGACAACGGTGCTCCTGATTTTCCCTCCTACCTAATTGGCTGTATTTTAATATTTTGGGGGGTCTTTTCACCAGTGCTCAGTCTTTTCTAGGTATTTTCATTCCCTTTATATTTTCATTCAGTCCCATAGCTTTAAATACGTCTATCTGCTGATGATAACCATTGTTTTATCTTCAGTATTGATCTTTCCCCAAACCTTCAGATTCTGTCTACTCAAGTTGAGTATCAAAATAACCTTCAATAATTGATTGTACACTGTGGATAACTGTAGGGTGTGTGACTATATCTCAGTTAAGCTGTATTAAAGTAAATAAACCATGGGGGACAGAGGGGAATGGGATGTTTTGGATGTTCTTTTTTATTTTACTTTTTGGAGTAATGAAAATGTTCAAAGTTTGATTATGGTGATGAAAGCACAACTATATGACGATACTGTGAACAACTGATTGTACACTTTGAATGATAGGATGTTATGTGATCATATCTCAGTAAAATTGTATTTAAAAAAATAGCCTTCAAATTCAGCATGACCAAACAGGGCTCTTAATCCGTGTCTCCCACTCTCACAACCATCCCCACTCAGACCTGTTCCTATTCCTTTTCTAGACCTGTTCCTATTCCTCTTCTAGTCTTTCCCATCTCAGTAAAAAGGCAGTTGTTCCACCTAGTCAGTCAGGCTCGTCATGGTCCCTCATAAATTCTATCAGTGTGTCTTATCAGCTCTACCTTCAGAAATATGTTTTGAAACTTTATTTATCATTCCCTTCACTGCTACCACCCTAATTCAAGCTACCGTCATCTGTCATCTGGACATAGCTCTATGACTGGTCACCTTGCTGCCATGCTAGCTACCCTACTATCTCTTTTCCAAACAGTAGCCAGAGTAAACTTTTCAAAACATAGATCAGATCATGTCCCTTGCCTTATTCAAAACCCTGTAAGAACTTCTGTCAAATATTGAGTAAAATCTATTATCCAGCCCCTGGTTTTCTCCTTCTGACTTATCTCCTTCCACTCTTTCTCTTAGTCACTCCAGTCCAGACTTCATGATGTTCCTTCATACTCTTCCCTCCTAAGGACCTTTGCATATACTGTTCCCTCTCTCACTTCATTCAGATGTCTGTTCAAATGTCTGTCCTCTGAGATACCATCTTTTTTTTTTTAATTAATTTTTTGAGATATATTCACATACCATGCAGTCATACAAAACAAAGCATACATTCAGTTGTTCACAGTACCACCACATAGTTGTGCACCCATCACCAAAATTAATTTTTGACATTTTCATTACCACACACACAAAAATAAGAAGAATAAAAATTAAAGTGAAAAAGAGCAATTAAAGTAAAAAAGAACACTGGGTGCCTTTTTTTTTTCCTTTTTTTTCTTCCCCCATTTTTCTGCTCATCCATCCGTAAACTAGACAAAGGGGAGTGTGGTCCATAAGGCTTTCCCAATCACATTGTCACCCCTCATAACCCACATCTTTATACAATCATCTTCAAGATTCATGGGTTCTGGGTTGTAATTTGATAGTTTCAGGTATTTACTGCTAGCTATTCCAATTCATTGGAACCTAAAAAGGGTTGTCTGTATTGTGCGTAAGAGTGCCCACTAGAGTGACCTCTGGGCTCCTTTTGGAATCTTTCTGCCACTGAAGCTTATTTCATTTCCTTTCACATCCCCCTCTTGGTCAAGAAGGTGTTCTCCATCCCACAATGCCGGGTCTAGATTCCTCTCCGGGAATCATATTCCACATTGCCAGGGAGATTCACTCAGCTGGGTGTCAGATCCCACTTAGAGGGGAGGGCAGCGATTTCACCTGCCCAGTGGGCTTAGCTAGAGAGAGGGCCACATCTGAGCAACAAAGAGGCATTCAGGAGGAGACTCTTAGGAACAATTATAGGGAGGCCTAGCCTCTCCTTTGCAGCAACAGTCTTCCCAAGGGCAAGTCTTGTGGTAGAGGGCTCAGCCCATCAAACCACCAGTCCCCTATGCCTTTGAGCACATCAGCAACCATCGAGGTGGGGAAACCCAACACCCCTGCATTCTCTACCAGCTCCTCAAGGGGGCTTTGCATATTTTTTTCATTTTTTTTTTTTCTTTTTAATTAACTCTTTTTTTTTAAATCAACTATATCAAAAAAAATTTTTTTTTTAAAACATGCAATAAAAAAAACATTTCAAACAAACTGTAACAAGGGAGTAAGAAAATAGCTAACCTAAGATAACTACTTTACTTCCAACATGTTCCTACTCTACCCCAAGAAAATAACCTAATATAGCAACATTTCTGTGAACTTGTTCCTACCATACCCATCAGAAATTAACAGACCATAGTCATTCCTGGGCATTCCCAGAACATTAAATTTGCCCACAATAGCTTATCTGTTTTTATTGGGTTATCATTTGCCCTTCCTTAATTGCTCTCTATCGCTAGTTCCCCTACATTCTACATTATAAACCATTTGTTTTACATTTTGAGATACCATCTTTAACCACTTGTACATTCACTTAGAATAAGCACAATTAACTTAAGGACTGTGAATTAATTTTTTATGTTGATGTTGTATTATATTTGTCTAATAATACTCTTTTGTTTTCTAACAGAGAAAAGACGAGACCCCCCAAACGGTAAGCTTTCTAATAATTATTGGTCAAAAAGATTTTAGATTACTGTTTAATCCTTATAAAAACTTGTACCCTACATTAATACCTAATATCCATTATCACATACTGTAGTTTGTTGTGTTCTTATTTTAAAATATTGAGTGACAGGTGAGACTTAGAAAATGTAGTGTTATTTGGCTTTTCTTCTATGAGGAAGGAAGAATAGGGTGACCATCACTAGTATTTGCATCTTAGTTCTATATACACAATTGACTGAGTTTTGAAACTGTACAATATAGTTTAAAATTTTCCTTAAAACTGTAAATTTTGTCCAACACGTTTGTTTCTTTCGTACCTTAAGATTTATCCTCATTTCAATATTTCACACTGTTAATGTGAAACAGCCCCTTTCAGTACAAATACTTACTAAGATGGTTTGTTAGAACAAATAGTGGCTGCACATAACCCTCTTTAATTTGATAATGAATACTTAAGTATTATGGATTCACTTATTTTTTTAAAAAACTATTGAATACCAGAAAATGAAAGTGGGATGCTAAGAAGTAAAAGCCAAGCTCCCAGACCTCTAAGGCAGAGATTCTCATTCTGAACTCCATATACCTCTCTGAAAGTTTGAGCTAAATTTATATCTCTTTGTTCTTTTCTCTGAGAAGAGAGGACATATGGTTTTCATCAAATTTTAGTGGGGTCCCTGGCCCTATGAACCATTGCTCCAGGAGCCTTCATTACAATGTGGAATATGGCTGCCTTTATTTAAAAAAAAAAAAAACCTCAAATCCTTTCATCAGAACTTAGAGTGATTATCCAATTTACATAATACAAATTTCTTTAGATGTAGCAACTATTCCAGTTTGCTAATGCTGCTGTTATGCAAAATACCAGATATGGATTGGCTTTTATAAAGGGTTTATTTGGTTACAAAGTTACAGTCTTAAGGCCATAAAGAGTCCAAGGTAAGGTATCAACAGTAGGGTACCATCACTAAAGGATGGCCATTGGTGTTTGGAAAGCCTCTGTTAGCTTGGAATGCACGTCACTGGCGTTCATTTGCTCCCAGGTTGCATTTCAAAATGGCTTTCTCCAAAATGTTGCTCTTGGGGCGTTTTGTCCTCTCTTAGCTGCAGCTCCTCTTCAAAATGTCTCTCCCAATTGCTGTAAGGTCCCTCTGTCTGTGAACTCCTTTATACGACTCCAATGATCCAGTTAACACCCACCCTGAATGGGTGTGGTAATACCTCCTGGAAATTATCACTCACAGTTGATTGAGTCACATCTCCATGGAAACACTCAATCAAAGGATTCCAGTCTAATCAACACTAATACGTCTGCCCCCAGAAGATTGCATCAAAGAACATGGTATTTTGGGGGATATAATGCATCCAAACCAGCACAGCAACTGTTGCTGATTGTTGGACTTTTAAACAAGGATATATTACCATCTGATTTTGGCCTTCAATTTATAAGCCTGATTTAAAAAACAAACAAACAAACAAACAAAAAAAAACAAGAACCAGAAATTGCTGTACTAAATTTCGGATTATATAACTTATTAAATCTTTTAAAGGGGCTAGCAGAAGTTCAGTAGTGCTTACCATGTACCAAATATTATCTAGACTTTCTTACTTAAATGGAAATATTAATACTTAATTTACAAGGCTGTTGTAGGGATTGAATGAAGTAATCAAAGCACTTAGCATAGTGCTGGTACCTAGTAAATGCTTACTAAATGCCAGTTATCGTGATGAAAAGGATGACAACAATAATAATAGCACCTGCTATTTAATAATGATTTATTACCTCCCAGGTCCTGCTCAGTCACCTTATAAAGTAGTTCCTGTTTTCCCCATTTTATAGATGAAGAAAACGGGTATTTTTGTTTCCTAAGCTTCTCCAGGCAGAAACCATGAAATGGTTTGGCTTCAACAGTGGTAATTTATTCGCTTACAGTTAGAGTCTGGGAAAATGTCCAAATCAAGCCATCATCAAGGCGATGCTTTCTTCCTGAAAACAGGTTGCCAGTGATCTTTGGCTTCTCTGCCACATGGCAAGGCACATGGCAGTGTCTGCTGGTCTTTCCCTTCTCTTCCAGTTTTTGTTGATTTTAGCTTCTTGCTTCCATGGTGCTCTCTCGCTCGCTCTCTGTCTGAATTTCGTTCTGTTTTTAAAGGACTCCAGTACAAGGATTAAGAACCTGAGTGAGGTGGGTCACACCTTACCTGAAGTAGTCTCATCAAAAGGTCCTACTTAAAATGTATACACACATACAGGAGTGGATTAAATTTAAGCATCTTTTCCTGGGGTACATACAGCTTCAGACCACCACATCCCACCCTCTGGATTTCAAAAAGACATGTTCTTTTTACATTCAAAATACATTCATTCCATCACAATATTCAAAAAGCCTTAAGTCATAGAGAAACAGTACAAAGTCTCATCAAAATCAGTTATGGGTGTGGTCTGACCCGGGGCATAGTTCCCCTCCATGTGTGGAACTGTGGAACATATAGAACAAGTTATCTGCTTCCAATATATAATGGAAAGGCAAGCATAGGATAAACATGCCTTTTCCCCTAGAGAGAAATTGGAAGGAAAACATGGGTCACAGGTCCCAAACAATTCTAAAACCCTGCAAGGCATACTCCATTAGATTTCAGGATCTGAGAGTCATCTGTAGAACAATGTTTTGTCCTTTGGGCCTGATGGAGTAGGCAGCTGCACCCTTTCCAAGTGCTTACACAGCAGCTCTGCTCTCCCTGTATACTAGGATGAAGGCTCCAACCTCTTTAAGCATCAGGATGGTGGCCAGGCTCTCTTAAATCCCCAGGACCTAGGGTCCACATCATCAGGCATTGGGGTAGCAGCCAAGATTCTCCACAATCCCCTGGGCATCTGAGAAAACTGGGGTGGTAGCACTCTTCCTGACCAACTGACAGAAGGCCCATCGTCTCCAAGTGCTGGGGCTTACTCATCCTTTCCACACCCAAGAGTGGGTCAGTTCTCTTGACCCAAGAAGATTTCAGCTTCCATGGCTTTAACCTTGACGTGATTTTTCCTTCAGTCTGTCCCTTTTCTGTCCCTTTTGGTCTGGCTGGCAGTGGTTCCATTCATACAGATCTTGCAAAAAACTTGTTGGTTTTGCGTGTAGTACACAGGGATCCAAACCATCAGACAGTGGGATTTTCCCCAGATCCTTCTTAGATAACTGCACCTCCAATCCTGATTTGCACTGAAACGGCTGACTGGTTCCATGTTCAGTTAAAGCCTCACATGGAACACTAGGAGCACTATCCTCTGGGAACTCACTTCCTGGAAACTCAGAATTTTCCAAACCTCAGTTTCTTGTTTCTTCTGCCCACGAATTCAGTTCCTAGCTTATCCCTTTTCTCTGGTATTTTACTAAAAAGCTGTACTTTTTGCGTTTAGTTTGGAAATCTCTTCAGCTAAAAATCCCAGTTCATCACTGTTGCGGTTCACTAATGCTGCAATTTTGCAAAACACCAGAAATGGATTGGATTTTATAAAGGGGGTTTATTTGGTTACAAAGTTACAGTCTTAAGGCCATAAAGTGTCCAAGGTAAGGCATCAACAATAGGGCACATTCATTGGAGAAAGGCCAGTGGCATCCGGAAACCTCTGTTAGCTGGGAAGGCACGTGGCTGGCGTCTGCTTGCTCCTCCCAGATTGCATTTCAAAATGGCATTCTCTAAAATACCAGCTTTCAACGGCCATCTTCAAAATGTCTGCCTCTGCTGCAGCTCTGAGGTCCTACTTGTGAACTTTGTAAGACCCCAGTGGACTGATCAAGTCCCGTCCTGAATGGGGGGGGGCACACCTCCATGGAAACAATCCAGTCAAATGTATAACCCACAGTTGAGTGGGTCACATCTCCATGGAAACAACTTAATCCAAAAGGTTCCAACCTAATCAAGACTAATAACATCTGCTCACGATATTGCATTAAAGAACATGGCTTTTTCTGGGGTATATAATATTTTCAACCCAGCACAGTCGCTTTCAAACTCTGTCTTCTATCCGACATCAGAACTCAATTTTGCCAGTTTGCTGCCACTTTAAAACTCGGATTGCCTTTCCTCCAGTTTCCAGTTATGCATTTGTCATTTTCTTCTAAGTCCTCAACAGAAGTACCTTTAGCATCCCTATTTCTACAGTCTGTTCAAAGCAGTCTAGGCCTTTTACCTCAGGTACCTCACAATTCATCCAGCCTCTACCCATTACCCAATTCCAAGACCATTCCCACATTTTTGGTATTTGCAATACCAGCACCCTACTCTCCTGGTACCAAAATCTGTTTTAGTTTCCTAGGCTGCTCCAGTCAGACATCGTGAAATGGTTTGGCTTAAACAATGGTAATTTATTTGCTTAACGGTTAGAGTCTGGGAAGATGTCCAAATCAAAGTGTCATCATGGCGATGCTTTCTTCCCAAGGACCAGCTGCCAGTGATCCTTGGCTCCTGTGTCACATGGCAAGGCACGTGGCAGCATCTGCTGGTCTCTTCCTTCCTTTCCGGGATCTGTTGATTTCAGAACTGGGGCACAATTGTCACATAAGTAATGTGGTTGGGCAGTACTCTCTGCAGTCTGACTCTGGAGCCTGGCCCCATAACCATTATACTACAATGTCAAGATGACTATGACAGGGAAACCGAGACCTGGATATGGGAAGTAACATGCCTCAGGTTACACAGTCAGTAGCAGAGGCAAAGGAAACAGGTACAGCTGAGTCATGAGCCATTCATTTGTGATCTCTTAAGGCAATGTAGAGATTTTTTCTTTATGTGTGTTCATTTTAACCTCTTTTAAAATTATTAAATTACTGTGTATTCTGTGAGCATATATTGAATACCTGTGGGACAAGCTTCCTGGTGGGGGCATGTAAAAAAAAGTAATCTGAAATTTAAAAATGTAGATGATATACAGATCATGTAATTGAAGATATAAATACTTTATGGTTTTTTTGTTTACATTTTCATATAAAATATTTTTCTGACGAGGCACCTAATTTCCATGCATGGATAGAATTTGGGAATTCTTGACTGTGGTAACTCACAATTACCTCTACTAAGAAGAGAGACATACTTAAATGTGGCTTCTTTCCTTGAGATTGTTGTTTATTTTATAGTTTTTGATCTATAATTTAAAGCCTTTGGTGCAATAGCCCCAAACTTTCTTTTTCATTAAGTAAATGGATAGTTTTAAAAAATAGAACTGTTAAAAAACAAAATTATAGAGCATGCATTGCCAATATTTATTATTTATTTATGAAGTTATTGAATATATTGCATACATAAAAATAAATAAATTATAAATAGAAGTTTTAATATGTTTTCCTGCTCTGCAGTTGATGTTCTTGCTCTCCCCACTATGCAGAGACCACTATTTTCGAGGAGGCATATTACTTTTCTGCCTTTGATGCACCACCACTTGGTGGCAGTGGGTATCTTAACCACATCATGCTATGCCCATGTAGATGCTTGGTCTTTGTCCTCATTTGGATTATCAGTTTACCAGACTTTTTCAAATTATAACTATTAAAAAGACATGTAGGGGTAACATATTCCTAAGATGCAATTCAGAATCTTCCTCACTAACTCCTAATCCATACATCTTTCTTTTTTCTTTATTGGCCATTCAATGATTTGTTCTCAGTTTCAGGACTGCTTAAACATGGAAGGTTTCTGGGCCACCTGTCTCTCAATTATTTCACCTTGATGAGAGTTCTCTGCTTTTTTATGTAATTAAGAGGAAGATTTTAGCTGTTCTTTTAGATTTAAAATTAACTGGAAATGTTTTTTTCAGTGAAAATATTTTAAAACCCTTTCCTATGATGGTTTTCCTTAATCAGAAGAAATAATTTGTCATTTGACTATTTTTTTGAGGAGAAAAAGAGAAATAACCACCTCTATTATGTATTTACTTTGTAGATGGTCATAGGATGAGTTTAATTTTATAAATGGAATAATTAAATTAAACCTTACTTAAAAGGACTTAAGATTGTAAATGATCTCTGTTACCAAATCTTCCATAAATTCTAATTAAAAAAAAAAGACCCTGTACCTTATCTAAGGCATCAGTTTTTAGTGTCACTTTTGAAAAAAAAAATGTTTAATTAGGCTTTAGAACATCATTTTAAACTTATTTCCTAATACCTTTAAACTCTAAAGTAAATGACTGTTGTTAACAGAAATAGCCAACTACCTTAATCTCTTAAATGTGTAGGAAACCTTGTTTCCTAAATTCTGAAGGTTGTTACTCAGTAAATATTTATTGAAGTGAACTAGAACTGTTGGATTATAAACTGAGAGAACTGATAAATTGGTGAAGAAATAATATATGACATTTGTAAAGTTACCATTAATCAGTCACCTTATGGTTTGGCTTTTATGTAAAAGACTAGTTAATAGAAGTGTAATAGTGGACAAAGAAGTGAGATACAAGAATTCACCTTTGCCTCTGTCACTAATTGTGTGACTTTAAACAGATCATCTGACTCTTCTTGCCCTTCATTTTCTTCATCTGTAACATGACAGGTTTAGAAAAAAACTCTAATATTCCATCTAATGCTAATTTTATATACATTTCTATAATCTGGGTTTTCCTATATGGACTTATTTAAATACTCTTTTTAACTGGGTGCTAATGAAATTCATCTATAATATTCCTAAAGGGGTAGTGCTAGGGCTTTATAAACTGCTTGGCAGAAGCGTTAACAATATATTCATGCCTGATTTTTTACTGCACTGTGAGTTAAATTTTGTTGTTCATTTCACATGCTGCTTAAATTTTGTTCTGTCCTCTTCATTCTCGAATCTTCTTCAGTGGCAGTTACTTTTTCTAGTGAGTCATGAATCAAGCTGACAAGAACATTAAGTTCATCATTGCCCAGAAAAGAATTTACTGGCTTAGATAATTTAACCATTAAACTTTACCCAATTCTCTTACCATTTAGATCATCTGTAATACAATAGATTGCTTATTTATATAAGCTAAAGCAGCAAAGAAATGTTTTTGCTTTTTTCTCCGAAAACTAATTAAGGTTGACTTTTTATGTTGTTGTTTTTAAATGATGAATTTGATTGATTACAGTTCCTATTTGAAAACCTATTTTAGAAAGGTTGCTATATAGAGAGTGCCTAACTGTGATATTCCTAAATCTGTCTTGTCACTTCTTAAATTCTATTAAATATAAAGATGATAGTAAACAGAATTTACAGCATCTTATTGTGGAGGATTTTGCTGATACTGACTGGTAAATGTAAGTTATAAGAAGAAAGATGGCAGAAAGGGGAAAATGAAAAGTAAAACAGTTCAGTAGATGAGTATGAAGGTACAAATCTGATCCCAATTCTGGATGTTCTTAGTAAGTCCCTTATTTTGTGAAACTGCAGTGAATCCTGAAATTTGATATCTGAACAAATTTGACAGTCCAGATCTTTTATCTACTATCTAATCAACTTTTCAAGTCATTCTGTATTGTTTAACTATCCTTCCTTTCTTGATCTAATCATTTTCAGGTTATCCCTTGACACTGAATCAGCTTTTAATGATTTTATCCGTATTATTCATTAGCTTCTGTTCTTCCAAGAAGAATTTCTATCTTGCCAATATAAGCAACTTCCTTTGGAATTAATTTTTATTAAATTATAACTAAAACTTTTATATTTATATAAAAGTAGACTTTTAATATGGGTAGAAAATAGATGAATTTTGGTGACATTAAAAATATACGTTTTTCCAAGTAGCTTACTTATCCAATAATGTAGCTGATAGTGTTCATAATTTCATATTAGCAGTATTTCAGCTTTACTATTAGTGTAGAGAGGGAGAAAATCTGTTTACCCATGTGCGTAAAACTTTTCTTTATGATAACTTTAGTAAATAGGTATATTTGAAGTTTTTAGCATGAAAGATTACAGTTAAATTAGCATTTAATGATACCTGATTTGCAGTAGCCTATAATTTCTGGGAATTTCTTTTTGCCGCTCTGATTTGATTGGGGTTCACCAAGACCACCTCCAGGGCTGATGATTTGTTCATGCAGATTTATTACAGTAAAAGTATGTAAAGCAAAATCAGTAAAGGGGAAAGGTGCATGGGGTGAAGTACAGAGGAAACCACACACAAGCTTCCAAGTCCTCTCCCAGTGGGACTCACAGGACGCACTTAATTTCCCCGGAAATGAGTTGTGACATCACAGTTGAATGTTGTCTATCGGGAAAGCTCGTTAGAGACTAGTGGCCCAGAGTTTTTATTGGGCGCTAGTCACACTGACACCCTCTGCCAAGCATGTACCAAAATTCCAGATTCCCAGAAGGAAAGAAGGTTTTCAGTATAAACTGCCTTGTTTGCATAAACAGTTTTTGTTTGTGGCCCAGTGAGCCCTCTCCTTATCAGAGAATGGTGAGGACCCTCCCAAAATCCAAGTTTCCAGATGCCAGCCAAGGGCGACCCTTGCAAGCAGGCCTTTGTAAGGGTGGCACCCCCAGCCCTGCTGTGTTAATTCTTCTGCACAAGGATGATAGTATTTTATACAGCATTTTAAAAGTTGTCATTAATGCAGTCATCTCAAAGGGATTCGGGCTGATAGGTTTTGTCAGAAAAAGAAAAATTAAAATAGGATCTCTATGTAACATGTTTGCCCTTTAATTAAATCTATTAGGAATTTTTAAGTGGAATACATTTCATTTAGGCTCATGATTTTAAGACTAAGAAAATTTTTGTTAGTTATAGACAGGTTTTTTACTACATTTAGTGTTATGCCTGAAGATGTTGATAATATCTTTTGGTGTCTGAGATATTTTTACAGTTGATTTTTGAGGAAAATGACTGTTTTGAGAATTTTTACATTTTAAGTTTTTGAGCTCTGTACTTCTGATATCCAAGGTATATCTATACTGATGGGGAAAATATTACTGCCCTTGAATATGGCAATTTTGCTAAAATGATAGTAATAATTTTACTGTTTTTTCCTTGTATACTAATAAAATTGAAGCAAAAATGTAAGAGTAGATTTCTTTGTTCAGTTTAAAACAAAGTTGATACTTCTTTCATTTTCTTTATCCATATTGTTATGTAATTTATACCTCTTCATCATTGAGTACTGTATTAGGTATGAGGCTTAGTCAAAATCTGAGGGATCAGACCAACTGAATTTAAATTCTAGTTGAAAGTTCATGTTCTTCATTAGACTTCGTGAAATAATGTATCTCTGGTAATGTGTATAAAAATTAATTACAGGTTTTTGAAATTTAGTACTTTTCACATTATAAAATTTTAATGTGCAGATTTAAATGAAAATTTAAATAATTGTATTGACATAGTCCTACTTCAGAAAGAAGATATTATTTAAATTTTAAATTACTACCATATTTAAATTTTAACTTAAATGATATCCCTTTTATGTTTTTTTGGCTTTATTTGCAGGTCCTAATCTACCCATGGCAACAGTTGACATAAAAAATCCAGAAATTACAACAAATAGATTTTATGGTTCACAAGTCAACAATATCTCCCATACCAAAGAAAAGAAGAAAGGAAAAGCTAAAAAGAAAAGACTAACTAAGGCAGATATTGGAACACCAAGCAATTTCCAGTAAGACAATTCTCCTGTTATCCTTGTCTTTCCTTTTGATTTATTCATTGCTGCTCATGATTTTTAAACTTGTTAGAAAATTTTGTTTTCTTTTGGGGAGGACCCTTACATTCATAATTTGCATACCTTTTTAGTTAAAAAGGTTTTGTAGTAGGTTGTTTTATGTTTTTAGTTTTTTTAAGGTAGTTGCCCAATAGGCATTCTATGAATCTGCTAATCTTATAGTTTATTTACCTTTCCATCCATGAGTAAAGAAAAATTAAACCAAGTTGTTTCTTCAACTACTTGTTAAACATAAAAATCATTTCTCAATTTTCTCTACAAATTGCATTTAGTAATTGCCTAGAGGCAACAAGCCTTTACTATTGCCACATCATTTCTCAAGCATATGCATTATATCATTTGCTGATTACAAAGCCTGCATTCTCTCAGGCATATAGTGCACATATTCTTATGATAGTTTAGCAGATGAAAAAAGTGGTTACTCAGAGAGATGGTGCAAAAATGTTAAGTCACAATTAATATCAGAGTCAGTGATAGAATCCTGTTCTCCTGATTGCTTGTCCATGTTTTTTCCCTGAATATAGTTGTGTCTATGAGAACTCCTAGTTCAGGCCCAAAATTCAAAGACTGGTTGGAATTCATGTAAATATAGTGTATGTTTTTAATGCCCTTTAATGCATTTTTTGGTCTTTTTTCTATATTCTGTTTTAGACACATTGGACATGTTGGTTGGGATCCAAATACTGGCTTTGATGTAAGTATCATTCCAAGCCATGAACATTGTAACTCTAAATATGGGGTAATTTTATAGCCTACCTTTAGATTTTTATGATTATTCATTTTTGGAAATTCTAGTATTTATTTGAATGTGCATATGATTATGTATATATACCATTGAAGTTGAAACTAGAGTATTATTTTATCATTCATAGTTAATTCTCTAAAGACAAAGTTTTTGTAATCCTCAGTTTTATATACTGTATAAGTAAAATCCTGGTGTTTTGAAAACCAAGAGAGGAAGTGCTAAATGACGATAATTTCAAGGGAATAAATGCCAAATGATTATTAGAAGTTATTGTAATCAAATTCTGAATCTCCAGTTGAATTATTGGGATTTTTTTCATTCTACTATTTCATCATTCGTTCATTTATAGCACTGTTGGCAATAAGAACTGTTTTTAACATTTTGACTGTATTTTGGTTACCTAAGTTCTATGTATTTCACATTTGACAAATAATCGGTTAGGAAAAATTATTTCGAAGAGACATATATTTGTGATTGACGTGATAAATCCTTTTCGTTACTTTTGTTATAGCTACAGTTTTAACTCCAGAAACATACATTGAGTTCCTGTTCTTGCTGGGTGTTGTACAAGGTGCTTGGGGATGCAAGCAGGTCCTTTCCTTCAAATTTTCAAATTGTTTTACCTTTTTTGTGTTATATTTGTGATTATGCCTAAACCTTACCTAGGATAAGGTGAAATAGGTGAACACTGAAGATGCCTGAATCATGAATGGGTTAGTAAAAATCTAAACGAGATGCCCTTATTTTGAAAATAGGGAATGAAAAAGAGAGGGGGAAGTATGAACTCTATTCTTTGTTATCTGTTTTATTTTATTATAAGAAAGTTTAGTTAGCATATAATAATGTAACTATAGCAAAACTTCATAAACTTAATAGAAAATAACTTCATAAAAGACACAAATGAGAATTAAATTTTATCATACTTATTTTTTTAAAATTGATATAGTTAGTAGTTATTTTATCTGTTGTAGCTGAATAATTTGGATCCAGAATTGAAGAATCTTTTTGATATGTGTGGAATCTCAGAGGCACAGCTAAAAGACAGAGAAACATCAAAAGTTATATATGACTTTATTGAAAAAACAGGAGGTGTTGAAGCTGTTAAAAATGAACTACGAAGGCAAGGTAACTTTTATTTATATTAAACATTCTGATCTATTTCTTCTTTTGAATTTTTTGAGGTCAGTATTATGGAAGACAGCTATACGCATTCATACCTTTCTTGAGTAGAATGTTTGAATTTATGGATAACTTGTTTGGCACAAAATGTGAAAGCTTGGTAAGGTTTTGCTTATTATTAACAAGTTTTATATTTAATCTATGAAAATCCTTAGAAAATCTTCTGGATGTTGTTCTTTAGGATTAAGGATTGTAGTTGTCTAAATATTTGATATATATTCATTTTCTCATCAATAATGCAAACATTTTCAAAATGTAAATAATGTAAATCTATTAATCTTGACATGCAAACCTTTTTCTTAGATAACATATAAAATTTGTCTTTCAGTACCTGAAAGCACAAACATCTTTTGCATCCTTTTAGGATCTGATATTTCGTCTTGTATTTTAGTTGTGCCTTAATGGTCACAATAAAATGCAGATACGGTAACTAAATTTTCCAGTAAGTCATCTGCCCCCTTGTCCATTTGGGACTGCTTTTCTTCTTCCTAGTTTTAGCTTACTCATAATAGAGAGGGTAGCAGAGTAAACTGCAGCTAAAAATGCTCATTTAAAAAATTTAACTGTCATTTTAAATTCAGTGTTTGGTTTATCTGTGTCTTTTGTTTACTGCTTATGATTATTTAATCTTCGATTTATTCATTCACCCTTAAGTTCAGTAAACATTAGTATGCCAGCACTGGTTTCTACTCAGGATATTTAGAAGTAAAAAAAAATATGGTTTCTGCTCTCAAAACCTTACTGTCCAGTGTGTAAACAAATATGTAAATAAATACCAGGTCATTAATTGCTACTTTGGAAATACAATGCTAGTTCCATTGAAACTGCACAAGGGTAATTTATTTTACTATGTAAAAAATAGTAAGATTTCCAAATTTTGTCAGTTTTTAAAAACTCATCTTGGCCACAGCACCACTGTTGTTTTTAAATGTTCCTAGTGTCAAAGTTCTTAGCATGCAGGTGATGAAAGGTCTTAAGGACCCTAGTGTGTTCCTTGACTCTCTCTTTCTCTGCTGTTAGCACACACTTTAACTGCCAAATGAAGTTCAGGGTCTCTTTGAGCTCTCTGAATGTATAAGTTTACATATTACTCTTAACATTATTGGACCATTCATACTGTTCCCTCTCACCCTGAATACCTATAACAGGGAGTTGACCATAATAACTTGATTGGGTTTTTTATTTAAACTTTGTTATTACTACTTGTTATTCTGGCTGCTTTTAAAACATCAAATTAGGCAAAGTCTTTCCTGAATTAAATTACCTGTATTTGTATTTCTCCTGTTTGTTTGTTTTAGGTATTTAAAAAATGTGCTTTGGTACAAAGTTAAATTCTTACTATATTTAAGAACTTAATCACAATGTGGGACCTTTTAGACATCAAAGAATGATTTTGTGGAAGATAAATTTTTTTTAAAGGAAGAGTAAAAAGGCAAATTATTTGTTGAGGAAATTTTTTCGAGGCTTAGCATATAATGTAAATCAATCTTCAGAAGTATAAAGAATAAATTTATGAATTTGTTTTGAAAATAAGCTTTTTACTGAATCAAATCTCCTGAACCTGATTTTGCAAAATCATGTAATCAGGTGTATACAAAGTAGTAGGCTTATGATTTCCAACATGTCTTTGTGTCTGGGAAAATTGAAGTTCATTAACTCATAATAATCTGTTCTGTAGGTCCACCACAATGGAGTGGTATGTATGTGGGATGTTATTTGACCCAGTGCTCTAAATTATGCATGCTGTGATGTGTTGGTTTTCTGGAGTGCATATATCCTGACTCCAAATCTAACTTCCATTGACGTTTTCTACCCTCTATTTAAACTAATGTTTTGGTTATATGGATGCTAAAATTAAAAGAAAATTTATATAAGTCCAAGCTAGTATTTCATCTATAATTTAGATAATTTTATTGAAATTCTGTGGACTTTTAAAAACACCTCTTGCCCACAGTACCATTTCTTTATTATTATTCCTTCTTATTTTTAGTGATTGCTGTTTTACACTGGGCACTTTTTCAACCACATCTATAAAATATACAAAAGTTTTTACATCATTTTGGGGCAGGGAGCAGAAACTAACCAGAAATAAACACAGTTCTATAGATTCTAGCCTCAGGGAGTTGTCAGTATTCCCATAAATTTAATTTATGTTAAATATTTTTCTATATGCTTCATCTTGATGAAAGTGCTGAGAGCAATTTTTTTGTTTCCTAAATTCTATACTATTATATTTGTCATGTTTATATTATTTCAAAATCTCTTCTAATTCCTATAAATAGCTAGAGAGTATCTACCAACTATTCTTAATATGATCTGAAATAATACTTAATTATTTTTAAATATATCAACATTTTTTTGTGTGCGATCAAGACAGGCATTTTCAATGTGCTCCAGTCTTCCTTTTTAACAAAGCTTTGAGAGTAAGATTAAGTTTTTATTTGTTAAAATTTTATTTATATTTTTCACCTAGTTTCTTTATAAAAATCTAGGAAATACTTTTGCCATTCTGAATCTGGTATGTGTGGTGACTCCGTTTTGAAAATCTGTAGACAGACTTTCTCATAGTGGCTGTAGTGTCTGCTTGGCAGACATTTTTGTGCATGTAAACCTAACTAGCTTTTTGTCATCTGTTCTTTCCTCTCCTTTTGTAATTCTTTCACATTGTTACCTTGTGTAATGGTTTGTCTTTTGGATACTTTCCTTCCTATGTAGACGTAATACAGACTATAAAATTGAAACTTGATAATAGATGTTTTCTTCAAGAAAATAGAGAAGTTTCCTGAGTCACTTTTTAAGGTAATAGAAATGCTGAACTTACGCTATACTCAGAAAGAAATTTAATTCTCTCTACTGAAGAAATACTATTTTATATTTAAAAGATTATGAATTCAAAGTCATTGGTGAAACCATGAGAAATGATTGGCTGTTTAATTCCTTGTGAAATAGAGTAGTCTGGTTCTTTTCCTGCTAAATAGCAACCAAATCATAAAAATTCCAGTAGAGACAAATATCATTGGTATGTGAGATATAAACCTAAAATTGATAAAAACAAAATTATTGCATCTGCTTAAAGGGTTTGATTCACTGACTTATTCAGGGGGTATAGGTAATATATATTTTGTCATATCCTCTGTTTTGTTTGGGTTTTTTTTTCCCTCTTTGATTGTAAAACGTAGGTCAGAAAAGGAGCTCTTTGCTTTCAGCAAATTTTGAGTCTCCTTACTTTGAATCCAGTGAGAAAATTGGGAGAACCTTAGCTATAAACCCCAACCCCAAGTATAACCTTGAGTATAAATCTTAGGAGCTTCCTTTTTGATGGCCTGTATCTAGGTGGGGTAACTCCTGCTTTCTGCTGTTTATTGTTTCCTGTTTGAAATTTTTGTATGCCAGGAGACAATTACCATGTGAGTATTGGCCTTTCTACATATTTCTTCCAAAGTTTATGATTATACTTGATGGCAATTTTTATAGCACAATTCCCACGGATTACCCCAAAGGAAATTGTAAGCTACTGTTTTATTCCCTTTGAAATGAGGGTTGTTGTTTTTTTTCTTCCTGGTATTATTGCATTACTGAGTGTATAAGCCTGTTGTTATTTGTTATTAAGGTAGATATTTTTACCCGTATAAATGGGTAGGAATATTCACTAATACCATAGTAGACTTTGTGTCAGTAAATACAAATAGCTGTTATGGCTTCTAGGATTTTTCTATTCCTGAAAAGAGCTGCATGTTTTATTCACTCTTTAAATGAAGGGAGAAATAATGAGGAATTTTATTTTTATGTGAGTTTGTGTATATTGTCAAATTCATGCCTCCAAAAATGTAATAAAAATAAAAATTACTACTTTGAGGAGTAGTCCTTTTTCCCAGTTGAGTCTCTAAAAATTCTGTCCTTTAAGTTTCCATTTTCACTTGGTTTAAGTAGAATAAGAATCATTACTATCAAAATAATGGTAATATGTTATTTAACTTTAATTTAATTTTGCAGTGTAGAGAAATTCTCAGTTAATTTGTATATTGGTTAGTCCATGCCTTCTGAATAAGTACCATTTCAACTCAGCAACCAGTCCCTCTATTGTCCCTACTAGAATTGCTAATCATCTTTTAGAAATACAGGACATTATATTATAAAAATGCAAATATAATTTAAGTGACAACGGTTTATATATATGTATATTTTAAAGCATTTATATTTGGGTTTTAGCTAAGATTAATGTGAATACATTTTGATGAGTTATGCTCCATAGTTATTCAATTCTGAATGTGAATTGATTTTATAAAGACACTAAATGTGCTAGATTCTTTAAAGAAGGAAGGTATCCATTAATTTTTATTAAAATGTAAAATAATGCTTGTTGACCATGTTCAATTTCATTGTTATATTTTCATTATTATGTAACAAGTGTTTATTCCTCTTACCTCTAGAAATGGTACCAATTCCTAAAAACTGAATTTTACTTAAAGTTTTAGCAAATATTTTTCAAGAAACAATAGAAAGGTGATTCTCAACTAGAATTGCAAATTATCATCTGTAAAATAAAATGTAAAGATGAGGCCTTTTTTCTTGATATTTTGATTTTATACATGTTAAAGCAAATTGCTTTTCCAATTTATTTGTGGGGGAAAAACATGCTTTTTTTCTGTTTTTATTTCAGCACCACCACCTCCACCACCATCAAGGGGAGGTCCACCTCCTCCCCCACCCCCTCCACATAGTTCAGGCCCTCCTCCCCCTCCTGCCAGGGGAAGAGGTGCTCCTCCTCCACCACCTTCAAGAGCTCCCACAGCTGCACCTCCACCACCGCCTCCTTCCAGGCCAGGTGTAGGAGTCCCTCCACCGCCACCAAATAGGATGTACCCTCCACCGCCTCCATCCCTTCCTGCCGCAGCACCTTCAGGGCCTCCTCCACCGCCTCCACCTCTATTGGTGGCAGGATCAGGGGTACCACCCCCACCGCCTCCACCTCCGCCTCCTCCAGGGCCACCTCCTCCCCCTGGCCTTCCTTCTGAAGGTGACCACCAAGTTCCAACTCCTGCAGGAAGCAAAGCAGCTCTTTTAGATCAAATTAGAGAGGGAGCTCAGCTGAAAAAAGTGGAACAGAACAGTCGACCGGTGTCCTGCTCTGGAAGGGATGCACTTTTAGACCAGATACGACAGGGTATTCAGCTAAAATCTGTAAGTAATCTGCTTTTTTGATTTTAGATCATTTGTCATAATGGAATGTTAAGGGAATTTATAAGAAATCTTTGAAAAAAAATTTTTTTTTTTTAGTTTACTATTCATTTTTTTTTTAATCCTACAAATTAAAAAAAATATTTTACATACGGTGAAATGTACAGATTTTAAGTTCAGTGTTGGTAAATGCCTATCCCCATGTGACCCATATTTCTATATCAAAATGTAGAACATTTCCACCACCCCAGAAAGTTCTCTCATGCCTTTTTCTAGTCAGTCCTCCTCGCAAAAACAAACACTCATTTGATTTTTATCACCATCCATTAGTTTAGCCTGTTCTAAAATTTCATATAAATGGAATTTTACAGCATGTTTGCAATTCATTGTTCTAGACTTTTCCTTTTTTAAAAGAAAGTACTTTAAAGAAAAATCTATATTAAACTATGAGGAAGGAAAAATAGCCCTACTTGAAACCAGTTGGAATCACCTTGGTATATTGCAACCAGTAACTTTATGAAAATTAAACCATATTCTACAGCTTCCATATCCTGCAATTTAGATTAGTAGAGAATCAGACTCCAGAGAAAACTGAGAGACTTCTAATAGAATTTCAGAGAGTGAAGGCAGATAATTTTGGATTCTCTGAATTGGATGAGGTCATCCTTTAATATTATAGAGCAGAGGTCAACCAACATTTTTTTATAGAGGACCAGATAGTAAGTAGTTTAAGTTTGCAGTCCATGTAGTCTCTATCACAGCTTCTCAACTCTGCTGTTGTACTGCAGAAGGAACCACAGAGAATATATAGATGAATGGGTATGATTATGTTCTAAAAAAACTTTATTTATAGGCACTGAAATTTGAATTTCATATAATTTTCACGTGTCACAAAATGTTCTTCTTTTACAATTCTGTCAACCATTTAAAAATGTAGAAAACTATTCTTAGCTTTCAGGCTGTACAAAAATAGGGGCAGTCTGTATTTGGCCTTTGGGTCTTAGTTTGCCCACCCCTGTCCTACAGCCTAACTTAACCTTTCACGTGCTTCCTTTTGGGACTTTTTATGTAGTCTCTTAGTTCCAAGAGGAACATCTGTTCTATAGGACTTCAGACATGTTATGGATAGTAGATTTTTCTATTAATTGAATGGAAATGAAAAAGGACATTTTATTTGAATATGTTTTTATAATATTGGGAATTATAGTAATCTTTTAGATGTCAGAAGCTTTGGCTGGGAGGAGAATAATGGATAGGAAGCACAACTAATTGAAAACATTTAAACATTAGCATAGCACAGATTTAAGAAACTTTTGATCTTTAAACTGTATCTAGATCTTTTCTTGACATGTATTCAGAATAACTCTTGGACCAGCCTGTGAGCAATCATCTCCGCTCCCTCCCCCTGATTTAGTTCAGACTAAAGGTTTCTCAGGAGCCCTTGAAGAGCTATGAGTTAGTGGGGAGAATTCATGTCAGAATGACCACAGCCCAGGTGAATATGAGGTTTTAATAGATTCATTTACTTTCAATTAGCTTTTACCTTAGGTAATGCCTCTGTCTCTCTCATTTCCATGCCTTCCTCCCCTAACCTATCTTTTTGTCTCCCTTTTCTGTTGCCTCTGTCCTCTGCAGCCAACTTTTGTTTCTCTCAGTTAGCCATAATAAGAAAGTGTTTTATTTTTAATGAATAAATTGTGTCCTTTTTTCTTAACTTAAAAAGTTGGTGAATTATATTTCTTATTTACCCTCCCTGTCACTCCTTCCCATCCCAGTTCCCCCACAACCACCAAAAAACAAAACAAACAAAAAGCTGTCAATTGTTCTGTAAATTCCTTTTAGAGGAAAAAAGTGTTTTCCAATCTGAGTGTAGGAACATGTCATCTCTATCCTAAAAAAAATCACTTTCCTTCGGATTGTAGTCAGATTAGTATCATGGAGGGCATACTAAATGAAATATTGGCATGTTCTGTACCTGACCTAAGTCCATGATTTTACTTCATTTTTCTAAAATACCCATTCTGTGGGTGAAATTTCTCTGGCCATGTTTCTTTGAATAGTCTATGTAAATCTATTTATTCTATGATAAATATGACTGACATAAAACCACAGAATTACTTTAAAGAGCTATCAGGGGATATAGAAGTATTTACTTATATTTTGAATTACATGTTTATAGTATTTCAGATAGCCCCATGTCCAGCTAAGTACTTCAAATATGTGTTTGATGACATTATTTTATTCCTGTTTTTTGTATTATCAGATTGGCTTGAAGGTAGTCTAAATGTTACCCTTGTTGCTATTATTTTTCTTTGAGTGCATCATGCTGAAATTTAAAGCTCTAAAACTATGTCTGTTATTTTTTTCATTTGTTTATACTTCTATAACAGCAGTAGTTAATATATACACTTCATAAAGACCTGAATACTAGTGAATGAGTCTGTATTTTGTGAGGAACAACTTTGAATATTTTTTTAAAGTCTCAAGCCCAGAGAGAGAAGAAATATTAGGGAAGAGTTGTAAAGATCAAAATGAAAAGTTTGTCCTAATAAAATAATTTTTCCTTGGGAAATGATTTAGAATTTTAAAGTAAATATCCTTTTAAGTATATATAAATACATGTATTTTAAACCTTGTATAATTTAGTACAACTGTACCATTTAACCTTTAATTATGTCAATATTATGCCTTTTATTCTGGATAAAATAAGCTCAAATTCATTAACAAATGAATATTTAAAAGAACTACTCATTTTAGTCAAAGTGAGTCTAGGAAAGTTATCTTTTCTAAATTATACATTTTTTCCTGATCCCTACAGAACTCCTGTATTCCCTTTCTTAAAATATGAGTATTGCAATCAAAGATAATTTCGTATAGACTATCATTCTGAGAAATTGGATTTTAATGAGAGCCTTTGATACTGATTTTTTTTTTTTTTCTGAATGTACTTTGTGGCAGACAGAAGTACTTAACAAAAAGATAGTTGCTTTCTGAGGGAGGAACATTTTGAAAGCTATCTAATGGATCTCATTAAAAGGAAGTTGTCTATGAGAGAAGAGGTTCATTTTGAAATATACATATATTAATTTTATCTTTATAACATATGAAGTATAAATATATTTAAAGGTCTAAAGCTTATTGGTGAAACTGAATTTTTCTAGGAGAACATGAATCTGTTCAGTTACTTTTAGAGAGCTTGAGTGTGCTTCCTACCTAACAGCTAATAATCATCTAAATATTATCACTAGGTTTATAAAATAATGTCCCTTGACCATGTCCCTCTTCATCTAATGCTTTATGTTCTTGAATGAACAGAAGTACCCCAGATGAAGGACAAGTATTACTCAGGAAAGACTTTGATTGTTATCTAAATGTAACCATCAGCTTGGAAATGTATTGATGTCATATACATTAGGAAGGAGAGGAAACATCTCTTGAATAATTCTTTTAAGGCAGCAGTTTGAGTCATCTTAATTAATCCTGCCCTTGTTTACTTGCTTGCTTTTGTTTTTAAGCAAGAAGTGGTTCTAAGAAAGTAAGACTTTATGGAAACAACGATTCATTGTTAAGGATTTATTACTCAATTTTCCTACTTTCTTTTCCAAGGTATCTGATGGCCAAGAGTCTACATCACCAACACCTGCACCTACTTCAGGAATTGTGGGTGCATTAATGGAAGTGATGCAGAAAAGGAGCAAAGCCATTCATTCTTCAGGTACATTTACATGTGTATATGCATATAGTTAATAAATTTGAATGTTTGCAGCTCTATTATTTTCTTTTCATTTTAAGACTTAGTCTTTGCATAGCTTTCTCTCTGCTGGTGGCGTAATTTATTGATGCGGGTTCTGGGACTTCTTTAAAGAAGCTGTTGCCTGTGTGACAGACCTGTTTGAAATGTTATAGATACCAGGATGCCACAGCCCTAACAACTTTTTTTTCAAGGATCCTAGATACCCACACCCTCAAAGAGAAAGAAGGAAAATAAAAATAGTTTATTGAGCATCTGCTATGTGCTAGGAAATCTGTGGGTTAATTACACATTATTTTATTTAATCTTCATATCAATCATATGATTTATGAATTCTCTCCATGTAACAAATAAGAAAGTTGAAGTTCAAAGATATATTAGATCTAAAACCCAAGATCTGATTTTAATACACCATGCTGGAGAATAGACCAGGAGTTCAGGGAATGAACCATGTAGTAAACTGGGAAGAGTATTCAGGTGGGAAAGAAAACAAGTGCAAGGTCCCCAAGGTTGGAGAATGGTGCTCAGTAGACCTGTATGGCTGGAGCAGAGTGAGGTAAGGAAAGAGTAGTAAGTGATGAAGTATGAGAGGTAGTAGAGAACAGTGATAAGGCTTTGTAGGCCATGAATAAACATGACTTTTAATCTTGAGTGTGCTGGGAAATCATTTGCAGGGTCTTAGCAGAAGAGTGACATGGTATGACTTATAATTTAACAGGACCTTTTTGGTTGCTGTATTGAGGACAGATTTAAGTGAGCAGGGGTAAAAGTGAGAGAAGTCAGTTAGGCAACTGTTACAATTAAACACACAAAAAATGAGGGAGGTTTGAACGAGGGTTGACAACACCAGTGAGAAGTGGTTGGATACTAATTATATTTTGAACATGGTGATCACAGGATTTGCTAATGGATTAGAAGTGGGGTTTAAAAGAAAGAGAGGAGTGAAGGATGACACCAAAGTTTTTGACCTGCAAAACCAGGAGAATAGAATTTTCATTAACTGAGAAGGGGAAGTCTTTGGTATATTCATGCATATTACAGTTAATATCTAAACTTATAACAACCTCATTTGAATTAATACCAACTTAGCTTTAATAGTATACAGAACTCTGTTCCTGTATATCTCTGTTCCATCCCCTTTATGTTGTTATTGTCACAGATTGCCTCTATACATTGTGTGCTCTTTAAGATAGATTAATACTTATGTATTTTTTTAATAAATCATAGCAAAATAAGAGGAGATACGAACCAAACATACAAGAATATTGGTTTTCATGTTTACCTATGTACCTTTACCAGTTTTTTTATTACTTTGTATGGCTTTTAGTTACTGCCTAGCATCCTTTCATTTGAGGCTAAAGAACTCCCTTTAGCATTTCTTGTAGGCAGGTTTACAGTGTTGAACTTCTTCAGCTTTTGATTATATCTGGTAAAGTTTTAATTATTTATTCATTTTTAAGGATAGTTTTGCTGGGCATAGAATTCTTGGTTAACAGCTTTTTCTTCAGCATTTTAAATGTCATCCCACTGCCTCCTGTTCTCCATGGTTTCTAATGAGAAACCATCTATTAATCTTATTGAGGATTGCTTGTATGTTAATCTTATTGAGGATTGCTTATATGCTTCCCTCTTGTTGCTTTCAACAGTTTTCAATAGTTTGATTATACAGTTTAATTATGGTATATCTCAGTGTGGATCTCTGCATTTTTCCTGCTTGGAGTCTTTTGAGCTTCTTGGATGTGTAAACTCATGTTGTTGTTTTTTATCAAATTTGGGAAGCTTTTGGCCTTTATTTGTTTAAATATTCTCTCTACCCCCTTCTCTGTCCTCTATACTTGATCTTGTCCCACAAGTCTCAGGCTCTGTTCTTTTTTTTTCTTCGTTCTGTTTTCTTTCTGTTCCTCAGACTGGATAATTTCATTTGACCTATCTTCAGGTCTTCTTTCTTCTCTCTGTTCATATCTGCTGTTTGAACCTCTCTAAGTGAATTTTCTCTTTGTTGTACTTTTCAGCTCTAAAATTTCTATTTGGTTTCTTTTTTTAAGTCCTATCTCTGTGTTGATATACTCTTATTTGTTGAAAAATCATTCTCCTGGTTTCTTTTAGTTCTTTGTCCATTGTTTCCTTTAGCATATTTAGGACATTTGAGTTTAAGTCCTTGTCTAGTAAGTCCAGTTTCTATGGACAGTTTCTGTTAATTTTTTTTTTTTTTTTGTGAATGTCACTTATTTCTCTGCATGCTTCATAATTTTTTGTTGAAAACTGTACATTTTGAATACTATGATTTACAAAAATAGGCGGGGGAGACAACAATACTCTCTGGGTCTTTGCAGATTGTTTCTTTGTTGATCTACATCTTCAACCCTTAGCCAGGCCATTAGTAACTCTGCCTTAGCCTTCAGTTCTGCTTTTGCTAAGCCTAAAGACCAGCCAAAGGTAAAAGCTTATAGTTTTCTCAGTGTTTTCTGAGCATGAGTCCTCTGAGCATGTGTGGGATGTTCTTAGTTCCCCTTTATATGTTGTAACTTTTCAAAGCCCCTATTCTTCCAAAAACTCTTTTTTGCAGCTTCTCTTCCCAGTTTTTCTGCATGTCTGTTGTTTGCCCCAACTAATATTTTTTTGTCCCAGGCAGTAGCAGCTTTTACATTTGGCTGTCGTGAATTTTTTTTGAGTACTGTGTAGCCTCTCCACCCTGATAGAGTTCCAAGTTAGGCGAAACAAAGGTAACTTTTTTCTGGCAGTCCTTTGGGGAAACCCCAATTGGGTCAAAGTAGAGGAATGCAATTCCTTGGGAACAAATTCTAATCAGTGGCCTTTATTCTGACTAAGCATTTATTTGGGTTGTTGTAAACCTTTGGCTATCTTCCAGAGTTCTGATAAGGTTGATTATGATAGTTTTTGTCAAGGTTTTTCAGTGTTTATGGTGAAGGACAGCCCCAAGATCTCTACCTTGCCATTTTTACTGAAGTCACCCTCGTTCCTCTGAGGGGGAAGATTTAAGAGGAGAAGTTTGAGAGGAAAGATTAGGAGTTTGGTTTTAGACATACTAAATTTGAGATAGCTATTAAAAATTTAAGTGTACATGTTGAGTAGGAATTCAGTTACGAGTCTCTTGATATAAATTTGCATGTCATTTGGATATACCTGGATGAATGGTACTCAAAGTAATAGAACTGGATAAGATCAGCATGGAAGTGAATATAGATAGGAAAGAAAAGTTCTAAGGTCTGAGAGCTGGAGAATGTGGTGTCTTAGAAGCCAAGAACATGTTTGAAGGAAGATGGGTGATCATCTGGGTCAAATGCTTCTGATAGGTCAAGAAACATGAGGACAAGGAATTGGGCTTTGGATGTAGCAATGGGAGGTCATTAGTGACCTTGAAAGAGCAATGTCAGTAGATTCAAAAGAGACTAGGAAGTGAAAATGAAAGCTGTAAATACCTGGACCACTTATTCTGGCTTAGTGTTGATGAAATCCTGCCTGTCACTGGAATTGGGGTCTGAAAATATACTGAGTGTATTTTTTACACCTTTTCTCTAAATGCAAGGCCTTTGTTTTTCTAGTTTATTTTTACTTCTCTGAATGTTTATTTAGAAAATATTCATCTAGTTTACCTTATTTTATAATGCAGGTGGCCAAATTTTCCTCTTGAAAAATAAGACTTTCTGACCTCCAACTCAGCTGAACCTAGCAATTGATATTGACAGTACTGTAAAAAATAGGGTTACTTAAATTGATATATGTTGGTCACGTATTTTCTCACTGCACTTAGAGAGCCACCTTTATGATTTAGGTAGGTGTCAACATAACATTCAGCAGTACTTTGATAGCAGTAGTAAGTCTCCATTTATCTATTTATACATCTTCTTCATGCCTAGTTAGGGCCTTTGAGGACAGGAAAAATGGCCCATCCATCAATATATGACTGAATTCTTACAGCAACTAGTACATGGGAGAATGTTGTTGAATTGACTCAGGAGTGTAGAACTGTTGAGCCATATGGCAAAAGCTTGAGATTGCAGAAGAATAAAGATTGCTGAGAGGAAGCTCAAGTGACTAATCACTGTGAAGTTTAGGCTGAATAGGAAAAGGAAAAAAATTAAAAAGATAACTTCAGGTATAGAAAACTCACATGTTAGGACAAATTGTGCTAGGTGCTGACAGTAGAGAGAATAAATAAAAGGTCTGCATTTTGGCCAGATCATGTGAAATACATGACAGGAGAAAATATTTATTCTGCTTTGATATCTTTGGGTTCTACTAAATACTTTAAAAGTCTTTAAAAAGGAAATAATTAACTTTATATAGTAATCATGCTGATATAATGAATATGTTTTTTACTTATTTTTGGTCCCATTTTTTTAACTATTATTATTCATGTCGGTAGTACTCAATAATAGGATTATCAGCTACTTCTTCCTCTCCACCATGGATACTGATAGAATCCTCTTTTGCCACTCTATAAATGTCAGCATAATTGGGTGTTCTTGACACCTTCATCCAGGTGAATATTGTGAAACATGTCTAGCCTAGGCTTTCGATAGCAATTTGTACTCTTCTTTGTCTTACTAGAAACATTAACATAGCGGTTAACATGCAATCCAGTGAACTTCTATCCAAATAATGCCTCTAAGGAGGTTTGAATGGGACCTAAGTGATGAGAAAGAATCTGCCAGACAGAAGGCATAGCTACTGCAAAAACTCTAAAATGCTTGGCATGTTTGAGGTACGGAAAGAAGGCCATGTTACTAGAAACAGTAAATTGAGGGAGAGGACATTAGATAAGTTGGGTGGGGATAGACAATAACTAGACAAATCATGTAGGGTTTTGCAGTGTGAGGTAACAGGTCAGATTTTATTCAAATAGCAGAGATCAGCCACTGGAAAACATTTGGAAATGTAACAACATGATAATTTTTAAACTTAGAACTTAGATAGTATCAATCCATTAGAATTGCAGTAATCCAAGCAAGATTTGATGGTGATGTGAGGAATAGTAGTGAAAGTGGTGAAAGGGGGCCAACATGATGGATTGGATTTGGAGGATGTTGGAAAAAGAAGAGTCAATAATAATTTCTAGGTTTTTGGCTTAGTTACCTGGGAGGATGATGATTCAATTACTTGAGATGGGGAAGACTAGGATGGAGGGGGAGATTAGGAAAAGAATAAAATTCTAAGCTTTGAATTTGAGAATCTGTGTGAAGAGTACAAGAAGGCAGTTATTTACAGTATTTGGGTCTAAAACTCAAAGAGGCCAGCCCACGAATGACTTCACACATTAAGAAACATTCAGGTTGTAACTTGTTACATGTACACTAAGAGACTAGAACCAAACTCTTCTGGCTCCTGTACTGATAATATTCAACTCATCATCAATCATACTCTAGATTTATTTCATTAGATTCATTTTAAACTATCTTAATAAGTAGATACCTCCAGAAGGCAAATGGTTTGTATTTAAGGAGTTAAATAATTGGAAACGTCCTTCAAGAATTAATTGTATTTATACATATGTTTTAATTGTTTGTCTTGATGATTTTCTTCTAGATGAAGATGAGGATGAAGATGATGAAGAAGATTTTGAGGATGATGACGAGTGGGAAGACTGATTAACATATATTATACATATATATATTTTTAAGTTGAAATACTAAACACTACTTTCTGTCTGTGGATTCTGTAAAATTATCATGTAAATGTTCTACCGATTTGCTGTATATTTTTGTTGCCTTTTTTGCTTTTTTTTTAATTAATCTGTGCAATACCTCATTTAATCTTTAAAGGTTTGTCATAATCCTCTACAAACTACTCCCTGTTATTGTATGCAAGCTTACACCAGGATGCTCACTTTATTTGTGAATATTTTTCATTCCATCACCAGGGGAGTTTAAATATTATATATGAGACTGACAAAGACCTTAATGTAATTTAGTTATAATCCCAGAAGGAAAACACTATTTTCATACCCTACTTTTTCTGTACCTAAATTTTCTTATTAAAATCTAGTATAGCACTACATTCTTTTTTAAGCAGTTGCAAACCTTAGTTTATTTAGCCCCTTTATTTTGAATACCATGCTACATGAATGTTGAAATTGATACATCGCACAGTTCTCTAGACATCAGTACACTGATCCAGTGTCTCAAATTTTAGCAATATGCTCTACATAAAATCACTACAGAGATGCTCATCAAGAACATCAGTAACACACCTCTCACAGCAATATTGTCCATTGTTGTACAGTGGTATTTGGAGGCTGGAATCATAAGGAGCCCTTACATACCTGCTCATGACCAAGGTTCCAAGGTTATTTATATGCTGTAGCAAATGTGGCAGGCTCTTTTTGGCAAAATATATATATATCTTTAAATATATACACGTATATTTTTATTATTCTGAAACAGAAGTGTTATTTAAATTGTTGGAGTTCGGGGAGCTATGGGGAAAATTTTGTTCTACATGGAATGAGGGACATACATTATGGTTGTTCCAGTATTTGGTTAAATAGACTATAAAAAATCAGAACATTATAAAAATGGCATGGAATTGAGTATTTTTATTTTGCGGTTTGTATGGATTGAGATATTCAGAAAGACCAACCGTAAAAATATAATCTAGAAAACTGGCAGATGGATATACTGTAAGGCTGAACTTAATAGACAGTAGTTTTCTATTTTGATAACTTCTCAAGGTTTTTGTCAAGTATCAGGTGAAGGTTATATTTTTCTTAAAAGATTGGTGGTCCTAATGTCAAATTTGTTGGAACACAAAACTGAATGATAGACTTTTTTAAAATAAAATTTTACATCCTGCGCATTTGTTGTGCATACTAAATGGTGTGTTAAAATTAGGGTTTCCTTGCCTCTACAATACACTAATCTGTCTAAAGATGGTTGTTTCATATTTATAGTGCTGATTATCATACCTACCTACTTAAAATATCAGGTAGAAAATTATCTGATTTAAATACATTTGCATATTTTTCTCACATTGAGTCATATGCAGAATGTGGTTCCAAATGTATTTCATTGCTATATTCACAATATCCAACTAAAAATTAAGCTATTTAGATCTTAACTGACCAACCAAAATCTAGTATTGGTATGATCTTGACAGGCTGGACCTGCAAGATGTAGCTTGAATTTTAACCAGTTATCACATAATCTCTAGTGATCATGCATCTAGTTACCATAAGACATAATTTAAAAGGTTTTGTTGCTGAAAGCAGTAAGTGGTGCAGTAAAATAGTTAAGTTATTCAAATAATGTTATCTCCTTGCAAGAATAATTTAAGCACATGGGAAAGATTCTAGACTTTTTGTTTCTTGCAAAAACAGTGCCCTCAGCTGCTAGAAACCTTTATCTGCTTACTTTCATTTTTATTGTGGCTTGAGCTCAGCGAGTCTGGTGTGGATGAGGCTAGACAACTAGTAACCAATAAAATTAGGAATTTGTGCAAATGATAAATAGAAAATTATAATTATTTTAAATAATATAAAACATTTTCCTTTTTTTTTTTTTTTTTGACAGTATAAAAAACATTTTAAATTTTCCAGAAATGTCTTCAGGGTAATGTCAATTTAAGATCTCTCTTAACTTAACTTAATTCAGGGTTTTCCAACTAACCTTTGTACAATAAATATTTATTAAGAGCTGCTCTGGGCAGAGGATATCAATTCTTTGGATTGGAAACACAATTTTATACCTGTAAGATGGATGTATAATTTGCCAAAGGTAATTGGGTTTATTCTTTCTTCTTTAAGACAAAAAGATTTTTGTTGTTGCACAAAGTCTGTATTACTATTGGTTGAAACACAGCAGCTGTGGAGTTCAGTCTGGCATGAAGACTAAATGTGCTTTCAAGTAAGACGTAAAGGTTGCATGTTTCAGTCCTCCACCGTTTTGCACTATGGGCAGCACTATACCTGTGCTTCATCTGAAAGCCTCCCAACTATACTCCAGTTAAATGATTGTCTGATAGCCTTCGCATTTAACAAACAAGCATGAGGCTTTTTATATCTAAATGCTATGTGATAGACAATTTCAGCTAGCCACATATTGTATGTATGAGATTCATAAAGACTTGCAATCATTCATTTCCATTTATCAACTGAAATTTTGTTTAGTATGTGAATTTTTTTGAAATGTATAGTGAATAGGATGTTGCACTGGTGGCAATTCATCATGGAGCATAATAAAATTAATTTGACCTAAATAGTATAAATTAATGTGTTTTTATTAAGAGGTTAAAATAATTAAAATTCTTCAGCTTACATAGCAAAGGGTACACAGCAATTAATAAAACTGGTTGAAGTGTTCAGTAGACGGCATACCCTGAGTGTTAGTGTGTACTATTAAATAAACATGGTGAACAAAAGAATGTTACAGGCTGTTCTGTTGGGAAACATGACAGCTGCTCAGCAGCTCCTCTGGAAGCCACTTCTGTGGTATACAAAGCATTTGCATTGCAAGGTCAAACTTTTGGAACTCTTTCAATGTACCAAAGATGTTGAAGTTTTCTAAGCCAGAATGATATTGGGGTTAACTGGTAATTTTAATAAAAGCCAAACATAGCAATTCATGTGGGACTTAAATACCTTTTAATAAATGACCTCAAACATGGTCGTCTTCATTTTAAACAGGAAACTAAGCTTCTGATAAATAGAATTTTCTGTTCACTGACCCTGGCACAAGTGAGTGGGTGTCTGAAGATTAAACTGAGTTATGGAATCCAGTGTGTAGGATGCTACAAAATGGCTTTAGAGCTTTAGGCAAATTTAACAAACATTTCAAGAATAGTCATTTCTGTTAAAAAGTTTTCTGTTGCACAAATGTGAATACTTAAGAATGTATTGACCAAACTATTTTTTTAATTTTTAAAGAGAAACATGTCTTAAAATTGTTCCTGTCACATTGTATGTATCTAATCAAAGGAGAAATTCCTGAAATAACTTACTCTGCTTTAGGAGTCGAGTTCCTAAAAGGACAAATATAGAGATAAGGCCTATTTATAATATAAAAGAAAAACCCTTATGGAAAAGTTGGAAAATCTTACACTGCACATTTATTTTACTGGTATTGTCACATCTCACCTCTAAAACACAGCATTGTCTTACAATGTTAAACTTCTTTTTTCAGGAAGCTACCAGGATAGATAGTGTAGTAAATTGGCTTTTATGAAGATGATGGGGAACATACTTTGCAGTTACTACCAAGACTGCCTTTACCTTCTCTAGGTGATAGTATGTTATCCTCCATTGCCATAAAGGAACCTATTGAAAACTTTGGCTTTATACCCAAACATATCCAGATGCATCTGCCATACCTTTTTTTTTTTTTTCCATTGCGCCCAACATAGGGCTCAAACCCACGCATAACTTCTTTTTAATTTTTAATATACATTGATGGCCATACCAACTGTTGATACTGTTTCTAATTTCACAGGTCCAGTGTAAATCAAAACTGGATATGTACACCACCATTAAAATTGACAAATCAATAAATGAATGGTACATAGTTATATTGAGTAAAATATAAATGATGGTAACGTGTAGGTGGTTTTCTGTTTAGGTAGATATTTGTGAATTTTCTACTTAGAGATTGGGGACTTGCTGGTAAATTTGAACTGAACCCTTAATTCTTTAATAACCACAAAAATCTATTATACTTGCCTTAGTAAAGATTTTTTTTTATTTCTATTTAAGGTTAGTTTTAACAGTGTTGAATTGCATTATAGAATATAAGCAAAAACCATTTTCTGTGTTGAACTGGTTAACATTTATGACCTTAATTAAGTTTTATGATGCTTAATATGAGGATATTCATCATGGTTCAGATCTAAGAATTCAGTAGGATCAATATCACTATATGTAAGTAACTGTTAAGAACTAAGTATGTGGTTGTCTCTAAGATACAACGTGCCCTTACATCTTTAAATCTAAAATATTTATATCACAACTGAAAGATAATTGGAAACCATCAAATTATATCAGAACAGAAAGACATGGAGGCCTAGCCCCTCATTTTGCAGGTGAGGGTACCAATATTCCGAGTGGTTGAAGAGGCTGGCCTTTGGTCTCTTAGAAGGCGCTGATGATACAAGCCATATCTTCTGATATACTAGTTCGGTCATTCTTTCCCATGCATCATAACATTATTTTACCCTTGTTTATATATATATATATATTTCAACTTAAGGATTAATTGCAGATTTTGTTTGTTTCTGAGGGTTTTATAGCTATAAATTTCGCCTTTTCTTTTCTCACATATCAGCTGGGTGTTGATAGAAGTCATCTGTATCCTGCTGCTGTCTCTGCCCAGGGAAGCTGGCTTCCTTTGAGGAGCCAGCCTCTGACTGAAGCCTGTGATATTTTGGCTCAGTGGTGGCAGTCACTCTACATTGTCCAGGCATTTGGTCATCACAGGGTACTTCTGTCATTTGGTGCTGGGTTGAAATGAAGATGAGCTTTTATTCTATATCAAAGTAATTTGTGTTTCTTATGAATATGCTTCATCTTTACTTAAACATAAGTATTTGTTAAACCTTTACAGTCAGCTTGCCTGACAGAAAATTAGTTTGAGAATGTATTAATCATTCTGTGTAATTTTCAGTCAACAGCTGCACTGCCAATTTAAAGACCGGGAGTTCTTCCAGTGACACAAGGACAAACTGAACACTTTAAATCCAACTTCCTAGTTTTGTTATTGATGAGAGAAGGGAGATTCTAATTTGGTTGCATGTACTTCACTCTTATTGGAAAAGAAACAGGAAAATAAATCTTAGATCTAGTGTTTGTGATGTTGAAAGAAACAAATTTTAAGTGGAAAGAAAGGGCATTATCTTGTCCAGTTAACTATAGGGAAGCAACCAAAAAATAACAAATGTGTTTATAAATGTCTCCAGTCTATAGCTGTCCACTGGACAACTATAATTAGCCCTTTAAATTAGCTTCTGAGCCTAAAAAGGACAACCTTTTATTTTCTCTTTCTGTCTTTCTTTTTTTAAAGGTAGGTTGGGAGTCTAAGGAGAGAGAAAATAAAAGAGAATTTGTGTTGCAAGCAGATTTTTTTTTAAGCATAGTAATTGGGAGAACATGGAGTAAAATTAAGAAATCTACTAGACTCTCCATTTTGGAAGGATGGAAACTAGAAGTTAATGCAATAGTATATTCAGTTTTTTTATCAGGCAAGAATGTGAATGTAGAAGGACCAACTTTTTCTTTGAATTTATCAACCTTAGAATATATGTATAGTTAGCTAAAGCTCAGTCTATACCAGTCCATTCACCTGTAAGGGTTTTGGTTTCCTTTTTTTTTTTTTTTTTTTTTTAATACTTCGAACTTTACTGTGGGTATTTGCTGAAGGTTGTGATGTGGCTAACATTACAGTTAAATAATTATGAGTGTTTAATAAGCACAGTCTTAGAATTTAATCTACTTTGTTTCTAAGCCACCTGTAAATGGAGTACTTTATGATTTTAAGTGGCTTTGCTTTGTCCAGGATTGAATGCCTTAACACTGTAGAAAGTGTTTACATTGGATCTGCTGCCTAAAGATGTTTACAAAGTTCAGGCAGATTCTGAGCCAGATGGTTGCTTTAAATCTGCACAGTGCCTAAAAGTTTTACAGCCAACACACCCGGGTCAGTCTGACATGGTGTAGGCTTGTTAGATCTTATACAAAAAAAAAGAACCTCTATGTACCACCCAAACCCTTTCAGCATCCTTGTTACTTTGGCATTTTTGTCACTTTGCTTGCCAGTACCCAAAAGAGAAACTGGTTTGATGGAAATTACTTTCTTTTTCATATATATTTCTTTTCCCAACTACCTAAATCTTATTAAACCTAACAGCATTCTACCAGCTTGAAAAATAGGGTAGGGAGAAGCAAATACATTGTGCATTTGAATTCAGTTTTGATTCTGTAAAGACTTTCAAAGCCCACTTCACGAATCATTATGTACAATTGAACTCAAATGGGATGTGATGGGTTGTTGGAAAAGATAGTGTAACTTGTATAGAAAAGAAAGCAATTGCTATTTCTCCTACATGTGTGGTAACACATGTAGGATTATCTTCCTATCTTGATCTTAGTTTGTGACATTTTATGTGTTAAAATTGCATTATTGGTTCCACATATGAAATACTTCACATTAGAATAAAAGTTTGGGGTATCTTTCAACATGTGAAAACAATTGCTGTGTCTTAACATTGGTAAGATGCGCCATAAAATTAAGAATAGGGATGGGCATTGTAAAAAATGTAGAATAATATTTTGAGAGTTTTGCCTAAAATCTTTCAAATATACAAGTTTCTTAATATGAATGGGAACTGGTGAATAAAGGTAAGGAGGAACAGGAGCATAAGGAAATGTTTTTATATCATTCCTAATTCAGAATGTTTTAGTTATCTGATTTCTTTTTAAAGTCACCAAGTGTTATCCTATGCCTGATACTAAAGCAAACTATTTAAAATCATTATTGTTACTGTAAGTTGGGAGTAGGCCCCCAAATAAAACAAATCTTTCATTCCATGTACTAAAATGTCTCTCAGAATAATAGAGAAATTCATGACCACATAATGCTAAGTCCTATTAAGAATAGAGAAATTCATGACCACATAATGCTAAGTCCTATTAAGAAATCAGGCTTCCCCACCCCACCCCACCCCCAGCAACTCCTTAGCAGGTTTTTAGAGTTGGCAGTCAGGTTAGTAATAGATGGTGTGCTCATGACATATTATGAAAGGATGGCAAAGAGGCATGCACTGAAGAAGAAAAGGAGGGTCAGAGAAACCTGGACACTAAATGGACCTGCTCTCACATGCGTACCAAGCCTATCTAAAAGCATGAATCTCTAGAGATTCCAGCCTTGGAGCTGCTTAATGTTTTTTGAGAAATTATCTTTGTTTTGGTATGCATGTGCATAAACATTTCTGTATATTGATTCATATAAAATTATTTATGGATCTACCCTGACCTGTGGAAATTAAAAACAACTTACTCAGGTACAGAGAGGACTTAGTGTCACATATTCTGTGGTTGACTCCACTTAGATTAAGAAATAGCTTGTAGTTGGGTTGTTAGCCATAGATCATAATTCGTAAGAGGTTTACATTATTGCACTTAGCATCTAGTAAAGTTTTGGGAAAACAGAAAAGGAAGAGAGGAGATTTATATTTGCAATCATTACCCAGAAGATTGGCAATGGGTTCAGTGGTAAAAACTTAGACGAGTTGTAAGATTTGCTGCTTACAGGCTGTTTTATGCAGGATTGTTAATATTGAATTGCCATCCCTAAGCATGGTAAGAGTTGATATCACTGACATAATGTAGGAAATACATGTATACCCTTTAAGAGCTGTGAAAGCTAAAGCAGCATTTCTCCATGGCTGTTGGGAAAAGTACCATCTGGCTTGGAATTTTGGACATGCAAAACATGGTATTTAGAGGCACATAGGAGCCGGAGGCATTTTACATTTTGTTATCTATCTCTTCCGGAATAAACAGAATGAATAATTGTATACCTTGATACAGGTATATCTATTGCACTATGAGAACTGTCCTGGCTGTCTTTTGGAAGAACAAATATTGCTATGTAAAGTCCAAAATGTATAAAACTCTTTTCATCAAGTTGTTTGGTTTCAAGACCTACACTCCCAATGGTATTTTTTTTTTTTTTTTGATAGCATCTCCCTAAAAGATAGAAACTATTGCACAATGTTGAACTGTTATCCAAACAGGAAGAAACAGCAGGTTTCAGAGAGTTGTGAGGTTTGCTCCCTGGTCTTCAGTGACTGCTTATTTTGAAAGCATTATCCCCTCAAATCACTCTCCAGCTTTATTCTTTCTCTGAATATTGTGCCTACAACCTCAATTCGACTTACTGTTCCTAGAGATTATCCAATACAATTTGTTGTTTTACAGCTTCTGCCATTCCCTCCCTCTTCCTTCCCCCATCACAGAAATTAACAGTAATAGGTGATTAAGAGAGCTGGGATGTATAAAATGCACAAAACAGGGTTTGATTTTACACGTGTGGGTTCTAGAAACTTGTAAATGAATTGATATTGGGTGATAGGGAGCAATGAAAATTCCATGGACTTCACAAAGTAATAGCAAGAACACCTTCAAATTTCGGTCCTGCTTTGTTGTGGCAATAGGCTAACCAGCCCCTAGAAGTGTTTTCTAGGAAGCACTTTCCCCTGAGGGGACAGTCAACACCTGCTTACTTAGTTTGCAATTCCTTGTGTAGACTGCCTTCTGAATTCTTCAGGGCAGCGTCTCCTGGCTCTCACTCCTTTTTGCAGATGTAACTGTAATGTGGGCACTCACCTAGTTTCAAACTGGACTACTTTTTGATGATAATGATGAAAACATTTTAAAGGGCTTCCAGAAGTACCAGGACTATACTTACTCCACTTCCAGATCTTTCATCACTGTGATGTTTCCTTTGAGAAAAATCATGTTTAAAAAGATCCATCATAATACCAGCCAATATTCATCAGAATGCTTATTAAGCATGAAATATTTTACATGAGGAAGATACTGTCCCAATTTTTCAGCCAAGGCAAATGATGCTTAGGTTAGATAATTTGTACAAAGCTAAAAGGCTACTAAGAGGCAGAGCTGGGTCTCAAATTCAGATCTGTCTTTATGCCAAGGATGTGCTCTTAACCACTGTAGTACCCTACCTGCTGGTGGCTTTAGAACACCAGTGATAGTCTGGGTAAAAAATTAAAATGTTTCTCCAACAAACATCTTTATTTCAAATATAGAAGGCCTGGGATTTTTTCTGCTTAAGCAGATGAAAACACTTGAAGGGAATTGCTGTTTTCAAAAAAAGGGGAATACAACAGAATGGAAAATATGTAATCGTGCAGTTAAACCACCAGCCTCTAAGGCAATGCAAATTTTGAGATTAAAGCAGTCTTAGATTTTTGGAGTATTAAGTGAACTGCATATCTTCTATAATTTTACTTTGGTTTGCTCTTCCTCAACCCTCATTACTTCCTCCATCACTGTTAAAATATTTTTTCTTTTGAAATATAAGACTGGGTAGCTGGCATGTGTGAGTAATCCCAAATGCTTAATAAATGATCATGCAAGTATTTATTTGGAATTACCTCAGAGGCCTCTCTGTGAATTTAAAATAATCTCTGCCAGTGTCTTACTTCCTTAAGCATTCTCTGTTTAGTTCATTATTTTTTTTTTTTTTTGTCAACCCAATAGTGACTTTTAATTTATGGATGTCATACATGGCAAATTGGATTTGCTTTGCCTTTTTTCTTTTTCCTTCCTTTTCTTTTTTTCCTTAGGTTAGGAAAAGAGTTTGCATTTTGTTTCTTCAAAAATTGCTTTTATTAGTGACAATTTCTGGGGTAAAAGGATTGTTATCCATTCCAACAAGTTCAGACAGGTTAAGATTCCTGCTAAACCCTCTTGAGTTTCTCTGCAAAGTATGAGCAAAAATTTTTGGCAGCATTTAGAGAAAAAGGGTGTTGGTGAGTATTATTACCTGAACTCTCCTGAATGTGACATTTTCAGCTTTCTGCTGGCCTTTATTACATAGTCTCCTCAACTCCTGGTTGGTAACATGCTGATAAAGCAAGAGCTGTAGATGACTGAAGTATAACCTCTAAAAAGGAATTCACAAATAAATATAAATAAATGTATTTTCTCCCTGACTCTTCTTCTGTGTTAAAAAAGCTTCATTTTTCTAATTTTGCTTGCAACAATAGAGTTCTTCTGATCTGCTATTTGTTTACAGAGGTAGGAGAGTGTATTGCTTTCTAACCTAGCGTGTTTTGCTGCCACCACCCCACATCCAGGCTTGAGGAATTATTCCATGATAATTTCAGCGAGAACAATTTGCAATTATAACCTGAGAGTGACTTTAGATAATTTATTTTTGTTGTTTATGTAACAGATTAAAGGATCATCTGAGATTTCATTAGAAAGAAATTTATCAGTTTGTGCTACTGACAACAGTATTTTGACCAGGAGACTGGCATGCCTTTTAATTACATGCCTAATTTTTAAAAATTCTAAATTTATGACCCAAAGACTGAATAACCGCCCCCCTCCAAAATAAAAAGTTGCATTGCTAACAAACTAATTATAAATACTGTCAGGTTAATTATACAACTATGTTTCAGTCTGGAACAAGTGACTCGTCTGATAATTAGTGTAGAGTAGCCAGTGCACAGATAATATGTAAAGTCAAAACTTTAGCTTTACAGTGCAAATTTGTCTAATGAACTCAAGACCTAGGGTTTTAAAAATTCTAATTTTAAAGATAAAATTTTACCTCATGGTAGTTCATTTAGAGAATAGGGCTTCCATTTTCCAGTTGTCAGTCGGCTTGTCCAAACACTCCTGACTTTATACTATACAGCCATCTAGGACTACAGCTCCCAGATCACGCATGGAAAAGGGGTAGAATCTTGTGGGCAGAGGGGGGATGGCACTAGCAAGAGTAGATGCCAGATATTCTTAGAACCTTGGCCCTAAAATGTGCACACAGGGAGTTACCTATTGTTGACTGCTCCTTAGCTATACGTTCTCTGGAGCTATTCACCTCCATGTGTAGGTAACTGCCCTGCCATAGAACCTGGAGCCAGTCTTGCCTCTATGACCTTGTCTTACAACCATGATCTTTTTAATAAGCATAACAATTTTTATTTCAAAGTAAATACTGTGAGTAAAAGCAAAATTGAAGACAATGGATTTGTTTTCAATGTATACACTTGTGCAGGTTGGATGTATTATGTCCCCCAAAATGCCATTATCTTTGAAGCAATCTTGTGGGGGGCAATGTATTAGTGTTGATTGGGTTGGAACCTTTTGTTTGGATGTTTCCATGGAGATATGACACATCTAACTGTGGGTGATGATTTTGATTGGATGATTTCCATGGAGGTGTTACCCCACCCATTCAAGGTGGGTCTGAATTAAGTCACTGGAGCCATATAAATGAACTGATAAACAGAAGAAGCTGAGCAACTGAGAGTGACATTTTGAAGAGGAGCTGTAGCTAAAAGAGGACAAAATGGCCCAAGAGCAACATTTTGGAGAACACCATTTTGAAATGCAACCTGGGAACAAGCAGATGCCAGCCACGTGCCTTCTGAGCTAACAGAGGTTTTCCAGACACCAATGGCCATCCTTCGGTGAAGGTACCCAATTGTTGATGCCCTACCTTGGACACTTCATGGCCTTCAGACTGTAACTTTGTAACCAAATAAACCCCCTTTATAAAAGCCAATCCATTTCTGGTGTTTTGCAAAATGGCAGCATCAGCAAACCGGAACAACACTACATGCCAAGATTTTCATACACCCTCTTTCTATTCCACCATCCTCCAGCCCCAACCTCTGCTGCTGGGAACCATCTTTCTATAGGAAGCTCTGAACCATTTGCTATTGAACTATACAAACAGGACCAGTGACTGTTGCTCTTGTTTTGTCACTATGCTCTGCCCTATCCCATCTGACTATTCCCCTAGCTCCTTGCCTGTTCCCTAGTTCAGCTCTAGAGTGTGGCCTTGCCTTGTCCTTCCCCTGCCATTTCAAAGATGGCAGTCAAATGCCTCAAGCCCATTGCCAAAGTCTGGGTCACTTCTTGCTCTGGCTGGCCCCCCTGACTCCATGTTTCACATCCCTCCCCCAACACTACCACTACCATAAGGCCTATTTGGTAATGACTGTCCTACCTGGACAAGAATTTTTCTTTCCTGACTGAATGGCCCCCACACCTGGCCATTCACATGGACTATCTGTTCTCTGACTCCAGGGCATTTCTAATTTAGCTTACCCACCTTTGATCAATGGATTGATTTATAGTTCTCAGTATCCTTCTCCAGTAAATGGAAACCATGGAATACAGCAATTCTTAATACTTGGTTTTTTTGAGAAGCTTACCATGTTACCACAGAGTCCAATAATATTATACACCAAACGTTTCCAGGGTAAAATCTTTAACCTCTCTTCTCCTCTTTGGCTTGGAAACATTTTAATGTGTCCACATATCTGATCTAACGATATGGTTTTCAAAAATAACATATGATCTGTCACGAAGCTCTGAACTGAGTAACTGGGGCTTTTTTGATAGCTGAGCAACACCATTCATGTAATATCTAGTCATTGCACAAAGAAAAAGGATTCTGTACCACTGTTGGCCAATGTTCCAAGACTAGGTTTTCACCCCCTTGGCTTGCTGTTCTTGAATTAAATGTCTTATGTAATATGTCACCCAGTAGAGGAAAGAAAGCCAGATATGGGACGAGTGATGAGATGACACTATCACAATATCTCCTCACTGTTGTTGAGTAGCTAATTGTCTCTATCTATTCAAATATATGTGCTGTGTGCTTGCTATTTTTTAAGGTACAAAGATAAGATATAGTCCCTAATCTCAGGTTATACCATCTAATAGGATAGTAGATTAAGAGATTAAGACAAGCATAAGGAGAATATAATGCAAGGCAAAATGTGGTAGGTACCAAAAGAGAAGTCTGAGCAAGGAACAATGAAGGAGGATGGAACAGATAAATTTCACAGGAGAAATGGACCTGGAAAGAGGAGTAGCTTACTGACTTAAGAATATGGGGGAAAGAGCATACTGAACTGAAAAAACAGCAAAAGCAAAATCATGGAGGTGGGAAAGCCAGGATGGTGTTTGAGGATCAAGACCAGAGTGTCATGCTGACTGAAGGTGTTGAATGAATCAGAAGTTTCTGTATCAAGCAAATCTTAGCCACTATATAATGTCAGAAATGCAAAATGCTTTTACCATAAAATGTGAGTGCAATATTCTTTTTTAGTATCTTTTCTGAGAAGTATTTATTCATTCCCTTTAAAAACTTGTACTGAATGTGTTAGACTTTATTGAATGATTAGAAATGACTAATGTGCTCATAATATAAAGAGCTCATGATATAGTGAAGAAGAGAGAATAAAAATCATTATAGTTCATCATGGCAAAAGCTGTGCTAGCAGTTGTCATCAATGTTGAGTCTGTGGATATCAAAGGGAGCTGACTGTCAGGTGGAAAGAAGGGAGGGATAGGAATAGGGAACAATGAGTTACATATGAGACTGATTTTGAAGGGTGAGTAGGTGCTACTCAGAGGTGGGAAGGGAATTCCAGGCCGATGGGATGGTGTGTCAAGTGATGTGTGTCAAGAGGGGTCATCATTTGTTCAGTGAACTGCATATTGCTTGAGCACAGAGTACATGAGGGAAAGTGATAGAAAATGAGGCAGAAAGATAATCAGGGTTGTGTTTGCCATGCTAGGGATTTGGACTTTATTCCGTAGAAAATGGGTTACCAATGAAGAATTTTAAACAGGTGACTGATGCAATCAAATTTGCATTTTGGAAAACTATCACTCTAGCATTGGTCATGCTGAAGATAAAGTGAATAAGAGTGGGGACAGGTAAACCAGCTGGGAGGCAACAGCAGTAGTCCAGAAAACAGGCTGGAAGTGGCTGCACCAGGTTTTTTGTGGTGGTCAAAGACAAGATGTAGCATTTTCCAGAATGGAGAAAATTCTATTCACAAATATGATTTAGGGTTGCTCCTGTTAAATAAAAGTCCCTTTTGGTCTGCTGGCCACATTTACCAGTTTGTAAAGACAAAGGTAGAGTTGGAGCTGCCTTTGGGAGGAGAGCAACACGGAGCTGAATTTGCTCTGCATGGTGGAGTGAAAAGAATTTGGAATTTCCAAGTGTAATTTAGAAAGAAGGAAGTGAGGAAAAGTCATGAGAGATGAAGCAGAAAGAAAGAGATAAACTAGCAAGAAAATACTGTCTATTATGTGGGATAAAATAGCCAGTGGAAAAAATCTCTTGTGGACAGTTAGCCAAAGGATTTTTAATAACAGAAGTATCCCCTGTTCAAATTCAAGTCATTTGTGTTGCTGTGCTGTGAACCCCACCTTCATCTGCCAAATTTTCATGCAACACTGAGTCTGTGGAAATCAAGAAAGAGGGCTGCTAGCCACATCAAGTCAATGTGGTTTGAAATGGGGACATTAATCATAAGTTGGCAAGATGCAGGCTTGGTAGTAAGGTTATTTTTCCAAAAACTTAAGGCCTCTAGATTGTTCCTATGCTGGATAAGCCCTGAAACCCAGAGGTACCATTCACTCCAAGAACATCAACCAGTTTCATTGCTCTACCCCATAAGGTCAACACCCCTTTCCAGCACGAAGAAGTTAAAATGGTCATTGCTCAGATATCCTTGAATATAGAATGATTAAATGAGAGGGAGGAGTTGTAACTGAGAAATTAGGATTTAACAAATGATTGACTACTGACTCATTAGATAGGTATTTCATTTTAATTTCTAGTGTATTAGAATAGCTAGAAGGAAATACTGGAAATCGTTGAGCTGTAATTCAGTAGCCCTGTTCTTTGATAATGATTGTATAGATATATAGCAAAAAAAAAAAAAAAAAAAAAAAGAAAGAAAGAAAAAAAAGTCAGTTGCCCATGTTTGTATGGATCTACTTCTGGATGTTTTGTTCAATCCACTGATTTATATATCTATTTTTTGACAGTACTACACTGTCTTAGTTTACCTACCTCTATTGTGAGTTTTAAAATTGGGTAGAGTGCAATACTAGGGGTTATAAGAGGGGAGGGATAAGGGGTACAGGATGTTTGGGGTTTTCTTTTTTCTTTTTATTTCTTTTTTTGGAGTAATGCAAATGTTATAGAATTGATCATGGTGATGAATGCACAACTATGCGATGGTACTATGATTGTATGGTGTGTGACTATATCTCGATAAAATTACATTCTAAAAAAATGCAGGCTTGGACCCTGGAGGGAAAGATGACTATAGCAGATAAGTTCCCAGCACCCACCCCTACATCCCAGGAAATCTCAGAAATTTTGACTATTCACAGAGATAGAATGAGGTTTCTAATCGACTTTATCTGGGTCTTAGTATATGTAAAAATATATGTATTTTTATTCATCATGTCAAATAAAAATAACATACCAGGAAAAAAGTGCCTTTTTATCCCAAGACATGGGGACTCTCCAACTCTGCACCAGAACAGCACATCCATTGCTTTGAAGCATTGCACTATACTCCTTCACTCTTGGTGAGCCATGCCATTCTTTGCCTACAGTCTGATTTCTATCTCCACTGCTCCTGTGATGTTGCTTTCACCAAGGTCAATAGTTCAAGTGAACACTTTTAAGCTCTAGAACTCTCTGTGGAATTTTTTTGCTATTTACTGCTCCTTCCTTATTGTCACTCTCAGCTTTTGCCACAGGGCTCTCCTCTGGATTCTGTCCTCCCTCCCTGGTCACTCCGCCTCAGTTCTCCACACCCTCCATGGGTGACCTCATACAAACCCATACCTTTAAATACTACTAAAACCACATGACCCCCAAATCCTTACCTCCAGCACAGATCCCACTCTCACAATTCTAGACAGACACATCCAAATAGACAGGTACCTTAGACACAATATATTTAAAACTGAGCTCATCTTTCTCCTCCAAAATCTGCTCCTCCTATGTTCCCTATACCATCTTGTAGCACCCCTATCCACCCAAATGGCGAAGCCAGGAGTGGACTCCTTTCTTTTGCTGCGCCCTGCCACCTGCATCTGATGGAACTAGATCCTGTGAATTATAGGCTTTCTTAATCTTGGCTCTATCTGTTCTGTCTTCTTTACAGCTATACAGCATTCACAGTTCAAGTTTGTGTCTCTTCATTCTTAGATTATTTTAATGGTTCTAACTGGTCTTCCTGCCACCAGCACCACTGAGTTTGTCTTCCTCCGTTACATAAGTGATATTTTTAAAACCTATATAAACATCATGTTGCTCCTCCTCTTGAAATCCTTTGATGCCTCCCATGGCTTTCATAATTAAGTCCACATTCCTTAGCTTACACTAAGTTCTTCTGTGAATCACAGCCCATCTCATCTGCTGATACTCTCCCATCCCAGCCTTTTATTCAGCCATAGGAAATTTTATGAACTTTTTGAAATGCATCTTACTAATTCATGCTTCTGCACTTCAGATAGGCATATAACTTGGCTCAGAGAAAAATAGTAAGCATAGCAATTTACTTAAAACCTAATTTCCAGTTTTGGTATACCACAATGATGTCTCACAACTCTTGTCTATCTGGGAGAAGGCTTTTAGCTCTGATTTTCAGCCAGTTATTCTTTCTCTGGGCTTTTTGGAATAGAAAAAAGTTAGAATAACCAAAAGTAAGGGATTAGTTGGAACCAACTAAATATTCAACAACAGGGGACTAATCAAAATAATCTAAAATCCAACAGTTGTGGAAATTGCTTACAAAAAATACGGTGGATAATATAATGGTATGTAAGCTCCCTGCCTCTTTTAATATTATTAAGTTTTTATTTTGAAATAATTTATTACTTACAGGACAGTTGCAAAAATACAGACCCCATTCAAAGAACTCCAACATATCCCACCCACTCCCAGATACCCAGAGCAACCAATTTTACCATTTTGCCACCTTCCCCTCTATCTATCTATCTATCTATCTATCTATCTATCTATCTATCTATCTAATCTATCATTTTTCTGAACATTTGAAAACAGGTGCACACATTGTAATACTTGAACACATAATACTTAACATGTACATTTCCTATGAACAAGAATATCTACATAAATGATCATCTTAATGCAGTTATCAATTTCAAGAATTTAACATTATATAAAGCTTACATTCTATATTCCAGTTTTTTCTTATGTCCTTTTGAGCATTTTCTCCTCCATTCTTAGATCCCATCCAATACTCATGTAGTGCATTTAATTGTCATTATCTCTTTATCTTTCTTCTTTTAATTGCAGAAAAAATATACAACATAAATCTTCCCATCCTAGCCACTCCCAAGCATACCATTCAATGGGGTTAACCACGTTCACAATATTGTAGTACCCTAACCACCATCCATTACCAGAGCTTTCCCTTCACCCTAAACAGAAACCCTACACTCATTTTGCATTTTTGCCCCATTGCTCTTTTCTCCACCCCTCATAACTTGTACTCTGCTTTCTGTCTCTATGAGTTTACATATTCTCTGCTTTTTTCTTTGTGGTTACTATGGGGCTTAAATTTAACATCCTAAATCTATAACACTCTCATTTACTTTGATACCAACTTAACTTCAATAGTATTCACAAACTATGTTCCTAAACCTCTCCATCTCCCCAAAATTACAAATTTGTTAATCCAAAACCATTGATTTATCATTACATTTTATGCATTTGCCTTTTAGATTCTTGTAGGAAGTAAAAAGTGGCATTGCAAATCTAAAATACGATAGTACTGATATTTATATTTACTCATGACATTTTGTTTACTGGAGACCTTTATTTCTTTATAGGCTTCAGTCAATTGTCTACTGTCCTTTCCTTTCAACTTCCAACCTCCCCTTAGTATTTCTTGTAGGGCCAGTCTAGTGGTGATGAAGTCCCTCAGTTTTTTGTTTATCTGGGAATGTTTTAATCCCTCCCTCATTTTTGGAAGATAGTTTTGCTGGATATAGAATTTTTGCTTAAAGGCAGCTTAAAATATGTCTTCCCACTGCCTTCTTGCCTCCATGTGGAGGCTCCCTTTTATGTGGCACATTGCTTCTCTCTTGCTGCTTTCAGGATTCTCTATCTTTGACATTTGACAGTTTATTTTACTGAGCAGTGTAGATCCATTTGGATTTATCCTGCTTAGAGTTCACTGAGCATCTTGGATGTGTATATTCATATCTTTCACTAAATTTTGGAAGTTATCAGCCACTACTTCTTTGAATATTCTGTCTCTTCCTTTCTTTTTTCTCCTTCTGGGGCTCCCACAATGTGTATAGTGTTATGCTTGGTTGTGTTCCACAGGTGCCTCAGGATCTGTTCACTTTCATTCATTCTCTCCTCCTTCTACTCCTCAGACTGGATGATTTCAATTATATTATCTTCAAGCTCACTGATTTTTATTTTATTTTTTCTGCCAGTTCCAATCTGCTGTTGAGCCCCTCTAAGGAATTTTTAAATTTCTGTTTCTGTGGTCTTCAGCTCTCTTTTGTTCCTGTTTATAATTTCCATCTCTTTATTGATAGTCTCTTTGTGTTTATCTGTCACTTTCCTGATTTCCTTTAGTTCTTTGTCCATACTTTCCTTTGGCTCTTTGAGCATATTTAGGATCTTTTTTTATTTTTAAATCTTTTAAAGCCTTTGCTGAATGGCCCAGGGCAGATCCTCCTCATTGATGGTTTCTAAAGTTTTAATATCCCCCATTTACCTGGGCCATCACTTTCTGGTTCTTTGTATGTTTTGTAATCTTTTGTTGAAACCTAGACATTTTGGTGTTTTACTGTGTTATTGCTGGAATTTAGACTTGGAGGCATCTGTTCCTTAAGCTTGTATCCAGCTCATTTAGTGACAGAGCTTTCTTGTAATGCCAGTACAAAAAAGAATAATAAAAGAGGGAAAAAAAGAATACACATTTCCCAGACTTTATAGATTGATTTCTGTTCTCCTTCAAGGCTTATCCATAAAATGAGTTTAAAGCATAGCTCCAGGCTAAAGCATAGGGGCCTCCCTGTTTCTTTCTGTATGTGAATCTTGTCTTGAGTATATGTGCATGTTTGGCCCTAGGAATTTTCCTTTTAATAAAGTTCTGAATGTCCCCTCACAGGGGAAGTAGTTTTCTCACAGTCCTGGGTACTGCACTGTATATCATACAGCCATCAATCCCCTGCCCCAGGTAGCCACTTGATTGCTCTCCCATAGTGTTTTGTAGGGGAGCTCTGAGAGCTCTACTTGCAGGACAAGTTCTGGGACAGTGAGCCCCTTAGGCCACAACCGGACAGATTTGGCCTGATATATGTGCTACCAGTATGTGTACAAGGATTACTCTGCTCCCTCCAGAACCAGGACCAGGGATTCACCCTGGGAGCACAGGAAAGCTCCAAGCAGAGCTGGGGAGGGGTAGGGGAAGGAAAGCCAGGGCACTAGGAAATCCTACCACTTTAGGTAGCCTTGTCCTTGATTAGGCCCTTACCCTGTTACTATAGTCTGGTGGTTTGAGAAAGATGTTTCTGCCAATTCTCACTGGTTTTTCAAAGCTTCTGTTGGGCAAGTAGCCCTGAAGTTTCTCACTCTGCCATCTTGATCAGCACAGACTATTTTCCCCTTTTTGTAGAAAAAATAATTATATATGTATACAATATGCATTAAGAAGAATTTAAAAGGACATACATTAAAGGGTTATCAGTAGCTGTTCTATGTGGGTGGGCTTATAGCAATTCTTTATATTCTTTGACTTTGTATGTTCTGATTTTTCTTAAGGATCATATATGATAAAGGAAACTATACAAGAGTCCTGTTCTTAATCCACCCAAACTACCAATACAATTAAAAAAACAACTGAAATATTATCTTTTTATCAAATCATTGTTTTCACAGAATTACATTAAACCCTATGATTTCTTAGCTGTTTTCTATACTATCCTGTTTCCTCAAACTGAAATTTCCTTTCCCATTCCTCTCCCCCATCATTCAACACTTTTTCAGCCTGGTGACTCCTCTATTCTTTAAAATCCAAATCAAGTATCACCTTCTCCAAGATTCTTTCCTTGACCCCTTCGTTTGTTTTAGATCAAGAGTCTTCAGTAAACTATGACTCACAGACCAAACCCACCCAATACCTATTTTTGCACAGCCCATGAACTAAGAATGATTTTCCCATTTCTAAATGGCTGGCAAAAAATCAAAAGAAGATTTTGTGACATGTGAAAATTATATGAAATTTAAATTTTAGTGTCCATAAATATGGTTTATTGGAACACAAACATGCTCATTCATTTATGTATTGCCAATGGCTGCTTTCTCCCACAATGATAGAGTTGAGTAGTTGGTACAGACACCATATGCCCCACAAAGTCTAAAGTATTTACTCTCTGGCTCTCTACAGAAAAGTTTGCCAACCCCAGCTTCAGATGATCAGACTTTCTCAGATCCCACATAGGATCCTACACCTGCCTCTAGCTCAGCTCTTACCACACATTCTGGAAAGATTAGTTTCCTTAGGATTTCCCGTGGCTTTGAGACAGAGGACTTTCCTATTTGACTTGGTGTCCCTGGTATCTAACACAGTACCTCATACAGAAGAGGCACTTGGCAAATAAGCATCTGTGTGCATATAATATTCCTCCACTAGAATGCAAGTTATGCAATTCACAAGGACAGAGATTTTATCTCATTTGTTCAGTATATATCCCCAACCTCTAAAAGAGTATCTGGGATATGGTAGGCACTCAGAAAATATTTATGGAAGCTGTTAAAGTGCATGACTTTTGGTAGAATTTTATAGTTCTTAGATCAATTATTTCATGTCATGCTATTTAGTGATTGTTGAAAATGAAACTCAATCTTCAGAGCCTCAGAAAAACAAAACAACAGTTTTAACTTTTTCTTGAAAGGAAGTAGTTATGATATCTTTTTGAGAACATATTGATTTACCCCCATCTTTAGTGTATCTCAATACAGGCACTTCATCTTGTTATTATCTCTTTATTTCATTCACTTCTAGCAACTGACTTAGGGCAGGTATTAAATCAAGATCTTGCTGACACTGAGTTATTAAATACCTTGTGGCAGCAGGGCTGGTGAAGTAGAGTGAAACTCAGCATTTTGGCTCCATTTCAAATCAGGATGAGGTGTACTTTAAGAGACTAATGTGCACATATAAATCATGGCCTAAACACTTAATCTGGTCTTGGACCTCCTCACTCCCAGTGAGCTGAGAGCTGAGCTCATAACAGCTTTATGAGTTTGCATGGAGAATAGACTAAAAACCCTTCCTGAGCTAAATAATGATAGTTATAATACCTTGCATGTTCACAGTACAATATCCTGCCATAACATGTTCTAGCCATGAAGAAATGTTTTTCCTTATGATAAATATGCTCACTTAGTATCTGACTATGTCACACTGTACTTTTTATGGGCCTAATAATATTTTGTTTTGTAGATTGAGTGTGAGGGTCCATATCTTTGTTTAAATTTTGTAACTCCATAGTGCTCTCTCTTGAGGTCAAAAGAATCCCAGCAAGGCAGCTTTTTAAACTGCAAAGGAGAGAATATTTGTATCCCAATCACTTACATCTAGTGAAAGTCTTGGCCAGTATACCCAGCTCTGCCAGCTCCTGGAAAAACAGTTACTAGCCTCTGCCTCCTCATTTGGGAGGACTGGTTGCTGCACATTCCCTTCTGGGCTTCGTGCATGGTTTCATCAGTGACCCAGTTCATCAGCAAACATTTCCACCTCTGCCACATCATGATGGATTTGGAGGTTGCTCATTTCCCATTCTTCCTCTTCCTATTTAGAAGAGCCCCATCCTCAGTGCATACACAAAGATCAGGAGAAAGGTTTATCTTGGCTTTCTGTTCTAAATTCACACACACAGTCACACTCATGCACAGATTCTTTTCTCCAACCACTTTTCAAAACTTCATTGTTTGCTTTCCTTTGTTTGAACTATAATAATGAGCATGATTGTGAACACTAATGGAAAGAGGTGAAAAAATGAAGTCACTATTAAGGGGAATTGTGAAATCTCCACTGTTGTTCTAAGAATGGGGAGCCTTTGGAAGGTTTCAGTCTGGATGGAGACAGGCAAGTGAGATGATGTGGACTGAATATGGGGTTTGCAGTCAGAGATAACAAATGCCACCTTAATCTCTCTGTGCCCCAGTTTCCTCATCTATAAAATGGGGATAGCACCTTTTAATGTTGTTGTGAAAATAATTACAAGAGACAATTTAGATAAAGTGCCTGGCAGATGATAAGAGTTCATAAAATATTAGTCCCCGTATACATGGAGTTAGGAAACTGATTTAGCTCTTGGGCTTCTGGAACCTTCTGAGTATATCAGTTGTCCTATTGAATAAGGGAATGGTTGAACAATAGAAACAGATTGAAGGAAATAGACCCAAGAACTATTGGAGAAATTTTCTAGTGTAAGACAATCCTTTTGATTGGAGATAATCCAAAATTGTGTGCCAATTGTTTGCATAAAAGCAAACAATTATTGAATAAGTGGCCCAGAAAAGATTGCCAAGACCACTGTTAGAATCTGTAGGACACAAAAGATGCATTACTAATCATAGTTAATACAAAGGACTTTAGAAGAGGTTTATAGCTTTCCTGCATTAGTAGAGTATTAGAGTGGAGTGAGGGTAATTGCTGATGGATTTCTCTTATTTGACTTCACACCTTCTGTCTTAGGAAAGACAGAGGAGGATGGAATGTTAGCTGGTATTGTAAATGCATGTTTGCCTGTGCACAGGAGTGTGTCATGGATGTCAGCATCACCACTGTTGTGTGGCACCAAAAAGTAAGGCTGAGACTACTGAACTTAGGCTTGTCCTAGAAGAGTTCAAAGGGAGACTTGCATGGTGAATCTTTAGCATCACCCAAGGGAAACTCCAAATTCGGAGGCTTCTCCTTCAGAAATTTTCCTAATACTTATTTCCCCCCCACCAAGAAACTTCTTAACTTTATTTTTTTTTCTTTCTGGAAATAGTTGATCTGGATGAATTATTGAATTGAACTCTCGGAAACTATCACACCTGTGGGAATTTGGGAGCATCATCTGCCATCCTGGGTCTAACATCACTGCAACAGGGAAGATAATGGCCGCGTTGAAGTCTTTTCTGGACCTTTTCCTTCTCCCAAAAGAGCCTTTTAAGAAAGCTCTTAATTATAGTCCTTTAAAAAGAGATCTCATCAGGGTTTTTTGGGACATGAAGAAACAAAGAAAAGCAAACGCTAAGGATCCAAGCCCTTTTTGAGTGAGAATGTAGTATTTTTAATACGTAGCAATGTTACATACACACCTGAGGGATGTTATCAACTCGCAGAAAATAGTAGTTTGGTTTATTAAAAAAAGAAAAAAAAGCTTCACTCCAAATTTATTGGGATTACAAAAATAACAGCAAATTTCATTAACTCATTACAGCTCAGAGTAACCAACACCTCTAGAGATATGAAAAGCTTCTTTAAATAAACTGTCTTTTGCCAATACAAATCTCTTGACATAAAAAAGTTTATTTTCATATTTACAGAATAAGCATGCCGACTGCTTCTTAAAATTCTCCTTGAAATTAATGGGTGAGGCTATTTTTAAATTCAGGGAACATTTTAAAATGAAGACGGTATTTTAGAAAAACGTCTCACAATGCATTTTATTTAATATCACTGAACAATTCTGCATCCTCTTCTAATGATCATGATTTTATCGCAGAGCTTCTGGAACTTCCACCTACAAAAATAGGGGATTTTCTTTCAATAAAACAGCACAAAAGATAAAATGAAACATATCTGTAGGATATGTTTCTATCAGTAAAGTCTGACAAAGACTCAGGTATGGATTGATTATTGCTACATGGTATTCAAATTTTATATGATAAATTAAGTTCTAAAATCACTCGCAACTCCACGGTAAAACTTCTGTCAAAGGATGAATCCTTTCGGAATGAAATTATAAGCCCCAATTTTCTTATAAGGAATTTGGTGTTTTCACATGTTGGAGTGTCTTTAAAAGGGCCTGGGTTGCTAAGAAGCCCAGGCACACCTCCCAAATGGAAATGTACTCACTTGTGCACATGCTCCTAATGTTTCAAACTTGGTATGCTTGCTCTCACATACTAAAATATTTAAGCTACTAGTAAGTATTTTGAGAGTCAACTTTGGTACCATCATGCAATGGGGGCTGACTCATTTACTAAATCTGTGCCCAAATGCTTGTCCCCAGGTTACTTACCCGCCTTAGCTGTCTTATGCTGCTTCCTCTGATTGCTTCCATAAGATTGTCATGAGCTGATCTCTGTGGAGTAGAAGGTCGAGAACTGTCTTCCATTTTCTTCTCTTGCACTGACTTCAGAGAATTTTTTATTTCCTTTAGGATATTGTTTGGCTGTTTCTTAACCTTTTTCCCTTTCTTCTTCTTCTGTCCATTTTGTAAGGCCCGTTGGGCACTCTCCTGTTGTTTGATGACTTCTGCAATGTTTCGAGTGATCAACTTTTTCTCTGGGAGTGGAGGAGGAGGAGGTGGTGGTGGAGGAGGTGGTGGTGGTGGCAGCACTTGGGGTGGAGGGGGTGGTGGAGGAGGAGGGGGTGTGGCTACAGGAGACGGAGCATGGTTCCTTGCAGTTTGGATTTTCTTGGGGAGTTTGGGGGATGACCAGGGAGAGTGCCTGGGTGATGCATAAGGTGAAGAGCCAGGTGTTCCTCTTTGCCAGACTTTGGTCCTAAGATTAGATCCTCCATTATATCCCTCTTGCTGTTTCTGCTCCTGCATCCGCTTTTGCCTCTGTTTATCCATATTTCTTGTCAAAATGCTTGTCATGCTCATTCTTGGTCCTGGGAGCTCGAAATGGTAGCCCAGCCTCAGCAGTGTTGTGTTCTCCTTCAGCAGCTTGACTATCTCCATCTCCACTTGGCTACCCATGATGTGCCTTTGGTTGTGGAAGCGCAGCTCGGTGAGCACCGTGTTGTGCTGCAGGGCTTTCATGATGGCCAGGATCCCCTTTCCCGTTATAAAGTTGGTTTCGATGTTTATGTTGGTGATGTGCTCATTGACTTTGAGCATTTCTGCAATGGCCATAGCCGCACTGTCATCAGCTCGGGTGTTGGCCAGACTGAACGTCTTCACCGTCGTGTTGTCCTTGAGGGCTTCGGCAAAGCGAGTAAGGGTCTGTGTTGTGATGTTTTCTATATTGTTCAAATTGACTTCTACGGTGTCAGGGTCATTGTTTTTAATCTTTTCCAAAGCCTCCTCAATGACCGTAGGATTCCCACAAGGGTGAATAGCAGCAGGTGACTCTGTGTTCCTTCCACTGTGGCCGTTGGTCAGATTTATGTTTTCTAATTGACTTCGAAATGTTGTTGGCTTAGAGTTGTCGGATTTAACACCATCATCATTTACAGATCCATTAATACCTTTCACATTCTCAATTGTTCTTTCTTCGTCATCGCTGTCTGTTTCTTCTTCCTCATCTTCCTCCTGGGACTCCCCCTGCTCCTCTTCTTCAGTGTACACCTCCTCGGAGACCTCACTGTTACTTTCAGTAAAGATAAGCTCTTCCTCACTCTCCTCTTTGTCTTCTTCTGCAACCTAAAGAGTGTGGTAGGTATCACCATTAATCTTTTCATTTTTAAGTATATTCTTTAATTCATAAAAGTAATACATGGCAAACAATATGAAAGTGTACCAAAAGAGAAGCTAATAATCTCTTGCTTTGGTTCTCACCCATCTATAATTTTATTACACGTGTTATCACAATAAAATTAAAAAAAAATTCTTCCCTAAATTTGCCTTCAATAGCAGATGTGGCAGGAGCCATGTGCTCTCTGCCCCACTTTGTCTCAGGGTAGACAGAGGCACCATTTGTTCCTCCAGCATTTACTTCCTCTGAAGTGGCAGCCCGACACGGGCACCCAGAGACTCCACACCACCCGAGAGCAGCTGCTGTACCTGGCACTGATCTGGGGCTGCTGTTCAGGACAGTGGGAGGTCAAAACTCAACTCTGTGCAGAAAAAAATTCAGGTCATCCTTTACAGCAAATCAGCTTGAAACCTTGAGCTAGACCAGGGTTCAATGAGATGGAACGTAGAAGACCAAGTAACAAAGATAATCAACCTTGGCACTTACTGGATTCTAATGATAAAGTGGAACAGCAGACAACAATAGAAAATATGAAGTAATTCATTGCCTCAACCTGATTGTCTTAAATTATTTAGCATGTATCAATTATGAAAGGCTTTCTGGCAAACACAATTTCATGCTATCTTGGTCTTTCCTATTTACAAAATGCTCTGAAAAAGGAGCCCAAGTGACTCCCTTCTCCTTTATCTTTTTCTCGCTATCTTTTCTGATTTGAAACAAAACGAAACAAAAACTGAAAATTGCTGACAGAGCCTTTTTAGCCCTTTCTCTTCTCTGAAGCCCAAGGGCCCTCTCCTGTCCCCAGAGCCTCTATGTTGGCAGCAGGCATTTTTTGACCCCAAAGGCTCTTGCTGCCTGAGCCATGGGGAAGAAGCTTCAGATAACACTACACTTGTCTAAATAGAAGTCTGTCCCCAGGTTTGTTTGCCCAGTTGCTATCACAAAATAGCCTCCAGTTATCCACTTGTTTGGAGTGGCAGGCACCAAGCGATGGCCTGGGGAAAGGGTCAGCCACTCCAGGATGGTTTGTCTTAATTTACTCACTTATTTAGGAGCAGAAGGGAGAAGATACTGTGTGTGTGTGTGGTGTACACACATGTGCAATAGAGAGGCATAGTGTTGGGTGGCAGCTAGCTTCAAGTCACTCCCCAAGAACACGAGTGAAAGAGGAGGTGATGGTTCTAGTCAAGCTTTTGCCATATGTGAGACAGAGGAAGACTCATATGCCCCTTAGTGGAGTAAATGGATTACCTGGGGAAAGGAGAGTATTATAAACTGGGTTCTCATCACCTCCACCTTCTCCTCACCAAAGCCCTCTGCATATCTTCTTAAAACATGCCAGTTGTGCTTTTAACTGTTTCAGTATTTGGAGAAAAGGGGCTTGTCTCAAAATCCAAGGCATACTGCTTTTTCATTCTACCATTATATCTTTATCCTCTTTGGTTCTTTAAATATCTTTGGGTTCTATCTGGAAAAGATGTTTTCCGCTCAATGTATTTGGAAGGATTATATTCTGAAACTTATCCAGCAACATGAGTTTTCATGTAACATCTAAATGACATTTCTTCCAGAAAACCTTCTTTGACACCACCTCCAACTCTTCCCTGCTATGTACCCCCATAGCATTGTTCTTCTCCTTAATAGAGCACATAGCACACTTTATTTTAATTACTTGTCATTTTTTCCCAATAGACTGTTACCTGGGTGAGGGCAGGGACTGTGTCTGTTTTGCTCACCTAGCACAGTGCTTAGCGTGTAGTAAGGGATAAATAAGCATCTGTGCATTAACGGATCTAAGTTGGCATTGGTTATTAGTAGTTGAGAGCCAGTAAAAGGCCCAGAGAGAGTACTGAGAAGGGTGGAATGGTGTGGGGAAACGGTGACCAGTGGTCCTGATGTGCCTGGACCTGAGGGGTTTCCTAGGATATGAAACTTTTAGTTCTAAAGTCTAGACCATCCTGGACAAATCAGGACAGTTCCTCACTCTAGGTGGGGAAGAATGACACTAGGATGGAGAAAGCTGTCTGAAGATGGGAGGCAGGAGGATGCAAACACCAAAACTTGTCCAGTCTATAAATTTTTCTGTACTGGGACTACCTATACTACTCCAGATCACTTACATGCCTTTGCTCTGGAGTTAAATCCTGATCCTTGTGCAAATGGGGGTGGGGCCTAGGAGGTGGGTGGCAGGAGCGGGTGAAGCCATGAGGGGTGAGGTGGTAAGGGGCTGGACAGAGAGAAAATGAATAATGGTACACTAGGGAATGGACAATAAGAGGAGGTGGTCAACATTTTCTCCTAATTGCCAACTTGGCATTATTAACATGAACAAGGAGGCAAGAGGCTTGGTTTTGGTTCTGGTTTTGGTTCTGCCCATAAAGAGCTAGTTGCAATAAGAAAGTTACTAAACCTCTTTGGGTCTCAAATCAATTATGGTAGAGTTCAATGGTTCTGAAACTTGAGCGTGCATCACAATCACCTGGTGGGCTTATAAAACCACAGATCACTGGGGACCCACTCTCAGAGTGTCTGATTCTGTATGTCTGTGACAGGGCCCTAGAATTTGCTGTTCTAAGAAGTTCCTAGCTAGTGCTGATACTATTGGTTGGGTGCCCATATTTTAAGAACCATGGTCATTGTGCCAACAGACTTTGGTTTGAATTTCATCTCTACTTAGAAGCTAGACTGAGTTTCTTAAATTCACCTAGTCTCAGTACCTGCAGAAAGGTAAGAATTTAAATGAGAGAATGTGAGTGAACTCATTGGTATCTGGCCTAGTATCCATCAGGTCCTCAATCCACGAGAGCTAGAATCTTGGGTCCCCAAGGCTCCCTGGAGTTCTAAAGCAGTATATGTTTGTGTGAAACTAGGTGGACAGAAGACTGTCATTCCACAAGCATTGGATTTGATTTACATAAGCCCTCATAGAACCAACAGTCTGATACCAAGACTCCCATCATCTTCTTAAGGTCCATACCATGCCGTCTGTCACTTACAGAGGTGCTGCTCTGCCCCTCCCTCAACCATCCTCCCTGCCCCCCGACAGCCACCCCCAAGCTGCTTTGAGTTTTTTTCATGTGGTGGAAATGGATTTACAGCCTCTACCAGCAAGCTTCTGCTCGCCACTCCTTGTGATTACAATGACAACTGGCCAGCAGGGAAAGGGCAGCGGGAGAAAACTTAACTAACCTAGAAGGGAATCAAAGATCATCAACACGGCAGTCTCTCTGATAGGGCTGATAAGCCCTTGTCAGGGATCAGCAAAACCTTTGGCAGGGGTCAGGTGGATGTCATCAACAGTTGACAACAAGCTTTGCCCTTCATTTCCCACCACTCCTATGGCACTATGACATTAAATTGCCTTGGTTGGGTTATTGCTACAGTGACTGTATGTTCTGGATATTCTGAGACAATTTTGTTCTTTTCATGAAGGGAATTCTTTAATAGCTATAATAAAAATGTCATTATATTTTATATATTTGCTCAAAGTTTTGACACAAACTCCCAAATAAGGGGGAAAAAAGGATTTCTGAAAAATATGGTAGTGGAGGAACTGACCATCCCAAATCCTGGCCTGTCACATGTGTCCTTCCTTCTCACCTCCCCCTCTAGCCCCTCACCACAGGCGCCACAGTGGCCTTGGCAGACTCTGGTTTGATCCCAGTTGCCCTTCTGGCAATGATTGACAGGGACAAAGCTCACACATATCTTGCTGTAAATGTATCCCACGCACCCTATCATCAAGATCATCTAACAGTTCCTAGATTAATACCATGGATGGCTTGTGTTTGGCCTCAGGCCATTTTGATTTTAAATGATTCCCGGGTGTTTTCCAGGGGTTATAAACTGTTGCTCTTGACTTGAGTTCTTCTAAGAATTCAAGAATTTCTTTGATATGTTTTAGTGCCCTTATTGCCATTACTATTTTTTAAGAGCATAGTCTTTTGAATTTCCTTCTGGAAATGACTCATTTGGCAAATTCAAAGTAACTGTTTACTGGGCAGTGAGCGAGAGCTTAGTAGACCTAAGCCTTAATATCAGCATGTTTTCTGCCCTCAGAATCACCAGTGTAAAGAAGGAAGGGATCTTAGAGCTAATTTACACAGGTATGTTTAACCTGGCCTCTCAGCTGAGAGCATGTGTCATCATCTTAAAATTCTATACATTTTGTGTATATATGAACATATATGTGTGCATTTTTTTGATGAAAGGGTCCACAGCTTTTATTAAAATCTCAAGGGGGTTCTTTATTTAAAAAATTTTAATGTGGTAACAGACACACAGCATAAAATTTCCCACTTAAACCACTTTCAGGTACACACTTTAATGGTATTAATCACATTCACGATGTTGTGCTACCACCGTCAGCATCCATTACCAAAACTTTTCCATAACCCCAGTCAAAAACTCTATACTCATTAAGCATTAACAACCCCCATCTCTGGTAACCTGTAATCTACTTTCTGTCTCTATGAATTTGCATATTCTAGTTATTTCATATAAGTGAAATCATATAGTATCTGTCCTTTTGCGTCTGGCTTATTTCACAAAACATGTCAAAGGAGTTCACCAAAGAAACTCTGGATCCAACTCCCTCAGTGGGCAGGTGGGACACAGAATCCTGCAGAATCTGTCAAGGTCTAGTGGCAGTGCAGGGACTAGAAACAAGGCCTCCTGAGCCTCAGTCCTGTGTATTTCCCACCACCCCACATTTCTTGGTTCTAGAGAAAAAGAAGACTTATTTTTACTTTAACCATCAGCACCATCAAAGCAGTCTCTAAAGGAAACTTAACTGAAAAAAAGAAAATCAGAAACAGACATCATGTTACGTCACCAACTAATAGCTCAAATTAGACTTGCCTGGCAAAATATCCAAACCTGTACCTTGGCTGTGAATTATTTTCTCCTTGAAGATCCCCATTTTAATCAATCAAGGAATCACAGCTCAGAATCTTACATGATCCATCAGGTAGCCCCAGAAGTTACATAATGAGCCTGAGAAATGTTTCGGTAGCAGATGCAAATGAGTTTAAAGAAAGGAAAAGCGTTGGGGACTGAAGAGTTAGAAAAACCCAGAGGTGTCCGGGTTTGGGAGACAGGTAGTGGGAGCAGTCAAGGAAAACTTTGGAGAGCCTACCTTTCCACACTCCCCCAGCCTCTCCTTCTCCAAGAGTTTTTGGGACTCCTTTTCCCAATAGGCCATCAGTGCCTCTCTGCTGAATGTTCCCGTGGGTGTTTTCTCGGTCAGGCTCTTTTGCCTTAGCCCCACAGGAAGTCTGTGATCAGGTTCAATGTCTTCCAACTCCCTCTCTAGCTCCTTCAGCTCCTCAGCTGACAGAGAAGCGAGGAGCTCGTCCTCATCGATGGACTCATATTTGCTTAGACCTCTTCTGTAGCCAAAGGTAGACATGGTCCCTGCTTTGTCAGATCCACAAGGAGCTTGAAGAACCAGGCATTCAAGGCAACCAGAGCAGGCAGGGAGGCAAGTGGGCAGGCTGGTCAGCAACTGGTGCTAGGAGTGGCTGCGATAGCCTTTTAAGAGTGATGATACAGGGCTGTGACAATGCAGAGAGGGGTGAAAGCACAGGCTGTTTTAAGCATCAGACGTCAGCTAGACATTTGAACACAAAGAATGTCACATCGGTGGTGGCTGGAGGTCTCAGAACCAGTGGGGATTATTGACATAGTCTCCAGGGCCATATTTAGCTGAGCCTGATAGCTCATGAGGACAGGCAGGCAGTGCTGCAGATAAGGGAGTTACGCTGTTCCTCTTACTTTGCATTCAAACAGCAGGGGAGTAAAATTTATTTTGAAAACGACTCGCCACCACCAGCATGACCATGAAAAGATTCCTTCATAATAATGTTAAGGCTTCAGAAATGACTCCACATCACTCTACGGACACTTATTCTGGTTCTCCTATAAGCATATCATGGGTGGCATTGGTGGGAACAGAAGGCCATAATAACATAGCACTTCCTATTTTTATTGTGTTTTGCAGTTTACAAAGTACTTTAATGATTTTCCTAATCACAACAACAGTCCTGTGAAATGAGTAATATTGTACTCATGTTATAGATTTTGACAACTGAGGCGCTGAGGAACTGAGTGAAAAATTTGAGGTCAGACAGCTAGAAGCACAGAACTAGTTTTTTTCCCCCTGCACAAAATGGCTCCCCTCTCCTTAACATGGATATTGGTCAAAAACTAGTTTTGTGAACAAAAGTCCCAAAAGAAAAATATTAATACTAGGTACAATTTTTTGAAGACTGATACTATGCCAGCCCAGTGTGAAGCATTTTACTTATTTTATTTCATTTAATCCCACAATCCTGTAAGGTATATATAATTACCTATCATATTATACTGGTCCCAACTAGAGCAGTAAAGTCACCAGCCCAGGGTCACACAGTTAAGCAGTTGAGTCAGAATTTGTATCCAGATTTGGGATGAAAATTGAAGAGAGGCTGACTTGAAATTATGTATATACACATATTCTTATGAATGTGATAAAGTATAAACATGGTCTATAGGACCTCATAAATATAACACCATGTTAGTATACACATATACAAATCTATTAGAATGTGTATGAGTAGAAATACATATTTATCAATACATGCATTGTATACAAGATTTTGTTTATCCATTCAGCAGTTGATGAACATTCAGATTGTTTCCAGGTTTGGGCTATTATGAATAATACTTCTGTGAAAATTTGCATATAAGTCTTTACATGGTCATAAGCTTTCATTTCTCTTGGGTAGATTCTTCAGGATGGAATTTCTTGGTCAAATGATACATTTACATTTAACATTTTAAGAAACTGGCAAGCTGTTTTCCCAAATGGCTGGAGCATTTTACATTCCCACCAGCAGTGGAAGAATATTCCAGTTTCTCCTCATCTTCACTTGTTGTTGTTTATCTTTTTGATAATAACCATTTTGGTAGTTGTGAATCTCGCTGCAGTTTTAATTTTCATTTCCCTAATGACTAATGATGTTGAGTATCATTTATGTGCTTATTGGCCATTTTTATATCTTCTTTGGTGAAATATTTATTTAAATTTTTTGCCCATTTTAAGTTGCATTGTTTTCTTATTGAGTTGTAAGAGTTATTTTTATATTCTAGACCCAAGTCCTTAATTAGATAAATGATTTGCAAATATTTGTTCCCATTCTCTGGCTTGTCTTTTAGTGTTTTTTGAAGAGCCAATATTTTTAATTTTGATGAAGTCCAATATTTTTTCTTCTACTTTTTGTGCTTTTGGTGTCATGTCTAAGAAATATTTTCTTAATGCAAGGTCATAGGGATGTACTCCTATGATTTCTTCTAAAAGTCTTATAGTTTTAGCATTTACATTTAGGTCTATTGTACATTTTGACTTGATTTTTGTGTGGGAATAAAGTAAAGGTCTAAATTCATCTTTTTGTATTTGGATAGCCTATTGTCTCAGCATCATTTGTTGAAAAGATTATGCTTTCCACCATTGAGTTGCCTTGACACCTTTGTGGAAAAGTAACTGACCATAAATGTAAGGATATATTTCTGTACTATCAGTTCTGTTCTATTCACCTGTATGTTTATCCTTATGCCAATATCACACAGTGTTAATTACTGTAGCCTTGTAGTAAGTTTTGAAATCAGAAAGTGTAAGTCTTCCTACTTTGTTCTTTTTCAAAATTGTTTTAGCTAACTATTAAGATCTTAACTCACGGTTTTCAGCCTCCACAAAAACTGTGACTCTTTTCAGTGATGCTAATGAAAGAGATGATAATGAGTTAGAAATGACAAGTTCATTAGGTTTCTTAGGGCCTGTAGCATATGCTTTTGTGTAGCTTCAGTAGTGGCAAATCTTTTTTATTTGAAAATGGGCTTGATTTTTGGAAATGGCATCAAATCACTGTAGCTAAATCTGGTGAATAAGATGGGTTATTCAGTTCAGCTGTATTCACTTTATTCACATTTTAGGTGAAAAAGATAAATGAGGGTTACAACTATGTAAAAAAAAACTATGTGTTTTGTGAAAATGAAAGATGAGAAGAAAATAGAAGTATGCCATAATACATGTTTATTTCTTTAAATAATTATGTATTGAGCATGAATGAAATGCTGACCACTGTGCAAGTTTCTGAGTATATAGTATTTGTAAATTTTCTGTAACATTTTTATATTATTTTTATCCAATAAATTTTATTTGAAAATCTATTGAGCACCCATTATGTGCCAGACTCTAATTTAGGTGTTGAGGTTAGAGCTGTGAACAAAACCAACCAAGAAATTCCCTTCTTTTATGCAGCTTACATTCTAGTTGAGGGAAACAGACTGCATAAAAATAAACAAGTGAATATCAGAGAAAAAAAGTTCTATGAAGAAAAATAGAGCAGGGTTAAGAGGGAAAAGGCGAGATTTGGGGGTCACATTTTATGTAGGGGAGTTCTTTCTAGTAAGGTGACATTTGAGCACAGATATGGAGAAGTAAGGGATTGATGCAAGCAAATTATAATGCATATTAATTTATCAAATATTCTTAAAATCACAGATTCTCAGATTTCAAAGTTACTGTGAAATACATGAACCCCCTGTTTAACACTTCTATAAGTGATTATCTAGTGTTTGCTTGAACACCAATGAAAATCATACATTTCTAGTAGCTCATTCCATTGCTGGATGGCTCAACTCATTGGATAATTCTATGTGTTGAAACTGATCTCTTGAAAAATCTGACCATATATTTTAGTTTCTTTGTTGCAACAACCCAGAATAAATATAGTTTCATGTGAGTTTCTTCTTTCAAATCATGTGTGGCCCAGGATGACTCTGAAAATGACTCCAAAAGAGATGCTGAAGTGTTTTGCTGCATGGCATCCTCACTGAAAAGAAATGTGACCTCTCAAGGACATTAAGAACAATAGTCATTTAAATATATTTAGATATATTTCAAAAAATAGTACATTTATTAAAAATCACTCTTTATTGATAGTTATCACATCCCATGGATGATCTAGTTCACTGGACTTCAAATATTCACATAAAATTTAAATATGTTTGATAAACTTCTATTGAGTGACAAAACATCACCACCTGGCCTTGGGTATACTTCAGCATGATGAATAATTGAGATCTCGTTGCAACCTTCTCTACACTGAGAAAAAAATCCAGTCAGATATGTGTTCCAAGAATCAGCATTTCCTATTCATGGGATTTTTTTTTTTTAATCAGTCACATTGTGATTTTTTGTAGAATAGATTTTAAAGTCAACAATGACAACAAGACTTTCAAAGATTAGCCATCTTTGGAAGACAAAATGAAACAACAAAGCTCTATCATGGGGAGAATTGTTTTTATGGTTCTTTATTCCCCGTCAAAGACAATCAGTTACCCAATCTCCCAGTGTATTGGCAATTCCATTCTTAGTGAGCTGGAGTTTCCTTTCTCAACCATTTTTCTTCTTTTGGTTTCCCCTATTATTTGTTTGTTTGTTTGGTTTTAAGTCAACTAGAATTACAAACAGAAAGTTAGAAATTGATCCAGTCCCTGCCCTGAGGAGCTCATAGTTGTGGGAGACAGGTGAACAGTGACAAAGCGGTACAAACAGGCACTGGCCCAGGTACCAAGGAGAGGAAAATCTTGGAGCACAGATGAAGAAACATCGTGTTCTGCCCGGGTGGAGTCAGAGGAGGCCTCACAGGAAAGGTGACTTTTGAATTGGACTTTTAAAGACGAGGAATATTTAATTAACCCCAGAAGTGCAGAGAGCAGCCCTGTAGCAAATACACAGGAGTATGAAAAAAGCAAAGCAAAAAAAAAAAAAAAAAAAAAAAAAAAGGCATTGTTGGGCATAGGGATGGGACCAGCTGGAGGTGAGGCAGAACCATGTCCTGATTCATGCAGTATTTGAAGTAGATATAGTTTGGAATCTTGCTCCCTCCTTTTTTTCTTTCTTTTAACACAGCCACCAACATTTTGCCCTGCACATTTTAAGTGCTTACAGATATTGAATATTGTTGATTTGAAGGGCTCTGTAGGCCATGTCAAGGAGTTCTGGACTTTATTATCATCCAGTGTTAGGTGGAAATCTCAACGTTACCCCACAGCCATCATCCAAAACCACAGTCTGTCTTTTTAAATACAGGCAATTGTTAGGCCTAGCAAATGTCTTATTAATGAAGACCTAGCAAGAGCATTTCAGCAGAACTCATCAATAACTTCAAAAATTAGCAGTACTGGCTCTGCCAGCAGACCTGCCATTTCAATAAACAGTATTTATAGGCAGTGATCAAAAGCCTCCTAAACCATGTAATGTATTACTTACTTCAGCCTGATCTTTCATATGGCAGGAGTCAACATTTTCTGAAGATGTACTCTGCTTATTTTGCGTGCAGTTTTGGCGACTAATGTTTAGAAAGGTTGTTTTCTTACTTTAATAATCCCCCAATTTTAGGAGGAATTTGATAATTTCAGGAACTGTTTGTTTTTTGAACTGTTTGCACAGTTAATAAATGTATTAACAAAGCATAGTTAATAAATGTATTAAATGAATAAATTTAATAAAAACCTCACTTCTACTGGTCTTCTGCTTTATTCTACAATAGGTCCTTGTCATTCACAGATTTAATAGTCATGGTTTCAATAATTTGAAAGGGACCCTAAAGCCCAAGAATTATAGTGATTTTACTGAGCTAAAATTTGAATCTTTAAGCTTAAAAACATTCCTTGAAACTACCTTGAAAATCTCCATCTGATGTCTTACAGACACATAAAACTCAACCTGCCCCAAATTAACGTCTTGAGTTCCTTCTTTCTGCCTTTCCCATCTCTACCCCAGGCCTCCATATTTCTGATAATGGTGCCCCCCACTAAATCCAGCGGCTGAGCCTGTGTGTTACGTTTGGCTCCTGTTTCTCTCACCTCCAACATCATATCCAATTACAAGGCCTGGGCTTCTATAAATAGCTCTTGACTTTCTACTTCATTTCTGTCTCCACTTCAGTCTAAGCTGCTATCCTCATTTTCTTGGATGTTTGCAACAATTGACTATCAGTCTCCCTGCTGCATTCTTGTTTTACTCTTTCCTTTTCCACAATGCAACCAGAGTTGCCTTTTAAAAACAGAAATCTCATTAGGTCATTCCCTGCCTAAAACCCTTAAATGGCTTGCATTGCCCTTCAGACAGTACCTCTAGCCTTTTGCTCTATTCCCTTAAGATAAGGCCCTTCTTACCTCTCCAGCCTCAACTTGGCTCACCTCCTTCCCATCTCACACTTAGGCCACACTGGGCTTCTGGACGCTCCACAAGCTCTCCATGCCCAAGACACTGCACATGTTCCTCCCTTTGCCTGGAATACCTTAGCCTCTTTACTTCCGTAGGTCTTAAGTAACACTTCTCCAGGGAGGCTCCCCTGATGTCTCCAGCCAGCTTAGTTCTCCCAGCACCCACAAAACTCTTCCATAGCAGCATCACACTTGGGATTGCTGGTTTCATGTCTATCTTCTCAGGGAGGCTGTTACCTCCAAGAGAAGGGTATATTTACCCCATTCACCATTCCCAAAGCCTAGCACACTTATTAGGTGTTCAGAAAATACATTGTTAAAAAATAAACAAGATGAACTGGAGTGTAGGCAGGGAATCCAGGTCTTGTGGGGCCTGAAGATTATACAGTACTGGGGGGGGGGGGTCTTTAAGAAAAATAATTTAAAAGTATTAATGCAAAATTAGATATGAAACTGAGAATGTATTTAAAGCAGTAATAGAAATAATGGCAAATTACTGGGCCCTACGTAAACTGGGTTTCTTTCTCCTGAGATCGCTTTAGGCAGTTTATCAGAAATGCCTACAGAGAAAAACTCTCTAATTGTAACCTGGCTTCTCCTCTCCACTCAGGACACTCTGCTGCTCCTGGAAGTCACGAGCATTCACAGGGGCTGTGAAGCTCAGGCTTAATTAGCTTCAGGATCAATCTGCCCTAAGTGAATGAATGAACCCACCAAGCCCATAAGTGTTCATAGCTCAAGGTGGTGTTTTTGTTTATTTTGTGGATGCCCTCCTTGTTGAAACTGGCCTCAATTTGCTAATGGGGAAATGTGGGAATCATATACTATAGTGTTATTTGCAAATTTGGGAAATCTGGAATGTCTCTTAACTTATTCTCACAGATGTCAAATGTCTATCCCGTTAACAAGCTGTCCCTCTCATCTTCCCTCCACCCGTTTTTTGTTTCTTCTAAATCTTACCCAATCTGTCTCACCTGATCTCTCTCATCCTACCAGAGAGAGAGAGAGGTTGCTTCCTGAAATAGATCTAACATGTTTTCCGTTTACACAGTAGCTTTTGGGTTTTCAACATTTTCTGTGGATGGTTCATAACAGAGTTTGTGAACCAATCTCCTAAGGAAGTTAAGCTTCCGACTTTGTCAGTCTGTCTGCTGAGAGAGGCTCCCAGAGGGAATGTCAGGCAAAGGTCAGGCTCTGGACAGACAAACAAGCCGCAGGGATCAGATGAGAACTGGCAACCCTTTTATCAAGTCTTCACCCTCAGGCATGGCAGCCAAGAAAGTCTCCTAGCTATGCCAACGTATGGTCATGAGCATGAGTCAAATTTAAAATTATTAGAGCTATTTATAATAATAATATTTTGCAACTGTATAACATTTATATTTAATAAAATGCTCTTACATTCAGTCAATATGTCAGTCAGTACAACATAGTAATATGACCTCCATTTGATGACTGTGTAGCGCTACCACTTAACCACTTACAGTGTGCCAGGCAACGCTTGCTGAAATAGATACTTTAACCTCCATTTTACAAATGATTAAAATGGAGTCTGAACAGATCATTAAGAAAATAAAGACAAAAAATGAATAAATAATAGGGGGTAATAAGGGATATGGAATGTTTTGGGTGTTCTTTTTTATTTTTATTTTAATTCTTATTTTTATTTATTTATATATTTTTGGAGTAATGAAAATGTTCAAAAATTGATTGTGGTGATGAATGCACAAGTATACGATGATACCATGAACCACTGATTGTACATTTTGGATGATTATCGGGTATGTGAATATATCTCAATTAAATTGCATTAAAAATGGAATCTGAAGTTCTGAGAGGTTATGAAATCTCTTTAAGGATACTTAGCTAGTGAGTGATGAGCCTCGTTGTCATCCGTAAGTCCAAGCTGCCTCTCATGTTGAGATTTACTAGTTTGTCATCTTAAAATATGTTAACAGGATGGGAGGAAAGTTGGAGATTCGTGATAGAGCATCTAATGTTTTGCTTGTATAAACCAGTTCAGTTATTGTTTGTTGTTCTAATTTGGACCTTCAAAAATGAGTCACATGCAAGCAAATGGAAACATAGACTGATAATGATAAAACTGTAAAGACAAAAAATTATTCCCAGAAAAATTTTTTTTAAAATGAGGCATGAATAGTGAACTTCATCAATAATGTCTTTTGTCTTATGCAGCAAATCACTAATACGTAGTTCTACCTAGGAAACAGGTAACAGATTAGAAATATGCTATCTGAAGTTCTAATAACAGAAGCTTTACTTGGGGTAGACTAGAAAGTCTGAGACTTTCATTAAATATGTGATTTTACTGAATTAGTTTATTTACTAGTTTAGTTGCAAACCTGACTACTGATATTACAGTTTTGGACAGATTTGCTCACTGTGACATTGGGAAGAATGAGGTGGAAGGCAAGTACTTAAGACATGGACCTTTTCCTTCCTCAGGTTCATGACAGCTGTCCCTTCAGAAAACTTCAAGTCCTGCAAGGAAATGATACTTTAAAAGAGCAGAAAAGCTGAGCTCCTGCTGTAGAAGAGGGGACAGTAAGGTTTATTTGATGTCAACGTGCTCAATAATGGGACAGTCTGTGCTTGAAAGCTGGTATCTGGCTACTGAACCTTTTTTTATTGCCATTTCATCATAAAACCAAAGGCACTATCTTTTCACACAGATTCACAGTTCCTCCCTAACTGTTACTTCTATAGTTCCCCTGTGTTCTCCAGATCAGTAGCCCTTTGAACGCTGGCCATCTCTGATTTGCACTCTGGAAACTCCGTTCCATGTGCCCTTCTCCCTCTCATCTCCTCCAGGTCCCCCTCCCCACTTCTTCCTGTCCCGGCTGCTACACCCCCAGCGAGTCTGACCTGCTTTTCAAGCATGTTACAAAAGACCCATTCCACTGATAACATTATCTCTTGCCAATTCATGCCCTTAACAGGACAGGATACCTTCAGTTTTAGCTCTCCAATCTATACAGTTTTGTGTGCTTGTTTTTCAAATGATCAAAGATGGGAAAGTCATATTACAACCAGCCTGAAAGTGTCAGAGGCTGACAGAACAGTCTGCATTTCCTGGGTTGAGGGTCTGTAAGAGTGGTAAGGTAGCAGCCTTGCGCTGCCCTTGAAAGCTTTTAATGGTCTTATCAGAGCAGCAAAACTAATAAATCATGTGTTGCTAGCACAGGAACCAAGTGCCTTCCAGTTACTTTCCTTTGAGCCAGATGATTCCTTTGTTTAGCTGGGCCGCCTCGCAAGGTCAGGTCGTAACCATGGCATCACTTGTCAGTGAGAGACATGTTCCTCCTCTTTTTTTTTCTTCTTGTGTAAGTGATTTACTGAGATGTAATTTAAATATCATAAAATCCACCCATCTTAAGTGCAAAATTCAGTGAATTTTTTTAGTAAATTTACAGGGGTTTTCTACTACCACCACAATCCAATTTTAGAATATTTCTATGCTCCCTAAAGATCCCTTATGCCTATTTGCAGTCAACTCTTGTATCCACACCCCAGGCCGGGAAACCACCAGTCAGTTTTCCGTCTATATATTTGCCTTTTCTGGGCATTTTGTATAAATGGAATCATACAATATGTGATGTTTTATGTCTGGCTTCTTTCACTTAGCATAATGTTTCTGAGTTTCTTCCATATTGTATGTAGCATAGTATTCCATTGTATAGATAGGCCAAATTTTGTTTGTCCATTTGTCGGTTGATGGACATTTGCATTGTTTCTACTTTTTGACTATTATGAATACTGTCCTCCTATTCTTGGTGAACTAAAATTGGATGGGGTGGGAAAAGGTTGGGATTTGAAGTCAGGAGTCCCAAGTTGAGGCCCAGTTCTGCCATTTATTAACTTTACTGTGAAATTGGTTTCCTGATCCATAGAGTGGAGGTAATTAACCCCTTCCTTTCCCTGCCCTAGAGTAATTGTAAGAATTAAGTGGAGTGTTTTGTAAACCAGAAGCATAGGACAAATAAAAGGACTTATTATTGGAGTAGCCCTTGCAGAATGAATTAAAATGGACTACACATTTCTCGAGATTCTTTCCATATTCTTAGAACAAGTGGTTAAGACTTCGTTCAGCAAGAAACATCTATTCTTTTTTTTTACTGTGGACTTCAGGTTCTCACCGTTTTTCTCTTGCCAAAGCCTATTATCTAGAAAGGTTTTAATATCATTCTCCCCCTATAAATTTTATTTGTATTTTAAACTTTATTTTTGATTGTTAAATAAAAGGCTTTGTTTCCTGTTGAAGAGAGGGTCATTGGATCCCTAGGATCACAATAGAAAGTCATATTCACTATAGTTCAAGTTCAGATTTAATAAGGACACCCTCCAACTCACAAATTCAATTTGGCATCCTGGGTTACTTCAAGTGATTATGAATGAAGGTACTTGGGGCAGAGTTGAGCCCAGATGGAGGGACTTCCAATGAGTCAAAGTTTAAGCAAATCTTAGCATCCTCCAGTCAAAGGTGATTAAAATTGTCATTTCATTGAAATAATATTAAACTAATTGTGGTAACTAGATTGTTAGGGACATAGATTGTTGAACACTGTTATGCTGGGCCGGTTCTTAGACTTCCACAAAGCATAAAAAATAGCTTCCTTCCAGAGCCAGTGGGAACTGCTTCAAAGAGAAAGAACCGGCTACTGGTATCTCACACCTACTCAATTCAAAAGTGAGTATCACAGTTAGCCCCCTCCACACCTTCTACTGAAGAAGCATTACTTTAAATCTCTTCAGGAAATCCCCAGGATGGAGGACTTCTAGGACTTCCCAGTTTATTAGAATCTGAGGCATAGAATGTGAGTACCAGCCAGTGCCTCTGGTGAAGTCACAGACCAATCCAGAGTTAGAATCCAGGTGTTGCCAGAGCCCAGATTCAAATGACTAGACTATCTCCTTCCAAAAACAGCAAATCCGCAGACATCGCCAGTGCTCCTGAGGTTACCTAACACAGGCCACGGAGGGCAAACAAGTCTATTCCTTCCACACAACTTCTCGCCTGAGATGTCCTTTCTTCCCTTGTCAATGACTGATGATCATGTCTCTGCTGATGAATATGTGGGGTTTTATGTGTGAGGGACAATTCTCTCCTAATTTTTCATTCTCTGAATTATCTCACAGTGCTTATAGATGATAATGAGATGCTATATACATCTCTAACAATATTTTTGATATTTTTAGATCTGAACAAGGCAATCTGCAGATACGTCCCATAAGAACAAAGTTCTTTACTTTGGCTACTCTGGCATTGCCACTGCCACTATGTAATAATAATAATGAGGACTTGGGTTTCACATGAAGGTGTTCTTGTTAGACAGTTCTTTATATACTTAGCTTGTATCTTGTTCAAAATCAATCAGCTAATAATTGGCAGAGCCAAATTCAAACTCTAGTCTGTTTGATTACAAAGTATTATGTCTGTACTATTGCATCCCATATGGCTTTGCCATAACACCGACAACAATGTATTTATGTACTCATGTTCTATATGTTTATGCCATATATATCTACTTGTGTGTGTATAAGTTTGGCTATATGAATGTAATGTTTCATTTTCTTCCATAAATAACTTGCAGCAATTTAGGATTTTTACATGTCCTAAATAATTTCTGAATTGGATGATGACTCTCTATATAAGAGTAATGTGACTTGAAAACAAAAGTTAGATACAAATTTCTGATATAAGGTCAATGGCAAAAGAAAGGCTTAGGTATGTTCTCTATGTCATAAAAGACCCCATCTTATTTGGAATTTACATGCTGTCTGATCCATGTGTACTGATTTTTCAAAATCCTGCATCAAAAGAGATCTTACTTACAAATATTTGTTGCACAAAGCATACACAATCATTGTCACACTTTCACTGTCATCTGAGTGCCTGAAAACATGTCCTGTGACTGATTAAACTGATTAACTTATATTTTTCAGGGAGCACTGTACTTCAAAGTGCTTATTGAAATTAATTTTAGCCAGAAATTGAGATACTATTTAATGATTGTCTACTGAAATACAAAACAAACAATCAAGTGAGAATTCAGATCTGCTTCTTTTTACTCAGATTCTCTGTATGATACAAAACAAAATCCACTGCCCAAAACAGCCATGGACATTTCACCGGCATAGGAAGTTGGCATCCCAACTCTATCATGTAAATTATACAGTGGTTAAACAATCACCAGTGTAGAATGGTTTCACTTCTCTTAAGGCTCTTTGGGGAGGAGCAGTTGTTGCCCTCTCCTGGATAAAGTGTCATATTTTAAAAGAAACAGAGTCCTAATTATATATAAATTACTTCCTCCTCATCATTTGGCACCCTTAAAAAATACTACTAGAAAAGTCCTAAATACGGTGATATAGATCAAATCTGTTTGGATACTATGATTGTATTAGTATTGTAGAATACATTCTTTTCCTGGTTTAGAAATATCAGAAGAACCATTTTTAAAATGTATAGCATGTGCAGTTAATTTATATCTTTACATTCAAAAATGTCTTGAATGTATTTATACAAAAATACACATTAAAGAAAATGTCAAAGCTTTAATGTACTAAAGTTTATTTAATATCCAAAGCATCAAGTATATTTACACAAAAATAGATTAAAGAAAATGTCAAGGCTTTAGCATATTAGAGATTATTTAATATCTGAAGTATCATATAGCAGACTTACATCCTCATTATTATTTATTTAGAGCAATATTTGTAATAAAACAATGCATTATAATCACAACTAAGAAAGCAACATAGGAATTATGAAATACTATACACAAAACATAACAGTTCAAACTAAATATGAGTTTAATCTATATAAAACATATCCTTTAGAGAATAAAGAGGTTAAAATTATAGTTCCTAGTTGTACAGTTATTTTTCATTCTTATCTTTCCAAGAGAAAATATACAATTTGAAAAATTCACAAATTAGTGAAGTATTACTGTTGAAAGAATGTAGTAACTTAAGGTAAAAATAAATATAAGATGAAGACGTTATTGAAATCTAAGAAAAATAAATGTCAAATAATTACATTATTAAGATTTCTTAACCAATTCAGTGATTCATAACTATCATTTCACCATGAGATCACTGATTATTTTTGCCTGGGTCTTATATAATATTCACTAACTTAATGTAGTCAACAAATAATTAATGAACTCCGTTCATGCTCTAGGGAATGTGATGAACCATGAATAAACACTGGAAAACAAGATAGACATAGGTCCTGCCCTCAAGGAGCTTACAGTCTAGTAGAGAAGACAAATGGAAACATAGGCACCTGTAAGATAGCATGAGAAATGCTATGCTGGGGCCAACCATCCCAGGAGAAATGACATCTAAGATAAGACCTGTAAAGTAAGGGAGAGTTGATCCTGTGAAAAGGGGCAGAAAGAGATAGAATGAGAGTTCCAGGTAGTGGAAGAAGGAAATGCAAAGGACTGGACATGCAAGAGAGCATGTCTATTCTGTAGCAGTGGTTGCCAAACAAAAGTCCTCAGCTATTTGTTGTATCAGAATGAAATTTTCATCCATCAACAGTGAAATGAGCACAGTATTGTAAGTCTTAGCAAAGCTAAAGACATTTAATTTAATTTTAATGACTATGTCTTATTTTTTGGCATTAAACTGGCTCCTCTTTTATGAAATGACAGTGAGAGTAGTTTTTTTGAAAATAGGTGACTCTAATTTTAAAATAAACAAAACCAAAGACTACTGCTGTATAACACCTAAAAGTACAGGAATCACTGTTCAAAGAATAAACTTGTAGAAGGGAGTTTAATATGGTTAAAGGGAAAGGAGAAGAGGGCAACATCAAGAGACAGGCTAAAGAGGACAGCAGGATTTCATCATGAAGGGTATTTAAGAAGCTTGGACTCGATGTTAAGAGCAACAGGAATGATTTTAAGGAGGGAAATGACACTGCTCTTTGAAAAAGATCACTCTGGGATGCTGTGTTGCTACATGTAGACTGTGTGTTGGAAGGGGCAAGACAGCAGGCAGGGAGGCCATTTAGGCAGCATTGTGGTATCCCAGAATTGGGGTGTCAGAAGAGGGACTGAATAGAAGACGACGACCTCAAGAGATAAACTTAACATGATTTGTTGACTTGTTATACCTTGTAAAAAAAAGGGGGGGCAGGAAGTGGTGGTTATCAAAGGTGGAAGGTGGAGAGTTCATTTTGGGACATGTTGAATTTGAAATGCCTCATGTTCAAATGTCCATTTGGCCAATAGTTTATATAGGTCTCAAGCACATAGAGAGTTTCAGATACAAATTTTGCAGTCACCTACATATAGCATATACGTAGTAATTAAAACCATGGAAGTGGATGAAATTTCCCAGAGAATTTAGCATGAGAAGAGAAGGGGACTGAAGGCCTATTACTAGGAACACCCAGATTAAGGAATTGGCAGGAGATACGCAAACCAGAGAGGAGCCAGAGGTGGAGTAGTAGGGAAGTGGGAGGAGAACCCAGAGAGCAAGGTGCATGAAAACCAAGGAAAGAAGCCATTTCAAGGACAGAGAAGGCAACAGTGTCAAATGCTGCAGGAGCCAACTGAAGGAGGGACTGAAGAATGTTCACTGAATTTAGCAACAAGGAGGTTGTTAGGAACCTTGAGGAAAGCAGTGGAGGGAGCAGAAACCATGTTACAGTGTGTGATCCTGCAGGTAGGAAGCAACCCTTTAATACAGCGCAGTTACAAAAAGGAGGAGAGAAATGGACCAGCAACTAGCAGGAGATGTGGGTTTGAGAAAGTTTGTTTGTTTGTTTAAACAGAGAAGAGACTTGATCATGGATAATGTTTTAGATAGGAACCACTAGATAGGGAGGGTTTGAAGACTTGCAGCTAGTGAAGATAATCAATAGAAATTCAAATGCAAAATATTGACTATCTTACAAAATTACAATATAAAGTTCTTTTAGGATGTAAAACGGGGTGTTCCCTAAAGAACACATGATCCACCTATGAAATTGTTAATGGATTTCAATACATTCAATAATGTAAAATAATTCCAAAGAAATTTTCTGGGGGAGTAAGTAAAAAATACATTTTAAAATATTGTTTTAAAATTATGGCAATTTTAGCTGTTGACCATACAGGTCATACTCTTTAAATAATATGTATCTTCGGATAGTTGGTGGTAGAGGAAGCTTCTCCATCGACTTTGGCTGGCAGAGTCGCTGGAGTCCCATAAGTCTTCGAATTTTTAACCGGCACAAATGTTTTAATGAACAAGGATTCTCTAAAATGAATGGAAAAAATAAGCAAAGAGTAAAAACACTGTTCTTGGAGATTCAGGCTGTTTTAGAATAACATAAATAGTGTCATTCTGAAAAAAATGTATGCACACTTTAGCAATGGTGGCTTTAAGTGAAATTCAAATCATAATTAAGCATGCTAGATCACTCTCCTGGAATGCGAATTCCATGAGGGCAGAGATTTAGTTTGTCTCTGTGCCAAGAAAAGAGTCTGCCTGTGTTCAACTAGAATCTGTTGAATGGATTTGTTTTAAGAAAGCAAATGTTCACATCTCCTATTTATTTGTTAGAACTCAGTATTATAGAGATACATGTCTTTACTGCCTCTCTCTTCTACCAATATTTCTGATGACTGATTAACCTGAAAACATCTGATACAAATTATTCCACATATCCATTATGCACTCTTAGGTTAGTTTCTAGCATCTTATTGATGCTTAAATGTGTTATATTTTCCCCCAAATCTCCCAAACTTTCTCAAATATATGTTAGCCCTTATTTTCAATTCTTACTTTGTTATCTGTATTACAAATACAATAACAATATAATACACTAGCATATGAACTAATGAAAGGACAACATAGCACATGGCTCAGATTATGGCCTCCGGATTCAGTTGGTTTGGGTTAAAATCCCGGCTCTGCTACTTAGTGGTTGTGTGATTTTGGGCAAGTTACTTAACTTCTGTGAGCTCAATACTGTGAAATGCAGAAAACAATGACACCTACCTCATAGGATGCTGTGAAGATTAAACAAATTAATCCATGTTAATATTCCAAAAGTGCTCAGTATATTGTAACTACTCAATTAAGTGTTAGCTATCACCTGACTCAATAATAAAAGTGATCACATTTCTGTTACATTTAAGAATATCAATATTCAAATTATTATACTTAAGCAATGTTTTCCAAAGATGATTCAGGCTAAATTATTATTACCAAAATAGGCAGATAATCCATCTCTTTAACAAACTGACAATTTTATTTTCTTCTCTGACAAATACGCTGTCTTACGCATACCTGGAGGAACCCTGACATCCAGTGGTTAACCACACGCATAGCGATCAGATGATTTAACACTTTATACTTGCAATAATGTACATTAAAACAGCAAAAACTCTCCCTGGTCTTATTCTTACTTGGATTATCTTTCCAAAGTCATCAAAATTGATGATTCTTTTGCAATAAAAACACATGGACAGTTAACTCCCATTTAGGAGCAAAGTATGTGCTCTTTATGACAGAAATTAGTGTGGTATTGCTTTGAAGTGAGACAGATAAGGGTTCAAATCCTTGCTTGCTGTTTTCTATATCTACGACTTTGGAAAATTAACTTATCTAAGGCCTAGTTATTTTTTTCCTTGTGATTTTCAAAATAGTTTTAATCTTTGACTTATGAAATAAAATACAAATAGAGAAACTACATAAAACAAATGTCTAGCTTGTCTTAGTTTCTTCGTGCTGCTTTACAAAGTACCACAAACTGGGTGGCTAAAAACAACAGAAATTTATCATCTTGCAGTTCTGGAAACTGGAGGTCCAAAATTCAGGTGTTGGCAGGGCCATGCCCACTCTTAAATCTACTAGGGAGAATGGTTCCATGCTTCTCTCTCAGCTTCTGCTGGTGGTTTACCAGCAATACATGGCCTTCTCTGCCTCAGTTGTCACATGGCTTTCTCCCCTCTGTCTCTCTCCTGGTTTGAGTCCAAATTTCCTCTTCTTATAAGGACAACAGTCATATCAGATTAAGGGCTCACCCTACTCCAGTATGACCTCATTTTAACTTGCCTAATTCCATCTGTAAAGATCCCATTTCCAAATAAGTTCACATTCTGAGGTACTGGAAGTAGGACTTCAATGTATTTTTTTGAGAAATACAACTCAATCCAAAACAAGCTTCATAATTTGTTATTTATTATAAAGTAAACATCTTCAATAATCTCCCAAGCCAAGGAATAGAACTTTTCCAGCCACCCCAGAATTCCGTACCTCAATCCATCCAAATCTCCATCCCTTTCTTCCCCCATAAATAACCATTATTCTGACCTTTATAGCACTCACTTTCTTTAGAGTTTCATCATCTAAGTCTGCTAACCTTACAATATAGTATTGACAATATGTTTTTAAATTTGATGTGTCATCCAAGTCTCTTTTAATCTGCTGGTTCTCCCCTCTATCTTCTTCTTTTCCTTTCAGTTAATCTTTGAGGAACCCGAGGCATCTGGCCGAATGATTGCATATTCATGGTGCAGTTCCGTGTCCCACTGTTTTCTGTATTTCCTGCAAATTGGTGGCTGGATCCAGAGACTTGATCAGACTCAGATTTGATCCCTTTGGCAAAACTATAGCTGGAGGTATGTTCTTTCATTAGGGAGAAAATAATATGATATTAGGAGCAATTGATATTCAATGACTATTTATTAGCTTTCTGGAGGTTGAAATGTGGTGATACGCTAATGACATTTCTTTTTCATTTATTATTTGGTATACTTTTTTTTAAACTTTATTATAGTAAAAGGATGCAAAGAAGAAGCCAAGAAAAAGACACAAAGGGTGAAGTCTGGGAGGGTCTCAAATGCAAGATTCTTTGTCCTCTCCATGTGGAGCCAGAATGTGTCACCCTCCTAGCATAATGATGTCATTACAAATCATGGAAGTTCCTATTATTTGGTAAATTTATAAAGGGATACTTTTTGTTTCTCTACTTCTTGATTTCTAGTATTACCAACCATATAGAAAGACAAAATAAATGCTTAAATTTTTCATTTTATTTACTAAATTTTAAGGTAATAAATTAACTATTATTCTTGAGCTGACCAATTTTTTAACAACATCATAAATTTAAACATATTTGATAGGTTTCTAGCCATTGAAATAATTACCCTTCCAAAGCTTAAATTGTACTATCTTTAGCTAGTGAGAGACTCTTCAAGTTGGCTCCTGCATTTTTTGACATATGCTTTGGTAAACTTTGAGAGTTTCTTTGCTATATGGTATGACTAGTTGTTCTAGGCAAGAAATCTTACACATTTCTTTCCCCAGACCTGTAATCATCCATTTCTCCAAGAAACCCCAGTTTCTTTTGTAAGAAATGACATTTCAAGGCCACAATCTGGGTGCTAGGGATGGTCATTGCTGGTCATCTTTATTTCTAAGTCTATTGAATGGGCAGAGCTGCACACACACACACACATTTTCAAGATAAAATAGTTTCTTAGCTTAAGTTGAAACTTCCAATTCAAATTCAGGACCACCGGATTTTTCTTTCACCTTCTGTATTACTATGTGTTTCCTTTTTTCCTTGCTGAAAATACTCATTCTCAAGGATACAAAGAATAATGGAATTAGAATATCCCATAAATACACATCTACTGAATATATTTCTCATTCTCAGCAAAACAGTTCTTATATTGTGCCACCATCAATATAATTTCTGAGATATCTCAAAATTTTTTGCATATGATCTCCCCATTTTTCTCCCATTTAAAAAGAGCTGGACCATATCTACATTATCTGAAGGACAATATTAGAGGAACAATATTGCTTGAGTTCCTGTATATTGTCAATAGTTTGTATTGATAACTGAAAGCCAATTTTGCTGCATATGCATCCTTGCTTCACATTTTCTTTCCATGGATGGTCTTAAATATATCACTCCATTTTCTTTTGACATATAGCATTGTTGGTGAAAAGTTCAATAATGAACTATATCACTCCATTTTCTTTTGACATATAGCATTGTTGGTGAAAAGTTCAATAATGAACTACATTCCTTTACAAGTCACTTTCTTTTTTTTGCCTATATGCCCAAAATATTTATTAATTTGTAATTTATAGTTTTAAATATTTCTTTTTATTACAGAAAGTTTTTCTCTAAATATTGTTTTTGTATTTGTTCTGTTTATTGCCTGTTCATTGCCTCTCTTCAAGTCGTTTTGAAGATGCTGATCTCAAATTCTTTTATCTAGTCCTTCATTTATATTTGATTTAAAAATTTTTCTTTCTTATCATCTTTTTTCTTTCTCATCATCTTCTTTTCCTCTGAGGTATACAATACCAATACAACAGCAATATGTAGTACTTTGTGTTTATTTCTTTCACTTAGCATCCATTTATTTTAATTATTGTTATTTTTTTCTAAATTAGAGAAGTTTTAGGTTTACAAAAAATCATGAAAAAATACAATGTTCACATATCCCCCCATTGTTGACACTTCGCACTGGTGTGGTACCTTTGTTACAATTGATGAAAGAATATTGGAATATTACTGTCAACTGTAGTCCGTAGTTTACATTAGGTATATTTTTCCCATATACCATCTGTGCCAGTTTGGATATATTATGTCCCCCAAAGCCATATTTTTTAATGCAATGTTGTGGGGGCAGACTGATTAGTCAGTTGATTAGGGTGGTAATGTTTGATTAAACTATTTCCATGGAGATGTGAACCATGCCCATTCACAGTGGGTCTCAATTAAATCACTGAAGTCCTATAAGAGAGCTCACAGACACAAGGAGCTCAGAGCAGCTGAGAGAGACTTTTGGAGAGACCCAGATGCCTTGCTGATGTTTGGGGATGCTTGGAGATGTGGACAGAAAGACATCTGGAGATGCTAAGCTAAGAGATGAAGCCCAGAATTTGCCCTGGAAAAGCTGAGAGGACCCCCAGATGCTGAGAAAGAAACATTGGGAGAAAGAAGCAAGGACACAGAGGAACTGAGAGAGGAGCTAAGACAGACACCCAGAGACATTTTTGGAGAAAGCCATTTTGAAACACAACCTGAGAGCAAAAGACCAGCAGATATCAGCCACTGCCTTTCCAGTAGACAGAGGTGTTCTGGATGCCATTGCCTTCCTTCAGTGAAGGTATCCTCTGGTTGATGCCTTAGTTAGGACACTTTTATGGCCTTAGAACGCTAAGTTTTTAACCAAATAAACCCCCTTTATAAAAGCCAATCCATTTCTTGTGTATTGCATAATGGCAACATTAGCAAACCAGACCACCACCCTATTATTAACAGTGGTGTACATTCATGAAGGAACATTCTTATATTTGTACTATTAACCATATATAGTCCATCATTCACAACAGGGTTCACTGTGTTTTAGAGTCCCATATTTTATCTTCTAACTTTCTTTCTAGTAACATACATGACCCAAAACTTCCCCTTTCAACAACATTCACAAACATGAATCAGCACTGTTACACTCACAATAATGTTCTACCATCACTACCACCCATTTCCAAACATTTACAATCAACCTAAATAGAAATTCTGCACAAATTAAGCAACAGGTCCCCATTCTTGACCCCCAGTCGATCCCCTGGTAACCTATATTCTAGATTCTAACTCTATGAGTTTCCTTGTTAGAATCAGTTCATATCTGTGAGATCATACAATATTTGTCCTTTTGTGTCTGGCTTATTTTACTCAATATAATGTCCTCAGGAACATCCATATTGTCTCATGTATCAAGACTTCATTCCTTCTTACAGCTGAATCATACTCTGTCATATCTATATACCACATTTTGCTTATCCATTCATTGGTTGATGGACACTTGGGTTGCTTCCATCTTTTGGCAATTGTGAATAATGCTACTATGAGCATCAGTGGGAAAATGTCTGAGTCCCTGCTTTCAGTTCTTCGGGGGATAAACCTAGTTTTGCTGGGATTTTGATTCAGATTGATTTATAAGTATTGACTGGGTTGGGGAGAATTAATATCTTAACAATACTGAGTCTTCCCATTCATGAATGTTGTGTATCTCATCTATTTCAGTCTTCTTTGATATCTTTCATTATGGTTTTTGTAGTTTCCCTTAGCCTTAGATTTTTTTTTTAATTTTATATAAGTAATATTTATTGCATACCAACTGTATACAAGGCACTCTGGGCAGGAGGCCAGAGAAAACACACGGAATCTTGACTGCATCCTTAGCCTTAGTTTTTTCTTTGTAAAAATAGACATAAAATAGCTAACTCTGCAATTTGTGAGGATTTCATGACGTGCTCTACACAAACAATTCAGATAACTTTACCTAAACTTACCATGCAATAAAAATAATATGAAAATATTAACAATTTAGTTTTGAATACAGCTAAATTTAATACATTTTTTTAAATGTTCTAGACACTATACTAACCATTTCATCTACATTATCTCTTTGAATCTCCACAACAACCTTATGAGGTAAATACTATCTTAGCCTCATTTTGCAGTGGGAAAACCTAAACATAAAAAGGATAAGTAATTGGATCAAAGTTATATAGCTAGTGTGTTTACAGGAAATAAAAGATTCCTTCCCTCAAGTGGAACAAAAATGAAAAAATAAATTATTGGATGTTTTTGTCTGTGTGTATGAAACTATATCAGCCCTGAAAGACATCTGCACAATGTAACTCAGCAATCCTGCTCCTAAGGAAAGGCCAGTATTCCAACCCAACCTGGGTCTATCTTGAACTTAGAGCTCAAATTCTAGGCTCATATTACAACATTGTTCATCAGATTCTCTAAGACTTATGTTTTCATTGCCATGAAGTCTTTTGCAGTAGAACTTACTCCAGGAGAAGAGTCACTTGAGAAGAATCCAAGATTATCTCCGAATCTGCATAAGTTGAATTACCACTTTTTCCAGCTAGTCAAAGTCACCATCCTTTTCACTAGCCTTGCTACAGTGGTTAAAACAGTCGAAATTCAGATTGATTAAATCATTGTGTGAGACTGCAGTTGAAACTAAATGCTTAGATGAAAACCACTATTTCATTCATTTCTTTTATAGACCTTTATACCCAACAAATATGGTACTGAGTCAGTTCAATGTTTCAGTTTCATCTCCTTTGTTGTAAAATATAATTAACTGAATTTGAATAAAAGTTGCCTAATCCCAAAGTATAGGCTGTTGTAATTTTATGTTATCAAATTTAAGACCCATTTAGACATATTAAGAGTGCCAGATTATTTAAATTTTATGGGAAATTCTAGGATGATTTTTGTGCTCCATGAAATTGATGTCCAAGTAGATTTTTGTTGGGGATTGAATCATGTCCCCCACAAAAGGCAAGCTCAGGTTCCAACCCCCGGTCCTGTGGGTGTGAACCCATTTGTAAATAGGACCTTTGAAGATGCTATTAGCTAAGGTGTGACCAGACTGAATGAGGATGGGCCTTAATCCAATATGACTAAAGCAAAGGAAATTGGTCATGGAAGGAAAAGCCAAGAGAGGTAGCCAGAAGTTGAAAGTCAATGGAACCCGGAAGAGAAAGTAGACACCACCATGTGCATTACCAAGTGACAGAAAAGCCAAGGAACCCCAAAAATTGCTGGCCAGCAAGAAGACACTGACCCCAGGAGGAAGCAAGCCTTTTAGCTTCTGAAACTGTAAGCCAAAAATTCCTGTTATTAAGTCAATCCACTGTATGGTATTTGTTTTAGCAGCTGGAAACTAAAACAATTTTGAAAGTCAGTTTTCCAGTCATATTTTGGAACAGCAAACCTCTCCAATCTTTGTTTTTTTTCCTAGTCTCTATTTGTATTTGGAGTAATTTAAGATGCTTTTCATTGAAACTTTTACAATATGATTCAATTTTATAATTATAACTAAGAACTTCCACCTAGAGAAAGCAAAATGATATGAAGAATATAAACCTTTGAGGGTAGCAATTGGTCAATAAAGCACTGAGAAAATTAAAAAGACAATTCTAATTCCTTCTATTCATTTATTTACTCTGTATTTACTGAACATTTGCTATTTACTAGGCACTATGCAAAGCCTTGAGAATACAAAAAGAAAAAGAGGTACCTGCCCACATAGTGATTATAGTCTACATATTGTATGATATTATCAAAGTTAACTATAAGAAAATGAGTTTTAGACAGATTGTTAATAAGTTATAGTATTACTCAAAGCTGGAAAACATCAAGAAAAACAACACAAATGTGTGTTTTTTACATCAGAAAGTATTATGAATGTTACAAAAACAGAAAATTCTTAAAATCAAGTAAAGTAGCACTGAAACAGTATCAAAAAAATATTAAGAAGTTTCCCCCATATATATATTTTTAATAAAAAGTTTATTGGCAAAAATTTTTTCTTTACCTAGTATTTGACGGATTTCCGGCCATTCTTTCTGTACTTCTAGTGCAGACTTCAATTTAGCACACAGAGGGACGTAATCCACATAATCTATTAATATTCGAATAACACTGCCTACCAAATGTTTCATCCAAGGAACTGTAATAAACTCACAGAACTGAAAGAATTGATGAAATTTAACTTAGTAGTACTTTTAACATGCCATTTATACAAGTACTCAATTTTGTTATGAAAAATTACTATCTTAGTCATTTTATCTTGGAAATAAAAGGTCTTCCCCATTTCCCCACCGCTTATCACGAAACAAAAATGAAAAATAAATTGCATGTTTCTGTGAAACTATCAGCCCTGAAGAGATATGCCTGACTGTGATGTGATGATAGTCAACATAACATGGTAGAAGCATGCTTCTTTCCATCTAGCCTCAAGAGTCCACCAAATAAGCAGAAATCACTAATTGCATACATTTTCACATTCTACACTCAGTTTGTTATGACCCTAATTCAAGAAGAAACGGCATCTTTTTGCTTAGCTTTATGTTTATATTCCCATATCAATCTCTGCAAACAAAAATTTAAGAATGAAAAAAATATAAAAGTTAGAATTGATCTTCCTTTTCTTGTAATATCCCCAAATGAGTGCAAGTTATTAAGAGTTAGGATGATGTACCATTATGAAGAAGAAAAGGACATGACTCACCGGATTATCTTTTATTACACAAGACGTCCATCCCGGCAGGACCTCTTCCTCTATCTCTGACCACATAAAAGAGTTTCCAAAGATGTCCCCGTGCATACATTCAAAGCACATCTCCACTTGGTAGCCATTATTCAGCAATAGCCTGAGCATTACTTCATCATTTAGGGCATACTGAATGGCACTGGGGAAACGAGTGTCATTCACATGCATAAAATAACAATTAACATTAGCTCCATGTGAGAGAAGCAGCATGACAATTTCATGATTATTGGCCCTCACTGCTACAAGGAGACAGCTGAGGGGATCTAGGTTTGGATCTGCACCTGCAGCCAGAAGTACTTCCGTGCAATGGATATCATTATTAGAAACGGCAAAATATAGTGCAGTCTTCCTCCTGTCGTCATAACTCTCGGAAATATGGTCAGCAAGCAGAGTGTTGACATCAAAACCAGCTTCAATGAGTAGCTCTAGACACTGTACATTTTGTCCATCTGCTGCTGAGTGAACTGGTGTTAGTCCACTTTTCCGGATTGCATTTTTGGATGTTACTGGGATAAGATATTTCAGCACACTAAAAAAAAGTCAAATACCCACATACCATGAAGAAAAACCAAGAAATAAATAACCCATTTTCCTAACTAGACAAGAAAATACAATTTGATTAATTTCCTTTATTTTCTCTAGACAACCTTACATTAAAGCATTAACCTTTGTCCATTGACTTACTATTTAGTTTAGCTTTGATTTAACTCCCTCTTGTAAATATTTCTGGGACACATGTAAACATTTCTGGGGTACATGCTGGATCTTATATGCTTGGTCAAGAATTGTGGATCCTTAGGAACCTGGACCATCTTACAACTTTTTTCTAAACAGCATGGAATTTATAAGCAATCAATGCTATTTAATAAAAAAAAAAAAAGTAAGCTCATCTGATGCCAGAGAAGAATGCTTTATTATCTTGACCATTAGAATCATGGAAACGTAGAAAGTTAGAGCTGAAAGTGACCTTGCATAACCCCTTCTTTTAATAGAAGAGCAATAAAAGTCCAGAGAGGTGAAACGACTTTCCAAAAGTCACAAAGGTTGATGTGGATCAAGGATTAGGATTTCATTCACTACTCCTCTTTCACTGCTTTCTGAGCAATCTATCCTTTAATATTGGCCATGTGCACCATGTCTACTTCCATATAACTATTGGCCAAAAGGAGAGTTTTTATTATTTCACCAACCTTACATCAGATCAGTTGAGGTAACCACAGTTTGTGTCTCTTAAGTACACGTGATAAATAGCTGTGAATTTCACATTGGACTGACAAACTAGACATAAGTGAGGGCTACAGCAGGGATCTCTTGTGCCTAATTCAGAGCTATTGTGTTAATTTATGAACACTGGAAGTCAGTCCAGGTAAACTTTTAAAACTTGTCACTTAGCATCAATTACATGTCATTGGCCACTTAACTATTGTGGCTACTGAAAACCATAAAGTCTAACTATTTCAAAATTTTTGAATTTATGATATGTATTTAACTGCTTAAAGCCATCTTCTCATGGCGGAGAGCTTAATATTGTGATTTATAAGCTTCTATTGATGTGTTGATTGAGGCAAATTTATGATTAAAAAATCTATCCAACCATTTATATGAAATAAAGAAATGCAAATTTATAACAAAATTTTATCTATTCAAGAATATATTTCACATTTTACTATAATATTCTGGAGATTTTAGTAAATAATTGGAATGACACTGATAGTATTGTTAAACATTTTAGTCCTTATCTACAAGGAAAATTTTGGCAACCCCTTAGCCTTTTTTTTAACTGCAATTTTATTGAGATATATTCACACATCCTATTATCCATCCAGAGTATACAATCAGTGGTTGACAGTATCATCATTTAGTTGTGCATTCATCACCACAATCAATTTTAGAACGTTTTCATTACTCCCCCCAAAAATAATTTAAAAAATAAATAACAAATAATAAAAAGAGTACCCAAAACATCCCATACCTCTTATCCCCCCTTATTATTTATACATTTTTATCTTTATTTTATTACTCATCTGCCCATACACTGGATCCAGGGAATGTCAGTCATAAGATTTTCACAATCACACAGTCACATGATAAAAGCTAGCTAGTTACTCAATTATCATCATCAAGAATCAAGGATACTGCACTACAGTTCAACAGTTTCAGGTATTCCCTTCTAGCTATTCTAACACACTAGAAACTAAAAAGGAATATCTATATAATGCATAAGAATAACCTCCAGAATGACCTCTCGACTGTGTTTGAAATCTCTTAGCCACTGAAACTTTATTTTGTTCCATTGCTTTTCCCCCTTTTGTTCAAGAAGATTTTCTCAATCTCACAATGCCAGCAACAGGCTCATCCCTGGGAGTCATGTCCCACGTTGCCAGGGAGACTTGCACCCCTGACATTCATGTCCCACATAGGGGGAGGGTAGTGAGTTAATTTGCAGAGTTGGCTTAGAAATACAGGCCACATATGAGCAACACAAGAGTTTCTCTGGTGGTGACTCTTAGGCATAGTTATAAGTAGGCTTAGCTTTGCCATTGGAGAGAGAAGATTCACAAGAGCAAGGCTCTAGATCAATAACCCCTTAGCCTTTTGCTAAACACATTTTTTAAGAGAAAGCTACTCTTGGAGAGGCTTGTGTAGCATTCTCACTTATAATTTACTTCCTTCTAAAAGAGAATCTCTTTTCATTATACAAGTAGTATTGTTCATTGTGGAAGTTTTATAAAGTGCAAGAATATAAAAAGAAGGGAAAAAAATCAAATGAGTCTAAGCATTTAAATTCAGCCATTTGCAACCATAATTATTTTGTCTATTTCTTTTTTGATTTGGGGGAGTATTGTATATAGAGAGACTTGTGGCTATACTATCTATATGATTTTGCATTTTTAAAGTTAGAATTATCACCCTATGATTTATTACTCACAGATAATGTCCCTCGTAGGCAGCTCGGTGTATGGGAAGATGCCCTGCTCTGTTAGGTACATTCCCACTTCCTCCATATTCCAGCAGGAGGGAAATGCAGTCAGGATTGCCTCCTCCCGCTGCCTCAAACAGAACTGATGCCCCATCATCCGCCAAAGCAAACACATCACCACCTAGTCATATAAAACACATGGTATTATCATGACTTGACAGAATTACCAAATTATTCCCTTTAAAAATAACCTGTTGTTTTCCTTTCTTCCTAGGACTTAAAATTAAAAGTGTAGAATTAAGAGCATCTGTGTTCTCAGTATTTTCAATAAACAGTTCTGCAGCATGTTTCATTTTGTTAGAAAATCTTTGGGTCACAAAAATGTCTGAGAAATCAACAAGTCCTTTTCCATGATATACAATGTTCCTGGAAAAGGGGATAGTTAGGCTTTCTAATTCAAAGACAATAGTTAACACTCTTGCAATTCAACAAATAATTATATGCAAACACTGTGTGTGACCCTGCAGAAGATCCTAAAAAGAATAAGTCTGACTACCTTAAGGAGATCAGAGGAGAAATGAAACAAAATACCATCAAAGACCTCAAACTGTAGAACATCCAGATGGCATTACTACTAGAAGGCATAATGTAGGTGAAAGACGTCTGTGTTTGAATCATGGCTCTGCTACTTACTGTGAGAGTTTGGCAAGCTATTTACTTCTATGCATCTTCATCTCCTCATCTATAAACTGGCTTAATTCAGGTTATTTCATAGAGCTTATTTCATAGTTTAAATGAGGTTGTATTTGGGAGCCTCAGAAATGTTGGCTTTGTCCTGATAGAAGATCTTTGGGTATCTTATGGTCCTAGTCTTCATTTACCAATGAGGAAACTGAGAGTCAGAGAGTTAAGTGACTGGGCTAGGATCACACAACTAGTAGGTGGCAGAAACCAGTTTAGGGACCAGAACTTCTAGCTCCTGGTTCTGTAATCATATAAAGTACTTTTGGGATTCGAAGGAGGGCAACAGCACAATCTGTTGGAGAGAATTAGGAAAGGCTTCAGGAGGAAGTGTCACAAAGGAATGACTTTAGATGGTACTGGTGGGTATTCTGGATGGGGCAAGAACCTGGACCAAACCCAGATAGAGGGAATGCCAGGCATGTTTGGGAATGCCACCAGTTTATTTTGGTTGGCAGGTTGGAAAAGTGAGGGGTAAGCCTTGAAAAACAATGCTTTTTTATGCTGTGGGGACCTGTGCATGATTCAGTAGGCAGTGGGAGCCACTGAGGACTTGATGAATGGTTGAAACTGTTGTGGTTGTCCTTTAGGAAGAAGAACTGAGCACAGTCTGGAGTATGGATTCTCTGACAGGAGACAGGAAACCAGAAGAGGGCCAGGACACGAACACATTAGTCCAGAGAAGATGCAGGAAATTGGACAGGATGGCAGAAGGATTGCAAAAGGGGGCATCTGTGAGAGAGAAGCTATAGGCCTTGGTAACTACCTGGATGTGGGAAAGAAGGTGATGGAGGAATTAGTGATGAATCCAAGCTTTCAGTCTTGGCTGAAAGAAACTATTATGTCAGGGAGTGGGAAAGGAAGAGGAATTCCATTTAGGAGAAGATGCGTATGAGATCCTTATGCCATCTATGGGAAAACCGGCTATCTCTAGAGAGAGCAATCAGGGCTATGTATGTAGATTTGTTGAATTGAATTGTGGAATAGAGGTTTATGGAGGGGGCTGGGTACAAAAGCCTGGTGCCCAGTTACATTCAGGGGAGGAAAAGGAGCCAGTAAGGAATGGAGGAAAGGAGAGGCAGGAGAAAAGTCAAAAAAAGTGAATTCCTTTTCACATACCTTTGTGGATTAGGTGTTCTAACACATCACAGTGACCATATTCAGCAGCAACACCTAACGGTGTGACTCCAAATCCGTTCCTCAGATGGACATTACCTCCATGGTTTAAGAGCAAAGCAATGATATCTTTGCGGCCTTGTTTAGCTGCTTCATGCATGGCTGACCACTGCTTGACACAGGGCTGGTCGAGGCTGGTGTTATATTTAATCAGAGCAGATACCATGTCATAGGAGCCCTCCTTTACAGCTTGAAATGATTTTAAAAAGAACAGTCAAGAGCAGGCATGGTGACACCAATACGTTAGATAACATTAAATTAATTACCAAAGTTAATATCAAGATAGATATGAGTGAATCCCTTTTCTTCTACAAGGCCTATCCTTCTATTTCTCATTCCCAAATTTCTTTTTGTATAGTGTAAGTTTGCAAGATGATCCTGATTTTTCTTCAAGACCCTAAAAGGGGTAAGATTTTCATGGAAAACAATGCCCATCACCAGGATAGAATGTTGTGCATACTCTTTTTTAAGCTTCAATTTCTTCATCAAATGAAAATATACCCATTATAGGGTTGTATAAATTAAGGTATGTAAAATACTTGATGCAGTGCCCAGTTCATAATGGAAGCTCAATAAATGTTACTATTACTATTAATAATGTGATTCATTACTCCTAGGACTCTGGAGCCACATGTGTAAATAATGTTCATCAATTTTTTTCTGCTACAAAAAAGGTTTTTTTTTTCACCTAAGACATAAATAATTATTAAATAAACTTCTCTTCTCCATACTCTTAATGGGTGATTGCCAAAAGGACTGTTTAGAATCTAGGTAGGTCAATTTTTCTAAAAGGGTAAAGTACACCATAGCTAATGGGCTATGATTTAAGTGGTCATCCCTAATAACTGCGATTACACTGCTGAATGTTTTATTTCCTTTACTTTATTAAGTAATTGTCCTTATTTAAATATAAATACTTCAGAAAGATGGAACACAGTTCTCTCATCCATAAGTAAAATCTGAATTAGAAACAGAGCAAGGTGAGTGCCACTCTCTGCAAAAGGGGGTATTATAGTTCCATTCATTCATTCAATCATTCATTCATTAATACAAGCTAGCTATATGGAAGGCCCTGTGCTAGGCATCGTGGGCAATGGAAAAAAGACAGAGTTGGTTCTCACTCGTGGAATTTCCAGTCTAGGGACCAAGCCTGCCCTGTCTTCTATTTGAAGGGAGACTCACAGTCTGGGCCTTTGCTGGGATGTGAAGCCACAAAAAACATCCTGGGCAGCCAGGAGGCAAAACGAGAAAGGTTCAAAGACCAAAGCAAGGGAAAGGGCTACAGAATGTGCAGTAGGAGGACAAGGCAATCTGCCTCCTTCATTTGAAGTCACACAAGCCATTTCAGTTTTTCGCCTGTCACTGTCTAAAGTAGAGTCTAGTGACAAATGCCTTTTTCTAAATAGCCCAGCTGCCACTGGCAGCTCTAATTAGGGTGAATTACCTCATCCTAGCTGGCATTATAGCAGAGTAAACATTAAGCAAATTAAACGAATTAAGAGAAATGAGTCCTCATTTGTCTTTTCTAATTAGAAAAATGCATCACAGTGATCACCTCTTCCCTCATAATCTTTTACTTTTGTCTGACTCAGAGAACATGTTGACTAGAGATGTTTGTCTTCATGAAAATAACAGCATAAATAGGCTGTCTTCAACTTAACTGTAAGGGTGGCAGAGCCACCCTGGCAACCCTGGGCCATTTACTTCTGAAATGCTGTGTGTGGGAGAAAAAAATCTCCTTTCTTTTGAATTCAGTTTTTTGTTTGTTTGTCTGTGTGGGTGTTTTTTTGTTGTTGTTGTTGTCATTGTTGTTGTTACAGAAGCTTTGCCTGTATGCTAACTATAATAATTAGATATTTGTCAAATCCAATCAGAGTTTGGGAAGTCTGAAAGCTCTGACCTGGGGGAAGAGTAATTAAGAAGGGATGAGACCACAATAACTCCTTGCTGTGGAGACAGTATCCCTTTAACAAATTGTGTCCAGGGTTGGAGCACCTGCCCAGGTGTCTTTCCTTTCCTGATCTGCTGATGATCCCCTGCTACAATCTCTAGCTGCAACTCAAATGCAGCCACCTCTTTGATAGCTTAATGGATTCACTGCTTTTTTTTTTTCCCCCAATTTTGCTCTCTTATAGCATTTATAACTCTAAATTGTCATTCTGATCAAATCTAGCTCTCCTACTAGAATCTTTGAGAGAAGGATGGTTATTCCATTTACTGGTAAAGCTGCACTGCCCAGCACAGCATCTGGCAAATGTGAGATCTCAGGAAATGTTTGTTGCATTCATGTTGTTGAATTAATATCATCGTGAGTAAAGATTTTGCTAATATTCATAACTTTTCTAAATTTTCTTCTAATAATATTTAGGAGCTGTAGTGGTACTTAACTAGCTATAAGCACAAGTCCTGATAGTTTACCTTCTTCCTCTGTGGTTGTTAAATATAATCTTATTACCTCTTCCCTCCTCCCTCCAGCAACACACACACAATTTAGCAATGGCTCTCCTCTCCTGAGTATATTTCATATGGCAGAGGTTTTACATAAATGTTCTCTAATCTTATAACATTTCTGCATGGTAGGTGCTGTATTCCCATTTAATACATGAGGAAATGGAGGCCCATTGAAGGTAATTAACAGGATTGCAACCTCACAGCTGGAATTCAAATTCAGTTCTCAGATGTCAAAGACTGAATTCTTACTCCACCACCCATGGTCCCTAAGAGAAGGGAAATGTTTTCTTTGGTCTTTTGTAGTTAATCTGTCTCAGCTTCCACAAATAGAAATAGCAAATAGCAGGATACACAAGACTAAGTAAAAGCTGATAAAGGACACCTTCAGATTTTTCATCATTCCTTTGTTGTGTCACAGTTGCGAAAATCCTTGAAGTTGCCAAATTCTGCATCTGTGCTCAGAATCTGCAGACTTCAATCTCCTTTCTGGTTTGGCCTGATCCTGATGTGGACCTTGATGTCTCTCTTTGGAATCCCCATTCTGCCTCTTTCTTCTGGCTACATATTGCACACACAACCCTCCTTTAAGCTGTACCCTACTTAGAGAATGTTCCTTTAGAACTGGCACTGCTAACCTCATAAATCTCCTATTTCACATCCCTCCTGGTTAGTTGCACTCTCTATAATTTGGTGCCAAAAGATGTAGCCATCTTTTACATTTGACCTCATTATGGGATAGGAAAATAAAATCATAGGACAGATGAGATAGGGGTTAGGGGAAGCTCAGGAAATAAAAAGGGATGAGGTCATATAATTCTAGCCAAAACACAGAGGTTTCCCATAAATATTTACTATTTATTATTTGTCTCAAATTATAAAAGTTCTAGAAAAAAGGTCATTTACCAATCAGAAGGGGTGTCTCTCCTTTGTCATTTTTGGTGTTGGGACACACTCCCTTTTCCAGTAAAGTTCTTACATTTTCCACCAGACCAGCTCTGACTGCCAAAGTCAAGGGTGTTTCTCCATCACAGGTTTTGAATTCCCAGATTGTCTTATAGGATGCTACGATGTGAAAGCATTGTGTTGAAGACTCAAAATTTTTACTTAAAGAATACCACATAGATCAGAATAAACCAATATTATATACATCTGACTGAATGGAGTCAGATGAATGAAAAGGGAAGACTAAAAGGAGATATGATTTAAGTTTGCAAAATGTTGAATATAAGTAGATACATGTGGACTTGCTCATCAAAATGACAATTAGAAAACCAACATCTGTGTTTTGAGATTTTTTTTTAATGTGTTGCTAATTCTCATGATCAAATGTCTATCATTATCTCCTAGAACACAGAACTAGAAACAACATTGAAGATTAAAAGGATACTCTCAAAGTGTTTTATAAGATGCCAAGATGTGAAAAACACTATTGGAACATCAAAATTATTGCTAATGCTTAACATTAGGTTGATCTACTACAATATTTGTTGATATTTACATTAAGGAAATATTAATGTAATATAAGGGCAAATATTATAACTACTACTTCCCGCACTGTATCTTGTGGAAACTGGCTTCCAAAAGAAAATAGTTTTATATTCAAATTAATTAATCCGTGGTATACAGAAACTTGTATTGCTTTTAGACAACAACCACACCTTCCCACTAACCTGTCACATTCTTAGATAGAAGGATACAATGGGTGAACCCTGAACCTGACAAAATGTGCTCATTTTTGTATTCTGAGTTTAAATCATGAGTACTACCTTTTTCAAATTCTTAATAATCCTTTTCTCTGCTGGGTTTTTTTTCTTGTGATATTCATTAGGAACACCTATAACTTATAGGTTCTTGCTCTGGTTTGGTCAAAGGGGTTTTATGTTCTCTTACCATCCAGAACAATTTCAAGTATTTGCTGAATGGGTTGAACAACAGCCTCATGCAATGGGAACCATCCTTTTTCATCAGCTTCATCCAATGCATATTTATATTTCACATAGTCCTGGAGCTCAAGAATGTGACCTAAATTAGACACACGGGCTCATAACAAATTTCTGTCTTGGCAAGTTGGAATCTCTAAATCCATTCCATTGTAAATAATACACCGGTTTACCTTGCTTTATGGCCTCCACAAGTTTTCTGTTTTGATCACTTAGGGGTACAAATCTACGAAGGAAAGAAAAATAAGGCATATGTATACTACTGGAGTACCTTAAGGAATTGAAATTTTAATTTATGCTGAATTTTAGTACATAATTTTAATCAAGACCTACAGTCAATGAACTCACGTGATTTTACATGCTTTAAAAATGTAAATATCTAGGAATTAGATGCAGAGCATACTTACGATACACTGGACCTAGGACTATTAGCGAAGATGAGAAAATACAAGATTATAACCCTATCTCTGAGATTAGTTCTAAGCAGTGAAAAAGGAGTAAGCAATTAGAGTCAGAAGACTTGGGTTCAATTCACAGATTGGTTTTGTGATCCTGGGAAGGCCAGTTGGCCTCTGGATCTTGGTTTCTTTTTCTGTAACATGATGAGATTAAATAGGAAAATCTCTAAGGCTCCTTCCAGCTTTAAAAACTCCGTGCTTGATAAAGGCCCATTACTTTGAAATTAATAATTGCTAACTAGATACTTTACCTTTTCCAAGTAAATTTGACATACTTGGGAGCATATGTTCTACACTGCATGTTGAGTCTTCAATCGACTGATCCATGAGTAAAAACAGGCTGTGTGTTTACTAAACAAACTCCCAGTCCCTAGCTCACCGGGTCACAATTTAACCTCTCGGCATTCTCTGGTGTGTGTGTATGAGTGTATGTGTACATGTGTGTTTTATTCAATGGAAACAAGGTATTTCCTAACAATTTAATTTAACTTTATTAATTGGAAACATCTGCTTGCATTGTAGGGTTTTGAATGCCTTCCTGGGGACTCTAAAGACTTAGAATCTGTTGGAGAAAAGGGAAAATTAAAAAGACAATAAATTTAAATATAATCTTCCATTTTTGTAAGGCACAAAAACAATAATTTTATAACACCAAATCTATACAAAAACACTCCTAAATTTCAGAATACAGGACCCTAATGATAGAATAGAACATGAAGGTAAAGTAAAGGTTATATTTGCCAGAAGTGTAACGTATATTGTTCACAAGAAAATTTTATTTTTGCAATTTCAGACTATAGCTCCTTCTAACATAAAGCATCAATTTTATATATATTTTAATTTGTCAACCTCTGTTGTTTGAATAGCATATAAGTAAGAGAATAGACTGTGGCTTATATATTACCTTGTCATATACAACAAAAGCCCACAAATTCTTCTGCTGTCCATTGAACTCATGGATTACGTGGGTTAGCATTATTCTCTACATTTCAAAGGTACTCAAATGGAATATGTAACACATAAAGGGTTATTTGAGTCAGTACCAGAATGGACTCTAGAGTACAAAGATCTCTGTATATCTGAGTATATAAAAATAATATTTGTAAATTCAATTTAGAAAATAGGCAATTGTACACAACAGCAAATTCTACTAGGAATTTCCAATCTACAAAATTTCCATTTTCCACAAGAGGTGAGGATTGGTGGAAGAGCAGATGGCTAAAATTTATGCACCATGGCCCTTGTAAACTCAAAAGACTTCCTGCCAGACAGGAGGGGTAAGCATTTTCCTCAAGGAGCCAGGAAATGGTGTCCACTTTGTCTTACAACAAAATAAATGCCTAAAGAAAATTTTTTTGAGGGCAGTCCATTTGAACATTACCTTTCAGGATAAAAAGCGGTCTTGCCGGCTTCAATGGATTCTTGAATACTGAGCTGAATATCATAACTTGTGAGATGGTCTTCATCAGCGTCATCATTAGTGTCCATGCCTGGATGTAATTTTGAAAGAGGCAAATTTCAGATCAGCACATAGAGTTAATGTGGAGAATGCAAAAAACAACACTAAAATACTTCTGCCTTTCCTCAGTTAACAAATATAAATGCAGTTAATATCTTAATCCACATTATAAATAAGGCCCATTTTATTAAAGTGTTCCCACTTTTGAAATCTTTAATTACTTGCCTTTTGAGTACCTACATTTTCTAATTTTTAACTCACTTTTTCCACACTTCTGACACACTATTTTTGCCCCATCAATATTCCCAAACACTGCTTAGAACTCAACCTAAGGAGGAGTAAGACACTGGCAGTAATAGAGAACTGTGATCCTTTCATATCCATTACTTTCTTTATTCTGTTTCTGCTATGTTTGCTAATTTGCTAGTTTATGCCTTTCCTTGGGCCAGCGATAGTTTGAGTTGGCTGCCTTTAATTGCAGTTATTTCTGTACTTGCATTCAATTTCTTCTAACAGACTCTGCTGGTTGAGGCCAAGAGCTCTACCTCACTCATCTCTGCATTCTTTGCAACTCTAGAAGGTACTTGACACAGGGAAGCTTCCCAATAAATATTTGTTGAATTAAAGTAGAGAAAGGGAATGCCAAAAATGTACTGGCCTGGCCTTGCTCTTGGAAAGTTGATAGGGCAGAGAAAACACCAAGAAAGCTTTAAATAGAAGGAACTGAAAACTTCAACCACAGTTCTTTTTGAGAAACTACTGTCCAATCTCACATATGAAGCAAACAGTTTTCCAAATTTCCAAACTTCATAGTAAGAAGGGAGAGAGTTGGTCTGACGAAAATAGCCTTAGGCACTTGGAGTACTTTCTTCCTGACTGGCTCTGTTGGGTGTGATAGATCCGTAGCTCCCTGGGTGGACCAGGAAACCTACTTCTATGGACCACCTGCATTCCTGACCATGGAATGATCCTTCCCAACACCTTAGCAAAGGGGCATCCTAATACAGGAAGGCCACAATTAGGAATGTTTGAACTGCCATTATAGGTGCAGGTATGATAAAGCTCAGTTTTATTAAATGAGGCTGACTGGGAAACATCAGTAGGTAAATTAACCCTGCAAGCAGTAGCAGAGTAAAAATAGACTCCTATTTTGGAAGAAGAGTCAAAAGCAGAGAGCTTACTTATGTAATTTACTGAAGGATATTTTAGTCTCCCTAATCTACCCACTCGTTTTGACCATATCAAAGCTGATATGAATGGTTGAGCAGAATGTGCACTACAAGAGTGTGCCTGACTGTAGAAATCCAGCCAACTGTTGCCTAATCAAACTGTATACTCTGAGGCAGTGCTATGTTTTCCCTGAGGGGGAACTGTCTTTTCCCAATTTGCACCGAGTGCTGTATGGCCTATGGCAGTCGTGAACTGTAGTGGGCATTCTTTCAACTCAGGAAGCCAAACAAAAAGAGGCTTAATTATTTAGAGTTTGGAACAAAAAGGAGAAGAGATAGATGTGACACCATTTATCCTCTAGTCTGCCAATTCTTTTCCCAAAGTAGGCAGTTCTAGGGATTTGATTACTCTTCTTCATGAAGAATAAAGCTATCATGGCTGTGAGGTTCATGATGTTTCTTGGACCATTACATGGCTCCGTTGGGTCCCCAGTGTTAGTTTCTTGGCTTGTCCTATACAGGTGATTATAAGGTCTGATGGGGTCTCAGAGAATCATTTGAACAATTGAGACAAGGACCATCTTAACTGTATCCCTAGACTAGCAACCAACCCTCCCATAGAAACCCCTCCCTTCTTCCTGCCCAGTTCTAAACATTACAAGCTGCTGTCCTTGTTCGGCCCATCTCCCCTAAAGATATTACTCCAAAATGTAGATTATTTCTCATTGGCTTATTTCTTCCAAATATCACATTAGAGGAGCAAGCGTCTCACATTACTATTGGGTCAATTGCTTTTTCTAACTGAGAGAGAAAATTTAGTAGAAATAAAAATAGTTCAGCAGCTAGGTTGACTAGCCAATACAAAATTATCTTTGATTCATGGTTTTTTCAATCCAAAACATATTCTCTATATGAAGCTTTCCACCTTCGTGTGTCTTTTTCAAGGGGAGATAAACAAAGCAGTATTCCATGGGCAATTTCCAATACACTGTTTGACACCTGCTTTACCCCTTCTCATTCTCCAAGGTGTTAGATAGTCTCAAACTTTAGGACAGTTCTGTACTCTGACAGCTAAGTTTTGTGACATGCAAGGAAGACTGCTTAAGAAATCAGGGGCATTATTATGATTTTACTGTTCATTTTTCTTTATTGGTGATCTTACCATCACCTTGGAACAGAAAGGATAGAATAGTGATAACATTCAGTGACTGCACCTGAGATAGTAACAGAACTCCATTAAGCTCTTCCCTCATGCCATCAACCCAGTAGCCTCAAAAGGCTGACATGACCTCAAGGATCCTAGTCAACAAGTAGATTCAAATGGTATTTTATTTTTATTTACTGTTTATTGGCTCATTGTCTGTCTCTTCCCTTAGAATGTAACTCAATAAGAGCAGGCACTTTTTCTGTATCCCCAACACCTAGAGAAGCACCCATTTCATGGTTTGTGATCTCTAAATGAGTGCTGAATAAATGAGTAAACAAATGAACACTGAAACATAATCCAGCCTCTGTTTTATTGTTAGAACTGATCATTTCTCCCAGATCTGGACTCGTTGTTCAAACTAAACAAATTTGATTGCCTACTCTGTACTTGGCTTCATTTTCCTCATTTTTGTGATTTTACGTCTTATTCCTCTTCTTCCATGAAGCTCTCCCAGCTGTTCCACATCCATGGCTCAAGCAGCCTCAAGTTTGGCACAAGAATTTTCTCCTATGAAAGCCTTTGCTGGAGTTCTCTCATTCTTCTTTGGCTTTCCTTATCTGTGAATATCTCCTTCTTATGCTTTATTTGTCCACTACCCAGGTTTACACTCATTTTGTATTTGCTTTGCAGGTTCTTCACATATTTGTGTTTTGTACTGTCATATGGACTATTAGTTTTCTGAGGGAAAAGGATCTTACTTTCTTATTCCTTTGTATCTTTTCCTTTTATTCTCACTCCTAGCCTACTACAGCAAACACCTGTCCTCCGTGGTCACTGGAAAAAGTTGTTGACTCATTACTGGTGGACAACCGCTAGGTCTTTCAGATGGCACAATTAGATGATGAAGTTAAATCTGAGGCATTGCCTATTGCCTTCCCCACTAATATTACTGTGGTGATAGGGGGATTGCATGGCTCTGGGATTAGTAATGGGATACAGAGACTTTCACCTATTTAAATCAAAGGCTTAAATCTAACCCCATTTGAAATTTGGACTTTCAGTACATAAAATACCATAGGATAGAGCACTCCTTAGAGAATTGAGTTGGTCTGTGGAACTTTTTTTTTTTTTTTTTTTGAATGTTTTCTTTAACTACTATCCAAAAGGATGTTATCTAGGACTCTTAACTGCTTTGTATCCTAAAGACAGCAATGTGAAAAGGGAGGGAAAACTGTTATTAGATGGAACAACCCACCTAAAAAAAGCTATCTGCAATGTTTTTCTGAAATCTTGGGATGAAGTAAAGAGCTGTGTGAAGGGTATAATAAGATGTCAGACAGATAATCAAAGGAGCATTGTTGGAATACACTTAGAGATGTCAAGATGAAATGAGAAAGGCAAGATGAATGCTATTTATCTATACGTGAAATTAAAAATGACTAGGACTCAATCCCAACTGAAGGCACACAGCAGTTTTTTGGAAATTATTGAAATAAAGTCCTACCCAGGAGTTTGAGAAGAGAGTGAACAGTATTTTGAAATTCTTCAAGACTTATTTTCCCCACAGGTGTCCCACTTCTCAGTCCAAGGAAAGTAAACTTTTTGAATAATAGCTTGCAATTTAACATTCAATTCCGTTATGGAGAACCCCACTAGTGAGATTCATTTATTTTCCTTAAGTAAGTGATTTACAAAATAATTGGACCAATCCTATTGAACAATTAGTCTTTTCATTTAAAGCACTAGTAGACCTCACTTAGGTTCAGGCACTCTTTTACTGAAAGGTATGGATTTTCTCTCCATAAAGATGCATACCCACTTAAAATTTTGCATATAAATTTAGGGAATTTGTTGATCCTCTGAAGCTCTTCCATGTAGCCATGTAAAGAACCATTAAATTACAGAATTCTAAAATTTATTATTCAGAAATCAATAATTATTAGCTTACTTTATAGATAGGCTGAGTAAAATCCTAAATTTAGATAGCAGGAAAAGGGAAAGTTTGGTGATCATGTGAATTCCACAAAATCTTTGGTGATAATAAAAATTATGAAAATAATAATAATCACAAATTGTTGAGTGTTTGCTTTATTATTATATGCCTTATTATAAAATCTCACTTCAGTTTTTTATTGTAGGTATTATAGATTCATTTTGCATAAGTGAAAACTAAGGCTTCAAGAAGTTAAAAGACCCACCCAATGTCACAGAGTTAATAAGTAGCATCTGGAGTGAGCAGGAAGTACATTCATTTTTAACATCTTTCAGAAGTTGCAGGAAAATATTTCATATTCTACTGCCTTTAAAAGAAAATATTTCGTTCTTGCTCTTAGCTAGCTCTTAATGACAATAATTCCAAAAGCAAAAAATAGCTTCCAGAAACACATAAATCTTATTTGGCCCCATGCAATCAGGCTTTCTGCTGCTTAGGATGGTCTGAAGTGTCCTAAGTTTGCCTTCATGTTCTCCTTTTTGTCTCATAGTCTAAAAATAACTCAATCCCTCCTCCCCACCCCCCACCGCCCCTGAAAAAAAAGATCAATATACAAGCTGGTGACTGAAATGGTCAGGAGGTCGGGATGATGTTGCAGGGAGAATGATGCAAAAGTGAACATGAGTATATGTCATATCTCTGCATTGGATTCTCTACATTACGTCCAGTCGATGATCTATGCTAATGCTTTACTATTAAGGTGGTTGGCAAGTTTGTGGGGCCCATTGGAGCTTCCTGTGAAACAAGAGAGCTCCTACAGCACAGGAGCAAGTTTCCCCTTGCTTTCCCTGAACAAGGGCTTATATAACTTTGCTCCCTATAAATTGTTCAGTTGACTTACTCGCGATTATATCCAAGTCTGTTTACCCCACCTACCCTCACATAGGGCTTTAGGCATAACAAAATTGAAACCATCTCTTTGGATCCAAGAAGAGTTGGTCTTAAGACTACACATGATGGACAGTTGCTTCCGTGGTGCAAGAAAGTACTTCACATCCATAAATATCACACTTGCATACAGCACCTGTCACATCGTGCAATTCCAGGATGAGGGATTTTGTTTTTGAGAGCTTATCATTCCATCTTCCAGGGTTCCTTTTAAAATGCCAATAGCACATACCTGGCCCCAGTGTAGAACCAGGATCTCCTGGAATAGTTCCTGGGGGTGGGATGGGGCTGAGAAGATGGCAGAGAGTCCAAGGCTGGGTCTAAAGAGAGGTGATGAAAGGGGAAAAGAAAAAGCAATATGGTAAAATTTTGTTTTCTTCACAATTCTATACAAGGCCAGCCCAAACCCAAATCCTGGGATACTGAAGGGGGTGCAGGTTTCTGCTGTGTGGAATGGGGGACCCTGATTCCCTAAAAAATATTTCTTTTACCTTAAAACTACTATGGTACTTGAGTGATGAGTTCATCTACTGGAGGTCCCAGAGAGAATCAGGATTTGTCCTAATAAAAAAATAGCAATCATTAAGGACATTTTCATTATTTTTTTTTTTTTTTGGTTTGCTTGAGAAAATAAGTTGTTATTTACAAATGAATGTTCACTTTTTTTCTGTACTTTGACCACTTACATGTGTGATTTTAAGGCTATATTGAAATCAGTACAAATAGAATTTTGTTACAACTTTGGCATTTATTTGACAGCTGCACACTTTATTTTTCAGACTGCTGTAGCCCGAAGTGGCAAATTAGATAAATGGCTTCAACAGGGTGCTTTCAGCAATAGAATCAACTGGCCCTGAAAAGATTTCAGAGAGAGGTAAAACTCTTTGTCAGAAATGGGTTGCACCACACAGTCACAGAGAGCTTATACTTGCAAGTAATATGTTACAGTAATTTCCTCTCTATAGTATTTGCATTTTCTTCTAGAGAGAAATTCTGTGGGTGACAGGGAGAGCTAGACCAGTTTTAGCAGCATTTATCTTAACAGCACGTGTTCTGCTGATAAATTTAAAACAAACACAGGAACACACAAACAATATTAGTACAGAAAAGGAGTGCTACTGTTATGTGGCCTCAAAGAGATACAACTCAACATTTTAGAAAAGATTAAAAGGCAAAATTAACATACTGGTCTTTAGACACTAAGCGTAGTACCTGGCACATGATGGGATTCGGTAAGACTTTGTTGAAGAAGGAAAGTGGAATGATCAAATATACATTATTCTTAAAATTAACAAAAGAATAGATTAACCTTGCATTTCCTCTCTAAGTCAAACCTTTATTTGTGCCAAATTCATTTTCAATTTTAGGACTGCAAATAATTAATGCTTAATTTCTATACAAATTCGCTAATTTGATAAAATCTGTCATACTAGTTGTGCTTATCTCTAGTTTTGATTATGAAATTAGAATTTTTTTACTCTCCATTATTGATTTCCAAGCTAAATTATTACAGAAATGTAGGAGGATGCATGTTCACTTTTGAAATAACACAGCAGTATAGGAGATTTCTGTGCATATGTACATGGATTTCTAGGGGAATATAAACTTATAGAATAGAGAAGAGTAGAGAAAGAATGACCCCAAAAAGGAAACTCGTTAACAGATATGCCCTTATCACAAAATAGCATGATAATATGATTTAAAAATAGCCTACACTGTGTCTGCAATTCTACATCAAAGTATCTATCTTATGGAAATAATCACAGATGTGGAAAAGAGATTTGTGTGTGACACTGCTCATCTGAGCAGTATTTAAACTGCCATAACATTATAAACAACAGAATGTCCAACAATAGGGAATTTATTTGATACGTTATTGTATACACAAGCAATGGAATACTACGCAGTTATTAAAATTCAAATCCTTGAAGAACATTTAATGATGTTTGTTAAATCAGATCTGACCAGCCACTTTTAAGGAACTGAGATTGATTTTATGGAGCCAAAGCTTACAAAGCCCTTCTGGGAGAACTGGGCTAGGCCTGGGTCACAGATGGGAAGGTAGGTCATTTCCTGGCAGGTCAGTACCCTTGGGATATTTTGGGGGACCTCCAGAAGACAGGAATTTTGCCCAAATTTATCGATACTGTAGGTGAAACCTGGTGGAGAGAATTTCTTGACTTTGGGAAGGGCAGAAATCTGAAAGACTAATGGTTTACCTGTGTTATCCAAGCAGAGTCTCAGTTACCTATGGAGACAGTTTATTTTATGTCTGCATAAGATTGAAAGTTAATTTTTCACTAATCAGTGGTGTCACCTGAGGAAGGTGCGGCCAGTTACTGACAATTAAAACGTTGCACTCAGTTTGCGCAACTGAGTTTTAGCGTGAACTAAAAATGTTTTGACTGTAATAATTAACTACAATAGTAATAAAAATTAGTTATCTCTAGACCTTAAAAAAAAAGTATGGGTCTTATACATAATATTTATTCTCTCTAAAAATATTTGTTCGTAGGCTGGTGTATTTTGCTTAGCATGACAGAAGTCCTTTTCTAGTGCTCGAGTCAATTTACCACTTGAAACTCACTGAAACGATAATAAGCAGTTGCATTTTTTTATATTTTGTTTTGAAATCAAGATATAATCATGATATAAAGTCAAGATAGAAAATGCTAGAGGCAGTCAAGTATGGCAGTTCAGCCCTCCCTCAGATCCTGGCCTGCCAGTTGTCAGCTGCATTTGACTTTCTGTAAGTAATCAGTATTACCTGTTATTGCTCTGTAATTGAACCCATCTGGGGTGGGGAAGTAGAATTCTAGTTCCTTACTGGCAGTTCTAGTTCTATTCCTATTCCTCACCCTTGAACAGGCACTCAACACACCCAGTATTTCTTTCTCCTTTCTTCCTAGAATCACTAAACTTCAGAGTTAACGACTGTCAGTTCCTCCCACTCCACCCTTAAATTCCATTTACAACCTGCCTAACAAGTAATTGTCCAGCCTCAGCTTGAACACTGAAGTGACAGGAACCTTACCGGGATCTCCCCATGCAGCCCTTCACTTTGGCCAGCTTTAACAATTAGGAAAAACAAGCTAAATCTATCTCCTTGAACCATGATTTGCTGGTCGTAGTTCTACGCCTCAGAGCCACACTAAGAAAGTGACATATACCTCCTCCACATGTGAGCACTTTAAACATCTTTTAGGAACAGTGTTTCTTCATATGACATGCCTTCATCTTCCTTCGCCATTTTGATAGCTTTCGTTTACACATACTCTAATTTATCCATCTCTTGCTAAAAATGAGACCCTGGGCTCTGAATGCAGCAGTATAGGTGCAGTCAGGCCAATGTAGCATTAAGTGGGTACAACCACGTCCCTTTTCCTAGATACCACAGGTCCGATAATGTGACCCAAGATCAGATGAAATTTGGGGCTGTCAGGTAACATGCTTGATTTTTCCCACATTGTTGTTGTGTGATTCTCTGCAGGACTCTTTATTTACCGCTACCACATTTCATCTGTTTTAGATTCAACCATTCTTCCAGTTTGCCAAGATCTAATGTATTTTCTCTTCCTTCAAGTAGTGCTGTTTGCAGATTTAATAGGCACAACTTCTAGATGTCATCTGCTCCATTGATAATGGCAAATGTTCAAGAGAAATTGGCATAGGGCAGAGGTCTCCAGGTTGACATTGATCTGTAGTTTAGCAGCCTTAGAGAAGAGCTGTTTATCCAGTTATAAATCCTCCCAAGGACACTGTCCTCTAGTATTAATACCTTCTTTTGGTAACAGGACCATTAGGAAGAGATATTGTCAAATATCTTGTTGAAATTCAGATGTACAATATCTATCTACTATATTCCTTTGCTCTAATAATTGAAAGGAGAAAGGAGGAGAGTTGACCCACCAGCTTTTAGTGATTATTTTTTCCCTAAGGATTTGAAGACCATCTTATTCATTCATTCAAAAATACGCATTCAATGTTTGTTGTGTTCCATGCACAGCGCTAGGCACAAGACATAGAGAATCCACATCCTCAGGGAGTTCGCTGCCTTGACGTAATATATTCTAGACTTTTCTCAAGAAACAACATCAGATATCGATCATCATCCTCATCATCATCTCTCTCCTCCGTTACAAGGTATAGCACAGAGCCATATTTGTTATATTGTTATATTTGTTATATTAAATTTAATAATTATAACTAACATTTATTTAGTGCTTGCCTGTGATAGTCATTATGCTAAGCACATTGTACATATTATGTCACTTAAGTTTTACAGCATACTTCCCCCCCATTTTACAGATGAGAAAACTGAGGCACAGCATGGTAAGATAATTTGCCCAAGTCTGCACATTTAGTGAGTGCTGGAGATGGGATAAAAACCCAGTCATCTGACAATAGGGGCCACACAGGCTTAACCACTACACTGGAACTGACAACCCAGCTACTGTGATGGAATTAATGAGAAAAGACAACTCATTTTGTAACCTAAAAATTCATTTTGTAATCTAAAAATTCATGAGCCTCAGAAAAGACTTTCTAAAAAATTCAAGCTAACAACCAGCATACCTATCCAACAACTCCAGTAGAAACAGAAAGATTCAAGGCAAATTTTCATTTGAAAATAAGATATTCACATAAAAAAAAACTAAAATATAAAATTAAGTTATTTTATGGCAATAAGTTAAAGCTTTCAGCACAAAGCAGTGATAATACTTCCCTTGTCCACATCTCTGCTATTTCATGGAAATCAAAGCATTTTAGATGTAGAAGCTGCCTTAAAGTTACCTGTTAATTTAAGAACCTGATGGGTGATGGATCAGATATATTTTCAGGCCTTTCCAACACCAAGATTCTATGATATAATTTGCAAAAGCACATTTCCATTTTATTGTGTTTCTTTTTTCCATCTACTAATTTAAAGGAATTTTCAATCTGAACAAAAAGCATCTATCTTTTGCAACAAGTGATGAAAAGGCCTTGGTACAGACTTATTTTAATTATTCACTGAGAATTATTTTTCTCAAAAACCAGGGGCCAGCTGTGACCCTTATGGGATTCTATGGCATATTGACACTTCCTATAAGCATATTCATTCTTGATCTGTTTTTCTCATGCTATAACTTTTTAGTATGCTTAAAAATTATGCAATTGAGCTGATACTCTATAAACAAACCAAACAACCCTGTCTTTCTTCTATAATTAAAAAGGCTCTAGAGAGGCAAGCCCAAAGGTGATCAATCCGGAAAGAAAGTAATGAGTAGCTACTGCAATATGTATTTCCATCTGTTTAAAATATTCCCAATACAAACTACTCATTAAGCTAGTTGGTGAGGTAAAGATCAAATATTTCATAATCTCACCTTTTGGAATGATCATCTTGTCATTCTTATCCAGGGATTTGCCTTCCTAAACTAGAGGAAGTGTCCTGGAGCCAATGTGTTCCTCTGTGTATCTAAAATTAAGTAGCCAGTTGGTGGTTAAATTAAGATCTGACCTTGTACAACTGAAACATAAGCGGTTCCTGGCACACAGCAAAGTATTACCCATGACTTCTCCAGACCTCATCAAAAGAAACACAAGCCCACAGAGGTATAATAAGATTATATGTGTCCTGATTGGTTCAGAAAGCGCTCAGGAAAACAAATGATCTGCCAATGATGGTTCCTGCTGAAGGAACAAAACAAAATCACTTAAGTAGAATTAAAATATATTTTTAAGTGATTTGTTCAAGATACAGATCTGTGAATCTGTGTGTCTGCAGAGCCAAATCTACTTTCAATGAATTTTAGTGCACATTATTTTCTCATTCTTCATCTTTTAGACTTATGTCAAAACTCATAAAAGACAATATTCTTATTATACCAATTTTCTGTCTGTCATTTTATTTGCATTTAATAACTGCCAGTTTGATAAACAGATGGAGCTATTATGAAACAGTCAGTTGACATTCAATTTGATCAAGAATTTTTAGCTCTAATTAAACTGAGTGTATATAGTTTTTAACGAGTAGCAGAAGTAAAGCAAGAAGAAAATAGGAATTTTCATTGGGAAGGGTTGTTTTTTTTTCTATCAGAAAAAAAAAAAACAATAAAATTCAGGGTCTTACTGTTAAAATAATCTGCCTTAAAGTTGTTTTGACATGGCTATCCTCTGATTTATTGGGGCCACTGTCAGCAATCGCAAAGCCATCTGGCTTTGGTTTCCACCACTCCACTAACACAACTTTTCTTAAGAGTCTAGTTGCCAAGGTCAATAGATACTTTTCAGTTCTTATTTTGTAGTCCCTCCATTGGATTTGCCACCCACTGATCTGTCCCTCCTTCTTGGAACTCTCTACTACCCATGCTTCTGGGAGCATAATATGCTTTTGTTTTTCCTTTCATCTCTCTGGCCTTTTTTCATACCTGGTGTTGATAAATAAATGCATGGATTGTAGTGAATTTACCAGTTTTATTTCAAAATTTGAAAAACTGTAAATGTGAAAACAGAGTTCCTATCTCCTTTTACACTGTGAAAAAGAGACTGCATTTGAAGCAAGCTCTGAGGAATATTTTGTGTTTATACCACAATTAACCATGCCTTGAAATAGTTAAGGATGACCACTAAAACACTGTGTTCATTTTATAATTATTGATTTAATTTGGAATTTTCAATAAGAATTCTTGTAAAATGCAGCCAGCATTCATGAAACACTTTGTGAAATACCTTTATAAAAGACCTTTTAACTGACAATATTAAAAATTCAAATTAAGGTTGAAAGTATAATGCAAATTTATGGGAAAATGTGTATCTAACATTTTAAAGTGTGGTTTGGCCCATTTCAGGGAATTTCTGCTCATACATAAATCAACTTTTGTCTGTTTTATTCAGTTACAAAGTAGTTCTTATACATCTACATGTCATACATTATTTGAAATAACGCTTAAAATGACGTAGAGGACAAAAAAAAAGAGACTGTGTGGTGAAATAAATGAAAGAACATGTTAGTGAAGACATAGACCTGTGAACAAATCTTGCTTTACCACGTATTGTCTCTGTCACCTTAAATTTACATTTTCTGAGACTCAACTTACTCACCTGTACTATAGGAGTGATGATGATGGTGATGATGATGATGCTGCTACTGCTGATATAATGACCATGGCATCCACCATTTTCATGTGGTCTGTGTCTCAAGTAGTTAATCATCTATGTACACACAGTAAAACATACTTTAAGTAATTCAGATACTTAAAAGAAGAACCTGGTTGTAATGTCAACAATTACCTTCATATTTGCCTGTTTTGGAAGTTGCCTTTTCCTATTGGTTTTCTCAAGGTGGAAATATAAAGAATCATAGATTTTTGAACAGTAGTTTGCTCTGATTTGATTAGCAAGGGTGAGTTTCAGGAAGGGATATGATTAAGCAAGTGAAGGACTATTGAATACTACTCTTGTTCTGAGGAAGGTCCATATAATGATACTGACATCCAAATACATGTCCCTACTATCTATATATAGCAATAAATGTGAGTCCTGTTCCAAGATGACAATTATAGCAACTGATATGGGAAGGCTTAGGTTGAAATGGTTGGAGCACAGTGCTAGAAGGATCATCACTGTAACCACCCATTTTTTTTTCTTAATTTTTAGAACAAGGGATTTGGGGAGCATTGTATGGGAATTTCCATGGAGCAATGTGGCATATCTTGGACTTCAAGTTTAAAGTGACTGCTGCTGCTCCACTTCTCCCCTTGCCCATACTCTGTTCTTGAACACAAAAGTGTGGAGCTTGCAGGCCTTCGACTACAAATTCGATATTCAGCTCTTACTATGATTAGCCATACCACTACACTCCCTACCCGCACAAAGCCATGCATCATGTTCCTTTAGGATCCAGCACAATCTTTATAAAAGCCTCATCAGAGATGCAGCTTTATCTCTGCTTCTGGGCAAAATGATATTGTTCAGATACTGTAACAAGTCCCACCCTAAGTTTCATCCTATTATTTTGTTGTTTAGCAAGCAATACCTATGTACATCCCACCGCGCTCCATTTTACTTTACTATATTTGATACTTTCTCCTCCTTCCTCCCTTTCTGCACTTTTTTTGACCCTGATATCTGTGATCGAAAGTGCACATTTTATTTCAGTTGTGCATAAAACAGGGTAAAAAAAAAAATGCTTTGTCCTTTATTTCTAGCAATTAGTTTTGTTTTTTGTTTGTTTGTTTTGGGTTTTGTTTTGCTGAGCTCTACACTGATTTTTGCAGACTGAAAATCAAACAGCTGGCTGGCGAGTCAAATGTATTAGTGCTGCATTCTGTAACAGTGCCGATGTCACAGGCTCCTGGAAGAACCCACATTGTTGACGTCACTCTGGTCATTTAGTTTCCATGCAGCAGCACAAAGCAAGTGACAAGAGGGATATTTTAAAATAAGGTAGCATTATAGATAGACACACTAAGCTAAAGATGAGCACAAATTGGGGAGTATTCTGTATGGGGGCTTAATTACAAGTATCACTTTATCACCGGAGTCTAGCAAAGTGCTTGGCGTAGGGAAAGTGTTCATCAAATATTTGTTTGATGTTTTACTAAACACTGGTGAACTCATCATATGAGTTAACAGTTATTTTCTATCTTATTTAACCAACCCTTAATTCAATAAAAGCTGCGTAATAATGAATTTTAAGAAAGCTTGTCAATTTTTCTTTCCCTTTCTTCCCCCTTTCTCCCTCCCTTCCTATCTCCCTCTACCTCCCTGCTCCCTTTCTCCCTTCTTTTCTTTTCTTTCCGTTTTGGAACAAAGCTCTTAATTTTCACTACTGTGAGAAGCATTTCAAATGTGTCCAAGAGAGACGACCCCAGATTAAAAGGCAAGTAACCTGTAGTTTAGTTCCAGATCTGTTGTGTGAATTAGGGCAAATAATTTAAATATCTGTGCCTTGGTTTCCTCCTATGTATTAAGCCCTCTCTCTTTATTTCAAATAATTGTTATGAGAATAAAGTAAGAGCATGACTATGAAAATGCTTTGAAAAAATATTAATCACTATACAGATATGGGACTTACTATTATATTATCAACGGACATTAAAGAAACTATTCCTTTTGGTTGTCATATTCTATACAAGCAGTCAAACATTTTAATATGTGTAGAAAGTGGTGTGAGACACTTCAGGGTGTGCAAAGATGGTTGGGACACACAGTTCTAGTCCTTAAGAAGCTCACCACTGAGTAGAGAACAAAAATGTAGAAAGGGAAACAGACTTGGTAAGAGAGAGAAAACGTAAGTAGGCTGTGCAGGGAGTGTGGGGGGATAGTCAGAGAACAAGGACACACACACCTTTGAGCTTTAAAAAGAGAAAATGGTTTTACATTAACGGAACATCCAACTACTTTTCAAGCCTTTCTTTTCCTTCTGTTCTGTTCTAATTCTTGCTTCCGGATATTCTAAATTGATGGTGCTAAGGCAAGGAGACTTTCATTATTCTTAGTATTTTATTTATATAAACCAAATGATATCATAACCAAGACTGTGTAATAGAGGGTTATGTTGGTAACTGCCAAAGTAAATTTTGAATTATTCAAAATTCAGTATTCTATTCTTTTTGAAAAGAATTGATCTCGTTAGTGTAACCATTGTGGTTCACTTTTCAATTGAAGTGGCTAATGCATAATGACATTCCATTAATTAATATTTGATTTAATGAAGAATATTTTTAACACTATCTGCAATAAAATAAATTATATAATTTGATGCAGGAAACTTATGACACTAAAATTCAAAAATTTCCATGTAAAACCATCCTTTTTACCATTGAAAAATCCTGCCTTTGCCCCTCTTTCATTCAGATCTTTTTTTTTTCTCCATTTCAAATTTGACCCACCATTTTGTGTATGTGTTAAAACAATTTTGAAATAAGGTTAAGCTTAGTGATTCTTTCAGGAAACTAGAAAAGTGTGATCATTTTTGCTAAACTCAGATTTACCTTGGTAGAATAGTTTTAGTATTGGGACAAAATACTCTAGATTTTCCCAATACAATATTTCTGCTAAATAAGCGGCTTAGTTATATGAGGACAGTCTCTATATATATCAGATCATGTGACTTGATTTGGAATTTCAATGTGCAACTACCATACAAATAAAGCAATTTTCACATTTCCTTCAACTATTTGCTGAACTATCTGCTGATATTTGCTGAAATATCAAAAGTATTAAAATGTAGTTAAGTTTTGAGGTTTTGTGAAAGAGTTTTTATGCAACTTGTAATAATTACAATCTGACCCAACTAATCTCATTTGGGCAAATACTTTCAAAGAAGTTTGGAGTAGATTTCAAAACTGAGGAAACTCACTGGCCATAGGGCATCTTACAGAGTCAAGAATGATAGGATCCAGAGAAGTAGATGAACTTGGGATTCTCACCAATTTAATATCTTACTCAATATTTGACAAATATTTATTGAGCATCTACAGTGCCAGGTATTATCCTAGGCACTAGGTAAACTAGGGACCTACTAGGTCTCTGCCCTTGAGAAACTTACATTTAAATTGGGGATAGAAATGTTGAACAAGTAAGCAAAAAAACTAAAAAAAAATAAAGATTACAGTAAAGCCTATGAAGAAAATAAGCATGACAGTAGTTGGTAATTAGTTTGCTGAGGCCTTCCTTGGAGAGGATGGTCTAGTAAGAGAATATATTTGTATTAAGACCCATGGAAAGGTATAGAGGACAAACAATTCAGTCAGATGGAACTGCAAGTTTAGTCTTGACTTTTTGTCTTGCGGCAAAAAGAATGTGCCATGTTTGAGGAATTGAGGATAATGCAGTGAACCAGGACTCCTTGAGTGAGGGAGAGGATGGGAGGATGGGAATGGGCCTTGGATAGAAGCTTGGGTTTTATTCCAAGTACACTGCAGAGTGAACTGAATTGTTTTGAATACGTGGTGAATAACCTGATTTATTATTGAAAAGGAGGGTATCACTTAGGGGAAACAGACAGCTTTATAGGACTATGTGATATCTGGAAGGCAAGTCCTCCCTCATAATTTTCCTTTTTAAAAATATTACTGTTATTTTACACATGGCCTATTTCAGACATTTGACTCTTAAAATCATATAGCTAAAATGAAATTGTGACTGGGAATACAGTAAGGATAGATTCCTTTGGGGAGAATGGACAGCTCTACAATGTTGAATCCTGTCACCCAGGAATATGGTATGTCTCAAGTTATTCAAAGCTTCTCTATTGAACCTAAGTAAAGTTTTTTATGAGTTTTCATTTGAGTCTACAATATTTCTTAAATATTTACTGCTTAATACTTTTATTTTTTACAGTTAGAATTATTTTTCCAGTATATTTGAATTGGTTATTGCTAGGATATAGAAAATGAACCATCTTTATTTATCTTGATTCAGTTGCCTTTCTGAATCTTCTTTGTTCTAATGATTTTAGGGTGGTTTTCTTGCATATTCTACTTTTTTAAAACACTGGTATCAGGCTGAGTGATTGAATGTATTGTGAGAAATATTAGACTAGCTTGTTAGTAAAAAAAGAGAGAGATTCTTTTATGAAACATTTAGAACAAGTAACTCATATTTAAGCACAAACTATAGGATTTCTATAGAGCAATGGTTCGCAAGCTTGGCTCACACTGGCATCACCTGGGAAGTTTTAGAAAACTGATGCCTGGACCCCACCCCAGATACTTTAATTCCTGGATATCAGAATACTCAAAACACCATAGTGATTCTAAGGTGTAGCCAAACTTAGGAACCATTTCTAGTAGTTATATAAGATAAATACTGTTATACAAAAATATATTTCTTTCATTCCTAATTTTTACCTTCTGCTTATCTAACTCCTGGTTTTAAAGAAAAATCTATTTCTTACCTATACCCATTCTTACTTAGCTTCAAAAACTGTTCATTCATTCATTCAACAAATATTTTCTGTTATGTTCCAGACATACTGTTCTAGGTTCTCAGGATATGACAATGAATAAAACATCACTGCCTAATATGCATGGATTTTTTATCTTTTTGAAGGTAAAACTAAGAGTATCTGTTTTGAATTGGATGTTGGGTTTGTGAGAGGGGAGATCAGGATTGAGCCTAAACAACTAGAAGGATACTGTTGTCATTAATAGAGACAAAAAGTTGCCAGAAGGAGGAGAGTCAAGCTCAGTTTGGATCCTGCAAAGTTTGAGAAACCTATTAAAGTCCAAGGGGAAGTGTTAAGTAAGCAAGCGAAGATGAGTCCAAATTTATGAGAGAGACCTGATCTAGAGGAGTAAATTAATTGGTATTTAAAGCAATGACGGTAGATGAGCTCACACAATGGTACACATAGATATAAAAATGAAGAGATTCAAGATGTGAGCCCTTGGGTTAACCAAAGCTAAGACAGAAAAGATGAGAAGGAGTCAGAAAAAGAGACCAAGAAAGAGCAGCAGTGAGTTGAGGAGGGTGTGATGTTGCAACCCAAGGGAAGAAAAATGTTTGCAGCAGGAGGGAGTGATCAGCTGTATCAAATTCTGCTGCTAGGTCAAGTAAGATGAGGGCTGAGAACTGACCACTGGATTTAGCAACCTTTAAGTCTGTTTCCTATTCCAGAATCATCTTACAAATTGCCCAGGCTTCTTTTCAGTGGTTTCCCATCTTTATCTCCTCTGCCCTCTCAGCATACCATGAAAATGTTATGACTTAAGTGGATGGAGTATTACATTTATGGGATTGTAACACCTCATGTATCACTTCACTGAATCTGTAAATGTTACCTCCTTTTCCTGTAATTTCTGTCTCTGAAAAATCCCTCTTTCAGCTCATTTTGTTTGCCTTATTTTGTGAATAAGGGCCATTGATTCACAATAATCAGTTCTTTTAAGGTTTTTCCTACAATCAGTTCTTTTAAAGTTTTTTCTATCAACTGCTTTAGAATACAAAGAAGTATCCCATATAACAGAAATTTGAGTATAATTTAAAATTGTTTTATTAAAGAATCTTTAAAAATCATCAAAGACTGGGTGTGCAAGTGGTTGAGGTGGAGGGTAGGACTGTGGTATATAGCCTCTGTCAGAGAGGACTTTGGAGCTGTTCAGATTTTTGCTGCATTTCAAGGTCCTCAACTGCAGCCTCTCCCCACAATTCTGCTTCAGATGACACAGCTCTTCAGAAAGACAGGTGCCTAGGCACTTAGAAATGAGGCAATCTCTTACTTCTCTGGATCCTCATTTCCTCAGTTTAAATATTCAAAGTCAGACCTGCAATTAGATGTGCTCTAATTTCCTTTTCAATTTTAAGGATCTACAATGCTATCATTTTATGAATTCTATAGCCTGAACATTCCTTACTAATAAGGTTTCAGATTCTGCTAAACATGTTTTTGCTTGTGATGTTTACCATCTTTTTGCCTTATATCTGAATTTGATTTTAAAATAGACTCTAATAGATTAGTTTCTTAAACAAGATCTACCCTGGTTTCTTTCACAGTCCTGACTATTCGTTCTGAGCAACCTTAATTAGGTGTATTCCCCTTTGAATAATGCTGCATTCATTTATTCACTAAGCATGTATTTATTAGCTACTATGTGCCAGGCACAATGATAATATTAAATAAGGCAGTTCTTACTCCTAATCTATGAGGGAGAAGAGATGAAGAGAAAGTGATGCTTGTCTTCAGAAGGGGACAAAAGGTGTCCACAGAGAAGCTAAAGGCTTGAGCTGAGACTTGAAGGGTGAGAAGGACTTTTATGGATAATCTATAAAGGAACAGGCCTACAAGGCAGGGAGAATTCTCAAAAGTCTGGGGAAAAACAGCATTTTGGGGATGTGAAGGAAGATTCAAGCACTTTACAATCACTGGTCTCAGAATGCATTGAGGAGCCTGCAGAAAATGAGCAGGAGATTTATGTAGGAGTCAGAATATGTAAGACATATACTGAACTAGGGAATTTAGGGTTTTCTTTTATTTCTTCCCCTTGGCCAGTGGAGGTGGGAGGGCTTTCTCCCTGGGGTGACCTAGGGTGTGTATAATTATTCTATCAGAATATCTGAAAGACTTGTATATAGTTTGGACATTTGAAACACATACATTCCCTTTGGATATTCTAATACACCTCCTCCTGTCCCTATCCCCCATCCTTACACATCCTTCCATCCACAGAGAGGAACATTCAGACACTGTGGAATGAGTCTGTCTGTCCCACGAGTGTTCTGGGCCTGAGGACAACTGTGGGAGGCAAGAGGAAGTCACAGGAGCATGTTAGCCAGGCAAGTGGCACAATCAGAATGGAAACGTCTCCCTCCTCTCCTTGTTTTGCAGATATTTTACAGTTAAAATTGAGGTGTAGATTTTGTCTCAGATTAAGTAGAGGTACTCTCAGTTTGTTACAAATGGACCCAGAGCAGCAGCCACACAGTTTCTTCCCTAGTACTGCCCCAGAGTGTGTGGCCAGGGCAGTTAAAAGTGTCTTTACCGTTTGTGAATTAATCCATGTGCTTTACCTAAAAATTTCATTCATATTGCTTTAAGTGATTTGCAGAAATATTTTTAAAAAGATCCTTGAGGTCCCCTATTTATTCCTTAAAACTTGTCAGAGTGAGGGTGTGACAAAAGGGAGACTATGGCATATTCAAAATTGGATTTAAATCAATGAAAGAAATTTCTAATTTTAGAAAGTTCTCCTCAAAAAGGAGGTTTTCACTATCTCCTGAGAATCATTTCCTCCAAGCAATGTTTAAGTATCTTGTGCAACACACATTCTCTGAGAAAGACGTAACATCTCCTCTCTCCCCTCTCCCCCTACCCAAAGAGCTGAAGGAAGCTGGTGGGAAGTAGACACTGTCTTGCCATTGATTAAATTATTTGTAAACAACAGCCGGTTCTCAACAGAGGTCAAGCTGAACTCTCCAAGCACGAAAGCTAGCACCATCTAGTGGGAGGAAGGTCACATGGGAATGGATGTCCAGGTTTGCTCTCCAATCCTGTTAAACTGAAATCTTTGCTAAGACTTAGGTATGCATTGTGAACGCATCAGTCTCTTTTCGTAACACACTTAACTCAGATGGTACCCTACTGAGCCTTGGCACTGTGTTGTGGAGTGGTTTGCAGCCTAATAATTATAATGATGGCTAATATATATTGAGCTCCGAAAGCACTATGCTATACCCTTTCCTCAGAGCTTCTATCTAAAGTTGTGCATGTTATTGCCTGAAAGGGTGAAAGGATGAGGGGACTGAAATCCATATTCACCTCCACTCACCAGTATGCATGACCTCATGAAGGGCTATATCCAATTAGGGAGAGGGTGGGAATTTTCTAAATTGCAGAAAGGTGCTGTTTGATGTGGTTCTGGTCCTTTATATGTATTATTTCATTTGATCCTCACAACATTTCTACAGAACAGATAATGTATTATCATACTCATTTTTGCAAAGGGCGGGTAAAACTTACAGGGTTACAAATATCCTTTAAGACTGAGACAATGATGAAATGAAAGGGAGGAGTTTTATGACTACTGAATCATTATATAGATATTTCTTTTTAGTTTCTAGTGTATTTGAACAGCTAGAAGGAAATACCTGAAATAGTAGAACTGTAACCCATACTATACTTTGAAATTTGCTCTATATCTATTTGTTAAAATGTACTTTGAAATTTATCACTTTTCTGCATATATGTTATAGTCACAATAAAAAAATGTTAAAAACAAAACAAGACTTAGAGGCTTGAGTAAATTGCCCAAGGTCACATAGCTAGTGAGGGCGGAGCTAGGATTTTGACCCAAACAGACTAATTTGGGAACTAGCATTCAACAATTACTCTAGATGCCTCCCAGAAGTGTGAGCGTGTGTATGCATGTGTGCTGATGTGGTAGAATCACTGCCCTGCTCCTGCCCACGCTGGAGTGAGAGAGGCTGTGCAGTGTCCTTCCCCCACAGTAATCCCTGCTCAAGTAGCTCAAAGTGGAGCCAACCAAGCTGAGAGTTGCCCTGTGCCTTGAAAGTTTGCTTGTGATGGCTGCTCCGCTCAATGATACAAGCAACTCAACAAGAAGCCAAACCAAAACCTTATGAAGTCCTGAATTAGAGAACTTGGGGTGGCAAGACACTTCAAAACTTCATCTGCTCTCTTGGCTTAACTTTGTTTTCTCTCTGGACTGGCTATATTCATTCTTCTCTCTGTATTTTTACTCACACTGTCACCTACCTCAAATGCTCTTCCTTTCCACTCATCCATTTCTGCCTGTAGAAATCCTTCTCCTTTAAAATGCAACCGAAACCTTCCTTCATCTCTATGAAGTTTTTCTAATCCTGCCAGATTCCATCTCTTTTATTCCTTTATTTTCCTATGGGATTTTGTTTGTTTCTTATATATAATTATCTATGTACACTTCTTACATCAAATGTTTATTGGAACGTTTTTAAGGACAGGGTGTGTTACACGTGGGTTTTGTGCAATATGGCACTTCAGTGAATGTGAATTGAATTTAAAGCCTGGGGACCTAAACAATGGCAATAGAAACATGTAACTTGAATATACATTTTATGTTCTCACTTAAAATAAATGTCTAAATAAGACTCATAATACAGGAAAAGACAAGCTGGGTATCTTAAGCCAAATCCTCCATTCATTTTCAAGCATAATAGATTTGTTTTTAATAAAGACCTAGTGAATAATTTAATTAGCATGAGTCACCATAATTAACTCAGCTCTGAGGACCTAAGGAGTTGTAGATTTGCAAGTCTCTTGGTACCAGACAGGTTATAAACTAGTTCAGAGTTAATTTTTAGCTTTCATTTTGGCTATAATTATCTATGAAGTCCTCAGGCTATAGTCAGGCAAAGATTAAGTAGAAGGGAAAAAAATTAAAAAACCATTCAGGGTATTTCTGAGACTACTTATAGAGAGTTTATTTTGCATAGAAGTGAATTGGTAATAAAAAAGAATTCAGAGAACAAACATAATTATTATAACCTCTGCCTTGAGTATACAGCAACATAGAAATTTAACAATAGCTATTCATTTAAAAATAAATTTATGATTCTTTTTCTGAAATTACAACTACGAATGTATTTCCTTTAAAATTTTACCAATTAAACTTTAAAATTATGAAGGGAAAACATGCTGTTAGTATGGAATTGACATGTTCAATGATAATTGGTAAAGTAAGCACAGCCCACATTTTTTGTATATTGGATAACATTTACTGTTACATGAATCATACTTTTACATATAAAATAACTTAGCAAAAAATTTTGTTACCATAGATTTATATTACCAAAGAAACACACAAACCTGGGTGTTTTAGACAAGTTGCTGAGTAGGAAAAATAATACTTCATAAAGTTTAAAGAAAAGATAACAATTATTCAAAAGTTTGAACCTCTATGAGAAGGAGGAGACTAGAACTCATAAAATTCTAAAGATGTACACACAACGTCTCATTGAGAAAGAAAAAGATGAGGGATTGAATGAAATCACTGTTGTTTACAGTGATCTCATTTGATAGGGACTGGTGATAACTGAATTAGGAAAGCTAAAGCCTAAAATTAACTGAGCCTGCATGAATGAATGAATGAATGAATGAATACCTAAGTACTAGGAAGATACCTGTTGAAAGGTACAGAAAGAGATGAGGAAGAGGGAAGAAGGACATGTCCACACTTTTGGAAAATGGCAATATGTCAAAATCACGGTTGCTTAGGCCTAGCAAAGTTGCTTACTAGAGACTGAAAAACATGCACTTCTATCACAGAAACATTGCTGGTAATTCTTGAGCAATATAGAAAACGAAAGACCCATTAAGAGACTTTGGATGGGAAAATATTGCCATGAATTTTTAAAACTGATTCAGAATATAAGCTAGTAGTTCACGAAGAGCTAGGGCAGAAATAGCTAATCCAGTACAAGTTATGAATAACTTTTTATCACTTGAACCTTATTTTACTATTCATCCGTCCTTTTATTCATTCAACATTTTAAAATTGCTTTCTATGTGCAAGGCACCATACTTGGTATTTTTTTTCCAAAAATAATACTAGACTGATAAAGATCATGGATTCTATGGTGCCTTTGTCAAAATACACTCCTACCAGCACTGGGGATAAGATAAAGGAAAATGAGATAGATGGAACAGATAGTGGGCTTAAAACTCTTTGTCTAACCATACCCAAAGAAAATCTTAGTAACGGACTTAAATCCATTGGCTCTGTATTGTTCAACAAGTTCAAGATATTTATTAATAACATTTCTAACCAATTGCCACAGGGTCTTCAAACCTGGGAAGAGAGGGATATTCGAGGAAGAACTAAAGTTGACTTACAGTGATACATAAAATATGACAAAATGGCATGAATTAAAATGGGACCGAAAACAAAAGTGGAACTAAAATAAAAAATGTATAGCATGATGATGTGTTTACCTATCTTAAGCACACAAAAACTGGGCCTTAAGTTTCTTAACCTCTGTTAAAGAAAGGGAAGCCAGGCCTGTTATAGATATAATTAATATAAAAAATAGTTATTGGTCAACAAGAGTGACAATTCTTCTCAGTATCAAAGTAAGAATGAATAGCACCCCCCACAAATAATATAAGACAATTGCTTATATTTTTTATCAAAATATGAAATCTTCCCCATATGCTGGAATAATGGGAAAACCCCAACATTGGAATTTATCAGAATTGTATTAAAGCCTCCCATTGAAGTTCAAAATATGTCATATAGATATATAAGGTGAAGACCTGGTTTGATAGTCAATAATGTGAAAAGAGATTTCAGTTACCAAATTAAGTATGAGCTAGTTGTGCAATACCTATTTTTACATCTACAACTGCAATTTTATGAGATAGTAATACAGGAATAGTTTCCATATCAAAATAGATAGTAAGAGGCCTTCTGTTTTGAACATAGCTATGTTAAGTTGACATCTTTCTCCTTCTCCTCTGGGCAAATAGTGCAAAAACAAGGAGAATGATAATTTTATCATTTTCTTTTCTCGCTAGGAACTGACAGATACTGTCTAGAAAGAATGAAAACCAAGAAAATCATGTAATATTTAAGCATAGAATTAAACACTAAATCAAAAATGCAAAGCTTCCTAAATATCTGAAAAACTACATAAAAATAAAAACAGACTGCATAGGGAAAGAAAATTTTAAAAACTACAAAATACAGAGCAAATGTTTCCATCATATCATTAAACATAAATAAACCTAACTCATTGATTAAGGAAAAAGATTGATTTGACATATTTCTGGTGGATTCTTACTTCTCCATATTTTTCTCCCTTGTGTGTCTTAAGTAGTCCCCATGGGAGTTAGAAGTTAGCAGAGTAGGATGTGAATCCAATGAAGTCTTCAAGACTGAAATAGAAAAAATAATATAAAAAGAGTACTGGGGAGGAAAATAAGACTGAAATTAAGATGTGATGAACTGCCTACAGCTAGATAAGAAATGAATCTATTCTTCAGGGAAAAATATTACTTTATACAAGATCTTTTGAATAAAGTATAGTGGGTTAAGGAATTAACTGGCATTGCTGCAACACTGATTTGCTAGAATAGAATAGAATAGAATAGCTTACTAAAAGTATTATTTAAATAGCACAGTCCCAGGCCATTTAGGTTCATTTGAAGAATAGAGAGTGAGTTATGTACAATCTCCTGAAAGATCCCTCAGAGCCTTCTTTAATCTATACCTCCAGTGATCTTTAAGTGTGAAATACTGAAGGTAAAAACAGAATATTGCTGGTAAAAAGAAAGGATTTATGCTATTCAAAATCCAAGCCTTTCTCATTTCTTATAATTTCTAATGTTTCCCTCAAAGCTTTATCAACCTGTCAATTGATTTAAAGATATTTGTTAGGTACACCTTCCTTATGACTAGCTCTGTAGAAAGTGCTATGGGAAAGGATAAGAATGAAACATTATGTTTTCTACTCTCAAAACTGGCAAAGAGGAAGCAGGAATTAAACCATTTCTAAGCTGTGTGGTACAAACTCAGAATAAAAAGAAATCAGAAATGGGTGAACTAAAGTCAGAGTGTGCTGGTAAATGTTTAACAATCAACTTTCTGGGAAGAAAAGTCCTGTTTTATAACATTTTCTGTTTTCCAAGCTGTAGATACTCCCACCATTGCCAATTTTAAGCTACCAATTTGAGTCACTAAAAGTGAAGTTGGGAAGAGATGTGCATAGCTAATTCTTTTGAGTCAGGTCAAGCCTCCAGCACACCACTGACTAAAGTAGTTACTTCAAGAAGAAATTACATAAGGCAGCCTTAAGAGAGGTCATTTTGTGGAGGAAAAAGGAACACATCCCTAAATCACAGAGGAAGCAAGAACATGGTGGCATGTGGGCCAAGGGGACAGGCCTTGCTGAAGTGTCAAGGGAAATAAAATTGGTAATAAGAGTGGGCCTTGATTTTGGAGGGCCTCAAATATTGGCATGTTGTAGCTAAGATGAAAATATTTGTCTTCAGCAGGAAGCCAGGTACCTTTATTCTGAGGTTATATCAACTTCCAGGATGTTCTCCTATTCCCTCGTGGCATCCACTCATAGTAACTAGCCCTGTTTCATGAATAGAATCTAAGAGTTTGTGGGCTGCAATAGATGGCTGTCACCTTCTCTGAGGGTAGTAACACTCAGACTTGGGACTTCACTTTGAGATTAAAATATGTTTCTCCTGCAGAAGTCAGACAATATTATGCTGAGATTGTATATTCCTCTGTGAGTTACTGTGTGAAGAGAATTTTGAGATCAGTATTAAGAATCCAGGAAGTTTAGAGTCTCTGCAGAGATTTTCAAAAGGATGGGCTTAGATGGAGGACATGAATTATAGGGAAAAGAATAACTGACTTATGGTGTAAAAAGTAATATTAGGGTGATATCATCAAGATGGTAGAGTGATATACTCTCAGGCCCTGTTCTCCCACAGAAGCTTTAAGCAGTAAAACAAGAACGATCTTTTTCAAAGCCCCAAAACACAGTTAAAAAGGTTGCAATAGCAGGGCAAGCACCCAATTAAGAAAAAGCCAACTTACAAATGGTAGGGGAAAAAAATGAAAAAAATAAAAGAAAAATAAAAGAAAGAAACAAACAAAAAACGATAGGAAAATGCATGGTTCTCTTGCTGATCCCTCCCCCATCCCCTCAACAGCTCAGCGCAGGCCAGCCAATGCTCCCAGTGTGAGGCTGGCTTCTGGTTCTGGAGGGAGAAGAGTAACCCTTGTGCACATGTTAAGATGCATGCATATCTGTGATATCCTATCTAGTGGCAGCCTGAAAGACTGAACCAGGATACATGTCACAGGCATGTCATACAAGAATTTGCCCTGCATGTAGAGGTGCTCACAGAGCACTCCTACAGAATGCTGTAGGAGAACAGTCAAATTGCAGCTGCCTAGGAAGAAAGATTGCCAGCTGTGGGACATACTGTGTAGTGCCTGGGACTGTGATGAAATACTATTTTTTCTGGGGGAATGGGGCCATTTGGATCTATGGAAATGGGGAGAAATTGTAAGATAACATTTGCATGTCCAGCCAAGCCATATGAGCAGAAAAGACTGAGCAGGATCCTATACTGTTCTCTAAATTCATTATTAGCATGTTTATGCTCTGAAGGAGTGCACGCACATAGGCCAAACTGCAAAGACTAGGAAATGTATTTTCAGTTTTGTTTTTTCACTCCTGGCATTCAAAGACATCTCTGTCATAACAATAGCTGGATACAAGCTTAAAGAACAGATGCCTCAGTGGCTAAATTCAAGGATTAAAATATTAAAAGTTCAAAATATCCAGGTTGCAACAAAAGATCACAAAACATAGAAAGAAACAGGAAATAATGGCCTGTGCAAAGAGCAGAATAAAGCATTAGACATGATTAATGAGGAGGACCAGACTTGGGACATACCAGACAAGGACTTTAAAAAAATGGTCCTAAATATGCTCAAGAACTATAAGAAAACATAGAGAAATAACTAAAGGGCATAAGGAAAATGATGGATGAACACAAAGAGAATATCAAAAAGAGATGGAGATCATGGAAAGGAACAAAACATAGCCAAAGACCAAAGTAATATAAATAAACAATTCCCTACAGGGGTTCAACAGAAGATTGGAGCTGGCAGAAGGAAAAATCAGTGAACTTCAAGATAAGACAATTGAAATCATACATTCTGAGGAGCAGAAAGAAGAAAGAATGAAGAAAAGTGAACAGAGCTTGTGAAACTTATGGGACACCATCAAGCATTCTAATGTACACATTGTGAGAGTTGCAGAAAGAGAAGAAAGTGAGAAAGGGGCAGAAGGGATATTCAAAGAAATAGTGGCAGAGAATTTTCCAAATTTAATGAAAGATATGAATATACACATCCAAGAATCCTGAAGAACCCCACACAAGATACACTCCAACAGATTCATGCCCAGACACATTATAATCAAACTGTGCCAAAGACAAAGAGAGAATCCTGAAAGCTGCAAGGAAGAAGCAATATGTCATGTTCAAGAGAGACTCCATAAGATTAAGTGCTGATGACCATGGACACAAGAAGGAAGTGGGATGAATATTTATAGTGTTGGAAGAAAATAATTTCCAACCAAGAATTCTATATCCAACAAAGCTGTCTTTCAAAAATGGAGAGAACAAGACATTGCCAGAAAAACAAAAGCAAGCAGGAATTCATTACCACTAGATCTGTTCTACAAGAGATGCTAAAGGGAGTTCTTCTAATTAAAAGGAAAGTACACTAGAAAATAGATTGAAGCAGCATAAAGAAATAAAGATCTTTGGTAAAGGTAACTATATAGGTAAACATAAATGCCAATACTATTACACAGTATTTTTGTATGCAACTCCATGTTTTACTTCTTACAATGTAAACGCCTAAAAATAATGATAAATCTACGGTTTGGACACACAGTGTGTAAACATATAATTTGTGGCAAGAACAACATAAAGGTGGGGGAACAGAGGGGATAAAACATAGATTTTATATTCTGTTGAAGTTAAGTTTGTATAATGTCAGATGACATTGTTACAGATTTAGGATGCTAAATTTTAGCCTCACAGTAGCCATAAAAAAATATCTAATAAACATACACAGAAGGAAATTGAGGGAGTGATGTCATCAATATGGTGATGTAAACAGCTACTGAAAACTTCTCTTCAGAGATTCAACAACAACAAAAAAGGACAGTTCTGAATTGTTTGAACTGTTGGAGGAGGATATAGACTGGAGAAAGACCCTGCAAATACCAAATTAAAGAAAGAGAAGAAATATAAGGTAGGAATTTTCTGTCTCAGACCAGCCGGTTCTCTCCTCCCCCGACTTGGGCTCAGTGCAGGAAAGGCACAGAATCAGCAGATGGGAAACCTCCCACCAGAGACACAGATCTTAAAAATCTCTCACAGCAGTTGAGACATACCTTCACTCTTTGAAGACCCAGGTGACAGGGGAGGACATTTCAAGGCCCAGATCAGTGAGGGACAAAGAGACTGAGAAAATGTGGACAAAGACTGTTTCCAGCCCTGGGTCTGAAAGCTCTTTCCCCACCCTTGAGGGAAGCAGCAGCTGGCAGCTGTCTCCTTGCCTTGGAGACAGCTGGAGTGCTGTATCAGCTGAAGGAGTACTTTGTCACAGGTGGAGCCCCACATCAAGCCAGATTTTGGCCAGCAAAGTGAGGGCATAGGAATCCCGCAGTTTGAGCCTCACTGGGTCATACAAAGCCTGTGCTCTGAGACAAGGCAGTCTCTGAGGACAACCAAGTTACTGAATAGCACCATCTGCTGAACAGTCTGGAATGTGCAATGGGAAGAAAATGCTTTTTAAAAGAGGCTTCAGACCCTTTCTTAGGAGCACAGGAGCTGATCTACATGCCCTCTATGGAAACCTGGCCCTGTTTTGGCTGAGAAATATGGAAGACCCAACTGTTAAAGCAGGGCCCCCAAAAATACCCAAGTCTTGCTAGCTTTGGGAAAATAGAGCACCACTGGAAGCCAGCAGATTTGTATTACCACACACAGTGAACTTGCTGGGGTTCCCAGTGCCTACCTCCTAACCCTGTGGCAGGCCACAGTGGGTGCATGATTTTGAGGGGAAGACTGGGGGGCAGAGCCAATCTGACAATTGGCCAGGGAGAGAAACAAAGAAAAGATAGGGATCAAAGTCAACCAACAAGAAAACCTTAGGCAAAAGAGAGAAAACAGCCTCCAGAATAAACCAATCAAGAAAATCAGATGTCTAGATAGCAAAAAATCATGAGCCACATCATGAATCAGGAAGATATGGCTCAGTCAAAGGAAGAAACTAACACCTCAACTGAGATTCAGGAGTTGAAACAACTGATTATAGATGTTCAAGCAAATCTTTTAAATCAAATCAATGAGTTGAGAATGTGACAAAAGATATGAAGGATATAAAGAAGACACTGGGTGATCATATGGAAGAATTCATAAACTTGGAAAAACAAATGGCACAACTTATGGGAATGAAAGGCACAATACAAGAGATGAATATAACACAGTGGAGACATACAACAGCAGACTTGGAGGGGCAGAAGAAAGGATCAGTGAGCTGGAGGACAGCACATCTGAAATCCTGCACACAAAGGAACAGATAGGGAAAAGAATTGAAAAATGTGAGCAGGGTCTCAGGGAACTGAATGACAACTTGAAGCACATGAATATATGTGTTATAGTGTCCCAGGAGAAGAGAAGGAAAAAGCAGCAGAAGGAATAATAGAGGAAATAATCAATGAAAATTTCCCAACTCTTATGAAAGATATAAAATTACAAGTCCAAGAAGGACAGCATACCCCAAACAGACTTGATCTAAATAGACCTACTCCAAGACACTTACTAATCAGATTTTCAAATGTCAAAGAGAAAGAGAGAATTCTGAAAGCAGCAAGAGAAAAACAATCTATCACATACAAGGGAAGCTCGATGAGACTAAGTATGGATCTCTCAGCAGAAACTATGGAGGCAAGAAGGCAGTGGTATGATATATTTAAGATACTGAGAGAGAAAAACTGCCAACCAAGAATCCTATATCTGGCAAAACTGTCCTTTAAAAATGGGGGAGTTTAAAATATTACAGATAAACAGATACTGAGAGAGTTCATGAACAGGAGACCTCCTCTACAGGAAATGCTAAAGGGAGTTCTACAGACAAATGGGATAAGACAGGAGAGAGATGTTTGGAGAAAAGTGTAGAAATGAAGATATCAGGAGTTAGAAAGACAGTAGAGATTGGTCATTTGATGTTGAAGGAGTGTGAAATATTCTAGAGGATTGATTAGATAGATCCAGAAATGAATAGCACAGTACTGTGTGATGGTAGCACAATATTGTAAGGACACTGAAAAAAGATGACTGTGAACAGGGTTGAAGGAGGAAGGCCAGGGGTATGTATGACACCAGAAGGAAAGATAGAAGATAAAGACTGAGACTGTATAACTTTGTGAAACCTAGAGAGGTCAATGAGTGTGGTTAAATGTACAAATATAGGAATGTTTTTGCATGAGGGAGCAGCAAGAAGGAATGAAATTGTGAGGTATGCAATTAGATGAATGGACAGCCAGGACAATAGGTTGAGTGGATAAGCCAGAAATGAAAAGACAAAATATTATAATGCCTCATTAATATGGACTAATAATAACGTGCAAACTCTGAGAATTGAATCTGGGAGCACGGGTTATCAGGCGAAGGCTTATATAAAGGTTCCTAGATTGTAAGGTCTTACAGCAGTCACATTAATTCATAAGTTGTAACAGTTATTTCTAAAGTTTGAGATTCTGAGCTGTTTGTGTGTGATGCGGTTGGTCCCTGGAGCTTTGGGTGTCTGTGTGGTGCCTGGGACTCAAAGCCAGAGTTCGGCAACTGTGAGCATTGGCGTTGCCCCATGAATCAACTGTTAAAGAGGCTGAAAAGGAGATCAGACTTTGATTGGAGACATGAACAAAATGGACTTGGTTGAAACTGGGTAGATCAGACTAAAAGATAGAGGATGATATTAACTGTGTTTTAAAACTTTGCCTTCTGTGTGGGACCAAAGGGAGAGATGTTTGTTTGGTGCAAAATCTATATTTTCTGTAGTACACTATATAATTTAACTTGTATGGTCAGTTTACTCATATTCCATAATTACATGGAACCTTGACTAGAGAGTGAGATCTCGTTGGTTTGTACAGGTTTGCATGAAGCCCCGACATAACCCAGAGTAATTTGGGCAGAGAATAAAAAGTATTTGCAAAACCCCCTTGAGGGACTGGGGAAAATTTGGAAATATTAAACCTCCCCAGCTGGGGAATTCCTGATATTCTCACAAGCATTGGGGACTACCGGCTTAGTAGGCCAAGACCTCAATCTTGGGGCTTTCCTTTATGAAGCTTGTTACTGCAAAGGAGAGGCTAAGCCTATTCATAATTGTGCCTAAGAGTTATCCCCAGAGAACATCTTTTGTTGCTCAGTTATGGCCTCTTTCTGTAAGCCAACTCTGCAAGTAAACTCACTGCCCTCCCCCCTATGTGGGACATGACTCCCAGGGATGTAAATCCCCCTGACAACGTGGGCTGTGAGTCCCAGGGATGAGCCTGGACCCTGCATCATGTGGTTGAGAAAGCCTTATGGACCAAAAGGGGGAAGAGAGATGAAACAAAATAAAGTTTCAGTGGCTGAGAGATTTCATACGGAGTCTAGAGATCATTCTGGAAGTAACTCTTATGCATTATATAGATATTCTTCTTTAGTTTTTAGTTTATCAGAATAGTTAGAAGGAAATATCTGAAACTTTTGAATGGCAATCCAGTATCCTTGATTCTTGAAGGCAGTTGTATAACTATATGGCTTATATGGTGTGACTGCGTGATTGTGAAAACCTATGACTCACACTCCATTTACCCAGTGTATGGACAAATAAGTAGAAAAATGGGAAAAAAAAGTAAATGACTAATACGGGAGAGGAGGGATATGGGATGTTTTGAGTGTTCTTTTTACTTTTATTTATATTCTTATTTTTATTTTTTGGAGTAATGAAAATGTTAAAAAATTGATTGTGGTGATGAACGCACAACCATATAATGATACTGTGATCATTTGTTTTACAATTTGGATGATTGTATGGTATATGAATATATTTCATTTCAAAAATGGTAGGAAAAAAAGAACAAAATGAGGAGGGACTAAAAATGTTTCACTCCAAGAGATCAAATAATACAAAAGTAGGCAATCATAGAAGAATTGAGGGAAAAAAGTTACACAACTTACAAAACCCAAATAGCTAAAGAGCAGAAGAAAGTCCTGCATTATCAGTAGTTATTTTGAATGTAAATGGATTGAGCTCTTAGTCAAAAGGCAGAGACTAGCAGAATGGATTAAAAAGCATGACCCAACTATAGCTGTTTACAAAAGAGTCACCTTAAATTCAAAGACACAAGTAGGTTGAAAATGAAAGGACAGGAAAAATATTCTACGCAAATAGTTACCAAAAGAAAGCTGAGGTGGCTATATTTCATTTTTGTAGGAACTGACAAGCTGATCCTAAAGTTCATATGGAAGTGCAAGGAGCCCATAATGGCCAAAGCAATCTTTTAAAAGACCAAGGTTGGAAAACCTACACTTAGATTTCAAGACTTAAAGTTACAGTAATTAAGACTATGTGTTACTGGCATAAAAATACAGCATAAGGATATTTTATTCTCAATGGATTAAAATTGAGAATCCAGAAAAATAAAACCTCACTACAGTAAATTGCTCTTCAACAAGGGTGCCAGGACAATTCAATGGGGAAAGCATAATCTTTTCAACAAATGGTCCTGGGACAACAGGATAACTACATGCAATAAAAATAAAGTTGGAACTTAACCTCACTCCAAAAACAAAAATTAACTCAAAATGGATCAATGGTCTAAATGAAGAGATGAAAGTATGAAACTCTTAGAATGAAACTTAAGCACAAATATTCAAAACCTTGAACAAGCAATGGTTAATTAGATACAACACAAAAAGCACAAGTAATTAAAGAAAAAATAAATAGAATGGACTTCATAAAAATTAAGAACCTTTGTGCTGCCTAGAATACCATGAAGGAACTGAAAAAAAAAAACCCTGACAAAATGGGAGAAAATATTTGAAAATCACATATCTGATAGAGAAGCTGTATCTAGAACTTATAAAGAACTCTTAAAAGTCAATAATAAAAGGACAATTAATGCAATTAAAAATGGGCAAAGGATATTATCTAAACAGACATTTCTCCAAAGAAGACAAAAAAGTGGTCAATAATTATATGAAAATATGCTCAATGTCATTAGCCATCAGGAAAATGCAAATCAAAACCACAAAGATATACCACTTCATACTCACCAGGATGACTATAATCACAAGACAGGCAATAGCAAGCATTGAAGAGGATGTGGCAATATTGTAACCCTCATACATACACTACTGGTGGAAGTGTAAAATGGTGCAGCCACTTTGGAAAACAGTCTGGCAGTTTCTCAAAATATTTAACATAGTTATCATAAACCCAGCAATTCCACTCCTATGTATATTCCCAAGGGAAATGAAAACTCATGTCCATGCAAAAACTTGTACCCAAATTTTCATAGCAGCATTATTGATAATAGTCAAAAAATGGAAATAACCCAGATTTCCATCAACTGATGAATGGATACATAAAATGTGACATATCTATACAGTGGAGTTTTATTTGGCAATACAAAAAGGAATGAGGCACTGATACATGATACATGGATGAACCCAAAAAAACACTGCGCCATGTGAAGAAGCCAGTCACAAAATACCACACATTGTATGATTCCATTTATATCAGATGTCCAGAATAGGCAAATCTACAGACAAAAAGTAGACTAGTGGTTGCCTAGGATTGTGGGGGAAGGAGGGTTGGATGAACATTTCAAGTGACTCCTAGTGGGTACAGGGTTTCTTGGGGAAAGGATGATAAAAAGTGATCTAAACTGACGGTGTTGATGGTTCTTCAACTCTGTATATAGTAAAAAACATTGATTTATACACTTTAAAAAGGTGAATTGTATGGTATGTATGGTATATCACAATAAAGTTGTTATTAAAAAAAGTTCTTAGATGACACTAAAAGCATGATCCATAAAATAAAATAAATTGATTATTTGGACTTCATCAAAACTAGTCTTTTGCCCTGTGTAAGACTTAGTAGGTGGATGAAAAGACAAATTAACAGAATGGGAGAAAATATTAGCAAACCTCACATCTGACAAAGGACCAGTGTCTAGAACATATGAAGAAGTCTCAAAACTTAACATTAAAAAATGAACAGTTATAAGATGGGCAAAATATGAAGAAACATTTCACCACAGAGTATATACACATGGCAAATAAACACACGAAAAAGTGTTCATCATCGTTAGCCATTAGGGAAATGCAAATTACAATCACAGTGAGCTGTCACTACACAGCTATTAGAATGGCTTAAAAAAATAGTTACAACATCAAATGCCGGCAAGGATATGGAAAAACTGTATTATTCATATATTGCTGGTGGAAATGTAAAATAGTACAGCCACTCTGGAAAGCAATCTGGCAATTTCTTAAAAGACTAATCATGAAACTACCATATGATACAGAAATTGCACCTTTGGGCATTTATCCCAGAGAAATGAGTAATTATATCCACACAAAAACCTACACAGGAAGGTTTATGATAGTAGCTTTGTTAGTAATGGATGTAAATTGGAAACAACGCAGGTATCCTTCAACTAGTGAATGGTTAAACAAATGTGGTACATCTATACCATGGCATACTACTCACCAATAAAAAAGAATGAACTATTAATACACCCATCAACTTGGATGAATCTCCAGAGAATTATTCGGAGTGAAAAAAAATGAATCCCAAAAGGTTACATTTTGATTCCATTTATAGAACATTTTTTGAAATGACAAAATTATAGAAATGGAGAACAGATTAGTGGTTGTCTGGGGTTCAGGAGATGGCAGGGGTGGGAGGGAATTGGATGTGGCTCTAAAAAAGGCAGCAGGAGGGATCTTTGTGGTGACGGAAATGTTCTGTATCAATGTCAATATCCTGGTTGTGATATTGTACTGTGGTACTGTAAGATGTTACCATTGGGAGAAAATAGATAAAGGGCACATGGAATCTCTCTATTTCTTACAATAGCATGTGAATCTACAATCATATAAAAATTTTAAAAACTTAATTCAAAAAGCCATAATACTTTGGAACACAAAATTGGAGGATACGTATTTTTCAAATACCAAATTTTTAGGTACAAAGAAACGATTTACCTTCTTAAAACTAATTATTAACTAATTTTGCTATAGAGAAAGCACCATATGCATAATAAAGTCTTAATTGATTGTGTCTTCATATATATATGATTATTTTTATCATCTAAAAAAATTTCTTTCAATTTTTGTTCCATGTACTTCCCATTACTAATCTGATAAAATATCTCAATAAAGCATAAAGGTATTACATATTTTGCAGAACAAATGTAGCCTTAGTGGTAATGTGAAGTCTGTTTTATTCCAACACCAACAACCTGATTAGTGGAGTTTTCAGGATTTCATCATTGATTTCTCCACCAGATTGTAATGAATCTGTAGATTGGTGGAACATAGCCTGAATCTGTCCCATTTGCAGATGTTAAAGCAAAGATTAGAAGAATAGGGAAAATTTCAAGTCACTAAATAAGGAAATGCATTTCAAGACTATAAAGTTATTTACAAGTGTAAGAAATTGAAGTAAATATGTTGCAAAGCCAGAGAGAATCTTAGAAACTATTTAGTCCAGTGTTTCCCAGCTTTTTTTGATTCATGAACACTTTACATATTAAAAAAAGATCAAGAACCATCTTATAAATTTAAAAATATGGATTATTTTATATGACATATAATAAAATCTGATTTCAAAAAAAAAAACTTTATTTTAGGTTTGATTTTTTACACACTATATTATAAATTTTATTTTATACTCCAATATATATATAAAGAAAACAAATTTAGACATGTTCCCATTTCATAAGTAATGCTCCTTTTAAATTTACTTAGAATTGAATTTACTTTAAATTTGTCACCAAATCACACAAAACTGAAATCTATTAAGTCTTAAGGTTAACCTTTAAATGTCTACTGGAACTTAACTTACCGTTCATGGCATTAAAACTAGACAAAAACTACTTGTGTTACTTGATGTATAGAATTCATATGTAGCATATGAACTGTTTTATTTATAAATTTTATATTTTATTTTAAAATCATACAATGTAAAAAAATTCAGATTATGATTTGTAAGCACTTTGTTTTCTGCATGTAGCACATTTTGGCATGGATACACTTCATTCTCTATACACAAAAAGACAAGTTTGATTTTTTTTAAAAAATCATTGTATTTTCTCTTCTTAGCCTTGTTTCGTTTTGATGTTCCAGTCACATATTGCTGTGATATTTAATCACTTTCATCAGATAAATGCAAGTTATATATATGATTATTTTGAAGTAAGTTTTACATAAGCGTCATTTTTATTTTCTTCAATTCGTAGGTTGACATCAATGTTCCTTATACTTGCTGTCTTAAACAATAATCCAATGTAATAAAAACCAAATACTATGTGACACAAATTAAAAGCAACTTAATACTGAAAAACAATAAAAACTATGGAGGCTTTCCATGTGCGTGTTTAGTGAATTTGATCTCCACTAACCACTGCACATACCTGCAGTTTGAGGCTCTTGAATGATTTTACTTTTAATGGGAAATTTATAATGATCCTATTTATTGCTTAAAAATACAAATTGAAACAAATACCATTACAATTTTTATTGACTGGAGAGCCCTGGAACACAGTCTTGAATAGCTACGGGCTCTTGAACCACTTGTTAGGAAATGATGACCTAGTCCAACCATTGTTTGCTCTGATGATACTAGCCAAGATCCAGAGAAGCTGAAGGACTTGCCTGAGCCATAAAACTGGTCAGCTGTGGAGCTATATTCCTGCTCAGAGTTCTTTTTAGTTCATAATAATTTGGGGCTGGCAAATTTGTTAGAAGAAGGAATATATAAATTTCGCTGGAAAAGATATATAAGGCCGCTTCATTCTTTCTAGTTATGAACAGGGAGGGAGACATTGCTTGACTTCTCCTTTGCAGTGTGTCCCTTGCAGAACTAATAACTGGCTGACTCACCACTATTTGAAAAGCCTCTTTAGGGTCATTCTGTTCAAGCCTATAATCTGCCAGGTTTATGAAGTCATCTTAACTGGTTCTGTATGGAAAACAAAAACCCAGCTTTGGAGATTTGATAGTATGTCTATAACAGGATTAGCTGTAATATAGAAAGGGTGGTTGTCTGAATACATAATAAGATATCTGAGAGGTTTTGTTTTTTTACTACATTATATATTGCATATTTTATATTGTATAATATTATATATTGAAAATAAATGTGCAGTAGGGAATTAAAGTTGATTATGAAATTTAGAAAAAAAGATTTTCATGCTTAATATATTTATCCTTTACATTCAGCTCTTCATATGGATTCATAACAGCCTGCTAACAGGATATTTACAGGAAGGTTTAAAATTTATAAGCTAAAAGACATGTTTAAAATTCTACTGTGATACCTTTAAAATAATATCTATAGTTTTAATCAGAATTTTAGGGGTTCCCTGCCTATTTTTCTTTTGCATTATTCTTGTTTTTTTCCTTCTGTTAGTCCCCAATGCAGTCATTTCCTTAAATTTGTTCTTTCATTTCTCTCTTTTATTACTCTTTGAGAGCTTTTCCCAGTGTTCCCAGTTAAAACATGACTTTTTCCAGGTTTGCTTTTCTCTAGGGGAACATTCTGAATAAACAGTCTTTGCCTAATTTGAGGGTGGGTAGGAGGGTCAGCTGTAGTGACCTGGTAGTCTTTTGCTTTATAACTATAAAAAAGGTCTCCTTCTGGTCAAATGTTTTTGGTTCTGAAGTCCAAGGGCCTTAGCTCCCATGCATCTTATATATATAGTTAACATCCTTGGGTACTAGTAGCTGCTTTACCTTGAAGAACTTTGCTTCACTTTGCTTGGTTACATATTGGACTCCATACTGCTGCCTACCTCTGGGGTTCTTTTAACTCATTTTTTTTTTCTTGTTTTACTATTTTATTTTCTTCCTCTAATCTGTAACTTAGCTAATATTTGTTTACTTTAAACTTTTAAAACTTATTTTATCTTAAAAATAAACAAAAAACAACAACCTTCTCAATGAATTTTTACCTGCCTTGTTGAAGCCAGAAACCTATGATACATTCTTTCATTCTACCCTTTCCTTCATCTCTCACATCTAAATCTAGCTATAAATCTTATCTGTTTAATCTCCAAATTATACTATGAAACTGCCCACCACCACTGCCAACAATTTAGTTCAAGTGATTATCATTCTTGCACTGATTACTTCAGTGATCTGCCAACCCATCTCATTTCTTCTATTCTTTCCCCAACTCCAATCCATTCTCCCCCATTTCAAATGGGGTAATCTTTCGAAAGTGTAAATTGGATCATGTCATGCCGTATTTAAACTGTTCCCAATGCTATTCATCCCTCTATACCAGCCATACTTCAGTCCTGACATCTTTCCTTCTCAGCACTTTTGCTGTTATTAGACCCTCTGCCTGAGACACTCTAACTGGTTTTAGTGTGACTGGATCCCTCTCTCCCTTCACGTCACCTTCCCAGAAAGGCTTTCCTGCCCTCTTATCTAGGTATTGGTATACCATCATAGCATTCCTTTCAGAAAATAATGGCGTTTGGCAATTTTATATATTAATTTGTTTACTTGTTTACTGTGTGTGCAGCCGCTAGAATGAAGCTCCTTGATGACGGAGACCTGCCAGCCTGGTTCACTGACAGATCCCCAGTATCTATGGCAGTTTCTGATACAAAGTAAGCAATTGATATACATTTGTTTAATGAATGATTACTTGAATTATTTTGCCATTTTATCCAGTTTTTTAAAATGACCATATCCTACATGTCACATTTCAGATGTAGCACCTTCTCTATTTTAGCTATTACCTATTTTTTTTGCCATTTTATCTTGTTTATTTTATTTCATTTAATTTGTAACTTTACTTTGGATGAGATCAGTTCAAAATATGATATCTACTTTTATGATATATTTTCACCATTTTCAAATTTTTTCTTAAACCTAATTTTATCTTTCTATTTCTAAATTCTGGAAAGGTATTCATTTTAAAAATAATTATTGTTTTATTACCATTTTACTTGTACTATATTCCCATTATTTTAATTATTCTAATCTCATAAAATTGTTTCCATCTTAAACCTTTCATCACTTCTTTTCTTTCTTGCTTTTAAATGGGAACAGCAGCATCTGGTACACAGAAGGGGATACAGACATGTCTCCATTGGCAAGATAGGATAGCTAGAAGTTTTTATTACTGAATCCCCCCATAGTTTGCATTTTTCAGTAGAGATCCCAATGTTTAATGTCAATGTTAAACTTAATCCTAATTTGGATGGGAGTATTGGATATCCCGTTTCACACATTGGATAAATCAAATATATAGAAGCAGATAGCCACTAATATAAAACTGGGTAATAGCTTTTATCTGAGTTTCAGCCTGATTCAGAATGAGGACATTTATATTCTGAAAACCACCATATCTGAAGCACAATGTGGTGATGGACACTGTAGTAAGTGTTCATAGCAGACAGCATAGAAGGAGAAGACAGGAAAAAAATCCAACAAGCTTTGAGCATGCTTGATATAGATGGAAGCACAACAGATAAATATTCAAATTATTGGAATTTCAATATGTTGATCTGTTTGAAGAATTAACTTGAGGAAAATGATTTTTTTTTTTCTTGTCAAGATTGGAAGAGGAAAGAGTACTGAGTGAAAATTATTTTTACCTCTACTTCCCAATCATGGAAAGTAAGGGGAGACGTGTTCCTGTAGATTTTCAGGAACAAGCCCCTCATGCCCTGAGAATCATGATGTTTTGTCCTTTTCAGCTGATTGGTCTCATGCCTCCCTCAGGTCAGTGACTTGGAGCAGAGCTCCAGAGTCCTAGATTTCAGGGAACATTTAATTGCCCAACTTTGGCGAGATCTTTTCACAGAAGAGCCTTGCATCATTGAGAGGCCGTATAACAGGCCCTAACTTTTCCAGTTCACGTCATTTTGAAGAAACAAGACCTTCCTTATTGGGTAGGCTAGAGGTCCTGCAGCGCAAATTGTGTCAAGCAAGATACCCAGATTTTGGCTTTAAAGTCACCTGGCCTACTAACTTTATACACAGAAGGGCTTCCCCACACCCATTTCCTCTTTCCTGAGGAGGATATGAGCATTTATCCCAACTGAGAATATATTGCATTTGATGCCGCTGCTACTCACTTCAAGAATCTTCCATATCCCCTTCTGATATCACCGATTCCAAGGATTATGTCCCTTCATAGCTAATCCCACTGTCACCAGCCCTAGAATACTCTATCAAGCCACCTCCATGCATAGCATCTTCCCTCTGCAAAGGGATTGACTCTGAAAACCTATACATTTTCCCACCACATGGAACTGGTCAGCTATGCATTACCTCAGCCAGGATCAGCTATGTCTATGTAACCTTGGTGTCTTTAGCAAATATGCTACAGCAGAAGCCTGAACACAAAGTTACAACAAATGAAAGCACATGCATTTTTTATAATCACATGATTCTACATTCTAGAACACACCACACAGTGATCAAAATTCTTAGAGTCTGGATTGATAAAGAACAAAGACCATGACCTCATAAACTTCCATTCATCTCAGTTCCAGGGACTACTACAGCATTATCTGGTTTGAAAAATAAGGACATTTTCTCCCAATCCTAATGTGGTTTCCTGAAAATAGTGATCTAATGTCTGAAAATATACATGTTATTCCACAGAGGAGCAAATGGATATATCAGATGGTTGGCCCCACTGTAATAGTTTCTTTAAATTTATGTATATGGATACATATGTGCACGTGTGTTTCTTTAAAATATTTTTATTTCATATATGTGTATGTTAGTATATACTTCCTCTGACCTAAATTATAATTGTGGATGATTTGAATACTAGAAAGTAGAAAAATGACTGTGCTTATGATAAAGGCCAATTCTTGGGTAATCTGAACTGGAAAGAGTTTATATCCATGGTTCATGTTTGTAGGGACAGCTATTCTATGGAAAAGAGAGACACATATGATCAAATTAATCTATTACTCAGTTATACATTTCTAATAACTTCAACCTTGGAGCTATTGCAAAATTATTCTCCAAAACAGTTGTACCAATTCACTCTTGCCAGCAATGTATGAAACTCCCTGTTGCTCCACATCCTTGTAAACACTTAGTATTGACAGTCTTTAATTTTTGTCCATGAGATGGCAGTGAAATTTTAGTTTTAATTTGCTTTTCCTTGCTTATTAGGGAGGCTGATCCCTTTTCCTGTTTATTGACCATTTCTGTTCCATTTCTGTGAATTGTCTATTCCTCTCTTTTGTCTATTTTTATATTGGATTCACTAAAAATGTATTTCAATGACTGTTATGTATAGGTACTATTTCAGGTACTGGGAATATGGTAGGAAAAAATCTCCATCCTTGTGTGGCTTATATTCCAGAAAGGATGATACACAAAAACAAATGAGTTAATAATAGAGCATATTAGGAAATGATCAAGACTATGGAGAAAACTGAAGCAGAGAAGAAGGTAAGGAGTGTCTGTGTAGTGACTTCCTATTTTAAATCTTGTGGCCAAAGCAGGCCACAGTGAGAAGTTATTGTTTGGGCAAGACTTGAAAGAGGAGAAGGAGTGAGCCTGGTGTGCATCTAGTGGAAGGGTTTTCCAAGGAAAGGGTTGGAAGAACAACCTTGAGTAAAGGGAAGGGAATAGGATGTTAGGTCTGAGAGGAGAGGAGCAGAGGAGACCAGCTCATGCAGGGCCTTGTAGGGAGTTGTAGGGGCTGACTTTTACACCTTGAGTGTAAAATCTTGAGTGGAAAATCATGGGAGAATTTTTAACAAAGTACTTTCTAAAAGGATTATTCTGGCTACTGGGTTGAGAGTAATTGCAAAATAATACATTAATAACAATCACATACATGGTACAGGCTATGTTCATGCACTGAGTCAAGTGATTTGCATACGTTAAGTCATATAATACACCCTAGAGAGAGGAGCAAGAATGGAAGCAGGGAGACTTGTTCTGATTATTAGTTTTTTGTTACTGATTGATAGAAGTTTCTTAGGTATTCTGGGTACAACTTAACTTTTGAAACTTATATGTATCTCCGAACACCTCCCAGTCTCTGGGTTGATTTACTATATAAATTGTGCCTTTTGTTATCAGAAATTTAAAATGTCAATGAGGTCAAATCTACCAACCTTTTTATTTATGATTTTCCCTTAATTTTCTTAAACTCTTTAACTTGCACTTGGTTTTCCTACCCTCAAGCCCTGCCACACTCAGACTTATTCTCTATGCAGCCACCGATGTGACATCCATATCTACGTAAGCACAAACTCAAGCATGGTTCAATATCCTTAGAAAACTGCCCATGGTTATAAGACCCTGCCTCATCTAGTGCAGCAGTTCCTTTTCTTTAGATCCACCCACCCTGTGAGAATGTAATAAGAGCTAAATATAGGTGTATGTGTATATACAGATGAAATTGGCCTATGATTTCAACTGGTGGTTTATCTATGATAGAGGCCCCAGGGCTAAGGACTCCATGTTAAATTTCCTGAGTTATCTCTAGTCCACCTCTTTGGGATCCTCTTCTGGCTCGTCTCCCACTCCCAATCCACAAAACCCCAGGGATATTGAACTCCTTTCCCAAACATACACCATAGTTCATACCAGAGGGCCTTAACCCATGCTGTTCTCTCTGCTTGAAATCCCACCATTTCTTCCTGACTTTTTCAACCTTCAAGACTCATCTGTGGCACAACTCCATCTAAAAGCATTCCTTACCACCTCCCTCCTTTAGCCCAAAGGTAGCTGCCTACAGAATGCTATGTATACTCTGTCCTAGCATTGATCCCTGTTACTTAAAATTGTCTTTTTATTGGTCAGTCTTTCCCCAAAGCTTTGAACACTCGAAGGCAGGGAAATCATGCTTGATTTGTCTTTGTCTTCTCCATGTCTGGCACTTTGCTTTCAAGTAAACTGTTTATTGGTCCCTCCAGCAGGCTCCTTGTCCCTCCTCTTGCTTTTTCTCCCCTCCACTGTCTCTTTCTTCTCCTGATTCAGAATACTTGGCAGAGTATGGACAAGAGCCACTGAAGTCCCTGGGTTGAGGTTCCAAGTCTCTGAGTTCCTCCATAGTACATGGGGACAGCACAAGAGAAATACAAGTTATCTTATTGTCACCATTTTTCCCTTCTCAGATGTGGCATGGGATGACTGTCTTTTTGCCTGTCTTTAATTTCTTCTCCTATGACCCAGAGTGATTTGACATTGCCCCTAACTTCTCAAACTTCCTGTTCCCCACCTTCCCTACAACTCTCAGCAGTGACTGCCTATTCATGGTGAAAATAATAGTAATAAATTATAATCAGGTGGGAGTGTTTTCTATGACTTTTAAACTTTTTGGTAGTTAATTCATGTGTGTGGCACACAATTTAAAAGGTAGAACTGCCTGTAGTTCAGTGAAAATTGGAAGTCGCCCTTCTACCTTTTTCTCAGCCACTGCTTCCTCTTGCCAAAGGCAACTACTGCTAGTAGTTTCCCTTCTTTCCTATCTTTCACTCTGTGAGTATATTATATACACAGTTCTGCTCTTTGTTTTTTCACTTAAAATATATATCTTGGAGATCATTTCATATCAGTAGGAATATAATTTACTTAATTAGGCCCTGATTGATAGACATTAGAGCTTTTACAATCTTTGCAAGCTGCAATGAATATTCATGCACATCTTTGCCAATATATTCAAATGTATGTTACATAAATTCTTAAAAGTGAAATTTCTAGCCCAAAGGATATGTTAATTTTAAAAACCAATAGATAGTATCAATTTATGCTCCAAAGAGATTATAACAATTTACATTTCTATCTACAATGTATGAGAGCACCTGCTTTTCCCTACACTCACACCTAAACAAGGTGTGTTACCAATCACTTGATCTTTTCTATTCTGAGGTGCAAAATGGTATCTCACTTTAATTTGCATTTATTTAATGATTATGACTCAGCATTTCTTTTTCTGTCTTAACAGAAGTTTGCATTTCTTATTCTGTGAGGTCTTAAATGTTCTTTGCATATTTGTCTATTGGGTTGCTGGTATTTTCTTGTTAATTTATATGAGCTCTTTGGAGGTGGAAGATATTATATAGTCTATTCTATGAAAATTCTTGTCTGTATTTTAATTGGGATTGAGTTAAATCTATAGATTAAGAAAATTGTTCTCTTTCTAATATTGAATTTTCTTATTCAAGAAGATGGTATGAATTTCCTTTCATTTAAGTCATCTTTTATATTATTTTAATGAGATTAAGCCCTACTTAATCTTAACTGCTTTCCTCTAAAGGAGTTTGCTCCATAAATCGATCCTTCTCTTTTATCTTCTCTTCATCACTAGATTCTTGCCTTTGGCTTATAACATGCTTAAATCTCTTCCATCTAGAGAGATTTTCTTTAATCCCATATTCACCTTTACTCATTTTGTTTTGTTTTACTTGTTCGCTCTTTTGTTTGATTTTTAGTCAACCTTCCTGAAAAGAAAAAAAAAGCAGTCTATTTTCATTGCCTCTAAGTCTTCACTTCCTGTGTGCGTCTCTACTCACAATGGCTTAGACACCATCAGGAATTCCTTCCAAACTTTTGGAGCAAATTTAACAATTCCTTTCCTTTCCTTTCCTCATCTTCTGCAGGATCATTCCACCCAGAACAAGATTCCGAAGATCATTCTAATTCTGCCATTTACTTTTCTCCAATATCCTTCTAGCTGCCAGGTCCAGTTCATTGCAACTTTGTACTTTTCTTTCTATCCCACTCCCACAGCCTTATTTTGGAAACATAGATTTTCTTGTGTGGATTGCTACAGCATTCTAGCCCCTAATTTTTTTTTTTTTTACTACAGTTTTATCAAGATATAATTCATATGTCATAAAATTCCCCATTTTAAAGTGCACAATTCAGTAGTTTTTAGTATATTCACAGACTTGTGCAACCCTAATTACTATCTAATTTTAGACTCCAAAAAGAAACTCCCCTGTCAATTAGTGGTCATTTCCAGTCCCCTAACCTATCTCCAGTTCTAGACAATGACTAACTTACTTTCTGTCTCTATAGATTTGCCTATTCTGGACATTTCTTATAAATGAATTCATATAACATATGATCTTTTGTAACTGGCTTCTTTCACTTATCATACTGTTTTCAAGTATCACCCATGTTATAGTGTGTATCAGTATTTCATTTCTTTTAATTGCCAAATAATATTCCATTGTATGGTGTGCCGGTTTGAATGTACTATGTCCCCCAGAAAAAGCCATATTCTTTGATGCAATCTTGTGGGGCAGAAATTTTAGTGCTGATTAGACTGGAATTCTTTGAGTGTTTCCATGGAGATGTGCCCCACCCAACTGCAGGTGATAACTCGGATGAGATAATTTCCATGGAGGCATGGCCCCACCCATTCAGGGTGGTTCTTGATCAGTGGAGCCATATAAATGAGCTGACAGGCAGAGGGAACTCAGTGCAGCTGCGAGTGATATTTTGAAGAGGAGCTACAGCCAAGAGGGACACTTTGAAGAAAGCACAGGAGCTGCAGATGAGAGACATTTTGAAGATGGCCATTGAAAGCAGACTCTTGCTCCAGAGAAGCTAAGAGAGGACAAATACCCCAAGTGCAACTAAGAGTGACATTTTTGATGAACTGCAGCCTAGAGAGGAACGTCCTGGGAGAAAGCTGTTTCGAAACCAGAACTTTGGAGCAGATGCCAGCCATGTGCCTACTCAGCTAACAGAGGTTTTCCGGACACTACTGGCCATCCTCCAGTGAAGGTACCTGATTGCTGATGTGTTACCTTGGACACTTTATGGCCTTAAGACTGTAACTGTGTAATCAAATAAACCCCTTTCATAAAAGCCAATCCATCTCTGGTGTTTTGCATTCCGGCAGCATTAGCAAACTAGAACATATGGATATCTCAATTTAGTTTATGAATTCATCAGTTGATGGACATTTGGGTTGTTTCCACTTTTTGGCTATTATGAATAGTGCTACTATGGATATTCGTGTACAAGTTTTTGTGTGGGCCTATGCTTTCAGTTCTCTTGGGTACACACATAACTAGGAGTGAAATTGATGGGTCGCTGGTAACTTTATGTTTAACCTTTTGAGGAAGTGCCAGACTGTTTTCCCAAACTGCAGCACAATTTTACATCCCCATTAGCAATGTTCCAATTTTTCCACATCTTCATCAACACTTGTTGTTTTAGTTTACTACACAGCTCAAGCAGATACTACAAAATGGGTTGACTTTTAACAATGAGAATGTATTAGCTTACATGCTTACAGTTTTGAGACTGTGAAAATGTCCAAATCAAGGCATCAAGGCCAAGCTTTTCACCTGAAGACTGGCTACTGTGGCTTTCAGCTTCTTGCTTCTGTGGCTTTTTTTTCTCTCTCTGTCTGAATTTCATTCTCTTATAAGGACTCCAGTAAGAGGATTAAAACCTACTGAATGAGGTAACTCACACCTTAACTTGAGTATCCTCCCAAAGGATCCTACTTACAATGGGTCCACACCCACAAGAATGGATTAGCTTTAAGAATATGATTTTCAGGGGAACATATAGTTCCAAACCACCACACTTGTTATTGCCTGCCTTTTTTATTTTAGCTATCCTAATATGTATGAAACGTATCTCATTGTGGTTTTGATTTGCATTTTCCTAATGACGAATAAGGTTGAACATATTTTTATTTGCTTATTTGCTTATTTGGGATAGATATTTTTTAGAAGAAATATCTATCCCAATACTTTGCCCATTTTAAAATTAGGTTGCCTTTTTAATACTGAATTTTAAGGGTTTTTATATATGTTGGATTCAGCTCCCTTATCAGGTATATGATTTCAAATACTATATTTTTCCATTCTATGGACTGTCTCTTCCCTTTCTTGAAGGTACTGTTTACAGCACAAGTTTAAAATTTTGATGAAGTCCAATTTATCTATTTTTTTTCTCTTGTTGCTTGAGCTTTTGGGATTGTATCTAAGAAACCATTGCCTAACCCAAAGTAATGAAGATTTACTCTATTTTTCTTCCATGAGTTTTATTGTTTTAGCTCTTACATTTAGATCTGTGATCCATTCTAAATTTTGTATATGGTGTAATGTAGAGGACAAGCTCCATCCTTTTACATAGGGATATTCAGTTGTCCCAGAGATATTTGTTGAGAAAACTATTTTTACTCATTGAATTATCTTGGCACCCTGTTTACATACATGTATGGGTTTATTTCTGTACACTCAATTCTCTTCTATTTATCTGTGTGTCTGTCTTTCTGCTAGTACCACACTGTCTTGATTACTATAGGCTTGTAGTAAATTTTGAAATTGGGGAGTGTGTGTCCTTTAACTTTGATCTTTTTCAAGTTTCTGTAGGCTATTCTGGGTCCTGTGCATTTCCATGTGAAGTTTAGGATCAGCTTTTCAATTTCTGCAAAAAGACTGCTGGTATTTTGATAGGGACTGCGTTGAAAGTCATAGATCAGTTTGGGGGATATTGACATCTTAATAATATCAAGTCTTCAAATCTGTGAACACGTAATGTCCTTCCATTTATTTAGATCTACTTTAATTTCTTTCAACAATGTTTGCAGTTTTCAGTGTACAAATCTTGCACTTCTTTTGTTAAATTTATTCCTAAGTATTTTTTTCTTTTTGATGCCATTGGAAATGAAATTTTTTCCTTATTTCCTGGCTAGAATCTCTTGTACAATGCTGAATAGAAGTGGTGAGAGTGGACATCCTTATCTTGTACGGGTGTTAGGGGGAAAGAATTCAGTCTTTCATTCTTAAGAATTATGTTAGCTGTGGAATTTTCCTAGATGCTTTTTATCAGGTTGAGGAAGTTCCACTTTTTTCTAATTTGTTGAGTGTTTTTTGTTTTTTTTTTTAATCACAAAAGGGTTTAGGATTTTGCCAAATGCTTTTTCTGTGTTTATTGAGATGATCATGTAATTTTTGTCCTTTATCCTATTAAATGGTTTATACATTAATTGATTTTTGAATGTCAAACCAACCTTGCATTCTGGGATAATCCCACTTAATCATGGGGTATAATCATTTTTACAAACTATTGAATGCTTTTTGCTAGTGTTTTACTGAGGATTTTTATTCTATATTTATAAGGGGTATTTGTCTGTAATTTACTTTTCTTTTAATTTCTTTGTCTAGTCTTGGTATCAGAGTAATCCTGAGGTCTTCCCCTGCCCCCTCCTCCTGTAGGTGTAGACTCATTTGTAAATAGGATCTTCAAAGATCCTATTTGAATGAGGACAAATTGAGCCTCATCATTCAATATGACTGGAGTCCTAATAAGCAAAGGAATTCTGGACAGGGAACCAGAAGGAACAGGAGTCAAAAGACGGATTGCCATGCAACAGAGGAAGAGATTGATTGCCAGCAAGCCACCACTAGAATGCTGCAGAATTTGGAGAAAGCGTGGCCTGACAACACCTTGATTTTGGACTTGATGCTGATCAAAAGCAGTGGGTTCTCTGCCGGATGTGTTCAAATGACCAATTCCTGAGACACCGAAGTTTCAAAGAGAGAGGTTTTTGCAAAGCATGAGGCAGGAGATCAGATGGCCTATCAGCCTAAAAATCTATCTCCCCAAACTGCAGTAACTCTGATAGTTTTATAGTATCAAAAGATGGGCAAGTTTTAGGAGATGATATAATTAGAGGTGATCTAGTTATTGAGCATGTGCAGACTGATTATATGTTTAGCCACAGAACATATGTAAGAAAATGATATAATTAGAGGTAATCTAATTATTGAGCATATGCAGATTGATTATATGTTTAGCCACAGAAAGAAAATGTAAGAAAATGGCATCCTTAATGTGTTTATGGGTATGATTTTTAGTATCATAATGAGGTATAGGTCACTTATAGGTTAAAGTGTCAGATGGGCCAATTTTGGTTAGATCCAGCTTTGTCTAGCAAGATAGTTTAGGAATTGGGATAGGTTAGTTCTGGGCTGACTCAAGTTCCTTCATTAATGAACATGAGAGACTGTCTTTTGTGATCACAAGAGTCTAAAGTCGAAAAACAGGATTTGGGGGTACAAATGAGGGCCAGTCAAAAGGTTTTATAATCACAAGATAAAGGCTATATAATTATACAATTTTATCAAAAATCAAGGCAGCTAGGTTACAGTTCAGTAATTTCAGGTATCCTTCTGGCAATTCTAATATACTATAAAGTAAAGAATAAACATCTGTAAAATGATTCAGTAATCATAAGCATTTGTTAAATCCTAACTTCCCAGTTACAGACTTCTAGCTTCCAAAACTGAGACAAAAATCTTGTTGTTTAGGCCACCCAGGGTGTGGTATTTGTTATATATATATATATTTGGTATATATATATATGACTTATATATAACAGTATATAAGGCCATTGGTGATCTGTTCTGGTTTGCTAATGCTGCCATCATGCAAAATATCAGAACTGGATTGGCTTTTATAAAGGGGGTTTATTTGGTTACAAAGTTACAGTCTTAGTCCATCAAGTGTCCAAGGTAAGGCATCAACAATAGGGTACCTTCACTGAAGGATGGCTGATAGCACCTGGAAAATCTCTTTTAGCTGAGAAGGCACATGGCTGGTGTCTTCTTGCTCCCAGGTTGCATTTCAAAATGGTGTTCTCCAAAATGTCTCTTTTCTCTGCAGCGCCTCTCCAAAATGTCACTCTCAGTTGCTCTGAGGTCCCTCTGTTTGTGAGCTCTTTTTATAGGACTCCAGTGAACTAATCAAGACCCACCCTTAATGGGTGGGCCATGTTTTCATGGCAACATTCAATCAAGAGGTCACACCCTAATCAAAGGTGTCACTCACAGTTGGGTGGGTCACATCTCCATAGAAACACTCAATCAGAAGGCTCCAACCTAAACACTAATATGTGTGCCCCACAAGATTGCATTAAAGAATATGGCTTTTTCTGGGGTACATAATATAAACAAACCCAGTACATGATCTTCATCAGTTTACCTTAACAATCGAATCTCCTTTCTAAAAATCCTACCTTTCCACTCATTTCATACCATCTTCAATTCTGCTATTAAGCCATAAGTTTTCCTACCTTTGTTTCTTTGCACATGTGTTCTCTCAATTAGTTGTGCTTTTCTTCCATTAGCTTTTCTGCAAATGCCTTAACTGCAATCTTCCAGTTTTTTATTGGTTATTCCCTCTTCCCTGCTAACATAATACATAGCACAAACCTCTTTTAGAAGCTTACCAAATTATTTATTAATACATTCTTTCATCATTATTCTGTGCAATTCAAGAATGTGAGATCCTGTCTTACAAATTTTCAGTTCCTAGTACCTGACACACAATAGGTGTTCAATAAATCCTTGTGGCTTTACGTGTGGAGAAGTGGTATGCCAATTGGGAAAATGACAAAATGAGGTGACATATTTCAGCGACTAAAATGGGAGACAGCACTGTTAAAGGGTGCTCATTTTACTACAGATTAAACTCAGGAAGGGAGACTGAGGAACTTCCTGAAGTTTAAGCAGAATGAAGGTTCCTAGAGCGACTATATCGGAGTGTCTCTTGGTGGCCTGGAGCGTTGCGCCGACTAGAACCGAGTAAATCACTTAATGCAAAATCTTCCTTCCAATTCCCGCCTCCAAGCCTGCTTTAGACTTTTGCGTACTCGTTGCGCAAGCGTTAATTTCTCTTCACGGATAGGCGGGACAGAACATTTGCTACGGTGAGGGCCCGAGTGGGTGGGGCTAAAATGTTTCCAAGGTGACGGAGCCTTGGCTTCGGTGGTGGATTGAGCGGGTCTGAGGCAGGTTACCACCGGGTTGCGAGTCGTCGGCTTGTCAGCGCTGTCATGGCGGGTGTACTCAAGAAGGTGAGGCGAATAGAGGTCACTGTTTGAATTTAGACTGTACGGGCAGAGTTGGCCTGAAAGCCCCTTTTCTCGCGGGCGGTGGCGGTAACTGGCGCGGCTCGGCAGTGCATCTTGGGGATCCGTTTTGCACTGCCTTCAGGAGTGAACAGTTTAGTTGCTTTGCTCCGAGAGGCAGATTAAAGCTCCAAACGAGCGAGGTTGAGAGACCGGTAGCTGCCTTGAGACCATTTTAAACTAGGGTAGTTGTTTTGCTTTTCCTTAGCGTAGGAAACCCGTGGAAACCTTAGTAATAGCATGATTTGTGTTTTGTTTTTGAACAGACCACTGGCCTTGTGGGATTGGCCGTAAGTGATAGTCCACACGAGGTATGTACCTCTTTTCTTTCTTCATTCTTGAATTCCCAAGGACCTTGTTTGTTGTAAGGTTAATGTATATTTTACTACGGGAAATGGAAGTTTCGGGCACAAAATGACAACTCAGCATGAACTCTTGACACAAGAGCGGTTTCTGTTTCGTGGAGCAGATTCCAATTTATCATTACTATCATTATTATTATTGCCATGATCTCTTCGTTAAGCCTCTTTTCTTGCTTTCTTGCTGACTTTTTCCGTGGTATTCGTATGGCTTCCCTTACTTTCTTTGGGCTTCTTCCTAAATCTCTCTCTCTGTTTTCCACGTTTCTGGAAAACCTTTTCCCTCTTCTCACCGTTTCTGCCTAAATGCCCTAGGTTCCATACACGTTAGCCTACCGAAGGGAGCTCTTTAGCAGCTGACCCTTTTCGTGCATCATGAGTTTTCCCTTCTACTATGTCTTTTCCATCAGTATTCAAAAATGCTTCCATCTAAAAAAAAATTCTCCTCACCCCAATAGTCACACTATTTCTCTCCTTCCCTTTATAGATCACTCAAAAGAGTAATCTTACTGTCTCCCATTTCTTGCTTTTTCCCCCTTGAACCCACTCCAGTCATTCATGGCCAGAACTGCCCTTGTCAAGGTTACCAGAGACCTCCATGTTGCTAAATGCAATGATCCGTTCTCATTTCTCATCTTAATTGAGGCAAAAACGCATTTGACACATTTGGCACTCTTCCTATCAAGGACTTTCTTTACTCAGCTTTGGGACACTGCAGCCTTCTGCTTTCTTCTCTATTCTTTTGGTATTTCCTTTTCTGGACCCAGTCTAATGTTTTAAAATATCATCTATACACTGATGACCCTTAGATTTCCATATCAAGTACTGACGTCTGTCTGTATTGTATATTTATTGCTTAGTGAACATCTCTTCTTGGATGTCAGATAGGCAACCCAAACTTAGGTCCAAAACAGGGCTCTTGATCTCTCTGAAACCTGCTCTCTCTCATGCTTGCATATCTCAGTGAATGGCAGCTCCGTTCTTCTAGTCACTCAGTTCAAAACCCTTGAAATCATCTTTTATTCCTTCTTTTCTTTCACATCCCACATTTTCAGTTAATCCTGTGGGTTTTACCTTCAAAATATGTATGGATTTTGACTACTTGTCACTGCCTCCTCTGTTACTACCCTGTTCCTAGCCACCATAATCATTGCTATAGATAATTACTTCCTAACTGTCTCTTTCTGCTTGTTTGTGCTTCACTTTGGTCTTTTTTCAAACAAGCAACTAGGGAGAGGTCTGTTAAAATGTATGTGAGGTCACGTCTCTCCTCTCCTCAAAACCCTCCAGTGGCTTTTCCTTTCATGCTGAATAAAAAATCAGAATCCCTACAATGGCCACAGGGTCACTATTTATCTTGTTTTGTTGTTTGTCTTTCTCTAGTAAAATTTAAGTTTTGATGAAGGCAGGAATTTTTTACTGTTTTGTTCGCTGCTGTAACTATGATTAGCACATGGTATGTGCTGTCAGTATTGTTTGTTGAATCAATAAGTGAATCTCTTGAACTCATTATGAATTCATAATGTCTTTAGACTTATTATATGTAATCTGAAATCATAATTTTCCCTTCCAAATCTGTTTCTTCCTCTTTGGATGCAATTTTTTGGTGGCATCAGAAACTTGCTACTCCCAAGTCTAGGAATTTGGACACCAAAGGTGATACCTCTCTTCCCTTGTACCCCATGTTCATTCCAATGATGAGTTCTGCTGATCCTTTTAAACACTCCTTTACTCTGACCTCTTTCCTATTCCTACTGGTACTACCATAGTTTAGGCTCTTGCTCTTGTTTTATAAAGTGCAACAACCCTACTACTGGCCTTTCTGCCTAGTTACTCCTTCATCTAATCCAGGCTAATTTCCCCAAAACGGATCTAATCATATTATTTCCCTGTATCTTATTGTTCACGGAATAAAGCGTAAATGCTTTAACTTGGCATGCAAAGTCACAATCTGACTCACTTTTTCTCCAACTTTATCTTCTAAGAATTTCCTTATATGGCCCATCTTCTAGCTCAGGACTTTTCAATAAAAATATAATGTGAGCCACAACTGTGAGCTGTTGCTAAAATTAAGAAGAAATGAGCCTGCAAATGTATAAAAAATAACGTACACACACATCATTCTGGTTATTTATCGTAGAAATGCTCTACATTAGTAAAGTAAAATGCAGCATCATATTCAAAAATATAAATAAGTAAAAATCTAAATATACAGACTACTTTTTAAGGAAAAAAAATCTTGGAGAACCTCAAGGGTGATTTGTTTGTGTATATATATGTGTGTGTGTGTGTGTGTGTGTGTATATATAAATGAAGTTAGGTATGAGCGCCTTTGGATGTTATGCAATTGTTTTAAAACAAGTTTCAAATTAAATACAAAGAATATGAAAAAATTCCTTACATATGTATATTTATGACTGTACATATGTATATTTATGACTGTATTATTTATGAACTGTTGTGGGTTGGGATCTGCCATCATAACTGCTTATCATAAGATTTTATTACTGATGGCTGCATTGAACTTTAAGTTTAGTGTGCTTCAATATGTGCTGTGCAGTGATTCAGTTCTCTGGCTATTTTCTCTATTGAGCTTTCAGTGAAACCTTCATTTGCAAGCATAAGTATTGAAATATTATGACTATTCAGCTATAAAGGATGTGGAAAGGGCATAGAGATGAAATTGCAGCAAGGAAGAGTTAAATGTTGATATTTTAACCTATGGAAGTTTGTATGATTTTTCTTTTCAGAGGCTAAGAATATTGTACACAAAGATCCTTGATGTTCTTGAGCAAATCCCTAAAAATGCAGCATATAGAAAGTATACAGAACAGATTACAAATGAGAAGCTGGGTATTGTTAAAGCGGTAAGTAGCTAGCTTGCTCTTGTTTTTTTAGATTTATGGTGCCCAATGTAGCATTAACCAGAAATTCAGTTTATTTTTTTGGATATTCTATGCGCTTTCCCTTCTCATTTCTATTCCTTCCTTGCTTTTTTCCTTCCATGCTTTTTTTCCTGTTATTCAGCCAACTCCTGTTTATTCAGTGCCTTTTCTATGTAAGGCACTATTAAATCCTATAGTACAAGAATAAGATCAAGTCCCTGCCCTGAGGTAGCATCCTGTCTGTTCTTTTTAACTTTCTTCCCTATCTAGTCTTTTTATTAATCTTTTGCTTCTTATCTATAGATATGTCAACCATTATCTCTTTCCTCTAGTCTCAGAATGGAACAAAATGAAAGCAAAACAAAAAATTTGTGTTGTACTTCCACTGTCGAAAATATTTTTAAAAGACTTTCACTGCCAGAAAAAGGAACAAGTTAATCTCAACTACTGAGAATTATATTGCGCATTTTAAGGCCTTAAGTGGAAGACTATATAGAAACACAGTTGACTACTGCTGATTCTCTTATACAAACTATGTTGAACTATTGTTAAACATTCACGGTAGCTATTATTTCATGGATTTAGGTAATTATCCTATTAATAAACTCTGAAATTAATTTACATACATGCATAGAGTCTTAATGTATTTTTCTTATTATATTACTAAGCTCTGTAGTTGAAAGAGAGTTCTTTCTTACCTTCTCTTTAGCAAAACAATGTGATTTGATTTGAAATTCTTATTCATGACCTGTGAATTCTGTAATTAATTTGCAGATTTAAATTGTTAAAGGGGAAGTTCTTATTTCTTTTGTTTTCCTGTTTTATGTATTGAAAATGGGCTTATGCATTTTTTTTCCCCTTCACAGAGTAAGAAATCTCATTTTCTTTTCATGAGGTAAATTTCTTTAACTCTGCTCTTGATTCTTTATCTGCCTTCTCAGTGACCTTGTTCCCTTTGATCATTCATCCTTTCTGTCCTCTTTTCAGCCTCTCCTATTTTATTATCATCTTTCATATAGCCTCTAAATGTTTTTAAGTTGTTCCTATCTTAAAAGGAAAAACAACAGAAAAAAGAAAAAAAAAATCCCAATGTTTTCCTTTACTTATTGCCCTATTTCTCTCTTCTCTCACAGCCAATGCCAATGAGAGAATAGTTCATTCATACTGTCATTACTTCCTCATTTATTACTTAAATTCTTATCACTGACCTGGGCTGTTTCAGTAACCTTGTAATTAATTCACGTTGGGATTGTTAAAAGATTATTTGTATTGTACTGTTTGTTTGTAGCCCAAGTATACTTCATCATGTGCCCCTCACTGCCAACAGTGATTTTTTTCAGTACATAAACCTGATCATGGTACTATTCTGCTTAAAACCTTTCTATAGTTTCCTTCAGTGTCTTTCAAAGACTGACTTCAGGGATTTATGCTGAGCTGGCTGTGGGAGATTCACCTAATTACCTTTATCTGCATGATTTTGAGGTATAGCCAGGTTTGGGAACCACTACTTATAGGGTAAAGTCCTTAACATGGTATATAAGACCTTCCAAGGTCTGATTGGAGGTTACTATCCCTGTCTTTTCCTATCATTTCCTTTATATACTTGAGGAATGCTGAACTGCTGACAGTTTTGTGACTTCCATGTAATTTTTTCTGTGTTCCTTTGTATTTTCTCTTCCCTTTTCCTGGAATGCCCTTACCTTGCCTGTCTGGCAAATTCTTACTTAGTCCTCAAGAATCATCAGTTCCTCTAAAGCCTTTTTATTTTTATTTTTATTTTTTACCTTCCTGAGTGGAGTTGAAAATTCCCTCTTCTCTTCCAGTGAGCTTGTCACACTGCATTATTATTAGTAGTAATAGCAGTAGTAGTAGTCTTCTCTAGTAGTTTATAAGCTATTTGTGAATGACATTAGATTTATCTTTATATCCCAAGAATCTAGCATGGTACCTGGCACAGGAGATCCCTTGGAAATATTTGTTTATCCAAAAGACTCAATGCAAATAGTCTTCTGCAACCCCAAGAATTTTATAAAAGTTTTATTGCTAATTCCTGTTTTTGGTAAAATTACCACATATTTTAAATCCTGCATAGAGCCACATATGAAGTCCTCTGTGAATATTGTTATGATTATAAAGTATGTCTATACACTAATCCCAAATGGAAATAAAAGGAAGTCTCTTTCTGGATTATTATTTGAGAGATATTAATAGCTATTGGTGAAAAGCATTGGTTTGTTGCCTGCCCCAAATATTAATCTCAATTCTAACACTAGCTGAGTGACTTTTGGCATATTACCCTCTTTTTTCTGTCTCAATTTCCTCATCTGTAATGTGGGTATAATAATGCCTGCCTTGAACACTTACTGTTAGGACTGAATGAGGTAATATATGTAAAGTGCTTAACATGGTCCCAGACATATAGTGAGCATTCAGTACATGGTATCTCTTTAAGCTTAATAGCAGTATGCCTTTGGAAAATACAACGCATGTTAATGATTCATCATCAGTAAGACAAATTTGTTTTCTTAGCACAGGCTCTTTCTAACTTGAAAATATTGTTGAATATTTCTTGCCTTCTTTTTCTTTGCCTTTCTGGATCTCTTATGACAGTGATGAGCTTTTCTGTTTTGTTTTTGATTTTTGGCCTCAGAGCTCAGTTAATTCTTTGTTAAACAGTCTTTCTCAGTCATTGTCATCGGCTTTAATGCAGTTCTTTTTTCCTGTCTTTTCCATCTATTTTCATTCATTCATTTGTATATTCAAGAAGCATGTTATATGCCTCATATGGTTCTAGGCCTGTGAACTAATGCCTAGATGGCAGAGAAAAAACAGATTAAAAATCCCTGCCCTTGTTGAGATTACACATTAGTGATGGGAAGCAAAAAATAAATAAGTAAATGAATAAGTAAAGTATAAAGTATATTAGAAGATAATAAGTACAGTGACAGAAAATAAAACAAGGAAGGATGATATGTGCCAGAGTGGGGATGGGGGTTATTACAGTATGTGTTAGTTTCCTATGGCTACTGTAACAAATTACCACAAACTGTGTAGCTTAAAACAACAGAAATTTATCATTTCACAGTTCTGGAGGCCAGAAGTCCAAAGTCAAGGTTACAGCAAGGCTGCGCTCCCTCTGGAGGTCTAGGGGATAATTGGTTCCTTGCTTCCTCCAACTTTTGGTAGCTGCTGGCATTTCTTAGCTTGTGGCCACATCCCTGGAATCTCTGCCTCTGTGGTACATTTTTTTCTCCCCTTCTGTGTATAATTTCCCTCCACCTCTGTCTTATAAGGAGCTTGTGACTATGTATATGGCCCACCCAGATAACCCGTGATAATCTCCCCATTTTAAGATCCTTAATTTAATCACATCTGCAAAGTCTTTACTATATAAAGTAACATTCAGTTGCCAGAGATTAGGATGAGTACATCTGAGGGTGGGGGAATTATTCAGCCTACTATACAATATAAATATATTAAATATTTATATATAAATAATGTATGGTATCAGAATTGTCCTTACCAAGAAGGTGATATTTGAGCAAAGACTTAAAGGAAGTAAAGGAACAGGTATGCAGATGTTCTGGGCTAATCAGTAGATGCCCTGAGGCAGGAACATGCCAATTCCTTTTAGGAAATACCCTCGTCTGTTTCTCCTTCTTTTCATACCATTTATGTGCCAAAAGCCTCCCTAGAATGAAACTGCCTTATTTATATGCATGCGTGTATATGTGTGGACCATGGTTTCTGGCTCTCAGAAAGCTCATTTTACTAGGCAATAAATGTCATTGAATGTGCTAGGTACTATATTATATTTGTTAACCATTTAATTTTTTAAAACTTTTTTGTATTAGAGAAGTTGTAGTTTACAGAAAAATCATGCAGAAAGTACAGCATTCCTGTATTAACCTCCCCACCCCTCTCCACATTAGGGTTCACTCTTTGTGTTGTACAGTTCTATCCTTTTTAAAATTTTTTAGTCTAGGAACATATATTCAACCTAAAATTTCCTATTTCAACCACTTTCAAATGTACAATCCAGTGGTGCCAATTACATTCACAATGTTGTGTTACCATCACCATCATCCTTTACCAAAACTTTGCCGTTGTCCCAAACAGTTTCATGTATATTGTACATAAAGAAATGTGCAGAGCTTGGTGAATTTTCAGAAAACGATCACATCCATGCTAACACAAGATCAAGAAATAGGACTTTTCCAGAATGACAAAACCCCCCTTCATTGTCTTCAAGACACTACACTCCTAAATGTAACTACCATTCTGACCCTCTAACACTAGATTAGTTTTGCTCGTGTTAGAACTTTATATAAATGGAATCATCAGCATGTGCTCTTTTGAATCTGGGTTCTTTTGCTTAATTTTATGTTTGAGAAGAATCTTCCATGTTGTTGCCCATAATTGAGTTTATTCATTCTTATTGCTGTGTAGAATTCTATTGTAAGTATATATCATTTTCCACTGATCCAGTCTTCTAGGTGGTCATTTGGGTTGTTTGGGGCTATAATGATCTGTGCTCCTATGAACATTTTTGAACATGTCATTTGGTTAACTGCATTTCTGTTTGGTATACCTAGTAGTGGAATTTCTGGGTCATAGGGTAACATTTATGTATTTATTTTTTATTTTTTTAATACAGTTTTATTGAGATATTCACATATCCTACAATCATCCACAGTGTAAATTAGTTATTCACTGTACCATTGTATAGTTGTGCATTCATCACCAGACTCAGTTTTTGAACATTTTCCTTACTCCAAAAAAAATAAAAAATAAAATAAAATAAAAAAGAACACCTAAAACATTCCACCCCTCCACCCCCACCCCCCATATTTCTACTCATCTATCCATACACTGGATAAATGGAGTGTGAGCCACAAGGTTTTCACAATCACACAGTCACACCATGTAAGCTACTTAGTTATGCAATCGTCTTCAAGAATCAAGGCCACTAGGTTGCAATTTGACAGCTTCAGGTATTACCCTCTAGCCATTCCAACACACTAAAAACTAAAAAGGGGTAGCTATATAGCGCATAAGAATACCCTCCAGAGTGACCTCTCAACTCCATTTGAACTCTCTCAGCCTCTGAAACTTTATTTTGTTTCATCTCTCTTCCCCCTTTTTGGTCAAGAAGATTTTCTCAATCCCACGATGCCGGGTCCAGGCTTATCCCCTGGGATTCATGTCCCATGTATGGGGGAGAGCAGCAAGTTTACCTGCTGAGTGGGCTTAGAGAGAGACAGACCATATGTGAGCAACAAAGAGGTTCTCTGGGGGAGACCCTTTGGCACAATTATAAGTAGGCTTAGCCTCTCCCTTGCAGTAACAAGCATCATGAGGGAAAGCCCCAAGATTGAGGGCTCAGCCTCCTAAATTGGTAGTCATTGTTTGTCAGAATATTAGTAATAACCCTGGTGGGGAAGTCCAACACTTCTGCATTTTCCCTCAGTTCCTCGGGGGGGGGCCCACAAATACATTTTTATTCTCTGCCCAAATCATTTTAGGATATATCGGGATTTCACCCCAACCTGTACAAACCCACCAGATCTGAATTCCCACTTAAAGCTCCATGTACTTATGTATTCAAACAAACTGGCTGTACGAGTTAAATTGTTTGGTGTGCTACAGAAAGTATAGATCCAAATAAACATCTCTTCCCTTGGTCTTGCATAGAAGTTGAAGTTTTAAAATACAGGCAGTATCGTTCTTTACCCTTTGGCCTGATTTGCCTTAGTCCTAACCAGATCCGCTTCATTCATGTCTCTAATTGAAGTTGGAACTCTTTCAGCTTTTTAACAGTGTAGCATTTATTTTTAATGATAATGTTCTCAGAAGAAATATAAGAATTACTAAGAAAAATAAAGTGGTATAAAGTGATATATAGAGCTTATTTTTTATTCTGAATTTTTTAAAAATCGAATTAGGCATTATATTTTTTACTCTTGGTGATTGTGACAGTAAACTTTTAACACTTTTCTTACATTACTACAAAAAAGGCAATAAAATAGTGGAGAGATGAATTGGGATTGCACCAAATAGTTGGTATGAATTTAAGTCTATGATGAAAAGAAAACTAATTATGTTAGTTATAAGATCTGGTTGGTTTTTTATATGAATTTTTTTTTTTTTCTGAAATTATAGGAACCAGATGTTAAAAAATTAGAAGACCAGCTTCAGAGTGGTCAAATAGAAGAGGCGATTCTTCAGGTAAAGAAAAAAGTTGGATATTTTAATGTTTGCTTTCATATATTCATTTTATATAGAGGCACAAAACTTATATTTCAGAAGGAAAGAGTAACTAGAATTTCTTAATTTATACCACCTGATCAAATATAAGACTAATCACATATAGAAAATGTGATTCTTCCGACATGTATGTGTCAATTAAATATTTGTTTTATCATTGATTAGAGCCTACATTTAGAAGACTTCTGTTGGAAGTTTGGAATTGAATATTTTCTTTGCATTTAATCAGCATGTGCTTGTTAGCCTTGTCTTAGTTTAAATTAGTAACACAGTTATTACTGTTATTTTAATAATTTTATCTTTTAAGATATAAATGTTTATTTTCATTTTTAAAAATTCGCTATATTTTTAATATGAAAAAATGCAGTTGTCTTCAGGCACAGTCTTCACTTTATTAGGTTTATTGCAGTGCTATGTGTGTATGTTTCAGTCAACAAATATTTATTGAATGCAGAAGCAGTGCTTAGCACTATTGTAGGCATTGGGAAAAACAGCTTTTGAATAAAACAAAATTTTGTCTTCAAAGAACTTATATTCTAGAGCAATGCTGTCCGATAGAAATATAATGTGAGTCATGTATGTCATGTTAAATTTTCTTGCAGCCACATTAAAAGAGTAAAAGTAAACAGGTTAAATTGACTTTAATAATTTAAATTATTAATTTAATTATAATTAAACTCATTACATCTAAAACTATTATTAATTATATGTATAATCAATATAAAAAATTACTGTGAATTTTACATCCTTTTTGTACTAACTTTTCAAAAACCTGGCCACGTCTGAATTTAGACGATCTACATCTCAAGTGCTCAGTAGCCACCTGTGGGTATTGGCTAGTGTATTGGACAGCTCATTTCTAGAGGGATAGTATGAGAGGAATCAGGAAAGGATAGTGTCTCAGAAACCAGAAGAAAGAGAGGTGGGCAACAGGGACCACTGAAACAGGGCTAAGTGCTTTCTTCACCCCCCACAATGCCTTGGTGGTATAGAAGAAGCGTGGATGTCCAAGCGACCCAAGCCAAAAGGGGGTCAGAGAAACAGCCATCCTTAGGGATATTCTAGCAGTACTTAAATTATTTTCTCATTTCAGCATTGCTAAATACGTCAACCCTGAATTTCCATTAACCCATTAATCTGCTCTTTAACTCACTGTATACATTTCATTTTAGGTTATTGTTAATAAACATAAATGGCTTTTTGTACCACTACTTAAACAGGGGCATTGCCTGTTGATTGTAGAATCATAGCTCTGATATAATCAACCAGTTATTCTACATTTGAATTCCTTTTCTAACATCCTGACAGTGTTCATCTTCAAAATTGGCTAGAGCAGACAATTAAGATTGGACACTTATCCACACACACTAATTATAGAAGATTTCAGTCAAATAGAAATTAAAAGACAACTTATCTATTCTTATTCATAATAATTGTATGGCTATAAGAAGGTGATTTTGTTTATGTAATATTCCACATTTGATGGCAGAACAGTTCATCTATTGTTAATATGAAAGTAGTAGCTCCAGTAGTTAAGTTTGCAATTATTAGTTATGATAAATATTTATTAAACAGTATAATCAAATTATCTTTTAAAAATGTTTTATTAACAGGCTGAAAGTGAACTAAGTCTGGCGAGGAAAATGATACAGTGGAAACCTTGGGAGCCTTTAGTGGAAGAACCTCCCACCAATCAATGGAAATGGCCAATATAATCATCATTAATTGACTTTGGTGTGTTGATGGGAAAATGGTATAATTAAATGTTCTGGTATATTATTAAAAATGTTTCCATATTATTGACATCTTAGAATCAAGAAAATTCATACAGAACATATTGAGGGGACTTATTGAAATTAGTGATTACTTCACAATTATGGTAATAGGGACTTGTGTATCAACTTTTGATTTGTAAAGCGTTCACTCAAAATTATTTCAAATATGATATTTCTTTAAACAGAAAGATGTTGGGAAGATTTGAAAGTTAATTGGAAAAATTCCTACAGATCATCAAAGCAGAGACCGTAATCCAAAGGTGAAGTACTTATAGATGGTATTTTATCTTCAACACATCATTTTTTAAAAATTATTACCCTGGAATAAAAAGAAAAGGTACTCTATTTACTATTGTTGTTTTACCAAATTTATAAGTCACTGCTTGAAGTGAAGTGATGAGTGAAGATGTTCAAATGTGATGAAATAGTGAAAGTAGCTGGTGATAAAATTTTAAATTGTGGTTAAACTCCTTGACTCTGATCTTATGTATGTAAAGTAAAATTTAAATATATGATTATATACCGATTACCAGATCCATTATGGATATAATTTTCTTTTAGCCTACTTTTGAATTATTTATTCCATTTACTGTTTTCATATTGTCTTCATTTTATCATATCTTTACTGTATCACAGTTGAAAACCTTCATCAAATTAGAATTCATTGAATAGTCAAAGAAATTGTTTCAGTATTTAAAAGAAAGATTTCTTATTGTACAGAAGTTGTTGGAAAAGACTTTCATTTTGTCTCATTTAAGGATATTAATATTCTGGTCCTTAGCCCTTAATTTTTTTGATCAACCCAACTATATCAAGATAGAGGTAACTTTTTTTAAAAAAAAAAAGACATTAAGAACTCCTAAAGTTTATCTGACATATATGTACAGGCATATCCTCAAAACATTTTAATCAGATGGTTATAATTTCAAAGTGGAATTACTCAGTAGTTTCCAGTATTAGTACAACAGGTATCAAACAGTAGACAAATGCTATTCAAGGAATGAAGCAGTTGGCAAGCTAAAAGTTAAAAAAATAAAATAAAATTACTCCTCATGTGTCCTCACTTTTTATTCCTTGCCCTCTATTATTTCTAAATATCTGGGTAAATTTAACTTGCTATTTCTTTCCTTCTAGAATGGTACCTTTCTTTTTCTTTGTGTGTGTAGGTGTATTGCTATCTCTTGTGGCAAAACAGAATCTTGGAGAATAAAAGAAAAAAAATCTATTTTTCTTTTTTTTCCTATATCTTTCTCGCCTCACAGAACTTTAAATTGAATGCTAAATAACTATTAAATGATGCGGAATGAGTTACTTCTTAGCCAGTGGTCAGTTTTGCAAGAAAGCACCTTCTGTGGGAGAAGCAGAACAAGCATTAGAAGGAGACTCAGAAGCCCAAAGGTTCTAATTCCCTTCATTCTAGGGCCATCACCAAATCAGTGACTAACTCGAGGCAGGTTTTCAACCTCTCAGGCCCTTTATTTCTTTCTCTTGCAAAAGAAATGGAATTTATAGTACCTAACTTTCTTTTCAATTCTAAACATTTACTTTAATATATCATATATTATATTTATTGAGGTCCAAATATGTCATCCCAAGCATGTTTGCAGGGATGGTTTCAAACTAATTTTCTAACCAGCCATTTTTTTCAGGTACTTTGAGCACGTAAAAATAGAAAGATGGCTTGACATGCCCTTGTTATACTTGCAGCCCTATTTTTCCTGTGATTTTCACCAACAGGTCTCCTGTGGTCTTTAAAGGGGACGGACCTTCAGCTGATGTTTGCATTTTGTATTAGAAATAAGGCTAGTTGTGGAAGAGGAGTAGGAGTAGGAATAGTAGTAGTTGTCATAGTCATCGTTGTTGTAGTAATAATCGTAATAGCCAATATTTATTGAGAATTTTATAGGGATGCCAGGCATTGTTGTAAGTGCTTGACTCATTTTATTCATTCAATCTGCACTTTAACCCAAGAGTGAGATACTGCAATTATCTCCATTTTCCAGATGAGGAAACCAGAATCCAATGTGAGTTGTACTCCCCTGGAAATGTGCAACATGGGATCCCAAAGGAACTTAGGCATAGAGAAGTTTTAAACATATCCAAGGTCACATAGCTGATAAGATTTGGAGCTAGATTTTGAACCTAGACAGCCCAGAATTGATGCTCTGAACTGTTAACATTATTTCTTACGAAGATGCTTGAGATGCTGTCACTCCTGCTTGTACTGTATGAACTGTACCAAAAGAGCCTCGATCCTGCTTTGTTTTTTTTTTTTTTTTTCTGTTTAAGTGCCTTTTCAGTACAAAGATGAAGAGAAGTATCACACAGGATTCATTTTGTTGATCACAGGCAAATAATATTAATGTGGTAGTTACCTAAAGGGCATTGTAGTTTGGTCCTTCATTCTTTTGCATTTACTAACTGCCATTCCATTTGCCCACGCAACCCTATCCTTGATTGTTTTTACTCCTTCAAATCTCTTTTTCCTGTTGCTTCCTATAAACTTCTGTATTAAACATTCTGTTTACTTTGCAGTTGGTTCTTCTATTCAAAGACTTTCTATTCAAAGTGTTGCTGTGTGGCTTCTAGACTAATTTGGTTAATTTACAGAATGGCCTATTTCAATTCTCCCTAAGCTACCCATATGTTTTATTCAAGTTAAACACCATACTCCAGATACTTCGAAAGAAAGAGAAGCTAATTAATTTGAGCACTGCAGAGAAGGAATTGTCAGCAAAGATGATGTCCCTTTTCTCCCACTCTTGAACTGAGTGTAGAATATTCCAATGTCTGGGCATTCTTTTCTTTGGGATGAAAATGACTTATGTCTAGGATAACCATTATCATTCGACCTGGAATGATTTGGAGAACGAAAGGAAGTATTAATAATTTCACCAGTATAACAGGCATAAAACCGTGACTATCTTGGGCAAACAGGATTTATGGCACCCTGCTTATGCATATGGTGTTAATAGTTTCTCCCTGACCAAGACTTAGCTCTGAGGGTTGCTATCCTTCTTAAGTAGGAGAAACTGGAAAAGTAGTCTGGCATCTGAATAGAATGGATGTGATGCCAACAGTAGCAGCCATCATTGGCCACCAGACTTCAGGTTTCATTGTGTCCTTCCACTCTCCATCACTGCTCCCTTCTCCCCGAGCCTCTCCCTCAGATTTGGGGGATAGAAGAAAAGGTGACATATCTTTTATTTTCTTATTTCCTTTTCTAATCTTAAGGTGCAGTCAGAGGAGTGAAGCTAAATTAGCCAATAACAATCTAGGACTGTGTCTGTTTTGAAGGGAAAAAATCAACAATGGTTCTGCACAGGAAAATTCCCACATATAGGCCAACATCAGCTTTTCCATTTCCCTCCCAGTTTCCATGGTTATATAACCAAAAAGAGGTTTAAGAACCACCCCTCCCTACAGTCCCATGCAAGCCTGTTCTGGGGTCTTGAATAAACTACCAAGTTGCTGAAACGCCATGAGTATTTTGCATCTTATGAGTGCAATCTTTCCGTGAAAGTTCAGTATTTATTCAATGATTTTGTGGGCTACTTAGTTTGCTTAATAATAGTAACATTTTGAAAAAAAAAAAAAGAAGTCAGAATAGGAGTTTGGTTTAAAGGAATGAAGAGGTTTATTTTAAACAATTTCACAGAGAATTAAATGGGACTGCAAAAGAGGATTTAAGTTCTTGGGGACTGGAGAAATTTATTTAAAAAGTTTTTATTTAGAGGTAATAAGTTAAAACTCAAGATAGTGAAGGCAAGTAGTGAGAAAAGTGGTGAATTAGCATAGGCTTCCCCTAAATCTCAGTGTCTTAACACAAAAATTTGTTCTTTATTCATACTATATGTCCAAGGGAGGGTGGCAGAAAATATGGTCTGAAGAGTCACACAAGGATCCAGGCTGATGACAGCTCAAGATCAACACATGCTTCCATGTACATGGTGGTAGGGGAAAGAGAACATGGCAAATCACACACTGTTGTTTAAAGCTTAGTCCAGAAGTGACAACACATTGCTTCCACTGACATTTCATTTTGAAAGCAAATCAAAGGGTGTACGGAGCTATATTCCTACCATGTGTCTGGAAGGAGACCTGGAATTTTTGTGAATAATCCTAATGACTTACACAAGCAGCACACCTTTTGTTCTACTAACAAGAAAGAAAAGGAAAGCCAATGTCAAACTTTTTAAAATGTGTTATAGAACTCAAATTTAGCTTGTCATGCAATAATAATGAATTTTCAATGTGATCTTTACAGTACGTAAGTGTAATTTATGATAAATTAGCTTCTATATATGATTCTAAATGAAAGCATTGTAGAGATTCTTTTTTTGTGATACTTTATCTTTTTTTTTAGGTAAAACAACATTTCTAAAGATCAACATTACTATTTCATTACAGAATATTGCATTGTGCTCTTTGTCTGTAACTGAAAGATTGACTCCTTTTCTTCAGAGTAAAACAATTTCTTGTTTGTAATTCCAAATTCCAAAAAGTTATAAGAACAAAGTTTTTTCATGATGCATTTGATATGTCTATTTGTGGTCCCATTTTTAATGTAAATATGAATATGTTTTGCCCCTGAAGTATTAATGTATTTGATTCTGGGATGACTTCCTCAGACCCACGAGGTGTTACATAATATACAGTATGTGCCTATCTTACCTTTTTAAAATCTTAAAAACTCTGAATTTCAAACACATCTATCCCCAAACGTTTCAGAAAATCTGTATTTCCAGTCTGTTAACAACCTTACAAAGAGGTATTATGATCCAAATCTAATCCATGTAGATAATTTTTAGGTCATTAGTCTTCTAAATTATTATAATATTTTCTCTAATGTTATTATATCAAAATATATTTTGGCCCGACGTAACAATGGGAAATACTTTGAGATGCTTGATTTTATAAAGCCACTAGATGGCAGCCTGAGTAAAAGTAAAAGCACTTCAAAAGAAATAGTCATCTTAGGTAATAAACACCCAGAAAATTCATAGTTTTATTGTGAATAGTAAGAGGAAAATGATTTGTAAAATCATTAGAGAGTCTTTTTCTTATTGGTTGTTTTCAGTAAACGTGTGCACACATGATTTTGAAGTGCTAATAACCTTTCCAAGCTGCATAGACAACCTAAGAAGCCTTTTGTAAAAGCTCATCTCTGCAGCAAACTATAAAATAAAATATGAACATATAGTGGGTATCAAGTCATATTTAACACTATGAAGTACTTGAAAATCTCCATCAGTTTTTTTTTCCTTTGTCTTCTCCCTCCATGCCTAAAACAAGTATTTTCATACTGTCTGTAACATGGAGCATAGTGAGTGATAAATTTAATTCCACCCATACATTTTTGAAATTTTAAAGAGGAGACCTAGAAAAGTGAATGTTAAAATCAATGGAATCCTCATTTCTAGTAAAATTTAAGATACATTAAGATGTTGGAGATGGAGATGGGGACTGTTTGGAGGAACTTGTCTACACACCTCCAGTCATGTCTGGACTATTCATTGAAAGACTAATCCTAGTGTTATCTGTATGCCCTTTTGTCCTTTTCTTTCTGTTCTTCATGAATATGTGGAAATGATGAAATGCATTTGCTTTTATTTAAAGCCATTATTAAAACAAAGCCAATCTTACCTGTGAATATGATACATATTTCATATTGTAGAAAGAAATGTATAATTACTTAAAAATGAGATGATTGAAAAAATGACATTGAACATTAGGAAGTTATTGAGATGAGAAAGGAATTTGAGCAGGAAGGTATGAAGGAATGAAGACATTGAACATTATTAAGGTGGCAGTGGACTTGTACTATCTACTTATATGACCAAAATTTTATTACATAATCTTATATCCTTTTTAAATATCAGAGTGTTAAATCAAATATAGCAGCGTAAAATAGTGGTTTAAGATCTAGGCTCTGCAGTCAGACTGTTTAATCCTGGCTCCTTTGCTAAACTTCTCTGCCTCAGTTTCCTCCCTTGTAAAATGGAACTAATTACAGGTCCTACTTAAGGAAATTGATGGAGGATAAAATTAGAAATATATGTAAAGTGCTCGGTGGCAAATAATACTTAATAAATGTTAACTCTTATTTATGAGATAGCCACATGAAGTCTGTTACTACCTTTAAATTAGGAGCACTGTAGTCAAGGATCTAACCCCGAGTACTATCCTGCGCTTCTTTAAAAACTTTTAACAAAGAATTTAGGGATAGAAAAGGCTTTGCTTCTCCTGACTTATAAGGGTTTTATGCATATACAAATATGAATTTGTACCTGTACCATCATACATACTGTTCTGTGCTTTGCTTTTACGCTTAACAATAAATACCCTGTGTCTTGGAGTTTGTTTTCTATCAGAATTTACCGAGCTGCCTTATTTTATGCATATGTATGAATGTATTTAATAGCTCCTGTCTCTTCTTTCTCTTTGGTTGCCAGGAAGCTGAGAGCCACGTTCTAAATTTAACAAAAGCAAGTAAGCGCCTATTGTTTGTACGACTGTGTTCTCCTTTGTCAAGGTCTTGCCTCTCATCTGACATAGTTATATTTTCTCTGATCCTGATTTTCCATATGTATAATAAGCTGTAGTATTTGTTTCGGAGTACTGATCCCCTTCCAAAGTGATTTTAGAGGTAATCACCCGATTATCTTTAGAATCGGTATCCAGCAGCGAACAACCTCTTCTCCGCCTCACCAATCCACACCTCTTCCCCGGCCCCTGACTCCACCCCCTACACCTCCCTGTTCCCCGCCCTTCACGCCCCTCGGCTCCGCCCCTTCCCCATCCGTCGCTTTGCTTTGCAGCGCGGGCATCGCCTCTTCTCGCGGGGGCAGTGCCCTGGCGGAAGGAGGCGGTGTCAGGGGCGTTGCTAGGCTACAGAAGGCAACAGAGAATCCTGATAATACGGACGTTGCTTCCTAGGAGCCTGAGAAACCGCTTCGAGGGGAGTAGCTACGTTTATTAGTCAGGTAGGAGGAGAGGTTCCGGCTGCCCTCTCCTGGCGCAACGCTTAGACCCGACTTAGAGCCGGTGAAGTTACACTGGAGTTCGAGGGCCTAGTACGAGGCACTGATCCCGCCTGGGTGGGGCTGGAAAGGCGGGTTCGGAATGCGCAATCTTCACTTTAAAAGTGTGTAACGCATCCCATCTTTGCTGGCTCGCTTTCTGGCTCTGCCTCCCTGAAGTGGGGCCTCGGAAGCACCAACATCAAGCTAGGAGGTGTACAGCATCTTCTAGCCGAGTGCTTTTGGGGGAATGGTATAGGAGCAGGGCGTATGTGTAACCCGGATCTGGCTTTAGAAAACATTTAGCCATCCATGGTTGACCATTTTCAGTCTTTAGTAAATTAAGGGCTTTCAGATTTTCCTCACCGGGCACTCAATCTCTCTCTCTCGACTAATGATCTTTCTGTGCCTCTTCTAAATTTAAAAAATCATGAAGTTTGTTTGGTAGAAGGCAAAACTAGATCCCACCTTAACGATAAAATTCCAGATGTATCAAACTTTAAATGGTAGAAATTGAAATCGTGCGTTATACATGAAAAAAGGGACAGTTTTTCCTATGCAATCAAAATAGACTGCTGTTTTTATTTTTTAAACTTTAAAGTTGAAAAACATTTACCTTTGAATTGGTAATACTTACAAATGATAGAAAGTTCAAACAATAACAAGAATGAACAATGAAAATCTTCCTCCTACCTCTGTCCCCCCGTCCTCCAGTTCACCTTCCAAAGATATTTTTATACAACGTATACACAAAATTTTCTCAAAGAAATTGCTTTTAGAATTTGGTAATAGAAAAAGCTTTGCTTCTCCAGACATTATTATAAGGGTTCTATGCATATACAAATACGTGGTTTTACCTGTAGCATCCTACATACTGTTCTGTGCTTTGCTTTTTTACTTTGCAACACTGTGTATCTTGGAGATTGTTTTCTAACAGTATTTACAGATCTGTCTCATTTTATGTGTGTGTGTATGAATGTATATAAATATGCGTATGTATGTATGCATTTAGGTTTCAGTGCGAAGAGGTATTTCCAAGCCTATCAGGAAATTTGAAATCTCTCATAAGCAAAAGGATTGATACCTAAAATTGTAAAACTTCTATATAGCAAAAGACAACATAAACAATGTAAAAATACGTAATGGTAAAAAGTACTTGCAATCCACAATAGGGGAATAATTAATTAAATAATCGATTAATTAATTAATTAAACCATATAAGGATGTAAGGAAACAGGCAAAGGGCTGTTGTTGGGACTGGAACATGGTACTGCGTTTTTGGAAAGCTATTCGATGGGATTTAAAAGAATTAAAATTTGCATGCCCTTTGACTCATCCATTCTAATTTGGGAAACATTTTACAGTATACTTAAATATACAAAGATATACTTGCGAAGTGTTTATTGCAGCAATGTGTTTAATGGCAACAAACTGGAGACAATTTGGATGTCCATCAATAGGGCAACATCCTGCATGAAATTACTATGAAGTTGTTGAAAAGAAAAAGGCAGAATCCTAAGTTTTCTGTAGAAATGTTATATGTATATTCAGTAAAAAACCCAGTTGTACAATAGTATCCCACTTGTTTTAAAATATACAGAAATGTAAGTTTAAATGTATTTAGACATATTATTATGTTAATAAACAAATATAAATATAAAATGATATTATATGATTGTAGTCGAAGAGACACAGTTTCTGGAAGGACAGATAAATGGTTAACATTGGCTACCATTGAGGAGTTGTGTAGGTTATCAGGTGGTTAAGAAGAGGATATGTCACTTTTTATTTTATCCCATTCTGTTCTGCTAGTTCTTTTCCTTTCCCTGTATGTGCATATTGCTCTTTAAATAACAACAATAACAATAATGAAAAAACATTAATTTTAAAAAATCTTTTCAAACTATAGCTGTGATACTGTTGCATCATCATCAGCCCTACCTGTTTGGGTTGAAATTTCGTATCATTTTACATTTTACATTATAATATGTGTGCTGTCATTTAAATTTAATGTCTGCTGCTGTGAGACTTTGTACGTATGTATGTATATAAGAGGAACATCTTAATATTAGGGGAATATTTAGAACCAATAGAATAGCTCTGTATACTAGGTGAGTAAAGTTAAAAAAAAAAAAAAAAACCAAAAGCCTGTTTAATATTTTCTTTTAAATTTTAAATCTTAACTATTTTTCTTATTTAAAAATAAAAGAAAGTGTCTGATAATACGTCTGATTGTGATATGCTCTTTTAAATTCTGGATCTGACCACCGCTAACCTTCTGTGAGGCATCCTGGGGTCTCAGCTTCCATTTCTAGAGGAAGATCAATAATTACTAGACTTGATGTTAATCATCAGGACCCCTTTGCTAGTCTCTCCCTCTCACCAGCTCTGCCCCTCTCCCCTCCCCCCATGGATTCCTATACTGCTAGATGGTCCAGTGTGATGCTTAAAAGCATGGGTTTTGGATGAGACTTCATGGATTTGGATCCCGGCTGTATTGCTCACTACCTCTGTGATCTTGAACACATTACTTAACCTCTCTGTGCTAATTTCCTTATTTGTAACATAGGCATAATAATATCAGCAACCTGTAAGTATTAAATATTTTAATATGTGTTTACTAATATCAGGCTTTATTTTGAAAGTATTGTTTTCCTACTGAGTAAAATGATTAATTATATAATGCCTCTGAGGCTTTATTGATGTATAATTTTCATTAACCTTTTGGAAATGTTAGAAATAGTTCATAGTAGTTAACTAGCATTTATTAGGTGCTTACTGTATGCCAGGTACTGTTTGATAAGTACTTAATATATATTATTTTATTTAATTATCCCAACTCTTTGTTACTGCAGTTATTATTCCATTTCACAAATCCAAGTTCACACAGCTAGTAAATTTCAGGAACTGTGAGGGGTTTGGTGTTTTACCCTACTTGTAAGCTAATGTTACTGGCTTGTTACTGTTTCTGGAGGATGGCAGAAGACACCAGATTCCTGTTAGAGACAAAGGACTCATTGCAAAAGAAGCAGCCTTGCCTCATGTTTGTACTGGTTCTCCATGCCCCATAAGTCTTACGGAGGTGACACAGGTGAACTTACATGAATGTCTACACTCAGAGGTTGTGTGATAGGAGAGGAACACTGAGCTTGGAGGATTCACCACTTTTGTAGTAAGCAAAAGCAAGTCTGCTTTTTGTCTGGGGGAAAACATTATCTCAACCTTGAAGGTTTCTTGTTGCAAACACAGCCCTGAGAAATAGTGTGGGTAAACTGGTCATGTCCTTGCATTTTTGGCATACCCAACAGGACATTCAGGGTGATTGACTGCCTTTTCCTGCTAAGTCAGGATTCAAACCTAGGGAGTCTGTTTCCAGATCCTGCCCGCCTGATGGCCCTCGTTGGGAAGCCCAAGCTGAGAACTACTGTACTGGATGGCAGGGAGGTCCTTTCTGTTCTACAATCTTCATGATTTGCTGTTTCAGAAATCTTTAAACTTTTTATTTTTAGGTTAAATTATCGCTGTTAATTTATACTAACAGATAATTGCTGACCACTGCCAACTCACAGCTTGAAAACTTTTAATGTAATCATTTAGCCCACTTATTCATTTCATTAATTAGGATCTCCTATAAGTCTTGGCACTACTATACACAAATAACACTACAGATTAGAGACAACTATGGTAAGTACCATCTTGCTCTGACCTTCTATCTGGGGATCATTTTTTTTCTGCCTGACAATTTTTTCTTTTGAAATTCCCTCAGTATTTGTCTTAATAATACATTTTTTTTTTAACTGAAAAGGCCATTCTTTTGCTTTAGTTTTTTACTTCATTTTAAAAATTAAGGTATAATTTATATTCAGTAAAATTCACTCATGATTTTTCTTCTTCAGACTATTCATACAGTGAATTACATTGGTTGATTTTTTTAATGTTTAACCAGCTTTCCATTATCAAAACAAACTCCAATGGTCATTATATATTATCTTTTTGTAGATTTTTTTCTTCAGTTTCCTAGTATTTTGTTGAAGTTTTTGCTTCTATGTTCATGAAGAATATTGGTATGTAGTTTTCTTTTCTTTTAATGTGTTTTTCTGTTTTTTATTTTGTATCAGAATAATGAAGCCTCATAAAATGAGTTGGGAAGTATTTCCTCCTTTTCAATTTTCTCATAGAGTTTGTGTATAATTGGTATTATTTCTTCCATAAATATTTGGTGAATTCACCAGGCAAGCCACTAGACCTGGAGTTTTCATTTTAGGAAGGTTTTTAACTTCAAATTCAGTTTCTTTAATAGATTTAGGGTGATTTAGATTATCTATTTGTTCTTGAGTGAGCTTTGGCAGTTTGTGTCTTTCAAGTAATTTAAGTTGTTGAATTTATGGCAGTAGAGTTGTTTTTAGTATGTGCTTCGTATTTTCAAAATGTCTGTAGCATCTGTAGCGATGTCTCCTTTTCATTTCTTATATTTTATCTAATGTGAGATTCTCTGCCTTTTAATTTTTATATTTATCAAATCTGATAAAACTGACATGGTCAGAATAAAATCTACCAACTGCCTAGCTGTATTAAATTTATTTTTCTATTCTTTTTTTTTTTTGCCTCTTTTTTCTGCCTTCCTTTGGATTGAGTATTTTATGGAATTCCTTTTTATCCCTACTATTATTTATACCCATTATTTATCTTTTATATCTATTTTAACTTTTTAGGGAGTACAATTTGCATCTTTAATTATTTTCAGTCTACCTTCAAATAATAATATGCCACTACACCTTTAGAATAAGGACCTTTAAACTTTGCTCCCATCTGTTGTACTATTGTTGTCATCCATTTTACTTTACTTATTTAATTACATATAAACACACAGGACATTACTACTGTTTTTGCCTAAGATGATGTTATACTTTAGAAAAATTACAATGATTAAAAATGAATTTTTTATTTACCTTTATGCCATTTCCAGTGCTCCTCATATACTTGTGCAGTTCCAAGTTTTTGTAAAGCATCACATTCCTTTAGCCTGAAAAAAATTTTTTTTAACATTAACCAGCAAGTATACTGGTAATTAATTTTTCACTTAAATTTTTTTGTGTGTATTTATCTTTGTCTAATAAAAAGCTACCACTTGCTTTCTCCATTTTTGGCACCAACATAGGTGATGTTAAGGAAGCTTATTGGGAAGTTTCTTAAAACCACATGTCTGCCTGCAGTTATCTCTGGAGAACGATGGCCTTTCTTCTTCTCCACTCTCAAAATTTATAGAAGGGCCTATGTCATGGCAGATGATACTAGAAAATCATTGTGGGAAGGAAGAACCAAAACATATCCAGAGTAAACATCTATTTCATTGAGGACAAATTTCTGTCCTTTCGTGGAAGGAGCCCAATATTGTCAACCTTTTATCAAGTACTTGGTGGTTCCTTCAGGGAATGAATACATTTTAGGGGCTCAGTATTGATCTGTGCAGTTGTCAGGTTGGAGACTTAACAGAGTCTAAGGCCAGATCACCCTTGTTGGGGAGAAGCCCATGTTATTGATACATGTGTAACTTCTGTTGCTGCCACCATGACCAACCTGTTCATTAGCCCATTCAACAAGTACTATGTTAGCTAGGGAAAGAGGCTGAAATCCACAAGATGGATCATTTTGTCTGATTGTTGAGAGTCTTCTCTGCAGTAGATGGCCTTCAGGACCTTTTCACCTGGGTCCAAAATATCCTCACTCTCTGCCCATTCCAAGCACCCAATTTATATATGTAGTTAGGGTCTAGCTGCCTCAGCAGCCAGGCTCTGGCCTGCCTTGTTGGCCTGGCCCAAGCTCATACAGGCTTCTATCTACTCTCCCAAGCCCAAGTCCTTGGTTGCTGTAGCTCTGGCCTTAGTCAGTTCCCAGCTCAACTCACATTTGTTTCTTGCTATGTTTTGGTGGTGGAGGTCATTGAAGACATCTGCTACAATTTGTGAGATAAGAGCTACTGAAAGAGTGTGTTCTCTCCAGGACTTAATTGCTATGGAGCTGGCTGGCTCCTTGAAGCTTCTAATTATTGGTAATGCCTGAAGCATAAGTACTGTATCAGTTTTGTATTTCAAAAAAAGTTATTCAAAAATTACCTGTTTTAGAAGGGATTGTTCACTGAATAAGGAAGAGACATCAAAATATATTAAAGTATTTTTTTCAAAATATTCTTCACAGAAGGTTGCACCCAAATTTATTGTGCTTTGAGGTTCTCTTTTTATTATATATTTAACTTTCTGTGGTTTTTTTTTAATTAAAAATTCACCAGTGATTTTACCTAAAGCCATTACTAAGGTAATCAACTTTAGAAACAGCAGCATACAACATTGTAGTATATTAGGAAAATTACTCTGTACCAGCATTGAATTTGATATTTGTTTATTTTTCTTATTTAGGAAAATGTCTGATCAGGATGAAAAGTCTGATGCTCGGAGTACAGTTGATGTATTAGAAGAAAGTGATGATGCCTATGAGATTGTTAGTATTCCAGTTCCCTCAGAAGAACTTCAAGAGTCAGATCAAACTGAAGAGCAGCGTGACTCTGAGCTGGAACCATCCGGCAGGGACCATGAAGCACATGTTGAAGAGCAGAGTGGACAGAGTGACCAGAGCCTTGTAAGCTTGGATGATGAAGAACAATTCATGGAAGAGGCAATGTCACCCAGACAAGTTTCATCTACTCCAGCAAGTTACAAAAAGCAGTATTCAACAATATCTGACAATAAAATAAAGCTACCCATACGTCATCCAAATGATGATATGATGCCTTTTCTGGATAAAATAAAAGCTATAAAGGAGTCTTTAAAAATGTCAATGAAAGATTCTTTAGCAACAGGTATTACCTAGGGAAGATAGGATATTTCATTTATTCATTTTGAAGAAGGGTTGCTTTTGTTTGTTTGTTTGTTGTTGGCTTGAAGGTTTGTTTAATATTTGTTACTACTTTCCCTTTCCCTTATCCACCAAACTTCTGTGACTATACTGTATGAATCTTTTCTCTATGTGTGAAAGCTTCTCTATTCTGCAGAATCTATTCTCTCTAAATAATTGAACATAATTAAATTTAAAAATGCTATTTATATTTTTCCCCAAATAATGCAGTTTTAAGAAAATATTTAGGGACTTGGAAAATGTTAGAAAAATTCTCGAGTTTAATTGGAATTCTTTTACATGTCCCTTTGTAATTGTTGCAATAGCTAGCAAGAGGTGAGATGAGAATTTGATTCCACATTTCCTCGTTTCAAATCCAGTGCTCTTTCCATATATCTTGTTGCCTTTAAATATTTCCATATTTCTGTTTAGTGTTAACCTTAGTGCTAACAAAATCATTGTTGCCTTTCATTGTAGGTTGATTTTAAATGCAAAATAATGTTGATGGCATGTAGGAGATATTACATTTTTGATCACAGAACAGAGGGAGAGCAGGAATAAGGTGATTACACAGAGAGCCATTCTACTTGTATGGTTCACTGACTGTTCCTTCTTGCTCTTATCTATGAGGTTTGAGTGTACTTCCATCCACAACTTGGAGAATATGGGCTGTAATTTAACAACAGTAATAACAGAATAGTTTGGTTGGTAAAATATAGCTTTTGAATCCAGTGGCATAGTTTAATCTTATGTGATGTATCCCTGGTAATGAGAAAAGGGGAAAGAAAGGAATTAATTAAGCCCAATTATATCTGACTGAAATTTGGCTTACATTTTTGGATATTTGTGTCATTCTCTGATATTGTAACTTATAACAAGCACAGGATTTTAAAAAAAAAAAGGAAAGGGTTTACTTGGCCTAACTTCTGGAGGCTCACAAATCTCTTAACAGTACCCCTCCCAAAGCTTAAGAAGTCACTATGAAAGTTTTAAAATATATTAATCATAGCTTTTTGAACCCATAAAACAGTTAAAATCTGCTTTGATAATTTAGCATCTGTGAAAGTTGATAGAATACTGTTGAAAGTTGATAGAATACAGTGAGAAGTTTTAGTAAGCTCAAAGAGACTTTTAGTATCACCAGTGCTTTGTTAAATTTCATCGTAGGATTATTGATAAATGTCACATTTAGCTTTATGAACGCTGTTGTGTCAGACACTTAGTCCTATACAAAACTTTTGGTATACGGTATGCACCTGACACTCCATCTTACTATATCTTCTCCATTAAAATTTAAAATCTATAGATGTAAAAGAAAAAAGTTTACCCCATAATAACTAGTTATTACATATTTTATTTCCTTCCTATAATTTTTGAACAGATAATCATTTTAGGATAGTAATTTTTGTTTATCATTTTCTTTATCAAGATATGTAAATATCTTGATTTCTTATTTTGTTGAGTGAGGAATGAGGCATGGAATGTCCATTTTTTCAAAAGTAGTTATGTAGTTATAATAATCTATGTTTTAATAATATAATAATGTAGCTATTCAGGATATTTTCAATAAGCACTGATTTTCTGTTTCATGTTTTCGAAACTATTAATATAGGAATGGAGGGTGGATTTAGTATTAAACTTTTGTTGTTGCAATGTCAAAGAAAATTTTCTTTGAAATTTTCCCTATTCATTTTTCTCTACTTCATCAATATACACTATTACTGATGCATGACATCATTATGTAATCAATGCATACACATTTCTAAGTTCACAGACACCTTTCAGGTCTCAAGTTCTTCCTTTCCCAATACTGACTTCCAATACCATTCCAATAATCACTATACAAAAATGCTCTGTATGCTGAGATTTTTCCCAGGCCTGTATCTGAGTAATATATACCAGATTGGGAACACTTCAAAGCAGTTTAGCTTCATGCTCTCGTTCTATGCCTTGTGACATTCAGAGTGAGGGGGGTATGCTGAACCTGCTCTGATCCTTGAGGCAGGGAGTGGAAGAGGGATCTGAACTTTGCGCTGGAGTTGGGGAAGCAAGCATTGAACATTAATGCCTATTTTTGAGATTAGAGTTTGAAATTCAAAGCAAAATGTTGCAAATGAATGTTGGTCATTTCTCTCCATAGAAAATTAGAAGCAGTTCTTATCTGTGGGAAATGGTGGGGGAGCATGGCAAGGCAACCTGATTCCATGTGACTAAAAATCAGGCCATAATTCTTTATCTGCTTGTGGAATGTAGTTTGCTGACCTATATTTGACTATGATTCTTTTCTCTTTTCATCTGCAGTAAAAGTTGTACTTCTTCCTGTGTCTCAGGAAATTGTAATGCCTTTTAAAGTTGACACTGTGTTTAAAAACCTCAAGGATCATTTTTCACATTTATTAAATGTCCCATCTGATGTACTGCAGATAAAATGTGCAGGTAAGTTTGGAGGCTAATAAAACCCTCCAAGACTTCTCTAATTTCAAAATGTTAATCATAATCTTTGATTTGCTAGACCCAATATCTTTATATTTACTATTTGAATATTTATATTGTGCTTATACATTCATTCATTCAGCACACTTTTATTGAGGTCATACGTTGTTCTAGATTCTTTTCTAAGAGCTAGAGATGTGAAGAAACATGAGACAAATTCTCTGTCTTCAAGTTGTTTACAGACTTGTATGGAAGAAGATGCATGCAATTGTTACTACAAGGCATGTTATGTGCCTTAATGGGGATATGCATGAAAAGTTACAGGAACAGGAAGGAAAAAATTTGGGAGACTCTAAAAAGTTTCATTTAATAGAAGTGATAATACTTGTGCTAATAAGTATTAAAGATTTGGGAGAACCTGGAACTTTGGGGAAGGGGTAAGAAGTTTAGAGTAGCTGAAAGAATATGTATGGAAAGTGGGAAATATGAGATTGAAAAAAATAGATGAAGGAAAGTGTGTAGAATGAGAAGAGGACTAACAGTCATTTATTTATTAGTATTTTCTACACTAAGGTCAATTCACATTCCCCAGTGGCTCAGATTTACTCTGATTTTGTAGAAGAAATTGAGCAGCCTCTGAAGTTATATTAGCTTTGTGTCATGAGAAGATAGTCTTTGAAACTGTGATATAGTTAACCAGACTAACTTAGCTAAATAAGTGTTACTATACAGTATGTCTGCAAGGAGTTTAGTATTTTAGTTAAGAAGGTTTTGCCATTGACTTATAAAGATGTCAGAAAAAGATTCCAGAAAAATATGCCCATTTTTTATGGACAAATCCTGATTGCTAAAAAGGAGTTTACCATATCTGTCAAGTTCCTTCTTGACAAATCTGAGACAAACAGTAAATTCAATTTCAAAATTCATTTTGGAAATACATTATAATGAATAGTCTCCAAAGTTAGAAATTCATGTATTCAAATAACTGATTATTAAAGCTTGGTTGGAGAAACAAAGCTAAAATTTAAGTAATTATTAATAATAATGATGACGATAATCATGTTGACACTGATGGTTAATTTATTGAGCACTTACTATGTTCTAGTACGTTACATTTGCTTACATTAGGATTTAACCCACACAACAACACTTCGGGGTAGATATTATTAATTCCTTTTTGAGAGAAAGAAACTAAAGTTCAGAGAACTTGTGCAAAATCACACAGTTTATAAGCAGAGTCTGAACTTAAATGTAGGTATGACTCCAAAATGGGAATTTGAAAATGTTGGTATTAACTGTAAGGTGAGGTTCAAAATTGGAGAAGAGAGAATTTGAGACTGGAGTAGCTGGCCAGTGGTACCTAAGAATCTCTATATTCTTTGCATTTCATGACCTTCTTCATGTGAAGGTACCATGCATCACAACTAGGTAACTAGGTAAGCTTATAATAAAAAAGAGCTTGATTCTGTGCCAACCATCATCTAAGATAGATGCTTTTATCTAGTACTAGAACTGGAGTTTGAGTTTGGTGGGACTGAGTCTACCTGTAGAGAAAAATAGAGAAATGAAGAGAGCTGTAGGAACCTCTGTTAGTTTCCCGTGGTTGCAGTAACAAATTACCACAAATTTAATGGCTTAAAAATAACACAAATTATTTGTCTTACAGTTCTGGAGGCCAGAAATCATAAATTAGTTTCACTGGGCTGTTATCAAGATGTTATCAGGGCTGCCCCCTCTCTGTAGGCTCTAGGGGAGAATATGTTTTCTTGACTTTTCCAGCTTCTAGAGCTGTGTTCCTTGCCTCATGGCACCTTCCTCCATCCTCAAAGCAAAAAACATAGCATCTTTAAATCCCTCTCCTCTATCACATCGCCTTCTCCTCTGTAGTCAAATCTCCCTCTGCCTTCCTCTTATGAGGGTAATTGTAATTACTTTCAGGACCCACCTGGATAATCCAGGCTGAGCTCTCCATGTCAAAATACTTGACTTAATCAAATCCACAAATAAAATCACTTTTGCTATAGAAGGTAATATTCACAGATTCTGATGATTAGGATATGGGCATATTTGGAGGCCATTATTCAGCCTACCATAGAACCTAAGTGACATTCATGTCAGTTTTTTAAATTAAGAATTTAAGGTATGAATTTTGCTGCTTTTCAGACTATAGCTTTTGCTGTCTTCAGCTTCCTGATTATGGTATAATCATTTGCAGATTGATACAGATTCCATCAGTAAAGATTCTGTGACACAAAACAATAGCCATCAACATCATTATATTTTTCTGTTGTTAAAACAGAAAAAAAACCCACCTTAGAATCAATTTGTAGAAAAAAGCCATGGAGCAGGGCAGGGGTGGGGGAGAACAATTGAAGTAATGCCAGATAAAAATAAAGCAATATACACTCTGCCCAGCACAAAACAGAGGGTTAACTCCACCTTAGCATGAATTAATTGACATGAGTTTCTGATTATGGAGAGAAAAGAGATTCTATGGAATTCTGAGTATGTGCTTTTCTGCAATAGTTGGGGAGGATATTAAAATAACCAGGCTTCCCTTGATGTGGATGTGTGTTGTGCTTACATATAAAACATTGTGACTTCTCAAAGAGTCAGTGTTTAGAATACGATTCTGTTCATGTTATAGAATTTTTGTTTTTAAATGTTTATAGGGTTTCATGGTTATTACAGATTTGTATTTCTGATGAATTGAAGGTTGTAGCTTTACTTTATTTGTAATGCTGATTTCTTGCTCAGGAATGCCACTATACTCTTTTCCACTATGGCGTTCTCTGTGCTAATATTACAGCAAAAGGTGGAAACCTTTGATACTATAGTTAGTAATTATATAATATGCTTTCATACGTGCACCTTTGATGTTTTCCATCCACTTAAAGTGAGTACCTATAAATAGTCATTTCTTTTTCAAAAATTTCTTACAGTTTTATTATTTTTTTAGGAATAATTCTTAAAAATAATGAGACTCTATTACAACATGGAGTTAAGCCACAAGAAACTGTACAAGTGGAAATCTTTTCTATAAATCCAGAGCAATATCCAATCAAAAGAATAGAAGAACTACATAATAGCTCTCAAATTATGACTGTCAGAGTACAAACTGGTTAGTTATTTTATGTCTTTTAGACAAAGTATTTTAAGAGTCCTTTGTAGTTGAACATTTAGTCAACCTTAGTTTTATCTCCGTAGGTATTGATCGGTACCAAGATGTGTCTGTTCAAGTTGTAAAATCTGACTTTCACAAACCATTTCTTGGTGGATTCAGACATAAAATAACAGGAATAGAATACCACAATGCTGGAACACAAACTGTACCTAAAAAGGTTCCTGAAAAACAAGATATATTTTGTAGGGATACCCAGGTAATATTTTTATTTTTCCATTTTGGTTTTTGAAACTATGGAATAAAAAATGGTGAACTGTATGATCCTCTCAAATAAATTCTTTTAAGTAATTATATGGCAGTTAAATAATAAGAGAAACATTAACTTAAATATTTAGGGAAATATGCTCGTCATTCACTTATGTGTGTATATAGTGGATACTTATTTGAATTCTTTATGTTTTTATTTTAGACAGTTTATCAGAGAAAAAAGTTGCAACAAACTACAAATACAACATCTACACAGATGACTAAAATTGGTGTGTATGTATCAAATATGACTGATAAACTGGTCATACCAGGAAGATACTTTTCAGAAGCAGAGTACCATTCTAAAAGATTGGAGGCAGTAAGATAACTTTTATTTTTTAACTTTGAATATTAAAAATTAAATATGTAAGCCAATCTTCTGTGTACTTGTGTGTGCCTGTGTGTTTTTCTAAGCCACATTAACTTGGGAAAGAATAGTCTATGGATGTGGGTCTGTTTCTTTGGTAATAAAAATAGTCTGTCTATGTTCTCCCTCTAGTATAAGGAAAAAATCCTAAACCCTCCCAATCCTTCCCTTCTCTTAGGGAATCCCAGGGACTTGTGTATTATCTTTGGTCATTAGTAGCTTTTTCAGTATCTCTGTCCCTTGGCCTAAGCACTTGATACAGTAGAATCACATAGGGAGCTTTTCAAATTAATTGAAACCAAATAGAATCTTAGTCTATTTTGTTTCTCCAGCCACTCCAGCTCTCTTAAGGTTATTGTTTGCAGGGATTATCTTTCTTTATCCTTTTACTTTAAACCTATTTGACTTTTTGAACCTAGAGTATGTCTCTTATTGACAAGACATAGTTTTTTTCTAAATCTAGTCTGACAATCTTGGCTTTTATTGGAACGTTTAGTACATTTATATTTAGTGTAACTATTAAAGTTGGATTACACTAGCATTTTGTGACCTGTTTTCTGTATGTCTCATGTCTGTTTTGTTCCTCTGTTCTTCCTTTACTGCCCCTTTTATGTTGAATACATATTTTCTAATGTACTATTTTAATTCCTTTGTTTTTTGGATTTTTTTTGCGGTCTAATACATACTTTTTAAGAAGTATGTAATTATTTGCTATATTGAGTATGCAACATTTTCACCACCTCATGAAGAAATCCCATACCCATTAGCAGCCATTCCCCATTTTCCTCCAACCCTCTAGCCCTAGGCAACTACTAATCTACTTTCTGTCTCAATAGATTTGTCTATTCTGGATTTCATGTATATGGCATCATATATTATGTGGCCTTTCGTGACTGGTTTCTTTCACTTAGCATAAGGTTTTCAAGACTTATCTATGTTGTAGCATGTATCAATACTTCATTCCTTTTCATTGCTAAATAACATTCCATTATATCTACCCTATTTTATATACCCATTGTATATATTCCAAATTACAAACCACATTTTGATTATCTGTTCATCAGCTGAGGGACATTTGGGTTGTTTCCACTTTTTGGCTATTAAGAATAAGGCTGCTATGAATATTTACGTACAAGTTTTTGTGAGGACATATTTTTTTTTACTCTTTGGGTATTTACCCAGGAGTAGAAAGATTAGAAGATCATGTGGTGACTCTGTTTAACCTTTTGAGGAGCTGCCAAATTGTTTTCCAAAGCAGCTGCACCATTTTACAATCCCACCAGCAGTATATAAACCTTCCAATTTCAACAAATCCTCACCAATATCTGTTACTGTATTTTTTTATTATAGCTATCCTACTTTATATGAAGTGGTATCTCACTGTGGTTTGATTCAGATTCCCTGATGGTGAATGATGTTGAACACATTTTCACATGCTTATTGACCACGTGGGTATCTGTGGAGTGAGTTGCTTGCTACATGCTACCATGTGGGAACATAGGCTCAGGCACAACAGAAACTTTCAACAAATGACTGCTTTATTACTTACACAGCACAAAGGGTCCATAAAAGTGAGGGGCAGAGATTCCATCATGGCCAGTCTCCTGGGAAGGCTAAACTGCTTGGCTCACTGTTGGTGTATGTCAGCTCCACATACCCCACTTCACGTCTGCGTGGAGAGACCCTGAGCTGTTTGAGTATATTTATCCATCGCAGGGGGAGGGGGCCCTTCCACTGAGAATTCCAACCCAGATAAGCATCTGGGGCTGCTTGTTCCTGGTTTCAAGGTTTCAGATCTTGTCTGGGCCTTTTCATTAGATCTAACATCTCCCTGGATTTTGGAATGGAAACAGACTGAAACATTGGTGCCACAACAGAAAAGGAGGTGGGGGATAGATGAGGGATGGGAGATGGCCATTGAGCATGTGTCTGTGTCTTCCCCAGCAATATGTTCTTAGGAGAAATATCTATTCAGATACTTTACTCATTTTAAAAAAGGGTTATTTGCCTTTTTGTTATTGCTTTGTTAGTTTTTTGAGTTATTTACTAAGTGATTGCATTTTAACTTATAGTAATCTACTTCTCATTAATACTAATTTAAATTCAATAAAATATTCAAACCCTGTACCAACATAGCTCCAATTTTCTTCTTCCTCTTTTGTGCTATTATTGTCCTACAAATTTCTGTTCTAAGCCCATTAATGTAGTTTTATTATAATTGTATTGTGCAGTTTTCTTTTAAATCAGTTAAGAAAAAAATATATATATATTTACATGTCTTTTATATTTACCTGCTTAATTACCTTTGCTGATGCTTTTTATTTCTTCATGTGAATTCAAGTTGCTGTTTTCTTTCAGCAAGAGGGACTCCCTTTAGTATTACTTGTGAATGTTGATTTGCTTGATGAGAGTCCACAGATTTCTGAGTTTGTGTTCTTTTTACTTTTTCTTTTACCTTCTTTTACTTTTTGTTCTTCAGAGTGGATAATTTCTAGTGATCTCTCATTAAGATCATTACTATTTCTTCTGCCAGCTCAAATCTGCTGTTGATCACTGTATGAGTTTCATGGTTGGTAAAAGAAATAGTGTGCATTGGGTTGGCTTAAACAACAGGAACTTACTGGCTCATGGCTTTGAGGCTAGGAGGAGTCCAAAATTGAGGCAATAGCAAGGCAATGCTTTCTCCCCAAAGACTGTGGCTTTCTGGGCTGGCTGCCAGAAATCTTTAGCCTTTGGCCTTTTGGTAACATGGCAATGCACATGGTAATGTCTTCTCCTTTCTCCTATGGGTTCTGTTGACTTCCCGCTTCTTCTCTCTTTATGTGGCTTTTTCTCTTTATGTTTGAGTTTCATTCTGCTGATAAAAGGACTCCAGTATTCTGGATTATAGCATGACAGGATTCAGTTAGGCCACACCTTAAGAGAAGTAACATTGTGAAAAGATCCTATTTACAATAGATCTACACCAACTAGAATGAAGAACAAGACCTAGAATATTTTCAAACTAGGGTACATAATTAAATCCACCATGAGCCCTCTAGTGAATTTTCATTTCATTTATTATACTTTTCAGCCCCAGATTTCCATTTGGCTCTTCTTTGTAATGTCTGCCTCTTTATTGATATTCTCTTTTTGATGACTCATTGCCATCTCACTCCTTCATTCACACAGGGAGATTTTCCAATCATTAACTCTTTCATTAGTCTGTATCTTTCTTACAATTGATGAAACAATAATATTATAATTATACTATTAACTCTAGTCTATAGTTTACATTAGGATTCACTGTGTTGTGCAGACCTATGGATTAAAACAGTTTTTTTCTAGTAACACATATACAGCCTAAAATTTCCTCTTTTAACCACATTCAAACATATAATTCACTGATGTTAATTACATTCACAATGTTATGCTACATCACCGCCATCCATTACCAAAACATTTCCATCACCCCAAACAGAAACTCTGTAACACTTAAGCATTAAATTCCCATTCCCTATCCCCAACTCGACCCCCAATAACCTGTATTCTAGTTTCTGACTCTATGAATTTGCATATTCTGATTATTTCATATTAGTGAGATCATAAAATATTTCTCCTATTGTACCTGACTTATTTCACTTAACATGATGTCTTCAAGGTTCACCCTTGTTGTCTCATATATCAGAACTTCATTCCTGTTTATGGCTGAATAATATTCCATTAAATGTAAACACCACACTTTGTTTACATGTTCATCTCTTGATGGACACTTGGGTTGATTCCATCCTTTGGCAATTGTAAATAATGCAGCTATGAACATCAGTGTGCAAATATCTGTTTGAGTCCTTGCTTTGTATTTTTTGGGTATATACTTAGAAGTGGGATTTCCAGGTCATATGGCAATTCTTTACTTAAGTTTCTGAGGAACTGCCAAATTGTTTTCCACAGTGGCAGCACCATGTACATTTGTACCAATAGTGAACTAGTGTTCCTATTTCTCCACATCCTCTCTAACACTTGTTATTTTTTTTTTAACTAGTAGCCATTCTAGCGGGTGTGAAATGGTGTCTCATTTTGGTTTTGATTTGCATTTCTCTAATGGCTAATGATGTTGAGCATCTTTTCATGTGTTTATTGGCCATTTGTATGTCTTTTTTTGGAAAAATGTCTTTGCAAGTCTTTTTCATATTTTTAAATTTGTTTTTGTTGTTGAGTTGGAGGATTTTTAATATATACTGGATATTAAGCCTTTATTGGATACGTGGTTTCTAAATATTATCTCCCATTCTGCAGGTTGTCTTTTAACATTCATGATAAAGTTCTTTGATGCACAAGTTTTTAACTTGATGAGGTCCCATTTATCTATTTCTGCTTTTGTTGTTAAGTCTAAGAAGCAATTGCCAAACACAGGGTCCTGAGGATGCTTTCCTCTGTTTTCTTCTAGGAGTTTTATGGTTCTGATTATTATATTTACATCTTTGATCCATTTAGAGTCAATTTTTGTTTATGGTTGAGGTAGGGGTCCACCTTCTTTCTGTTGTATATGAATATCCAGTTTTCCTAGCACCCTTTGTTGAAGAGACTATTCTTTCCCAGTTAAGTGGATTTGGGATTACAGTCAAAAATCTAATGGCCATAGATGTGAGGGTTTATTTCTGCACACGTAATTCAATTCCATTAGTCTGTATATCTGTCCTTGTGCCAGTATCCTGCTGTTTCGACTGTAGCTTTGTAGTAAGTTTTAAAATTGGGTAGTGTGAGTCCTCCAATTTTGTTGTTGTTATTGAAGATGGTTTGGCTAGTTGATAATTGACATTTCCATTTCTGCAAAGAAGTCTGTTGAAATTTTCATTGGGATTGCAAAGAATCTGTAAATTGCTTTGGGTAGAATTGACATCTTAATATTTAGTCTTCTAATCTGTGAACACAGAATGTCCTTCCTTGATTTCTTTTATCTGTATCTAAGTCTTTTACATCCTTGGTTAAATTTATTCCTAGATATTTTATTTTTTAATTGCTATTATAAATTGAATTTTATTCTTGATTTCCTCTTCACCCTTTTCATTATGAGTGTCTAGAAACAGGAGATTTTTGTGGGTTGATCTTGTACACTGCCACTTGGAGAACTCACACTAACCAGTTTCAGGATTTTCTCTATATAGGATCATGTCATCTGCTAATAGGGAAAGTTTTACTTCTTTCTTTCCAATTTGGATGCCTTTATTTCTTTTTCTTGCCTAATTGCTCTGGCTAAAATTTCCAGTACAATGTTGAATAACAGCGGTGACAGTGCACATCCTTGACTTGTTACTGATCTTAGAAAGAAAGCTTTCAGTCTTTCACCATTGAGAATGATATTATCTGTGGGTTTTTCATATATGCCCTTTATCATGTGAAGGAATTTTCCTTCTATTCCTTATGTTCTAAGTTTTTATATCAAGAAGATGTGCTAGATTTTGTCAAATGCCTTTTTCCATCAATTGAGATGGTCATGTAGTTTTTTCTCTTTTGTACTGTTAACGTGGTGTGTTTCATTAATTGATATTTTTATGTTGAACAATCCTTGCATATCTGGGATAAATTCCACTTGATCATGGTGTGTAATTTTTTATTGTTCTGTTGGGTTCAGTTTGCTAGTATGTTGATGAGAATATTTGCATCTATATTAATAAGGGATATTGTTCTGTAATTTTCTTTTCCTATGTTATCTTTATCTAGCTTTGGTATTAGGGTGATACTGTCCTCATAGAATGAGTTATCTAGTGTTCCCTCTTCTTTAATTTTTTGGGAGAGTTTGAGGAGGATTGTTGTTCATTCTTCTTGGAATATTTGGTAGAATTCACAGTGATGTCATCTGGTCCTGGGCATTTCTTTGTTGGGTTGATTTTTATTACTGATTCAGTCTCTTGTTATTAGCCTGCTGAGATCTTCCATTTCTTATGGAGTCTAGTTAATTTGTTTCTAACAATTTTTTCATTTCTTCTAGGTTTTCTAATTTGTTGGCATAAGTTATTCATAGTATCTTCTTATACTCCTTTTTATTTCTGTGGGGTTGGTAGTAACGTCATCCCTTCATTTCTGACTTTAGTTATTTGCATCCCCCCTCTTTTTTTTTTTTCTATCTAGCTTAAATTTTGTTTATTTTATTGTTATTTCAAAGAACCTACTTTTGGTCCAGTGATTCTCTCTGCTGTTTTTTATTCTTTATTTCACTTATCTCCATTCTAATCTTTATTTCCTTCCTTCTCCTCACTTTGGATTTAGTGTGCTCTTCTTTTTCTGGACTCTCCAGTTATGAGGTTAGATTCCTTAGTTGAGATTTTCTTCTTTTTTAATGTAAGCATTTAGGGATGTAAGTTTCCTCCTATAAGTTTTGATATGCTGTGTTTCTGTTTTCATTTGGCTTGAGATATTTCCTAATTTCCATTGTACTTTCTTCTTTGACCCATGGTTGTTTAAATGTGTGTTGTGTACTTTCTGCATATTTGTGATTTTTCTAGTTCTCTCTGTTATTGGTTTCTAGCTTCATCCCTTTGAGGTCAGAGAAGAGACATTATATGATCTGAATATTTTTGAATTAGCTGAGACTTGTTTTGTGATATAACATTTGGACTATCCTAGAGAATGGCCCATTTGCACTTGTGAAGAGTGCATATTCTGCTGCTGTTGGGTGAAGTGTTCTATCTATGTCTATTAGGTCTAGTTGGTTTATAGTATCAGTCAAGTCCTATATTTCCTTATTTGTCTTTTGTCTAGATGTTCTATCCATTATTTAAAGTGGTATGTTTAAGTCTGCTATTTATGTAGAGTTGTGTATTTCTGCATTCAAATATTTCAATATTTATTTATATATTTTGGGTCTTTGCTGTTAGATACATATATATTTATAATTGTTATGTCTTTTTGTTGACTTGACCCCTTTTTCAGTGTATAGTGGCTTTTTTTGTCCCTTGTAACAGTTTTTTACTTACAGTCTTTTTTATCTGAATTAATATAGCCTAATCCACCTCTATTTTGGTTACTATTTGTATGGTATATATATATATTTTCTATCCTTTTACTTTCAACCTATTTGTGTCTTTGAATTTAAGTGAGCTTTTGTAAATAGTGTACAGTTGGGTCATGCTTTTTTTTTTAATCTTCATTTTATTGAGATATATTCACGTACCACGCAGTCATACAAAACAAATCGTGCATTCGATTGTTCACAGTACCATTACATAGTTGTACATTCATCACCTAAATCAATCCCTGACACCTTCATTAACACACACACAAAAATAACAAGAATAATAATTAAAGTGAAAAAGAGCAATTAAAGTAAAAAAGAACACTGAATGCCTTTGTCTGTTTGTTTGTTTGTTTCTTTCTTTCCCCTATTTTTCTACTCATCCATCCATAAACTAGACAAAGTGGAGTGTGGTCCTTATGGCTTTCCCAATCCCATTGTCACCCCTCATAAGCTACATTTTTATACAGTTGTCTTCGAGATTCACGGGTTCTGGGTTGTAGTTTGATAGTTTCAGGTATCCACCAACAGCTACCCCAATTCTTTTTTTTTTTTTTTTTTAATTTTATTATAATAAAATAAACAGATTTATTATTTTTTGTCCCAACACCCTCTCCCAACTGTACTCTCAGAGTTCATAACCCCAGTTTGAGTCGGATACTTTTTTTTTTCCCTTTTACTTTTTTTTTAATCTTCATTTTATTGAGATATATTCACATACCACGCAGTCATACAAAACAAATCGTACTTTCGATTGTTTACAGTACCATTACATAGTTGTACATTCATCACCCAAATCAATCCCTGACACCTTCATTAGCATACACACAAAAATAACAAGAATAATAATTAGAGTGAAAAAGAGCAATTGAAGTGAAAAAGAACACTGGGTACCTTTGTCTGTTTGTTTCCTTCCCCTATTTTTCTACTCATCCATTCATAAACTAGACACAGTGGAGTGTGGTCCTTATGGCTTTCCCAATCCCATTGTCACCCCTCATAAGCTACATTTTTATACAACTGTCTTCGAGATTCATGGGTTCTGGGTTGTAGTTTGATAGTTTCAGGTATCCACCACCAGCTACCCCAATTCTTTAGAACCTAAAAAGGGTTGTCTAAAGTGTGCATAAGAGTGCCCACCAGAGTGACCTCTCGGCTCCTTTTGGAATCTCTCTGCCACTGAAGCTTATTTCATTTCCTTTCACATCCCCCTTTTGGTCAAGAAGATGTTCTCCATCCCACGATGCCGGGTCTACATTCCTCCCCGGGAGTCATATTGCACGTTGCCAGGGAGATTCACACCCCTGGGTGTCTGATCCCATGTAGAGGGGAGGGCAGTGATTTCACCTTTCAAGTTGGCTTAGCTAGAGAGAGAGGGCCACATCTGAGCAACAAAGAGGCACTCGGGAGGAGGCTCTTAGGCACAATTATAGAGAGGCCTAGCCTCTCCTTTGCAGCAACAGTCTTCCCAAGGGTAAATCCTGTGGTAGACAGCTCAACCCATCAAACCACCAGTCTCCTATGTCTGTGGTCATGTTAGCAACCATGGAGGTGGGGTAGGCCAATACCCCTGCATTCTCCACAGGCTCCTCAAGGGGGCTCTATGTATTCTTTTTCCTTGTTTTTTTTTTACCTTTTTTTTTTTAATCAACTGTATGAAAAATAAAAAAATTGAAAAAAAAAATTAAAAAAAAAACATACAATAAAAGAACATTTCAAAGAGACCATAACAAGGGAGTAAGAAAAAGACAACTAACCTAAGATAACTACTTTACTTCCAACATGTTCCTACTCTACGCCAAGAAAGTTACCTAATAGAGCAACATTTCTGTGAACTTGGTCCTACTATACCCATCAGAAATTAACAGACCATAGTCATTCCTGGGCATTCCCAGAATGTTAAATTTACCCATGATAGCTTATCTGTTCTTGGATTATTGTTCCCCCTTCCTTAATTGCTCTATATTGCTAGTTCCCCTACATTCTACATTATAAACCATTTGTTTTACATTTTTCAAAGTTCACATTAGTGGTAGCATATAATATTTGTCTTTTTGTGCCTGGCTTATTTTGCTCAGCATTATGTCTTCAAGGTTCATCCATGTTGTCATATGTTTCACGAGATCATTCCTTCTTACTGCCGTGTAGTATTCCATTGTGTGTATATACTACATTTTATTTATCCACTCATCTGTTGAAGGACATTCGGGTTGTTTCCATCTCTTCGCAATTGTGAATAATGCTGCTATGAACATTGGCGTGCAGATGTCTGTTCGTGTCACTGCTTTCTGATCTTCTGGGTATATACTGAGAAGTGCAATCACTGGATCGAACGGTGACTCTGTATCTAGTTTTCTAAGGAACTGCCAGAGTGACTTCCAGAGTGGCTGAATGATTATACAGTCCCACCAACAATGAATAAGAGTTCCAATTTCTCCACATCCCCTATAGCATTTGTAGTTTCCTGTTTGTTTAATGGCAGCCATTGTAATTGGTGTGAGATGGTATCTCCTTGTGATCTTAATTTGCATCTCTCTAATAGCTAGTGAAGCTGAACATTTTTTCATGTGTTTCTTGGCCATTTGTATTTCCTCTTCAGAGAAGTGTCTTTTCATATCATTTGCCCATTTTATAACTGGGCTGTCTGTACTATTGTCATTGAGTTGTAGGATTTCTTTATATATGCAAGATATCAGTCTTTTGTCAGATACATGGTTTCCAAAAATTTTTTCCCATTGAGTTGGCTGCCTCTTTACCTTTTTGAGAAATTCCTTTGAGGTGCAGAAACTTCTAAGCTTGAGGAGTTCCCATTTATCTATTTTTTCTTTTGTTGCTGCTTGTGCTTTGGGTGTAAATTCTAGGAAGTGTCTGCCTAATACAAGGTCTTGAAGATGTTTTCCTACATTATCTTCTAGGAGTTTTATGGTACTTTCTTTTATATTGAGATCTTTGGTCCATTTTGAGTTAATTTTTGTGTAGGGTGTGAGGTAGGGGTCCTCTTTCATTCTTTTGGATATGGATATCCAACTCTCCCAGCCCCATTTGTTGAAAAGACCATTATGACCCAGTTCAGTGACTTTGGGGGCCTTTTCAAAGATCAGTCGGCCATAGATCTGGGGGTCTATCTCCGAAATCTCAATCCGATTCCACTGATCTATATGTCTATCTTTGTGCCAGTACCATGCTGTTCTGACAACTGTGGCTTTATAATAATCTTCAAAGTCAGGGAGTGTAAGCCCTCCCACTTCGTTTTTCTTTTTTAGAGTGTCTTTAGCAATTGGAGGCATCTTCCCTTTCCAAATAAATTTGGTAACTAGCTTTTCCAAGTCTGCAAAGTAGGTTGTTGGAATTTTGATTGGGATTGCATTGAATCTGTAGATGAGTTTGGGTAGAATTGACATCTTAATGACATTTAGCCTTCCTATCCATGAACATGGAATATTTTTCCATCTTTTAAGGTCCCCTTCTATTTCTTTTAGTAGAGTTATGTAGTTTTCTTTGTATAGGTCTTTTACATCTTTGGTTAAGTTTATTCCTAGGTACTTGATTTTTTAGTTGCTATTGAAAATGGTATCTTTTTCTTGAGTGTCTCTTCAGTTTGTTCATTTCTAGCATATAGAAACATTACTGACTTGTGTGCATTAATCTTGTATCCTGCTACTTTGCTAAATTTGTTTATTAGCTCTAGTAGCAGTATCGTTGATTTCTCAGGGTTTTCCAGATATAAGATCATATCATCTGCAAACAATGACAGTTTTACTTCTTCTTTTCCAATTTGGATGCCTTTTATTTCTTTGTCTTGCCGGATTGCCCTGGCTAACACTTCCAGCACAATGTTGAATAACAGTGGTGATAGCGGGCATCCTTGTCTCATTCCTGATCTTAGAGGGAAGGCTTTCAGTCTCTCACCATTGACTACTGTGCTGGCTGTGGGTTTTTCATATATGCTCTTTATCATATTGAGGAAGTTTCCTTCAGTTCCTACCTTTTGAAGTGTTTTTATCAAAAAGGGATGTTGGATTTTGTCATATGCTTTTTCAGCATCTATTGAAATGATCATTTGATTTTTCCCTTTTGAATTTTTAATGTGTTGTAATACACTGATTGATTTTCTTATATTGAACCATCCTTGCATGCCTGGAATGAACCCCACTTGGTCATGGTGTATGATTTTTTTAATGTGTCTTTGGATTCGATTTGCAAGTATTTTGTGGAGGATTTTTGCATCTATATTCATTAGGGAGATTGGCCAGTAGGTTTCCTTTTTTGTAGCATCTTTGCCTGGTTTTGGTATTAGATTGATGTTAGCTTCATAAAATGAGTTAGGTAGTGTTCCATTTTCTTCAATGTTTTGAAAGAGTTTGAGTAAGATTGGTGTCAGTTCTTTCTGGAAAGTTTGGTAGAATTTCCCTGTGAAGCCATCTGGCCCTGGGCATTTATTTGTGGGAAGATTTTTGATGACTGATTGGATCTCTTTGCTTGTGATGGGTTGGTTGAGGTCTTCTATTTCTTCTCTGGTCAGTCTAGGTTGTTCATATGTTTCCAGGAAATTGTCCATTTCCTCTACATTATCCAGTTTATTGCCATACAGTTGTTCATAGTATCCTCTTATAATTTTTTTTAATTTCTTCGGGATCTGCAGTTATGTCACCCTTTTTATTCATTATTTTGTTTATATGGGTCTTCTCTCTTTTTGATTTTTTCAGTCTAGCTAGGAGGTTGTCAATCTTGTTGATCTTCTCAAAGAACCAACTTTTGGTGATATTTATCCTCTCTATTGTTTTTTTTGTTCTCTATGTCATTTATTTCTGCTTTAATCCTTGTTATTTCTTTTCTTCTACTTGGTTTAGGATTGGTTTGCTGTTCATTTTCTAGCTTCTTTAGTTGATCCATTAGTTCTTTGACTTTGACTCTTTGTTCCTTTTTAATATATGTGTTTAGTGCTATAAATTTCCCCCTCAGTACTGCTTTTGCTGCATACCATAGGTTTTGGTATGTTGTGTTCTCATTTTCATTCGTCTCTATATATTTAGTGATTTCTCTAGCTATTTCTTCTTTAACCCACTGATTATTTAGGAGTGTGTTGTTTAACCTCCAGGTATTTGTGAATTTTCTAAGTCTCTGATGGTTATTGACTTCTAATTATGTTCCATTGTGGTCAGAGAATGTGCTTTGAATAATTTCAATCTTTTTAAATTTATTGAGCCTTGTTTTATGTCCCAGCATATGATCTATTCTGGAGAAAGTTCCGTGAGCACTAGAGAAGTATGTGTATCCTGGTGATTTGGGATGTAATGTTCTATATATGTTTGTTAAATCTAATTCATTTATCAGTGTGTTTAGGTTTTCAATCTCTTTATTGGTCTTCTGTCTGGTTGATCTATCTATAGGAGAGAGTGATGTGTTGAAGTCTCCCACAATTTTTGTGGAAACATCAATTGCTTCCTTTAGTTTTGCCAGTGTTTCTCTCATGTATTTTGTGGCACCTTGATTGGGTGCATAGACATTTATGATTGTTATTTCTTCTTGTTGAATTGCCCCTTTTATTAGTATGTAGTGGCCTTCTTTGTCTCTCAAAACATCCCTGCATTTAAAGTCTATTTTATCTGAGATTAATATTGCTACACCTGCTTTCTTTTGGCTGTAGCTTTCATGAAATATTTTTTTTCCATCCTTTCACTTTCAATTTCTTTGTGTCCCTGTGTCTAAGATGAGTCTCTTGTATGCAACATATTGATGGTTCATTTTTTTTAATCCATTCTGTGAATCTATATCTTTTAATTGGGGAGTTTAATCCATTTATGTATAACATTATAACCGTGAAGGAATTTCTTGAATCAGCCATCTTATCCTTTGGTTTATGTTTGTCATATATATTTTTCCCCTCTATCTATTAATATCCTTTAATGTACCCATACTGAATCTCTTTAGTACTGAACCTTTCTCCAAGTCTCTCTGTCCTTTCTTTGTTTCTCTGTCTGTAGGGCTCCCTTTAGTATCTCCAGTAGGGCAGGGCTCTTGTTAGCAAATTCTCTCAGCATTTGTTTGTCTGTGAAAAATTTAAGCTCCCCCTCAAATTTGAAGGAGAGCTTTGCTAGATAAAGTATTCTTGGTTGGAAATTTTTCTCACTCAGAATTTTAAATATATCATGCCACTGCCTTCTCACTTCCATGGTGGCTGCTGAGTAGTCACTACATAGTCGTATGTTGTTTCCTTTGTATGTGGTGAATTGATTTTCTCTTGCTGCTTTCAGAACTTGCTCCTTCTCTTCCATGTTTGACAGTGTGATCAGAATATGTCTCAGAGTGGATTTATTTGGATTTATTCTATTTGGAGTTCGCTGGGCATTTATGATTTGTGTATTTATGGTGTTTAGAAGATTTGGGAAGTTTTCCCCAACAATTTCTTTGAATACTCTTCCTAGACCTTTACCCTTTTCTTCTCCTTCTGGAACACCAATGAGTCTTATATTCGGACATTTTATATTATCTACCATATCCCTGAGGTCCATTTCGCTTTTTTCAATTTTTTTCCCCATTCTTTCTTTTGTGCTTTCATTTTCCATTCTGTCATCTTCCAGGTCACTGATTCATTGTTCAACTTCCTCTAGTCTTGTACTATGAGTATCCAGAATCTTTTTAATTTGGTCAACAGTTTCTTTAATTTCCATAAGATTATCTATTTTTTTATTTAGTCTTGCAGTGTCTTCTTTATGCTTTTCTAGGGTCTTCTTGATATCCTTTGTATCCCATACTATGGTCTCATTGTTCATCCTTAGTTCTTTGATTAGTTGCTCTAGGTGCTGTGTCTCTTCTGACATTTTGATTTGGGTGCTTGGGCTTGGGTTATCCATATCATCTGGTTTTTTCATATGCTTTATAATTTTCTCTTGTTTTTGGCCTCTTGGCATTTGCTTAACTTGATAGGCTTCTTTTAGGATTTGTAGACCAATTGAAGTCCTTATCTCTAATTTATCAGATCTACAGCTTCGTGGGGTACACTTTAACTAACCAGCAGGTGGCGTCCACGAGCCACCTGTTCTCCACAAGCCAGTTCTCCCCTGCTTTGCCTTTGTGGTGAGTGGGGGAGTGAATCTTGTGCGGTCCAGTTGGTGTACCAAGCTTGCGTGTGTAGTTGGTGTTGCCCACCTTGTATATGGGGCGTGTGTCTGGGCGGTCAGGGTGGGGGGGGGTGGCTCTAACAATCAAATCTCCCTGGTATTGTTGGAGTTTTAAAGCTGCTGCAATAGTCTAATCCTTCAGTTCAGTCCTGCCACAGTTTGTCTCTGCTTCTGACCCACAAGTCCTTGGTATTGGCGTATGGCTCCTGAGACTTGCGAGTGGGTCCCTCTTCCAGGCCGTGCACCCCCTGGTCCTCTGTTGAGGGATGACTGTGCTATGTCACAGGTGAGTGCCATCCCCCAGGGCGGTCTGGGCTGCTGGGCTGTGTAGAGAGGCTCCCAGTCTGCTGAAATGATGGAGATTTCGCTGATCTCAGCAGTTCGACGTGTTCATGAGTGTTGTATGAAGTATGCCCAAAGTCAAATTGCTCTGTGGTGTCCAGTCCACGCAGTTCCTGGCTTTCTACCTACTTTCCTGGAGGAGTAACTTTCTGTGAACTGGATTAGTAACTGACTGTAGTTCAGTAGTCACTCTTACACTTACTGTCCTCTCCTCGCAGTCTTTGCATTTCACTTGCAATGGAACCAGTTGCTGGAACAAAACCTGGCTCATGTTGGACCAGTGGCCTGGCCGGCACGCATAAAGGTCGGACAGGCCAGGCCTAGGTACTAGACTGAAAGGCGTACACTGTCCTGGTAAAGTTTGAGTTTGGTGCTCGTCTCCCGCGGAGGAGGCGGCAGGGAGAGAAATGGGCGTCATGCTTTTTTTAATGCATTGTGATGGTCTCTTTCTTTTGACAAAATAATTTAATCCACTCCCATTTAAAGTAACTACTAATAATGTAAGACTTTCTTCTGCTATTTTTCTATTTGGTCTTTGCAAGTCTTATACCTTTTATGTTCCTCAGTTCTTCCATTAATGCCTACTTTCATATTTATTTGATTTTTTTGTATTGTACCATTTTAAGTCCCTTCTCTTTTCTTTTGTATATATATTTCAGATATTTTCTTTGTGGTTACCATGGGTCTTAAATTTAACATCTTAAATCCATAACAGTCTTATTTGATTTGATACCAACTTATCTTCAGTGGCACACACATACACTGTCCCTATACCCTTCTGTCCCCCAACCCTTTGGTTTTACTTGTTAAAAATTATATATTTATACATTGTATATTCAAAACCATGTGTTTATTATTACTTTTTATGCATTTGCAATTTAATGCTTGTAAGATTGAAAATAAAATAAAATACAATACTGACATTTATCATTACCCACATGGTTACCATTGCCAGAGGTGTTTATTTCTTTGTGCTGCTTTGATCCACTGTCTAGTGTCTTTCCGTGAAGAACTCCCTTTAGCATTGATTGCAGGACAGGTCTAGTGGTGATGAACTCCCTCAGCTTTTGTTTATCTGGGAATGTCTTAATTTATTTCCTCATTTTTGAAAAAATAGTCTTGCCTGATATAAAATTCTTTTTTGGCAATGGTTTTCTTTCAGTACTTTAAATATTTTGTCCCACTATCTTCTTGCCTCCATGATTTCTGATGAGTAAGCAGCACTTACTCTTATTGGAGCTCCCTTGCACATGTTGGTTTTCTCTTGCAACTTTCAGAGCTCTCTCGTTGTCCTTGGCATTTGCCAGTTTGATTACCATGTGTCTGGGTGTGTTCAGTTTGTTGACTTTCTTGAATGTGCGTATTCATGTCTTTGCTTAAATTTGGGAAGTTTTATGCCATTGTTTCTTTGAGCATTCATTGTACCCCTTTCTTTTCCTTCTGGGACTCTCTTAATGCACATATTGATATGCTTGATGGTGTCTCACAAGTCTCAGCCTCTGTTTGCTTTTTAAAATTCTTTATTTCTGCTCCTCAGCCTGAATATTTTCAGTTTTCTTGTCTTCAAGTTCATTGATTCTTCTGCAAGGTCCAATCTGCCATTAATCCTCTAGGGAATTTTTTTCATTTCAGTTATAGTGGTCTTCAACCCCAGTATTTCTGTTTGGTTCATTTTTAAAATTTCTCTATCGGTATTCTCATAATGTTCATTCATTATTTTCATGGTATCCTTTAGTTCTTTCTTTTTTTTTTTCCTTTATCTCCTTGAGCATATTGAAGATTCCTTTTTTAGTTTGCAGATTTTATTGAGATATATTCATATACCATGTATTCCATCCAAAGTATAAAATCAGAGTCTCACAATATCATTACTTAGTTGCACTCAATTTTAGACCATTTTTATTGCTGCAAAAAGAAAAATATCTGATAGACATAAAAAAAGAAAATCCAAAATGCCCCATATCCCTTATCCCCCCATCCCCATTATTGATCCCTAGTATTGGTGTGGAACACCTGTTACTGTTCATTAAAGAATATCAAGGTATTACGGTTAACTATAGTCTGTAGCTTGCAATAGGTAATTTCCCCCATATTATTAACTCTTTGAAGATTACTTTTTAAAAATCTTTTTCCTCTATGTCCAAAATGTGGTACTTATTTATTGATGGGTTTTGAATTTTTAACTTTTTCCTTTGGATGGGCCATCATTTCCTGTTTCTTTGTCTGTCTTATAATCTTTTGTTGCACACTGTGCATTTTAATATCTTTTTGTGTTAACTCTGGGATTAAAACTGTTTGTTTCTTAAATTTGTATCCAGCTAGTGATAGGGCAGAAAATTTTTTAAGTGCCAGAAGCTAGCAAATACAAACTAATGCAAAAAAACATCTTTTGCAGCCCTTTCTGAATTGGCTCTGTTTTGATTGGTGCTCTCCTTCAGAGTTTAGCCTTCCTGTCAAGAAGATCACTCTGAGTTAAAATTGAAGTACAAGGCCCTCTCTGTCTTTTCTGAGCCTGTATTCATCTTTTTCTCAGCCTGTGAATGCTCATGGAAATCCAAATATCCCTTCTACAGGCTTACCTCATTTTATTGTGCTTCACTTTACTGTACTTTACAGATTTTGTGTTTTTTGCAAATTGAAGTTTTGTGGCAACCCTGTGCCAAGCAAGTCTGTCAGCACCACTTTTCCCACAGCATGTGCTCACTTTGTGTCTCTGGGTCACATTTTGGTAATTCTTGCAATATTTTCAAACGTTTTCATTATTATTATATGTTAAGGTGATCTGTGATCAGTGATCTTTGATGTTACTATTATAATTGTTTTCGGGCACCACAAACTGCATCCACATAAGATGGAGAACTTAATTGATAAATGTGTGTTCTGACTGCTCCACTGACCACTGATTCTTCATATCTCTCCCTCATTAGGCCTCCCTAGTCCCTGAGTTACAACCATATTGAAATTAGACCAATTAATAGCCTTACAATGACCTCTAAGTGTTCAAGTGAAAGGAAGAGTTGCACATCTCTCTTTTTAAATCAAAAGCTAGAAATGATTAAGCTTTGTGAGGAAGGCAAGTCAAAAGTCAAGCCAGGCCTCTTACACCAAATAGTTAGCCAAGTTATGGGCCAAAAGGAAAAGATTTTGGAGAAAGTTAAAAATGCTACTCCAGTGAACACACAAATGATAAGAAAGCGAAACAGTCTTATTGCTGATATAAAGTTTTAGCGATCTTAATAGAAGATTAAACCAGTCACAATATTCCCGTAAGCCAAAGCCTAATCCAGAGCAAGACCCTAACTCTCTTCAATTCTGTGAAGGTTGTGAGAGGTAAAGGAAGCTACAGAAGAAAAGTTTGAAGCTACCAGAGGTTGGTTCATGATGTTTAAGAAAAGAGGTTTTCTCCATAACAGAAAAGTGCAGGGTGAAGCAACAAGTGCTGATATAGAAACTGCAGCAAGTTATCTAGAAGACCTAGCTAAGATACTTGATGAAGGTGATTACACTAAACAATAGGTTTTCAGTGTAGATGAAATAGCCTTCTATTGGGAGAAGATGCCATCTAAGACTTTCATAGCTAGAGAGGAGAAGTCAGTGCTTGGCTCAGTTTCAAAGGACAGGCTGACTCTCCTGTTAAGGACTAATGCAGTTGGTGACTTTAACTTGAAGCCAATGCTCATTTTCCATTCTGAAAATCCTGTGGCCCTTAAGAAGTATGCTAAATCTACTCTGCCTGTGGTCTAGAAATGGAAAAACAAAGCCTGGATGACAGCACATCTGTTTACAACATGGTGTCCTGAATATTTTAAGCCCACTGTTGAGTCCTACTGTTCAGAAAAAAAGATTCCTTTCAAAATGTTACTGCTCATCGACAATGCACCTGGTCACCCAAGAGCTCTGATGGAGATGTATAAGATTAATGTAATTTTCATGCCTGCTAACACAAAATCTATTCTGTTGCCTATAAATCAAGGAGTCATTTTGACTTTTAAATCTTATTATTTAAGAAATACATCTTATAAGGCTATAGCTGCCACAGATAGTGATTCCTATCTGGGCAAAGTCAGTTGAAAACCTGGAAAGGTGTCAACATTAATAGAATTTTGGAAGAAGTGGATTCCAACCCTCATGGATGACTTTGAGGGGTTCAATACTTCATTGCGGGAAGTAACTGCAGATATGGTGGAAGTAGCAGGAGAACAGGAATTAGAAGTGGAGAGTTTGGCTGCCACCCTGAGTACTTGGAGTGGGTGAGGCCTACACCCTAGTTTTTGGAAAAGTGAGACTAACACTCCAATGTTCAGAGAGGGTGGGACCTTGGCCCCCAGCATTAGGAAAGGACTTGGCTGCTGCCTAGTTCTTTGAGAGGGTACCTAAAGATAAATACTTCTGTTGCTCCTTGCCTAAATTGTTTTAGAGGAGCTGATCCCTTTTGTGTTACTCATAAACATTTTTAAACACACCTAAATATTTTTATTTTAAATGTGTATTTTGTCAGGCTCTGTCTCTTCCCCATGAAGAAGTCAAGAACATTTAGAGCCTTTTTTCTTCATTTTCTTTCCCTCATTACTCCTTTTCAATGATGATTTGAGCTGGAATTATTGTATAAATATCTATCATTTACAATATAATTATGATTTTATATTATTGTTTTATATATTTACACATATATGCATTTTTCTAATAAAAATATTTATTTTAATAAGGTTTTTTGAAGTTTTTGCTAAGTTTTTTCCCCTTAGAATTATTGTTCTTGTTGGAATACATTCTCCTATAATTCTTTGAGAATATGCATTGGAGGCAAACCTTCTAAAGTCCTTATTGAACGACTTCATTCTTGAATTTTAGTTTTGGCAGGTTTAGAAGGTTAGGTTCAATCTTATTTTCATAGTTTTTTTCCTTCGTAACTTTGAAGTTGTATTTGTTTAAAAGTCTGATGGCAGTTTGATTCTCATTTCTTTGTTTCTTTTTTCTGGGTACTTTTAGGATTTATACTTTATCCTTGGTATTTTGAAATTTTATTGTGATGTGCTTGAAACTTGATAGACTTTATCTGAGCTCATGTCTTTCTTTAGTTTTTGGAAGTGTTTATTATGATTTGAATAATTCAAATTTCTCTAAATAACCTTATTCTATTGCGTGGGACTTGTATCAGACATATTTTGTAATGTCTGGATTAATCTTCCATATCTCTTAATTTTCTTTTGTTCTATTTTTTATGACCTTTTGCCCTGACTTCTAAGAGTTTCTAGTTTACTAATTCTCTCTTAAGCTCTGCATATCCTACAGATCAACTACAATAAACAGTTGTACTCTGTCAATACCTATTCTTTTCCTTTGTAATAAAGCTTTAGTAGGGTACATGGCTTCCCCGCCAAAGACTACATTTCATGACCTCCTCTTTGTGGGTGGGCCATGTAGCAAGAACTGGACAATGGGATTTGAGGGGCAATGGTGTGTGCCACTTTTGAGTATTGCTCTTAAAATGCAATTTTTTATTCCTTTCCCCTTTTCATCTGGCTGGAAAATGATGAGAAGTGCAGCAGCCATCTGGGATATACAAGCAAGAAGCATTTGTTGAATGTGGCAGAGCTTCCTACCAACCCTAAACTGCTTGCCTTTCCCTGGATTGTTATGTGAGAAGGGGGAAAACTTCTATGTTGTTTAAAAAACTGTGTTTTGGTGTCTTTTTAATAAGTTTAACAAGTTTAATATCACCCAGATTAATATACGGTCTTTTGAATTATTTCATTTTCAAAAATAAAAATTTTAATTGTCATGGTCTTTTGTTGCTTCTTTTATATTGGTTCAGTAGCCTTTTCCCTTCTTTGTAAAATGTTAGTGTTATGTAGTCTGTTGTGTTTTCTTTGCTCTATTCTAGTAGAATGGTCCTAAAACTTTAGCATGCATGCACCAGCCTCACCTGGGAGGCTTGTTAATTTACAGAATGCTGTGCTCCCCCGGAGTTTATGATTCAGTACCTTCGGAGTGGGGTATGATACTTTGCATTTTTAACAATTTTCTAGATGCCTCTGATGCTGCTGGTTTGAGAACCACACATTGAGAACCATTGTCCTAGTAATTCTTTCTTGCAAATTCTTGTTTTTGTTGAGTAGAGAGACTTTTTTTGTTGGCTATTCTCAAATATTTAGTTATTCTTGGGTGTGTACTCATAGAATATTTGAGATTCTAATGTCCAGTGTGCTAACACTGTATTTGTTTACCACAGCCTGATTCTAGTGGCTTTAGGGGAAGGTTTGATTCTGGGAGAAAGCTAGTTTTCTGGATTGGGGGTTCTATTAATCCTGCCTGTCACCAGCCTTCTGGGATACTAAATGCTGTTGCCTAAGAAAAATGCCTTTGTAAAGACAAAGGCCTAAATTGTTTTAGAGGAGACTGTCCCTTTTACATTTTTTTTTCAAGCAGTCCTCTTGTTAACTGCCATTAGGCTCCCTTGTGCTCTCAGCATCTGCCAGTTTTGGACTTGAAGCACTCCTGAAGCCACTTCTGGTTTGTCTGGTTTGCCTCTCCAAAGCATGATTGGGCTATAGATTCTTTAATTTATCTCAGCTTCCTCTTTGCTTGAGGGTATTCCTCAAAGTTTCTGTTTTTCTGTGGGCATCCCTTTAGTATGATCCAACATCTTAAGCAAATTCTGCTTTACATAATTTTTCTGGAATTATCAGGAATTAGAGTGAGGAAAGGGGATGTGTCAGCGTACGCTTAGTTCTCGATCTTGATCTAGCCTCTCCACATTTGATTTTTACTTATGTTTAATAAAATTACAAACTATATTGTAAGCTTTTCAGGGGTCAAGTACTATGCCATACTTTAGGCATACTTATACCCCTCACAGTTTAATAAATACTTGTTTATCTAAGTCTCCCTTTTACCTAAATTGCCTTTGGTGTTTTTCACACTCAGCCTACATGTTGTGTGTTTAGGAAATACAAGTTTGTTATAAATGTTAGCCTAAGTTAATGAAAATTAAGATAATCTAAAGAGATTTAATATTTACCTTGATAATTAGGATTTATTGAAGACTTGTGATGGACCAGGCATTGGGCTAAGCACTTTACATGCATATGATTATTATCACTATTTTATGCATGAGGGCACTGCAGCACAGAGAAAGCAAGTAACTTACCCAAACTCAAACAATTAGAGCATGGCAGAGGGAAGATTCAAACTAAGTTTTACTCCATAGCCTATACTCCTAAGCAATTACTGACTGCCTCCTACGAAGATTTCAAAATCAAGGAGCAGTGATGTGCATTATCCATGGGCTTTATACTGTAGTGAATATGAGACTATCTGGCATAGAGCTAAACCCAAACTCGTGGTATTTAAAAATTTTGGGGGGCTGAATCAGAGTTGAAATCATCACCATTGCCTTGCTTTATTATCTGACAATAAACCCTTTTTATTTTCTTTTTATTTAACTACAGGCATTAGTGATTCAGACTTACTACAGGCAATGGCATGCTAAAGTCGTGGTTGAGAATTTAAGAAGACAAAAAAGGTTGAGGTTGGAGTGGGAATTACAAGAAGAACTAAGGAAGATAAGAGAAAAAGAAGAATGGATGAAATTGGACTATTACCGGAGGCATAATCCTAAAACAAAAGAAGATTTTGAACTTCTTTATAATGCATTAGAATGTAAGTTTGGCATAGACTTTCCATAAAATATCAATTTTATAGTTTTTTGTAAATATGAAAAACAGGTTTACAGAAGACAAAAGGAAGACTTTATTATTTTAGGAAGATGTCTGGGAATGTGGACTAGAATATTAAAAAGATGAATAATGTCTTACATTTGGGACAGGAATTAAGGCTGGGATAAAACTAGATATGCTTTTATATTAATAATTGATAGATAAGGAATTCATACTATTCTGCAACTTTTGCAGTTTTAACACATTATCTCATTTGATCCTTGTGACATAAAGTATTGTCTAATCTGGTTCTCTGATTTGGGGAATTTGTGAATTTGTGGTTGAACTGTTCTTTAATCCCTCAATCCAACATCCTGTCTGATTCTGCTCTTTAGATGAAGGGCTTAGCAACACCTTTTTAACTCCCCTTTACTAATGATGCTATATAAATGTGTATTTCCTCCACATTGAACTTTTATATCTAACTTCTGTAGTATGTGTGCTAGTCATTGACACATTAAAACTTCAATTACTTGAACAAGCTAAGCACTACCTACTCAGGGCATCGGATACACCCTTCCCCTTCTTGAAACCCTTTTCCCACTGCGTACCTTCCAATCTTAGCTTAAGTGTCACCCACTCAAAGGCTTTCGTGACTGACAATCTAACTTGGATAACCTATTGTCTTCTCATGGTCCTCATTATACCCCATATTTTTCCTTTGTAATACTTGCTTCTATTGTGATAATATATCTTTTTTTTTTTTAATTTTATTTCCACCATTTATTTCCAAATCTGTGAGGTCAGATTTCATTTATTTTCTGATAATCTTTTTTTTCTATGTCTCGTGCAAATGCCCAAATATCCATTGGTAGAAGGAATGAATGAATAGAAGAAACCCAGGGATGTTGTAATCAACTGTCTCCGGCTTCTGCTTTGCCAGCAGTACCTGCTAAAATGAAAGTAACTGCAACAGAAATACTTATTATGTTAGATGACCGAGATTGGAGAAGTTGGGCTCTTGTGATGACATAAAAGACTTTTAAAAATTAGAAGTGCTCTTAATTTTTTTACTGTTGAGCAGTGTCTCTTTTCTAAGGAAATACATTCTTTGACCTCTTTATGATTATTCACAACATTAAATTCAAGCAAATTTTCTTACTATGACTTTGTTATATATATTTGTGGTGTTCTATGTTCTTTTCTGTTATGAGAGTCATGATATCCTATCTGATTACATTTTTAGCTATCAGATATGGTATCTTTTAAATAGCTATATAATAAAATGCTGTTTACTGAGAATGAAACAAACACTAGGTCCAACAAGCAATATTAATGAATTTATCTCATAACACATGAAACTGAGTGGTTCTAGGACTGTTTAAAACTTCATGTAGCAGTGCTTTGAGGTGACTATTATGCCGTCAACCTAGACTTGTGTGTCTGCTTCCCTTTTCTGCTAATTGTTGACCTCTGGAAATACTTTCTGTTTTACTTTAAACTTCATGTCTACTTCATTTTCTCTGCCAGATGATAACAAATATTTTTTCCGAGTGTTCTAGTGATACCATAGATAAATACTGTTAGTCAAAGGGCTGTGAAAGTATAAAACTTACTGGCAGGTATAAAAGTAAAGTTTTGTTAGATTAGAACTGTATTAAAATAATATTCCAAATTCATATATGAATAAGTCAAAGAATATCATTGCTATTTTTGTTTGGTTAATTCAATCATGCAAAATACTAGAAAATATGCTGAGTGAGGTTCTGCCTTTTCTATTTATTAGAGTGTGACCTTGCACAATTTACTAACTTCTCTAAACATTACGTTCTTCATCTATGAAAAAGAGTTACTGTCTGTCACATCTGCTTCAGATGGCTTTGTAAAATGAAAATCACGAACTATTACATACATGAAAGCACTTAAGAAAGTGCAAAGCCCTTTATATATGTGAGTTACTATTCTATGGTAATAATTTTATACAGAATTTCTATATTAAAACAGAATATATATATTTTATATACATCCATACTTGACTTGTATGGGGGAAAATGAAAATGAAACAAATGAAATTTCTTAAATAAGAGACATATTGGTAGTTTTCTTTTAGCCCTTAAATTCTACATTAAGACTCTAGAATAATACTTTTTAATTTCTCTTTTCTTATGATTAAAATTTCTGACTCAAAAGCTCAATAATTTATTTTGCTCTTTTATTTAATATTGTTTTCTTCATTCCTTATTTATAATGCCAGTCTTTGAACTAGCTGCCCTCTTGTGTCTCATAGAGACAATTGCATAATTTGAACTACAGTGAGCAACATGCTTAAATTTTCCTCCTAGTAACCTCTCCTTTAGTAATTAAAAGTGAAGTTGAACCAATTTAAGAGAATAAATTTAACTGTTTAAGATAACATATCAAATACATGACTGTCTCCAAGAAACAATATTTTATTTTTCTTTTTTTTCTTTTCTTATAACAATATGTTGAGTATGACTTATGTTGAATGTGACTTCTTTCACTGATTTGGAATTGTCACTAGGGCCAATAGTTGAAAAAATAGGTGCTAGGTATCCCGTATTCTAAAGGGAGCCTTCAATAATTGGGGCTGTATATATTTTCATAGCACTTCCTCTGAAGTGGGAGAAGTGGCTATAAAGTTACCAGCCACCATCCCTACCCAAGTCTTAGTAGTTTTTATAAGACAACTGGGGTGGGAGAGACGGGGAAGTTAAAGGTGTCATCGAGATTGAATCATTGAAAGTGGAGAAAAAATAAAACTATGTCAAGGTTATACTGCACTAAGTTGAGATTGTTTAACATAGTTAAAATGAGATGTTCGATTTACCAATTAAATAGTCTGTATTGTATTTTTCTTCTAGTACAGTCTTGATATGGGAATAACACTTTTGTAATTGTAATGCAGTTCTGGGAAAGGCTTATGATTATTGAAAGACATAGCAATCACAAATTCAAACTTAACATATTTTCTGGTTACTAATTCTATGTTGGCAACTATCTTCTTCCAGTCTGTGTCTTATCTTTTCTATTTTTAATGGTGTCTTTTTCTGCCCAGTAATTTTACATTTTAATGAAATGAAATATATCAATCTTTATGTGTTGTCTAGAAATCATTTCCTACCCAGAGGTCTTAAAAAATATTCATTTAAAAGTAACAAAATTTCACTGTTCAAATTTAGAATGTTAATCAAACTGGAATTGACTTTTGTGCATGGTGTAAAACAGAAATTCTATTTTTCCCCCATATGAATAACCAATTACCCTGGGACCCTTCCCTGGATAGTACACTTTCTTCTCATCTACTATGCCATTTTGTATTATATAACTAGTTTCCAAGCATATGTGTGGATCTGTTTTGGGATCTTTATTGGGTTCTACTTGGCTTTTTGTCTGACCTTCTCCCATTATGGCACTGGCTTAATCACTATTTCTTTATAATAATAAATCCTAGTAGGTTAAATTTCCTCACCCTGATTGTCTTCTTCCAATTGTGTGTGCGTGTGTGGTGTTAGAGGGAAAACTTTGCAACAACATTGAATTTAGGATCCCATAGCTTTATTGAGCAACTCATGAATTAGACAGCAGGCCATTCAGAAAGTAGAAGGGAGTTCATCCCAAGGAGTAGAAACAGATGCTTATACAGGGCAACCAGGGAAGCAAGTGAGGTACCAAAATCGGTTTATCACCAGGTGCTGCTGATCTGCAGTTCTGTGGAGTATGTTGCATTTTCTTGGAAAGCCCCTGCAGGTTATTTGCTTTTGTTGTCTGGAAAAGACTTTCTTGGAAAGGTCCCAAACAGGTAGACATTTTGTTTTACCTAACAGTAGCTATTTTTTTTATACTTTACTCTCTTATATAAATATTAGTACTGTTTCTAAACTTCCGTGGAAAACTGTTAGATTTTTTATTGGAATTTAAAAATTTGTTATTAATTTATGCAGAATTGGCATCCTTATGTTGTTGGATATTCCTATTCATAGACACATATATAGTTCTATTTATTTACATCTTTTTCTGTCTTTCGATTGTTTTATAATTTTCTCCAAAAGGATTTTCCACGTATTTTATTAGATTGTTAGGCAAATGATAACTTTTTAAAGGTAAAATTTCTGTTTATGACTGGTTTTAGAAGTATGGTAGATTTTGTATATTGCTCTTTTCTTCAGCAAACGTACTGATTACTTTTTATTTATAGTGTTTTTTCTATATATTTTCTGTGTTTTCTATGTAGACAATTTTATTATCCATGAATAATGACAAGTTTCTTACACCTTTTATTTTTTTCTTGTCTTATTGAGCTGATGTTGTGTAATACTGAATAGTACTCTTGCCAGTGTACATCTTGTATTTCTAATTGCAAGGGGAATGATTCTAAGCTTTTATCATTAATATTTATGATAGGTTTTTGATTGCTGTGCTTTATTAGGTTAAGAAAGCTCACTTCCATTTCTAGTTTGCTAAGTTTGTGTGCTTTCTCTTGTTTCTGATGATTGTTGGATGTAATCACATGTTTTTTCTACATCTATTAAGATAAATATATTTTTGTTATTCCTTTAAAATGGTAGTATGTTCAATCACATCATTATCCTTTCTAATGTTAAACTAGTCTCTCATTTCGGGGACAAATCCAAGTTGATTTTGGTGTGTATTTCTTTCAAAATTTATTTCTGGATTTGGTTTGCTTATATTTTATTCAGTATTTGACATTTACATCCTAAGTGAAATAGGTCTTCAATTTTTCTTTCTCATACTGACCTTGTCTAATTTTACTAGCAAGGTTAAACTAGTCTCATAAAATGAGTAGGGGGACATTCTGTCATTTTCTGTTTTCTGAAACATTATTAAAAAGGTTTGAAACATCTGCTTTGTGTTATTTGGTTTCAAAATATTACGAGGGTTGGCGTTCAGAGATATTTCTGTTATTGATTTCTAATTTAATTTCATTGTGGTAAGAGAATGTACTTTGTATGATTTAATTTCTTTTAATTTATTGGGACTTATTTTAGCACCCACAGTATAGTCTGTCTTGGAAAATGTCCTGTGTGCATTTGAGAAAAATGTGTACTATGTAGTTGGGTGGAGTATTCTATAGAGATCATTTAAGTCAAGTTGGTTGATGTTCAAATCTTTTGTATCAATTATTTGAGAGAGGAAGATTGAACTCTACAACTATGATTGTGGCTTTCTTTATATCTCCTTGTAGTTCTATCAGCTTTTGCTTCCTACATTTTGAAGCTCTTTATTAGGTGCATAAATGTTTAGTATTGCTAATGATTGTTGGTGAATTGACCCTTCTATCATTATGAAATGATGGTAATATTATGATAATATTATTTTCTCTGAAATCTACTTTGTCTGATATACTCTCTCCAACTTTCTTTGGATTAGTGTTAGGATGATATATCTTTTTTTTCCACCCTGTTATTTTTTTTACCCTTTTGTGTCTTTATATTTAAAGTGTGTTTCTTGTAGGCAACATATAGTTAGATCTTATTTTTTAAAATTTACTCTGATAATTTCTACCTTTTAATTGGAATATTTAGACCATTTACACTTGATGTGATCATTAATATGGTTAGATATAAATCTATTATCTTATAATAGACTTGTTTTATATTTGTTTTATGTTTGTCATTATTTTTAAAGGTTTTTTTTTTTTCTTTTCTTTTTTTTTTTTTTTTTTTGGCATGTGCATGTTTATCTAAATTTTGGTATGTCTAAATTGGCCTAAATTTATTTGTATTTATCCTGCTTGGGATTTCTGGTGTTTTCTAGATTTCTTGTGTTTCTAGTCTGAGCATCTATAACTCTCATTATGACTTTCATAATTCTGGATAATTCTTAGCCTTTAACTCTCAGATATTACCTTTCTCCTAGTCTCTCTAGTTACTCATTTTGGATCTCCTGTCAGATGTCTGTTGGCCCTTTTCATTCTATTCTTCATTTTATATTTTTATCTATTTTTATCTATTTCTTCATATGTCTCTTTCTGTTCACTAATTTTCTCTATGGGCTTGTTTAAACTGCTGTTTAACCCATCTACCTAGTTTTTAATTTAAAAAATAAAAATGTATAATTTGTAGACATTCTATTTGGTTCTTTTCAAACCTTTCTGGTCTGTTTTTTTTTTCCCCTGTTTTTTTTCCCCAATTTTAATATATAGTTATTTTATAGTTGTTCTGGTTTGCTAATGTTGCCATTATGCAAAATACCGGAAATGGATTGGCTTTTATAAGGGGGTTTACTAGGTTACAAATTTACAGTTCTAAGACCATACAAGTGTCCAAACTAAGGCATCAACAAGAGTATACCTTCACTGAAGAATGGCCAACGGCATCTGGAACACCACCCTCAGCTGGGAAGGCATGTGGCTGGCATCTGCTGTTCCTTTGCTCCCAGGTTGTGTTTCAAAATGGCATTCTCCAAATTGTCTCTGGGTTTCTCTTAGCTTAGCATCTCCAAATGTCCTTCTTTCTGCATCTCCAAGCATCTCTGAGCTTCAGTAAGCATTTTTTGGGGGCGTTCTGTCCTCTCTTAGTTTCTCCAGAGCAAAATGTGCTAGCATCTCAAAATGTCAGTGAGTGTCTGGGGGTCTTGTTTTAGTTTCTCCTGGGCAAACTCTGGCCTTCATCTCTTGGCTTTTTCAGCTTCTGTGCATCTAAGCACCAGAGTCCTCTCTTAGCTCTCTTAATACTCCAGTGAACTTATTAAGCCTTAGCCAGAATGGGTGGGGTCAAATCTCCACGGAAACTTTCAATCAGGTCACACCCTAATCAAAAAGATTAGGTCTGCCCCCTCAAGATTGCAGTAAAGAATATGGCTTTTTGGGGGACATAATATATCCAAACCAGCACAATAGTTCAAATAAATAACTCCATTATCTGAATTTGGGGGGATGTCTCATTCTACATTCCTGCTGATTTTTCACTTATGATGCCTTCTTTCCTCATGTTTAAAAAAATATTGACATATACATACTCTAAATAATACAAATCTTAAGTGTATGGTATGGCTCATATATCTTTACATATGTATACATATGTATAGCAATCAACCAGGTTATGATATAGAATATATCCATCTCCCAGAAGGCTCTCTGATGATCTATCTAGGTCAATAGCCTACCTCCACCCTATAAGCTAACCTCTATTCTGACTCCTATACTATAAATTAGTTGCACCTGTTATTGAGCTTCATATAAATGGTATCTTGTATCTCTCTTTCATTTCTTTCTTTTTTGCCTCAATGATATGTCTATGAGATTAATCTGTTGATCCTTGTAGCTCTAGTTTGTTCTTTTAAATTGCCATACAGTATTTCTTTTTATAAAGATACCACATATATCTATCTGTTTTGCAATTGCTACATGTTAAGATTGTTTCCAATTCTTGGCTTTTGTGAATAAATCTCTGTGAGCATTTCTTGTACATAACTTTGGATATATGCTTTAAAACATACTTATATGTTTTAAACATATGTATTTATTTTTACTTTTTTTTGAATCTGCAGATTTTATTGAAATATATTCACATATCATATATTCCATCCAAAGTATACAATCACTAAACATGTTTTTAGACATTGAATTGCAAACTTATGTGAGCTGGGTCTTATTTTTGTTTGTTTTGAATTTCTGAAGGATTGAGGTAATTTTCCTCAGACAAGCCTCCTGGTTGACTTTTTTTGGTGTGTGAATATTTTTTGTACCGAAGTAGACTTTCTGAGTTTCCTGTGTATGTGTGTGTTTGAGTTGGGGATGGGGAGTGGGAAGGGACTGAGTCCCATCTCACCTTTCCAGGTCATAATACCTTTTCATATCTCACCCCTTCCACAGCCTTTCATCCCCTTTCCTTGGAATACAGAGACTAACAAATATGCTCAGGGCTCTTGAAGTTTTCAGTACTTTCTTACCACTCTAGATTCAGGCATCTTGCTTTTATTTTTTGACCTGTGTATTTTCCTTATTTTCTTGAGTGCTTAGCTCTGCTTTTAGAAGTGTTTAGTAGTGGGGACATTTTTTCAGTATAGAGATGGATGTTCCTCATCTACTGTTTAGTCATGGGGCTATTGCTGATCAATTGTTTTCCCAATTGTATTTCATAATATTGTGGGGAAAAAAGTGTCTAGACAGGTCTTTGGATGAATCCTGCATCAACAAGAATATTAAGATACATTCACTCAAGAATAACCTTTGTAGTGATGTCTTTTACTATGAAAGAGAACTATGTATACCCATGGTCGTGTATATATATCACAGCCAAGAATGCCCAGTTAGCTGTAGCTGTATTGGCATCTGCTCTTTATTTAATGATTTATTTTACTCTCTTCACCAATGAATAGAGCACATAGAAATAGTGATTTAAAAGGGTACTAAGTACAGGTATAATTTATCATTTTTCTGGGTTCAAAAAATTCTCTGGTGTGCTAATATCCTCTATTAAGAGCAGGAACCATTAGTTACAGCATGTGGTTTAAGACCAAAATATCATAACAGGCATAATCCAATAATTTGTTGAATGATAATGGATTTTGGTTACAAATAAAAATCTGCACATCACTTCATAGAGTTCTAGTTGTCAAATTCAGGGGAGTATTCTGGGGAGATTCCAGTTGTCAGATTCCAAGGAGATTTCAGGGACCAGGGTTCCCTGATACATGAAAAAGGACGTACATACCCATCAGTCTTTGTGTTTGATCTTTTAATACCTTAGTCATCCTTAGATGGGATTAACCCAGGAGAACATTCCAAATTACTTTTCTAACCTTGTGAGACAGTTGGTCAGATTGAACATTATAAGTTATATACAAACTTGATACCTACACACAACGAAAGCCCTTGAAACATGCAAAGGCCTGCTCCAAGGCCCAGGGATCCTGATAGAGCATGTATTTCTCTTTATTAAAGACTCTCAACTTCTCAGAAGTGTAGTATAGTCTAGGAGAGCATGAACTAATTAAATTAGAGAATATCTATAGAGCATTTAGTATAATGTCTTATATGTAGTAACTACTCAATAATGGTAAGTATTAATTGTAAAATGGTTCACATTGAGTTTTACTTAGTCTGTTCAGACTGGGCTTTCACACTGAGACTTGCGTGGTTATCTCTGTCCAGGTTTCCAGTGTGTGATGACAATTTAAAAATGCAGATGCATAGAGACTTCCAGTGGTAGACAAAATATTATATGTTCTGCTATTTATTTCTTGGAAATTTGCAATTTTAGGTCCCAGAAATTTTTGAATTATTATGAACTTTAAATATTAGTCCCATCATTTCATTTTAGAAATGATGATTTCAGACTCTGGAAATTAGGTGATTTGTCCGAAGTGATACATTAAAGAATGAATTTATTCTTCCAAGTGAATAAATTCCTTTAATATTTTTTTGCTTAAAAAATATTGGTGGTTATTGGCATCTCAAATATTTTTGTTTGTTTTTATTATCATCCCTATGGAACAAATATGCTACGAAAGAGGGCAAAATCTTTCTTCTTTTCCTTACATAATGTCTTATCTGTATAGTTTTGAAAACTGTCAGATTAGATATAAAATTGGTCTTGTCCAGCTGCTCCTATGTCCTCTGTTTTTACATTCCTTATTGGTAGTTGGGACATGGTATTTTTTTGCTGCCATTTTCCATTCTTTACTATAGATTTACAGGGAGGTGGTTCATCTAATGGAGAATTGTATTGGAATTAGGTCCACTGTTTTCAATTCTAATAAGGTTGGTTGGATTGTTTCCTTTCTAAAAGTCATACTATAATCTAGCAAAAATATAAAATCTAAGTCTAAGCATATTTCCAGAAAAAAAAAAACCTGAAGAAGAACTCAGTAAAGAGATTACATGTATACTTTATATATACGTTCATATAAATATGAATGTATTTGAATACATACTTAAGTATATGTATGTTTCGTTTCCTGGTTTGCTCCAGCAAATATGAAATGAGTTGGCTTAAAAATGGGAATTTATTAGTTTACAGTTTTGTGGCTAAAAGAAAGTCCAAATTAAGATGTCTTCAAGGTGATGCTTTCTTCCTGAAGACCAACTGCTGGCGGTCCTTGGCTTCTCTGTCACGTGGCAAGGCACATGGTGGTTTCTGCTAGTCTCTCCCTTCTCTTCCGGTTTCTGTTGATTTCAGCTTATTGCTCCTATGGCTTTCTCTCTGTCTCTCTCTATTCATTCCATTTATAAAGGATTCCAGTCATAGGATTAAGACTCATCTTGAATGAGGTGGATCACACCTTAACTGAATTAGCTTCATCAAAGGTCCTATTTATAATCAGTCAATCCACACCCATTGGACTGGATTAAATTTAAGAACATGTTTTTCTGGGGTATATGTAGTTTGAAACCATCACCATTTTTATCTCTAGATTCACCCAAGATTTAAGTATCAACCTAGGAGAGTAGTATATTGCTCTTTGAAGTTGCCAGAATGCTTAAATAATATCCTAGTAGCCTAAATTTACAGGTTACAAAGGTTTCTATTGTAAATCTGGACAGTAAAACAGGCTTAGTAACTATCATTCATTTTTATTTGCTTTTTGGAATATCTATATAATTCCATGAGATAAATATTCACAGTTATTTCCACAAGCTAGCAGTTTTTCTCTTCATTTTGGTATATGGATTTTTTCATTTTAAAAGTATTATTTTGGTGGGTAAAAATACTCTTAAATGATAAACTTATCAATCATGGATTTCCTGGAATCTCATAGTATAATTTAGCTCTTAAATTTACAAATTCTCTTGCTGGACAGACCAACCTGTGCAGTATCTGGATAATGTATTCCTGGCAAAGGACAGAGTGGATTCTTACAAAGAACGGGACTGGCAAATCCTTGACTTGATCAAGATGATTTTAAATTGAGATTTGAGAGGATAAAACTGTAAAACTAAATAACATGAAAGGCAGAGGAGGGTCAGAACCAACACTTATGGCTTCTGATATTTATCTTCCGATGCACAGAAACTGGTGTTAAAGTAAGCCTGAAATTTTATAAGGAGGAAAATATAATTTCAAATTATATAAATTACATTTAAATGCAATATATTTTGAAATATCTCTGAAAATTGATGAGAAAGTAATCATTTCTGGAATATAGCAATGGAATAGTATATTTTACTTGATTGAATCGTATCTAATAGAAGAGAAAGACAAGTAGTACTGTGTCAAGAAGAGATCTCTCTAAATGAAATGTTTAACCCTAATGGTGGAAAGATGTAAGACAGGAATTTTGGTGAAAGTAAATGGAAAGAGAAACAGAAATTCTGTCTTTGTAGAAGGATTCTACAGTCTACCCAACCCCGGAAGGGTTGTGGAAACATTTTCGTTCTTTCAAGAGGAGACTCTCTTTTTCTCTTTTGCACACTGCATAGAACTTTACAGAGTTCCTTTCATATAATAATTGCTCAAAAATTGTTGTCAAATGTTTTGAATTGGCAAAGAAGTGATAGGATTTTGGCAGATAGTCAACAGTCACAAAGTTTATAATAACCAGATTAGGAATCAGACTTTTTAAAGGTCAGAGAAAAATTAGGTTTGATTTTGTGGCCAGAATGTAGTTCATAAGACACTAAAACTTCATCCTTCTGACAATATAATAACAAACTATCTCCATGTAAAAGGAAAGAATTAGATAGCTAGTTAAGTAATTGTGGCTCTCCAGTGGTAAATCAACTGATAAATCCACACTGAAAAGAACTGTGTACAATACAAAGGATGCCATGGTTTTTGAGATGTGTGATAGCCGTGGCTGCAAGCATGAATCATGGCGCTAGTCTGCCAGAGTTTGAGTCCTAACTCATCACTTGCTAGCTGTGTAATCTTTGGCAAGTTACATAGCCTTTCTTTTTCCTAGTTTTTGTTTTATTTTGTTTTGTTTTGTTTTGCTTTGTTTTGTTTTGTTTTTGTTGATGGAGGAATCATACTAGCACCCATTTCATCAGTTTGTTAGGAGATTTAAATTAGTTCATATGCATGAAGCACTTGGGACAGAGCTTGGCACTAAGTAAACACTACATAGTGTTGTTTGCTATTATTTTTCTTGTATCTTTTAATTAGAAAAGAGTGAACTAGGAATTTGAAAGAAAACAGGATATGAAGTGAATACAGTAATTTTTTTTTTTTTTTCACTGCAGCTTTTAAGAAAAAAAGCAAGCTAAGGCAAAGTCTAGCCACACCATAGTTCCTGTGACTATTAGGGGAGAATAGGGTGAGGTTTCTGTAAGAAATTGTGAAGTATGAGGCCAGAATAGTCAGCATATTCTGATGTGTTCTAGGATGAGGGTATTTTGAATGAAGCTAAAGGTATGGAACCCTGTTTGGGTGGGAGACAGACTGCTGTCCATGGTGACAATGCAGAAGATATTTCTGCAAATTTAGAACCAAGGTCACTACGTGGGAGGAGACACAGTAATCAAGGATGAATATGAAGAGTGACACCTAAGTATTTTCAGGAATAGTCTTAAAATGAACTGAGGCTTATGATAAATGATAAAAGACTAAAATGACTTTTTGGAGTATTTGTTCAGAATAAAGAACAGATAGGTCACTGTTTCAACCTCTGTTTTGCTTCCATATTCTATGAAGAGCATAGAACAAACATGGCTTAAACGAGTTCAGGTTCTCAGCCCAGGATACCAAAGTAATTTTCAAAACCACTCTGTAATCTTTAAAGTATCATGGAGAATGGGATAAGTGTCCAGAAAACATAACTTTCCAGAGATGACCTGTGGGGGTAGACTGTCAAAATATTGGAGTTTATCACTGGTATCCCCTACTTTTCACTGGTACTTGCTTTGAGTTTGAAGCTTATTTCTGCAAACCCTTCCCCCTCAAATTTACCTTATTGCAGTTTTTGTTGCATCCTATGCATTTTGATATGTAGTGGTTTTTCTTTCTTTTAGAGTTGGCAGTCATAGTTTTTACTTCTTTAATATGTTATTTACGATAGTATTTCTTAAATTTCCAAGCAATATTCCAAAGACTATTTCTGTTTAAACTTTTGTTAATTCTAGTTTATTTCTATTGTGGTTAAAAATGTGGTTTGCAGCATTTCTGACTTGAGGAGTTTTTGTTTTCTTTCATTGCTACTCCTAGAATGTGATAAATTTATATAAATGTTTCATAGACTTTTAAAAAGAAGGTATGTTTTTAGCTTTTGGTGTACAGTGCATGATGTGTATCAATTAGTTTAAATTTGTTAATCATGTTTAAATTTCTTTACTTGACTGTCATAGATTCACTCATTCACATTTTATTTATGTTTGTATAATATACCATATACTCACTATAGTAGTGTTTGTAACTATGATAGAAGTTTTGCTTTATATAGTTTGATGGTATATGATTTTGTGATAGTCATACCTTTCACCATAAAATTATCTTCTACCCTGAAGACTGAATTTTGAAGTATTTTTCCCCTTTTTTGCTGTTTCTACTTTCTTTTTTGTTCAGGTTTGCCAACCTTTTTTTTTTTTTTAAACCCTTGGTGTCACTTTGTTTAAGTATGCCCCCTGAAAAATCACGCTTGATTTTTAAACAATTATTTTATTGTATTTTCAATAGGAAAATTTCATATTTTTAAACACACTTTTTATGTGACATAACAATTTCATATATTTTTAGCATAACTATTATGCTTGGTTTTGCTTCTCTTATCTTGCTTTATGATTTCTGTTTTTAGTATGTTTTTTTTGTCTTTTTTTTTTTATTAGAGAAGTTGTGTACTTGCAGAACAATCATGCATAAAATATGGGATTCCCGCACACCACACCACCACTAACACCCTGCATTTGGTGTGGATCATTTGTTACAATTGATGATAGCACATTTTTATAACTGTATTATTCATTAAAGTCCATGGTTTAGCTTAGGGCTTACTGTTTGTCTACTGCAGTTCCATGGATTTTTTTTTTTTAATTTTCATTCTGTTGCCATATAAACAAGCTAAACTTTCCCCTTTTAATCGTATTCAGATATATATTTCAGTGCTGTTAATAGTGTTCACATGTTGTGCTACCATCACCAAGATCCATTACCAAAATGTGCCAATCTTTCCAAAGGAACCCTGTACGTTTTACACCTTAACTTTCCATTCCCTATTCCCACTCTGTCCCCTGGTGACTTATATTCTATATTCTGACTCTATGAGTTTGCTTATTCTAATTGTTTCAAATCAGTGAGATCATACAATATTTGTCTTTTTGTGTCTAGCTTATTTCACTCAGCATAATGTCCTTAAGGTTCATCCACGTTGTCGCATATATCAGGACTTTAGTCCTTTTTATGGCTGAATAATACTCCATTATATATATATATATATATATATATATATATATATACCACATTTAATTTATCCATTCATCCATTGATGGGCACTTGGGTTACTTCCATCTTTTGGCAGTTATGAATAATGCTGCTATGAACATCAGTGTAAAAACATCTGTTCAAGTCCCTGCTTTCAATTCTTTTGGGTATATACTTAGTAGTGGGATTGCCAGGTCATATGGTAGTTCTGTACTTAGCTTTCTGAAGACCCAGCAGACTGTCTTCCAGAGCAGCTACACCATTTTACACTGCCTCCAGCAATGAATGAGTGTTTCTATTTCTCTGCATCCTCTCCAACACTTGTTATTTTGCATTTTTTTAAATAGCAGCCATTCTATTGGGTGTGAAATGGTATCTCATTGTGGTTTTGATTTGCATTTCCCAGATGCTAATGATGTTGAGCATCTTTTCATGTGCTTTCTGTCCATTTGTGTATCTTCTTTGGAGAGATGTCTGTTGAAGTCTTTTGCCCATTTTTTAATTGGGTTATCTCCATTGTTAAGTTGAAGAATTTCTTGATATATTTTGGATATTAATCCTTTATTTGATATATGGTTTCCAAATATTTTCTCCCACTGTGTAGGCTGTCATTTTACTTTCATGATAAAGTCCTTTGAGGTGCAAAAGCTTTCAATTTTGATGAAGTCCCATTTATTATTTTTTTCTTTTGTTGCTTGTGCTTTGGGTGTAAAGTCTAAGAAACCATTGCCTAACACACGGTCCTGAAGATGCTTCCCTACGTTTTCTTCTAGGAGTTTGATAATTCTAGCTCTTATATTAAGGTCTTTGATCCATTTTGAGTTGATTTTTGTATGTGATATGAAGTAGGGGGATCCACTTTTTATCTGCAAATGGAGATCCAATTTCCTCCGAACCATTTGTTGAAGAGAATATTTTCTCAACTGAGTGATCTTTGTCACCTCATCAAATATCAGTTGGCCGTAAATGTATGGGTTGATTTCTGCGCTCTTAGTTCTATTCCACTGATCTATAATGTCTGTCCTTGTGAAAGTACCATGCTGTTTTCATTCTTGTGGCTTTGTAATATATTTAAAAATCTGAAAGTGTGAGCTGTCCCATGTCATTATTCTTTTTCAAGATGGCTTTAGCGATTGAGGATCCCTTGCCATTCAATATAAATTTGATGATTTGCTTTTCCATTTCTGCAAGAAAGATTGTTGGAATTTTGGTCTTACCTAGATTTATCGTTGCTTTTAATGCATTTGCATTTTAGCACCTGTAGGAAATAAGAAGTGGAGTTGCATACCAAACAATACAATACAATAATATTGACATTTATAATTACCCAAATAGTTACCTTTTCCCTAGTTCTCTATTTCCTTATGCTGCTTTGAAAGAGTCTAGTGTCTTTTCCTTTTAGTCTGAAAAACTCCCTTTAGCATTGCTTGTAGGGCAGGTCTAGTGGTTATGAACTCCTTCAGCTTTTGTTTACCTGAGAATGTCTTAATCTCTCTCTCTCATTTTTGAAGGACAGTCTCATGGATGTAAAATTCTTGGCCAGCCAGCAGTTTTTTTTCCTTCAGCACTTTTAAGTTTTTCAACCCACTGTCTTCTTGCCTTCCTGGTTTCTGATGAGAAATTGGCTCTCAACTGGGACTCCCTTGTACATAACACATTGCTTTTCTCTTGCAGCTTTCAGAACTCTCTCCTTGTCCTTTGCATTTGATAGTGAAGTCGATATATAATGTGGTATATTTTTCTTCATGTTTATCCTGTTTGATGTTCTCTGAGCTTCTTGGATGTGCATATTATTGTCTTTTGCTGCATTAGGGGAGTTCTCTTCATTATTTCTTTGACTATTCCTTCTGTTCCTTTCTTTCTTCTCCTTCTGGGACTCTCATAATGCATATATTGGCATGCTTGGTGGTGTCCCCATAGATATCTTAGGCTGTTTTTACTTTTTTAAAATGTAATTTTATTGAGATATATTGACACACTATACAAACCATCTGAAGTATACAATTGCTGGCTCACAGTATTATCACAAAGTTGTGCATACAACCCCATGATCAATTTTAGAAAATTTACATTAAGCTATAAAAGAAATTAAAATAAAAAAGAAAACCCAAATCCTTCCTTACCTCTTATCCCCCCATTATTGACTAATAGTATTGGTGTAGTACATTTGTTACTGTTGATTAAATAGTATTGAAATATTGCTGTTAACTATAGTCCATAGCTTGCAATATACATTTTTCCCATATACCCCTCTATTATCAACTCATTATGATAGTGTCATACATTTGTTCTAGTTCATGAAATAACTTTTTAATATTTGTGCAGTTAATAATGGACATTGTATACCACAAATTCACTATGTTATACATTTCCCATGTTTTAACCTCCAACTACCCTTCTGATGACATACATGACTCTAAACTTCCCCATTCCAGCACATTCACACACCATTCAGCACTGTTAATTATTCTCAAAATAACATGCTACCATTACCTCTGTCCGTTTCCAAATGTTTTAAGTTCAACCTAGTTAAACATTCTGCACTTATTAAGCCGCTGCTCCCCATTCTTTAGCCTCATTCTATATCCTAGTAACCTATATTCTATGTCTATGAGTTTGCATATTATAATTAGTTCATATCAGTGAGATCATACACTATTTGTCCTTTTGAGTCTAACTTATTTCACTTAACATAATGTCCTCAAGGTTCATCCATGTTGTCGCATGTTTTAGGACTTCATTCCTTTTTACTGCTGAATGATATTCCATGTATATACCACATTTTGTTTATCCTTTCATCTGTTGATGGACACTTGGGTTGCTTCCATCTTTTGGCAATTGTGAATAATGCTTCTAGAATATTGGTGTGCAAATGTCTGTTTGTGTCTCTGCTCTCAGATCTTCTGGATACATCTTGAGTAGCTGGATTGCCGGGTTGTAAGGCAACTCTATACTTAGCTTCCTGAGGAACTGCCAAACTGTCCGCCACAGTGGCTGTACCATTTTACATTTCCACCAGCAGTGAATAAATATTCCAGTTTCTTCACATCCTCTCCAACACTTGTAAATTTCCTGTGTGTTTAATAGCAGCCATTCTAGTAGCTGTGAGATGATATATTATTGTGGTTTTGATTTGCATTTCCCTAATAGCTGGTGAAGCTGAGCATCTTTTCATGTGTTTTTTAGCCATCTGTATTTCCTCTTTGGAATAATGTCTGTTCATTTCTTTCATCCATTTTTTTTTTTTAATGGTCAAGAAACTTACATTTAGAATTTGCCAGCTGGACTCAGTTTAGATGATCCCAATTTTGTTGGCAACATCCAAAGCATCATAGTCAGGAGCCAGTCGAACATATGCCTTCTTCTCTCCACCAGGACTGATTAGGGTGTTGACCTTTGCCACATCAGTATCACAGAGCTTCTTCACAGCCTGTTTGATCTGGTGCTTGTTGGTCTTGACATCCACAAGGAACACAAGTGTGTTGTTGTCTTCAATCTTCTTCATGGCTGACTCAGTGGTCAGGGGGATCTTGATGATGGCATAGTGGTCAAGCTTGTTTCTCCTGGGGGCGCTCTTCCGAGGATATTTGGGCAGTCTGAGACGCAGCGTCTTGGGCCACCAGCATGTAGGTGAAGTGCAGATCTTTTTTTTCTTGTGGCTGTGGATACCTTTCAGTACTGCCTTCTTGGCTTTCAAAGACTTTTCTTTGGCTTCAGTTTTGGGAGGGGCAGGGGCTTCCTTCTTCACTTTTGGCACCATCTTCATGAAAAGGGCTTTTCAATCCATTTTTTAATTGGGCTCTTAGTCTCTTATTGTTGAGTTGTAAAATTTCTTTACATATTCTGGATATTAAACCCTTATCAAATTTGTGACTTCCAAATATTTTCTCCCTTTGAGTCAGTTGCCTTTTCACCCTTTTTACAAAATCCTTTGAAGCACTGAAATATTCGATTTTATAAAAGTTTCTATTTATCTATTTTTTTCTTTCATTGCTTGTCTTTTGGGTATAAAGTCTAAGAAACTCTGCCTATCACCAGATCTTGGAGATGTTTCCCTACATTTTCTTCTAGGAGTTTTACAATACTGGTTCTTATATTTAGGTCTTTGATCTATTTTGAGTTAATTCTTGTATAGGGTGTGAGATGGGGTCCTCTTTCCTTCTTTTGGTTATGGAAATCCAGTTCTCCAAACACCATTTATTGAAGAGAATGTTCTGTCCCAGTTGAGTGGGCTTGGGATCCTTGTCAAAGATCAGTTGACTATAGATCTGAGGGTCTATTTCTGAACTCTCAGTTAGATTCCATTGATCAACATGTCTATCTATATGCCAGTATCATGCTGTTTTGACCACTGTGGCTTTATAATATGCTTTAAAGTCAGGAAGTGTGATACCTCCCACTCCATTCTTCTTTTTCAAGATGTTTGTAGCTATCTGAGGCCCCTTTCCATTTCAAATGAATTTGATAGTTAGCTTTTCCATTTCTGCAAAGTAGGTTGTTGGAATTTTGATTGGTATTGTGTTGAATCTGTAGATCAATTTGGGTAGAACTGACATTTTAACAACATTCAGCCTTCCAAGCCATGAACACAGAATGTCTTTCCATTTATTCAGGTCTTCTTGAATCTCTTTTAGCAATTTTTTTTTTTAGTTTTCTGTGTACAGGTCTTTTACATCCTTGGTTGTTTATTCCTAGATATTTGATTCTTTTAGTTGCTATTGTAAAGGGAATTTTTTTTCTTGATTACCTTCTTAGATAGCTCCTTACTGGTGTATAGAAACACCATTGATTTTTGCATGTTAATCTTGCATCCTATCACTTTGAGGAACTCATTTATTAGCTCAAGTAACTTTGTTGTCTTTTTTCAGGATTTTCTAAATATAGGATCATATCATCTGCCAATAGTGACAGTTTGTTTCTTCCTTTCCAATTTGGATGTCTTTTTTCTTCCTAAATTACTCTAGCTAGAACTTCTAGCCCAATGTTGAATAGCAGCAACAGTGGACATCCTTGTCTTGTTCCCAATCTTATAGGAAAAGCTTTCAGTCTCTCACCATTGAGTATGATGTTAGCTGTGGGTTTTTCATATATGCCCTATATCATGTTGAGAAAGTTTCCTTCAGTTCCTACTTCTTGAAGTATTTTTATCATGAAATGATGCTGAATTTTATCAAATGCCTTTTCTGCATCAATCAAGATGATTATGTGGCTTTCCCCCTTTGATTTGTTAATTTGGTGTATTACAATAATTGATATTCTTGTGTTGAACCACCCTTGCATACCTGGGATAAAATCCACTTTGTCATGGTATATAATTAGTTTAATATGCTGTGTCCCTGCTTTCAGTTCTTCCAAATATATACCAAATAATGGGGTTGCAGGATCATGTGATAGCACTATACTTAGCCTCCTGTGGAACCACCAAACTGCCTTCCAGAGGGGCTATACCATTCTACTTCCTCCCAATGGTGAATAGATATATATATATCTCTCTCCACATCTTCTCCAGCACTTGTATCTCTCTATTTATTTTTTAAACAGTTTTATTCACACACCATACAATCCATCTGAAGTGAGCAATCAATAGCTCCTGGTATAATCACATGCATTCAACATCACAATCTATTTAAGAACATTTCCATTTCTTCTACAAAGAAAGAAGAGGAAAAAATAAAGGAATAAAGAAAAAAAGTAAAAATAAAAATAAAAATGGAGAAACACCAACAACAACCAGAATACCATACCCTTATATCCCCCCCATTGACATTTAGCTTTGGAATATTGCCTGTAAAGGCAGTTCTTAATTCAACCATCTTATCATTTGGTTTTTATTTGTCAGATATATATTTTCTCTCTCTCTTTTTATCCTTTCAGTTATCCTTACTAATACAGTTCAATTCTGTACCCTCCTCCAGACCTCTCTCTCTCCTGTTGTTTCTTTTCAGTGAGCAGCATTTCCTTTCCTTTATTTCTTGTAGAGCCAGACTCTTAGTAACAAATTCTCTCAGCTTTTGTTTATCTGTGAATATCTTAAACTGTCCCTCATTTTTGAAGGACAGCTTTGCTGGATAGAGAATTCTTGGCTGGCAGTTTTTCTCTTTCAGTATCTTAAATATGTCATACTACTGCCTTCTTGCCTCTATGGTGTCTGAGGAGAAATTAGCCCTTAGTCTTACTTGGCTTCCCTTGTATGTGGTGAATCACTTTTCTCTTGCTGCTTTCAGAATTTTCTCCTTCTCTTCAGTATTTCACAGTCTGATTTTTGTGTCTTAGAGGGGGTCTATTCAGATCTATGCTGTTTGGAGTATGTTGGACTTCTTGGATTTGCATATTTGTGTCATTTATAAGGGTTCGGAAATTTTCAGCCATTATTTCTTCATATATTCTTTCTGGCCCTTTTCCCTTGTCTTCTCATTCTGGGACACCCATGATGCATATGTTTGTGCACTATGTGTTGTCAATCAATTCCATAAGAGTCTGCTCAAATTTTTTCATTTTTTTTTCCATTTGTTCTTTTGTCTGTTCTAATTCAGTTGATCTGTCTTCTAGCTCACTGATTCTTTCTCTTCCTCTTCAAATCTACTGTTGTGTGTTTCCAGTGTATTTTTAATTTCATCCACAGTGTCTTTTATTTCCATAATGTCTTATTTTTCTACGTATTCTTTCAAATTCTTCTTTCTGCTCCTCTAGTTTCTTCTTAATATCCTTTATCTCTTTATATACATTTTCCTTCATTTCTTTGCATTGATTCAGGAGATTTATTTGCACAATTTTTGATTAGTTATTCCAGAGTCTGTGTCTCCTCTGACTTTTTTGATTTGTTTCTTTGACTGGGCCTTTTGTTCTTGAGTTTTAGTATGCCTTGTGATTATTTGCTAATATCCAGTCATCTGATTATCTTGATGGGTCTATTCTGAAGGTTGGTTTCTTTCTCTGGTCTAGGATTTAGTTGTAGCCTGGGTGTGTATTAGGGCACTGCTGTGCCAGTTGGGTTGTCAGTATTTCCCAGCTAAAACAGGGATGGGTACCCATGCAGGAGGTGTAGATTAGCTCCTATGGGCCTGGGATATGGTCTTGAGTGGCTCTGAAAAACTCTGTAATTTTCCCTTGCACTTTCTGGCCTGCCCAGCAGACTCAACCTTCCTCAGAAGCTTTTTACCTCCTGGAGTCCTTCAGTGTCTGACAGGGTGGGACTGAAACTGCAGGGTTCATGTACCCTTACTTTGCTGGCCAAAATCTGGCTCATTGTGGGGCTGTGTCCCCCTCTGTATTTGGGGGCAGAGGATTCTCCTGGCTGCCCCAGTCTGCAGCAATCCCCTAGGCAAGGATCAGGCCTCCCACTGCTTTTTCCCTCATAGGTAGGGGATGAGCATCAGGCATTACAGTCTCCACCCATGTTTTCTCAGACTTTTTGTTCCTCACTGACCTGGGCCTTCAAATGTCCCTGGGTTCCCAAACAGTTGAGTGAGACAGTTTCTGCTTGGCTAATTACTGCTTTTAGGGAAGATTTTGTGGTTTCCTCCCTATTCCTCTATGTTGGAAATTCCTCCTTGCTGCCCTTTTGCATTCTGCCTTCCCCAGTGGCTTGAGTCCTGCAGTGGGTCCCTGTGGGCTTGGGACTCTAAGTCTGGATATAGGTGGGGCTCTGTCTCACTGCTGTGAGAGATTCTATAGTCTTTGTCCCCATGGGAGGTGGGAGGGATCCTGGCTGCTGCTCTGGGCACTTCCCAAGCTGAGTGGGACCCAGTGAGGGGGAGGAAAGAAGACTGGCTATTCTGAGATGAAGTTTCCAACCTGATATTTTTCTCTTTCTTCAATTCAGCATTTGTGGGATCTTTCTCCAGTCTTTACCTTCCTCCAGAGTTCTGAACAAGTGAGAATTGTCACTTTTTTGCTGAATCTCTGGGGAGAGGTTTTCAGTAGCTGGTTATGTTGCCATGTTGATGACATCACTCTGTTTTCACTTTTAATATTTTTTTTTTCTCTCTGCGCCTCAGCCTGACTTATTTCGAGTGTCTTGTCTTCATGTTCACTGATTCTATTTTTTGCCAGCTCCAATATGTTCTTGAAATGCTCCTGGGCATTTTTTATTTCAGTTAATGTGGTCTTTAACCCCAGTATTTCTATATGGCTCCTTTTTAAAATTTCTGTCTCTTTACTAAGTTTCTCATATTGCCCATTCTTTGTTTCCCCAATAACCTTTAGTTCTTTCTCTGTATTTTCCTTCATCTCCTTGAGCATTTTTAAGAACATTTTTTTAAAGACTTTGTTCAGTATGTCCACATTCTCCTCTTCTTCATTGGAGTTTTCTGTATACTTATCCTCTTCCTTTGGGTGGGCCATCTTTTCATGTATCTTTGTCTTGTACTCTTTTGTTGCACACTGTATATTTTAATATTTACAAATATTAACTCTGGGATTTACTTGCTGGGTTGTCTGTTTCTTGGTTTTGTAACCAGCTGGTGATAAGACAGAAATTTTCTTGAGCTTCAGCCCTCCTATCCTAAAGGTCTGCCCAGGGCAAATGCAATGCACAGGGTTTTCCCTGTCTTTCTGGGCCTCTGTCTTGTCCTGGGCTTTTGCTTATTAGTTATTTAGGGATTTGATTATCCTGTTTCCCTACTTCTCCTGAGTATTTGATGCTGGTAGGCTTTTGTCCCAGACAGTCCATCTCTATAGATTTTTACACTCCTTTTGTTGTCTCATGCTGTTTTTGTCTGGAGGGCAAATTCTAAGAGAGGGTCACCCTGGAGAGGACTTTCCCAAGTCACCCTTTCCCAGCCAAAATAGGGTCAGAGACCAACAAAGGGGGTGTAGACTGTCTCCAATCAGGAAGGGCTTCAAAAGCTTTTCTGACAGCTTCCCAAAGCTGGGCTTTCCTGGCTTGCCCAGCAAATGTAGCCCTTCAGCCAACTGTCCCCCACAGTCCTGAGGAAGCACTGTGTCTTTAACTCTCCCCTGCCTCCACCCTTGTCAGAGCAGGGTTGAAACAACAGCTGCCCCTCTCAGAGCTGGGACCCAGCAAACTGAATTCACTAATCAAAAACTGTAATCAGTGATTGGCTGTTCCCCATACTTGGGGAAGAGTATTTTCATGTCCTTTTTCATCACCAGCAGCTAGCTATGGACTGGACCCCAGGGTGGCCTTCTGTGACAGTGGGGGATGGGATACAGTAGCCACCATACAGAGACAGCAATTTATAGTTCTTTACCATAATTGTTCAGTCCCTTCCTCCTGCTATTCCCTGTATGTTGTACAGTGTTCTTCTGGCCTCGGAGGTTCCAAAATACAGACAGTTCCTGCTTGTTTAATAGCTGTTTTGGTTGAAGGACTGAGTCCTAGAGCTTCCTACTCCACCATCTTCCCCAGAAGTTTTTTTCCATATAAACCATGTACTAGCTTCCATCTTGACAGAAATTTGGTATGCCATATGTTGAGATACCATGATAAAGCAGAGGAGATTGACATGGATGGGACAAGAAATTATGTCAAATGATGTGCAATTTAAGAAGTGGACATGTTTATATCTGGAGAAGAAAAAAAATAAGTGAGAAGTGACAGGTACCTTCAGATATTGAAAGGGGTACCATGTGGCTAATCAATAGACTTGACTGTGTTCTATCTCCCAGGCTAGAACTAAGACCAGGGTAGGCAAATTAAACCTACCCATGCTGCGGAGAGGAGGATACTGCTTTAAATGGGGATTGAGTAATGTAATTTCTAAGATTCCTTCCAACCATAGGTTTCTGTCAATATAAATGCCTTGGTTTTCCAGGCTGCTGTGACAAATACCCCACAGTGAGTTGGCTTAAACAAAAAAAAAGCATTTATTGTCTAATGGTTTGGGAGGCTAGAAGTCCAAAATCAAGGCATCAGCAAACCTGTTTTCTCTCCAATGTCTGTAGCATTCTGGCACTGGCTTGCCACAATCCTTGGGGTTCCTTGGCTTGCATCTCCACCTCCCATCACATGGCAAACTCTCTTTCTTTGTATCCACTCTTTCAGTTTCTGCTGACTTCCCACTTCTTCCTGTGTGGCCTTCTGTTACCAACATTTTTTTTGCTTATAAATGACTCCAGTAATACCAATTAAGGCCCACCTGATTCATTCAGTTGAGGCCAAAACTTAACTAAAAATAATATCTTCAAAAGGTCCTATTTACACTTGAATTCACACCCAGAGGATCATGCATTAGGAGTAATAACATATCTTTCTTTGGGGTACATAATTCATTTTATCACAGTAAATAAAATTGAAACATGAGATATAAAACAGTTTTTGCCCCCAATTTAGTGTCTATAAGAATTAAGTGGAACACTTGTTAAAATGCAGATATCTGAACCTAGAAATTTTGATTGATTTTAGCATAGTGTCTACTATTCCATATTTTTTGATGGAGATTAATGTGCAGATCACATTTGAGAATATGCTGTTACTCTTTAGAAAAATGAGCTTAATATATTGTTCTTTGACATTTTACGATTTGATCTTAGGATGTAATTTATGCAACCCATTCTTTATTGATAGTATCTATCTCTTTAAAATATTACAAATATTATTACATAGTACATAATACATAGTACACTTGAGTTTGTGCATATAATTGGGATTTTGTAAAGAAAAAGAAAATGGTATTTAAGTGTTGGCAAATGAAGGAACCAGTTGAAAACAATTCTACGTAAAACAGTCAATTTGGGTGCTCTGGGAGGCAGATACCAAGATGGAGCTAGAAGTGAAACATAAAGGGGAGAGGGAGCAGGAGTAGACAAGGAAAGTCTTCAGACTGAGATTAGGTATAACACCTGTGAAATTTGAGAGAGGGAAAGAAAGAGGATTGGGTATGGAGAACCTCAAACTGATCCAACTCTGAGAAATTATTAGCCACTCCAAAGGACAACTCTGATCACCGAAGAGTTCATTGGTGGTCATACATGGCCAGGTCTGTATTTCCCCATGGTTCTCAATCATTGACTGGGAGCTTCCCAAGTAGAATATGGCCTCTGCTCCACCACTGAAGCAGAACCGAAGAGCTGCAGCTATGGCTGTTGGCTAAAGCCACTCCTCACAGTGGGTTCTCTCTTGAAAGGAGATTTGACCAATGTGTTTTCATGGCTGCTACAAAACCCAAGCCATATTTTTTTCTTTCCAAGGCCTTGATCCTTTCAGTGGCAATTGACTGGGGAAGTAAGCATGCTTATTAAGTGCATAATTTGAGCTATCTGTGCTGGTTTCCTTTGGCTTTTGTTTGTTTAACTCTACTTTTATTGCTTTAAGTCTCTCAACTTCCATTTCATCCTATTTTTTTTCATAAATCATATGTACTATATGAATGATTCTATTCACGTGTAATTTTCTTTAAAACTGTACAAAAAATATCTTTGTCAGGATGTGATGATACAAAAATGCTCTGTAAAGATGTGGAATTCTAAAAACTCAAGAATCTTTCATGTTATTGGTCTAGTATGGTGGCAAGAAGAACTTACACGAATTAACCAATCTTTCACTGGAGCTGAAAGGAAAGCTGCTTTGTGTGAACTTCTAGAAAAAGAGACCCAGATAATTGCTTCCATTGGGAGACATAGATACATTGCTGATGTCACGAATCAGGAAGCATCAATACAAGCATTTTTGGATAAGGTTAGTGAAGTACCTATTATTTAAATATGAATGTATCCTGAACTTAAAAATGTAGAATAATGAACTAAAGAAGAGACCAGCATTGTAAGACTTTGCATGAACTTTATTTAGCATTTCAGTGACATATTTCTTTAAATTCTACCTTTTCATCTCCTTTCTTCTGATATAGCTTTATATTTAACTGCAGTCTAGAGTAAAGATTGACACATAAAATAAAATCAACATGTTCTTAACTAAAGGGATTTGGCCATGAAAGAATAGATGGAGACATACTCCTTGTGACTCTGTTCATTTAGATTTAGGTTGGCTACAGAAATTGGGTGATAAGCATAACCCAAGAAAATGCAGATTAATGAAGTCAGAAAATGTTGGGGTCAAGGGTTTCCTGATAGTAAACAATCTGGGGGAAGTAGCTATAGAGCTGTGTTTTTGCCTTTGCTCATCAGTTCATTAACCGACTGGAATTTTCTGACTAAAATGGTTATAGTGTTGTTGAAAACCATGAAAACATACAATTAAGGGAAAAACCAAAATTATTACCCTTTTGTGGTAAAACTGCCTGTTTGATGTCGAATAGTCTGTTTCCATGGTGACCAATATCCTTTTATAAACCAGATCTTTCCAAACAATTAAAAGCCAATCCCAGCCAAAAGAAAAGTGAGGCAGTTCTCCAAGATATTAGTCTGTAATGATTATAGTTCTGTGATTCTTATTATTTGAGATAATTCATTCTTTAAAAAAACATATTTTTTGATATTATAAATGCCCTCCTCTCTTACTTACACTCTCCTATTTGATCTCAATTTGTCCTGTTGCTGTAACTACCACCTGCATCCTAGAACTTGCTGCATTTCCAGTCCAGAACTTTGTTAGGAGCTTACAAATCATATTCCAGTTGCCTACAGACATTGCTCTTTGGATACCCCAAGAGGACATCTCAAGTTGCATCATCTCCCCTGTCCTTACCCCTGCCCCCATCTCCCAAACCCCCAAACACATCCTGTTCTGTGGCATTCACATAACCCATCTCTGCATGTTTCATCATTTACTCAGTAGCACCAGACAGAAGCCTGCATATTATTCTTGATGTCCCTATCCAGTAACTAGCCTGTTTGTTCTATTACATTAATATCTCCTTAATTTTTCTTCCATTTTGAACCCATTACCACTGCCTGTAAGGAAATGACTCTGCCATGGTCCTTGAAGATGATCTTGTATATATCCAAATAGGCCATGGAGGCAAAGGCTTATTAAATTGCAACTAATTTGAGTCTTGGCAGAATGTCTTGTGATCCTCCTGGAACATGAGACCATGGGAGGCCCCTGAGGAGCTGCTATAGGGTAGCTCCTCCTTGCTTCCGCTAACTCCCTTAGGAGGACATCATGGGACAGGCCTTGTCTTGTCTTGTGTGAACTTGACACTGATTTAATTGACTCTACATTTCCTTCTCATCTGGATGACTTTATGTCTCCAAATTGGCCTCTTGCCTCCCGGTCTCACTTCTCAGTTCTCTCCTCCTTCAGTTGTATCACTATTAGAGTGACCTCACAGAATGCAACTCTGACCCTGCCCCTGCATACTATCCTCAGGAAACAAGGCTTTTCACAATCTATTCTTTGCACATCTCACCTGCCTCATTGTTGTCTCACTTTCATTTCTCCTCGCACCCTACAGCCACCTTGCTCCAGCCATGCTGAATTACTTATTACCAGAAAGAACACATGCTCTCAATGCTTTTGCACCTAGTGCTGACTCTAGAACAACTTTTCCTTATTTCCTCAATAGCCAGCTACCCACTGTTCAAAACAAGTTCAGGTTCCTCTTCTAGGAAGGGTTAGATTCTGAGCTTCTTAAGGCAAGAGCTATCTTTTATCTCTATATCCTTAGTTCCTAGCCTGGTGCTTATCACAGAGTGTTAATAAATGATTGTGAAGGAAAGAAGGGAAGATAAGATAAGGCACAGAAATAATAGTTGTGCCATTCTCTATTCCAGGTGTCACCAAGAAATTGTGTCATGTTGACATTGCCATTATAAATTCTTGAATATCTTTCATTCTAGGAAAGATGAGTCTATTTTTATGGAAGCTATGATATTCATACTTCTGCAGAGTCATATCTGAACTGAATTTATTCCTTTAGCTATTTGATTTATCTTGAGCTACAGCTACATCACTGGGAACTGTGTTCCTTGTGTGTCTGATGGTTAACCTCCCCAGAAAAGGAAGCTTGGACCCAGGACAACAAGAGAGTTTGAAAGAGCTCTAGGCCTCTGAGGTGCCAATGGACAGTGAAGATGGGTGGCATCCATCTTTCCTTGTTTGAAGCTGTGCCATTCACAGATTTCCCACTTTTGTTACCATTGCTGCTTTGGGTTCCTCCCTTCCTCACCTGCAATGCCTAGCAATATCTCTAAACATTTTTTGAAATCATAGAGAGTCAAAAAATGGATCAAGGCACAACACATAAAAGTGAATCAGGAAGCCATTGGATGACCATTACCCTTTCTCATGAAGAATAGTACTCTAAGAAAGTCTTCATCTAAATTTCACCAAAGAAAGAAGAGATGGGGGGAATTTTGTTCTCAAGAGTTCCTGTGAGGAAGAAAGATTTGGTTTTGGTTTTACTTTTTTGAAATACTTTGGCAGGATGTTGGGGTAGAGTATGAGACCCTATAGGATCCTGAGTGTGGGAAGAATTGCTCTGAACCAATAAAAGGAGAAAGAGAGAAAGTAGAGTGAGGAGACAGTGGGGAAGGCATTGAGGGGCATGGTGTATAACTTCTTCAGTTATATTACTAAATAAATGAAATATTAAGTGAAAAAGGATTTCTTTCTTTCTTTTTCTTTTTATTTTTTGAGAGGAAGAGAGAGCCACAGAAATGGGCTGGCCTTCATGTCCAGGCTGATCCAGAGTAGCGTGTGAAGCTACAAGACCAGGAGGCTGAGGGAAGGATGGGAAAGTCCTCCACAAGAACTTGTAGAAATCAAGGGGGAGGCTTCTTGTGGTCTCAGGTTTTGGAATTGGAGTTCTAAGTCCAGGGTCACACCAGTTAATCTCATATCCCTATGCTGAGATTCAGAGGAAGTGGACATTTTTGCTGGTACAAGAGATTTTACCTCAGTTTTGACCAAAGTCTTGTACTAGAGCAGGAAAAACAGCCATAGAATGGTACAATCACACATGAAGTCAAGCCACAGTCCATTTATATGGTCTAATTAATCCATTCTTTAAAATACTAACTAACGTCTTTTGGCCTGCTTCTAACAAGTTACAGTAAATTATAAAACTCATAGTAACTCTAATACAAAAATCATTTTAATTACCTTTTTGTATATGATGCCATACTATACTAAACATTGTAGAATACAATTAGGATAGATTTTATAGTTTTGTTTTTGTTGTAATTATTTATGCAATGTCTTTATGCCTCGCATTGTCTCTAATAATTAGGAGGAATCAGTAAAATGTGTTGATTTCATAAAACTTGATTAAAGTAACTTATTACCCTAAAGTTTGTTTTTTTAATTGTAAATGAAAAAGGATCTTATAATTCATCCCTGAAACAGGACAAAACCAGATTTTTTTTAGATGTTAAAACTAACAATTGGAGCCATAATACAGAGATTAAGATCCACATTCAACACCATAGCATATAGATATGTAAATGGAAATATTTACATTCCTACAATTTGGAAATAACTTTGGAGAAAAAATTTGATGTTTTGTTTTAATTTTAACTTGTTTAGTCCAAATATTATGTGATTTATTGAGCCAATACTTTATTTTATAATCATTTTATTCTGAACATAGACTTTCTTGGAGTAATGAATGATTAGTTCAATCAAGGCATTGAAATAATCATTTATTATAAATTCTGTGCTAAGCTCTAATTCTTAATTAACAGCTTAATCTAAAAGTTTTCTTGAAGCATTAGTTACATAATTCGTAATTTTAACACATCAAGCATTGACTTCCATAGGCTATCAAATGTTAAAACTCATAAGTTGACAGAGTTGAAAATATTCAGGTAAAGAACTTTGAATGAAAAATCATCAGCCAATTTCTAATATGTCTTTGGTTCTCTATACCCACACTGTGTAGAGGGACCACTTGCATCTTGTAAGAGGAATTCCCTAGAGTCAAGGCTATTTATTTCTTTGATTCTCTTTGATTCTTACACCACTTATCACAATCATAAGCTTAAAAATCTGCAATACATGTTAGCTGTGTCATTTAAATGTTTTTTTCTCCATACTCAGGTGGCCAGAAGCTAATGGGATAGAAAGCAACCAACCCTTGCTTCTTTCTGAGCATCGCATTAAATAGGGATGCCCTCTGTGGATGAGCAAAACTCCTTTGCTATGTAAGAGAAAAGTGGATCACTACCTAGCAGCTTTGGGGGTGGGGGTAGGTTAAGGCTGTTCTTAATTTGTGCCCTTAGGAACTTGAGAATTAATTTAGGAGGAAGAAAAGAGCTACTCTCACTGCGCAGTCTTTTCTTCTCTTTTACAGAACCCTGCTGCTCTCAAGGTTTTTGTTCTCTCCACCTTACCTTCCCTGAAATGTGTCTTCCTGCTGTTCTGTTTACTCCAGAGTCTCTGTTGTCTCATTTGTTGGCAGCTAAATGGAATTTATTACACCCCTATTTTCTGAAGCAATTTAAGAACATGATTGTTGTACATCTCTTATTGCAGCTGGGACACTCAAGAAAAAAAGGAAATAGGAAAGAAATAAGCAAAATTGAGATTTTCCTGCATTAGAGTGAAAAAAACACTTTAAGTCCTGAAATCAAAGAAGCCTGGACTTGAAGACTAACTTATCAGTGTAGGCAGCAATGCATCCAAGTGTAAAAACAGCTTTGCTGAACAGATTTTTATATCTTCTCAGTGCCAGCATCTAGGGACCAGAACTTCAAATCTATGATCCTTTGATTGCATCACTCAGTTCTCTTTAGTCTAACTCCTAGTTATTCCTTAGGTTTCATCTTGGATATTATTTTCTTTTCACCACTCTAAGCCTAGTTAAATGGCCCTCCTAAGTGCTTCATAGCAACCCATAATTACCTAATTACTTGCAATCATCCAGCATAATCCTTTATTTTATTTACTTATATCTTTATCTTTACATTCCATTAGATTTCAAACCTCTTGAAATCAGGGCAGTATTTTATCTACCCAGTGCCTAGTACACTGTAGACTACATAGTAAAAACTCAATTAGTAGTTGTTGAATGAATGAATGAGTACTATAGACACTTTGAGATATACAGAAGAAATACATGAGAATTTTTTGCTAATAATATTTTGGGAGAAATAAAATTAAACATAAAACAATTATAGAACAATTTGGATCCAAATTTCATTGCACTGAGTGACTAAAATAAAAATACTACACTCTTGTGTTTCTGTTTACAATTTCAATAGAATATCAAATATGAATAATACCATATGCAATAGAATATCATATATGAATGATACCATCCTCAAACCATACTAGTTAGAGGAATTTTGTGGAAGAGGTAGGGTTTGAGTTTGAAATTGAAGGATGGGAAGGAATTTGATGTGGAATATATTTGGAAAAATTCAAGATATTGCTGTATTAGGCCATGTTAGAAAGGGGCTAAAAACTTGGGGGGAAAGTAGAGTTAAATCAGTTCATCAGCTGAGAAAAATACAATCAAGTAGATGAACTAGGCATTTCATAGAGAAGTTATTATACTTGGATTATTACAAATGGAATAAGTATCAGCCTGTAGAGCAAAAGGTTTTGTCCATATTTCTAGAAGAAAGGAAATTATATTAATGGAGTCACCCTGAGGAAAATTGCATGCAAAGATGGAGATATTAGTTAGACTTTCAAATATTGCAAGTGAAAGTTGCCTAAGATTTCTTATTCCTTAAAACTTTCTAATAGAGCTTTGAAATAAGCATTAAACTTCAGCAACACTCTGAGGCCAATCTAAAACAAGGCTGTATCAAATAGTATCTTTTTTATTTCTAAGGGATGATAATTAAATGATAAAATATTTTATCACTGAGCAATTTCCCTTGTATGATCCTTAAACAATTTTACTTAATCTGTCAACCTACTAATTAACAATGAATTATTTAATATTGGTTTATGCTCTAATATTATAAATTAATTATAGGGCTGCAGCTTCACACTTACTGGAACTGATGGAAAAGTTTTGGTAATGGATGGTGGTAATGGTAGCATAGCATTGCAAATGTAATTAACAACTCAAAATTATATATTTGAATGTGGTTAAAAGGGGAAATTTTAGATTATATATGTTACTAGAATAAAATTTAAAAAAAACAACATAAGACTGTACAACACTAACAGCGAACCCTATTGTAGATGATGGGATATATTTAACAGTACAATTATAAAAATGTTCTTTTATGAATTGTAACAAATGTACCACATTAATGCAAAGTGTTAATATTAGGGTGGTACATGGGAAATCTGTATTTTATTCATGATTTTTCTGTAAACCTACAACTTCTCTCAAACAAACAAACAAATAAACAAATGAAAAACTAGAACTGAGAATCTAGTTTCTGGTGAAGGTTCCTAGCTCTGAATGGCATTCATTTTGGCTTTGACTGGAAAATAATGCCATTACTTTTAAAAGTATATCGAATATAGCTGTGTTTAAGAGATAACTTTGTGGTTCTCACTGTGATTTAGCTAATATGAAATGTAAAAAGTTAAAGGTAAATTGATGCTATACATTTAAAGTTTCTCATACTACTGTCTCTCTAAATACGGTCTTATATTATGCTTCTATTAGGCTATTCTACATTCCTGGTGATTGTTCCAGTACACAGAGTTTCTATTTAAACTTTAAAGTCTATTAAGTATAACATTTAAATGGCTGCAACTTTGACATAAATTGAGCTATAGTGCCAAAGCAGTTACCAGTTGGTCTGTAAAAACATCTAACATCTGAACAATTAATAATTGTGTTTACATAGCCTTATTTCTGGTAGATTATAATCAGAAAAAGAAATGGAGTAGCTTTATACCCAATAATAGAAGAGCAAACAGACAGTTTCACTGTGAAATTTCTAGGTTAATGCATCTTCTCTTAAAGTCTCGGTAGGATGGAACAGAGGCTGTTCAAATACAGATTTGCCATCATTAAGGACTGTGCTGGTGTCCACCAAGTCTGCAGAGCACTCATACCACTTTGGTCTCTGGTCTCCGAGTTCTTAGTCTGGGAATCCCCAGATGAGTTTCAGGGCAAGTGACCCTCGGTGTAGAAAGTGAGTTAGGTTGGGAGCCACTACACCTGATTTGAAAAGAGAAGGTGAGAATCTTAACCTTCATCAGGGAGGCAGGGACCACGGCATTACTAAGATAATTAAATATAGCTGTTTCACTATGCACACATGCTTTATGAAGAACTGTAAACTTGTTATAGATTTATTTTTATAGGAAGCCAAATCACAACCCAAAGAGTCCATTTTTGCTATATTTTTAGGTCTAACATATTGAGGATTGTCTCAATTGCTCCATGAAAGTTGTCTTCAGTTAGCAAGGCATGATCAAGGCGCATTTATACACACTTTGTTTATAATTTAACCATACAGATAATTTTAAAAACATTCTAATTAGCATGCTTCATTCCATGGGAGTAATGAGTTATTCCATATGCCCATCAAGCCATTCAACATACCAGCTGAATTAGTAGAAGCTCTTGAATTGATGTTTGTACTCTTACAAGTTTAACATCTCTGTCTCATGTGTTTTTCTCAAGTGTTTTACTTTTGCATGATCTACATTTCTTCAGTTAATTTTCTTAACTTTTAGTGATACTTTGATTCATAAGGGTACATATTTTTACTCATTAACATGATTTTTAGGTAAACTTTTACTAGAAGAAACAAAACGGATTTTTTTATCCTTTAATTAATTGATAATGATGAACATAATATTATTTTTAAGTGTTCAGCTCCAAAGACATGGAGTACATTTGATGGCAAAATAACTGAGATGGATACACAGTTTACCATCAGAGCCAGAGAGCTGCAAAACATCTATCAGTGCATTATGCTGAAAAATATCTCTCAAGATGAGAGGCTGGATGTACTCTTAACACTTAAACACACTGTGAAGGTATGTTAAATTTCTCTAATTTGGAGACATTGTACACTATTGATAAAAAATTAGTAACTGGATATTAATATAAGTAATTATTAGTTATTAATAAATGTTTATATTTTCAATTTTTATTTTGTCAAAAACAGCTATATTGTTTTTGTATAATTTGGAAGGGGTATGATAAATGCACTGATATTTTAAAATTCCCAAACTATTTTATGATACATAATCAATGTGGATGTTGAATAATAAATACTGCAAATATAAATATATCCTTATCTTTGTAGTGGATGCAAATATATGCAGAAATATAGCATGAAATTAATACTTAACTCAGTGTCAGTCAATAAAACAGCATTTATAGTCTACATATTTTGCCATTTTACAATGGAAAAATTATTTTTAGTAATTTTAAAGCAGCATCAGTGGAAGTATTTTTATATATTTTTTCCTCATCAGTGATTGATTTTCTGAATTTTTAATCCAACTTTTAATGAAAATGAAATTAGTGGATGTTGCAGATCAAGTTTCCTGAGAAACACTCAGAGATGGGGATTTGGATGCAGGAAGTTTATTGGAGAGTGCTCTTGGGAATAACTCCTGTGAGGGAGTGGAGAAAGTAGGATTGGGCAGATAGAGAAATTAAACTGTGGTATTGTCTCAACAATGACTTCAGCCAATCTCACAGGTAACTTAGAAGGCCCTATAGAGTTGTACTAAATTGAGGCAAGAGCGCCAGGCATTTCACCCTCGTGGTGACCATTTATTGGATGTGGGCTGCCCCCAGGATGGAGGTATGACTTTGGATGAGGCCTCTCTCATCATCCAATTGCAGTTCTCAGAGAGGGACTTACTTGAGAGTTGTCAGCCAACAGTTTTCCAGGAGTAGGGGAGTGACTGCTTTCAGGTCTGGAGAGGGCAATCTGGGCAGCACATCACAGCATCTGCTACACATATTGCTGCTTGGGTCCACTTATTTCATGTAATAAGTTTTGGGAGCAGCTCCTTCAGGATTTGGATATGCCTTTTTTGTTTTGAGGAAAATGATAAGAGCAAGGTTACTGAGAAAAACTGCAGCCCCTTTTTGTCACTGGTTTTGAGGCCAAAGCAAATACTCATTGTCGATTTCCTCTACTACCCATTTTAGATTTCCTTTGCCTTCAACCAGCACCTTGGCTTATCTAGGTGGCCTACTTGTTGGGATGACCCACACCTTAAGGGGTCAGGACCACAGGTCACCATGCTCTTCTCAGGCTGAGGCTGCTGCACTTACATTTGCTGTCAAAATTGGGCAAGGGTATGCAAAGAAGTACGCATTAACTGGGTGCCAAGCATAGTTTTTCTTGTCCCTATTGGACAAAAACAGCCCTACTGCCTTTTGAAGATCAGGGTCAATTACCTCTGCCAAGATGGTGACACCTTTCCTTGCCCCCATGTCTCTTGGTATGTGCGCACCAGGCAATAGCATAAAGCCTAATAGAACTCTTGCTGTGTTCTCTAGTAGAATCATTGTCTCTCCCAAAACCAGGATATTTAAATTTTAAGAGCCCAAGGTTGCAGGGACAGGAAGCAAATGTTCCTTAAATAGTAACAGGGGCCATTTGTACTTCCATCTCTATAGTGCCTAGCTTGGGACTCCCACTTGACCTTCCCCATCACACTAGCTCTTACCCCAGAGGCTATGGGGGAGCACTGTGCCAACTGCAAAGTTTCCAATTCCAATTATACATTCAGGGACCAGGGAAATGACCACTGGGGAATCTGTGAACCTAGTGGACACATTGTGAGCTCATCTGGACCAGGACTCCATTTGTTTTGTGGTCCCTATATACCCTCATTCTCACAGCGGGATGGGGCCTTTATGCTCCCAGATTGATTAGTAACTTGATGCAGGCGATCCCTGGGAAGAAAGTATGACCTTATCTGAGGCAGCTCTCTTTGTCTGAGGACAATCTCAAAGAGGGGCTCAGCTGAGAATTGACAGCTGCCAACCCTGTTAGTTGCTGGGAGAATGAGCCCTTTAGTTGGAAAGTGAAAGTAATCTTGGCAGCACACTACAGCATTCACTATGGAGGATACGTTTTCTATATTCCTAAATAAAGGGGAAAGCCTAAGGATCATTAAGACCATTGGTATTGAGCTTGGGTTTTACAGCTCAAGTTGAAGGCAATATTGGGCATATATTATTGTCAATATTAATAAATTAAATGGGCAATTCAGCTAAAATATTTGGCTTCTGGATTATGCTTTTAAGTCATCTAAATTAGTAAGACACTTTCAAGATGCTCCTTTCACTTTATTTCATCGAGATACAGGTTGTTTCTGAATGATTATCTGTATTCACTATTTTAAAATTTATATGTAAGCCACGGATTGGAAGATTGCAAAGTCAGTCTGTTTTGGTCACCATTTGGCCTTACAAATAGGTAGCCCTTAATAATTAATAGCTATTATTTTTATAACAGTTATTAATACAAACCAGGGATTCTTAAATTTGATAACACATTAGAATTACCTGTAGAGTTTGAGAGAGTGAGAATGAAAGAGATTATGAATATTATATGATACCTGAACACCATTTCAGAGCACTTAAATTAGATCCTCAAGTGTGAAGACGATCTCAAAATGTTTTAATATATCTCCCAGGTCCTTATAACGTGCCTCGGGGGTTGAGGACCCCTGATGTAGACACTTGTGTTAAGCTTTATCAAGTGTGTATTACTTTACAATTACTGGCTTTACCTTCTGATTCTTTCATTCAAGGTTTGTTTCTACTAGTCCTCACCTGGGAGTTGGAGGAACTTAGTTCTATTTTAGTACTTATTATACACTCTACCTTAATCATTTTACTCTTACCTGGGACTTTCTCATTCAATCACACTCATTTCTGTTACTTAATTAAAAAAATATTATGAGCTATAATAAACATGAAGAAAAATGCAGAAAACCTATTTTTACAGTTTAACAAATATTATGGGGTCAACAACTGTGTAATCATCACTCAGATCCCAAAACAGGGCATTGCCAATATTTCTGGTGCCCCCTTTGTCCCTTCCCAATCTCATTCCTGCCACTCATCCTCAAGAAGAAATTACTAGACCAAGTTCTATGTAGTCGTTTCTTTGATTTTTCATAAGTCTTAAAACCTTTGTATACATCCCTAACTAATATGGTTTAGTTTTGCCTATTGTTGAATTTTATTTAAATGAAATTATACTATATGTATTATTTTGTGCCCTGATTCTTTTGCTCAATGTAATTTTGTAAGACCCAAGCTCATTATCTATATAGTTATAGTTCATTCATTTCTATATATTATATAATATTTTATTATATGAATAAACCATAATTTATTTATCTGATCAATTTATTTATGAATATTTGATTGCTTTTAATTTTTGGCCGCTTTGAACAATGCTTCTATTTGCACATTTCTCTTAGTCACATGGGAGTAGAATTGCTGGGTCATAGATTATGTTCATCTTCAACTCTATAAGAAACTATGAAATTTTTTCCAAAGTAGTTGTATCAACTTATACACCTACCAACAGAATTTCACTTCTTTTGGAGTCTAGTTTTTGGTTTGTCTGGGGTGGTAATTTTGAAAACTTACTTAATAAATTCTATCCTGAATACTTCTGTTCTTTGTATAGGAACATGAATGTAAATTGACTCAGGAAATTCTAGAATTGATTGACAGAGAAGTTGACCTTATGATGAGAGGAGTCAAACATCACAACCTTGAAGGACTCAGAAAAAGAATTTCAACACTCTTTTTTCATTATATCAAAACACCTTTGTTTAATCCTGAAGTTGCAAGACACCTTAAGGTACTGTTCTTTATATTCCTTTCTCAAAATCTTGAGCTGTCGTGCAGTAAATTGAAGTATATTCAAATTTTGCTATGAAGCTTTACTGGGGAATCCACATGGAAGAAATTCATATGGATGAAATTGCTTTAGAATGAATATTTTTATGTTGATAAACTCAACTTTCTCACTTAACTTCTGTGTTTGTATTTCCTACCTTTAATTCTTCCCTAATCTCTGAACCAAATTTCCAATTGAGTATTGCATTACGTTGAGTCATCATACTTTTTCATACCTTCATACTTTTGTATGTACTCTTCCTTGCATCTGGAAAGCTATTCCTCCTTTTCACCCAGCCAGTTCCTATTCAGCGTTTAAGACTCAATTCATATGTCCCCTACATCATGAGGCCTCAGGGAGAGTTGAACTCTTTATTCTCTGAGATTCTACACTGTACCATGTTTGGTCCTCTTATAATACTTATCACATAGCTAATTATTACTGAATAAAACCATGGAGATATACTGAGAGAAATCCAAATGTAATATGTATTTGAATTAAGCTACTTTCTACAATTCCAACATGCTTAGGCTTCTGTGGGGATTTAGTTCCTTAAAATCAAGATAGTGTCTCATTGCCATGCAAAATTATTTAAAACTCTTCAGTAAAGTCTCTGGGAGCCTACTAAGCAAATCTAAAGAGTGTTTTATTCCAATGATTATTTTTAAAGTTATTTCATTTAGCTTTTTTGACATGAACAAAATCTCAATTTTGATCAAAATTTTTAGAAAAATAAAAATTGTTTAAATTTCACGTACTTTCTTTTTTAACTGAATTTTTAAAATTCAATTTTATTAAGATATATTCACAAACCATACAGTCATCCATGCTATACAGTCAACTGTTCACAGTACCATTATATAGTTGTGCATTCATTACCACAGTCAATTTTTGAACATTTAAATTACCACACACAAAAGAATAAGAATAAAAGTTAAGGTAGAAAAGAACATCCAAAACATCCCATACTCCCCATGCCTCTCTATTATTCATTTACTTTTTGTTCTCATTTTTCTATTCATCTGTCTGTATACTGAATAAAGGGAGTGGGAGCCACAAAGTTTTCACAATCACACGGTCATACTGTGTAAGCCATATAGTTATACAATTGTCTTCAAGAATAAAGGCTACTGGATTGCAGTTCAACAGCTTCAGGTATTTCCCTCTAGCTATTCCAATACACTAAAAACTAAAAAGGGATATCTATGTAATGCTTAAGAATATCCTCCAGAATGACCTCATGTCTCTATTTGAGATCTCTCAGGCACTGAAACTATTTTGTTTCATTTCTCTTCCCCATTTTGGTCAAAGAAGGCTTTCTCAATCCCACGATGCTAGGTCCAAGTTCATCCTGACAAGTCCTGTCCAATGTTGCCAGGGAGATTTACACCCTAGGAGTCATGTCCCATGTAGTGGGGAGGGCGGTTTACCTGCAGAGTTGGCTTAGAGAGAGAGGACATATCTGAGCAACAAAAGAGATTCTCTGGAGGTGACTCTTAGGCACAATTTTAAGTAGTCTTAGCCTCTCCTTTGCAGTAACAAGCTTCATAAGGGTAACGATCAAGGGCTCAACCTACTAAACTGGTAGTCCCCAGTGCTTGAGAGAATATCAGTAATTCCCCAGGTGGAGAAGTTTAATATTTCCAAAATTTCCCCCAGTCCCTCAAGGGCGATTTGCAAATACATTTTTATTTTCTGCCCAAATTACTCTGGGATATATTAGTGCTTCACACTAACCTGTACAAACCAACTGGATTTCACTCCCTATTCAATGTTCCATGTAATTATGTTGTTTGAATAAACTGACCATACAACCTAATTATATAGTATGTTACAAAAAATATAGGTTTTGCACCTAATAAACATCTCTGCCTTTGGTCTCACAGGGAAGTTGAAGTTTTAAAAACACCATCAATATCATCCTTTACCCTTTAGTCTGATTTACCTTAATCCTAACCAAGTCCATTTCATTCATATCTCTAACTGAAGTTTGATCTCTTTTTTTCAGACTCTTTAGCATTTGCTGTATGGGGTAATGCTGACACTCATAGCTGCCAGATTCTGGCTCTGAGTCTCAGGTGTCATACAGATACCCAAAGTTCCAGGGACTGACCGGGTTATACACAAAGAGCTCAGCATCTCAGGATTTAGAAATAGCCCTTAGAACTCCGGAATAGATGTAACTGCTGTAAGAGCTTGCAATCTAATGGCCTTTACAATAAGCCTTGCCCTGATAACTTGTGCTGTCAGACTCAATTCTCCGAGTTTGCACACTATAGTTAGGTCATATTCTCTGAGTTTGCACACTATAGTTAGTCCATATTAGTGAGGCATTATAATGTTTTTCTTTTCATTTCTGGTTTATTTCACTCAAAATACTGTCCTCAATGTCCATTCACCTCACAACTTCACTCCTTGTAGCAGCTCAGTATTCTATTGTATGTGTACACTACAGTTCTTCATTCCACTCATCAGTCGATGTACCCTTAGCCCACTTCCATCCACTACAAATCATGAATACTGACACCATAAAACCCCACTGTGCAAAAGTCCATTCATGTCCCTCTTTTAATTTCTTCCAAGTATATACTCAACAACTGAGTTGCAGGACCATATGGCAACCCCATAGTTAGCTCCCTGTGGAACCACCACACTGCCCTCCAGATGGGTTGTGCCATTCTACATTCCCACCAATGGTGATTAGGTACATTCCCTTCTTCACGTTTTCTCCAGCACTTGTATCCCTCTGTTTATTTTTTAAACAGTTTTATTCACACACCATACATTCCATCCTAAGTAAACAATCAGTGGTTCCATGTATAATCATATAGATATGCATTCACCACCACTATCTATATAAGGACATTTCCATTTCTTCCACAAAGAAAGATGAAGAGGTGAAAAAGAAAAAAGAAAAAGAAAGGAAAAGAATGACAAAGTTCTTATGCTGAGATCTTAGCTGTTCCACCCATTCCAGGCTGGTGTACTATGTGTGTCCAGTTACAGATGTCTCCCAACAGTTGTTCCAGATGATTTGCTAGTTGTTCCTGGCTATTTAGTAGTTGCTCTAGAGGACTAACTAAATTCCACACCTCTCTATGCTGCCATCTTGCCCTGCCTCTCTAATTGAATTTTTAAAAATTAATTGTATTGTGAAAAGAATATTAAAAGATATCAAAAGCCCAAGACAAAAATTTCGCATTATTTCTTATTCAACTCAGCATTCTATTTGTCCTAACAACCTATACTAAGTCTCTTTAGACTTACTCAGATTTTATGTTTGCCGTAATATAATAGAATTTCATATTCTACATACTATATACCATTTTTATTCACTCTTTAAATTTCCATTTGGTAAAATTCACTTTTTGATGTATAATTCTGTGAGTTTTGACAAAAGCATAGAGTCATATAACCAAAATAATTAAGATAAGGAATAGTCTTATCACTAACACAAAATCCCTTCATGCTGTTACTTTGCATCCAACTCTTCCCCTGATTCCCCAGCACCTGACAACCACTGATATGCATTTTGTTTCTATATAAATGGAATCATGCTATATGTAACCTTTGGAGTCTGGCTTCTTTCACTTAATATATTGTATTTAACATTTATCCGTATTTTTGAGTATCAGTAGTTTGTTGTTATTGCTGAGTTATATTCTGTTGTCTAAGAGTACCACAGTTTGTTTATCCATTCACCAGTTGTAGGATGTTTGGGTTGTTTACAGTTTGGGGCTATTGTAAATAAACTCAGTACAAATATTTAATTATAAATTTTTATGTTAACATAAGTTTTTATTTCTTTTGGGTAAATACCTAGGAAGTAGGATTTCTGAGTCATATGGCAAGTTTATGTTTACCATTATAAGATACTGCCAAACTGTTTTCCAAACTGGCTGTACTGTGTTGTGTTCCCACTGCAGTGTTCGTGAGTTCCAGTTTCTCTGAATCCTCATCAGCACTTGGTATTCTTAGTTTTTACTGTAATTTTGGTATAGTGTTATCTCCTTATTATTATTTACTTTTATTTACACACCCTCCACATCCAGCTGACATACACACTCCCTTCCCTTTTTCATTATGGTTTTAATTTCTGTTTTCTGAGTGACCAATAATATTGAGCATATCTGCATGTACTTACTTGCCACCCTCCACATCCAGCTGACATACACACTCCCTTCCCTTTTTCATTATGGTTTTAATTTCCGTTTTCTGAGCGACCAATAATATTGAGCATATCTGCGTGTACTTATTTGCCATCCGTGTATCTTTTTTTTTAACTGAAGTATCTGTACACATATTTTGCTTATTTTTTTTGTTGGGTTGTCTGTTTTCTTATAATTGAATTCTGAGAGTTCTTTATATATTCTGCATAGAAGTCCTTTGTCATATATATGATTTGCAAACATTTCTTATCAGTTGGTGGCCTTTTTCATTTTATTAACAATATCTTTAGCAGAACAGTTTTTTTTTAATGAAATCCAATTCATCCATTTTTTAAAAACTGGATCATGCTTTTGGCCTTGTGTCTATGGAATCTTTGCCTAACCTAAGGACACAAGGATTTTCTTCCATTTTCTTCTAGAAGTTTCATCAGTTTTATTTTTTTAAACAGCTTTATTGAGTTGTCATTCACATACCATGCAATTCACCCATTTAAAGTGTGCAATTCCATGGTTTTTAATATATTCACAGATATGTGCAATCCTTACCATAGTCAATTTTAGAACATTTTCATTACCTCAAAAAAGAAAACCAAGGTAGTACAATACCACCGGTCAATAAGGGGGTCATGGGGTGGGAGGGAATAAGGGGCATGGGATGTTTGGGGGTTTCTTTTTCCTTTTTATTTCTTTTTCTGGAGTAATACAAATGTTCTAAAAAATGAATGTACAATTATGTGATGATACTGTGAACCAATAATTTTATACCTTGGATAGATTATATGGTGTATGAATATATCTCAATAGAATTACATTTAAAAGAAAATACTAAAAGAAAAGAAACCCAGTACCTTTTAGCTATGACTGCCCTAACACTGCCATCTGTATCCCCCCAGCCCTAAGCAACCACAATTCTGCTGAATGTCTCCATAGGTTTTCCTATTCTGGACTTCATATGAGTTGTCTTTTGTGACTGTTTATTTCACTTAGCATACTATTTTCAAAGTTTGACCCTATTATATCATGTATCAGTACTTCATTCCTTTTATAACTGAATAGTATTCCATTATATGGATATACCATGATGTGTTTACCCATTTGTCTGTTGATGGACATTAGAGTTATTTTCACCCTTGACTATTATGAATAATGCTGCTATAAACATTTGTGTATATGTTTTTCTGTGGACATACACCTTCATTTCTCTTGGTATATACCTAAGAGTGGGTCATACAGTAACTCTGTGTTTAATTGAGGAATGACCAGACTATTTTCTAAAGCGGTGGAACCATTTCACATTCCTACCAACAGTGTATGAGGGTTTCAATTCCTCCACTTCTCCAATTCTTATCAACTGAATTTTTACTTGATCCATCCTAATGGGTGTGAAATATGTCTGATTGTGGTTTTGAGTTGCATTTCCCTGATGACCAGTGATGAGAAACATTTTTCCATGTTCATGTTGGCCTGTTATCTATCTTCTTGGAGAAATAGCTATTCAGATCCTTTGATTGTTTTTTAAATTGGGTTATTTGTCTTTTTATTATTGATTTGTAAGAATTCTTTATATATTATAGATAAAATTCCTTTACCAGAGATATGATTTGCAAATATTTTCTCCCATTCTGTAAGTTGTCTTTTCATTTTCTCAGTGGTATACTCTGAAGTGTGAAAGTTTTCAATTTTGATGCAGTCCAATTTATCTATTTTTACTTTTTTTGCTTGTACTTTTGTTGTCATATCTAAGAAACCTTTGCCCAATCCAAGGTCATAAAGATTTACTCCTATTTTTTTCTAAGAATTATATAGTGTTTATTCTTACATTTAAATATTTGATCCATTTTGAGTTAATCTTTGTATATAGTGTGAAACCAAGATCCAACTACACTGTTTTGCATCCAGTTGTCCCAGTACCATTTGTTCAAAAGACTATTCTTTCCCCATTGAGTGCCCTTGGTACACTTGCCAAAAGTCTGTTAACCATTGATGTATGGGTTTATTTCTGGACTCTTAATTATATTCCATTGATCTATGTGTCTGTCTTTGTGACAGTACCACAGTGTCTTGATTACCATTGCTTTGTTTTAAGTTTTGAAATTGGGAAGTCTGAGTTCTCATTTTTTGTTCATTCATCTATTCTGAGTTCCTTGCAATTCCTTATGAATTTTATAATCAGCTTGTTTCTTCTTAAAAATGTCAGCTGGGATTCTTATAGAGATTGTGCTTAATCTGTAGTCATTTGGGGGAGTACTGCCATCTTAATAAGGTTAATCTTTCAATCCATAAACATGGGGTGTTTTTTCATTCATTTAGATCCTTAATTTCTTTCAACAATGTTTTGTAGTTTACAGAATGTTTTGCATTTCTTTTGTTAAATTTATTCTTACATATTTTATTCTTTTTGATGTTATCATGAATGGAATTTTTTTCTTAATTTCAATTTCAGATTGCTCTTTACAAGTGTTTAGAATTGCAATTTTGAGGGGTATTAATCTTGTATCCTGAAACCTTCTTGAATCCTTCATAGTTCTAATAGGCTTTTAGTGGATTCCTTAGATTTTCCTACTCAGAAGATCCTGTGACATGTAAATAGAGATAGTTTTACTTCTTCATTTACAATCTGGATGCTGTTTATTTATTTTTATTGCAAATTGCCCTAGCAAAAACCTCCCATACAATGTTGAATAGAAATGGCAATAGTGGACATCCTTGTGTTGTTCCTTGTCATAGGAAGAAAGCATCTGATCTGTCACATTAAGTATGATGTTAGCTTTGGGTTTTTTTTAAATAGATGCCCTCTATCAGGTTGAAGAAGTTCTCTTCTATTCCTATTTTGTTGGGTCTTTTTTTAAAGCATAAAAAGATGGTGGATTTTGTTTAATTTTTTTTTTACATAAATTGAGATGATCATGTGATTTTTATTTTTAATATATTGCTATAGTTTATTACATTAATTGATTTTTGGATGTTATACCAACCTTGCATCCCTGGGACAAATCCCATTTGGTTGTGATATATAATTCATTTTATATGTTACTGAATTCTGTTTGCTAGTATTTTATTGAGGATTTCTGCATTCATTTTCATATGAGATGTTGTGGTGTATAGTTGTCTTTCCTTCTAATATCTTTGTCTGGTTTTGGTATCAAAAGTTGGGAACTGTTCCTTTCTCTTATTTTTTTGAATGGATTTGTGAAGGATTGGTATTTATTTTTTAAATGTTTGATGGCAGCAAAGTCATCTGGGCCTAAGCTATTTTTGGGTAGTTTTTTGATTACTAATTCAGTCTCTTCAATTGTTAGATATGTTCAGATTGTCTTATATCTTCATGACTCAATTTTGGTAGTTTGTGTCTTTCTAGGAATTTGTATCATCTGTGTTACCTAGCTTATAGGTATGCAATTGTTCATAATATTCCTTTATAGTCCTTTTTATTTCTGTAGGGTCAGTAGTAATGCCCCCTCTTTCATTTCTGATTCTTCTAATTTGGGTCTTATTTCCTTTTTTCTTGGTCAGGCTAGTTAAAGGTTTTTGAATTTTGTTGGTCTTTCCAAGTGCCATCATTTGGAATCACTGATTTTTCTCTATTTTTAAAATTTTCTATTTTATTAATCTCTGCTCTAATCTTTATTATTTCCTTCATTCTGTTTGCTTCAGGTTTAGCTTGTCCTTCCTTTTCTAGTGTCTTAAATTGTAAAGTTAGGTTATGGATTTGAGATTTTTTTCTCTCTTGATATAGGCATTTGCAGATATAAATTACCCTCCAAGCACTGCTTTAGCTGCATCCTATACTTTTTGATATGTTGTGTCTTCATTTTCATCATCTTAAAGTAGTTTCTGATTTCCCTTTTGATTTCTTCGTTGACCCTTTGCTTATTTAGGAGTGTGATATTTAATTTTCACATATTTTTTATTTTCCTAAATTTTATCTTGCTATTTATTTCTAACATCATTCCATTGTGGTCAGAGAATATACTTCAGATTATTTCTATCTTTTCCAATTTATTGAAGTTCATTTTATGATTTAGCATATGTTGTATCCTTGAGAATGTTCTATGTGCACTTGATAAGAATGTATATTCTTGGTTGGGTAAAGTGTTCTATAGACTATTGTTAGGTCTTGTTGGTTTATGGTGTTGTTCAAGTCTTTCATTTCCTTGTTGATCATCTGCCTAGTTGTTTTAGTAATTATTGAAAGTAGGGTATTGAAGTCTTCATCTCTGCCTTTGGATTTTTCAATTCAATCACATTTAATGTTATGATATACTTGGATTTACGTCTGCCATTTTACATTTCTTATAGTCTCATGTATTTTTGTTCTATTTCTCCTTCAATTTACTTTTGCATTAAATGAATATTTTCTAACATAGTATTTTAATTTCTTTAGTTATTTTTTCATCTGAAATAGAGGGATGTGCTAGTTGGTTTTCATGAAGTTGACTGATGTATTTTTCCATTTTAATGCCTAGGGGACAGGAAGATGAAATAATTTGTTCAAAGTAAACCAAGAGTATAAATCACAGAATAATAAAAGAAACCAGAAAAGCTGTCACCTCCTTCCTTACTCATATCCTAAGATCACTTTTCTTTCTTCAGAAGAACTGATTACCTTTCAAACTTTTATAATTGTCTTAGCTCCAAATATTATAAGTCATGCAACAACAAAGTTTTCCAATGAATATTATCCTTTAAGAAGATGCCCATTTATTTCTTTATAAAAATATTTTTGAAAGTTTCATATATGAAATGCCATCTTTATTGCTGATTGATCTTTATTCTCATGGAGGGCAGAAATATCAGTGCATATAAGTTAAAAAAGACTGGCTTATATAAGTCTTGATTCATTTTGTCTTGAAAATGTTCACTATTCATTTGTTCATGATATTTTAGCCCATAAAGAATCATTGGATTGATTCTTCTCTAGTAGAGTTACCCCCACCCTACTCTATATGCAGAATTTCAGGTTTTGAAAATTGATCATTGAACCAATCAAATTTATTGTTAAGATGAATGCAATAAGAAGAGTACTTGACTTTTAATGAGCTTTTTATTTATATGTGAATCTAGCTATTGCCTATAGGGATAACTAATATAGCATGGCACCAAAGACGTACAATCTAAACTCTTCTTAACAGTAAGCACCAAATCACTTGAAGGGTTTTTCTTATTATTATTGCCTCCAAAAGCCTCTACTTACTAATTTTTTTCAGTCAATTAATTACCACTTGTGTCTAAGGGTTGATGAATAATACAGTTATTTAATATTTTTGAATGGATAAATGAATACTGCTTAACACTTAAATTCTGTGTAGAATAGGAAGTTAAGGTTTAAAAATTGCCCAACTTTTTATCTCATTCTAAGATTACTGGGCCCTGAGTGCTTCTATTTATTAGTGATTAGCCTGGCTTTTATCTCTTTCTATACTTTTAATGCTTAGGTCCCTCAAGACCCATTGAAGTTTTATAAGAAGATTTACTTTTGTCACAGTTGCCAGCTCTATTTGCCTTCTACGGAGTTTTCTGTACCATCCACCTCACACTGCATATACCGCTGTCGTCACTGCGTTAGCCTTGATAATGAGGCTCGACAACGGGAATCATTTTTAAAGTACAAATGTTTACTCCAACGGCTATACTTTTCAGAAGTTGAGTATGAAGATGATTCTAAAATTGCTTTTCTGATGCAGGTATGATCAGTAAGTGGTAGCAATCATGGGTGAAATGGGTTTCTATCAAGGTATGACTTGAGGTGCAGTTGAGTACATTATTGCATAGAAACAGTGTCCTTGATTTCCTAATGTGGGTAATAATTCCTTTCCTGAGTTATATGTTGAGATATGATCTTGGGAACTAAGTACTGTGTGAACCACTAGAGATACAATGGTGAACAAGACTTACAGCTTAGAAAAGAAGACAGACAAAAACACTACAAGTTCCTGTAATAACAGTGCATACGGTTTTATAAAAGGAAGTGTTGAGCACTATGTAAACATTAAATAGGAGGAATTAATGTAATTTGAGGGCCAGAAAAGTCTTCACTGAGGAAGTGATCCATAAGATCCATAAATTAATCTGCTGACTGTGCTGAGAAAAGCATTGCAGGTAGTAGGAAAAGCATGCACAACAATCCAGAGGCTGAAGTGTTACCATACTGTTGCAGCAGAGAGCATATACAATTTGGGCATTTGTTTGTTGTTGTTGTTGTTGTTTTTTAGGTTGGAGAGCCAGAATGTGTTTAATGGTATTGAAAAAGAGCCAACGGACAGGAAGAGGGTGATGGCATAGGTATAGGATGTTGGAGGCAGAAAAGCTGTATCTTTGAGCAAGCAACTCATCTTCTGTGTACCTCAATCTCCTTACCTGCAGAATGGGGATATTAATAGTGCTTACTCATAGGGAAGTTATGAGAATTAAATGACTTAATAGTTATGAGATAGAGCAGTACCTATATCAAATTGTTTAAATAAAATAAATGAATGAATGAATAATCTGTGATCCATAACATGGGGTGATGATTGGTCCTTGGTAGGATAAGGATCACATCCTGTTTCCTGAGGGCTTCTGCTTCCATCTGTTGAAAGAAGACATGGAGGAGAGAATTAAGAGGTATATAGAGCATACAGAATATTTAGGAGTGAAATGCAGAGAGTGAGAAAGAGAGCTATGAAATAAAATGAGGAATCATCAGGCACTTTTGATGACCCAATTCAGATTAGTGACATGATTTTATATAGTACCAGTCTGCCTAATTTTTAGATTTTCTTCAACTCTATTCACAGTCCAGGTGTAGAGGGGAAAACTTTGGATAGTTGAATTCAATTAATATTATGTATTTTGCAGTAAAAGCATAAAGGTCCAAGGAAGTTCAGGGTGTCATTAAGAATGTAATGGAAAAGATAGAACATAGAGTATAAACTGCAAAAGGAAGGAGATGAAAGCAGGAAAGTCCTAATGGATATGAAGAAAAGTAAAAGGAAAGGTTCCACATGAATGCAAAAGTTACTAATAGGAAAACTGTGAAGAAGTATATATGGGAACTCTGTACTTTCTGTATGATTTCTATGTAAACCTACAATTGCTCTAATAAGTAATTTGAAAAGTAAAGGGGACAGTGGGCTGGTGATTACTATGAGGCCATGGAACTGGTAATGCAACAATGGTAGATCATGCAAGCTATGTTCAAAGATTATGTTCAGAGAATGAGATGTCTGAATAGTAGATTTTGGACAGAAGGCGGGGGGCAGTTTTGAATGCTGACACAGTCCGGACTATGACAATGGGAAAGGGTAGCAGAGGCACTATAGAGGAGAAGGTCATTAACAATGAAGCAGTCAGGGAACTCAGAGCAAGTATTGGATTAGTTGTCAATTTGGACACCTAAGTCACCCAACCTAATGGCAAAAGTTAGGGTAGGGTATAGATTAAGTTTGTGAGTCGTGTGCCATAATCTTATTGAATGAAGGATAGTGTCGAAGAGTTTGTCAGATGATGTTGAAGAGGATTGCATGAGTCCACTAGAGTTGCAGGTTTTCTAATAAATGGTCTGGAAGCAGCAGTAGGGAGCAAGGAAAGCAAGGTGTTGAATGACAGCCTCTACCTGAGATGACTGCAGGGGAAGTTATGTCCTCAAGCATACTTCAGATCAGGCAAGGATGTTGGGAATGTATAGAGAATTTAGGGGATTTTGCCTGTCAGTGATAGGAATTTCCAGAAGGCACAGTGAAAGAACTGGAGAGGAGCAGGAACATGGGAGTAAGTAGAAACCTGGTACTACACGAATGAAAGCCCCTTGTAGCTCACTCAGTGGGAAGAAGTTGAGGCATGGAAGACAGCTTGTTTACAGTCTGGCAAAATAAGTGCTGAGTATGGGCAACTGTTGTGTAGGAGCGGTTAACTTCTAAGAACTCAAATAAAGGGCTATATGAATGCAAAACAACTTCTGTAATAGTAGTATGCAATTAAAATTCTCCTCATAAAATGTTTAAATTTCATTTTATGAGTTTACACTATACTTCATTTCCCATAAGGGCAGACTTAGGTTCATTCTTTCATTTAACAAAGAGTTATTAAGCACCTACATTGTGCCTAGGCAGTGTTCTAACAGGTAGGGACACAGCAGAGAATAAAAGACAAGAACTATTTTCTTGGAGCTGACATTCTATGCAGAGAGTTAGGGATAGGGACAGATAATAAAATATAAGTACACACCTACAATTAAGTTTCTGTGAAGATTCTAAAATAGAAAGATGTAATAGAGAGTTCTCAGTAAAGGAGGGCTTTTTAAATGATGTCATTAGGGAAAATGACATTAGAAACAAGAACTGTATGCAGTGATGGAGCTAGACATACACTTACTAAAAAATTAGAATGTAGAAGTGTATCTCTCTTTTGTATACTCTCATGGTTGCAATTTCATATATATTTGCATTTGTGTGATTAATAGTTTAATGACTGTCTCCTCCATGATACTGTTAGCTCTGTGAGGTCAGGGTTATGCCTTTTTTTTTTTTTTTTTTTTTTTGCTCATCATTATATTTCTATAACATAATATAATGCCAGGTCCAAGTAGGTCCTCAATATATATTTTTTGAATGAATGAATGAATGAATGAATGATTTATGTTACCAGAAATGGAGGTTGAACATAAACATATTAGTGTTCATGAATAACAGTAATAATTAATATATACCAAATGTTGCTATGATGTTAAGTAATATGACAAATGAAAGCCAAGATTCATAGAAAGAAAAAAATTTTTAGGGAAGGGCTTTGAGTGGATACTCAATTGTTTAAATTATCTTTATGATACCACCCACAACTGGAAAGTTTCTGGCCAGAGTTATTTTGGATGAACAACTGCAATGGATCATTGATCTACTGACCCTATAACCTCCCCCTCATAAAAACACCACCTCACCCAGCTAGAGTGTGGGGCCTGTGAGATCAGGACTCCAACCTCAGTTTCCTAATTTAACTACTACTTTGGTCTCTTTGGTTTCTTCATGAATTCCACTGGAGAGGAGAGTCTGTCTCTAAAAAATAAAAGCAAATTCCTAACACTGTCTGGACTTAACGTATGGGGAGTATGAAAAGAGGACTTATTCTTAATACGGCTTTGCCCCAACTTTAACAACAGATTAATAAAAGTAACTCTTAGAGCACTATTGACCTAAATAATGGTATTCTTGCTCACAGACTGTCAAATAAGGTCAAGTTTTCTGTAAATTAAAATTAACTGAAATTAAGTAAATTGTATTTATACCAAATGAGAAAATAGGCATTAATGTAAATAAAAAATTGTAGAGGTTTTAAAGCAATTGAGGTTCCAAATGTAATGTGCTATGCTTAAAAATTCCTCAGTGACTTTCAAACTTCTGACCACAATCTATAGTAAAAATGTATTTTTGTGTATAGGCATACATAATAATAATAATAATAATAATAATAATCAACATTTAGATAGTGCTTATACTGGTCTACACACTTTATACATTGATTCAACCAACTCAGCAATCCTCTCAGAATAGGTATTATTTCCTTTCTGCAGATGAGGAAACGGAAGCACAAAGTAAGGTTGCCCAAGCTTACACTAGTAAATAACAGCACTGGGAATCAAGTTTCGTTCTTAGAATCCATACTTGTAGATACCATACTGTACTGTCTCAGAAGCAAACTTTGATGAAACACTGTTTACCCTTACTACAATGGAGGCACTCTGATATTTTCTATTCAACCCAAATCTACTCATACTAATTTCCATTTGGAAAAGTCTGGTTGTTGCTCAAGGGGTAGCAACCCACAGTTTGAAATACACAGATCTAAGTTATTGCATATTTTTTCCAATAGGAATTAATATTTTATTTTAAAAGGTGATGTTTATTTCAGAGTGTAAAATCTTATATACTTTTATTCAAGAGTTATTGATAAGACAGATACATGCTTCCTTGTTGGGAATCTTAGATTCATTAGGGCTTTACTATAATTTAGCTGCAAGTACCACTTCAATATTTCATATTTAATGAAAAAATTCTAGGGAAGTATTATTACCTTTCAGATATGAATTGTCCCCATTAGATGTCATTTAATTGAATACTGAAGTTGTGTTGGGTTTTGATCCCCCTTAGACTACTTTCACAGTGTTTCAGATTAGTAGACACATTACGAGTATCTAATAGCTTTTTTCTTTATAATGGGTATAATTTTTATTAAAAGCAATATTTCAGCAATATGATTGCTATTCATAATTTGAATGCTTGAACCTTGAAATAGTGAAACTCATAGACAACAGTAAAGATTAGCATATACCAAATTCAATATGATGGTGTGCAAAGTGAAAAGATTAAAGCTAAGATACATAGAAAGTATAAGTTCTGCTTAGAGAAGAGATTTTGTGTTTTATTAGTCACCTAGCTTATCTGTAATCATTACAGATACCACCTAATAGTAGGCACTAGTATTGCTCTATTGCAACAACTTCCAGTAAAATGACTGCTTAAAAGGTAGGCAGATTTTAGAGGCTGCCAACCACATTTATAATGTGGACATTTGACACTGCGTGCAAATAAATACTCAGTTCATTCTCTTTACTTTGACAGTTTTAAAATTATCAACACTATTAATGCAACTAAATTGAAAAAAAATATATAACAAGGAGCATATTTTGAACACAAGTAAAAATATATGAACCACTGAAATTTAAAATTCTATGGATTTCTTTTCCCAAATAGTTACTGCAGTATAGTCTTTCTTAGCATTAAGTAAAAACTAGATTGAATTAGTTGAATTTAGTATATTGAATTATCTATTTCTGAAACACTGTAGTACCTGATAGTATCAAGTTCTTTTTTTTTAAGCTTTGGAAAATTGTGTAGATTTTTGTCCACTGATTTTACAGAGATTCCTGCTCTCCAACCCAAATCTTTTAAAATAATGGTTCTTTTTTCCTATGCCTATACTTTGTGAAGCTTTCCCCCCTCTGGCAATTATAAATTTGTATATGCAGACCTTATGATAAAAAGTCTCTACAAAAGTTTTAGCTAGTATGGTTTAAATAAAAAAAATAAAGTTATTACATTTCCCCACTTTCCCTTTCTGTTTCCATTAAAACAACAAACTCTTTTAATAATACTAAATTATTTAATTATCTTTATTAAATCTTTAGTTTCTTCATTTGTAAAATGGGAATAAAAATCCTTAAAGGGTCCCTATAATGGCCCTGAGGATAAAATGATAGTTACTAATGAATTTTAAAAATATTTAATACTATATAAATGTACAGTAAAATTAGCATACTGGAAGAAATACATACAGCTTACTCTGGATTGAAGACGAGGTCATGACTATGAGACTGATAATGTTAGTAGTTTGGACAGAATGTACATAGAATTGGTGAAAATTAGGGAGCCATGTGCCAGTGAAAACCTCATGAACTATGTTTCACTTTTTAAAAATATACTCAATATAATTTCATTATCTCCTGAGCTAATATAATAATCTTAAAAAATGTTTATGTTTAGAATTAACCTAACATTATTTTTTGAACTTGTTTTGGCATATAGTTACAAGATATTCAGTACCTGACGGAGAACATCTGGGCATCCCAGTCAGTCCTTAGTGCCTGGGATGATATCAATGATTTGGTCATGGTCAGATGGAATAAGTCCTTGGAGTGGTCCCCCTGGAACTGCGTTCTTCTTACCAAAGATGAAGGGGTTGCTCATCTCAAACTAACAAATATTGAAGAGGTAAATAAAGTCAAACTTTATTTGGGGAATTAATTTAATCATTGGACTTATTACATTTCTTGACTGCCTTTTAATACATGTCATGCCTAATTTAAACACTTAAGCTAGATTAAGAAACAGAAAACTCATGAATGGCAGCAACAAAATATATGTATGGTATGAATGGCAGATATTAAAATTAAAAGGAAGCTAAGGCACATAAAAGGTAAAGATAAGAGATTTGAATATCTTACAGGTACCTAAATGAGATGCTTCCTCCTAATAGCTTGTTCAAGCACAGAAAAGGAGTTAGATCTATTATTACAATATTTTACAATATTTTCTAAAATTATTTTTACCTAATTCTTGATTATATTACTCTCACTAAAATGTAAGTTTGATGAGGGAAGAGATTTTGATTAGCTTATTTGCCTCTGTTTCTCTAGCACCTAAAACAGTGCCTGTCACATACTAGGGGTTCAATAAGTATTTGTTGCATGTTGATATCATGAAACCCAGAATCTATCCTTCAATTCATCATCATGAGCCTGCTCAAGATCACATTAAATTCTAAAATTTTTCTCATAATTTTTCCTAAATGGCAATCAAAATGATGGGGTATGGTTCTGAGACTCCATTTTTATATTTGCTTCCCATTAGCCAGGAGTCGGGAAAGCGGTACAAAAATTAAATACCATTTAATTTCAATAGCATACAGGATGCAATCTGTAAAGCATTTTGATGAACAAATTTGAGGGGGCCCTGATGAATTCCCAGAGAGCTCCATTTATACAGAGAAGCCTAGGATCTCAAGAACTGATACTGATTCTGTTCCTTCTGTTGATTAGATTGCTGTACGTTTAATTCCATGGATGATGTCAACTAAGGGAAAATAAAAAATGACTTGGTATATAATAGTCATTTTGAATAGTGCTATCTCTTGCCTTGTTTCTTTTCATGGGTGAAGTGGAAAAGATAGTGTAAAGGGGAGAAACTAGTTATATTTTTAGCTTTTTGAATACTTCTTCACTAGAGTTTTGAGAAGTCAGGCTAAGAAATAAGTCACTCTAGGGATTGAAAGGGTAACAAGAAATTGGAACTGTGTTAAATATTATATTTAGTCAACTAAGCTGCCTCATAAATATTTAATCACTGGAGACATAGCCAATACTGACAATATCATTTCATCTACAACTTTTAAGGAGATTGAAGTTCATTCCCAAAGCTGATGTATTCCAGGGCTTCTTCAATTAATCTGCACAACTCCCTTTGTGTCTTTCATCGAATTACTACAGTATCAAATTAAATGTTCTATTCACATGCATTTCTAATTTCAGGATGCTGATCTTATTAAATTTTCAGTAAATAGAGCTGAGGTTCTAAACAAAGAACTCAAAAACATTTGCCTTTGTCTTGGATTGGGCAAGTGTAATCCTTTAAGCATTAATATTAATTCTGAAGAACAGTTTCTGTCTTGTGGCAAGGTAGAGCATTCCTAAAATTCCCTTAAATAATACTTGAAGCTAAAATAATCCAACTCTCTGCCATCATGATACAAGTTAAGGAAAAGCATAGCAAAAGACTTCTGTTCTTTGAGCGGTAAATGAGGCAGATAGCTCAGTGTATACATAGGAGTAGCAACAAAAGTGGACTTAAAGTCAAGAGATATGACCCAGTTTTGTCCGATCTCTGTCACTTACAACCTGCAAGACAAATGATAAGTTTTGGGTCCTCAGTTTCCTTATCTGTGAAATATGGGCATTAAGAACTTCCCTCTTTGCTTCATAAATTTGTTATGAAGATTAACTAGAAACATGGGATCGGGAGAGAGAATAAGCACAGCCTTGGCTTTGAATTCTGGCTCTACGACTTACAAACTAGGAAAAGTTGGGCAAGGTTGTTAATGTCTCCATGCTCCAGACTTTTTATCTATGAAAAGGGGGTTATCTATAAAGTAGCATTATAGGGCAGCTCTGAGGACTAAAGAGACCATTATTTAAAGCTGTCAGCATAGTGTTTAGCATGAAACAACTTAGATAATAATTATGTATAAGAAAACACTTTTAAAATTGTTTGGTTTATTTTTAATTATCATAAAAGCAATATATAATTGTTTTAAAAAATATCTGAACAGAACAAAAAGATGTAAAATAGAAAATAAAAATCTCCTTATATCTACCTACCCCCATCCCCTACTTCCAAGGGGTAACTACTATTTCTTATGTACCATTTATTGAAATCCTTCTAGAAGTTTTCCATGTGCATGTAAAAATATATAGTTGTCATTTTTTGTGGGTTTTTTTCCAGGATTGGTTTCATGTTAAATTATTCTGCAACTTGGTTTGTTTTTGTTACTTAGTAGATCTTGGATAGTTATGATATCTTTCCATATTTGCTTATTCTTTAAGAGTTGTTTATTTTTTCTTTGAATGTATGTACCATAATTTGCTTATCTCATCTTTATTGATTGATTTTTGGTTCTATAAGGGAACTTTGAAAACCTATAAAGTGCTTTACATGTGTAAATTAATAGCATTTTGCAGAAAAGTATTAGTTTTCCTTCAATGAAATATGGGCTAAAAAGTGGAGGAACAAAGTTAGATAGCAAAGAATGAGTATTTTGACCTGGTAAATTTGTCTGGAAAGAGGAAGCTGTAAAATAAGCTTAAGATACTTTTACATAAATACTCCCAAAGAGAATATCAAATACTTTGGCTTCTTTCCCTGATGACTTGCTTTTACCTTTGATTTGACCTTGCAAAGGGATCTTTAGTGAGGAAATGGCTTACTTCTGGAAAATAAATTTTAGGAGAAGATACAGGTAGTATTCATGATTTGATTGAAAAGAAGGGCTCATTGAGATTAATAAAGAGAATAGGTGATATTTATTCATTCACCAGAATTTACTTTTGCTTATATTAGATATTCTGCTAAATGCTTGTAAGGAACAAGAAAATATAATGAACTTAATTCTTCATTATTTCAGCCACATTTGGGTTCAGCTACAAATAACAGAATAATCCATTTAAATGACTTAATCAAATGAGGGTTTAGTTTTCTCATTTAACAAGACGTTCAGAGGTTGTCAGTCCCAAGGCTAATATTATAGCCCCATGATGCTACAGGAAACCCAGATATACTAACTTTTCCTTTTCCCTCAGCCATATTTAACATTTAGTTTTCAGTCCCATGGACTCTTAGTGATAAGATACTGCTCCATCTCCCGCATTTTTATATCCACCTCCCAAGCCTGCCAAAAGCCTAACAGTGCTTGAAAAATAAGACTACTTCTCTTAAAGACCCCATTAAAAACTTTCTTGGGTGCTTTACCCAGTGACTTCCATATGTTTGTATAATGGCCAGAAACTTTTCACATGGCCACCCCCTAGCCAAGATGATATGCTAGGAAAGCTGCGCAATACAGATCTATTCAACATCAGGCCTCTAGATACAAATGGAAGAGAGAATGGATATTGGGTTGGCCACTAGCAGTGTCTGCCGCTCTCATTAAAAAAACAGATACTCACCTTATATGACACTGTTATAAAAGAGAAAATTCAAAGTACTGTTGTAACTCCAGATAGACAAGAAACTTTAAAATGAATCAAGAACAAATAAAAATGGGAAGTCACAAGATTTGATAAGGTTAGGAAGGTTATTTTTTGTTTGAAGACAGAAGAGAAACAGTGAAGGGACTTATAAGGATGGACCAAAGAAAAGGTTACGTTGTCACAACAGCAAGACCTTTATTTTTAGTTCTGGAGGTATAGAGGGAAAGACCTAATTAAAAAAAAATATTTCAAGCAGATTGTTCTATCACTGTTGAAATAGAATTAAAGGCTGAAATAGATTTAAAGAGAGAACTAAAGTAGCAAGAACATTCATTTAAAAATATTGATTAAGTATGAAAAAGACTCAGTTTGGCCTGTCAAGGAGCTTTCCCTATCATGGAAGAGGCAAACGAGAAAATCAAGGCAGAATGAACTAAGTATTACAATTAAGGTACAGTAAAAGTGATTGCAAGTACAGAAGAAGTAGGGATTAGTTTGGACTCACAGAGGTCAGAGAGAAAATCAGGAAAGTTTTCCAGGCTAATGTGTCACATTAGCTGAGCCCCAGAAGATAATGGACAAAGTAGGAAAAAAAAAGTATGTTCTTGGCTGAAATAACTGATGAGCAAAGGCAACGGGATATAAGTGCTTTTTTACCCAGGAAAATATATCCATGACATTGAATAGAATGTGATTTTCTTTTTTCTTTCAGGCTTATGAACCCTTGTTTATTCACAAGATCAAACACAAACATATCCTGGCTAAGAACTATTTTTCTCAGATTACAGTGTTTGCCTCATTTCTACTTGATGACTCTGAAATAGATGAGATCAAAAAGAAGTATCAGACAGACACGTCACCTAAGATTATAGAATGCCGGAGGCCGTGTTCTTAGAAGGCCCAGCAGATATTTGTTTGATAATTAGCATTTTTGTCCATTGCTAATAAAGTAATACAATAATGGAAATAGAATCTTATCTTTTTATTGATTTAATTGTTGTTTGTTTTTGGTAGTATCATGAGTCATATGAAGAGAAAATATCCCTATATAAATGTTTTATTGTTAGACAATTAGTGTTAAACTGCAGTACAGTTTTGTCACTGAAATTAATGTTTAAAGAGAACATTTTATTTTTACATATTCCTACATCATAATTTATTCAAATTTCAGGTGCATTATAGTTAAAATTTGACAGACAAACAAAAATTAAGCTTAACTTTCAACTCAAGTATTTTAGATAAAATGTAGTCATGGGAAAATAGTCAACACAGCTGTGAGGAAACATTTTAGAACTCTCTTTTTTTAAAAAATCTGTACAAGCAGGATAAAAGACTTTAAGTTTCCGTATAGGAGTTTGACTCTTCTCTTTTTATCTTTCACTTTCACCTTCCAGTCTTCTCAAAATTCCAATGCAACAAATGAAAACATTTATATGAAAGAAAAAAAATCTGCATTCCATGCTGGAAAACAGGGTAAAGAGTGGAACTTTTATCCTATGAGAGAAAAACCCCCATTGGAGCAATGGTAAAACTCTGTAAGAAGAATAAATTTGGTCAAGTAAACTATATAAGCCTCTCCCCCAGTAAAGCAAAGGAAATAACCTTGACTGCATGTATGTCAGGGACCTAATATGTTGAGAAAGGTTGTCAGGATCCTAACAGGAAATTGATGGAACATTCAATATAGATTAATTCAAGGAGAGTTTATTTACAAAGGGACTTGTAAGTTGTGGGCCATATGTAGGGAAACTAAAGGAATAGTGCAGGAACCCAGGGCCAGTCTCAGACAAGCTGCCATCCCCCCAAGTCTCAAAGGGACCTCCAGAGATGGAGGTGTTCTGGGAACCCAGAGAGTTTAAGTAGATAACCCTGGGAAGAGCAGTGATGAGCAACTTGAGCCAGCCCTAGGTGATTTCATGGGCCAGAGAAATAATTACCTTAACCCCACACTCTCATTCTCCAGTCTTTTGTTTGGATTTCCCATTGGCAGAACCCAAAAGAAAAGCAGAAAGAATAGGTGTTTGTTAACATAATTCATAAAGCTTCAGGACAAGGAGCAGAGTGGATAAGGTGGGGAATGGATATGGAGGGGCAAATAGAAAATACTCGGCCAGAGGAAAAGTTTTAAAAGTAAAGATCTATAATTCAAGTAGCACTGTTTCACGCACACACACACACCATAATTATATATATATGCATGTATAGACATGTATAATTTTTCTTCTGATTCCAATCAGCTATTAAACGAGGCTGTTCAACTGTTTTCTCAAGCTTAGTGATCAAGGAATTCAATCTAGATATTAATATTTATCCTACATAATATTTTCCAACACATTAGCAACACATTTTCTAGGATAGCTACAGTTTTTTCTTTTACCTAGCAAAAGCATGGCCCACAGCAATTGTTGTCAAGGAATTAAATGTCATAACTATCAACATTTTTGTTGATGGATGCCTTAGCATCCATCCTACGTTGGCTAAGCCATTTGCCCCAACACTGATGTTTGGCCTATTTAATAAACAGTTTTCCACCCCTGTTGTCTGGACTCCCCAGAGTTCAAACCCACATCTGTGGCTACCACCCATACCACCCACATGTCTCACCCAGAACCATCTGCTGGCCCCAAATGATAAGCTAACTATACCTATTGCCCTCAGATCCAAAGTCCCTTTCCCCTTTCACACGTTTGCTTTAAACTAACCAACCCTTGGCTCCTGTGGTAAATCCACTGATCTCCACTCCTGAACCACAGTAAAGGCATAAGCCCCCTGGTCCCTCTCAGGCTGCTTGTGTACTTCCCACCTGCTGGTTGAGCCGCCCAGCTGATGGTACTTCCCATGGTCCACTCACGGCACCTCTTTTTCTGGGAACTGTGAGTAACAAACTATCTTTCCTCACGCATTATGGCCTCAGTTTCCCAGTGTTGCACCTGACCTCCCCTCAGACCCAAATTTAAAATCCTACTTAACTACTTCAAAACAACACAAAAGAGGAATGTGCTATGTAATACTTTTGTTATTTTCAAGGTTTCATAGACAATCCAGACATTTTGGGAACTTTCTAAACAACAAATTATGGATGGGATTTGACTGGGGACATTTCTGATCACTAATAAACAGGCAATAATTTAACACAGAAAACAGTAGACTTTCACTGGAAAGTAAATGACCAGATTTTCACGAGATAGTTCAGGACAATTCTCCTAGCTCAGTGAAGGAAGGGCTGGGAAGGTGGCAGGGAAGGCCCAAGAGATAGGAAGTGAGGGAGAAATAGCCAGATGGGGTAAATAAAGGACTTTGAGAGCTCCCCAATTGCCCTAGAAGTGAAGAAGCTGGTTATAGCATTTGCTCATAGGAATGGAACACTTGTGGAGTAAAACTGAGAGGGGTGGACCAACAACAGTAATCGAATCATATATGAAAAAGGGCCAGGGCCTTACTTAAGGGGAAGGAATAACCACAAAGGGAGAAAAAAATAGCTCAACAGCAGAGGGACTTTCCTAATAAAAGTCAACTATCATGGGAAACTCTTTTCCTAGTCCTACAGAAACTACACAGTCATCCAAAAATTCACAACAGAAAGGATTAGAAGAGGTGTCAGGCTAGAGAGCAGTCAGTAGGGAAGAAGTAGTAACCCAGATCTAGTTACCACTGACTCCAGGATAGTGGAAAACAACAACTTTTTCAGTATCTGAATTCCTCTAGTTTGTGACCAGATAAACACTCCTTCCCCACCCCACTAGCAAAATATGTTTCCCTCTTTCTCCTTTATGGAGATGTAATTATTTGTATAGCAGCCTAAACAATCAATCAGAACAAAGTTTTATATCCCAATACTGCAAAAACAAGCTAATAAAAGTCACCTGATACGTAAAGATTCAATAATAAATAAAAAGGAGCCCTGTGAGGATTCAGAACATATATTCATTCCCCTGTGACGTAGTCTAATTCCCCAAATCAGAAGAAAACATTTTTAAAATCTCTTAATTCAGATTATTAAGGATATTTGATAGCATCTTTCATCTTTTGAAGAGGAAATAAATGATACTGGGAAAAACTGTTATCAGGTAAAATCTGTAATTGCTAATTTACCAAAAACCCAATATATTGGTGGCAGTAAACAGATTTGGTACTTGAAAAGTTGAATTAAGAATTTGGCAGATTAGCCCATTAGTCCCCTAGAAATCAGAGGAAAAGGATAAAGGAATGAAGAAAAGCAAAAATCATGATTAAGAGCTTTACTATACCTATGCTAGAAATAATATGAGCCTAGAATGGTGTTGAAGAGGAGAAACAATGATCAAATACAGATTTTAAGCCAGTTTCCCTAAGTGATAAAAAGACTTAGATCCTTAGCTATTTAAAAGTCATTCAAATACTGGGAAAAATTAATAATAAAAAAGAAACACACATAGACACAACCTTGTGACATTTATGAATTTAAAGAATAATGGACAAATTCTATAAGCATTCGAGTTGGAGGGAAAAAGTTAGCCATAAGATAAAAATCCTTAATAACACATAGATTTCTCTTCCCCAACACTAAATGCCAGAAGACTATGGAAGACAATTTCCGTTTAAAGATTTTGAATTTTGAGGAACAAAAAAGTGGCCTTAGAATTTTACTCCCAGGCAAATTTTGTGTGTGTGAAGACAACAGAAAGATATTCCCTAAAGCATATCATCAGTCTATGTGTACCAATTCTATTCTGTACTCCAGCTAACTCCAAAGAGCTTTACCCAAGAAAATAACATACTGGATGCTTTTGGCTTAGAATTCTAATACTCCCCTTACGAACCTAAATTTAATGAACTACAGATTGAAAAATATATTCCTTATATTTCACACATCTAATATACATAAAAAGATAGATTAAAATGTTATCAATGAATACTAATTTTAAAAACATAAACCTGTATTCAATTTTCAGTCTTGATAATTCAAGTGTAGACATTCTATTCCAGTCCCCATTGTTATGAATTTATGTGATCAGGAAAGGAAAATATGTCCTAACCTATGAAGCCCTCAAATATGAAGAGTTTGTAATAATGATCTCTCGTTGCTCTTAAATCAATGTCTGCTTTTCATAACATCTTGTGGACTACAGTTACAAGATGTTTGTGAAACATAAACTGTGTTTTAATTTATTCTCACACTCCAAAATACAATGCAGAATTAAATCACTATCCAACATATACATGCCAAGAGTGATTGTTCTCAGATTCTAGAGAGTTGGCATTTTAGCATCATGTCAAAACTGAAAATTAAGAGCATATTAAATCTGAATTTAGGAACATTCAATCACTGCTAATTTAAGTTACCCAATGTGAAGATGAATTTGAGGGATGAAGTAACAAATTGATCTTGAACAGAGTATTAAAACTTTTGTACAAGTCAGAAGTCTATATTTTTCCAAGTTTCCAAAAAGTAATTTACTGGAGTTTGGTATTTCATGTCAGTATTGGATTTGTTAATTGAATTAGATACAAAAACAAATTAATAGAAGAAGGAGATTGGATTATTTTCCCCAATAGCTCTTCAGATTATCACCTATATTTATAAACCTCTCTCTCCTTGGTATTATGCATTTTTACATGCTGTTTTTCCCGATATTCTTTTCTATATTCACTCCGCTACTTTTACTTATTCCAAAGTTATGTATTTTTTAAGGTCAGTCCAACTATACCTCATTCATTTATTTACTCATTTATTCAACACATTTATTCACCTATTTATTATGCCCTGGAGCTACAGTGTTGAGAAAAAAATACTGTCTATGCCCTCAAGAGACCCATGTAGACAGACAAATAATTCTGATCTTTTTGTGCCTTCTCATTTATAAAATAAGATTAGCAATAATTCAGCTGCAGGATTATTAAAATCCTGGGACACAGAAAGCATTTAATGTTTGTTAAATGAATGAGTAATGTTTGCTTGTTTTACATTTTTTTAAGACAATATAATTTTCTTTTATTTTATATGCAATACATTCATGGATGAATCATGCAGAATTAGGTTTACCCTTCAATGACTGGTCATTTTCTTAGTGGCCTATGTGGCTGTTAACTATACAATAGTGGCATAGCACTGTGGAAATTTGTCCATCAATGAACACTAATTTGACCTGAGTGCCATTCCTTGTTCTTACTGTTACCTTTCAATGTATTAATGTATTTGAAAACGCCATTCAAAAGACACAGAACTCTTTCTAAGAAGTGAAGTTTTCAGGTGTTAAAGTGGACAGGTACTACTGACTCCGTACAGTTGTGCATTTTACAAGTTAAAAGTGTTATTTTGAACTTTTGCGCTTATTCAGAAAAAACCTCCCCAACTTCACAAGAGCTTTATCTGTAAATGTATTGTTCAGTCTCCCTCCCACTCAACTTGGCTTCTTGCTAATGGTTGTGTTTGACAGCTTCCAATGGTCCTTCTAACCTGCATTTATCTTTCCTAAATTAGAAGCAGCTGGGCAATCTTAGTGAGACAACAGCTCACTAATTCTCACTTTTCCAATTTGTAAAGTCAATAATTCTCTTGAACTTCAGGAGACTGACTCAGCTTCTAAACAAAGAACCTAAAACTTCTTAGGTTTTATTATTTTACAGAACAATGTGAAAGTTTTAAAAAATGCCAATTATTAGAATAAACAAACACATTATATCTTGTTCTAACTCTGTTCTCCCTACTTATTTTTAAGTTGATATGAATAAAACTAAATGCAGTTGCTTTCCCCAATGTGAGTTAGAACCTGTTTAATTTCTTTTATGCACAGTAAGTAGCCAGGAAAGGGCCCTTGAGTTTAAAAAGTTTTAAAGTTGCATTAGAAGAAAGAATAAAGAATTCTCACTTTCTAAATGAAAACCCCAGCTGTTTTATATTAACAATGTCTCTTTTTGTTGTTTTCTTTGGAGCAAATTTCAGATATATTAACTATTTTTAGAACAAATTTAATGTCTTTGTTTTTTCCAGCTTGTTAATTACATTATCATTTGACTCAACTCATCCTGATTTGCCATCTTAATCATCTTTTCCACATCCTTGTGAAGAGCTCATAGGGAAAAACTTTACTATGTAAGTTCCAATGCCACATACTGGGCAGGCTCCCTCAATGAGGTAAGGATGTGTGGAGAAGTAAAGCAACCTTGGGTATTTGATAAATAACAATTATTTTAAAAATATTAATACATTAGTATAAATGCTATAGATAAGAAATATCAACAATAGTCAAGTGCCATTCTTTTAATAAAAGTTGTATTTTTCAAGGTATGAATTTGACAACCTGTGACAAGGCACTCATAAGAATTCCAAATCCTCCAATATACTTACAATTGTGATTTTTATTTGCCACAGTTTAAGTGTAATTAGGAATTGTATTTTTATTGCATCTTTTTATTGTGAAGGTAAAATTTGTGTACAGTGAACTTTATAGATCCTATTTTAGTTTCCTAACTGCCAAAACAAATACCATACAATGAGTTGGCTTAAACAATAGGAATTTATTGGCTCACAGTTTTGAGGCTAGGAGAAGTCCAAAACTGAGGTGTCAGCAAGGCAATGTTTTCTCCCAGAAGACTTTGGCCTTTGGGGCCGGCTGCCAGAGATCTTTGGTCCCAGGCTTTCCTGTCATGGTGGCATCTTCTTTCTCTTCTAGATGCCATTGACTTCCAGCTTCTGGCCATTCCCTGTGACAGTTTTTGAGTTTCATAAGAGTCTCCTTTGTACTTGGCTTCTTTTGCTCAATATAATATTTCCAAGATTCAATCAGTGATGCTGTTCCGTATATCAGAAGCTTGTTCATGTTTATTGCTGAGTGTTATTTTATTTAGATTGTTTCCAGTTTTTTTTTTTTTGCTATTGTAAATAAGCTGCTATTAACCTTCTTTGATCAAGACTTTTCGCAGACATACACTTTCATTTCTATTGAGTAAATATCTAGAAATGGAGTTGCTGGGTCATAGAGTCTTGTATTTTCCCTACACCAGTCTTATTTCTCTCCATTTGTTCTTTTGTCTGTTTGAATTTGGTTCATCTGTCATCTAGCTCACTGATTCTTCTGCTCTTCAAATTTGCTGTTGTGTGTCTCCAGTATATTTTTAATTTCATCTACAGTGTCTTTTATTTCCATAATATCTGTTATTTTTCTATACATTCTTTCAAATTCTTCTTTATGATCTTCTAGTGTCTTTTTAATATCCTTCATTTCTTTATACACGTTTTCCTTGATTTCTTTGAATTGAATCAGTCAGATTCTCTGACTTTTTGGTTTTTTCCTTTGACTAGGCCATATCTCCTTGAGTTTTAGTATGCATTGTGATTTTTTTGCTGATATCTGGTCATCTGATTATCTTGATGGGAAATAGAAGGATGTTTTCTCTCTCTTGTCTAGGATTTAGTTGTTGCCTGGGTTTCTATCAGGGCACTGCTTTGCAAGTTGGGTTATCAGTATATCTAGCCAAAACAGGGCCAGATACCTATGCAGGAGGTGTAAACCAGCTCCAATTGGCCTCGGATAGGGTCTGGAGAGGCTCTGAAAAGCCCTGCAGTTTTCGTCTGGGCTTTACAGCCTGCTCAGCAGATGGCACTGCTCAGTGGCTTAATCGAAGTCGTTTAAACAGAAGCTGTTTACTTCCTGAAGCCAGGTGGTGTCTGACTGGGCAGGGTTGAAACTGTGGGGTTCCTGTATCCTCATTTTGCTGGCCAAAGTCTGGCTCAATGTGGGGCTGGGTCCCCCACTTTACTTGTAGACCACTTTACTTGTGGGAGAGGATTCCCCCAGCTACCCCAGTCTGCAACCATCTACCAGGCAAGGATCTGGCTGCCACCTGCTATTTCCTGGGGGATGGACACCAGAACCCACAGCTAGAAATACAGTCTCTGTCTAGATTTTCTCAGACTCTTTGTCTCTCACTGACCTGGGCCTTGAGATGTCCTCACCTGTTCCCCAGGTCCCCAAGCTGTTGATTCAGACAGCTTCTGCCTGGCTACTTGTTGTTTTGGGGAAAAATTCTGCCATTCCCTTCCTAAGCCTCCATTTTGGAAACTCCTCCTCATTGCCCTTTTGCATTCTTCCCTTCCCAGTGGCTTATGTCCTACTGTGGAACCTTGTGGGCTTGGTTCTCTGTGTCCAGATATAGGTGGGGATCTGTCTCACTGTTGTGAGAGATTTTATAGTTTATGTCCCTGGTGGGAGGTGGGAGGGATCCTGGCTGCTGCCTCTAGGACTGAGCTGTGTGAGACCAAGTGAAGGGGAGGGGAGAGGACTGGCCAGTCTATGACAAGTTTCCTTCCTGTTATTTTTCCCTTTCTTTGATTCAGCATTTGTGAGATCCTTCTCCAGTCCATACCTTCCTCCATAGTTGTGCATAAGTAAGAATTATCCATTTTTTCATGGAATCTCTGGGGAGAGGTTTTCAGTAGCTGTTTACGTCACCATGTTGATGACTTCATCATCCCCCCACCACCACACACACACACCAGTCCTAGAATCACCCAATTCTCCAAGGAACCCTGGTTCCTTTTATTGGATAATTATATTTAGAATCCAATGTATAGGTGCTAGGTGTGCTCATAGCTAGAGTATCACTGCTTCTGAGCCCTCACAGAGGACATTGCTAGAAAATGTATATATGTTTATTCACTCACATATACATACATCTATATTTCTGAATCTATTTCTTTTCACTCATGTATACACACACCTATATTCCTGAATCTATTTCTTTCTTTATTAAAATAAACCTGAGTTCATACTCATAGTTTAGACTCTGTTCTGGCTTGCTAATGCTGCCTTTATGCAAAATACAAAAATTGGATTGTCTTTTATATAGGGGGTTTATTTGGTTACAAATTTACAGTCTTAAGGCCATAAAAGTGTCCAAACTGAGACATCAAAAAGAAGATATCTCACTGAAGGCTGGCCAGTGGCATCTGGGACACCTCTGTCAGCTGGGAAGGCACATGGCTGGCATCTGCTGTTCCTTTGCTACTGGGTTGCATTTCAAAATGGCTTTCTCCAAAATGTTCCTGGGTGTCTCTTAGCTCCTCTCTCTCAGCTCCTCTGAGTTCTTGCTTCCTTTTCCCAAGACATTTCTCTTTAAGCATCAAGGGGTCCTCTCTTAGCTTCTCCAAGGCAGAGTCTGGGCTTCATCTCTTAGTTTAGCATCTCCAAACATCCTTTGTCTGCAATTCCAAGCATCTCTAAACATCAGCAAACATCTGGGTCTGTGTCAGCTCTTAGCTCTCTTAAATACTCCATTGAACCCTGAATGGGTGGGGTCTACACCTCCATGGAAGTAATTTAATCAAAGGTGTCACTCTTAGTTGGGTTAGTCACATCTCCATGGAAACACTCAATCAAAATGCTCCGCCCAACAAGATTGGGTTAAAAGATCATGGCTCTTCTGGGTTACATAACAGTTTCAAACTGGCACAGACCAATCCAGCAATGCAGTGTTTAGTCTACCATTCTCCATTTATTTATAACTTCTTTGTCTGACAGTGAGACACCTAGACCTTGTTGTCTACAACATTTTTACTATTTATTCACATTTAGTATACATGTAAAATAGATTAGGGATTGCTAACTCATACTTCTATGAGAAACAAATTTGTCAGAGTGCAGTGTTGCTATACAGCTTAATTAGTCTTTAACCTTAAAGTATCTAGTCAAAACATTGTTTAGTTTCTTTCTCCCACCATCTTGAGCATGGTTGTACAGTTAGAATAATTTGTCATAAATTGCATTCCTACTTGGGTTTCCCTAACATCTTGGTTGATTTTTTAACTTTGCATACAGCAATATTTACTCTTCATAGTGCACACTTGATAAATGACTAGAGTCATTTATCCATCACCACAGTATTATGCAGAACAGTTCCAGCAGCCCAAAATTTCCCTCATGCTATCCTTTGTAGTTAATCCATTTCCTGCTCTTAGAATCTATAGTCAGCAGCAAACTGTTTTCCATCTCTATAAGTTTTGCCATTTCCAGGGGTTCATATAAACCAAATCATGACCATTGTTTTCTTTTAACTCTTTAAGATATCACTTAATTGCTTCTTTAGGTTTGTCTTGTCCTTGTTCTTTTTTAGATAATGTGTTTTATTCACTTGCTGCCTTTGAGATTTTCTCCTTGTATTATGTTTTCACCAGTTTGACTATTATATGCTGTCCTAGTTTGCCAGGGCTGCTATGACAAATACCACACCCTGCTTGACCTAAACAACATGAATTTATTAGTGCAGTTTGGAGGCCAGAAGTCCAACATCAAGGTGTCTGCAGGCCATGCTTTCTTCCACAGTCAGTAGTGATCTGATATGCTGGCTGGCCAACAGTTTTGGGGTTCCTTGGCTTGTAGTTGTATTTCTATCTCCATTACATGGTGATCTCTCTCATTCTCTGGCTTCTCCTAACTGTGTGAATTTCTTTTGCTTATATGGACTTCAGCTATATTGGATTAAGATCCGCCCTTATTCAATTTGGTCCCATCTTAACTGAAAATTTCAAAAGTTCTATTTATAAATGGGTCCATACACACAGGATCAGAGTTTAGGACTTGAACATGTCTTTTATGGGGGATGTGATTCAATCCCCAATATATGCCTAGGTGTTTTGTTTTTAATTAATTACTCCAGTTTTGTTTATACTGCTTGGGTTCTTTGAGGTTTTTAGTCTGGTTTTAGTGGTTTGTGATCTGTCATTCATTTTGGCAAATATTTGGTCATTATTTCTCCAAATATTTATTTGGTATTCTCTCATTCTTCTTTGGCATTACAATTAGGTATGTGCTATACCATGTGATATTATCCCATAGCTCTTGAATGCTTTGTTTTGTTTTGTTTTTTCCACTCTCTTTTCTCTTTGCTTTTCAGTTTAGATAATTACTACTGACTTATCTTCCAGTTCAATAATTCTTTCCTTGGCTATGTCAAGTCCACTGATTAGCCAGTTGAAGGTATTCTATATCTCTGCTTCTGTGTTTTTTTTTTAATTCCTAGTATTTCCATTGTCCTGTCCTAGAGCACAATTCCAATCTGGCTGTGGACCTGTGAAATGTAGAGAAAAAGTTATCTGCTTCCAATATACAAAAGAAGGGCAGTCATAAGACAAACATTCTCATTCCCATAGGGAGAAATTGGAAGGGAAACTGGGGTCATGAGTCCCAAACAATTCTAATATTCTGCAGGGCATACTCCATTAGATTTTAAGGTCTGAGAGGTATCTATGGAATGATGTTTTGTCCTCTAGGCCTGAGGAAATGGCAGCCCCACCTCATTTCAAGTGCTTGTGCAGTGATCATCCCTCCCTGAACACTGGGGTGAAGATTCTACCCTCTCAAAGCATTGGGGTTATGACAAGTTTTCTGCAATCCCCATGGCACATGTTCTACCCTCTCAGAGCACTGGGGTGACAGCCAGACTATCTACAATCCTGGGGCACAGGCTCTACCCTCTCTGAGCACTGGGTTGGCAATATTCTTTGAACAATGGGGCAGAAGGTCTGCTCTCTCCAAGCACAAGGGAAGATTCACCACCACACACAAGGGTGGGCCTGCTCTCTTGTCTTGATGTCTTCAGTCCAGACCTCAGTTTCCATGGTTATGCCTTTGAAGAGACTTTTTATTTATTTTGTCCTTTCTTTATCCTTTTTACTCCAGGCTGGCATGGTTCTGTTCATACAAATAGTGCAAAAAATTGTTGGCCTTGGCATGTAATTAGCAGAGGCCCACACCATCAGATAGTAGGACTTTCCACAGATCCTTCCTTGATAACTGTACCTCCAATCCTGCCTTTCATGGAAATTGCTGACTTAAATCACTTAAATCTTCACATGGAGCACTATTTATTCTCTGTGAACTAGCTTTCTGGAAACTCAGAATTTTCCAAACCATCAATTTCTGGTTTCTTTGTGCCCAGGAGTTTAGTTCTCAGCTGTTATGGTTTGCTAAAGCTGCTGGAAATGGACTGGCTTTTACAATGGGTGTTTATTCACAAATTTACAGTTCTGAGACCATGAAAATGTCCCAATTAAGGCATCAATAGGATGATACCTTTTCTAAAGAAAGGCTGATGGCATGGGCCTCTCCCAGGGTTAGCTTCTCGTTTCTGTTGCTTCCTCCAAAATGTCTCTGGGCTTCTGTCTTAGCCTCTCTCTCTCAGCTTGTGTGCATCTTTGCTTGTTTCTACCAGGGTGTTTATCTCCAAGTGTCTGGGGGTCCTCTCTTAACTTCTCCATAGAAAACTCTGGATTTCATCTCTTAGCTTCTCTCCTAGTTCTGGTTTCAATGGCTGTCTCCAAAATGTCTCTGAGTGTTTTCTTTCTAAGAATCTCGGTTCTCACTTAGCTTCTCCAGGGCAAAATCTGGTCTTTGTCTCTTAGCTTGGCATCTCCAAACATTTTTCTGTCTGCATTTCCACACATCTGGATCTGTGTCAGCTATCTCTCTCTCCCTGAGCTCCCTTATATAATCCAGTAAACTAGCTAAAACACACCATCTCTCTCTCCCTGAGCTCCCTTATATAATCCAGTAAACTAGCTAAGACACACCTTGAATGAGTGGGGTCACATCTCCATGGAGACAATCTAATCAAAAGATTCCACCCACAATAGGTCTGCCCCCACAAGAATGGATTAAAAGAACATGGCCTTTTATGGGATACATAATAGATTCAAACTAGCACATCAGCTTATCCCTCTCCTCTCACATTTTACTGTGAGCTTCAAGGAGAAATGAGGCTGCACTTTCCACATTTAGCCTGGAAATCTCCTCAATTAAACATCTAAGTTCATCACTTTCAAGTTTTGCCTTCCATTGAAAATCAGTGCTCAATTTCACCAAGTTATTTGCCACTTTAAAACAAGGATCACCTTTCCTCCAGCTTCCAGTAACACATATTTCATTTTCTTCTAAGGCCTCATGAGAAGTTCCTTTGGCATTCATATTTCTACCAACAGTCTCTTCAAAGCAATCTAGGCCTCTTCTATCAAGCACCTCACAGTTCTTCCTGCCTCTATCCATTACCATTCTCCTGGTACCTAGATTGCTGACATAAATATTGTGAAGTGAGTTGGTTTAAAAATGGGAATTTGTTAGGTTTTGAGGCTAAAAGAAAGTCCAAATCAAGACATAATAAGGTGATGCTTTATTCCTGAAGACTATGGCATTCTGATGCTGGCTGCCAGCAATCCTTGGCTCCTCTGTCACATGGCAAGGCCTGTGGTGGCATCACCAAGTTTCTCCCTTCACTTCCAAGTTCTGCCAATGTCCAGCCTCTTGCTGTCCATGGCTTTCTCTCTGTCTGTCTGAATTTCACCCCACTTATAAAGGATTCCAGTTAAAGGATTAAGAATCATCCTGATTGAGGTAGGCCACAATTTCATTTTTTTAATTCGATTTTATTGAGATACCTTCACATACCATACAATCATCCAAAATGTACAATCAGTTATTCACAGTACCATTATATGCTTGTGCATTCATCACCACAACCAAGTTTTGAACAGTTTCATTACCCCCCAAATAAAAATAAGAATAAAAATTAAAGTGAAAAAGAACACCCAAACATCCCATCCCCCTATCTCTCCCTATTATTCATTTACTTTTTGTCCCCATTTTTCTACTCATCTATCCATACACTGGATAAAGGGAGTGTGAGCCACAAAGTTTTCACATCACTTGGTCACACTGTGTAATATATATAGTTGTATGATTGTCTTCAAGAATCAAGGATACTGTATTTCAGTTCAACAGTTTCAGGTATTTCCTCCTAGCTATTCCAATACACTAAAAACTAAAGAGGGATATCTATATGAAACATAAGAATAACCTCCAGAATGTCCTCTCAACTCCACTTGAAATCTCTTAGCCACTGAAACTTCATTTTGTTTCATTTCTCTTCCCCCTTTTGGCCAAGAAGTCTTTCTCAATCCCACAATGCCAGGTCCAGGCTCATCCCCGTGAGTCATGTTCCATGTTGCCAGGGAGATTTAAACTCCTGGGAGTCATGCCCATGTGGGGGGGGGGGGGCAGTGAGTTTACCTGCAGAGTTGGCTTAGAGAGAGAGGCTACATCTGAGTAACAAAAGAGTCATCTGGGGGTGACTCTTAAGCACAATTATAAGTATGCTTAGCTTCTCCTTTACAGTAATGAGTTTCATAGGGGCAAGCCCCAAGATCGAGGGCTCAGCCTTCTCAATTGCTAGTCCCCAATGCTTGAGAGAATATCAGTAATTCCCCAGGTAGGAAAGTTTAATATTTCCACATTTCTCACCAGTCCCTCAAAGGGGCTTTGCAAATACATTTTTATTCTCTGCCCAAATTACTCTGGGATGTATTGGTGCTTCACACTAACCTGTACAAACCAACTAGATTTCACTCCCTGTTCAAAGTTCCATGTAATTATGCTGTTAGAATAAACTGACCATACAAGTTAAATTATATAGTGTGCTAAAGAAAATATAGATTTTGCACTGAATAAACATCTCTTCCTTTGGTCTCACCCAGAAGTTGAAGTTTTAAAACTCATCAAAATCATCCTTTACCCTTTAGTCTAAGAGGAAGGGGGGAAGAAAGAAAAATAAAAAAAAAAAAAAAAAAAGAAAAAGAAAGAAAAAATGACAACTAAAAAGCAATAAAAGAAAAAGAAAAAAATTACAATACAATACAATACAATACAATAAAAAGATCAGACAGCAACACCAATGCCAAGAATCCCATACCCCTCCCTTAGATCCCCCTCTTATAGACATTTAGCTTTGGTATATTGCCTTTGTTACAATTAATGGAAACATATTACAATGTTACTGTTAGCTATAGTCTCTAGTTTCCATTGATTGTATTTTTTCCCCAGTACCATCCCATTTTCAACCCCTTGCAAAGTTGACATTCATTTGTTCTCCCTCACATAAAAACACTCGTATTTGTATATTTAATCGCAACCATTGACCACTCTGGGTTTCACTAAGTTATACAGTCCCAGTCTTTACCTTCTATCTTTCCTTCTGGTTTCATACATACCCCTAACCTTCCTCTTTCAATCATACTCACAGTCATCTTTGTTCAGTTTACTTACAATATTGTGCTACCATCAAACAGTATTGTGCTATCCATTTCTGAATCTATACAATCAACCCTGTTGAACTTTCTATACTCCTTCATCCTTGATCTCCACCCTCTTTCTAGCTCTTGATATCTTCATTTCTACAGTCTCCTTCAAACCTCTCTCTTCTGTCTTTTCCTATCTGTAGCACTCCTTTTAGTATTACTTCTAGAGGAGGTCTCCTGTTCACAAACTCTCAGTGTGTGTTTACCTGAAAATATTTTAAACTCTCCCTCATTTTTGAAGGACAGTTTTGCTGGATATAGGATTTTTGGTTGGCAGTTTTCCTCCTTCAGTATCTTGAATATATCATACCACTGCCTTCTTGCCTCCATGGTTTCTGCTGAGAGAGCCGCACTCTATCTTATTGAGCTTCCCTTGTATGTGATGGATTGCTTTTCTCTTGTGCTTTCAGAATTCTCTCTTTGTCTTTGAAATTTGAAAATCTGATTAATAAGTGTCATGGAGTAGGTCTATTTGGATCAGTTTTGTTTAGGGTATGCTGTGCTTCTTGGACCTGTAATTTTATGTCTTCCATAAGAGTTGGGAAATTTTCATTATTTCCTCTATTCTTTTTGCCCCTTTTCCCTTCTGTTCTCCTTTTGGGACATCTATAACACATATATTTATGTGCTTCATGTTGTCATTCAGTTCCCTGAGACCCTGCTCATATTTTTTCATTTTTTTCCCTATCTGTTCTTTTGTGTGTAGGATTTCAGATGTTTTGTCCTCTAGTTCCCTAATCCTTCCTTCTGCTTTTTTCAAGTCTGCTATTGTATGTCTCCATTGTGTTTTTCATCTCTTTCATTGTGCCTTTCATTCCTATAATTTCTGTCATTTGCTTTTTTAAGCTTTTGAGTTCTTCTTTATGGATACCCTGTGTCTTTTTATATCCTTCATCTCTGTCATATTGTCTTTCAACTCATTGCTTTGATTTAGAAGATATATTTGAACATCTTTAATTAGCTGTTTCAACTCCTGAATCTCAGTTGAGGTGGTAGTTTGTTACTTTGACTGGTACATATCTTCATCTTTCCTGGTGTGGCTTGTGACTTTTTGATGTCTAGGCATCTGATTTTTTTTATTTGTTTATTCTGTATGTTGTTTTCTCTCTTTTGCCTAGGGTTTCCTTGTTGGTTGTCTTTGATCTATATCTTTTCTTTGTTTCTCTCACTGGCCTGTTGTCAGATTGGCTCTGCCCCCAGTCTTGCCCCCAAAATCAGGTGCCCACAATTGCTTGCTACAGGGATGGGAGATAGGCACTGGACACCCCAGCAAGTTCACTGCATGTGGAAATACAGATATGCTGGTTTCAAGGGGTGTTCTGTTTTTCACTGGCCAGCAAGACCTGGCTTATTTTAGAGTCCTGCTTTAACAGTTGGGTCTTCCATATTTCTCAGCCAAAGCAGAGAGAGGTTTCTATACAGGGTGTCTAGAACAGCTCCTATTGCCCTAAGAAAAGACCTGGAGCATCTTTTTAAAGTGTTTCAATCCCTTGCACTTTCCAGATTGCCCAACAGATGGCATTGCTTGGTAGCTTAATCATCCTCAGAAGTTGCTTTGTCTCCAAGCACAGACTGTCTACACAGGTGAACTGAAACTGTGGGAATCCTATGCCCTCACTTTCTTGGCTAAAATTGGGCTCAATTTGGGGCTCCACCTATGGCAGAGGAGTCTCTCAGCTGACCCTGTTCTCCAGCTGACTCTAACATAAGGAAATGGTCACTGGCTGCTGCTTCCCTCAGGGTGCCAGAAGGGCTTTCAGACCCAGGGCTGGAAACAGTGTCTGTCCAGTTTTCTGAGTGTCTTTGTCCCTCACTGACCTTGGCCTTGAAATAAATGTCCTCCCTTATCCCCTGGGTCCTCACATGGCAGGGGTATGTCTCACTGCTATAGGAGATTTTACAATCTGTGTCCATGGTGGGAGGGGTCCGATCTGCTGATTCTGTACCTTTCCCACACTGAGACCAAGTGAGGGGGTGGGGAGAGGACTGGATGGTCCAGGAAGATTCCTACCTGATATTTCTTCTCTTTCTTCATTTTGGCATCTGCAGGGTCCTTCTCTAGTATGTGTGTGTGTGTGTGTGTGTGTGTGTGTACACACACACACACACACACACACACACACACACACACACACACACATATATCCTCCTCCAGAGTTTCAAGCAATTCAGAATTGTTCTTTTTTTCACTGAATCTCTGGAGAGAAGTTTTCAGTAGCTGTTCACATCCCCATGTTGAGTAGGCCACAACTTCTTAACTGAATTAACCTCATCTAAAGTTCCTACTTAGAATGAGCTCAAACCCACATGAATGGCTTTAATTTAAGAACATATTTTTCTGATTTACATAAAGCTTCAAACCATCACAGGGTGAGATGGCATATTCCAATTAAGCCTCAAAGTCTCATTTCTATGAGTGCCTTATGGGGTGTTCTAGTTTGCTAATTCTGCTGGTATGCAAAACACCAGAAATGGATTGGCTTTTATAAAAGGAGGTTTATTTGGTTACACGGTTACAGTCTTAAGGTCATAAAGTGTCCAAGGTAATGCATCAGCAATCGGATACCTTCACTGGAAGATGGCCAGTGGTGTCTGGAAAACCTCTGTTAGCTGGGAAGGCATGTGTCTGGCATCTGCTCCAAAGTACTGGTTTCAAAAAGGCTTTCTCCCAGGACATTCCTCTCTAGGCTGCAGTTCCTCAAATATGTCACTCTTAGTTGCACTTGGGATATTTGTCCTCTCTTAGCTTCTCCAGAGCAAGAGTCTGCTTTCAACGGCCGTCTTCAAACTGTCTCTCATCTGCAGCTCCTGTGCTTTCTTCAAAGTGTCCCTCTTGTCTGTAGCTCCTCTTCAAACGTTCACTCCCAGCTGCACTGAGTTGCCTCTGCCCATCAGCTCATTTATATTGTTCCACTGATAAAGGCCCACCCTAAATGGGTGGGGCCATGCCTCCATGGAAATTATCTCATCAGAGTCATCACCCACAGCTGGGTGGGGCACATTCCAAAGAAACACTCAAAGAAATCTAATTAACACTGATAACATCTGCCCACACAAGATTACATCAAAGGTAATGGCATTTGGGGGACATAATACATTCAAACCGGCACATGGGGTTTGTGGAGAAAAAGCCTGCAAGAGGTTGGGAAACTCTGTATGATTTTGGCTTCTATGGGTTTCACACTGTTACAGTAGCCCACAATCATCCCTTTGCAATTCATGCAAAAATATTAGCAGCCTCTTTTTACTGGCTTCTGTGATGTCTGATGGCATCTGCTCTAGATAAGCAAATTCTGGGGTTCTGTTTCTTCCTGCAGGTACCTGTCTTTCCCCAATTTTCAGGTCATTTGTTTGCCCTGTGTCCTAGATCTCTTACTGGTTCGAGGGAACTTGTTCAATTGAGGTTTTTCAAAATTTTTATTTGATTCAAGAGGGGGAGTGATGCTCTATCCAGTTCTCTAAATCATCAAGCTGAAACTCATATAGTAGCAATTTCATGTTTCTCATCATCCACTTAAAAAATATATCAACATTTTTCAGTAGTATTTAGTACATTATGCATATTCTCCATTCTACTGCCCTCATAGGATATTATAATGATGTACTCTACTTCATACCTGAAGGTCTTTTTTGATAATATATCATACTTAGTGGCAACAAAACTATTTCTATAAATTGGAATTTCAGTTTTTTGGCTATGTCACTTAATTCCTGAAACTCCTGAATGGGATGCCAGAAAACACATTGTGTTCTATTTTCAAAAATTATTTTAATTGATGCATCTGTTGGTAACTTAGTTAAATCCTTCTTCAATTATGTCCAAGGCAAAGAACTGGAAATCACCCAGACTGCAAAAGGATTTGTTATACAGTCATGATAATTATTTACTTTCCTACTTTTAAGAATTAATAAGACTTACCAAATGAAAATTAGTTATAATTATTTATTTTTAAATATGTTTTATTTCAAAACTTAATAGTGCAGATGAAACATTCAATTTGTGACAGCTATGGAAAACACTGCTCAGAACTCTTGCTGTGGGGAGCATCGTTGACCAATAATTCCAGTTGCTACCCGTCAGCTCCATCACTGGATTTGCACTGAGACTGTTTCCCTCATAACCAATTTTGGGTTTATTCGTGTTGGCTCATTCATGTGGATGTGGGATTTCTCTCACAGGCAACTCTGGTTCAGAGAGACTCCCCATTGCCCTAGCCAAAGCTTTCTCAGAACTGAGCCTCTTCCCCTATTCTTATTCCTTTCCCTATCTTTTCATGTGTCAGACCTGCATGGTGAAGGCTCTCCTGACAACTCCTATTGCTTCCCCTTTACTCTTCATTGGGTATTTTCCTGATAATCTCTTACAAATCTAACCCTGGCTTGGTATGTGCCTCTTGGAGGACCATAAAAGATACAAATTTATGTAAAATGTCTTCCCTGTAACATAATTAACAAAGCCAATTCTAACAGCACCACAATCAGCCAAATCAGTCTTCATTTCGGTCAGATAAGTCTGGCTCCCTTTTTTAATTCACATAAAAATATTAATATGAATTTTCAAAAGTGTAATAAAAATGTCTAGGATAAATTATGAAAATACATCTTGTAAAAGATTCCTGAAAGCAATCAGTCCAAGATTAAAATGATGTAACAAGTAACATAGTTAATATATCTGTTTGAGAAGATTAAAAAAACAATAATAAATTTGTCATTTTTCATTACTAATTTTTAATAATGTGTTATATGAGTAACTAAAATTATAAGTTATTTGTGAGGAAAAACAGATGTTAAAAGGCATAGTGTTCCTTTAGAAAATTCTTATATTAGACTGTTGTTCAGCTTTTGGGAAAAATTTAAAAAGAATTATGTATGAAAAGACAAAAATAGCTCCATTAATTTCATTAAATGTTAAGATCAAACTTTTCTGATGTAGTGATAAAAGAAAAATATACACTGTTAAAAACTAACTGATACAGCAGCTACAATGCATTTTTATGTTGGTTAATAGAATATGGTAAAAATTAAACATATTATAAGATGAAATAACATTAACATAAAGAATGACTACACTTGGAACAAAAATTTCATTGCATAAACATATAATGTTTATATGTACATGAAATATATTTGTATATATGCATTTAATTATACAATTTGATAAAACAAATTCTTAATTGTATTACTGTATTATATAACTTAATTATAGCAAATTTAAAAGTACAAATTTAAATTTGCATCTGCATATTTGATTTGTTGTAATTAGAATGATATGGTGCTTCTTGTTCTCCTCTGGCTGTTTGGAGGTGCTTTTCATTCAAGTTAATCACTCATTTTGGGGATAAGAACTGAGAAAAATTGGAAAGAAATACTCACATTCAGGTTAAACAATCCATTTTCAGCATTTGTGTTTTCTTTCATCATCTCTATTCACCCCTTCCAGAGTAATTAATTCATTGATAATAATTTAAGAATGGAGGGATTAAAATTGTAAAAGGAAAATAATCATCACTCAAATTAACCATGCTCTAAAATACATCTGATGTTAGATTATCCTAAGCACCAAAATACCCCATTTCTACATTTTTTCCTAGAATAGATAACAAAGGAAGACAGAAAGACTTAACTAAGATAGGTTTAAAGTGCTTTGATTACTCATTAAAGGAGGTTCCCAGTAATATTATTTGGAGTTTTCTCTTAGTTTGGCAGTGTGGTTTGTTACCCCCTGGTGCAATGTATATAGTGAGAATATGATGGGTAAGGAATATGACTATGACTTTTATTATGGTAGGAGAAGGGACACAGTGAAAAAGAAGATGTGAAATAGAATCTACTTGATGCAAGGAAAGAATGCAAGTATACTTTGGGGATATGGGAAACTGATTCCTTTGAAACTGCTGATATCTTTATATCCCTTGAAAGTCCTCCAGTACCCCCTTCCCCCAGGGCAAGGCACTCTTCAGGTTGAAGACTGCTGACTCTGCCCTTCTTTCCCATATGATTGTTGTCTTTTAGCTCCTCCTGTATAAAAAAAGTGTGGATTCATCACTGGCCTGATTCCTGTAGATATTTGAGCTTGCAATCCAGGGGACAGGAAAGACCAGAAAAAAAAAGGGGGGGGGGTGTAGTTTGCATATGCTGCCAGAATGCAGAACACCAGAGATGGATTGGCTTTTTTAAAAGGGGGTTTATTTGGTTACAAAGTTACAGTCTTAAGGCCATAAAGTGCCCAAGGTAACACATCAACAATTGGGTACCTTCACTGGAGGATGGCCAATGGTGTCCAGAAAACCTCTGTTAGCTGCAAAGGCATGTGGCTGGCGTCTGCTCCAAAGTTCTGATTTCAAAATGGCTTTCTCCCAGGACATTCCTCTCTAGGCTGCAGTTCTTCAAAAATGTCACTCTTAGTTGCACTTGGGATATTTGTCCTCTCTCAGCTTCTCCAGAGCAAGAGTCTGTTTTCAATGGTCCTTTTCAAACCGTCTCTCATCTGCAGCTCCTGTGCTTTCTTCCAAGTGTCCCTCTTGGCTGTAGCTCCTCTTCAAAATGTCACTCTCAGCTGCACTGAGTTCCTTCTGTTTGTCACCTCATTTATATGGCTCCAGTGATTAATTCAGACCCACCCTGAATGGGCGGAGCAACACCTCCATGGAAATTATCCAATCAGAGTCATCACCCACAGTTGGGTGGGGCACATCTCCATGGAAAGACTCAAAGAATTCCAATCTAAGTAACACTGGTAGGTCTGCCCACACAAGATTACATCAAAGATAATGGCGTTTGGGGGACATAATACATTCAAACTGGCACAGGTGGGGTGGGGAGGGGTGGAAAGAAAATTGAAGAAAGGGAAATAGAGAAAGAAAAAGTGCAAACATCTATCTATATAGAGAAAGAGAAGATGATATATACAAAATAAGGATGAAGATGAATTAACTATAATAAGAAGATAGGAACTATAATAGTAATTTTAAAAGTATTTAGTTGAAATAGCTGCTTTTCATTTTGATGCAAGTGTTAGAGTGAGTTATAACTTCTCTTTGAAATATCCAGTGATCCATTTGTTGCCAATTTAGGAGCACATTAAAATCACCATGGTCACTCTGTAGATTCCAATGCTTTTGTAGAACCCATAAATCAGAATCTCTGGCCATAGAGTACTGGAGTATCTGGAGGCACTTGAACAACCTATTAATCTCTGTGTCAAAAGATATTTTCAAGGTTCACTGGAAATACGCTCTGAGGACACTGAGGGAGGATGACAAAAAGGAGAAAATAAAAAATCCTTAGGAGTTAAAAAATGAGAAAAATAATGATAGAGCTCACTTTTGTGGGCATACTTAAGAAAAGGAACCAAGAAGTCACCCATAAATACTGGCCTCCCTCAAGTTGTGAGTTTTGAGGGTTAGAGAAGGGAGAGTTTTACAGTGTGTGCAAAGGTGTTGGGATACTGGCTTCACAGGGAACAGTGCACAGAGATCCGCAAGCAGCACAACCAAGATGGAGACTGGGAGGTAAATTTGTTGAGCAAATTTTATCCATTTCACAGACATGTCTGGACCTAGGCAGTCCTGCAGTTTCTTCCTCTCTTCACTTCCAGACCTCATCTTGAAGAGTGGGCACCAGACTCGAGCCCTCCATCTGCCCCAGCCAAGCCACTACTTCCAGGATTTTTCTTCTGCCCAAGGCTCATCCCCAGACAATGCTCATCATCTCACAATTTTTCCCTCCTAACTTCAGTTTCCTATCCAGTAATATTTACCATTTATGTCTACCTAGATTTCCATATTCATAGCAGGTCTTCTTTGTTTTTTGTTACCATAATCTATCCAGGTGAACTTTTTTTGCCTCTTCCTTCATTGGGGAGTGGGCTGGTTAGTGGGAAGAGCATTGGAAATAGGCACTAGGCTAGTGATCTAGTTCATTTTCCTATTTTTTTCACTAAAAAGGAAGGAACTATTTTATGAGTGAATATGGATTCCAAAATATTTTCACCAGTGGAACCCCAACACCTTCACTTGTTAACCTCTCTCACACTCTACAAATCCTCCCTACATGGACATTCCTGATATGTAACCTATGTCTCCCTGTCACAGACTAGATGGCAGTCCTTTTGTTCCAGTCTCAGGGAAGATGGAGATAAGCTGTTTGCCATTCTTTACATAATAGCCTCTCATCTAATACGTAGAAATTTCACAGTTAACTGTCACTTTTTTACCTGGTGTTTATTCAACTTCTTTATAGGGGGACACATGACAGAAATCCTGTTTCACCTCACTTTGTTCAACTCCAGCTTTGTTGCATGGGAGGTGCTGCAAGGTAGTTTTCCCCGTGGCTATGCTTGATTTCAAATGACAAAACACAAGCCACTTGTAGGTATACTAACTCATGCTTCCTGTTTCTTTTTGAGTCCAAGACTGCAATGGGTTCCCCTTTAATCTCCCCCTCAGAAACAATGTCTAAAATGACGTGAGGCTAAGTTTTTAGCACAAGTAATTATTCAAACCTCTATTCCACTATTCTTCATTCCCGCTATTAAAATTCATAGCAGCAAACTCTGTGAACACTGGGTCTATGTGGGTTGGAGGTAAATTTAGGCCTTAATGGAAGATGTCACTCATAGGGCAAGACAATTTAGGGGTGGTCTCTTTGCATTTGAATTTTAAAGTTCTACATGAGAAAGAAAGAAATGCTGCCAGTGTAAATTTATGTATGAAGATGCCTTTTGAAAAGTATCTTTAGAATCAACATATGGATCACAAAGATCCCATAATAAGCTGGGATAATGAAAGATTACTTATTTTTATTCTGGTTTATTTTTAAAGATGAATTTATGCATCATAATACCTACAAGAGCCAAAACTATGTTTCCAAGGTATGGTAATCCGAAAGCTTGAAGCCAATTATCTTCTGCCAAACTTAAAGTTACATCATAATCTTATTTTACCCTATATTAAATAGATAAATTCTAAAAGTGGCCAAGATCTGCAAAACTAATCTTTTTGTTCTATTTGTATACTATCTCCCAGATAGGGTGGCAATAACACTAGAAAGTTAATTTTGGTATGTATAGCCACAGAAAACATGAATGTTAACAAACATAGCAAAATGTTAAGGTCATTTATCTCTGAGTGATATGACCAAAAGTTATTTTTATTTCTTTAAATATTCAAGATCTCCTTCCCCCTCCCCCCTCATAAACATTTATTAGGTTGAACCCCATGGAATCGCCTGTGACCTTCAATTTTGGACCTACAAAATGGCAATGTCATATGATTTAAACTAATAATACCTAAAATATTAACTGATGTAATAATTAGAATTAGGTTCCGCTATGATTAACAGACACAAAAAATAACACCTACAAAATATAATGGCATAAATAAGGTAGATACTTATTTTTCTATCATGTAAAAGATATGCAGTTTTGGCTTGTAATATTGGTTCAGCTCCAGGAAATCCTTTTGTACATGGGCTCTTTGGTGGCCTTTGTCCCAATGACGCAAGATAGTAGCTAGAAACACAGCTATCATGTAACAGGATCAAGTGAACCACTGAAAATTGGGAATTCCAGATTATGGGCGAAGGGACAAATGGATAATGGAAGGCAATTGGCAGACTGTCATAATGTTATAATATATTTTACATTATAAAATCCAATTTCTTTATCTCACTGCTTTCCATGTATCTCTACTTATTTAAAAAGCATTAGTACAAAGGGGCAGCACAAGGGAATTTGGGTATGATGATCTGTTCTACTTTTGGAAAACTGGAATTGTGGTGGTAGATATTTGACTATGTCAAGACTCAAAGATCTATAGGCCAAAAAGAGTGAAGTTTATTGAATGTAAATATAGGAAAATTAACCAGGTTATGGAGAAACCCACATTACACTGAACTAATGCTAGGTGAACTGTGATAAGTGATTTTACTGCAATACAAATGAATGACGTAACCCCTCTGAAGGAAATGAAGAAAGAAGCTGATGTAAGTTACTGAAATACGGTGTTTTGACTGGATCATATAAAACTGAAGACAAAAATAAACTGTACATAGTCATATATTAGTTTGTAAATTTGTTTCCTACAGGGTCATGGGTTGGCAATACTGAACCGATGTATATGTCAACAGGGATTAAGCAAATAAATAAATACATTATACATAGTTAGAGCCAGTTTCCTCACTACTGAAAGATGTTACAATAAGAAGTGGGAAAAGATAGAATGAACCCTGTGGGGCTAAACTGAAATCAGAGATATCAAAGTAAACTCATACTTTAAAATACATATACAAAGAGAGAGATACAGAAATAAATATGCACATGTGGGTTTGCATGGGTTAGTATACAAACATACATTTCTTAGCTTTGTCCACTGATAGATACCCAGTAGCAGTGAGAACACATAGTGCCCAGATCTTTCCATTCTCACATAAAAAGAACCAGAGTACCATGGGGAAGTGGTTGATTTTATGGCTAAGGCAGGGAAAATACAAGATGAGCCTGAATAATTTTGTAGTTCTGGAAAGTAAAGAAGTGCAAAAGAATAGAAACTTGTTGCAAGAACCCAGGAGCTAACCTAAAGGAGACCCTAATGGCTAAAGCTGGAGCAAATTGAGTAACAAAATAAATAACAATCACATTGGATTATAGTCCAAAGAATAAAATAAATATCTGTGAATCCATACTGATGTAAATAAAAATGGAATGCATAAATAAATAAATAGGGAAGAAGGGACAATTATTCTTACAGAAGAATTCCAACTAATAAATGAAGAAGGGATAAAGGAAATAGAAAATCACCATTACAACACCTGGATAGGATCTGAGAACCAAAAAGGACATTAGTGGAAAATCAGAGGAAATCCAAATAAGTCTGAAGTTATTAGTATTAGTTAATAGCATTGGAAAAATGTTAATTTCTTAGTTTTGATAATTATATTATCTTACATAACCATAGTTATATAAGATGTTCTAACATTCAGGGAAGTTAGGGGAAGGGCATATGGGAACTTTCCGTTAAATCTTTGCATCTCTTCTGTAAATCTAAAATTATTTCAGTGTGAAATGCTTAAAAAAGTACTGACATATTTAGAGTCCATCAGACACCTTTAATAGAGTGATGTAAGAGTTTTATTTTAAAATTTCATCATTTCAGCTATTTAAACATATCATGAAAATGTTTAGAATTCAACATAAAAAATGTACAAGAAGTACATATGGTTTTTTAAAATTTAAGCAAAAACATGTGAAAACTATTGGTCTGGGTAACTTGTAGAGAGTATTTTAGCTCACCAAGCCCACCATTTCTTTACCTCGATTGTGTTTATTTGATTGGTTTAGGGGACCTGTTAGAGATTATTTGGAGGATTAATACTACCCTAAACTCTACCGGGGCCCCACTATTGTTCCACACAGGTGATGTGAGTGAGGCCAGCCAGGTGTAAGAAAATCAGCAGTGCAGGCACATGGACTAATGGTGACCAATGCTAGGCCAGTGTCTTGGGGGAAGCGATGGGTATACACCCTGCCATTCTGGAATGCGCATGCTCCATCTAAAGAGAGCAGCTACTACTAAAGGTTTGGGGGGCCCAGAGATCTGCTTCATCAAAAGCAGCCACACCTGTGTATGTTTATGTGAACTCTCCCCATTTTTAAATGTTAGAAAATAACTTAAAAATTTTTTAAACACTGTGCAGGCCAAACAAAGCACATCTACTTGTCTCTGGCATTCTTCCATCTAATCTTTGTCTTCCACCCTATTCCTTTCCCTTTCCCATCCTCCCTAGGTATCCATAATGTAGAATGGATATGTGGATATTTTTAATATTTGTGTAATAATTTTATATGCCTCTTGTTATTACTTTTAAAAGCAATCCCAAAGTTAAAAAAAAAAAAGAGATTTGCTTGAATTTTACTTCCAAATAATCTTCTAGTAATTTCAGTCATTGGTTAAAAAATTCATCATCCCTTTAATAATAATAATTAATGCTAATGGATCATTTTCTATGTTCTAAGTACCATGGTGAGTAGTATTATAGGCATGAGTCATTTAATTCTCAAAACAACTCTGTGAGGTAGGCTCTATTATTGACCCATTCTACAGATGAGGAAATTGAGGCTTCATGAGGTTAGAAATTTACTGAGGTTACAGAGCAGTCTGGTTCCAGAGCCTACACAGTAGGGTTGCCAGATAAAATAGACAGCAGTCAGTTAAATGTGAATATTTATGTACTGTATTTTCGTTTGCTAAATCTGGCAACTCCACATAGGGGTAATTCTTTGGCTTTATATGTCCCAAATTATTTGGCAAAAGGTAGAGAATGGAAAAGAACTTTCACTAGAAACAGGAAACCTATTTAGATCATTCGTCTATTTGAATAAACTTCTTCACCCTCCTCCTCATGACTTTCCATTCTCAAAAGCTTTAAAGCACAGCAGAAAAAAAACCAACAGAATATGGTGAAATTCATTACTGTGTTTTAATTTCATTTTTACCTGTGCTTATCTATATAAATAATTTATGCCAACATGATGATTACAGCAAGACAAATTGTATGATGTCCCAATCAACTTACAAGGTGCTAACAGGGCTCTAAAGGTATGCTGCTTTCCAATTTAGAGCCCCTCATGTCCTCCGTGGAAGTATTGTCTTACATTTTTTAATACATTTTGAAAATCTATGTGTTTGCACTCTTGTAAACTAATGACTAGGAAAGCTACCTCTTTAGGAGAGCCTTTTGTCAAACAGAGGATTCAGGGTTCTGTTTCACACTTATGTGGAATTTTCATCTTCTTTTGGTGGGCACCGAGGACAACAAGCTAAGATTCTGTGGTCAGGAAGGCAGAGGTTGGGAATAAGAGTGTGTTGGATGAAAAATGGGGAGGAGTAAAAGAAAAGGTGTTCATCTTTCTTTCAGAAGAAGAAAGGTCAAGTCCTTTCCACCCCCTCAAACATATAGTGAGGGAGCAGCTGTTACCTTGAGCAGTTGCTTGTGCTTGCCAGACTGACTTGGATCCCCAGCTCTTTTCTTTTTCTGGCATTAATTTTACTTGCCTCATCATCATTCTCATTTTTATCCTCCCCTTTTTGGGAACTGATCATTTGTTCACTACATGTATCGCCAAAAGATTTCCCTGCAGTTATTGTGGGAGATGGTGATTGGGAAGGGAGGAGAGGCAGGGGATTTCACAAGTTAGTCATTCTACCAGCGTTGTGTGATATTTCTGTCTTTAGCATAATTTATTCTGGAAGCAAATGTCTCCAATTTTTTTTTCAGGCCTAACTCTGAAGTGAGCCTATGTTGACTTTCCCCTTTTGCAAGCCTTGTAAGTGTACAAAAGGCATTACCTCTGAAGTTAAAAAACCAAAATGGCTTGGCAAGGGCCAATTTCAGGCAACGTTCAAAACCTGGAAAAGTAATTGGGGCTTCCTTTCCCCTTCCCTTTGTGTTGCCTCATTGACACTTTTCTGACCCCAAATGCCTAAGACTATAGTGAACAAGTGATCAGTTCCAAAAAAAAAAGGAAAAAATCAGAATGATGATCAGAAAAATTAATAAAATTAACATTAGAAAGAAAAAAGAGCTAGTAGTTTAAGTTAGTCTGGCAAATACCAAAACACGCTAGCTTCTGTTTTCCCACCCGTTGATCCTATCCACCTTTTTCTCCTACCCATTGGTTCATTTGTTCATTAAGTCATTCATTTATTCATTTGAAAGCATTTATTATCTGCCAATACTAGGAAGCTCTGGGGGCTAGCAGTGACTAAATGTCCTCAACCCTAATGGAGTTTATATTGGTGGAGGAGGGTGGGAGAGCAGGAAGGGTAATGGGAAGCCAGGGATAGAGAAACAAGGAATACAAACAAGGAATATATACAAATAAGTATATAATGTCAGCTAGAGATAGGTATTATTAAGAAAAGCAAATCAGAAGAGAAGGGCTCCATTAGTTACTGCAGTAAAGGAAGGCCTCTTTTGATGAGGTGATATTTGGGCAGCAACCTAATTGAAGCAAAGGAACAATCCAGATAGATACCTGGGGGTGGAATGGGCAGAGGCAGATTGTTTATCTGAACAATCCAGATAAATACCTGCGGGTAGAAGGTTCTGGGTAGAGGGAGCAGCAAGAGTGAAAACACTGAGATGGGAGCAGCAAGAAAGTCAGTGTAGGAGGAGATGAGGTCGAAGTGGTAGCCAGAGGCCAGATCACACAAGGCTTTGTAAAGACTTTGGATATCTTTTTGGTGTGAAGGGAGGGTATTGTTCAGTAGCACTTTCCAAATTTTTCATGCATCTATGACTTTACACATAACTTTCCTTCTGCTTTCTAATGTCCTCCCCAACCCAGTTTCTGTGTTCCCATCATATTTTTTACATATGCCAGTTATACCACATTACAATATATTCTAATTATTTGTTAAGAGACTCTTACTCAGTTGTGAAGTTGCAGATGAGGTTGTCCTCATGCCAGTACCACAGAACTTAGAACAATACATACAATTCATTTATTATCCAACTGTTGAATTGGTAAATAAATGATGTCATGTTTCAGCTTCTTGTGTCACTGAGAAATAAAGGTTCCACATTAGGACATCCCTTTAACTCTGAGGATTGGCTCAATGGTAAATCACATGAACCTGGCTATTCCGGTTTGCTAATGCTGCTGTTATGCGAAACACTAGAAATGGATTGGCTTTTATAAAGGGGGTTTATCTGGTTACAAAGTTACAGTCTGAAGGCCATGAAAATATCCAAATTAAGGCACCAACACAAGTATACCTTCACTGAAGGAAAGCCAATGGCATCCAGAAAACCTGTTTGCTGGGAAGGCACATGGCTGGTGTCTGCTTGCTCCTAGGTTGTGTTTCAAAATGGCTTGCTCCCAGGACATTTCTCTCTAGACATCTGGGGGTGTTCTCTTCATTGCTCCCAGGCAAACTCTGGACTAGCAAAAGTCTGCTTTCAACAGCTGTCTCCAAAATGTCTACCTCGGCTGCAGCTCTTCGAACTCCTTCTTTTTGCGCTCTTAAAGTGCCCAGGTAAACTAATCAAGACCCAGGCTAAATGGGCGGGTCCACACTTCCATGGAAACATTCAATCAAGAGGTTACACCCTAATCAGTGGTGTCGCTCACAGTGGGGTGAGTCACATCTCCATGGAAACAACCTAATCCTAATATCCCATGAGATTGGATTAAAAGATCATGGTTTTTTCTTGGGAGACAAAATATATCCAAACTGGCACACTGGCTTTTATTTATTTTTCTGGTAAACAAAGTTTAAAAGTTAGCTAGAGGCAACAGCCTGATTTATTACATATTATTCTCTCAGAAAATCTTTATTTTTCTTTAAGTCATTTACGTACAATTCTTTCAATGGGAATTTTTTGCTTGTATTAACCCAGAACTATTAAGGTGCAAACTTATTTTGATGGCATAATTCCAATCTCATCATTTTCTTCTTAAAATCTGTGTGTCAGGTATTGCCTGCTAATACTCTAAAACAGCCCCTCTCTTCTGTGCTCTCTTCTGTTCCCGGGGGGGTTGAAAGACTGAAAACCACTTTCCTAGAATCCCTTGAGAGTTAGGTTCTGGATAGGTTCTGCTGATGGAAAACACTGAAGCAGAACTAGAAGGCAGGAGGAAGGGAGACTACTTCTACTCCTGGCTCTGATAGTGTCAGGCAACTGCAGCTTCCTCAGTGGTTGTCTTAGATACAGCAACCTCAACTACAGCTGCTCCATAGTTAGCCTAGTGGTGTCCAGTAAAGGTAGCAGGGGCAGCCACTTCTCAACTGAAGTAGTGGAATCTCCAGCAGTGTTAATGATGAATCTGACTTCATTGGCTCTGGCCCAGGGGCAGAAGTGGCTTCATGATCTTTGGGTGATACCTTTCAGTCTTTTGCTCAGTCAGCTTTTCCAAAACATTTGTTCCAGATTCCCTGGATTAAATCCCTCTCTGTTGGAAATACCTAGAGCAGTTTCTGTTTTCCTCAACTGGCTACTAACTGATAAGAAAAGGAGCAGACTGCATCTCTGCACTCAGGAAAGTTGAAGAAACCCTAGCCTGGAAGTCACATTCTTCTTCCTATTCTAGCTCTGAAGTATATATTTTTGTCTAATGTCATTTGAAAGGATGCATTTTAGAGCTAAACAGTAACCCTTATCTTTCCAGTTTTTTACTTCCTTTGGGCTATTATGGATTGATTCGTGTCCCATACAAAGACATGTTCAAGTCCTATCCCCCGGCCCTGTGAACGAGAACTCACTTGTAAATAGGATCTTTAAAGATGTTATTAGTTAAGGTAAGGGCCAAACTGAATGTGGGTGGCCTTAGCCCAATATATCTGAAGCCCTTATAAGCAGAGGAAATGTGGGTACAGGAAGCAGGAAGAGACAGAAGGAGACAGATGACCATCTAATGGAGATCGAGATTGAGTTATGCTGGCAAGCCACCACCAGATCACTGTGGACTTCAGAGAAAGCATAATCCTGCCAACAACTTGATTTCTTACTTCTAGCCTCCAAAACTGAAAAAGCAAACTCCTATTGTTTGTCAGCCAGTCTATGGTATTTGTTATAGCAGCCATGGCAAATAGGCACAGAAGCCGATATTATACTTCTGTTTCCCCACAAAGCCCAGCACATTGCTGATTTAGAATCACAGTTTGAATAGATCTTGATTTGAAACTTCATTAATATACAAAGGAAACTATAAACCACAGAAGCTAATAAAATAAGGATGAATAATCTAAAGTGTGTCCTCATGATCAGTTCAGAAAGTTGGGGGCCTAAGGTGAAAGAATGCAGTAACCCTGACTTCCCCTTCTTTAGGGTTCTCTGCTGCCTATGGTAGGACACAAAATGATGTCCAGACTGTCCCTGTTTCATTTATATAGATGTTCCATCTCAGTAGGTGAGTGAATACCAAGCCAGCTCCATGGTTCATGGAGTATAAAGGAACACACAATCTCTTCAATGGCTGCAGTTCTGCTGACAAAACCACTGGGGATGGGTGGAGTGGGGTGTAGAACTAAAAGACTATTAGGATTCTTTGGGAAATTATCAGTTACCTCATAAATATGGAAAAGATAATTGCCTTATTACTGTGAAAATAATAAAGCATAAGTTATTGAGGCGGGCATACATCCTGGCCACAAAGATTGTATAAGTTGTATATGTAGGGGGATATAGGGTTAAGAGGAAGCTAGGTGGTGGAAGCCTTGAATTTAATGGAAAGGATTTGATATTACAAGAAACAGAACATTTGATAGGCAGCTAGGAGAGGAGGTTTCAAATATGGCTGCATTACCTTGGCTTCTGTCCACCTTGTTTTTTCTTTTGTTTTCTTTCATTTCTAATAAATAGTCCAAATAGCTAATTTATATCCACCTGGAGGACCTAACCAGTGGCCAGTGAGGAATTTGGTATAAATATAAAAAATTGAATTCACCTGCCAAAAATGGGGGCACTTTCAAAAAACAGTTGGAGTGCCAAATTCAACCAGGATTTTCAGATGGAAAGAAGTTGCTATGCCCAATTCCCTTTGTATCATTCCCTGGAGGGTTTGTATTGCGAACTTTGCAAATGTATGTTACCATATAATTTGAGGAAAGGAGTGATCAGCACTAACTTCTGTTCACATCTTTAACCAGCTATAATTCAAGAGACATTTGGGAGAAATGGAAGAGAATATAGGATCACAATGGGATTAGAACAGTGCTAAATAGAAATGGGAGGATATATATGACACAGTCTGAGAGAATATTCAAAAAGACTAGTTGATGACCAAATGCTGTGAAGGAGTAATCAAAGATGAGCCTAAAGAGTCAAACCCAAGAACCCAGGGCTGGGTTAAAAGACGTGGGATTTATAGAGTTGTAAAGATATAGGAAGGAGTATTGGGACTTAGTGCCTTAAATGCACTGCTTTTTTACATATTTCTAACGAATTTTAACAATTCTTTCTTATTACGGAACATTCTGCTATTTGTTTAGTAATGGTTTTCTCTGCTTTATTCAAGCTCATCCTTCTTCACTTACTCTCAGGAGTCAACCGCACACAGTTTCAGGGAGGTTATACCTGATAAAGCTCCAAGCAAGAACATTAGATTTTATGAAATAAAATTGCTCTAATGTACTTTTGGATTAATTTTAGCTTTGTTTCAGTCATAGGAAAGTGATTAATAAAACCAATTATTTATTTTGCACAATAGTGGAATTTATAAATATCAGTAATTGGGATTGACTTTCTCAGGTGAGGAAGGAAAAGAAGGGGATGATATTTCTGAAATAATAAAAATCAGAATTATAGAATATTTTAAAAGAAATGTAGCTGAGGTCCTTTTAGATATATAATAGTATTTGCAACTAAATATTTAAAGGAGAGCTCCTTTGAGAATTTCACTAATTAATAGTCAGCAATGATTTGTAATTTTGATTTATTGCCATCATTTGTGTGACTACTGCATGCTGGGGAGATGTTTTGTATGTTTGTCATTGCTTCTGATGTGCTTGCAAATGTATGCTGTCTTAGTTAGGTGAAGTGCTGATTTATTACATCACTAGTGTATTAATTTCCAGTATCCTATGCCCAGCTTTTGCAAAAGAATCCCGCGTATCTAGCAATCATTAAGTAAGCTCAGTGACAAGTTTTCTTTGTTTACCTCACTTACCCCACCATTCATTCTTTAGGGTTAATTTTTAGAAATTGTTAATTAATAACACTTGATTCACTCTATTATATATTCAAACCATCATGAAAATATTTTGCCAGGTGATAAATTTTAATGTTGTAATGTTACATTTGCTTGACTGATAATTCACTTACCAAAGAAGCTGTCAGTGAAATTTGAAGACCAGTGATTTAGGACATACAGATTCATTTGCTCATGAAATATTTAAATTAACTTTTAATTCTGTATCAGGCACTCTTCTAGGTACTAACATACAAAGGTGAAAAGACAGAAATCTATATTCTATCTCTTAGATATAAAATGTCTACTGATAATTTTAATATGTTCTGGTAAATTCTACTTTAAATTTACAGACAAAAGCTGTGGGAGTAGAAATCCCTGGGAGTGACAAAGGTGGTGATTGAGCTGGGTTTTGAAGGGTGGGAAGAACTTTGCCTGTCAGTGAAGCAGAAAGAGAAACGGTATTTTATGCAACATAAACCAATGTGACAAAGTTCCAAGACTGGTGGGATTGATGAGTCTGCTTGGCAGAGAGGTGAATTCAGGCAAAGGAATTGGAGGACATAAAGCTGGTACAAAAGCACTGGTTGAGAAGGGGCTTACATACTGTACCAGGAGCTTGATTTTATCCTGCAAACAGGAATCAGTAGTTTCCTAAAAAGGAGACTGATGACCATTTTTTGAATAATAAGTTAGTGTTCTAACAGATTCTACATATGTCCAATGGATTTTACAAATACCATTATAAACTCATGGATTTTTATATACTTGATGTGTTTTAGATCATACTGTCATTATTCATTTTTGAACTTTCCCCTCTTTGGCCATTGGGTTCCTTTTCAAGTTGGCCTCTGTATCTTTTTGACCTGACCTTAGCAGTCTTTGATTTCAAGTCTGCCAAGATATCCCAGGATCATCTTTCACATTTCTTGTCCCCGGCTTGGAACTAGCAATTACCCTGAGCCCCTGGTTTCTCTGCAAAATGTGTGTGTGAGAATGGCATTTAGGGAACACATCTTGGTAACAGGGATGTTCACTGCTAACATCGGGGCTTCCTAGGCCTTTTCAGTGGACAGTTCTAGGAAATATGTATGTTTTTAGAAAGAAGAAAATTATGAATTATTATAGGCATTTCATGTAGAATACTATAGAGTTTCACTTAACTTCTTTGATTTTATAGCATATTCTTTGCATAAGTTGAAAATCTAAAGGCATTAACATTTTTAATTATTTTATTTATCTACTATATAAAAAAGTTTCAAAACAATGGGACCAGCATTGTCACTAATAACAAAATCAATGAAAACAGTTTAAGATTTCTTTGAGGGTTTTTTTGTCCATAGGCTATATCCCACTAGGGATATATCCTGTAAAATCACTCAAAATAATTATTGATTCTGTGGTATGTCACAACATAATTAGTTTTAATTGTTTCAGCTTGTGTTTCAAATTTTAGGGCTTGTTTTTTTCTATTTTTGATTTAATTTTGATTATTATTTATGTAAAATATTTACATGATTGCAAAGTCAAAACTGTAAAACAAAATACAAACAGATAATTCTAATTTTTAGCCCTGAACACCCCCACCCCACCCCCACCCCGATCTGTTCTCTCCTTACTCACATGGGTTAATTGTGCCAGTCTGAATCTATTATATCCCCCACAAAAGCCATGTTCTTTAATATAACCTTGTGGGGGCAGACTTCTTAATCTTCTTGATTAGGGTAGAACCCCTTGATTGAATGTTGCCATGGAGATGTGACTCACCCAACTGTGGGTGATACCTTTGATTAAATTGTTTCCATGGAGGTGTGGACCCTGCTCATTCAGGGTAGGTCTTGATTGGTTCACTGAAGTACTTAAGAACTGACACAGATGCTTGCTGATGCTTGGAGACACTGGAGATGCAGACAGAAGGACGTTTGGAGATGCTAAGCTAAAAGATGAAGCCCAGAGTTTGCCCTGGAGAAGCTAAGAGAGGACCCTCAGATGCTTAGAGAGAAACGCCCTGGGATAAAGAAGCAAGACACACAGGAGCTGAGAGTGAGGAGCAAAGACAGAAGCCAAGAGATATTTTGGAGAAAGCCATTTTGAAACACAACCTGGGAGCAAAGGACCAGCAGATGCCAGCCACATGTCTTCCCAGCTGACAGAGGTTTTCTGGATGCTATCAGCCATTCTTCAGTGAAGGTATCCTCTTGTTGATGCCTTAGTCTGGACACTTCTATGGCCTTAGAACTATAACTTTGAAATCTAATAAATCTCCTTTATAAAAGCCAATCCATTTCTGGTTTTTGGCATAATAGCAGCATTAGCAACCTGGAACAGTAATCATGTTGATTAGTTTGATTTATTGTTCCATTGCTGTATATTTATCTATAGCTATGACTATGAATATATTTATATTTACTCCCTCTTTTTACACAAAAGTAGCACATTATGCAAATCCTTCTATACCTTGACTTCTTCTACTTAATAATATATTCCGTAGGTCACTTCATAGTAGTATATAAAAATCTTCCTTTTTCTTTTTTTTACAGCAGCATAGGACACCATCATTTGGATGGTCCGTAATTTATATAACCAGCTCCTTATTGATGACCATTAGGTTGTTTCTAGTCTTTTGCTACTAAAATAGTGCTGTAATAAATAATCTTGGATGTTTGCCATCATACATTTTTGCCAAAGTACCTTTAGATACATTCCTAAAAATAGGATTGCTGGATCAAAAGATAAGCACATATATAATTTTGTTAAAAGTTGTCAAATTCTGAACCATTTTTTCGCCAGCAATACATAAGAATGTCTGTTTCCCCTCAGACTTACCATTAGATTATGTTGCTTAAATTTCTGGATTTTTGCTAACTGGTAGGTGACAAATGGTTTATCAGGTGGTCTTAAATTATATCTTTTTCATTATGAGCGAGGCTGAACATGTTTTCATATGTTTAAGGACCATTTGCATGTTTTTGTGAACTGTTTGCTCACATTTTTTTGCCCATTTTTTCTGTCAAATTGTTAATGAAAGTTTTAGAAGCGAAGGTCTTTCATGACCTTGCAGATAGCATACATTTGAACCTCAGCCTCATATTCAGGCAGGTCTATGGTTATAAAATCCAAGAGGAGATTATTATTATTGCTTTCTCCACCCCACCCCAAACCCCACTCAGAACCGTGGTAGACACAGGCAGGAACTGACAGATGTCCTCAGAGAAACTGCCAGCTTCAGCATATACTCAACTCTCTACATTTGTGCTTCATTGTGGTTTTGGGGCTGTTGAATTACCTTTACTTTCTCACTGGCCAGGCTGTGCATTAAAGAGGTATTTGTGATTTTTCCTAGCATTTTTATTTGTTTTTAACTGGCGAGTTTTTTCCTGGATAGCCAATCTACTTCATTATGGGGAATAAAAGAAACTGTCTTAATTTTAAGTGAAGTTGGACTGAGTCATAGGCTTCCAAAAGGGGGAATTAAAGGAAATAGATTCCATAAGAAGCTGGTAGAAATTTGAAACTATATTAAAATTAAGGCCATCCCTTTATTGGAGCAGGGTCTGGCTGATCATCTTTGCCAAAGAACATTTGAAGAGAAAGGCATTGACCCTGATCCAAAAGAATAATTGTACCAAGTGAAGCTCTGAGAAAAAAAAATAGGATTTTTTTTTTTTTTTTTTGAGAAAAACAAAACAAAACAGAATATTCACCCACAATTCTGAGTTCCAGTCCATCTTCAATGGCTCCTGTTCTTACTTTCAGGAGCATTGGTGAGGTAGGGAAGGTAAATTATAGATTTGAAGATAACTGAATTGAACAGAAAATCATTTTTTTTCAGATGACAAAAGGCTAGATGGTTGGCACATGATCACAAAGGATTTTGGTGCTACCTTGCAGCTGCTTTGCTTTAACAAGCAAACCTAGGAATAAGAGGAGTTGAATCAAACCAGCTTTCTTTCTCTCAGGTGCCTTTTAAATTGATTGTTTGATTGATTGATTAACTGACAGCTCCAGTGGATTTTGAATAGAAATTATTAAGCCATGAAAGGTTTAATGATAGTCCAAGTCATCCAAATCATGCATGGTTGAGAGTGGAGCTGCTAATGTGTGAAAAATTATGAGTGCTTTATTTTGTATCTGTTGTACCAGTTTATATTATCTTCAAACACAGGTACGACAGTAGTTGAACAGAGTTTTATTCAAGAGTTTTGTGTTCAAGGGCCAACTAACATTGCTTATGTTTTGCCAACATTCTTGATCTTAGGATTCCATTCTGGGTGAACTGTGGTTTGACAGATGAGAACCAAACTTGGCTCTGTTCTTTTCTCACATTTTCTAATGATATCCTGCTCCTCACTCATCTCCCCATATGTCTCAGCAAATGCTGCAACAGGGTTGATGGGTGATGTGTGCATGGTATCTTGCCTAAAATGAAAGTCTAAATTACATTCTAAAAAAAGGCAACAGAAACAACACTTTGGGGCATAAGCAAAAAGTAAAAGCGAAGGTGACAGATGTTGCAAGGGGGAGGGCAGTATGTTTCATGGCTACAGAGCACCTTTCTTTGATGCCAATATTATGTTTTCTCCCAATGCACCATGTGTCAATGACTCCAAGTCATTGTGGCAGAGTAACAGAAGCACTGGTCCTTGAGGCTGTAATCACTTTTGCTATAATTGCTCTTGTTATGCTACACTTAATACTATCTACAGTGATTTTCTTCCTGATGGAGGTTCTGTTCTGTGTTGCTTCCAGAGGCTTGTATTTAAATGCTAAGAACCTAGTCTTCCAATACATGATTGCTATTTTGGAACAGGTAATGGGACAGTGCAATGTCTGCCCTGACTTAGCCCTGACATGAGGCTCTCTGGATTGGATCACAGTCCATTGTTGCTGCCTTTCTCCAAGAAGGAGAGGGAAGTGCTAATGAGTTCAGAATCATTTTTCTCCTCCCACTGATTTTCTTGGCAGGATTTAAAGTCCTTTCTAATTTTTTTCTCATTTATAATTTTTAATGAAAGCTGATTTATTCTGCATTTCAGACTCCATCAATCTGGCCATATTCATCATGTCTCTCTGTGTAATGTGCCTTGGAGACACTGGCCTCACAGGACAATCAAGGCTTGCCGCCCTCAGGATCCACTCCCCCCTTCCTTCCTGGCCACTGCATCAGTAACTATGCCCAACTGGGGAAGAGCTGGGCCACCAGGTAAAGGAGAGTCCTCTGGGCCTACAGAGAAATGCAGTCAGCTGTGAGTGATAGATTCATTTAGCAAGCCCTTTCCCCTGAGCCCTTGATCCCTTCTTCCATACTTTGGCAGGGCAGTTCTGGCATTGCTACTTCATTTAATGTGAGCTTCATTTTCCAAGTTTCTAAAAGCCTTCCCAGCAGTGCATTAAGGCTGGGATTTGTGCCAGGGCATTAAATTGTGTATCCCTGGAAAGTGTATATTGATCAGTTCTCTATCTACCTTTACCATCTACTACCCTTGGTCCAGCACAGTTACCATCATTCCTGGGCATAATTTCTTTTTTCTTGTCAATACAGCCTGGGCCAGCAGCTCCTTCAGAGTAAAATCTGAGTGAGAGAAACATGCTAGAGAAGAGGAAGGAGCTATGGAAGAATGTGTAGTGTCAGCATGATCCAGTAGGGAATTATGGCATGTAAATTGCACCAAAGTTTATGTCCCATCTTGAGATAAAGGAGTGGAGCTTTGTACCCCATCTGATCAGTCAAAGGTCATGGGCAATGGGGCAAGTTGTGCCAAGATAGCTTCAGTTGCCCAGGGTCCTTCCTCCAGAGAAGATGGGAGGTGTGAACTGTTAGCAACAGGGTTTGGACATAGAAACCAAGCCTGAAAAATGGATACCAAGCTAACCGAGCAGGCCTCCAACACGGTATGCTGCACTCTTCCTCAAAGTGTTTCAGGTTTATGAATGCTCAGCTGAAAGGATAATCCCCTAATCTTCACTAATATTTCATTCAGAATGCATTATTCCCTTCTCTCTAGTCTTATAACAAGTTACTTGCATGCCTGTTTTAAATGTATTTAGTGTGTTTTAGTTATAGTTAGTTGTTTATATAGTCCTATTCTATACTAATTTGTAAATTCCTTGGAAGCAGTCATTCTCCATAGAGCCTAGTGGAGAGAGCTACATATAGAATTTAATAGTATTTAAATGTGTTTGATGGTATGCAGTGAAGTTGGCAGAAGAAATCCTCTAGCAATTCCATTTGTAAAGCAGGCAAATGCATTCTCAGTTTATCTTTTAGGTGAATCTGAATCTCCATATGCTATAATTTTTTTTAGTGGCTGTTTACGTCAGCAAAGGTGTCAAGAATCATTGCAATAAAATTGTTGTATAGGTATGCAACCTGAGCAAATTCTGAAAGTTTTGCTTTGTGACTGATGATGATATGCCGATGATGATATTCTTGGGGAAAGCTGTGGCCATGCTCTCCGAGGAAATCCTTGGATGGGAATTAATTAAAATAAACATAGAGATAACGTTTATTTAGTTAAATTTTAGAGATAAACTAAATATATTTAGTGATTTTTCCTCTAGTTTGATACAGAAGAAAGTCTGCCACCCAAATTATAGCAGTAGAGTAGGGGAAAAAAAACAGACAAAAACAATTCTTTGCAAGAAACTATCAAAAGTGGGAAGAAGACTTTTTGGTTGTTAAACATGGAGGTGGTTAGCATACGAATTGATTTATCTCTTCTGAATGTAAATCTTCTTGAAGGCATAAGAAAAACACTTCGACTAATTTATTTTTTAATTGTTTGTTGCTTTTTCAATCCATTTTAAAATTCTTCATATAATCTTCTTATCTCTGATGCTCAGTCTATCCATATTTCAGACAAAGACATTGAGGTATGGATTTAGTGGGTAGCAAAATATCCTCTTTTACTATTTTCTGGAAGAGTTTGTAAAAGATTAAAATTATTTGTTCTATTAATTTTGAATAAAATTTGCTGTAAAAGCTCTCTGGGCAGGATATTCCTTTCAGGGATGATTTCTAAAATTACTAACTACATTTTTTAATGGCTTTAGGACCATTTGGGATTTCTATTATTTTTGACTAAAGTTTGGTAACACATATAGAATTTAATAGTTTTTAAATGTGTTTGATGACATTCAGTGGAGTTGGCAGAAGAAATCCTCTAGCAATTCCATTCGTGAAGCAGACAAATGCATTCTCAGTTTATCTTTTAGGTGAATCTGAATCTCCACATGTTATAATTTTTTTATATTTCTTCTGAGTTTTTAATATTGGCATAAAATTATTCATAATATTTCTTTATTATCTTTTACATTTTTCCTGTACCTATAGTCATGATCCCATTTTTAATTCTAATGTTGTTTATTAATGCTTTCTTTTAATTTTTCTTGATCACCACTACCAAAAGTTTCTCATTTCTATTCCTTTGGCCTTATTCTTTTTATTGTTTCTTTGATTTTTGTTTCATTAATTTCAACTCTTATTTTCCTGTTTCTTTGCTTGCATTTTCTTGGGTTTATTCTGTTTTTATTTTTTGTAATTTTTAAAGTTGTTTGATTCATTTACATATATCCAGGTTTTATTATTTTAACGTATGCATTGATTCAGCTCTAAGTATTTTTCCGATTTCCACTATATATTTTTCTTAGAGCTATTATTTTTGTATTTAACTTTTTATATAAAAATATTCAAACATACAGAAAATTGAAAAGAGGTATACAATGAACACCTATATACCCACCACCTAGAATCACAATCAAAATTTGTTAACAGTTTACTTATATTCGCTTCTTCTTTCTGTCTTCCCTTTCTATATATATAGAAATAGAGCATTTGAAAGTAAATATCAAACAACATAATACTTAATTCATTAATACTTCAGTATGCATCTGTAAAAAGTAAAGGCATTCTCTTCTATATCTGAATCATACCCAGAAACAATATTAAATTCTTAATATCATTAACTGAGTCCAAATTCAAATTTTCCCTATGTGATAAAAAACACATTTTATAATTCTTCTTTTTCATTTTTGATTCAATTTAAGAACCAAGCATTGTATTTAATTAAGTCTCAAAATCTTTTGAAATCTAAATCCATTCCCTCCACTTCACTGCTGCCTTTTCCATTATAGTGACCTGTTGGAGAGCCCAGGTAGTCATCTTGTAGTATGTCCCACTGATTGTGTCTTTATTTTTTTGCAAGGAAACTTTATACTCTGTATTTACTCTAGACTGTAAGTTGCTTGGAGCTAAAGGTTTAATTAAATTCAAGTTAAACTTTTTTTTGTTTTGTTTTGCAAAAATACTTCATAGGGCATGCTGTGTATTTCATATCATTTCATATCAGGATCAGGAAGTACATGTTACTCAGCATTGACAATAGTAAGTTAGAGTGATCTAGAACTGCATTTTTAAATTGTTTAACATGTACAAGCATTTCATTTTTTGTTATGGATTTCTAACTTAATTTCATTGTAGTCAAGTGATATGGAATGAATAATTGATAATAATATTTTGAGATTTGTTGAGACTTGCATTATGGTCTAATACATGATTGATTTTCATCCTATTCATGTGTTTAGAAAATACTGTGCATCCTACAATTGTTTGGGTCAGGGATTTATTTTATTTTCTTTCATTTAATTTCATTTTTATTTTTTTATTTTTTTACTTTTTTAATTTATTTAATTTATTTGTTTTTTATTTTTCCTTACTGGAGAAGCTATGGGCTTACAGAACAATCATGCATAAAATATAGGATTCCCACACACCAAACCACCACAATTGCACTGGTTTGGAATATTTGTTACAATTGATTATAGCACATTTTTATAATTGTATCATTTATTAAAGTCCATGGTTTAATTTAGGGCTCACTGTTTGTGTAGAATAGTTCTATGGATTTTTAGAAAAAAATTTTATTCTGTTACCATATATATAATCTGACATTTCTCCTGTTTATCATATTCAGATATATATTTCAGTGCTGTTAATTGTGTTCACATGCTGCCATCACCACCATCCACTATGAAAATATTTCCCTCCTTCCTAATAGGATCCCTCCACAGTGTAAACCTTAACTTTCCCTTCCTTATGCCCACTCTATTCCTTGGTAACCAATATTTTAGATTCTGACTCTATGAGTTTTCTTGTGCTGATTGTTTCAAATCAGTGAGATCATAAAAAATTTGTCCTTTTGTGTCTGGCTTATTACACTCAGCATAATGCCCTCAAAGTTCATCCGTGTTGTCGCATATATCATGACTTCAGTCTTTTTATGGCTGAATAATATTCCATTGTATGTATATACTATTTTGTTTATCCATTCATCAGTTGATGGACACTTGGGTTGCTTCCGTCTTTTGGCAGTTGTGAATAATGCCACCATGAATATCGGTGTACAAATACCTGTTCGACTCCCTGCTTTCAATTCTTCTGTGTATATACCTAGTAGTGGAATTGTCGGGTTATACAGTAGTGGAGTTGCTGGGTTTTACTGTAGTTATACAGTAGTTCTGCAGTTATACAGAACTGTCTCTGGAAGACAGCTCACCAGACTGTCTTCCAGAAGAGCCACACCATGTTACATTGCCACCAGCAATGAATGAGTGTTCCTATTTTCTTGTATCCTCTCCAAAACTTATTTTCCATTTTTTTAATAGCAGCCATTCCAGTTATTGTTAAATGATATCTCATTGTGGTTTTGATTTGCATTTCGCTGATGGCTAATGATGTTGAGCATCTTTTCATTCATGTGCTTTCTGGCCATTGTATATCTTCTTTGGAGAGATGTCTGTTCAAGTCTTTTGCTCATTTCAAAATTGGGTTGTTTGCCTTTTTGTTAAGTTGAAGAATTTCTTCATATATTCTGGATATTAGTCCTTTATTGGATATGTGATTTCCAGATATTTTCTCCTATTCTGTAGGTTGTTGTGCCAGTTTGGATATATTATGCCCCCTCCCTCCCAAAAGCCATGTTTTAATCCAAGCTTGTGGGATATTTGGATTAGGTTGTTTCCTTGGAAATATGACTCACCCAACTATAGGTGATACTTTTGATTAGATTATTTCCATGGAGGTGTGGCCCCACCCATTCTGCATGGGTCTTAACTAGTTTACTGGAGTCCTTTAAAAGGAACAGACCCAGACACTGCTGACGCTTAGAGATGCTTGGAGATGCAGACAGAAGGACTTTTAGAGATGCTTAGCTAAGAGATGCTAGCCCAGAGTTTGCTGCAGAGAAGCTAAGAGAGACAAGCCCAGAGATATTTTGGAGAAAGCCATTTTGAAACACTACCTGGAAGCAAAGTATCAGCATATACCCTGCCACGTGCCTTCCCAGCTGACAGAGGTGTTCCGGATGCCATTGCCATTCTTCAGTGAAGGTATCTTCTTGTTGAGGCCTTAGTTTGGACACTTTTATGTAAATTTGTAACCAAATAACCCCCCTTTATAAAAGTCAATCCATTCCTGGTATTTTGCATGATGGCAGCATTAGCAAACTGGAACAGTTTTCATTTTACTTTCATGATGAAGTCCTTTGAGGTGCACAAGTTTTTAATTTTGATGAGGTCCCATCTATCTGTTTTTTTCTTTTCTCGCTTGTCCTTTCAGTGTAAATCTAAGAGACCATTACTGAATACAAGGTCATTCCAGAAGATGCCTCCCTACATTTTCATCTAGGAGTTTGACAGTTCTAACTCTTATATTGAGGTCTTTGATCCACTTTGATTTGATTTTTGCATATGGTATGAAGTAGGGGTCTTCTTTCTTTCATCTTCAAATGGAGATCCAGTGTTCTCTGGCCTCCATAGTTTCACCTTAGTTGTTTCAGACAGTTCCTGCCCATATAACAGTTGTTTTGGTGGAACAACTGTGTCTTTGAGCTCCCAACTCCACCATCTTCCTCAGAAGTGCCCTAATTGTATTTTTAATGCCTAAGTTGCCCCTTCAAAACACAATGTGTTTGAGTATAATATTGAAGGTATCAGGAAAGCTCAATGTATTACATATAGCTAAAGATTCATTCATTTATTAATTTTTATTGAACACCAGGTCACAGTTCCAGAGGGTTCTTACTGAGAATGGTGGAACCCATTCTCCAGAATTTGAATTATGTACACTTTATTATACAGCTAATTTAGGCATACATATACATGACATTAATATAATAATGATAATACATCAACTCTATACAATGAGGTTCTGATAACAACTCCCTGTAACTCTGCTGTAAGGAATCCTGAGCACTTTTGCTTGTGCTCTGCTCTGAGTGGTTCTCCTTTTTCTGAGTTGGCTTGGTTTTATGGATACTTTTCTCTCTGGATTCTGTGTCTGGATTGTTTCTTTGTTTCATAGATTTAATTGCTATTTGCATATACAGTGATTCAAAATTAACTTGATTATGGTCTTTACAGAGATTTTGCTTCCCTTCTCTATGCTCTACCCAATTGTGACTGCCTACCCTACTGTCAACTTTGGTGGATCTCTTTTTTCTTTGCCATGCTGCCTCATCTCAGCCAAGTTCCCTCTGCCTGCTCTGTTCTCTGGCATATTGGATGAAGGATTCTACTTGGCTTCCTCTGGCAGTGAAGGCATATCCTGATTGCAGTGTAACCTGAAGATGGATCCCTTACTCTGCAGTGTCACAACCCTTCCCAGTGACACAATGTGCCGGATTGTGTTTTGTCAAGTTGGCACAACAGATCCTATCTAAGACTGTGAGCTACAGTTCCCAGAATCACCTTCCTTACATATTCCTGGTTAGAGCTGGCAAAGAGCAACTGAAGTGAGATTTAGAAAGCAGAAGAAGTAAAGCCACTATTTTCAGACCATTATGATGGTCAGATACAGTGACAAACAGACACAGAGGCACCCCGCAGGATCCATCTTGTTCTTTCTCTTACTCCCCTTTGATCCAGATATTCCCAACTGCTGGTCTTACTGGTGGGGAACCTTGCCCCACATTCACCACCTAAAAATCCTTGGGCTCCTCTACTTTCAGGACAACGCCAGAATACTTGAGAGTGTTTAGGAGACTTTTATGATTCAGCTCCTGTCTTCCACTGTCCTCCATCTTCTATGCTTTCTCACACTCACCTAGCACAATCCCCATTTATCTTTCACCTGGCCCATCTCTCTAATGTCCAGACACAATGACCCAAGCTCAAATCCATGAATAGCCACCTTTGCTCCATGCCTATGCAAGGTAGATCTTTCTAACTGGAATTTCCTCTTTCCATCCCTTTAACCTCTATTCAACTTTCTTTACTTAATTTTAGATCATCTGATATTTGAAGCTTTCCTTGATCTGACCTTCCCCTTCCCCGTTAGCTGGGAACCATTTTCTCAGGCCCTGTAGCATCCAAATTTCATCTGTCAGAGCTGGCCTTACATTGTATTATAATTGTCTTATTAACTGTTTTTCTCCCCAGTCATTTTAAGGGCAGGGACCACATATATTCATTTTTAAATTTCTTTTTTAGTATCATATGTGCCTGGCGAAATATCTGGTGTCTAGATTGTGTTTAATTAATATCTTTTGAATAAGTGAATTAGTGGATACATGAATACATTAATTCTTTCTTATGCTAAAAGTCTACTGCATCTCTTTTGGGACCAAGAGAGTATAATCAAGAAACTTAATGGGTGTACCCTATTCTGAATTGTTCTATTGGACATGCTAGTCTTTATCTTCTTCCTTTCACAGACTGATGTGAAAGGATAAATAAATTAACATGTTAAGTGACTCAGCACCTCTAAAATAAAGGTCCAGCTTAAGTCTTTACTACTCATTAAAAGTGAATCTTTCAAGCCTGAGTTATGGATGGAAGAGTCTAGAATGATGCTTCCGAGGAAGGGTTAACAAAGTCATGGACCACAATCATGGCATTTCCCAGAGCTCCTAAGAAGTTTAAAGAAAAGTATTCACTCAACTCTGACTTTCAGATACAGAAGCATAATTAAAAGAACACCAAGATGTTGTGAAGCCTTAATGGTTCCACAGGGAAATTGTTGAGAAAGATTGCAATTTATAGATTCAAAGACATTTTTTTATTAGGCTACTTTGGGGTTGCCACTCCCAATGTATTTGTGTATCTTAAAGGCTTTGGGCTGTCATAGTGATGGTCTACAATACAATGCTTTGGCACCTTCTTAAAATTCTAAACTGATTGTCATTAACATTAATTCTGCCTTTTGTCTGCTATTGCTGCTGCTAATGACAATATTTTGATAACAAGAAAGTTTGATTTCTTTGGTTAAAGATATTTATAGAGATTTAGCTACAAGTAAACACATTAGTTTTCACTTCTAATCTATTCTTTTGTTTCTATACTGTTAGCTTTTTAAAATCTTCATATCTGCATCTGTGTAGTCTTTAAAATTCTAATAATATGTTCTCTGTATCCAACAACACTTGATGCAGACTGAATTGACCAGTGAACTCAATGTAAAGAACAGAGCTTTTATTCTAACTCTTGTTGATTTTGGTAGTGTGTGCTTGACAGAAATATTTTAAAAACTTGTTTATTTATAGACAGCAACTTTTAAAAGTGTGCTTGCAGTTTACATGACTGTCAATGAAACTATCCACATTGCTGAGATTAAAGTGAAATTAAAGAGGGAAGAAAATCTTTAAAAAATGTACTTAGTCTGAACACATTCTACTTTTCCAGAAACTCTTCTGACATTATGAAAGTTTACTCCACGGTCTCTTCATAAATACTATTCATTTGACAAATATTTATTGTGGATATAAAGATAATTAAGATATAGCCACTGATTTTTAGAAAGTCTTAGTAGAGCAGAAGGAACAGACATAGAAAGACAATAATTATGATATAATTAAAGCAATGGGAAATCAGGTGCAAAGATTTAAGGAAATAGAGGATATTACTCTTCATGCTGCATGGGAAGATACGCAAAGACTTGAAAGAAGTTGTATCATTTAAGATCATAAGAAAAATTTTAGGCAGATACGGAAGAGGGCCTTCTGGATGAAGAAACATCATGAACAAATGTTTGAAAGTATAAGAGGGTCCAGTTTTAGTGCAGCAATGTGCTTAGGATAGATGATACAAATAGTGTAGTAGAAGAATGGTGTTATAGGAAAAGGATGGGTTGGAATCAAGTTCTGAAGGATCTTGTAACCCTTGCAAAGGAATTTGGACCTCATAATATAGTTAATGGAAATTTACAGGAAGTTCTATGGAAAAAGTGACAGGATTAGATCTGTTCTTTAGAAAAATTGTTGTGTCTGCTCTTTGGAGAATTAATTTGAAAGCAAAGCGATTAGAAGCAAAGAAGCCATTTAGGATTCTGTTGCAATAGTCCTGAAAAAAGATGATGAGGATTTGAACCAGGATAGATACGAAGATAAGGCAAATAAGAGAAACATCTTGAAAGCAGAATGTATATGATTTAATGACTAATTTTTTGTAGAATTGAGATAGTTGGGTGGAGAAAAGATGACTCTGACATTTTAAATTTGGGAGACCTATTGGGTAAAGGTGGTGTCGATCAAGATGGCATTGATAGAATCCTGGAAGACAGAGGCAGGTTTGGAGAGACATGATCAATTTTGTTTGTACTTGTTTTGGATATGGTGCTTCTGATACATACAATGAGATATTCAGGAAACAGTTGAGAGTATGGGGCATGGAGTTCAGGTCAGAGTAGGTACAACTTTAAATTTAAGAACTGGCAAAAATTGATGGAAACAGAAGGAAATAGAAGCTGTGGGTAAGAAGATAAAAGAGCAGAGTGCAGAACCTGAAAAACGTAGTAGAGGCTTGAAGGCAGGATAGAAGAATTGGGAACAAAGAGGAAATTTGAAATCTGACCACTGTCTTGATTTCTCTATGAATAAGGGCACAAACATCAAATATGCTTATCTTCCTGATGATAGATTTTGTACTCTATTAATAATTTGAAAAGATACATATTTATTTAGACCATACTGGATAGATGGAAACTATATTTGTGACCTCATCTGTTTTCCCATCACTTAGAACCAGCATATTTAAGTTCTGTTTTAGAGGCAGTATAGTGCAGTTTTTAAGGCACAGGCTTTAAGTCAGTACTTGACTTCAAATCCCAGTTTATCCACTTACCTAATGTATACCAGGGGACTTTACTTAGGTTGTCTGCATGTTAGTTTTTGCAGCTTCAAAAGGGAGCTATCAAAATTCCATGTAAAACATGATGCTGTACCTGGTACCTTGTATATACTACAGGGAAAAATTTATAATTTTCAGAATAAGCTCTGAGTCCTTCCTCTTTTTAAGATAGAATTTTCACGGAGTTAAGGAAGTTTTAAATGTAGTCTCCATCATGTAGAAAAGGATAACCAATACAGTGTGAAAATTTTTCTTTTCTATTTGTTTAATGACATTTAAAAATCATTCTGTGCAGGAATACATTTCTATCAAAAATTTAAAATAAATGTTTTATCTGAAAATTTTCTCTGATTACAAAGGATATCAAAATAAAAAGGGGCAGTAACACAAATTTAAATATATAGTGAGACAATAAACACTGTAATATGGCACAATTTTTCCACCAGATGCTTTCATAAAAATGGTTTTGGTAGTTATGATGTCTCCATAGGATAAATTGGTTTCTGAGAGTCAGGCTATAGCATCGACTATTAGTATTTTATTATCTGTCACAGCAACACTTCAACTTTGGAAATAACTAAATGAGCATAATTGCTAGTTTATTTTCAGCTCATTATGGAAATGTTAGTCTTCATTTCACAAAGGACATACGTCAAAGCATGAGTGGAACATGTGATACAACCAGTTTTAATGCAGAATTCCAACAATAAATTCTTATTTCACTGACACAGGGAAGGTGGTTTTTTGTTATTTTGTATGTTGAGGAGGAGACTATTCTCCTTAATGACCAGAGCTGTCCTGAACTAGATGATAATTTTGCTTTTTCTGAAAGGTTATTGGCAGCTCGTGTAGCAAAGCCAAGAGATTTCATAAGACATCTTGCAACATTTTAGACAAATATTTCTCTCCAGTATGCTATATTCCAATGGGCTTTTAATAAATAATTTTAGAGCTGAATTGTAAAAATTACACTTGACTGACAAATGAAATTTCACTTTTGTGTAAAAAAACAAATACTGGAATTTCAGAGATGGTTTTTCTTTGCAATTTTTATTCAAATCCAAATTTTTATCCCATTTCTTAGGATACACAATGCAAACTATGAAAATAATTTGTTGAATCTTCCCCAAAAGACACAATATTCCAAATTCCTGATTATAGATGAGGGAGCTAAGGTTTAGGAGGTTAAATAACTTGCCAAGGTCACACAGCTAGTAAGGAATGAAACCACATTGGCTTCCACTCACTCACTCCAGAGGTCAATTTAAAACCACTCTGCAGTGATTTTGCAAAGGCTGTGCATCGATTATCTGATGGGATTGACAACTCCAGGTCCCCATAATGTGTCAGCCCTCCCACTCTGCTCAATTGCCCTGGGCAAAGGGAAAGAGAAGATTTTAATTTAAGGCTCATTTCAGTCTCTACTGAATGATCTTAGGCTGAAAGAAGTTTCTATTATTAATACTCTGGGGCCCTTGGAGGACAGGAAACACTGGTAAAGGGAAGATAATATCACACCCTTGTTGCTCCTGTTGAGTGGAGACAGTTTATTGCAGTCTGGCTTTCATAGAGCAATGCCAGATTGATTTTATACTCTTCCCTACCGTGAGATAAAGGAAGAAAAAAATTTACTTATAAACGAAAAATTCTTAAAGTCTGTGGGAAATGAATAGGATTTAAAAAGTAAAATTGTTTCTCCTTTGACATTTTCTTCTCTGTTGACATTTTCTGTGGTGTTTGGTTGGAGGTGAGAGCTTTTCTGTTTTGCTTTGTTTATTTTGTCTGACACAAATCAAACCCTTTGTTTTAAACTATGTCTACATTTTTCTTTTCTATTTTGTAGGAGCATTTCTTCCCAAGAAAATACTAAATTGTGTTTATTTGGTTCAAGGTTAAAATATCGTTGCTGAAATGATTTGTGCTGCTTTCTTTGTTTAAAGATTTTATACTAGAAATATAAATATCCCAGAGGAGAAATGAAGGTTTCCCCAGCTTTAAGGATTTAAAGTATTTAGGTTCTTGACAAAGACAAAGCACACAATTATATGAAAACTAAAGCCATGTTTATGCAATACATGCAATTTTTTTAACTTGATTTTCATAGGCAGGATATATGATTCAGACAAAAATTCTCCTTCAGTATGAAGAAATATCAATATACCATTTCACTCAGGGGCAAAAGCTAAAGTTTTCCAGCTTAGATACCTAGGTTAATCACGAGGACCAAATTGCATGGATAGTTCCTTGACTACACATTTTTTTTCTCTAGTTCAAGAGTCAGAGAATCATAAAATTTCAGGGAAACGACTATCAGCAGGTTTTGGCCTTCCCACGAAGTAAAGCCCACCTATAATTTTTGCTCTTTCTTTAAAAAAAAAAATGGCATTCTGAATATTACAATATGACAATATTGTAATACAATGCAATAGAATTATATTACAATAAATCTTTACATAAATCTTTGCAAAGCCACGGACATATTAGAAGTGGAGGCCCATGTCTAATCCTGTTCTAGAACAGAGACCATGTTGAGTGGACAAAGAAACGCTTTTTATTCATTAGTTGTATTACTGCTATTCTTAAGGGACTGTTCAGAGTGTTTTGTTTCTCTAGAAAATTGATTTGAAGCAATTCAGCTGCAGGTTAATGCATGAAAATTTCATACATCATATGGTGATTTCTTACCATTGGTATATGTTTTAATAAGATTTGGTGATTTTTAGTGATCTAAGTAGTTTGTGGGCATTAAGTATATAGTAACACTCTGTGGCCAGAGGAAGAATTTCTATCTCAGAACTTCCCACTCCCCAAGTTATCTTGAGGAAATAGAAGTCCAGTCCTAGGGGACAAGTGGAGAAAACAGATTGGGGTGGGGTGGAGGCTAAGGCTTGGCCCCAAGGCCACTAAGTGACTTCACTATTGGGCAAAGTCTTCCCCATCTTATTCCAACAGCTAGAGACATACTGAAATGTCCAGATGAAGACTTTTGTACATCCTAAGTGGCCATATAATCAAGCACTCAGGGTAGTGCAGGTGTCCTACTTGAGGCATAGACACCTGTGGAAAAAGGCCTGTCTCTGTACAGCAGAGCAAGGAGAACAGGATGGGAGGATCCCATTGTCATAAGGACAATGCTAGCAAAGGCTGAGTAGAAGATTCTCCAAAAACAACTCATTGAGGAAGGGTAGAAATTCTCCAGCCTATACCCTGGTGGGAAAACTCATGGTCAGTCATTGTGAAACTGTTGGAAAACTATAACTTGCTTGGTGAAGGGAAACATCTATGAATTTTCTACACTTTCAATAAAACTTTCTTCCAACATACATTGGCCCAAGTGCTTGAATGTTAGGGAATTGAGGACAGCTTGCTGGGCCTCCAGTGACGAACTTTACCAGCTGTCTGGTTAGAGGCTTGAGCCAAGGAAAGTGTTTCACTTAAACGAAGTGGCTTGCTTCTTTTGTACCAAGGACAAATCAGAAATGAATGTTACTCTGTAAAACCCTGACACTGAATGTAAAATTCATGGAACTTTCGCATATGTACTTTTTTGGGAAGAAGGTCCATAACTTGCAAAGGGCTTCATGACGTAGAAGAGGATAAGAGCATCTAATTTATGTGAATAACAATGATCTGACCCCTGCTTTCTTTTGTGAACTCATCTCTTCTCCTTTGAGTTGACTGAACACAGCTAACTTTTTTCACTCTGAACTTCAGCTGTACGTGGAACACTCATGCTCCTCCTTCCACTCACCCTCACTCCCCATGGACTCCTTCTCAAACTTCAAGTCTCAGCTTAAATCTCATCTCTTTGACTTTCCCACCTAAAGTAGATTCTTGCCTTCCCTATTAGTCTCTACTCAGCTCCCATTGGTTTCCTCCCAAACACTTATCAAAATGTGCACATAATTTATTTATTTCAAATCTATCTCCAAAAGAGCAAGGATATTGTCTATCTTATTTCCTTTTGAATTCCAAGTGCCTTCCACAGTGTCCAGAGTGATCAGGAAATATTTGTTGAATACAAAATACATGGAGAAACACACATAAAGTAAGAATCTAAAGAGCACCAGATTTATGGACTCATAAACCTAAAGGACATTTCCAGGATTAGATTTTTTTCGGCTACATTAGCAATTGTTTGTGCTAATGAAATCAATGACTGTGTTCATAATTAGAGCTTAATTTAACATTGCAAAAGAAATGAGGTTTCTTAAAGCACCATTTTTTAATCATGTGAAGTGGGGATTTTCTGATCCAAATATCAGCAACCAGTGAAGCAAACCCCAAACTGAAATGGAAACTAGGAAGAATTTTCTTTGACTGAATATTACTTGCAAAAATAAAAGGATTCAAAACATTTCTTGTTACCAATGTCCATATTTCTCAACACATAAAAATATGGTATATTCTGTTACTCCTTCATGTACCGATAATCTCAAACCTAATGTGCCTCAGAGCCCAGATACTCACAAAAATGGGATCAGGAAAGACTGACTTTGTGTCTGGTTCATGGACAGATTCTGATGGCTATGTTTCTTTTTTCTTAAAAAAAAGAGAAATCCACAGCTACAAATATTAGCTTGACTTTCAATAGTAGCTCTAGTTTACTTTTAAATTTCTGCAGACAGACTGTCAGATAGTACATATGAATCTGTATCTTTGTACTTACCTGACTTCAATTTTATTTTTCTTCTTGTAACATCCCTCTTTGGGAGAGCATGAAGGAAGGATTTGACTATTCATCCAGGGCAATTCTTAAACCCAGGACAGTTGTCACTGATGTAATGGCATTTCAATTTAAGCAACAAAAAGCTTGTTTTTTTCCGGATTATTGTTCCTTCGTATAAAGACATACTGTAAATGCATATCTAAGTTAAAGCTTGATTACCCAATGAATAATAAACAAAAAGGTTTTTCTCTGGTCCATTGCTTTCAGATATGTCGTAATTTTTAGCTGAAGAATCTACAACTAATTGCACAATAAGCTTAAGTTGTAAGCTCTACCTGTTGACTATGGAGTTCAATAAAAAAACAAGGAGTGCAGTTATTTATTCATGACAATTTTCTACAGACAATATAAGGAGCTACATTAAAAATTTAAAATAATACTATTTTTCTAACAAAAGCATGGCACAATCATTACAGAAAAATTTACGTATATGGATTTACAAAGCCAAAAGAATTAAACATGCTCTAATAAAACATGAATATCCTTTTGGTGAAATATTTTTATCCATTTTAAGTTATATCTTTAGAATATGTTCCCAGTGTGTACATATTTTCAAGTGTTTTAAACATGTTTGAAACTATTGATACTTAATCATGAATAAATCAAAGTAATTGGTCTTTAGTGAACAGTCTAAACTATTAAATTAAGTAATAAAACCACACAAACTGAAACAAAATGAAAAAAGTAACTTATTCCTAAAAATACTAACCAAGAATAAAACAACCCAACCTGTCCTCCAGGTCATGTTAATGTAATTATATTATGATTATGCTCAAATTCCATGAGGCAAAGATTTTTGTTACTTTTATTTGCTGCTTAATTCCCTATGTCCAGAACAGTAGCCACCATATGATGATATTAAATAAACATCTGAATGTTGAATGACTGAGTTAATCAAGTAAATGTAATAAAACTATGGTTTGCATGCAGTTCACGGCCCCTTTGGCAGTATAACTCTATTTAAATAATCTAAACATATTTGTTCAGCACCTTTTCTGTTTGGAGCCCACATATATTTGCCTCTAGTTTACATAGGTGGAAATTAGAGCTCATAAGTACTGTTCTCCCTTGTTTTACTTGCTCTTATAGTCCAACAAAATTAAGAACAGAACTGACCCACATGAATGAGAAATGGGTCACAAATTGATTATGCTATCTGCTAACTAAAGATATCTAAAATTGAGTTCTACATTTTATACATGACATACTGAGAAATGATTGTTGAAAGAGAAAGTGATTTTAAGTTTTAAGAAACTCACCAAAGCTCCTTATGTGTAAACTTGTACCTGGGCCCTACTGTTGTGTGCTCTGGGTTTAACTGTTCAGCTAAGTTGTTGGTTTTAAATCTTTTCTATCATACAGGAAGGCCCCTGTAACTCAGGGCACCATATGGTCCATCTCTCCTTATTGCTCCTCCAGCAAGAATAGGCAAAGTGAAACAAGCAAAAAGAAACCAACAGCTGACAAGTGCCACCAGCCACTAATAGCTGTTCAGAAGTGAAGCTTTCCAACTTTGTTGTGAAAAACTCTGGTTTAGTCTTAAAGTTTGTTTATCCTCACTTCCCAGTTCAATAAAACTTTATTTACAAGAACAGGCAGCCTACCCACGGGTTGTAATATGCCAATTTGAGTTTTTAAAATACTGCATTAAAATATTATTTATCTTGATTACTAAGTTTATTGGTTTCCCCTTAAATTTGGCCTCCCTCACCTCACTCTAGTCCTGCCCCTCAACCCTCTCCTGTCCAGAGAACAAAGATTTTATAGATGTATGTCCTCTGAGGCCACCGATAAATCTAGTATTCTAGTCTCAGCCAAATGTTACACTTTCTCCCTGTTTCATTTTTTAAAATCTTCCTTTTTTATATATATAAATAGGTGTATCATGAAAAACAAATAAACATAAAAGAATGACTGACCATACTCCCTTGGTTTTTCCAAACATAAAATCCTGTAGGCTACATTATACATTGTTTGCTTAAGAAACTTAGAATTTCAACCTTAAGTAGTTGAATTTTTACCTTCTCTCTGAAGACAGAAGAGAACAAAGACTGAGGTCAATTCTAAGGTCCATGATCACCCCCCATATCCACCTTATCTTCAAACTCTATATTGGTCTCACTTGATGGACCTGTGATCTTAATAGTGGCTTGCAGCTGAAAAACCAGTTCAATGCAAGCTCTGGGAGAGTTTGATCTGGCATAAGCCACTCTTAAATAAGATTCTGATTTTTAAAGTCTGTACACTGATAAAGGAGACTGTACAATATAAGGTATCTTTACATAAATGGCACCAGTGACTTACTTATTTCTTAAAGCGTCCCAGTATAATAGTGGAATTGGGAGAAATATACCCCAAGGCATAGAAATGGTGGGATATCTAAACTAAAGTGATAGGACAAAATCTGAAGAATCATTACGTACAGCTTGCAACCATTTTTCAAACAAGTTATTGCATAGGGGTTTCTGCAAACCCTTAACGTTTCTTCTCTGAATTCCTACTCCCCACTTCTACTCCATCACCTTTATATTGCGTCTTGATTATATGTAAAAATTGTTTGTCAAACTATACTCTTTAAGAAACTGATAATCATTTGTATATCTGTTGGTATATGTGTAGATATTTAGGAAAGCAGATAGACAAACATGGTGCCCTCTGTTACCTTTCCTATGAAATGGGAACATTATTACTTGACTTATTCGTTATTCTCAAGGATATTATGATTAGCAATAACTTTAAATATAAAAGGAGAACTCTGTAAGAGAATATAAAGTGGTATTGTAGATGGGGTTATAATATGAAGACAGCCTTTTGGAATCAGTTACATTTTTGTTATTGCTATGTCTATATTATATCCAGTGCTAAGTCTACCCTGTCCTCTTAATCTACTCCTTGCAAAAAAAGAAACAAAAAGTAATAGAAGAAGGAACATTCCTCAAGCTCTTGGATCCCAGAGCTGCTAGCCTGCTATTGTCTGCTAACTTACAATAAATTGTGATTTAAAATTATGTTTTAAAGAATTTTTCTTTCAACAATTATATTTTGAAGAATTTTTCTTTCATCTAGTTGTAGATTGAATTTTTGTCCCTAATCCTCCATTGCCCTGAGATAATGTCATGCATCCACACCCTTATCATGGCCTCTTGTTGAGTGTAGTATACATTCCCAACCCTTGACTTTGGGGTTGCTATGTAACCTCCTTGGCTAGTGGGACATCAGTGAATGTGCAGAGGCCTGAAATAGGATTTCTCAATGAAGCTTGCCCTCTTGCACTCCTGTCTGTTGCCATGGAAATATGCCTCAGCTAGTTCTTGGTCCCAGGAGGATAAAAGGTACATTGATGAGACCTGGAACTAATCCAAAGGTTGGAATCAATGTATAGATCACCACAACTCTAGACGATCCACAGATGCAAGAACAAGGAACAAGAAACAAACGCTCGCTGTAATTTCCCACTGAAATTTTCTGGTATTATTGAAGCAATAGCTAAATATGTCTTTCCTTTTTCTCCTCTAGTGGTGAACACTATTTACAACTGCTCATTTGTTTTTTCATTATTCTTATTGTGATTCATAATCCTAACAGTTGTCTATGCCCTCAGTCATCTTTCTATTTGACTCAAATTGGCTACCGTTGATTTCTAATGATTCTATAGCAATGGCAGTGAGTGTCTGTCTTGGGACTTGATCCACTCCATACATCGGGGTCTCCCAGCCTGCTCAAAGTTTGAACCCACACTAGAATGAGAGTGCAGTAATTGAGGACACCAGATTTGGAGTCAGAAAGATTTTGGTTTAGATTACAGTTCTTCCATTTGCAGGCATGGTAAACTTGGGAAAGTCATTTAACATCGTCAAGTCTTAGTTTCTTAATCTCTTAAATAAAATTATTGATACTACTTCACTATGCTGTATGAGGATTTAATATGAAAATGTCTGTAAAGCACTTTGCATAGTGTCTCACACATGGTAGGCACACAAAAACTAGTAGTAATTATTAGGATCTAAGCTGGGGGAAGAGACACTGAAGTGTGGTGGTGAGACACATGAGATAGGTAGTTAAGAGACTGTGATTGTGACCTTGTCTCTGCTTCCATCTTGTTGTGAAGTCCTGTGTAAGTTATTTATAGCCTTGGTCTTCAGTTCGCCTACTGTAATAGTTTCCTATTGCTGTTATAAAAAATTACAATGAATTTAGTGGCTGTGTTGGTTTGAATCTCTTATGTACCCCATAACAGACTATGTTTTTTATTCCACTCTTGTGGGAGTAGACCTTTTTATTATTCCATGGAGATGTGGCCCTGCCCATTCAAGGAGGGTCTTAGTTTACCAGAATCCTTAAGAGAGCTCAGGTAAAGAGAGAGAGCTCAGAGCCAACACAGACAGAGATACTTAGAGAGAAAATGCCAAGAGACATTTTGGAGACAGCTGCTGAAACCAGAACCAGGAGAGAATCTAAGAGACAAAATGCAGAGTTTGCCCTGGAGAAGCTAAGAGAGGACCCCTAGATACTTAGAGAGAAACACCCTGGGAGAAACAAGCAAGGACACGCAGCAGTTGAGAGAGAGAAGCTAAGACAGAACCCCAGAGACATTTTGGCGAGAACAACGGAAACCCTGGGAGAGGCCCAGCAGACTCCGGCCATGTGCTTTCCCATGTGACAGAGGAACACCAGATGCCATTGGCCTGTCTTCAGAGAAGGTATCATCCTCTTATTGATGCCTTAACTGAGACATTTTCATGGCCTTAGAACTGTAAATTTTAAACTAATAAACCTCCATTGTAAAAGCCAGTCCATTTCTGGTATTTTGCATTCTGCCAGCTTTAGCAAACCAGAACAGTGGCTTAATTAAATTTATTATCTTACTGCCTAGAAGTCAGAAGTCCAAAATGTGTGCTGTAGGATAAAATCAAGGTGTCAGAAGGGCTGTGTTACTTTTGGAAGCTCCAAGGGATAGTCCATTTCCTTGTTTTTTCAAAATGCATTGTTCCAACCTGTTTCTGTCCTCACAGCTCTTCTCTGATTCTGATCCTCCTGACTCCCTCTTATAAGGATGCTAGGGATTACATTGAACTTGCATAGATAACCTAGGATAATCTCCTCATCTCATGATCCTTAACTTAATCACTTCAGTAAAGTCCCTTTCACCATCAAAGGTAACATATTTACAGGTTCTGGGGATTAGAACATGAACTTCTTTGACAGACCATCAAGTCTACCACATCTACCTCATTTATCTTGTAGAATAGTTCAGAAGACCCCATGTGGAGATAAAAAGTGCAGCTTGAGAAGAATTAAGCCACAGATAGTCATCTAGAATTGGGTTATATGAGAACAGTGGATTTTACAACTTGCTGCTTGCACATCATTTCTCCCAGGAATGCTTACCTGAACTTTTGAGCTTGTCAGGTCTGTGCTTTGTTTATTTTTCTTGCCTAATTGCACTGGCTAGAACCTTCAGGGCAATATTGAATGGAAGTAGTGAAAGTGGATTTCCTTGTCTTGTTTCTTATCTTGGCAGGAAAGCTTTCAGTCTTTCACTATTAAGAATGATGTTAGCTGTGGGTTTTTCATAGATGACATTTATCAGATTGAGGAATTTCCTTCTATTCCTAATTTGTTGAATGCTTTATGATGAAAGTATGTTGGATTTTGTGAATGCTTTTTCCAATACTGTTGAGATGGTTATAGTTTTTCCCTTTTTCCTTTTTCCTTTTAACATAGCATTTTACATTGATTAATTTTTGTATGTTGAACCAACCTTGCATTCTTCAATTAAATCAACTTGTTGTGGTGTAAAATCCATTATATATGTTGCCCAGTTTTGTTGAGGACTTTTTTCACCTATATTCATAAGGGATATTGGTCTGTGGTTTTCTTTTCTTTGGATGTTTTTGTCTGGTTTCAAGGTAATGCTAGCCTTATAGAATGAGTTGGAAGTATTCCCTCCTCTTCTGTTCATTGAGAAGACTTTGAGAGGGATTGAAGTTAATTCTTATTTAAATGTGTGGTAGAATGCACCGATGAAGTCATGCTATTTGATCCTGATTTTTTCTTATGGGAAGCTTTTTTTTCTGATTGCATTCCCATGTTGCTTAACATAGTATCCTTCCTGACCTGTATTTTCTGTAATCTGATAGAGCTAGAGGTGTGGATCAGATTCAGGTTCGATTTAATTTGGTAACCACATTTCATGGGTGGTGCTATTTAGTGCTTTTTAAAAATTATTATTTTTTAATTAGACAAGTTGTAGTTTTACAGAAAAGTCATGTGAAAAATAAGGATTCCCATATATACCCCTCTTGTTGACACTTTACATTAGTGTGGTACCTTTGTTACAACAGATGAAAGAATATTAAAATAGTACTATTAACTGTAGTCTATAGTTTACATTAGGTGTATTCTCCGCCCGTATAACATCCTGTTATTCACACACACACAATATATTAGTGTCATATATTTCTTATAATTCATGAAAGAACATTCTTATTCTTATACTATTAACCCCAATCCATCATCCACAACAGGGTTCACTGTATTATACAATTGTGTATTTTATCTTCTAACTTTCATTCTAGTAACATACATGAATCAAAACTTCCCCTTTCAACCACATTCACATACATAATTCAGTGCTATTAATTACACTCACAGTAATGTGCTACCATCACCACCATCCATTTCCAAACTTTTATAATCAACCAAAATAGAAATTGTGTACAAATTAAGCACAGCTTCCTACTTTCTAGTCTATCCCTGGTGACCTTGTTTGTAGATTCTTCAACTTTGTTGTTAAGTTGAAGAATTTCTTTATATATTCTGGATATTAAGCCCTTATTGGATATATGGTTTCCAAATATTTTCTCCCATTGAATAGGTTGTCTTTTCACTTTCTTACAAAGTCTTTTGAGGCACAAAGGTTATTAATTTTGAGTAGGTCTGTGGGAAGTTTTTGATACATGCCCAATCTTTTTATTTGTTGTAGGTCTAATCAGGTTTTCTATTTCTTTTGTAGTCATTTACAGTGGTTTGTATCATTTTAGGAATCTGTTCCTTTCACCTAAGTTATGTGATTTCTTGGCATACAATTTTATTTATCATATTCTCTTATAATCCTTTTTATTTCTGTAAGATCAGTAGTAATGTCCCCATTTTCTTCCTTTATTATCATAACTTGAATATCTTCTATTTTTTTCTTGATCAGTCTAGCTAAAAGTTTGCCAATTTTGTACATCTTTTCAAAGAATGAACTTTTGCTTTTGTTGATTTTTTCTGTTGTTTTTCTATTGTCTATTTTGTTTATTTACACTCCAGTCTTTACTATTTGTTTATTTTTTTCTTCAGGTTTAGTTTTCTCTCCTCTCTCTCTCTCTTTTTTTTTTTTTTTTTTTTTTTGAGTTCCTTAAGGTGGGAGGTTAGGCTATTGATATGAAATCTTTCTTCTTTTTTAATGTAGCTATAAAATTTCCTCTGAACACTGCATTTGCTTCTTTGTATTAGTTTTGGTTTGTTTTGTTACGTTCTTATTTTCATTCATCTCAACTGATTTTCTAATTTCTAATTTCCCGTTATTTCTTCTTTGATCCATTGGTTATTTAGGAAAATTTTGTTTAATTTCCACATATGTGTGAATTTCTGAAATTTCCTTCTGTTATGGATTCCATTCTCTGTTTAAAAATTTATTGTGATACGTTTTGTTGCTTTAACATGTGGCCCATCCTGGAAAATATCACATGTAAACTCAAAAAGAATGTGTATTCCACCATTGTTGGGTGGAGTGCTATAGATGTCCATTAGATCTAGCTAGTTTATAATTTTGTTTAAGTCTCCTATTCCTTCTATTTGCTTCATCCATTATTGAAAGTAAGGTATTGAAGTGAAGACACCAACTATTATATTTGAATTGTCTAGTTCTCCTTTCAATTCTATCAGTTTTTTTTCATTCATAGAACTCTATTGTTATAGGAATATGCTTATAATTGTTATATCTTCTTGATGAATTGATTTGTTTTCATGATAAAATGTTTTTCCCTATGTCTAGTGACAACTTTTCTTAGTCTATTTTGTGTGATATTGATATAGCCACATCAGCTCTCTTCATTACTGTTTGCATGGTATACCTTTCTCCATTCTTCTACTTTCAACAGCAAGCTTTGTGTCATTTGCTCTAAGTCCAGAAACAGAAGACTTACATTTTATTATATTTTCTCCACCTTCTTCTTCTTTTCTTGTCCTGACTTTTGCTTGTTTGAATACATTTATTTCACTAATTTCATTGTTATTTTTCTTTCATGATGTGACTATCCACATTATATTTCTATTATACTAGTTTGTTTTCAAAAATCAAATATTTATGATGACTATTTGAAGCTATATTTTTCTAATTACAATGTTTATGTAAGATGGCTTCCTCTGAGAATTAAGTCCTGCAAATTGACTCACAAGTATTAGATAAGATGCATTTAAGTACTCATAATTTGTAGCACTGCTATTTTTGCCTTGAAAATATAAGAGAATCAGCTGAAATTCATTACATCTAATAAGATAATCCAGTGATTTGGAACCAAAATCAAGAATCTCCCTATTGAGTAAAACGGCTGTTAGCTCCTGGCAGAGGAGCAGCTGCAGCCTGAGGCACATTTCGTAGTTCCCCTAATTTCTCTGGCTAAAGCAGTGGGGGTGATTGAAGTTCTCCAAAGGGAGATGCCACCCCACCAGGATGGGTAGCCTGAGGTTAGGATTGTAATCCATGTGCCTCAAATAGATGAATAAAGGGGAACTGATGCTGCTGTTCATAATAATGAAACAGGGTGTCATCTCTGTGGGTTATGGACTTTGTATTTTTCATTTTCTAAAATGCTTTCTTCCATATTATACTGTCTCTGAAAAATTGTATTTTCCCTTTGGAGATGTGTGGGGGAGGGGTGGTGTGTGCTTGTGTGTGTATGTTTAAAAAATAGTCCCTCTGATTGTTATCTGGGAAGAAGGAGAAAGATTATCTTCTCCTAACCCTGGTAGAGGAATCTTGGAAGGCAATAAACCCTGGAGAGCTAAAGCCCAGCCCAGACAGCTGTGCTTTCTACAGGTGTAATTACTAGCAATGCACAGACTATAATTCTAAACTGAATAACTAAGTCTTTGGGAAATGTGTTACAGCTTATTATGGCCTATAGATCACATTAGTAAGAAAGAGAGTTGGATCCTCAGAAGATACAACCCTTGTGGGCAGGGAGGGAATGATGTTTCTCTAAAGGAAGAGGATTCTGGCACTGGGAGATTGGGAAAGGAGTGGCATGCTTCAAGGAGAAGCAGGAAAGGCAGCTCTCAAGTCAGAGAAGCAAGGTCAACAACTGGGCTGTCACCACGAAGGGGTGCTCTGTGGGAAAAAAAATGCCTTTTTTCCCTTGGATTGTGGGTATCCTTCTATTTACTATACAATTTCAATTTTTTTCTCTAGCATTCTAATTTCTTTACCCTTTTCCTACCTACATACAAGCCTTGTGCATTAGCGTTGTGGAAAGTTAAGTAATGGGGAGATAAGGGAAGTTCAGTCTCTCCCAGGTTTTTGGCATCAACACAGCATTAAAGAGAGTGGACCCAGGAAAGCAAAGGAAGCCCAGAGAGGCACATGAAGAAGAGCTAAGAGGATGACTTAGAAAAGACACAAGACGGGGAGAACCTAAGATGGCGGCTAGGTGAGACAGGGCAAAAAACACCTCTGTGAAAAATACTAGATACAAGCCAGAAAGTGACCCAGAACACCAGTTCCAGCAATGCACCAGCCAGACAAGGTCTGCTAAATCCACAGGGACATGCATTTGGTGAAACTGGGAGTCTGCTTTCTGAAATGAGTGAGTGAGCTGGTTGAATGTCCAGCAGCCGCGCTGCGATGTGGGGAAACTGTGGGTTGGCGTTTGGAGATGGACTAGTTATTTAAAAAAAAAAAAAAACCCTGGAGCAGCTGTGGTTACAATGGTGAGAACTGCACAGGGAAGCATGGCGGGAGCAGGCTGTGCCAATGTCTCAATGTCTTGCCTGGAGGATAGCCCTTCCCACACTCACTGCTGATCATCTCAGGGCCAGGGGGATAGAGGGGAGCCAAAAGTAGAAAGAAACCGCACCGCTTGCAGCAGTCTCCCTGGTGGGCTGGGAACGCTCCTGCCCGGGGCTGGAGCTATAGCCCAGAGCCACGCCAAGGGTCCCAGTGTGACAGGGAGTACTTCCCATAGCACTGCGCACACACCACACTATCGGCAGTGGACAGTGGCTGTGCCAGTTTGAATGTATTGTGTCCCCCAAAATGCCATTATCTTTGGTGTAATTTTGTGTGGGCAGACCTATCAGTGTTATTTAGATTGTAATTCTTTGTGCCTCACCCAACTGTGGGTGATGACTCTGATTGGATAATTTCCATGGAGGTGTTGGCCCACCCATTCACAGTGGGTCTGAATTAAATTACTGGAGCACTATATAAGATCAGACAGAAGGAGCAACCTGCTACAGCCAAGAGGGACACTTTGAAGAAAGCACAGGAGCTGCAGATGAGACAGTTTGAAGACAGTCATTGAAAGTAGACTCTTGCTCCAGAGAAGCTGAGAGAGGACAAATATCCCAAGTGCAACTAAGAGTGACATTTTTGAGGAACTGCAGCCTAGAGAGGAACGTCCTAGGAGAAAGCCATTTAACCAGAACTTTGGAGCAGACACCAGCCACATGCCTTCCCAGATAACAGAGGTTTTCCGGACACCATTGGCCATCCTCCAGTGAAGGTACCTGATTGCTGATGTGTTACCTTGGATGCTTTATGGCCTTAAGACTGTAACTCTGTAACTAAATAAACCCCCTTTATAAAAGCCAATCCATCTCTGGTGTTTTGCATTCCAGCAGCATTAGCAAACTAGACAGTGGCCTTTAATGCACCCACAGCTAATTTCCTGGAGCTGGGAAGGCGGACCTGTGTGAAAGGGGGGGAAATTAGCATACCCCATTCAACCATCTTTACAGCAGGCTGGGAACACCCCTGCACAGCCCAGAGGCTCCAGGGCTTCCCTGGAGGGCCGGCGTGCACTTGTGACATGGCACAGCCTTCCCTCAGCAGAGGTCCTGGAAGAGCATGGCTGGGAAGGGGGACCCGCTCAGAAATCCCAGGGACCCTACACCAATATCAAGGACTTGTGGGTCAGCAGCAAAGACAATCTGTGGCAAGACTGAAATGAAGACTTAGACTCTCACAAAAGCCTTAACTCTCTGTCTGGGAACACCTGGGAGGTTTGATTACTAAAGCTGCCCTGCCTCCCTAACCACCCAGACACACACCCCACATTCAGGGTGGACAGCACCAACAGCACACCCAAACTTAGTGCACCAATTAAACCCCACAAGAATCAGATCCCCACACACCACAAAGACAAAGTTGGGGAGAACTGACTTGAGGGGAATAGGTGGCTCGCGGACGCCATATGCTGGTTAATTAGAGAAAGTGTATGCCACCAAGCCGTAGATCTGACAAATTAGAGATCGGTACTTTTTATATCCAGAAAGAACCCTATCAAGTAAAGCAAATGCCAAGAGGCCAAAAACAACAGAAAATCTTAAAGCATATGATAAAACCAGATGATATGGAGAACCCAAACCCAAATACCCAAATCAAAAGATCAGAAGAGACCCAGTACTTGGTGCAATTAATCAAAGAACTAAAGTCAAACAATGAGAGCATGGCACAGGACATAAAGGACATGAAGAAGAGCAGGGCACAGGATATAAAGGACAAAAAGAAGACCCTAGAAGAGCATAAAGAAGAAATTGCAAGAGTAAATAAAAAAATAGAAGATCTTATGGAAATAAAAGAAACTGTTGGCCAAATTAAAAAGACTCTGGATACTCATAATACAAGACTAGAGAAAGTTGAACAATGACTCAGTGTCCTCGAGGACCACAGAACAGAAAATGAAAGAACAAAAGAAAGAATGGGTAAAAAAATCAAAAAAATTGAAATGGATCTCAGGGGTATGATAGATAAAATAAAACATCCAAATTTAAGACTCATTGGTGTCCCAGAAGGGGAAAAGAAGGGTAAAGGTCTAGAAAGAGTATTCAAAGAAATTGTTGGGGAAAACTTCCCAAACCTTCTACACAATATAAATACACAAAGCATAAATGCCCAGTGAACTCCAAATAGAATAAATCCAAATAAACCCACTCCAAGACATATTCTGATCAAACTGACAAATACTGAAGAGAAGGAGCAAGAGAAAAGCAATTCACCACATACAAAGGAAACAACATAAGACTAAGTAGTGACTACTCAGCGGCCACCATGGAGGCAAGAAGGCAGTGGCATGACATATTTAAAATTCTGAGAGAGAAAAATTTCCAACCAAGAATACTTTATCCAGCAAAACTTTCCTTCAAATTTGAGGGAGAGCTTAAATTTTTCACAGACAAACAAATGCTGAGATTTTGCTAATAAAAGACCTGCCCTACTTCAGATACTAAAGAGAGCCCTACCAACAGAGAAACAAAGAAAGGAGAGAGAGATATAGAGAAATTTAACAGACATATATAGAACACTACATCCCAAATCACCAGGAGACACATTCTTCTCTAGTGATCACAGATCTTTCTCCAGAATAGACCATATGCTGGGATGTAAAACAAGCCTCAATAAATTTAAAAAAAAATTGAATATATTCATAGCACATTCTCTGACCACAATGGAATACAAATAGAAGTCAATAACCATTAGAGACTTAGAAAATTCACAAACAACTGGAGGGTAAACATGAGGGGGAGATGAAAACATTCCTGGATAATCAAAAGCTGAGGGATTTCATCACCAGTAGATCAGTCTTGTAAGAAATGTTAAAGGGAATTGAGCAGGCTGAAAGGAAGGGACACTAAACAATTGACTGAAAACACATGAAGAAATAAAGATTTCCAGTAAAGATCACATGGTAAATATAAATACCAATACTACTGTATTTTTGATTTGTAACCCGACTATTTACTTCCTACAGGATCTAAAATACATAAACTGTAATGATAAATCAGTGGTTTTGGACTCAATGTAAAATATGTAATATTTGACAAGAGCTACATAAAGGTGGGGGAATGGAGGATTTAGGAACATAGTTTACGTGTCCTGTTGAAGTTAAGTTGGTATCAAAGAAAAATAAGGTTGTTATAGATTTAAGAGGTTAAATTTAAGCCCCATGGTAAACACAAAAAAGTATCAGAGAATATGACCATAGAGATGAAAAGTAGAGTATGGGTTACGAGAAGTGGGGGAAGGGGCAATGGGGAGTTAAGAAATGAGTGTAGGGTTTCCGTTTGGGGTGAAGGGAAATTTCTTGTAATGGACGGTGGGAAGGTGATAACATTGCAACATTCTAAATGTAATTAAACCCACTAATGGAATGCTAGGGAGGGGTTGGAATGGGAAGATTTAGGCTGTATATATGTTTCCACAATTGGAAAAAAAAAAAAAAAGGACAGTCTAAATAGATAATGACAATTAAATGCCAAGGATGATCCTGGATGGGATCTGAGGATGGAAGAGAGGAGGCTCAAAGGAACACAGTTGGGACAAAAGAAAGAAAAAAAAGGAAATATAGAATGTAAGCTTTGTATCAATGTTGAATTTCTTGAGCTTCTTAGCTGCGCTTAATGGGATTGCATAAAAGAATGTTCTTGTACATGGGAAATGTATATGTGAATTATATTGTTTGTTCAAGGATGTGTGCAGCTTGCTCTCATATGTTCAGAAGACAGACCAATAGATGATGGATGATAGGGAGGGAGGGAGGGAGGGAGGGAGGGAAAGAAAGAAATGGTCGTGTGACAGGATGTTAAAGTTGGTGAATTGGGGTATTGGGGGAGGGGGTTAGGGTATGCTGGAGTTCTGTGTATGGGGTTTGTGTTGTTTTTGTGACTTTTCCTCTAAGTTTGAATTTATTTCAAAATAAAATTAGAAAAAAAAAACGACGCAAGACGACTCTCCTCTTTGCCATATGCACTGGAGAAAGGCACCTCCTGAAGCAGAAGAGGCTAACAGTTGGGTTACGGGATATTTTAAACAAGTTCACCAGTATCTTCCTCTTTGATGTAATTTTAACTTCTGAATGTGATGATGTTCGTGTGTAAAACATCAACGATGATAATAATGCATAGTATTTATTGGGTGCTTGCTGTTTTTGTACTTTGTGCTGTACTTGAATTACCTCATTTTATCTTCAAAACTGACCTTTGAGGAAGATACTGTGATGTTCTCCATTTTTACAGACAGGGGAGTAGAGTTCAGGGAGGCTAAATAACTTGTTCATACTTATAAAGTTAGTAAGTAACGGATCCAGTATTCAAATCCAGGTACCTGATTTTAGATCCTACATTTTCATACACTGTGAGTCAGTAAAATATATCGAGTACTGGTATGTATATAAATCATACATCCCAGGGAAAGCACAGTCCCAGGGACAGACATCATTACTTCCAGAAGTGATCTGGCATACTGGAATTACATATCCCCATGAAGTAAGTAGAGCTTTACATTCTACCTCCTGTCTGCTTAAACAATGGGAGTTACCAACCTCTAGTTAAAAATATTTAGCAAGTCAACGCTATGGATGGGCTGTAACATCCTGGACTGTAAAGTCTAAAAAATAAGTACCTGTTGTACCAGGAATGAGGCCTTTATCCTAGATATCTCAAGTGAAAAAACTTGGTGTTTTCAAAGTACAAAATGTTTCATGAAAAAAAGTGAAGATGCAAAATGTTGCATATTAAAATATTTGTGACAGGTACATTTAAGTTCTTTTCTAACCTCCTGTCCCTATGTGTGTTCATATGACAACTTCTTTGAATAAATACTTGGTCTGGAGGCTATTATGGAAAGCAGGGGTCCCTGATATACTTGGTAACTATAGTTACAGTTGTCTCTTCTTTTCCTGGAATGTAAAATAATATATCATCATCTCAGAAGTGATTTTGAAAGACTTAATGAGATAAACACTAATTTTCTAGGCAATATTCCTATTGTTGAGCACTAGAGTGCTAGTCATAATTTCCTTCTCTTAATGATAAAAATGATGTCTAGCTGTAGTGCAGAGGCAGGATGTGAAGGCTAATGTCTTACAACTTGGCAAACAAATCTATTAATTAAAAAGTATCCCTTGAAAAATGTTTTCTTCTCTTTCTTAAAATAAAATAACTAATTTATTTAATTAATGATTATTCCAAAAGCTACTTCCAGATAATGATTAATTGAATTTTATTTGACTAATTTATACAAACTTGACAAAATGCTAGCAGAAAACTGATTTATTAAGTGTTCACCAAAAATTGAAATGTACCTCCCAGCAAGGAAAAGTGACTGAAACAAATAGGAGATGGGAAATTAATCCAGTGGCTTAGTAATATAAATCAAATCCCCACCACCCTGCTCTCTTTTGTGGGAAGGGACTCTTATGATATGGAAAGAGGTTAGCAAAAATGTTCTTGTTTCCCCAGTTTTTATTTGTGAGTGTTTATAAGGTTATTGAAAATTTTACTTCCTTAGTTAAACTAAAAAATATATCTTTAGTAAAATAGAAGCACTTTAATAAATATCCTTTAAAAATAGGATTATCGGTTTTTTGTTATTTTGTCCAAGGTATGACTATTCCTTCAAAAGAAATAGAATAACAATCATGCCCAGTAGAACCCTTCTCTAATTTATTTTCTGTATCCCCTGCTGGGCTCTTAGATAGGAGCTTCATTTGAACTGGGAAGTTGATTTTTGTGGATTCTTGATGCCATTTTCTTTTTTGATTTAGTTATGAACAAAATGGATACCTAGAAAATACACTTCCAATCACACATGAAATAATTTGAGTGCAAATTTTGACTTCTTAATCAATTTGTTTTTATTCTTTCCATTTGTGTATCACCTTCAGAATTGACTTCTAATAATTTCAAACCACATTCCCACTGTTGTGCTCCCCCAACTCCAAACACTAGAGATACTGCTTGAGTTAGTAATACTTTGGAAAAAACAAATTTTTAATGATTGGACAAATAATTTCTTCAAATTCTTCCCCAGTGTAGAGAATATTCTTTGTCATCTTTGGTTTGACCTTCTTTAAATATGTTTGTTTTTTCCCTTGATAGATGTGATGGTTAGGTTCAAGTGTCAGTTTGGCCAGGTGATAGTACCCAGCTGTCTGGTCAAGCAAACACTGGCCTAACAATTGTTGTGAGGATGTTTGTGGCTGGTTAATAAACCAACAGGCTGGTTTATTAAATCATCAGTCAATTGACGGCAGCTGTGACTGATGACTCACCAAAGGGCGTGCCTTCCACAATAAGAGAATGCGATTGGCTGGATTTAATCCAGTCAATCAGTTGAAGACTTATAAGTGAGACAGATAAGAGGATCTTCACTTCTTTGGCTGCCCAGTGAAGCATTTCCTGAGGAGTTCATTGAAGTTGCCAGTTCGTTTCCTGAGGAGTTCATCGAAGTTGCCGGTTCATTTCCTGAGGAGTTCATCGGACATCTTCATTGGATTTGCCGGTTTGCTGACTGCCGTATGGAATTTGGACTCGTGCATACCCACAGTTGCGTGAGTCACTTTTATTCCTAGGTATCTCTCATTGATTCTGTTTCCCTAGAGAACCCTAACTAATACAGTAGAGAAACTAGTGTTTGAGATGTAAGACACCAGAACTGACTTTGGAACTGTAAAGTGGAATCACATCAGAGCTTCTCAACCAAGCCAAGTGCAATGTCCCTTTATAAAGAATATTTTGTTACATTTCCTTTACTTTCTTTAAATAATAGTGTATAATTTTTAATCAAATCAATAAAATATCTTAACAAAAATACAAATGAGAAATAAAAAGAGTGATTTATATTAAATATTATCTATTTCAATACATAAATGATCAAGGATGACCATTTAGAAGATACCACAGGACATATGATTACATTTATGCAGAGTCACTACAATTACAATAGACACAAATGCATATTGATACACATGTTTTATTAGTAACAGCTACCACAAGCAGCATTGCTGTCTATAATGAACATGTTTTTGTGAAAGAGTGAACAACTCTTGTTAAAATTCTGAACAAAACAAACTAAAATATTCCCTTAATTTGCATGGTAACAGCATTCCTGGAAAATGCAGTGTAATTAAAATTGTATAAATATACTTCATGTGTTTTTGTAATAAGGAGATGGATTCTAGGCCCAGATAATTATAGGAAGATTGTTTACCTATACCAATGTCAGGCATAACATTTATAAGCTATGTTGGATGTGGGACAATTCTTTATTGAGCTGCACTGTCTGACGCAATGCATCCTGGCTTATGCCCACTAAATTCAATAGTATCTGTCAATCACTGTCAACCCCAAATCCCCCATAACATTTCAAAATGTCCCTGTGGTAAAGGGGCAGTACCTGTCTGTTGAGAACCACTGGTCCCAATGAACCCGGTAGGTGCAGTAGCTGTGATGACCTCCAGCCTACCTGTGTGTCATCACACTCAAGTTGCTTTCATGATGCTATAATGACCTGCTTTAACCCCTTCGCTGCCAGTATCCTATGTGCTTTTCAAGATTAAGAATAGCAATTGGAAGGCTGGCTACAATCTTTAAACATTAGCTTCTGATATTTGTTCTGTGCTGAAAGTATCAGGGATGGGAAAACTTTATAAAACAGTCACTTTTGTGGAGTTTAAGAAGTGAATATTTTTCTATGGGTGATAATTGGCCTGCATTAACCATAGATGTATGGAGTTAAGTCCAGATGGATGGAGAGCCTGGTCCTGTCAATATTGCACCAGGATGAATAAACAGAGACTACTGTTAGGCGATCCAAGTCAGAACTACAAGTTAGGAGCCAAAGAATCAGATATATATGCTAGGCCCAAAGTGGCAAGATCAAGTTTAAAAAACAAATGAAGAATCAAGATAAAACACCAAATGGATTGAAGCAGAAGCCGATTAGGAATAGGTGAGAAGGGCTGCAAGCAGCTTGCAGTGTTTGTAGCTAGTGTTTATGGGCAGGCAGATATACAGCTCACATTCGGATCAAATAATATTAAGGAAATAGAGCTGAAATAGACATTTTTCAAGGCACTGGCATAAAATTGGTTTTATAAAGGTGCAACATATAAAACAGCAGGTCAGTTGACTATATATTTCAACAAATTGCTACTTATTTACACATGTAACTTTACAGTATTTTATTTAAAAATACTCATATTGATTTATTCTATTTGAAGGTAAACTATTTAAAAGTTGTGTGATCTGGGAGACTCGGGCAAGATGGCGGCATAGAGAGGAGTTGAAGCTAAGTAGTCCCCCTGGAACAACTACAAAAAACCAGAAACAACTAGTAAATAATCCAGAATAACTGCGGGGGGACAAACGAGACCATCCACTCATCATACACCAACCTGAATTGGGAGGAATGCCTGAGAACACAGCATAAAATCTGTAAGTAAAACCTGTGGATCCAAGTCATGAGATCCCCTCCCCCATAGCCCGAGCTGCAAAGCCTCGTGGTGCCAGAGAGAAACTCTCTCCCAGCAAGCAAATATAGCTCAGCTGAGCTCCAACTGGGGTTTTAAGTAGCGAGTGTGAACTGCTCACTATAGGTACGCATCCCCAAAAAACAGACAGAGGCTTTGGGTGACGACTGACCTGGGAGAACCGGAGGGTCGCCTTGGACTGGGTCTGAAGGGGACTATCTGTTTCTTTTTTGGCTCAGTGGAGAAAACCCCAGTCATTTTCAGTTTCCAGGGCTGTGACTCAGGGAAGGGTGGAGACAGCACAAGCAGAGAGCGAGACCATTGAAATGCTAATGACCTCCACCTGAGGGGTCTGTCTTCTCTAGGAGGAAAGGGGTAGGGCCCTTTCCATTCAGAACCAGACCCCAGAGCCTGGGGGAACACAGCCATACCTACTCACACCAGTCAAGAATTATAGGCTAACAGGTATCACCTGCTGGGCAGAAAAGCACAGTGACCCGAGGCATCAAAGGGTGGAGCAATTTTCTAAGACACACCCGCAGGGAAACCAGATACTGAATATTTCTTCCCTCTGGGACCTGAGCCTGTTCTGGTCTGGGAAGATCTGATTTGGATAACAAAGGAAACCATGCCTAGACAACAGAAAATTACAACCTACACTAAGAAAAACAAAGTTATGGCCCAGTCAAAGGAGCAAACATACACTTCAACTGAGATACAGGAATTTAAACAACTAATGCTAAATCAATTCAAAAAGTTTAGAGAAGATATTGCAAAAGAGATAGAGGCTGTAAAGGAAGCACTGGGCATGTATACGGCAGAAATCAAAATTTCAAAAAAATAACTAGTAGAATCTATGGAAATGAAAGGCACAACACAAGAGATGAAAGACACAATGGAAACACACAACAGCAGATCTCAAGAGGCAGAATAAAACACTCAGGAACTGGAGAACAAAACACCTGAAAGCCTACACGCAAAGGAGCAGATGGAGAAAAGAATGAAAAAATATGAGCAACATCTCCGGGAACTCAAGGATGAAACAAAGTACAATAATGTACATATCATTGGTGTCCCAGAAGGAGAAGAGAAGGGAAAGGGGGCAGAAGCAATAATAGAGGAAATAATTAATGAAAATTTCCCATCTCTTATGAAAGACATAAAATTACAGATCCAAGAAGCGCAGCATACTCCAAACAGAAGAGATGTGAATAGGCCTACGCCAAAACACTTAATAATCAGATTATCAAATGTCAAAGACAAAGAGAGAATCCTGAAAGCAGCAAGAGAAAAGAGATCCATTACATACAAAGGAAGCCTAATAAGACTATGTGTGGATCTCTCAGCAGAAACCATGGAGGCAAGAAGGAAGTGGTGTGATATATTTAAGATACTGAAAGAGAAAAACCGCCAACCAAGAATCCTGTATCCAGCAAAGCTGTCCTTCAAATATGAGGGAGAGCTCAAAATATTTTCTGACAGACAATGAGAGACTTTGTGAACAAGACACCTGTCCTACAGGAAATACTAAAGGGAGCACTACAGGGTGATAGAAGACAGGAGTGCGTGGTTTGGAACACAATTTTGGGAGATGGTAGCACAACAATGTAAGTACACTGAACAAAGGTAACTATGAATATGGTTGAGAGAGGAAGGTGGGGAGCATGTGAGACACCACAAGAAAGGAGGAAAGATAACGACTGGGACTGTGTAACTTGGTGAAATCTAGAGTATTCAACAATTGTGATAAAATGTACAAATATGTTCTTTTACGAGGGAGAACAAGCAAATGTCAACCTTGCAAGGTGTTAAAAATGGGGAGGCACTGGGGGAGGGATGCAATCAGCATAAACTAGAGACTGTAAGTAATAGAATCATTGTATTATGCTTCCTTTAATGTAACAAAGGTGATATACCAAGGTGAATGCAGATGAGGGGGGGGATAGGGGAGGCATGTTAGACACTTGACATTGGTGGTATTGTCTGGGATTCTTTATTCTACTTTGGTTTAAGGTTATTTTTCCTTTTGCTGCTTCCTAGCTGTCATTTTTTTTCCTCTTTCTTTTGCCTCTCTACCTTCTTTGACTCTCCCTCCTGCCTTGTGGAAGAAATGTAGATGCTCTTATATAGATAGTGGTGAAGGTGGTGAACACATAAATGTATGACCATGCAGAAAACCATCGATTATTTACTTGGGATGGAATGTATGGTGAGTGAACAAAACCATATTAAAAAAAAATGGGTTGATGACAAAACCTCAAGGGCAATATACTGCGTGAAATAAGCCAGACACATTAGAACAATTATTGCAGGGTCTCACTGATAGGAACTAATTATAATATGTAAACTCCTAGACATGAAATATAAGGTACCAAGTTATAGGACGAGGCTTAAGAATGGGGAGTGGTTGCTTAGTATGAGCAGAATGTTCAATTAGGATGAACTTAAATGTTTGGAAATGAACAGGGGTGTTGGTAGCAAGATGTGAGAATAACTAACAGCGCCGAATGGTGTGTGAATGAGGTGGAAAGGGGAAGCTCAGAGTCATATATGTCACCAGAAGGAAAGTTGGAGGTCAAAAGATGGGAATGTATAAAACTGAATCCTATGGTGGGCAATGTCCATGATCAACTGTACAAATACTAGAAATCACTTCCATGAACCAGAACAAATTTATGACAATACAATTAGAAGTTAATAATAGAGGGGCATATAGGGAAGAACTATATACCTATTACAAACTATATACTACAGTTAGTAGTATTTCAACATTTTTTCATAAACAGTAACAAATGTACTATATCAATACTATGAGTCAACAATTGAGGGGGGTTGGTTAGGGATAGGGGAGGATTAGAGTTTCCTTTTCTTTTTTTCTTTTTTCATCTTTCACTTTATTTCTTGTTTGGGGTAATGAAAAGTTTCTAAAAATTGAGCAAAAATTAAGTGTGATGGATGCACAGCTGTGTGAGGGTACCCAGGGGCAAGTGATTGTACACTTTGGATCTTTGGATAATTGTATGGTATCTGAACAATCTCAATAAAAATGAAAAAAAAAAAGTTGCGTGATCCATATTCATTATTTTCTTCTCTCTATATATACACATATACACAATGCATACATACATATATATATATATATATATACATACACACACACACATATATACATGGACATAAATAGTTTGGACTTTAATAGGAAAGAACTTTGTTGAATTAAAATTGAACTTATTTGTAGTAAAAACGTACTTCAATATTTTAGTCTATGTGCTTATGTGTGTAACTGACATAAAAAAGAATGGAGCGATTTTAGTTTTCTAATAACTGTTATAAAATGTGATCTGAGGGTAGCAGTCTTTTCAGTGGTGTGTCAGTCCAATTCCATTATTTTCATTCACTAGCTGTTATTAAACCATCTCAATTTACTTAAGACTCAACTCTGCTCAGGTGAAATAAAGATTTTAATCATGTGTAATACAAACCCCTCTACCTGTTTCTAGAATTTGGGGTCTAGGGTCTCAGAGTGAAAAACACAAACACAATCCTTCCTGTTTTTTCCTCCTTTGATGATGAAGTGGGAAAAAGGGAGTTTTGCAAAAGTCTTATGTGTTCTCTGTTACACTGAGAGTGTACAGCCCTCTCCCTGATTGGCTGTAACTGCTGTTCCAGCTCTCTGATACAGGACATCCGCCATCACCCACCACAGGGTGCTTATACTCAACCTGCCCCCCTAGACATCAACAGATCCTTGCAGGACTCTTGCCACATTCTACTGAGGTATCTGCCTCTTTGCCTCAGGTTGTGGTGAAACATAGCAAGGCATCCACATAACATCACCCTCTTATCACCCATATAGGATTATTTTGGGGATTCATATTTTATATATCTTGGGAGTGAGAAAGTGAAAACTTGGTGTGTAGTTGTCAGGGTGTTGTGGTAGTTATGTGAGGTTTTGTCAAAATGGTGACTATCAACAAGCCCTTTAAAGAAGTGTTGGTCCTGATAGCTATAAGTTCTCTGATCTTAAAAGATGGGGGTGCTCAACCAATAGGAACAAGAAAAGCTGAGAACCATCTTGCTGATCATCCTCAAGACTAACTTAAGGAAAATAGGTTGGTGAATTATTATTCTTCATAAAGAATAAGAAAAAGTGAATAAAATGTTAATTGTAGCACTAGAAATGGGTCCAAAATTCCAAGCAGTTAGGAAATATTAAGCATCACATTGGTAATTGCTTTAGTTTCTTGCCTGCTAAAACAAATACCAAACAATGGATTGACCTAACAACAGGAATTTATTGACCCATGCCTTCTGAGGTTAGAAAGCCCGCTTCCTTCTGAGGGTCGGTATCTTCTGGACGGCCAGCAATCTTTGGAGTTCTTTGGCTTTTCCCTCACATGGCAATGCACATGGTGGCATCTTCTCTTTTCCCTTCCTTGTTTTCCATTGATTTCCAGCTACTGGCTGCTCCCTTTGTCATTTCCTCCTATGTCCAATTTTCTTTACTTATAAGGATTTCAGCTCTATTGGGCTAAGGCCCACCCTCATTCAGTTTAGGCATGATTTAACAAATAACATCTTTAAAGGTCTTATTTAAAAGTGGGATCACACCCACAGGACCAGGAGTTGGAACCTGAACATGTCTTCTGTGGAGGACATGATTCAATCCCCAAGAAGAATAAAAGAGTTTTGGGATTGTTCTTTTTTTAATTAAAACAGCATCATTTTCCCATTTGTTTGCTATGATCTGGGGCAGGTTAACCAAAAGATGTGGATAAATTTAATACAGTGGTCAACTGTTGAATGCCGGTAGATATCCTCTGTCATTCTTAGAGTGGCCTCTGGAGGGCAGTGTTGAGGCATCGTGGCACAGCTAAGCATCCATGCTCACTGCCTATTCAGTCAAAAAATACTCCAAACTGAAACTTTTGGTTTTCCCTCTGGTATCATTCATAAGCTCTAAGTTTGTTTACTCATAAAATGTAATTCAACTAATAAGCTAATATGCAACATTCTCTATTATTGTATATTTGAACATATATTTGATTTTATGCATTTAAATGGGAGCCTATGTTATTTTCTGTTAAAATAGAGTTAGGGCTGAAGAATATTTAACAATATGTAAGGGTTTGTCTTGAGAATGAAGGTATCTCAACTTTAAAATAATAGAATCACTTAGAGTTTTTTCACTTTCCTAAAATTTAGTATTGCAATCATTCTCTTAATTCAAAATATTTTGTAGCTCTCCAAATAATTTTTAAAACCATTTGGGAAAAGACAGAATAATTTACCTTGATTATTGCACTTAAGTGGTCTATCAGCCCTAGTTCAGAGGATGGCAGACGGTCAGAGACAGCTTCCCCACAGCTCCTGGAACATCCTCAGTTCTTAATTTCATGTCTAGTGAAGGCCATCATTCAGGAAATTTTCAGTTTCAGCAAGTTTCCATCTAAGAAGCTCTTTACTAATTTTTGGAGCCACAATCTTTCCTGTTCTCTACCTTCTTACCTCTTTTCCTTTCTTTTTTAAAATAATGCTCCCAGAGATCCTTTAATATTTGGTGAAAATATGAAAGGTAGTTTTACCTTCTGTTTCATCTAAGTGAGATCGACATATTTATTATATACTGTGCATTACCTGAGCTGCTTCCAAATATTATTGAGTAAGAGCAATGCCCGGTAATGCACAGACTCTTCCTACACCAGCAGTCTCTTCCCCCAGTCCTATCCTCACCACCAAACCTCATTCCTCAAGACTTGGTTCCAAAGCCATCTTCTCTGTGAAGCCTTCTCTGTTGCCATCATGTGAAGTTTACCACTCCTTGCTGGATTCTCTCACAGGACCATGTATGTAACTCTATTAAAACTCATTCTGTGGCATGTTCTTTTAAATTCTTCCATGTTCCTAAAATTTATGATTGCAACCAGCAAGGGGATAGAGGGTATTCAAAACAGTTAAAAGCCAGTGAGGCATAGGTGAGGACCAATCAGAATAGAAACCAGCTTTCAAGAACACTGGTGTGTTGGGGCAAAATAAGCTCCTGCGAACTAGCCCATGAGCAACTTAAAGGCGGGAATCTTGCTGCATTCAACTTCAACTTTTCCTAGCACCTAGCACAGTGCTTGGCATATAGTCATTCTTTTCTCCATCTGCTCCTTTGCATGTAGGCTTTCAGGTGTTTTGTTCTCCAGTTCCTGAGTGTTTTATGAATGGATGAATGAATGAATAAATGCGATAACTGAAAGGTTATACATGCATTCCAGGCCTGGTCCTGAAATCTTAGTAGTAACTTCAGGACTGTGTAGCACAATTTAACCTTGGACAATAGTTTAGTTCAAGGCAAATGTATTATCCTTTCTATTAGATGATTCTAGACACTTCTGCAGTAACTATGTATGGAGTTATTGAGCCCACTAGCAAATTGCTTTGAGCCATCCACCCTCTTACACTTTCCTGCTATATTTTTGATGAACAGAATGGATTAATTAAATTGAGTATGTGGAAAAAGAGATAGGAAGCAAACACATTCCCAAGTAAAATTAAAAGTCTGTGATACCATTTAAAAGACATCCTGTAGCTGATTATTTAAAGTATATTAAGAGGAAAATTTTGAAAATTATTATTCTTTAGAAGTTATTTTCATATATGGTAGGTTACATGCTAGATGAGTCATCCTTCATTTAATGCTTACTTATTGTCAAAAAAGACTCTTTAGATAGAATTTAGGGCTATTTAAATGAAGAAATAGATGTTCAATTTGCCTTAAGACAGGAATTCTTTGGAGACTTTTTTAAAATTCAGTTTTATTCTGAGCCATCTCGACAGGTGAACTCGCTGCCTTCCCCACTACGTGGAATCCGACTTCCAGGGTTGTAAATCTCCCTGGCAATGCAGAATATGACTCCCGGGGATGAATGTGGACCCGGCATCATGGGATTGAGAGTATCTTCTTGACCAAAAGGGGGATGCAAAATGAGACAAAATAGTTTCAGTGGCTGAGAGATTTCAAATGGAGTTGAGAGGTCACTCTGGTGGACATTCTTATGCACTATATAGATAACACCTCTTAGGTTTTAATGTATTGGAATAGCTAGAAGTAAATACCTGAAACTACCAAACTCCAACCCAACAGTCTGGACTTCTGAAGACAATTATATAATAATGTAGATTACAAGGGGTGACAGTGTGATTGTGAAGACCTTGTGGATCACACCCTCTTTATCTAGTGTATGGATGAGTAGAAAAATGGGGATAAAAACTAAAGGACAAATGGGGTGGGATGGGGAGATGATTTGGGTGTTCTTTTTTCACTTTTATTTTTTATTCTTGTTCTGGTGCTTTCTGATGTAAGGAAAATGTTCAGAGATAGATTGTGGTGATGAACGCATAACTATGTTATACTGTGGACAGTGGATTGTATACCATGGATGATTGTATGGTGTGCGAATGTATTTCAATAAAACTGAATTTAATAAAAAAAAATTCAGTTTTATTGAGATATATTCACATACCATACAGTTCATCCACAGTGCACAATTATTCACAGTACCAGCATACAGTTGTGCATTCATCACCACAATAAATTTTTGAACAGTTTCATTACTCAAAAAAAAGAATAAAAATAAAAGTAAAAAAGGACACCCAAAACATCTCATCTCCACCCCCATTATTCATTTAATTATTTTCCCATTTTAGAAACATTTTTTTAAATATACAATAGATTGTGAACATCAACCTGGCTTCCAAGTTTCTTTCCTTGGGCAGTTCCTTTGTTTTTTCAGTGAGATAGTTCAGTTCATTTCCAATTTTCTCTACCAGCTGATATTTTCTGCTCAGCAGAGTGGTGGTTCATTTTCTCCTACACCAAGAAGATATATGTATCCCCAAAACACATGCCAAACTGAGCAGATTCAATTGCCCATATCAGAATGTCTTTGGGGAATAAAGAAAGTTTTTGGCCAATGCTGGTCAACTTGAGGTTAATTAGACCTACACAAAACAATTATTTACCTCGGCTCAATATAGTGCTTCTAAGGAATGAAGCCACACCTAGGATAGAAGGGCTTGAGTTTTGTCACTCAATACAAAAGTTAAAGTGGGCATGAGGGTGGGCCTACAGAAAGAGCTCCAGGCAGACTATATGAAGGTCCCAATTTATTCCTGGAAGATGGTGTTAGCAGGCAAATCCTAAAACTTTTGCAAATCTTTAGTTCATCTGAAATACCAAGCAGTTGGCTTCGATGACCACTGAAGAATCATGGGTTCTAAAACTCTATAACTTTCAAAAAAGGAAACTGGCCATGGCTCTTGGTAGTTGCGAGTAAGCAAGTTGTGAACTGAGCATGTGCTGCCTTCCCAGGAGGCCTGGCCTGGGCTATGTGACCCCCAAAAGCCTGTGTTTGTGCTGTGACAGCCGGTATCCCCATGTCCTAAAGATAGTCCTTATCTTTCCAGACATGGGAGAGCCGTAGTGCTTTTAGAGTTACTGTCTTTCATTTACTGATTGATTTTAGGCCAGTTTCTCCTTCTAAAATATTGCCTGGCATATATTTATTATTCAAATTAAGTAGACTACAAATTTGCTTTATTAAGACATCAGAGTAAATATGTGGGTAATTTATCCTTCCTAAAGTGAGTCCAAGACAATAGAAATTAGCCTTAAACATGCAGCAAAAAGATAATGACATTTAATCTTAAAATTAACATTTGCTGTGGTAATGAGGAAAGTGTCAAGAAAAATAGAGAGCTGCTTTTCAGAGCCTGAGTCTCAAACTGTTTGCTTCTGGGTGGGTCCATCATACATCCTTCAACCTGCAGAAACGGAAACCTGATTTTCTCATTTTAGTCAGGGGTAAGTTCTGGAAGACTGAGTCATCCTGAGGAACTTATTTACATACAAGAATGCTAATTTATCAATTTATAACAAAAAAATAATGAGGAAATAGATTAGAATACCACCTGAGCTGGTCAGCAGATTGTGTTTTCTACAAGACAGTCTATGTACAAAATGAAATCAATATAATATCATAGAATGGGAAGTCATAAATCTTTTGAAACAATTAAAACAATAGAGTACTATTGGCCATCTCCAATATAGGAGTTTATTTCTAAATGGGTATTAACCAGTACCTTACATAGTTATAGAAGCACATTCATGAATTTTTACTACTGAATCTTTATGTTTAGAGTAATGTATCAGTCACCATAAACTTCAGTCCTTACGGTACTGTGCTTCTTCATAAAAGATGTAGTATTTTCCAAGATTATAGTTCTCCCAACTTAATTATATTTTTAAATGCTTTATTTATTTTTGCAAGGTACTAGAAGCTGCTTGTTGAGATTTAGTAAATATCACAGTTGTGTGAGCAATGTATTTACAAATCTTCTTCTTAGAGAGTTGATTCTTCATGAAATGGCAAATTCCATCATCTTCATGCTGATTATTCTAGCTTTTGTTTCTGATCAGCATTCAAAGTGTACCTTATTTGGAATCTGAAACCCTTATGCAAATGTATAGAAGTGAATAGGGGTTGGTTATGCTGGGCAAATAGTTACGACTACATATTGGATCTCAAGTATTTGTTGAAATTTTGATGTAATTAATATAAATGGTAACTGTAGTTTAACCTTCTATATTGTTTCATGTGCTGATTTGGATATATTGTCCCCTCAAAAGCCACGTTTTAATCCAGTCTTGTGGAATATTTGGATTACGTTGTTTCCATGGAGATGTGACTCATCCAACCGTGGATGATACTTTTGATTAGATTATTTCCATGGAGGTGTGGCCCTGCCCATTCAGCATGGGTCTTGATTAGTTTACTGGACTCTTTTAGAAAGAGCTGTTACAGGCCAAGAGGGTTGCTGATGCTTTGAGATGCTAGCCCAGAATTTGCTCTGGAGAAGCTAAGAGAGGACAAAATGCCTCAAGAGCAGCTGAGAGAGACTTTTGGAGGGACAAAGATGCTTGCTGATGCTTGGAGATGCAGGCAGAAGGACATTTGGAGATGCTAAGCTAAGAGAAACCCAGAGACATTTTGGAGAAAACCATTTTTTGAGATGCAACCCAGGAGCAAAGGAACAGCAGATGCCACCCACATGCCTTCCCAGCTGACAGAGGTGTTCTGGACTTCCATCGTCCATCTGGACGCCATTGCTTTCTTCAGTGATGCCTTAGTTGATGCCTTAGTTTGGACACTTTTATGGCCTTAGGACTGTAAATTTGTAACCAAATAAACACTGTTTATAAAAGCCAATCCATTTCTGGTACTTTGCATAATGACAGCATTAGCAAACCAGAACATTTCACTTCAGGATGAGATTTGCTTACAAGACTCTTAGTTTGTTTTAAATTCGTGCAGGTACACTGAGACCTCAAAAACATTGCAACTCTCAGTTTTCAGTATTTACTAAGGGTCAGTAATGGTAAGATGCAGTGAAAATTTGAAGATGAAGTCAAAGTAAATTTCTTTTTAACTAGGTAGATTGAGTCATAGGTGAAATATTGAAACATTTGAAGCATCTAAAGTGAATTTCTTAAGGCTGCTTAGGTTTCTTTTAGTTAACTTAAAAGTTGTTTGTTTTTTTAAAGAAACTTGTACAAAGGTCAAGTTAGTTGCCTGGCTTAAAAACAGTCTGTATTCATTGTTTTTAAAATTCAAATACACTTAATAGGAAAACTTTCTAAGATTGGTTTAAGAATCATTGTCCTAATGTATGGCCTGAGCAAGACTACATACTAAGCACTCTTTTGGAAGTGATTTTTGCGATCTTCTTTAAAATACCTGCATAGCCTGACTTGATGTCTAATATTGTCACTAATACTCTCTACAACCATTATAACCCATCATTTTTACCTGGAAGTCAACACTTAAGTTTGAATTCTCCCAGGAGAGAACAGTGAAACGAGAAAGGGAAAACAGGACTGGTAGGCTTTGTAGAGAAAGAAAAGAAAATAAAAGGAATTGAACATAAATTGTCCTGCAGTTTAAGTAGGATTAGGCAGCTGTAGATCTTGGGTAGGCAATAAGACCATTTAGGCATGAAGGCACTAAAAACAAGAAAGTGGATACAGGAAAAGAATGGAGTAGCATTTCCACACTGTCATAGCACCATATATCCTTATGCATTTGTGACATTGTCTAATATGTAGAGTTGCTGAAGTTACTCTTGACCAAAAATATCTCTTCCAACTTCCTTCACAGGTGCCTGAAATTTTCTTAATATTTATTTATTTGGGTAAAAGCAAGGATGGTCCTGTACTTGTCTTGTAAATCTACAAGCATCTTGTTAACCAGGATCACCTTCTACATCTTTGAATCTCTGCGTAGTATATAACACAGTGATGTGCATATATGAATTGTGTACCCCAGTTTGGACCTGCTGTTGGTATTGGTCTGCATTCTGGTGGGTGTGGACTTAATGTGAATAAGATCTCTTCAAAACATTACTTCAGTTAAGGTGTGGCCCAACTGAATTAGTTTGGGCTTTAATCAAGATTACTAGAGTCCTTAATAAGCAAAATGAAAGTCAGAGGGAGAGAGAAGCCACAGGGAGCAGCCAGACCCTGGAAGTCAATGGAACCTGGAAGAGAAGTATGAAGAAGACATCAACATGTGCATTGCCATGTAGCAGAAAAGCCGGGAACCCCAAAGATTGCTAGACAGCCAGCAGATGCTGATCCAGGGAGAATGCAAGCCTTGTAGCCTCTGAAAACATGTGTCAATAAATTCCTGTTGTTAAGCCAACCCATTTTATGGTATTTGTTTCAGCAGCTGGGAAATTAAAACACCAGGTGACTTTTACAGGTGAGAAAGATGGGGCACCTTCATTTCTTGCTGTAGAGACTTCAGATCCTCAGTGGAGAAGCACCTGAAGGAGTAGGGATGCAGAACCCTGAGCTACCCTGCACAGCTGCCAATTTTCTTGTTGAAGGAGCGTTTATCATAAAGGTGTTTAGCTGAGCAGTTACCATATGAAGATCTTTCAATGTCTTTCTGAAGATGGCCTAGTGGGAAAAGTGTGGACTTTGGAGCCAGATGACTTAGACTTGATTCCTACCTCTACAATTATCCAGCTGTGTGTTTTGCATAAGTAACTAAATATCTCAACTTTAGTTCCTGATCTGTAAAATGGGATAAAATAGAACCTATCCTAGACCCATGAAACCCAATGTCATCTCTACCTACCCAGTGATTATGTCTGGCCAAGTCAATACCAGTGTCTACTCCTTTCACTGCTCTCCACCCCCATGCCTTCCCCATCCCATCTGCTCAATTGGATTAAGGATTAGCACAGCAAAGTTTACTGATTAAAGCTGGAAAGTTTATTTTAAATAACAAAAATCCTCAATACATTCTGATTTTTTTCTTTCGAATAATATAGGTAAGCATCAATTCAACCCATGAATAAATTCCAAATCCATGTAGTCTGAATTAAAATTTTATTCTGGGTTATTGGACTGCATCTGTGAATCTAGATCCTTATGCCTCTTCCCAATTGAGATCACTTGGTACACATCCAAGTACAAATTTCAAGGTTACAGTTTGTAGATAAAGGACAGAAGGTTTTCATTGCTGTTACTCCTTAGATTTTCCTATTTTAGAGGAGCAAGATTTTGTTGTAGAATGAGTAGTGGAACAAAGTTGTGGGTTATTTTTCCTCATGATCTAATCTCTGCATGTTGCATATTGTTGCTTTTGGTAGTATTATTCTTGCTTCTGGTATTTTAAACTTTTAATATTTCATTTGATGGCATATATATTGAACAGATGTCCTGTATTATTTGACATGGTATTCAGATAAGCCTAAAAAGAATTAGTTTTAAAAACCATTATATCTCACTTTTCCAAAACTTAGAAAATGCTTTCTCCCCACCCCACCCCCCCTTTTAAAAAAATTTCCACAGCAGTGTTCTTGATTTCATCTTTTGAAGTTGATACGTTGCCTCATATCTATACGAAATTCACTGGAACAAGGCCCTGAGTACATTTTTCAAATGTCCAATTTGGCTATAACTAAGTTAACAAGTAACATGTGTTATTAACTGCATCAATAAAAACATCGTGGTCTTACAACTCTGGTTTGAGTCTAATAGAGTAGGAGGTTTGAGGGATGAATATTTGCAAGCAATTAATGGACCACTCTTTAGAAAAAAATATACAAATCATTTTAGTAGACTCTTTGCATCCTATGCAGACTTCAGTCAGATCAAACCATCTCTGGCTAGGAAAAAAATGTAATTTGTTCCTCAAAATTAAATCCAATGAACTCTCTGCAGAAGGTCAAGTAATATACTCTCATGAAAGAAAACCGTTCCTCATTTAATGCATCAGTTATTAAAAGGGTGTTCTATTTTCCTGTTTGGGTTCTGTCTTTTTTTTTTTTACTACTGCATATTAAAGTAACTGTCTTGCCAACATGCAAATGATATGCTAACCTAACGTGGCTTGGATGAAAGTGATGATCAAAGGGCCAAAGGGATCTATCAGCTACATTTTTATGCCCAAGCAATGGAAAATCACGAAACTGCCAGAACCTTCCTCTATTTTATGCTTATGTGTTTCATAGATATAAATAAAAATTAAAATAAGGTATATTATTTTCCATTTTTTAAATAAAACATTTAAAAATCTTATGGTATTATAGATTTTGCTACCTGTTTTTTAGTGGAAATTTCAGACATCCCAGTATTTTTAAGAAGTATAAAAGAGAGGAGAAAGGAGGGGGAGAGGGAGAGAGAGACAGAGAGCAAGAGAGAGAGAGAGAGGGAGAGAGAGAAGGAGAGGAAGAGACAGAGAGACAGAGAATGACAGAGAGAGGAATAACTCAGAGAAGTCTACCCTTCTTTGTCATAATAGGGAATGGACTAACGGTCATTGAAAACACTATGGCAGACGCTGATAGACACTTTGATGCACCATGGCATTTAATCCTTTGAGGTAGGTATTACCTTTCAATTTAAGTTGAATAAACAAAGTCTCATAGTGTTCTAATTACTTCTCTAAGACTATAAGCTACAAGCCTTAAGTGGTGGAACCCCTATCTCATTGACTTCCATTGTGTCATGCTAACCAAAGACATTTAATACCTAAAAATGAGATATGGTAATGAAAATACAATCTGGTCCTATTAAAATGAAATTTCAACATATCATTACTTTCCAACCTACACAAAAAGTTGATTAGATTCCAAATATAATGAAAATGTAGGCAATGGATGCTATAGTTCCTTGGTAGATGTATGCTTGTGTGTGTGTATGTGTATGCCCTTATTTCTTTGATGAACCAAGTCTCGGAGTCCTACAGAAAATGGCCACCTGCCAACTAAAATCTGATGATACTTCATCAGCGCTGATAGTAGTGATTATCTTCTCTTCTTGTCTTTCCTATTTTGGTCCTTGGGTTATAGACCCCTTCTGGGGATAAGAGAAACTGTAGCTAATCAGGAATGTTATAAAGGCTACTAGCTTACACAAAGCTTCTACTAGCCAAGAGAGAATAGAGAAGGTCCCCTGTGAGAGAAGCAGAGCCCAGAACAGAGGACAGTGCTATGGTTCAAGGCTCCATAGGACAAGGAGATAGGTACATGGGATCTGGAGTTGACTATTTTTTTCTTTTCTTTTATTGAGATAAAATTCATATATCATAAAATCGATTTAGTGTATACAGTTGAGTGGTTTTTAGTATTTCACAAGGTTGTGCAACTGTTACCACAGTTGAATTCCAGAACAATTCCAGAAACCCATATACATCAATGGGCACTCCTCATGTTTCCCTCCCCCCCTGGAAACAACTAACCTACTTTCTGTCTCAATGGATTTTCCCATTTGGCTACTTTGTACATGCCATTATAAAGCTAAACACTTCATGATGTTTCCTATTAGTGTTAAGCACATTCCACATGGGACACTGAGCCATCCAGCAGGTTGTGTTTCTCAGGATGATCAGTGAGGGACCTGGTATTATTTATTTGTATCCCCTCAAATCTATCCAGCATGGGCATCAACATCAGTCCCATTACGATTACATTTTTCCCTGAATTACTTAAGGTTCCTCTGGACTACCTTAAGTTGTAGATATAGAAAAAGCATTAGGAACTTGCTTGAATTTGAGTCTTAACTGGAAATGTCTAGCCTTTATTATCTTCACCTAAGCAAGTGTTATTCATTAGACCCATAACTTCATCATCCTAGATACTCCTTCTCCATGTACTTATTCTTCTGCTTCCTCTCCCACCCCAATATGCAATTACAGATTCTATAGATTTTTACCACACACCACGATCTCTTTCCTCCTCTCTCCTTTATCTCCAGCTCCCCCGCCACTGTTAGGGCCCCATCATCATGATACTTGCAATGACTAGACTTCTTCATCCCTCCTGGTCTCCTTGCTTTTCAACTTGTCTCACTGCACTATGTCCTCTCCAATGCTCCCAGAATATCTAATCACCTAAATCTGTTTATATCACATCCTTATCTTTAAAATTTTCAAAAATCTCTCCAGGATGATGTTCAAAACACACTAATTTAATACATTAGTCCCGCCATGGTCTGCCCCTAGGATCATCTCACACAGTCCCCCACTGTACCCTTCCCTGTTCCCACACAGAATGACCTGCCTACCCCGAACGTGTCGTTTAGCTTCAGGTTCATTGCTCCTGCACATACCTTTGCACTGCCTGGAATGTTCTTTCTTACATTATTCTTTTATTAATTCTTCTATTTTAACTTCCCTTTTCTGGAATGTAGGGCTTTTGAGATGAGAAGCTATCTGATTTGTTCATCTCTACATTACTCTGTTGTAGCACTTCATACACTTTTTCCACTTTCGCATAATATCAGTGCACTTCTCAGTGTCAACTTACTAAACACAGGTTTTATAATCCACATCTTCTAGAGTAATGTCTAAGCAGATAGTGTTTAATAAATATTTGTTGAATAGAAGAAAGGAAGGAAAAAAGAAGAAAAATAAACGGAAATAAAAAAGCAGCATAAAAAGGTTGCCTGGCTCCATGCATAGCATTACTTTGTAAAGGGATTCAGCACTTTTCTCCTTAAAGCATATCCATGCCAGAAAGCATAAGTGAATAAAGCAATTTTATGTTGTTTTTGTTTGAAGATTTTTTGATGACATAGAGGTTTTACAATAAATACCACATGGCAAACTTCTTAGAAATCCCTACTTGACCTCTTTGTTTTTCTCTAAAGTGCTTATTCTGCAGGTCATGCCCAGATCATCCCCTCTGGAACAGCCCCCCGCCCCCAACATACACCCGCCTCCTCCACCCCACTACGCTCTGCTCCTAAATCCTTCTGTTCTAGTTTCCCTTCTCAAATCTACCCTTTGGGTCTCTCTATAGTCTCTTTGAGTGTGAGTATGGGTATGTTTGTGTATGTGTTTGTGTGTGAACATTCATTAAAAATTTTTAAATATTTTTCAGTTTTTTTTTTAATTAGAGAAGTTTTGGGTTTACAGAACAATCATGCATAAAATACAAGATTGCTGTACATCATCAATGCCTTGTGTTGGTGTGGAACATTTTTTGCAACTGATGATAGCACATTTTTATAATTGTATTATTAACTAAAAAGTCCACGGTTTAACTTAGAGTGTACTGCTGTTTAGTGTAATTCTATGTCTCTATAATCTCTTAAGCAGAGCAACTTTGGTCTTTCCTGGCTTCTCCATTCTTTCAATCCCACCTAGCTTTTCTCTCAGCCACAAAGAATGTTCATAGTGCCAGGATCTATAATTGTGAAGAGCTAGTTGGGAGATTTCTTTATGTGGTGAAATGGAAGTGTATTTATTTCTACTTTCATTAGAAATCCCACTGAAATGATCTTAAAGACAGAGGAAAGGTGTAAAAATGGTTCAAATGCCGAAGGATAAAGAGAATTGAAAGGGCAGCAATAGCAGATTAGAGATGTTAAATACTTTTGGAAGATGGAAAACGAGTGTAGGGAGTGTGCAGAGCTAAGAAAACAAGAGCCAGAAGATAGGTATGCAGTAAAAAACAGCTCAGCTCCTGTCATGGAACTCTGGAAGACTCAGGACTTTGCAGCACCAATTACTGATGCCAGGATGCAGAGGCTAGGATAAGGTACGGAACTGAAAAAAAAACAAGTTGATTACAAGGCTCTTTGAGAGGCAGTTAGACCTGGTGATCTTCTCCTCTTTGGTAGCCCAACCCCACCAAGAAACTACAAGTTTATTTTCTGAAGAATAAATCTCAAGGATGCTGAGAATAACAGCAGGCAAGGGAGAGCTACTGCAATAAAGTGTCAATTAAGTACTGATAAAGTCTATGTATGGAAAATCGAACCCCTACTTCAATGTCCCTTGCTCCAGGAACATTCATAGCCAGGCATATGCTCCTTTCATCCATCAGAAAAAAATATTATAGGATTCTTTTCTGGAGAAACTAGTATGTTCCAAAGGAAAAACTTGTGGATAGTATGCTGGCAGGAAAGCAGAGTCACACTAGATAGTTCAAATGAAGAGATGATAATGAGGGAACTACTCACAGTCATGAAAGTGAAAAAATGAGGGGTGGTGAGACACCCAGTGATTAGCAATAGTGGGAATCCATTACATTCCCAGAGTTGAAGGGATGAGGAAGGAACTAGAGTCCAGGGAGAACTAGAATGCTGGGACAAAGCCCTCACACCAGAAACTGAATTTGCAGAATTAAGGTACTGTTAGAGAATGTGCTGAAGCAGTGAGGAAATAGGAAAAATATTGTGACTTCTCTCTTCTTCTCACCAATATTGTTCTATTACCTACTATCATTCAAACCCATCAGAGGGTGGCTGTCCAGGGTTGTTCTCAGGGTAGCCTCTGAGGGTACAGAGTAGGATGGAGAAGAACGGAGAAACGACATAATGGGAGCACTGCATAAACAGAGCATCTAGCAAAGATACTAACATCTAGCAGAGATACTGACTTCAATAAAATCTCTGTGCTCCATTATTAGCACTCTAGAAGCCTGCTAGAGTGAGCTTTCAAGTAACTCTTTAGAGCCGTTCTTAAATATAGACAGACAGCCAAGAATTGCTCAGCATTTTAGAAAGTCTCCAACTTGAAAGTGTTGAGAGATAAACCAACAAAACAAACAATCAAAAATAAGGAATTCCAGAGGACAAAAGGACACAATGAGATTTTAAACATAGCATTTAAATCTATGTCATGAGAGTATATCCTAAGGGAAATGAAATATGCTATTTCATTCATAAAACAAAAAAAGGATGATATTAAAAAAGTTTCAATAGAAACACTAAGCTTTTATAGATGACAATATAATAAATAAGAAAATAAATTAATAGGAGCATATAAAGTCTAGGAAATCTTTGAGAAAGTTGAATTAAAGGGCAACAAAATTTAAAGTAGGAGAGAAAATTAGATGATAAATCCTAGGGTCCAACATTTGACTCATGGGAGTTCCACAAAGAGAACAGAAAAAGTGGAGGAGAGAAAATTATATTTAAAAAATCCAGTAATATTTGCATAACTAAAAAACGTGATATCAAAGTGGAAGAGGTCACTGAGTGACCTTATTCAGAGTGCAGTGAATAAATTAAGAGCCCACTAAGGAACATCATGAAAATTTCAAACCATTAGAAATACAGGAATATCCTTGGTGCTTTTAGAGATGAGTCACATTCAAGGAATTGACCAAAGACAATAATGGAAGTTAAAAGACAGTGGAAATTCTGAGGGAAAAATGATTTTTAAGTTCGAATTCTACACCCAGCCAAACTGTTTGTCAAGAGTGAGACTAGAAAAAGATTTTTTTTCTTGGCATTTAAAGTGTTAAAAAATTAGTTTCATGCACCATATCTCAGGGAGTTAATGGAAAATGCATTCTGTAAAATCAAGGATTTAAACTAAAACAGGTATGAAATGAGCTCCAGGTAAAGGGAAAGAGGCAAAGAAAGGTCAGGTTGACAGTTGTATGTCAGGCCTAGAAAGGCAACCAGTCCAGATTGAAGCAGGGGAGAGAGAATTTCAGGATAGATGTGCCCAGGAAAACAAAGATGGACCTAATTATCTGATGTGCTTAGATGTAAGGAAAATAACATTCAGAGTCTGGAGAGGATTAGTGATAGTGATACAGAATTTTAAAGAAAGAAGAAATAGGTAGTTTTTAAATTCAATGTTTTCTTGCCCCACCTCTCTTTATTCCTGAGTCCTTTTGCCCAAAGAATCCTCTCTCTTACCTAAGTCATATAGTACATTATGCTTACATATATTTCTTGTATAATATTTTGTTCCTCCTGGAATGCTGAATCCTCATTCTCCATAACAGGAAGTTTATAGATTTAATTCCTACTCTCCAATCACCCCCCTTTCCTACTTGACTTAATGTCTAAATTTTGAGCTTCTTTAAGTCCTGGGTAGGAGAGGGGCTTAGATTGACACAGCACTTCATAACCTTACAAGGCCTTACATACACCATCTTATTTGAGCTACACATAGCCTTGTGAGGTTTGGTAGTGGATTTATATGGATGTGGGTTGAGATCCTAGATCTGGTTAAGTTTCTTAACCACTCTAATTCTTGATTTTCTTATTTTAAAGTGAGTTGGACAATAACTCATAGCACCTAAGGCAGTTGTGAGGATTAAATGAACTAATGCACATAGATGCTTTGCACAATAGCTGACATAGTGAGTGCTCAATCAATCTCTGAAATGGTTATTATTATTCTACAAGGGACAAATATAAGGTGTAGACCCAGTAGAAGAACAAAGTCATGATGTTTACAGCAAGGACCTGAGCCTATATTTTATTTCCCAAAGCAATTGATATCCACTCTTTTATGCTGTCTCTCTAAACGCTATGTTTTGCAGGCCCACTGTCATAGTTTAGATGTTTGGAACATGGGATAGGTATGTTTTGAAAGTGAGTGTGGGCTAGAGAATGATAGGGAGAAGATACTGCGCTGTCAGCAGCTTCCAGGGGAGGACAGAATAAGAGGAGACTTAAGAACGAGCCTTGATCAGCTAAGAGGCAGGGGAAGGGTAAAAAGGGGCTGAGAAGGTGACACTAAGTTAAGGAAGTGCAGAGGGATCAAAATGTGGGCCATGATGTGGTTGACCCTTGCCATGAATCATTCAAAACAGTATTAAAAGAGCCAGACAACACATAATTCTTGAAAGACAGGACCACTGAAACAGGGAAGGGTCTTTTTTTTTTAACGGAATGTGCAAAGCATTAATTAAATTCACAGGGGAAAAGGGAAAGTGTTCTGTAGATACAATTTTAAAACAGAAGTGTCTGTGATTGAACAGATTGTGAGTGGATGTTTCTCTGAGAACAGTCCAGACCTGGAAACTGAGCCATCTCTACGGCAGCTATGACTGAGACCTGCTGTTGTTTTCACGTTTTGAGGTCTTTGTTCAAACCATATGGTGTAGGAGCAGTACATATTTGTAAATAAATAGACTCTGATTTTAGATTCCTTCTGTGTATGTGACTTGTTTTCATCTCAGATTTATTACTTCTTTGAAAGAGAAGACAAGCTTGAATTGAGAAAACTTTGGACTCTCAGAGAACCCCCAAGATAATTTTTTACTGTGTTTGCATATTTGATGCAGTGCCAAATGTCAATGTGACAATACCACAAGATTGAAAGCTATTTTTTTTTTTTAGTTTTGAGATTCTTTGTTTTTAATAGTTGGAGGGATTTCTAAAATGGATGTATCCATCCATGATTTGCTTTATACTTTGTTAAATTCCTCCTCTGAGAAGATTTCCAGTAATTTTTAAATTTAATTGTATTTTTTGGAGTACTTAACATACTTTGGCTCTGAATAGATTTTTAAATGAAAAACAGGCAACTTTATGGTTGTTGAAGGGCAATGGGAGCACTGTAAAGGCTGATGGAAGGTAAAGCCTTCTGCTGTGGGCTCTCAACAAAGTCTTTTTTTCTTCTCCTTTTTTTTCTTTTTTTTTTTTTTTTTTGCTTAGTAATTAAAGCTCTCTTTGTCCCTGATGACCTTGCTGTAGATCCTTCAGCATGTGACAACTGGAAGGAGCCAGAGAAATCATCTAGTTCTGTCGCCCTTCTATTTTACAAATGAGGAAACTGAAGCCTAAAGAAGCATGACCATCCGTGCAATGTTACACAATCTGTAGAAAGGTCGGGTCTTTGTATACCTAACTCAGTATTCTTTTTCAGTATTCATGTTACCAAAAAACATCTTTATAACCCACACTTATAAATCCAAATAGTGGCTAGATGACTTTTCAGATTCTCTCATACCAGAGGCCTGCTAAGACCTATAAGCAGCTTCCCATCATTTGGGGCTCTTTGATATCTGAAAGCCATATTCTGTATTCTCTATATTCCCTCCTCCACTTACTCACTGTCTTGGTTTGCCAGAGCTGCTATGACAAATACCACACAGTTGGTTGGCTTACACAACAAACATTTATTGTCTTATGGTTTTGAAGGCTAGAAGTCAAAACCAAGATGTCAGCAAGGTCATGCTTTCTTCCAGGGTTCATAATGTTTTGGTGATGTCAGTCTCCAGCAGTTGGTGGTCTGTCTCTCTCTCTGGCTTCTTTTGACTTCTGGATTCTTCCTGTGGTTTTCTCTAATTGACTGCATCCGAATTTCCTCTCTTTATAGGGCATTCAGTCATATGGATTGAGACCCACTCTGATTCAATTTAGCCACACCTTACTAATAATATCTCTAAAGGTCCTAATGACTAATGGATTCACACTCAAAGGAACGTGGATTAAGGTTTGAACATGTCTTTTGTAAGGGACATGATTCAATAACCAAACTCACTAATGTCTTCCCATCCTGTATGGTATTCCACAGGTTCTGACCAACTAATGTGATAAACTAATAATCAGTCTGCTAATGGGAGAAATGAAAAAATTCCTGTTTCAGTTTGCTAAAGCTGCCAGAATGCAACGTACTAGAAATGGGTTGGATTTTTCAATGGGTTTTATTAGGTTAAAAATTTACAGTTCTAAGGCCATGAAAATGTTCAAATTACGGCAGCAAGAGGAAGATACTTTTTCTGAGGAAAGGCTGCTGGCATCTGGGATCCTCTGCCACTTGGGAAGGCATATGGCAACATCTGCTGGTTCTTCTCTCCTGGTTCTAGTTTCAACGGCCGTCTCCAAATAACTGTGCATGTTTCTTTCTCAGCTCCCCTGATTTTCCTGCTTTTATTTTCTCATAAAGGACACCAGTGAAGGATTAAGACCCACCTTGAATGGGCTGGGTTACATTTCAATTGAATTAGCCCAACCAAAAGTTCCTTCCCACAAGAATGATTAAGAACATGGCCTTTGCTGGGGTACAAAACAGCTCCAAACCAGCTTAATCCCCAAAGAGAAAAGACTCCCCTATGTTTTACTACTTGGAGACATTTCTGACCTGGATGCTTTGGAGTCTTCCCCAAACATATTTTTTGGGGGTGTTGACACTTTAAGCTGACACAGGCTTCTCCCAAAGAGCTCGTGTTTCCTTCATTTGGTCTAGACTTGAATGTAGAACTGCTGCCACTTTCCTTTCTCAGAGACTTTTAGTCATGAAATGTTTGAGTGAATGAAGACCTTTGTCTCTGAGTATCAAGAACTCAAGCATAATCACTATCATAACCTCTGTGCTACCTCTGAAGACTCTCACCATGGCTAAATTTTCCCCCTTGGACAAAGACTTTGTTTTGATATACTTATTCAACAATGTTTGAGAGTTTGATGGATCAGATTCAAAGATGAGTAGTCCTCAGATCGTTACTAAAAGAGTCTGCAGCATAATAATAGACACGACAACATGTAGACATGACTGACTACACAGTGCTTTAGGAAGAGAACATCTTCTAAAGGGACTTTTTGAAAAGCTAGTATAGTACAATGATCAGCAACATAGGAACTGGGGCAGGAGAAGCCTAATTTCAGTCAGTCCATTAGTAGTCATGTGTTCTTGGGAACATTCCTTAAAGTCTCTGTGCCTCAGTTTCCCCATTTGTAAATGGGGTTGAAAAATTAAATAAGTAAGTGCATATAAAGTTATAAGCATTATGTATTCAATATTACAATACCATGTATATCTCAAAATTCACTTTTAAAGAATTCACTGAGATGATCTCATTTGATAGTCATTTTATTCCAGCTTATCAAAGGTATATTGAGCAACTACCTAGGTTCTGTAATGGACACCGATGATGCTAAGATTAGTAAGAAAAGGTCCACAGTGGGAAGGGGTTCAGAGTTCCAGTGAGGAAAATGACACTTTCACGACTCCCTTTACTGAGTATAACACTCTGAATCCTCATCAACTGTCTGGGCCTTGTAGACAACAAGTATGAAGGAATCATATCGATAATGGAAACTTTCTTGGAATGATCCGCACATTCTGTGTGAGCACAGATGCCCAGTTTCTGCTTACACAACTTCACTCCCAAATAGTTTCAATAGACTTTTCTCCTGCTGCAAAAATTCTCTGAGGTAGGGCAGGTTAGAAAATTGATTTCTCTAAGTCCTAATGTTTAACTAGTATGTCCAGAAGTGCATTTTCATAGAAAGAGATAATTAACTTGATTTCACTTTTCAGATGACTATCCTGTGACAAGCTGAATTCCTGGAACAAAAACATCTGCCAAGTTCTTCCAAAGGGCAAGCTGGTAAGTGCTCACTCTGCCTTTCCTCAACAGCATTTGCCTCACAGTCAGAATCACACTGATTGATAAGAAAAAGTTTCTCTTATTTGAATACCTCTTGGATTAAATGGAACATGCTTTAGCAAAGAATTTTTGGTGGAACCTGCTGCTAAGGAGACAGTTTGATATAATTGCCCTTGGCCTGCCCTGAAAGGCATAAGTTCTTTAAAGAGAGAAGGATTTAAATAGCACAAAGCAAAAAGAAGCATAGATTTCAGTTTCATGATTTGATAATATCAAACCCACAGTCATCTACTATGAAGAATTACAGGAGTGAAATAATATAAAATAGTTCATTATAAAATGTTTCCCTATATAATGGGTTATGTTCTATCCAAATAAAATCATGTCCTTTAAGTTAATTGAACATGTCATTAATTCGGGGGAAGCAAACAGAATGGATTTTTATGTTTGAGGCTGTAAGAGAGTGAAGAGGACAAAACTTGGACAAGTGACATAACATCTCTGAAACTGAGTGTGCTCATTCCTACAAAGAGGATAGCAAATAACTGTCATTGGGTAATGTGCACATTAAACAACAAATGTAAAGTCCCTGACAAATAGTTTGGCACTCCAAAAATAGTATTTACTGTTACCTTTTTTCTCACATCATAATGGGGTTTTATGCTCTGATTGACTAAGAATTTGCGCACGTGTGTGTGTGTGTGTGTAAAGGGGACTCATAACATATTGTCCAGAAATTTCGTTTCCCAATCAATGATAAAATATTAATTGGAAGCCACAAAATGATAAAGTAAAAAAATCTTTCATCTCAAAACTTCTAAGTTTTGTAATTGTTTGTGAAAACATTTTTCAGTTTGTTTAGATGAAAATCTCAAAATGCATTCAAGCAAAAGGGTAGAAATTTAAGCCTATTTGTAGAAAGAATATCAGTCATTGTTCTCCCCATTCTAAATGAATAATCACATTTAATACATGTTATATCAACAGGCTAGAAATGTGGAAGACAAGTCGGAGACTCTTGTCATTGTCATTTTCAGGGCTTTCCAAGGAAGCAGCATTATACCAGTGACAGAAGGGAAGTGAGGTGAAGAGAAAATCAAGGGCATGAGGGGAGCTGAGAAAACCTTCCAATGGCAGAACAAGGAAGGTTTTTTAGAGAAGCAGCAATGGGGAGAGGATGAAATGAAGTGAATGGAGAAAAAGACTAATCAGAGCTCAAAGAAAAGAGGAAGAATGCTAATTGTCTATGAATTGAGGATGTTATTTTCCGGAGTTTGGTGAACTCATTAACGATAGTTGTCCTGTAGTCCTTTCTTGTGGGTAGAAAGTTAAATACTGTTTTCCATGAACTACAGTATAGTAAAAGTCAGATTTCTTTGATGATTTATTCCCAAATTTGCTAACACAGCTTGGCATGTGAGAAACTGCTCGCTCAGCAGCCATAAATTTTCTAAAAGTTTCATTTCATTTTAGGGAGAAACTTAAGTGTCCATTCCAATAGCAATAAGAAAGAATAAATCCCATTTTAAGCAGATAATTCTTGCTGTGAGCTTATAAATACAATTTTTACTAGCCTGTTTCTCCTTTTCTTGTGAATTAATTTTGAGTAGCGATGCTACTTTAAGATATTCAGAGTAGGCACAGATTCATGGCAGATTCAAGGCAAAAAGGATTATATATCAGAGACAATTACTTTTAAAAAATAATCCATATCTGTATGGCATGGCTAATGTTCTTTGATGCTTAGCAAATTGGTAGACTGTGACTATATTGACAATTCCATTCTCAAACTAATGGTTTTTAAGGACCGTTAGCTTTGTCCTTAGAGTTCTGGTAGCCCAGGGCAAACTTTTATTTCCAAGCATCTGCTCACCACTTAATTTATAATTAGCATTCTGGATACAGCCAGAGCTGGTAGCAGTAGTTTCTAAATTACCACTGTGAACAAGCATATAAATGATGAAACTTCATTTATGGCTGATGTGTCTGCTGAAAGTAGGCTTTCTGGTGTTGTTTGTATCTTTCATCTGTGATTGATAAACCACAAACCGATATAATTTTGCTGTAATGACTAAGATAATGAATTTTCCTCCTGTATTTTCTTTTTCTTTGTTTTCTTTTCCATTTTGGGGATGCTTTTCAGTCTGAACTCCTGGAGACTCTTTCTCTTTTTTGTTGCCAATAGCATGGGTCATACAAATTATACTAAATGTTGGAATGGTATGTATTTTATTAGAGACTAAAATATTATATAAGATGGGATATTTTCGTGAAGCCGTGTTTAAATCCTAATGGAAAATAAATTTCTATCACATTTCATAGTTTATAGTTTAAATCCTAACAAGGACAACTTTTCATCTTTTCTCTGGGTAGCACTGGTTGAATCTGTGGATTAGGCAGCTTCTTCTTACTTGAAGAGTTGAAGAACTTGAAGGGTTTGGATAATGACCACCAAAACACAATGATGCTGACAGCCTAAATCAAGATGGGCAACCATCTCTAGCACAGACACTGCAGGAGACCCCCTTAGAAAGTGGCCCTCATATCTATAACTGCTGGCAAAGTCGTAACTGCTAATAACATTACCACAAGCCAGAACAGCTGCTAGAAATAGGATCTAGTCCAAGGTAGCCTCTCCCATCATCATGAGCATTGTGGGACTTTCGAAATATAACTATTGTGGAATTTTTAAAAAGTTAGTTTTGAAATTGTAGAAATAATATAAACGGTGTCATGGGAATTTGAAAAAAGAAGAAAAATATTCACATTCCATCACATACAGTTGTTTATGATTTTTTAACTTCTATATATTTATATATTTGTAATTACAGCATAACATAATCTGATTCTTTTTAATTTAGCTTTACAGTGTTCATTTTTTACACTTGTTAGTTTTCATGCATAATTTTTAAAGCATATTTTTACATATATAATTCATCATTTCTAAGTGTCTATTATTGAGTATTTAAGTTGCTTCCAATTTTTACCAATTTAAATATATTGCAATGAACATGTTTGCAAATACGCCTTTACATATTCTGGATTGTTTCCTTAGAATGTATCCCTATATTTGAAATTACTTAGACTGAAAATAAAACATTTTTATAGCTCATGTTCCCACTTACCACAAACTACCCTTCCAAAGGGTTTTACTAGTTTATCCTGAAATCAGCATAAATGGAAATAAAGTACTGTTTTCCTCAGAACCTTACCAGCATTAGGAAGGAATAGTTTTTGTGTTGGCTGGTTGGTTGGTTGGTGGGTGATATAGCAACAGCTATGCAAGTAGCAAACCCAACAGCATGACATTGTAAGAAGTTACTACAGGGGAGGGGAATGGTCTGTAGGATGGTAAAGAGAAAAAATAAGGACAATGGGACATACAATAATTGGGAAGATGGGATTAAATTTTTTCTTCCTCACAAAACCAGCAAGTGGTTCATATGATCCATTGGGTTTCAGAACAAGCAAAGCAGTAAAACACACCGCTTAAGGCTGCCAATGATCTCCAAGTGACCCTTAGATCTCAATGAGAGAGAAACAGAAGACAATGTATATTTCCCTGCACCCTACCATCATCATCCTGGGATTATAATAAAGGTGTAGCCAGAGCTCAGGGAAGCTACAACCAGGAAAGTCATCCAAGCAGTGCTCTGCCCCCGGCACCCGGGCCTCTCTGCTCCTCTAGTCCTGTTTGCTCACCTCTTCTCTTGCTACACTGCCTGATATCACCTGTTTATTCATGTTTTCTCCACTCTCATGATGACCATTGGCCCATGTTGGAAACCCTGTACCTCTCCTCACTCATCCTCTATCCCAATCATATAAATTAGAAGCACACATGATTGCTCTTTAGTTTAGGAGAAGAACCTGTGAAATTTGTCATTATCTACAATATACCTTCTATATCTTCATTTATAAAAGGTACTCTTAATAGGAGACTAATATTAGTGGTTGATTAGGAATGCATGTGGAATATCGTTAAATGCCTTTTAGGCATACATTTCAACTGAAATTTAATTCCAATTGTTAATTTAATAATGTGGCTTAAAATGAGCCATCTTTGAATGGTGTTAAAGGCTTGCTTGAGTGTGAGTATTTTTAAATTTATTTTGTTAGTTAAGGTTTCAGAAGAGCTTTGTGTCCACATGTTTATTAGGAATCACTTACACTATCTTTAAGCTGTAGAGGTAGGTAGTTTCCTAGGGCTGTCATAGCAAATACCACAAACTTGGTGGCATAAAACAATATAAATATATTTTCTCACAGTTCTGGAGGGCAGGAGTCTGAAGTCAAGGTTTCGGCAGGGTTGCTGCTTCCTGGAGGCTCTGAGAATCTGTTCCATGCCTCTCCTCTAGCTTCAGGTGTTAGCTAGCAATTCTTAGTGTCACTTAGCTTGTGGCAGCTTCACTCTAATCCTTGCCTCAATCTTCACGTGGGCCTCTTCCTTGTGTCTCTGCATGCCCTCTCTTCCTCATATAAAGACACCAGTCATCAGATTTAGGCCCATCCTAATCTAGAATGACCTCCTCTTAACTTAATTTCATCTGCAAAGAACCTATTCCCAATTAAGGTCATATTCTGAGGTTCTGGGTAAAGACATGAATCTGGGGTGGGGAGCGTATGTCTCAATTCAGTTAAGCTGGATAAAAGATAACCCAGGCCACAGCAGTGCTTGACAGAATCGCTACCCCCCACCTACAGCTACTTGGTTCTTTCTGACTGGGTTCTCTTTTCAGCTCCCAATCCATTTTTGGCTAATTAGTCTCAACTCCTGGAATCTGCCTTGTAAATTTCTAATGTGTGGTTTCTGAGAATGCTGACACTTGACCTTTTATCACCAATCTATTCCAGGTCCAAAATGTATATGTGCATATAGATCTTCTGAGAGTAAACGATATAGATATATAGATCTATATTGTATGCTCTCAGAAGTATGCATTCCTAATCAACCACTAAAATTAGTTTCCTATTAAGAGTACCTTTTATAAATGAAGATATAGAAAGTATATTATAGATAATGACAAATTTCACACATTCATGTCCTAAACTAAAGAGCAATCATGTGTGCTTTTAATTTATATAATTGGGATAGAGGATGAATGAGGAGAGGGACAGGGTTTCCAACATGGGCCAATGGTCATCATGAGAGTGGAGATCATGTATATATATAGATCTATATATATGATATATAGATATATACCATACCCTTATGGTAGGGACACCAAGCCTGCTATTAAGGGCAAGCTACAGATATTAAAAAGAAGAAGAAGGAGGAGAAGGAGAAGAAGAAAATAATAATAACTAAATGATATGTAGATATATATTTCAGTGGGTGAACATATGTAACATGCTATTCAGAGTTATGGTAAGTCTCTGAATAAATAGAGTAGAAAGGAAAATAGATACTAAATTCTCCTTTTGAGGCTTGTGAAAACACCTAGCTGAGGTAGAGTTTTGGTTTCCTCTTTCCTGGTTATAATATTTTTTTCTGAAAACCATTTCTCCTCTCTGTTCTGTTTAAAGAAATATACAAACATATTGTTGGGACACTTGTAACCTGGACTCAGGACTGTCTGCTCCTAAGAAGACTAAATTCTGTCATCAGAACTTGAGGTTGGGGAAGGTGTAGATAAACTTGAAACTTCAGAACAAAGGGTTACTTAGTCCTGTAGGCCTTTTGGGCACAAACCATATACTGGTATAGTGCTTCTAGTACCAAAGTTTAAACTCTTCCCATTCAATAATTTCTAGTTTTCCTTCTATTTAGAAGAAAGCCTTTTTAGCTACATTTTTCTCACTTAAAACTCATTCTTTCCATTTTCTCACTGGGTTTTACATGAAAAGCCAACCACTTTTCTATTTTGGTAGATTTGTATCCGGAGCAAGTACATAGTGCTCCTATTTCAACTCTATTTTGAGATATTTTTTTTTTCAAAAGAAGTTTTTTAAAGGAAAAAGTCTACCCACTGGAGTAAATGATTTACCAGGCAGGCAAAATAGGAGGGAAATTGCTCATATTAAATCCCATAACCTTTGAAGTTCTAGTGTGCCTCTGAAGTTTAGCTCTCAAAACTTTAGGAGCTTTTTCTACTCAAACACCTGGATCCCCAAAACAAGCAATATTATGTAAGCACATGCATTTCCTTTTCTGGGATTTAAAAACATGCACTTTGAAAAACCATGTTGGAAATTCATGTTTAGATGCTATATTTATCTACACATTAGTATTCAGATTCTTGAGGAATGCTCATTAAAAATTCTTATATTTCAGTATTTACATGCATAGGTATCCCCATACACATACCTATTTACACACATATGTGTGTATACTTTTCTTCAAATTTTATTTCCATCACTATACATAATACACATAAAATATTTTAAATACAATTTATCAAGGAGTCAGAATCGATGCTCAGATTCACTTCTGTTTAATGAGCTAACACTAACAACACTCATATAAAGGCCATGTATAGCAGAAAATCATCTATATTAACCAAGTTATCTATTATGGGTTTCATTGCAAAAATACTCTAATGGAGGCCATTATTTCTTTAAAATCTAACTGAGCTTTTAGGCTGGTAATCTCAAAATGTTTTCCCACTTCTTCACCACAAGTTGTAAAAACCTTCTTACAGAATTTACCAAATATTCAGAAGCAGAGGATCTTAATATAAAAAGAGCAATTAATGGAATCAGCAGATAATTTTTCAAGAAACTATTAGACTACAGAAATGGCAATAGTAACAAGGCATAATCATGTAAGTTTGTCCCTAATAATCCATGTTAAGAATGAATGAAGAAAGAATACATATTTAGCTTGGAAATAGAAGAAACAATAAGCCACTTCACTTCTTCCCTCTTGATAGTGTTTCTTATTCCTTTGATAGTTAAATATGAGTAGCCAATATTCTGCTTATAAATGGCAAGATTTGTACTTTTACCTCTTAGTGTTGTCTTTGGTTATGCTTGGGAATAACTGTAAGTCTGCAGAGCTAAGAAGAGGAAGGAACTAGAAGCATGCTAATGTTAGTTAGGCATACCAACTCTCAAATAAAAAATTATAAAAGGGTTCAAGAAACCCTGCAATGTAAATCAGAGGAAAATTGACTTGGAAGAACTTTAGAAAAGAGGAGGCCAGCTAACAGGGTTGGTGCAGGAGAGAACTATGAAGTCTGTGAAATCTGTCTTCAGGTCCTTGACTACAGCTCCTGGCCATGTGTATTCAAGATTCCTCCAATCTAATGGTCAGAGACCCTCCCTGAACACCTCTTTCTAGTCTTTTTCCCAACCAATAAGTACTATCAGTTGCGCTATCATTTCCTCAGAACTCTCCAACAGATAACCTGCTAAATTGCTCAATGTTAACAAAAATAATGCCTGAGCACTAAATATGCACAGAACACTAAATGCAGAAAATTTGCTATAGGGCCTGTGCTTCCTTCCCAGTATCATGTCTTCATATTAGTCTCTCCAATAGAGGGAATTTCTGGACAGATCAAAAGGGCATGACTTTGGGAGACTGTTTGGGAAAAGATATCTAAGATCAGGTATGACTTTGAGACATTCCTTGAATCTCACTATACAAATATATCTGCTAATTTTATGCAATCTCTCTTATGTCTTAGAATTTGAGAACACAGGAAAATCAGCTGCTTTTAGCTCTCCAATCAACGTCTAGTTCTGGATTAGACTGGGTGTGCAAAATCAGGATTCTCAGGTAGGTTAAAGGAATCCAGGATTAATGAGAGATTTTTTCCATCCTTCTAAATTGATCCTTAGTTCCTTGTGTGGTGCTTTCACATAGAGATATTTTTTCTTCAATCTCTCTAAGGTCATTATGCCCTCAAATACATAGTCTATTCAACTTGACTTCTAAAAATAACTACACACACGTCCACACCCAACTGAAGGTAACTTTAAGGACAAACAGGAGTTTAGTTTCAAAATGGCAATAAAAACTTGTTTTCATTTTCAATTTGACTAGAGCTGAGAATGTTGCAAAAGGTATATAAGTAACTGATATTTTAAATCATGCCTTCAAAAATTTGGACTCTGACAATTTTAGCTTGATTCATGCCCTTAAAGTAACTCGATAAGAATATTAACATGACTGCTCTTCTTTTGAAGGACACTAATTCCTTTCATTACAAATATGAATGGATATTTACAGTCATTGCTAAAGGAAACTACAAGCATTCTTTTTTGGACTATACAGTGATTGCTCTTATTAAATGAACATTTATTCAGCACTAACCATGATCAAGTGCATGACTTTGGAGGATGATTTCTGCTCTTTAGTTCCTTTGACTTCAGCATCATTATTCTGCCAAGCCTCTGAGTAAAATCTGCACAAGAAACATGAAAGCAATGAAGGTATTCTTTAGACAGCAATTACCTGAACTCTGATAACCTTCATCCCTGCCTGAGAGTCAGAATGAATGTGAAATTTGTCATCCAGTTCTAATGCTTCATCTTTGACAACAAGTGAAGAAAGATTATAAATAAAACAATTATGTTATTTCCTTTCCAGACACTTGCTGCTGTTTTTTTTTTTTTTTTACTCTAAAGGAAACCTAATAGAGTGACAAAGACAGATAAATTTCCATTTGTTTTGTATTCGTTTTTAATTCTCCCTTATAATTATTACTTGTATAGATTTTGATTCAATTAAGCACCTGTAGTGGATGCTGTGGTGTGCTTCCCAGATGCCCCTTCTGGGAATGAGGCCTGAGAGATTTACCATCTGATGGCCCTCATGAGTCCCTCTTGGAGAAATGTCCTTAGTTAAATAGAACCACTCTGCTCAAGGTCATACACACCCTTTCCCCAGGGTCAGCCTGAAGGACTGTTTGACTCATCCAGTTAGGGGCATACAGGCAGGAAACTGTTACCAGACCAAGGCGGTGGATGGTGGGTTCTTTGCCCAGTGTGCTCAAATGACTAATTCCTGAGGCAATGGGGTTTCAAAGATAGAAAGAGTTTTATTGCTAGGCACAAAGCTGGAGGGCAGATGGCCTATTGTCCCCAAATCTGTCTCCCCTAACTGCAGTAATTCTGATAGTTTAATAGTATCAAAAGATGGGCAGGTTTTAAGATAATGAGCACAATGGCCCCAGGTGATGTAATAAGAGATGATCTAATTATTGAGCATGAGCAGATTAATTACATGCTTAGTCACAGAACATATGTAGGAAAATGGCAGCCTTAATATGATGATGGGTATAATTTTTAGTATTATAATGAGGTATAGGTCACTTACAGGTTAAAGTCTAAGCTACTGTGCATGTCAGGCAGGCCCAATTTGGTTAGATCCAGTTTCGGTTATCAAGCTAACTTTGGACTTGGGGTGGGTTAGTTCCGGGTTGACCCAAGACCTTTCATTAATAAACATCAGGGTCTCTTTTTAGTGATCATAAGACTCTAAAGTCAAAAAACTGGATAAATGGGTTCAAGTGAAGGTTAGTCACAAGGTTTTCAATCACAAGGGCAGAAGATAAAGTCTATACAAGCATTATTAGAGATCAAGGCAGCTGAATTACAGTTCAGAGATTTCAAGTATTTCCCTCTGTCTATTCTAATATACCAGAAAGTAAAATAGGAGTATCTATGTAATGATTCAGTAATCATAATCATCCTTTAAATCCTAGCTTCTTGGTTACAAAACTTCTGAAGGCCATCTCAGTTCCAGAGCTCCTGTGTGGTTGAGTGAGATTTTGTTGTGACTTCATCCAGTTTCACTCTTTCCTCTGCCTCTTCCCAACCCTACTTCCCAAATCCCCCCACAAACTTTCCTAATAAACTTTCTGCACACAAATCTGTGCTTCAGAGTCTAGTTCATGGAGAACTGATTAAGACAATAATTACATAGCCACACTAACATGTAAGTTTGAAAATAAGTCATCTTTTGACACCCTAAACCAGTACTTCAAAAGGAAATTTTAGGTTGTAGGATGGAGTGGGATTGACAGGAAAAAAATCTCAAAAGCCTTTTCTTTAGGGTTGAAATTATTGCTACAGAATCCATGAATTATCCAGTCAAGGGAAATCTTCCCATAGAGTGACTTATCTACTGTAAGCAAAAAGTATTGCTGACAGAGCACTGGACAAGAAATTTACTTTTCATTTCTTCCTTACTGTTCCTTCCAGCAGACAGTGGGTTTGGACACCACTTGGCTTCTACATGAGAGACTGGGCTATGTGCTCTCTAAGGTCCTGTCTAGTTCTGTGAGGCTATTATCTTTTCAAGCTTGTGGGAGAACTACTACTTATGTAAACTTTGCTGTGAAAAATCATTAGGATAATACTTATTTCCTTATAGATTTCTTCAATTAAAAAGCCAGAGGCCACGCAATAGGCACAGACAACAGATTTATAAAAGGACAATCACTTACCATAGCCAGAAGAGGTCAAAGCAGCCATAATGTTTCTGAAGTAGTGGTCCTAAGAGGGAAGGACAGTGTTGCAGCACCTTGAGGAAGAGTTTGAGAACATTCGATGTCAACCAGTTGCTGTGAAGCAACTCCCATGGATGAAAAAACAATCTAAAAAGAAGAAAGCTGTTCCTGTCTCTCCTTTCACCCTAGCTTCTCCCATCAGGGTGCCGTTCAATTCCAAATACCCACCATGATTTCTGTTTCTAGCTATGGCAGACCAGCTTATAATGGATCAATCCTCCCTCCTCCCTTCAAGAAAATCTAGAAAAGCTGGAACACACACACACACACACACACACACACACACACACACACACACACAGAGTTATATAAATATATATAAGTGCGTGTGTCACTGTGTGTGTGTGTGTTTGGAATTTCTCATATAGTCAAGGTAATATGATCTATTACTTATAATATTCATGATAATAGATGAGTAGAAATTTTCTCCCATCTCTTTCAACCATTATGTAAATTTTAATAGTGCTTCTAAACATATAACTATTTGGTTGTATAGCCCAAAAGACATGGTGGGAATTTCAGACTAGTAGGAGAAAAACATTGGTAAAATGTCAATATGTGAGGGCAATATTTTTGGGACAGGAAGGGTATTTTGGGGATCCTCTACTGGATTCGTGTGGGCAGCCATCTACCCAGCCTAACTCTACCAACAGTAACAAGCATAACTTATCACTGACCCACATGATTTTGTTTCTGTCTGATAATGCAGATAGCTGCTCTGTGATTTGAGACCCTCTTCTGTGTTTCATGCATTTCTGTTGTTTTAAAACACTGATGAGGTATGATGTGCTTTCAGTGAAGCAACTGTAAATCTATCAAATCCATCACAGCCATATCAAATCTACTAGGGCAGGGCTGCTGGCATAAGGAATGCAGATAATTTCTGTTGGCTGCACTCAGAGGAAGACACAACTCATCCAAGGAATTTAGTAATTTGAGAAGATGAAGAGCATAGTGCTTTCAGCTTTTATTTTTAGAGAAAGGAGATATGACATAAAATATTATTTCTAGGCCCATAAAGGAAGACAACAGAGTCTTTTGTTTATTTGTTTTGTAAGTTGTAGTGTTGAAAAGGTATAGCAAAGTAAGAGACAAAAGGGAAACTCAGTTGAAAGACTGAATAGTTAGGCCCAGTAGAGCTATTGTTCTGTCAGTGTTGACATTATAAATCCCCATCTGTGGGTGCTTATAAAATCCAGTTAGACCTGAAATAAAATGCACTAGACTCTAGCCAGCAAGCAATTTCAAAAAAATTGAATAATATACCTTCAATCATTTTTAACTCTAGGCCTTGCAAATTGCTCTACCACCAAACCAGCTTGAATGTGCCCAACCTCATCTGACCCAGGATTTAAGTTGATTTCTTTCAGAAACTTTTTTCGTATTGAGAAGTGTGGGAAAATGCTCTTTTTAGGTATTTCAATTGGGATAAATGTAAAAATTAATTTTCATCACTACTTTCAAGGGGTATTATCTTTAGAATAGATTCACTATTGTTTAGTACTTGAATTGCAGCTTTACTACGTACTTTGTAAGCACCAATCTTCATCTGAAAAATGCTCAGCATTTTAAAGATCTGACTGAAATTAAACTAAAAGATCTCAATAGACAATATTAACTAAGCCTAGCAGCCCAGCACGAAGTAGGTATTCAAGTAATGTTTACTGATCAATCAGCCGCACATTTGTACATATTGCTGTATAAATGGGGCAGTGTTTTATTGATTTTTTTCCTGCAAGACAGAAAATAGAAAAAGATGAGACAAGTCAATTTAATGGATACTGAAAGGAAAGTGAAAGAAAGAACCAGAAAATAAAAGGAGAAAAAAGAGAAGAGACAACTTGGGTAACCCAGAAGCAGACTCACATTAAGATTTACCACTTACTTAGTGGACATTGTGTTGCTGTAAGTATAATTAAGGCCACTCATTCATTTAACAAATAATTACTAAACAACTGATATGTGCCAGAAACGTTTCTAAGTGCTAGGGATACAACAGTGAAGAAACAAAAATTCCTACCGATGTAGAGGTTGCTATTTGGTAACTTGTTTGACATCTCCCTATGTCATAAAAAGATTTTGGTAATAACTTTTCATTTTCCCCCCATTCTTCAGGGAGAAATATAGACCAAAAGAGTGTTAGATCTTACAAGATCTTAAAGAAATATAGTACATAATTTAATATTTTAGTACTTGTGACTCACTGGAATCCTTTTGTATTTGTTGTCACTAGGGGTTCTCTTAGGTCTTTGACCTGTTGAAAAGGGAGTAAGGCATGTAATAGGCAGCTGGCAAGAGAATCCCCAACAAAGAATTTCTGTGGGGTGAACTGTTGGAAGAACAAAAGTGGAGGGAGAGTCAAACTGCTCACTACCAGCCTCTTGGGCACTGCAGCCCCCTGGGTCTTGATTTGCAAGGCTCTTTCTAATGCTTACAGGCATTCCCCAAATGCGTCCTGGCCACCTCATCCCCAAACTGAATTATTCTTTACTTTTGACCTGTTCTCATAGGATTTCCTCTCTGAAAATTGGTGTTCTGTGGACCACCTGTATCGGATTCATCTGGGCATTGAAAGGGATGATTCCTTGGCCCGGGTCTAGGGTTCAGAAATCTGCATTTTTAACAAGCTCCTCAGAAAACTGGAAAAGATACTGACGGTTAAGAATCACCACTGAATGAGGTGTTTTAAAATATATTTGGAAAACAAAAGAAAATCTTTGTTTTCTGTCAAATGAAAACAAGCTTAGGGCTTATGAGCCTGAATTTGACCTCAAGCATGGATATTACTTTTCACCAGCTAGCTGCATAAGGGTCAATTCAACTGCTGGAAATGATTTTCACAAATCACGTTGCCTAGCAAACTATAAATGACAGCTCTTGCCTTAAAAAACAATGGGGTATGCTGTCCACAGCAAACAAGTTAGATCATTTCAAACTCCCTCTCATATCTCTTCCCATATACATAGTAAAACAAAGTGTGTTATAGGATCTTTACGTCTTCAGTATTTTATGCATATGGATATAATGATTCCAATAATGTGGAACACCATGTTCCTGGGATACTCATTGAAAATAAGGACAAAAATAATTTACTTCAGGCTGAAATAATCCTTCAACTTAATGGATGAAGGATTTCAGAAAATTCTGTGTTTTCTCTTTTCTCCTAAACTTTTCTAGCATAAATACCTGCGACTTATCGTCATTAGATACTTGCTATGTCTGTATCTGAAGGGGTTATGCCAGTATTACTTGGCCAGAATGAGAGCCATAAATTGCATCTCCCCACTTCCTAAACTAATTTAAGAGGCATGCCAGGTTGGGAACTCTTTGAGGATTAGAAAGCATCTGCATTTTATCTGTATTGTTTGTTTTTGGCACTGTGCTTAGCATATAAGTAGGTGTTCAGGAAACGCTTGTTGAATTGGTATGAACGTGAGCATTGAAGGCTGACCCTGAGAACACGGTCTTAATGGTTACAGAGGACACAGTGTCAACCCAGTAGGGTGTTTCTCGGAGTCCCGAGGGACAGGGTGTTTCTCTACAAGTCCCTAATAAAAATATTTTAGAGGACATTCATGATGACAAACCAGCACCTTATGAGTAAGAAACTCAATTCCGATGGTTTAAAACTTGTTTCCAGATAACTCAGTTATTAAGACAGCCCCCTCATAATAAGGAGTTATGTTGTTGGGGTCAAACATAGGTGCCCCAAGGAACAAATCCAAGAAAATACAATATTGGGTTGAGAAGTAACTCAGAGTCTCTGCAGATTCAATACGGAATGTTGATGTTTTTGATACTGGAGATATCAGTTTCTCCATGAAATAGCATTTGTATACATTGCTCACTTTAATGTAAATTTATAGAAAGCTTCTACTTGCTCAGAATCAATTACTCAGTTTGCTGGAAGTTTGGTCTCTATTACCAAAAGACAAAGGCCGATTTAGAAGGAGAAGAACATAGGTGAAACTGAAGCTGCCTCCTGGTTTTCTCAGTATAAATACCAACCAAATTCCCTGCATCAGAGGGAGCAAGAGATTTATTTTCATTACATTTAAAAAAGGGCAACTTGGGGAGTTTTGTATGAAGAAAAATTTTAAAGATAATGTCATCACTTCCTTCCATGAAAAATAGATTGTGGGCACCTATCCTTCCATCCTCATTCCTGCTCTTCTTTCACATCTTTGCCTATTATTAATACCTATTATTTATAGAGCACTTACTTTGTGGCAGGTACTGACATAAGTATTACCTCATTCAATACTGAGAACAAACCTTTGTGCCTGAAGCTATTAAGAGGACCATATGCAGAAAACGAAACTAAGGTAGAGAGAGATAAGTTATTCACCTACAATAAGTGCCCAGCTATTCCCACTGGATCCTACCTGAGCGCTATGCAGTTGTGTTGAGGACTTATTAAGGAGTGTGGACAAATATTAAGGGAGTAGGGGTTGTTTCTACATAACTTTAGCTCTGGGACCATTCTGGAGGGTGTAAGAGAATAGTATGGAAATGCACATCTACTTGGATGATTTATCTCAAGACTGTCTGCACAAAGAATCAGCACCCACTCAAAGACATTATACAGCTGGATTGGAAACATCCTGAGAGAAGATTTATATCTGATATTTTTATTGGTATCTCTTTAGCATCTAACAGAGGAAGATGCTAGATCCATATATAGGGACTGTTGTTACTGGACAAGGGCTTGGATTCTCTGCCCAATGCTCTCAAATGACCATTTCCTGAGACACTGGGGTTTCAAAGAGATAAAGAATTTATTGCTAGGCACAAAGCAGGAGATCAAATGGCCTACGGGACTAAAAAAAATCTGTCTCCCTGTGTCTAAGCAGTTCAGGGTTTTTATGGATTCAAACAAGGGGAGATGGAGTCAGTACCATTTCAATAGCAAGTATAGGCAGAAACAATTTACAAATGCAAAGGAGTGAAGCTGTGCTGGAGCCAAGATAACTGAAGTTCTGAGCTGATTCAAGTTCCTTCATTAGCATTAGGGAGGTTGCCCTTGGGATTACAAATTTCTAAAGTTAAAAAAAAAAAAGAAGAAAGGGAATATAGCTTTTTACAATCACAAAGTCACAAGATAAAAGCTATACAATCATTATCAGAGATCAAGGCATCTGGATTACAATTCAGAGATGTCTAATATACCAGAGAGTAAAAAAAGAAATATCTACATAATGATTCAGTAATCATAATCATCCCTTAAATCCTAACTTCTTGGTTACACTCTGACAATATTACTGAGTGACAGACATCACGGGAAAGAGTAATAGTCCCATTCTGACTAACAGTGAAGCATTTTCTTTGGTGATCTTCCAGTAAAGGCCAGGGTTAAGAAACAGAATAATCTTCAACCTGAGTTGGATCACCTTACTAAAATCTTCACAGATAAAAGTAAAGAAAGAGGGAACATTAGTGGCCTTGAACACAGGAAAGAGAGGAGGCAGCTTTCCACATTTCAGAGCCAGCCCCTTCCTTTGGCCACATGGCTGATATGGTAAAAACTATCTTCTGGGCAGGTGAAAGTCTCCTCTGTGGTAGGGCTGGAACTGAACCAGCAGGAAGAAACTGCCCCAAATGGCCCAACCTCAACTTCTGACTGAAATGAGGAACTTGCTCAGAACTGATCACAGCACTGGCAGGCCTGCCCAAGCACCAAACTCATGTGTAGGACTCAGCAACCAAGTGTGTGTCTGAAAGGGGACTTCAAACCAGACTCGGCCGCTGCTGTCGCCATCTGTCACCTCAGCTCAGGCATGAAAAGCCCGCCTCCCCACCCCGCAGCCTGCCTCCTCCTTGGCAATTCTGCGCCCGGTCCAGTCCCTCCATCTCTGAGCCCTGTTCTTGTCACTGGCTTCTACCCCCCAGTGGATCTGGGCAAAGTGGCATTGCCTGAGCCCGGGCTGCAGCGTCCTGGGGACCCTGCAAGTGTCCGCAGCCTACTCCTCAAAATACACTATCTTGTTTCTTGGCTGATGTAATAAGCAAACAGTTGGCTAAAGAATTACAATTAGAAGAAGCAGCTGCTGAAGGACCATTTATTACTTGAGAATACATTGACACCTCCAGCGACCTAATGCTGGCTCAGATGCTTCAGGCAGAATTTGACAGAGAATATGATGCACAGCCTAGGTGTGAAGAAAAAAAAAAATCAGTGGAGGTAGCAAAGTTTCCCAGTTCTTTGAAAATTATCAAGAAGTGTGTCCTTATGAAGACAGTGATAGCTCTGAAGGTGAGGTTGACTGGTAGGATACTTGTGACAATCTCTACATACAAACAAAACCAGTTCCTACTCCTCAAAAGGATTTCATTGGAAAGGGAAAACATACCGCCACCAAACATGATGTAGTATGTGGGAGAAAGAATACAACAAGACTGGAAAATTTTGCACCTGGTTTCAGGTAGGCTACAGAATTGGAAGGGATTTAAAACTATGAAACCAGGTTTTCAATGCTTTAAAACAACATGCCTACTCAGAAGAATGTTGAAGTGCCCACCTCCATGAGAAAAAGGAGCATTCTACTGAAGGAAAAGCAGCAGAGCTTAAGACACATTTACTTATGTATAAAATGATCAGCTCTGTACTGCTGGAGAGAATCACTGGCTGTATTAGTACAGGAAAGGTATCTGTTGTCTTTCATGCATATGGAAGGAGCATGGAGGATGCTAAGGAAGATAGTAAAGATATACCTACAGAATGTGCCACCAAGATATTTAAGATAACTCTAATGAGTTTAAGAATCGTGACAAATAAATTAAAGATGATTTCAAGTTTAAAGATTGCGTCAGCAAATTAAATACACATATGGGTAGGAAAAGAAATGCACAATCTCACAAGAATACAGAGAGCTGGAATTACTTGCCCAACAGTTGTAATGCTCAAGAAACACAATTTAGTTATGTCTTTTTATTGGCCATGATCATGTTCCAGCCCCTAAATTAAAAGAAGTAAAACTCAGTAGTGAAGAAATGAAAGAAGCTTACTATCAAACTCTGCATATGATGCAGAAGTTAATAACGAATGTGTGCTTGTACATGGTGACCACAGTGAGTATAATATGCTGTGCCATGCTGGAAAGTTCTGGTCGACTGATGCCTGTCAGTCCATAGAATCAACCCATCTTCAAGTTCTGGAGTTCTTGTTCAGAGACTGTAGGAATGTCTCACAGTTTTTAGAGAAAGGAGTAGTAAAGGAAGTCCTTGGTGAAAGAGAACTCTTCAATGCTAATTCAGGCTTAAACATTTCAGCAGATTATGAAACTGATTTTTTAGCTGAAATAGAAGTTAGGAGAAAATGAATGAAGATCATGTTCAGAAAAAGAGGGGAGGCTGCTTCATTTTTGAAAGATGATGGAGGTCTGGAGTCCTATATGATGAATAACACTAGTCCTCACTGCCTTTAAATGTTAACACAGTGGAGTGTCAGCTGCCAATGGCAAATGGAGTTATGGGGGACTTGAAATACCAAAAAAAGGAAACCTGAGAAGTGCACAATGGTGCTTCTGTGTTTTGTTTTGTTTTGTTTTTTCCTTGTAACCCATGTGACAGATGTGTGGAATTTTTAGCTCAGCACTGAGAGAATTGAATGTCACTGCTTCTCATGTTATAAATAAAATAATTGAATTCTTTAATAGCTAAAGGTTATCTGGCTAAAACAGATCTGATTTTACATGACTTATAGTATGAAATGTTTTTATGAGAACTTTTAAAACTTAGGTAACATTTTCAAACATGGGAGGAAGGGACAGAGGTGTTTATAAGAGAGGATTTTATTACAATATATTTGCTTTTTTTTACCTCCCTGTTTTGTGATGCATCATTTCTTGAATATTTTCTTGACCTAAAGTTAGCCCTTCTCATTTCTTGTTCCAGTCAATTTTTTTTTTCTCTTTTAGTGGGTGTTATGAATGGAAATTTGATTTCAGATTGGCTGACGGAAATACAACTAAGCAATGTTGTATTGGTACATCATGAAAATGAACTGAATTCTGCTATTTTCTTACTTAAATCCAAGGAAAGGCATCATGGGTTTCTGAAAGAGGTAAATATATAAGTACTTCTTAATTACTCAAATTTTTAAATTTAACTTTCAGCTTTACTACATTTATGTAAAATGGTTAGAATGTAACTCATTATCGAGTTGCTCTACATTGATAATGAAAATGTAATTTTTCTGGAAGGACAGAATTTAAGACCATGTTTGATATATTTTAATGAAATCAAAGAAACAAAGTTCAGTTTACATTTCGCTCATGCTATATATTTATTTATTTTTGAGAGAAATATGGCAAGATGGAAAGTCTATATAAAGCAACTCAGATACCAAATTAGCCAACTAATTTGAACTCTCTGACCTCATTTTTATTAATTTTTAGTACTAGCTAGATTATACTTCTAAGGGAAAAAACAAGCACTGCCTTTTCCCCACTAGATTTGTTAGGACTGAAGCTCACTGACTACAATGTCATGACTTCCTATTTTGAAATTGGAACCACTAAAACCAAAACTTTCTGTCTATAATAGAAAGTAAAAACCTAAATTAAAAAGCTTCTTCTCTAAGATTATTTAAAAATGCCAAATATATTCTTTCTAGAAAAATGTTTATTTTTGTTTCTATTGTGTAGCTTTTAACTTCATTAAAGTGTGATTTGGGGTAGATATTCATTACATTTCTGAAATGTTTCCTACTCTGAAACAAAGATTAGATGATTGGTGATTATTGGCTTTACAGTAATTTCAGAGAACAATCTAATTTTTAAACCATTGACTATTTAAAATTTTGTTTTGTTTTGTTTTCTAACATACTCTGATGGTGCAGCAAGCCCTTGCTGTGTGGCATTCTTGGAGTGTGCTATGAACATGTTGTTTAAATAAAAAACAAAACAAAACAACAACAACAAAAAAGTACCCAGTGTTCTTTTTTTACTTTAATTGCTCTTTTTCACTTTAATTTTTATTCTTATTATTTCTGTGTGTGTGGTAATGAAAATGTCAAAAATTAATTTTGGTGATGAATGCACAACTATATAATGGTACTGTAAACAACTGAATGTATGCTTTGTTTTGTATGACTGTATGGTATGTGAATATATGTCAATAAAATGAATAAAAAAAGAAAAAAATTAAGGTATCATTTGAGAAAAAAAAGACTGAATCAAGTAAGCAGTAATAGAATGTTTCAGAAATGACAAAAAGTTAATCAATATATTCTTGACACTCTATGGAATGAAGTCAAAGCAGTAATCAAAGTGAATTTAATAATTTTTTAAATGTCTTTTCTGTGATTAAAATGATAAAAAATAAATTAGGCAAGCATTCAACTTAAAATCATAGGAAAATAATTTTTAAATTGAAAGGAAAATTGAGGACAAAAATTATGATAATAAAAGCAAAATCAAATATTGAATAAAATTTTACTGGGAGGAAATATGCCTTTAACTATGTCCCTAATTTTATAAGTCTCTGTATAGTTTTTACGTTGACTGAGATAATCAGTGATAAATCAGGAAAGTCTATTAAGACTACCTGAGCATTCTGTCTTCTTAAAGCAGTTGTATAACTGTCTCCCATTTTTCAGAATTTTTTAATTAAATTTCTTATTAAATTCTTATTAAATAACTTGAATATTTTCAGGAAATTAGATAGGATTTTCTCCAATTTCTATTCCAATTATTAAATGTATTTCTTTTTCTCCCTTACAATTATTTTCCAAATATTTCAAGCTTACATTTTGCCTTTTAAGAATAAAAAAGTTTCGTTGAAACCTGACAAGAACCCTTTGGAGTGTTGAAAAATAATAATTATTTATTAAACCACAAAATCATGAATTTTGCATATTAATATAACTTAAATGAGAACACAGATCAAATTAACTTGTGTTGCATGACTAGATAAGGAACAGCTATCTAATCTTGCAGACTTAAAAAAGAAGAGTGATGAAAATGATAGATCATCTGAAGTTATCTTACAATAAAACTAAAATGGTGTTCATAGACTGGGACATCTAGAATGCAAGTTCCATAAGAGCAGGGACCCTGTACTGTTCTGCACTTCTTTCCCAACACCAAGCACTCTGTCTGGCACAAGGTAGATATTAAGGAATTTACTGATGGAATGGATAAGTGAGCACATAAATAAAATGCCTGATAGGAATGAAGCTAGAAAATACAGGAAAAAAGCAAGATGTATGAGTTTTGTATTTCCTAGGAACAATCAATGACCATAGGTTGCACATTCTTTTCAAGAACAAATGAAGAATTTATAATATTTACTACATATTGGGACTAAAAAGCAAATCTCAACCAGTTTCAAACTATAATATGATACAGACTACATTTTCTAACCACAGTACAATTGTCCAAATTCAATAATAAAAATATAATAGAAAAGTAAATGATGTTCTTCTAAATACTTTGGTCAAGGAAAAATTAAAGTTAGAAATTATATGAAATTGGACATTAACAAAATTTGAAAAACCAAAAACATGTGGATACAGCCAAAACTATACTTAGAGGGAAATTTATGTTTATAAATGCTTCTATTCAAAAAGGGAAAAGTCTCAAAATTAATGCACCAAATATGCAACTCAAGGTATTGGAGAGAGAACAGCAGAAAAATTTAAATAAGAAAAATTGATAAAATGAAGTTAATAGCACAAAAAAAAAAAATGTGTTATTTGTAGAGACTTGATAGACATTTCTCCAAAGAAAAATTTATATATACATAAATGACCAAAAAACACATGAAAAGATGCTCAACATCATTAGCCATTAGGGTGATGGAAATCAAAACCACAATGAAATATACTATTTCACACCCTTAAAAATGGCTGCTATTGAAACCCAAGTCTGCTGGCTCCAAAGCATATACATTGTGGTGCTTAATGCATAACTGTGTGATTATACTGGGAACGACTGATTGAACACTTAGGATGGATTGTATGATATTTGAATAAAACTGTTAAAAAATAAACAGAAGGATATAAGTGCTGGAAAAAATATGGCTGCTATTACAAAAATGGAAAATTACAACTGTTGGAGAAAATGAGGAGAAATAGGAATACTTGTTCATTGCCGGTGGGATTGTAAAATGGTGCAGCTGCTGTGGAAGAAATCTGGCAGTTCTTCAGTTAAGGATAGACTTACCATATGACCTGTCAATCCCACTTCTAGGTATATACCACAAAAAACTGAAGGCAGGGACTGAAACAGATATTTGCACACCGAAGTTCATAGTGGCACTATTAACAGTTGCCAAAAAGATGGAAGCAACCCAAGTGCCCATCAACTGATGAATGGGTAAATAAAATGTGGTATATACACATAATAGAATAGTACTCAGCCATAAAAAGGAATGACACTCTGATATAGGCAAAAACGTAGATGAACTCTGAAGATATCATATTGAGTGAAATAAGCCAGACACAAAAGGACAACTATTGCATGATCTCACTTATATGAAATAATTAAAATAAGTGAACTCATAGAGTCAGAATCTAAAATATAGGTTACTAAGAAATGGGGTGGGGATAGGGAATAAGGAGTTAAGGCTTAAAATGAACAGTTTCTATTTGGAATGATGGAAATGTTTGTTAATGGATGGTGGTGATGGTAGCACAACATTATTAACATAACAAACAGCACTGAAATATATATCTGAATGTGGTATAAAGGGGAAATATTAGGTTGTATATATAATACTAAAATAAATTTTAAAAAATCCCTAGAATTGCACAACACAAACACTGAACTCTAAGTTAAACCATGGACTATAGTTAATTGTACAATTATTAAAATATGCTATCATCAATTGTAACAAATATACCACACCAATACAAAGTGTTAATAATAAGGAGATAAATGGGATTCCTGTATTTCATGCATGATTTTTCTGTAACCTACAACTTCCCTAATTAAAAAAATAATAAAAAAAGGAAAACATAATGAAAATGTTCACAAAACCAAAAGTAGGTTCTTTGAAGTTAATTAATTTCAAACAAATTAAAACTGTAAAACTCTTGCAAGTTTAATTAAGAAAAAATCCAAAAAATACAAATAATGAATGTTAGAACTGAAAGGGTGACAAAACCACAGATGCTCAAGATATTAAACAATTGATAAGAGAATATTAAGAACAAAACAGTGAAAGGACAAATTCCAAGAAAAGTCCAATTTACTATAACTGGCTCAAGGACAAATGGATAATAGTCTATATGATAAAACAAACTAGATTAATCACAAAAGGTCTTCCCGCATGGTTATCTCCATATGGTTCTGCCAATGAGTTCCTCCAAAACTTCTAGTTACAAATTGCTAAAATTTTCACAAAGTCTTTTAGAAAGTAGAATCTGACAAAGACAGGTCCAGAATGGGAAATTGCATACTTCTGTCATATGTGCTTTCTGAATATAAATGCAAAGAATTCTTCATAAAATATTAAAAAAACCATACCTGGCAATATAGTACAAAGATAAGACATAATTATAGTTGGATTTATTCCAGGTACATAAGAGTTGTCTAACCTTAGAAAATCAAGTAATAAAATTAATCACATTGACAGATTAAAGGAGAAAATCAGATCGGATAATCTGCTTAACAGATGGAAAAAAAGTTTTGTCCATAGATGAACAAAACACAAAACATACAAAACAAAAAATAGCTCTTAGTAAACTAAAATTAGAAGGGAATATTTACCCTATAAAGGCATCCAAGAAACAAAAGAAAGAAACCTAAAACATACATCACATTTTATGGTAAAATGTTGAAATCCTGAAAGAATTTTCTTTCAGGAAAAAAAAAAAAAATCATTGTAACAAGATACCTAACCAGTGTAATAAGCAAGAAAAATAAATACAAGTTATATAAATTATATTTATAATTTAAATACTAGAATTTAGCAATTTTCCACCTATCAAATAAATAGCAACAAATCTATTGTTTTATTTATATCAGCCCCAAATAGTTGAAAATCAAAATTTAACAAAAAGTATTCCTTTTCTGTAGTATAAAAATTAAAGGTTATAATAATAAATATTGCATTAGATGCACAAGGCATTTACAGAGAAAGCTGTAACACTATAAAAATGTTAAAGAAGATCTTAACAAAATGGAAGATGTTCCATGTTCATGGATTAGGAAGCTTTTTATCATAAGCCTATTAGTTCTCTGAAATTGGTCTACAGATTTGTACAATCCAAATGAAATTAAAGGTAAAATGATAACATTTTAGAAGATGATATAGGACAATATCTTTATAACCATGGTGTAAGGAAGAACTTCTTACATCAGACATAATTGTAGAAATCATAAAGGGAAAGGTTTTAAGTTCAATCACATAAAATTAAACACTTCTGTTTATCAAAGACATAGAAAATGAAAAGCAAGTGACAAAGTTGGGTAAAATATTTACATGTTATTTGAGGAGGCTCATAAAAATCAGAGAGAAAAGAGAAAGAAGAAAGACAATCCAGTAGAAAAATGGGCAAATGACATGAATAGGGTAAAGATGCAAATAGGAAATTTACATGGAAAATAAACATATAAAAAGATGTTCAGGAGAATGAAAATTAAAACCTACATTGTATTGAGATATCATTTCACACCAAAGCCTAGTAATTTTTTAAAATCCTTGTACTTTCAAGTATGGAGAAGTATGTGGAACTAGGGGAAATACTAAATTGCTAGGGTGAATATTGTGAAGCAGTTTGCTACAATGGTGCATCATGGGGACACAGGTTCAGAGCACTATAGAAACTGTCAGCAAATGACCCCTTCATTACTTGCACAGAATAAAGAGCCCATAAAGGGTAAATAATCAGCTTGTCTCTTACATAGCACAAAGAGGCCACAAGAACAGGGAGAGAAGTCCACCACGCGAGTCTACCCGGGTGAAGAAAACTGCCCTGGGTCACGGTAGGTAGATGGCCACTCCACATGCCTCACTTCCTGCTGGAGAAGAGAGACAAGTCTATACTGTTTGAGTGTGGTTTGTATCCACCGGGGGGTGTGGCGAGCCACCACTGAGAATTCCTGTTCTGACAAGCATCTGGGGTTGCTTGTTAACAGTTTCTGGGATTAAGGTGTGTCTGAGCTTTTTCATTAGACTTAACATCTCCCCTAGGTTGTGGGATGGCATGTAATAGAAAAAGAGGTGTGGGTAGTGGGAAAGCTGGAGGATGGCTGCTAAGTGTATGTTGGTGAATTCCCTAGAGAAGGAGGTAGGGGTAGATGAGGTCTGGGTGATGGCCACTTAATGGGTATCTGTGATTTCCCTAACAAATGAAGCATTGAACAGTCACTCAGGAAAACTATTTTAGCATTGTCTACGTTGAAAATATGCCTATTTTATGATGTAGTGATTTCTGTCCTAAAATTACACCCTAGCAAATCTCTTACCCTTGTGCAACTGGAGACAGGTGTGGGAATAGGGGCAAAAAACAACATTATTTTGACAGCAAAATATCTGCAAAAACTAAAATTTCCAGAAAAATAGAATGGATTAATTATAGGAGATTCATATATTGCACAATAGTATACAATAGTGAAAGTCGATGAATTATAGTACTGTGCAATAATATAGATAAATCTCAAACATATAGAATGATTCCAATTACATTAAATTCAAAACATGTGAAATTAAATAGCAGTGTCATTTAGGGATACAAACATAGATTCAAAAGGATGGTTGCTTGTCCCAGAGGCAAACCCTGAGACAAGGATTCTAAGGAAAACTAGTTTATCTGGAAAGTGGTTCAAGAAAACACAAGGATAAGAGTTGGGGTATGAAGCAGGAAGGTAAGGAAGACAATAAAGGGTGCATTATTGATCACCCTCTGAGTGGACTACTGGGGTTTAATGCTCTGGGAAAGCCTGAGAGACAGGGAAGAACACAGATTCTTAGAGTATACCCACCAGGAGTGTGAGGGAGCTGTGGTATTTATCCTCCAGCTCCAGTCAGGCATTGGTTGAGAGCTGCACCTCAGAGGAGGGTGTGTGTGTGTGTGTGTGTGTGTGTGTGTTAATTTACTTATGATTCTAGCTAGCTACATGCAGGCAGACTATTGTCTGCTGGCCAAAGATAGCCCTTAGACAAAGAGAAGAAGGAGCTTGGAGTTGACAATTAGACGAGCATGCACAGAACTTGCAAGTACGAAGGGAATATGGGCAAGGACCAGGAGGGCACCCTGGCATCTGCTACTGGAAAATTAAATGCAAGTTTTTGAGTATTGGTCATCCCTGAGTGGGGAGCAAAAAAAAATTGAGACTGATAGGGGGCACCCACAAAATTCAAAGGTATTGGTATCCTTTTCCTTAAAATGAGGGATAAGTCTATGATGTTTGTTTCTGACATTTATTATTCTTTATAATTTACACGAATTTTATATTTTATTTGTACTTCAAGTTTAATAAAATATTTTTCAAACTTTACATGTGATTCGTTGCACTGGATCTGAAAAACCCTCATTTATTCTGGGGAGTAATAAGCCTTTTTAGTCAGATAGCCTGGATTCAAATCGCACAGCCTTCACTTACTCACTGAGTGGACAATTTTCTTAATTTCCCCAAACCTCAATTACTTCATATGTAGGATGGAAATCATTCTACAATCAGCAACTGATTGCATTGTTGAGATTCTTAAATGAGATAATATATTCAGAAAGCTTTACCTATAGATATTAATACACTTCTTTCTCCACCTTATTCCCCCCAGTTCTAATACCCTTAGGGCTAATCTTTCACTCATTACCCTTCTAAGCAAGAGATTAGATGAGAGGACTAAGACATCTGGTCTGTTTCTAATATCATGACATGTGCAGATGCTTGCCCCATCTCAGGCATTTACTCTTGTGCCTGAGTAAATTTCCCTCAGTGTACCTGATGTGGGTCATAGCCTGGGTACCTTACATGCCATGCTGGACAGCCAGGGAGACTTTACCATTCTTGTCTTTCTATAGCCAATGCTGTTGTTAGTGCATCGTTTTGTGTTCACTGAACACAACAAGATCACCATTATTGGTAACATCATTGCAACTGATGACAATAATAAAACAATCTCTCAAGCTTTTGCGGATGATGTTTACTCTCCTCAGGCTGTTTGGCTGTTTCTGTCCTATTTTCTCAGCCTGATGTAAAACAGATCCCTGAGCTCTTAGTTGATAATGTCTTTCCTAGCTCATTTGATTTCACTCATTTTTCCCCTCCAGATTTTAAATGATGAACAAGTTCTACACAGACTCTTCTCAGAACTGATTTAGTTTAGATTCAGTAGCAGTCTTGCAGGATCATGGAGAGACTGCTAAGTTTAATGCCACAATCATCTCAGCTCCTACAGAGTATTCATTTCATTGTCAGCTGGTGGGAACAGGCAATTGCCATGGTATACGGCTGATTCCCTTCAGTAATGAAGCAAGGCACTGGGACATTTTCATTTCTGAATTCCAAGTGGGTACACAATGTCATTTCAGATGCTATTCCAACAGCTATCATTTGCTGGAGTGCATCTGGTACCACATTTACTTACAGCGTTCTGATTTTTCTTTAAAACTTAAAAAATGAAGGAAGAAGCTGAGGTTATTGGTTTTGGATATTTGGGGATCACGTAACAAGGTAGAGCCAAGTTATATTCTCTAAGGGAAAAAATGTTCAGTTTCTCATCATTTCTGACACTGAAGGCAGCATTAGAAAGAATAATTGAAAATAGGTAATGGGCAATCAGCCAGAGGGTTTATTTGATAGCAAAGAGACATCTGAGCCCTAGGGAGAGAAAATCAAGTTATAAGAGAAGCAAAATGCTACCATGCAGTGATAATGGGAAATTGTGCCACTTTTTATTTTGATATTGAAACATCTTATCCTACTATAGATGAAATGATAAGCACTATCTTCTTTCAAAAAAAAAGAAAAGAAAATTGAAGAGTTGTGTGAGATAATAATTGCCTTCTCCCAAGAAAAAGCCATAAAGCAAAGGAAAACTGCAACACAATACTAAAACATGAATTGAATATAATTAAACAAGTAATTGTAGAAATAAAAATTCAGAAATTCAAAAATTCAGACTAGACTTGTCAACACCAGCATACAATATTAGATAGAAGTAGAGCAACCTTTTCAAGAAATTCAAGGAAGAAAGTATGAGCCAAAGATTTTATATGCTGTCCTTCATGGAACATGGCTATAGAAAACCCATTTTAGCTATGTAGGAACTAAGGGAAAATTGCACTCACAAGTGCGTTCTGAGGAATCTGCTAGAAGACAATCTTTACCCAATCAAGGGGTACTTTTGGCAAAGGACTGCTAGTGAGTATTGTCGCATATATTTAACTATACATCTAATACTACAAAAAAGGATGAGAATAATGATGGAAGATTAGAATGAAATTGCTAAATGCTCTGAATAAGTAGAAACAACACAACTAAAAAATGGGAGAGGAAAGTATAAAATTGGCAAATGTGTAAGAAGTAAAGGAAAACTTTCAAACATTTCTGATATTTGCATTATATTTGAAAAAATGGAAATATATTCCATGTTCTTAGATAGCATGAATCAACATCATAAAGATGTTAATTCTTTTCCAGGTGATGTGATTAGATTCCAATAAATATACAAACAATTAAAAAAAAAGTTTATTTTAAAGTTTATATGAAAAAAATAAAGCCCAAATACCTATGAAGAAAAAAACAAAGAAACACAAAGAGCAATGGAAGATCAGCAGGCTAGCCATAATAGATATTAAAGCATACTCTATGGCTTCTACATTAAGACAATTTGCATTGCACATGAATATACTGACTGTATTAGTAAGGATTCTCCAGAAAAATAGAACTGATAACTGTGTACATGTGTGTGTGGAGAGACAGAGAGAGAAAGAGAGGGGGAGGGGGGAGACAGAATTATTATGGGAATTGGCTCACATAACCTTGGGGATGGGCAAATCTGAATTCCATGGGGTGGGTTGCAAGTTCGAAACTCCAATGAAGATGTCAAATTCCGCAGGAGAAGCTGGCTTGCTGAAGAAGAGAGAAATTCTGACTTCTGAAATCCTCAGTTCTTTCAGACCTCCAACTGACTGGAGAGCAGACTCTTCTCATTGCTGAAGGCAATCTCCCTGGTTCATTATATTTGCAATCAGTCATTGATGGAATCAGTTGACTATAGATGCTAATTCATGTATGAAATACCCTCAAAGTAGCAATCAGGCCAGCGCTTGTTTGGTTAAACATCTGGACACCATAACCTAACCAAGCTGACACATTAACCATCACAGTTCAACCCTTGTCAACATGGCAGCCATACATGTCTCCTTAAACCATACTCAATTTCCAAATAAGGACAATAAGATAGTCATACTTTTACCTAACATAACTGAGCTGTCTACACCTGCAAATGCACTAACCCTTTCCCCAGAAGACAATGCAGGTCTTTTGGTGACATTATTTGTTCTAGTTTGCTAATGCTGCAGAATGCAAAACACCAGAGATGGATAGGCTTTTATAAAATGGGGGTTTATTTCGCTACACAGTTACAGTCTTAAGGCCACAAACACATCAGCAATCAGGTACCTTCACCGGAGGACGGCCAATGACGTCCGGAAAACCTCTGCTAGCTAGTAAGGCAGCTGGCGTCTGCTCCAAAGCTCCGGCCTCAAAACGGCTTTCTCCCAGGACGTTCTTCTACAGCAAGCTTGCTCCTACTCAAAACATCACTCACAGCTGCACTATGTTCCCTCTCTCTGAGTTAGCTCATTTATATGGCTCCACTGATCAAGGCCCACCCCAAATGGGCGAGGCCACACCTCCATGGGAACATCTCATCAAAATCATCACCCACAGCTGGGTGGGGCACATTCCAAGCAAATCTAACCAGCACAAAAATGTCTGCCCCACAAGACTACAAAGACAATGGCATTTGGGGAACACAATACATTCAAACCGGCACATTATTCTTGATATTCTATAACTTAAATACTGTGACATAAAGTTAACACAATGTATATGATAAGGGGATAAAAGAGAGAAGAAAACAGAGACATTTGCTTTACATGATTAAAACTCTTGAAGATATTAAGGAAAAGGCTGATAAATTTGACTTCATAAAAATTTGTAAGATGTGAAAAGAGTAAATTTAAAAGAAAAATGAGAGCTTGGGAGAGGAAAGGAGAATATTTGTTTTGCCACCACAATCAATTTTTATCTTTCCAATTAGATCTTAAATAGTTTGGCATAAAGAGGTTAGTTAACATGATTTCTTAAGTTCCTCTAGTCTCAATATTTTAGAATTCTAGTGTGTTTGGACTACTGAATATAAGAGAAAAAATGGTTATATGCTTGAAGTGACTCTTGGACTCTGTTTTTCTTTCTGACATTCTGACAGTTTCCCTTTAATATCTCTGCCCTGTCATAGAATTCAAGACCTATTCTCATTATTTCTTCTCCCTCCCTTGTGGAACCATTTAAAACCTTCATTCCTCATTCCTCTTCCTCAATATGATGATTATGTCATCAGCCCATGAGCAGTTATTCAAGCTCATGGATCAGAATTTCTGCTTTTGCAAGCCCTCCAGCATCTATGAACTTGGGAACTTTAGGATGAGTGAGTAGGCAACATTTGATTAAGACCCTTGATGTGTGAGGCAGGAGGACAATACAATTAACTAAGGGAGGATTAGCTTCGGGAAAGGTGGTAGGGAAAGATAACCCCACTAAAAGAGAGTAAGTTCCAAGACCTTTAACTAGGATGTGTTTCAGTGGCCTTGAGTGATAAGGAATTATAGCAGGATGAAGAGGCAGAGGTGGAAGAGAAGTAACATTGCTGTAAGAAATTATTTTTGTCATTGATAATTATAGCTATATGAGTTTTCATGCAGGAAGAAGGAAGGTAAAAATTTGTAATATTTTCTAAATAAAAATAATAATTTTAGTGATTTGTATAGTATTTATTTAAAAAATGGTTTGAGGCTGCTCAAAATAGAAGATGTATATCCAAAGGAAAAAAATTATATGGTAGGTTAGATTTAAGATAATCATACACAAAAACTGGGATTTAAATAATTATAAAGGTTATATCCACATTATAGACATGATATTATACAAGCTATGGCAAAAAAGGGAATATATTAAGTTACATATTTCTCAGCATCAGTTAAAAGTAAACACATCAGCTTGCTAAGAGGTAGAATTTTTTTTCCTATTGCTAAATTCTCTGTGTAGTTTGTTTATTCCAAAAATCATTATATAGGAAGTGGTAAGGAAACATTTAACAGTGGGTCTGTAACAGTTTCCTGCCTCCTGGGGGATGCCTAAGGTAAGATTGATCCTGAATCCTTGCAAACATTGACTAATGGAATGTATGAGGATCTCATAGGGATGCTTCTAGCAGGGTATACTTGGTTTGTCTAGTTTGATTATTGTAAGTAAATCTGAAATTTTCAGAATTATGTTTTGCAATTGTGATGAAGAATGGGGTTTAAGTATGTAGCCAGAACAGGTCTATGTGATTAATGAGGCATGTAAATTTAAGAGGTTCTAAATTTAGTGGTTTCCCCATATTCATTTGACTAGTAGTTGATTAGCTTTTATAACTTTGAAGCCAAAAACCCAAGTGCAAAAATGGGTATTATGAAAGCTGCTTCTGGTGCCTTTGGCCTCCTAGATATCTATGTTTACACTATTTTTTTAAAAATACTTTAGTAATCATTAATAAAGCTTGAGGCTGAGTAGATTCTTGTTTAATGTGAATCAGATTGATAATTCAGGTCTTTGTGATTGTGCAAGGACAGTGAACAATAAACAACAGCATCTCCATTTTCTTTTTAGAGAGGATGTTGATATATTCTCACATATCTTTTCTTTAAAATCAACCTCACAACAGCTGAGGGCTCAGCACAGTGAAAACAAAGTGTTTCTATGGGGACTCAAAGTACTCCAGGACAAATATATGGCTTCCTGGGGGGCTTGATTTAAAGCTAGAACTTCAAACACCTAGAGCAATGAATCACTAGCATGTTCTGTACCCTCTCATTCAAATACTAATGGTATCAACAGAGTTTAAATCAAGAGCTCTGCTTTGACAGAGCTTTCTAGATAATGCCCGGAATGTAAGTATTAGAAAAACAGTCCTTAAGATTTAGAAACAATATGTTCAGCATTAACATTGACACTGTTATAAACTTTTAAAGTCTTTTAAAAAAAATCTGGATTCAAGACTATATTTAAATGACCTATCAACTTTTATGCCTGACCACTGTGTAGAAAATACCAATTCTTTATGCATTCAAATAAAAATGAAAATCATTCTTTTACGAGTTTTCCTTGCTTGTAAGAGTATCTTCTATATAAGCTTGTCTTTGTCAGTTGTTACGTACATAGTGCTTGTCTATTTCCCACCATTTTATTTTTTTTATCTGCAGGTTTGATTATTAAGGCTGGGCTAAGTTGGGCAAATTTCTGGTGTTAGCCACACTCATTCTCATGTCTGGTGGCCTGCTGACTGTGGGCTAGGGCAATGGGGACACTGGCCAAAATCTTTTATCCTTCAGCAGGCTAGCTTAGACATATTTCCATGGCAATGCAGAGAGGACAAGGAAATGGAAATGAACCAGAACTTTTCAAGCATCTGCTTGCAGCAATTTTGCTAACATCTCATCGGCCAAAGCAAGTGTGGGAACCCAGGGCCTGGGCTCCCTCTCCCGAATAGGGTATAAGGTCCCACAGCAGGTAGCAGCCTGCTTGACCCAGATAGAAGTTGAAGGTCATTAGACCTCCTCAAGGAAGAAGGTATGTATAAATAGTATCGTAAACAAAGCTTTGAAACTCCTCTCCCCTGATCATTGTTGATAACATACTTCCAGATCCCTGTGTCATGAAACTGCTGAAACTCTTTTTTCATACCCTATGGAATGTCTCTGTCCTAAACTTTTATAAGCTGCCCTTTGCACTCCCTACCTTGCAGAGTGCTAATTCCATTTTCATCAGACACTAAGGACCCTCCTGTTTGTTAAGTCCTAATAAACCCGTGTCTCACTCTGTGCCTGGCATGTTCTTTAGTCTTAGTGCTGCATCAACCCAAGTGCTTCAAGAGGTGGGTTGGAACAGCAAGTCATATGACTGAACTCAGACTTGAGGAACAGTGAAATGTACCCCACCTTTTAATGGAAGAAGCTGCAGTCTCATTGCAAAAAAGGCAGATGTAGGGAGGGATAGAGAATTGAGGCCGTTAATGCAATTAATATACCACTGTGGTCATCTCCAATTATTACTCTTTTTATTTTTATTTTATTTTTAATGCAGTTTTATTGAGATATATTCATACACCATACAAACCATCTGAAGTATACAACTGCTGGCTCACAGTATCATCACATATTTTCGCATACAATCCCATGATCAATTTTGGAACATTTTCATTACTTCAGAAAACAAATTAAAGAAATGAAACCTCAAATCCTTCCATACCCTTTATTTCCCCATTATTGACCCATGCTGTTGGTGCAGTACATTTGTTACTGTTGCTGAAAAAGTATTAAAATATTACTGTAAACTATAGTCCATAGTTTGCAATACATACATTTTTCCCATAAACTCCTCTATTATGAATTCCTTATAATAGTGTCGTACATTTGTTCTAGTTCATGAAAAAACTTTTTAATATTGTCCACCACAAGGCTGTCTGTGTTACACATTCCCACGTTTTAACCTCAAACTTTCCTTCTGGTGACATACATGACTCTAAACTTCCCCTTTCCACCACATGCACCCACTATTCAGCACCGTTAATTACTCTCACAATAACGTCCTACTGTCATCTTTGTCCATTTCCAAATGTTTGAGTTCAACATAGTTAAACATTCTGCACATAATAAGCAACTGCTCCCCATTCTTTAGCCTCAGTCTATGTCCTGGTAACCCATAGTGTTTATTTTATGCCTATGAGTTTACATATTATAATTAATTCATATCAGTGGGATCATACAATACTGATCCTTTTGTGTCTGATTTATTTCACTTAACATAATGTCCTCAAGGTTCATCCATGTTGTTGTGTGCTTCAGGACTTCATTCCTTTTTACTGCTGAATACTATTCCATCTATGTATATACCACATTTTGTTTATCCATTCATCTGTTGATGGACACTTGAGTTGTTTCCATCATTTGGCAATTGTTAAAAATGACACTATGAACATCAGTTTGCAGATGTCTGTTTGCAACCCTGCTTTCAGATCTGCTGGGTATATCCCAAGTAGTGGAATTGCTGGGTTGTAAGGCAACTCTATACTTAGCTTCCTAAGGAATCACCAAACCATCCTCCACAGTGGCTGTACCATTTTACATTACCCTCCAGCAGTGAATAAGTGTTTCAATTTCTCCTTATCATCTCCAGCATTTGTAGTTGCCTGTTTGTTTAATAGCAGCCATTCTAGTAGGTGTGAGATGTTATCACATTTTGGTTTTGATTTGCATTTCATTAATTGTTACTGAAGCTGAGCATCTTTTCATGTGCTTTTTAGTCATTTGTTTTTCCTCTTTGGAAAAATGCCTATTCACGTCTTTTGCCCATTTTTTAATTGGGTTCTTTATCTTTATTGTTGAGTTGTTGGATTTCTTTATATATTCTGGATATCAAATCCTCATCAGATATGTGGTTTCCAAATATTTTCTCCCATTGAGTCAGTTGCATTTTCACCCTTTTGACAAAGTCCTTTGAAGCACTAATGTATTGCATTTTGAGGAGTTCCCATTTATATATTTTTTCTTTCATTGCTTGTGCTTTGAGTGTAAAGTCTAAGAAACTACCACCTATGACTATATCTTGGAGATGTTTCCCTACATTTTCTTCCAGGAGTTTTAGGGTATTGGTTCTTATATTTAGGTCTTTGATCCATTTGGGGTTACTTTTTGTATAAGATGTGAGGGAATAGGAGCCCACTTTCATTCCTTTCGTTATGGATATCCAATTCCCCAACACCGTTTATTGAAGGGGCCAGACTGTCCCAGTTGAGTGGGCTTGGGAGCATTGCCAAAGATCAGTTGATCATAGTCCTACTGTGACCTACTCTTCTGCTTCCCTCTTCCACTTTTGGCTCTTATGATTATATTTAGCCTACCTGGATAATCCCGTATATAATCCCTATTTTAAAGACAGTTGATTATCAACCTTAATACCATCTGCTGCGCTAATTCCTCTTTGTCGTATAAGGTAACCTATTCACTGGTTCTGGGGATTAGGATGTAGATATCTTTGCAGAGCCATTATTCCACCTATTATGGTGGGGGTCTTAATTATGACTTAAGGACAAAGGGACTAGAGACAGCGTTTGGTGGAGTAGGAGTTTGATGAACAGGGAAGTGGAACAACATGAGCAAAGCAAGGAAAGGGGAATTCAACTATGATCAGAGTAGGGGGTTTGATTGTTTGTTCTAGAGTCCAGGCACCCTGTTGGGGAATTGGTAAAGGAAATATAGTGGGTACTACTTAGAGGAGTTAGGGTAGGTCAGGTGATAGTAGCCTTGAATGGCAAGTTACAGAGGTGGAGTTTATTTCATTCCATCTGATAAAATTATGCTGTAGTTGACATACCTCAGGGAAGATATGGGGCCATTAACCTTAGAAGTTATAAAAATACTGACTCGCTAATACTTAGCACCATAGTCTATGAATCATTATTCCTATCTTATAGTCTTGGATCCACCCTTTAAGTTGCATTCTTTTATGACCATTCAGATGACTTGTTTTTGGAACAGAACTAATAACACTCACTTAAAGGAGAATTATGAGGATTGGTATATTTAAAAATGTTTAGATCTTGACATGAAGCTCAACTGATGATTTAAAAGTATAATTAATTAGTGAAAATAATATCAACCCTAAGCATATTTGGCAAATGCTTATGATATCTGTTATCAACATGCTTCACAACTAAAATATAGACTTTGACAGTTGCTGGAATGTAGGCAATAAGAAAAATTTGATAAGTACTTCTGTAAAAATATTTCTAATTCTTTAATATGGATCCCTGCAAAATTTTCCAATTTAAATTAGTTTCTCCCATCTTTTGTTTTGTAAAAACTCATGGAAATAAGCAAACCACCAAAGTCTGACATTTACATGTTTTCCATAGAAAGCAAATAGGAACAAGCACAAAGATATTAAATTAAGAATGACTGCCAGTTCAAATACTTACAGAGGATCTTATTCTTCTCTTTTATTCTTTAACTTCAAACTTTACATACCACTTTAATATTCTAGGATTTTGAAGCTAGGATGGAAATATAAAAGAATTACTTTGATTTTGCCCTTTGATATCAGATGACAGAAGCCACTGGGTCTCATGTGCTTCCCTATTGTTTTGAGCAGGGGGTTATAGAGGGTCTATTTGTGAGAGAAATCATGACTTAATACTCAAATCCCACCTTAGAAATCCTATTATTTGGATTTGAAGCTGCTATTTACCCATTATCACAGGAACAATCTTAAAGTTATTTTGGATCTAGTGATTGTAGACTTGTTCCACTGTAGTCACATGCTTGCTCTCAGGCTTCTCTGTTTGTAAACCTTGAGTTTGCAGGCAGCCTGGCTGGAGATACTGTCACCGTCTGTGGCTGCACAGTAGTTGCTCTCCATAAAAAACCGTCTGGGAAAGGAGCATTCTTGAGGCCATGGCCTCATTATAATGGTATCTAATCAAACAAGCTAACCTTTTAACTACAATCATCAAGCTCAGTTGCCTATTAGAGTGAACCCTGAGGAGTTAAGGGCCAAGAAATTGTTAGAACTAAGACCTTGGCAGTGGCTGATAAGCTATTTAAATTCTTTTTAATACTCAAATTGCCTCTTTTTAATATACCTCATATAACCTTGGATTATAGGGTTGTTTTACTGAACAATGGCCGAGAATACTTTTACTCAGTAGCCATATAATAGAGGCTGGTTTCATTGCCTTCAATATTATCCATATCCAGAGATTTTAATAATTAGGGACTGCAGGTTCTACGTGAAGGGGAAAACCAACCTGCATAGTAATCTAGATATGTACAAGAGAATGACCATTTTACATTTGAACTAAGTTGTGTAATGTTCAGAAATCTCTTCACCAAAAATTCTCTAAGCATAAAGGGATACTAATTTTCCAAAATAGAAATAACTTCATTATAAAAGGAAAATACAGTCACCATAAACTATTCAGAAAATACCAATACATATAAAGGAGAAAATTAAAATCACCATAGTGATGCGCTCACCACGGAATGATAATCTCAGTTTACATTTGGCTATATATATTTTTCCAGACTTTTAAATAATTTATTTGTTCTTTAAAAACATGATTTCAAACTATACGTACTGTGTTTAACCTAATATTTTCCCCTAGAACAATACATTATAGATACCTTTCTAGTTATGTACAGCCAAAACATAAAGATGATGAATATTGACTAGTCAAAGGGTTTTCTGTTTTGGAGCAGGGAGGGTAGTGGAGTGAAGAACTATTACTGAAATATTAAAAATTTCAGAAATATACGTATCTCACAAAAATCATAAATTTGGGCTACCAGGGCAGTGGTGGAAGGCAGTGTTTTTGAGAAAGATATATATTTCAGGTTCAATACTGAAATAGAGTAGCTCGTTCCCATATGATTGGGAAAAACATTCCTGAATCCCATCTGACAATTTCAAGTCCATGTTTGTATTTTGATTTGAGACACTTTATTGGTGGGCTGGTTGCCAATAGCTATGCATAAATTCATTGGCAGCCAGTTTTACGGTGAGCTTTTCATGTCCTTGTTGCCATACAAATGCTGAAAAGAGGAAGATAAAACACAAATGCTGTTTATTTATGTGAGGAATCAGTTGAAATGAAATAGTTTTGCTTAATGAGGCCTAGACACAGTAAGAATTCACAAATCTAGGTAGTCAAGTTCAGTTGGTTAGAAGAAGCCATAGATATAAGCAGGTATTCTAAGTTTTTAAGATGGAATTATTTAGAGTATATGTTACAGCAACAACCCATGTACCTAAGAGACTGGTTAAAAAACAAAAACAAACAAGCAAACAAAAAAAAACAGGTATACCCAAACCTAATTTTCTAATACCAGGCTAAGTTTATCAGAGATTTATAATGCAAATTCTGATCTTGAACAAGAATATTATTTTATCAAATATAATAAGCATTTCCTTTTTGTCATGTGCTCATAATTTAAAGAATGCTAAATTCTAAAGTATATAAAGATTTATCTAGGCAAATAATGTTTATCTTATAAGTGAAGGAATTAAAGGCTAGGGGAGATGTGACCTCCTAAGATTACACAGGTAATTACTGAAAGTGCCAGGATAGGAACCTATGACTCTTGACTCCTAGGGAGTCCATTAGATAACATAAACCCTTCTTTACTATGACAGATCTTGATTATGCCAATACCACTATATTAGTCAGGGTTCTCTAGAGGAAGATAACTAATAGGATATATATAAAGAAGCTATCACAAGGAATTGGCTCACCTGACTGTGGGAGCTGGGAAGTCCAAATTCCATAGAGTAGGTCATAAGCTGGAAAATCTGATAAAGATGATGCTGAAATTGAGTTCAAATTCCCCAAGAGGAAGTTGACCGACTGAAAGTGAGGCAGAAATTCTTCTGTTGGATCCCTGAAATCCTCAGTTCTGGCATTTAAGATACCCAACTGGATGAGGAGACTCCCCACAGATTGCTGAAAGCAATCTCTTTTGTTGATTGTAGATGCAATCAGCTATAGATGAAATCTACTGAATATAAATGCAAAATCACCTATGAAATTCCTTCACAGTTACAATCAGACCAGTGCTTGCTTGACCTAATAATTGAATACCACAACCTAGCCAAGTAGAGACATGAAATTAACCATCACAACCACCAAATGAGGATGTGTAAAATGGTGACAATAATCTCCCCTGATTCTCCTTTCTACCAATACTGAATCATCTTTTGTTATCCAGTAGACCAGAGAGAGTTTAGGATTACGTGGTCTAGAAATTACATATATCTTTCAAACATTCTTTCCTATGAATCTCTTCCTTCCAACCTCCAAATTCCTAAAGACTTGGCAAATAAGGTTTGATGTGAGACTGCACACATGACATACAGCCTTTTGGTTTTGTTTCAATAGTCCTGGGCCCCTTATGACAGGGTTCTCACAACATGTTAGGAAAGAAAAATTTTCCTGGAATCAACATCATTGACAAACTATATTCCTTTGCCTACAGCAGATGGGAAAATAGGGAGAAGATTTTGGGGATGTCAGAAGGATTTGGGAAAGCATTTGAGTTCTCAGAGAGAGGAAAACTTTTCACATCAGTATTCAGAGAAGTATATCCTTTTAAACCAAAGAGTTCTAGAAAAGTTGTTTTTTAGCAATTAAGTTAAACTGTAGAAAATTTCCATTTTTGTAAGTCAAGAATGATTGAATATTGATAGTTCCCTTTGGTTCAACCTATTAGTAAAGAAAATAGGGTTTTTCTCGGACAAGCAAGGCTTTTGTCACTGTGGAAACCAGAAAAAGGAGACCTTAGCAATTGAAGATGAACTCTTTAATTACTCATATTTTAGTTATCCCCATAAACTATAGATGGGAGATTACAGCATTAATTCTCACTGACAAAGCCTTACAGGCACAGTGGCCCTTGCCCCCACACATGAAGAGAAAAGAAGATAGATCAACATTGTAGGGCTTAAAATACAGATGCCTACTCTCATGTTTTTCAGAGTAGAGCTTATTTTCTTCTTTTGTATTATTTCTTAATATTGTCATCTCTGCTTCTACAACAATAACCAAGCTTTCCAGAGCCTTCAACTGATGGTCCTGATTACTTTCTTTTTATATCTTTCTCTAATATTTAAAGGTGGTGTTCTGGTTTGCTAATGCTGCTGTTTTGCAAAGCGCCAGAAATGGTGCTTTTATAAAGGGAGTTTATTTGGTTGCAAAGTTACAGTCTTACAGCCATAAAGTGTCCAAAGTAAGGCATCAACAATAAGGCACACTCACTGGAGAAAGGTCACTGGCATCCAGAAAACCTCTGTTAGCTGGGAAGGCACATGGCTGGAGTCTGCTTGCTCCCAGGTTGCATTTCAAAACAGCATTCTCCAAAACATCAGTGTCAGCTTTCAACAGCCATCTTCAAAATGTCTGTCTCAGCTGCAGCCCATATCTGGGCCTGTGTGGCTCTTTTTATAGCACTCCAGTGATTAAATCAAGACCCATTCTCAATGGGCAGGGCCACACCTCCATGGAAACAATGCAATCAAAGGTATTACCCACAGTTGGGTGGGTCACATCTCCACGAAAACAGCCTAATCCAAAGATTCCAACCTAATCAACACTAATACATCTGCCCCCACAAGATTGCATCAAAGAACATGGCTTTTTCTGGGGGTCATAATCTATCCAAACTGGCATAGGTGGTAAATTTCATACTGGTTAGATTAGAAGAAAACATTGACTTAAATAAGTTTCCTCAATATTTTTCCCTGGTATTACATTTTATCAGTGTAAAATTTGCAAAATGGTTAGAGCAGCTTATGAATAAGGATCATACTTGTAAAGATCTGTACCTTCTAAGAAAAAAACAAATTGATTTAAATGAAAAAGAATTTCTGTGGTGTTTATCTTAAAACTAACATTAGTAGAACAGACTTCCTGGGATTTTTTCTGTCTATCCACCTCTTCTGTTTGTAAATTCTAGGCTTTGGTATCAAATATAATTTTCATCATATGCATTGACTCCCTTTCCTCTCTTGTTACATTTGGATAGCCTTAGAGAGATGATCCAGGATACCCATCTTTGCCAGTTCTTCAGAAAATATAGTCTCACCTGATTTACCTTTGCCCACAGTTTCTCAGTACTTAGTACAGTGAATCAATGTATACTTCTTTGCTTTGATATGTTTGAGAGTAAAGGCAGATTTTCTAATTACCCATGAGCCTAAAATCCTCATAAGTCAGACATAGAAGCAGGGTGGTTTTGGCTGTAATAGCAGCTCTGCAATGATAACCTCTTGGTCATGAGAATGACAATTTGGCCAAGTTTAAAAGTTAACCACGGTCTGATATAAGCCCTGAAATGAAGTCAATGGCCTTTCTTAATCTAATTAGTTATTAAAATGACCAGTGGACTCCATTTCTATTATCAGAAGTAATAATGCCATGAGAATTCTTATTTCATAGAAAATAAGGCATTTATTTACCAATGATATTCTGAAATATGTTTAAACTCCTGGCTAATTAAAGAAATATTAAACTCAAAGCAAAAATGATGGATTATCAGAACAATTATCAGAACTGGCATGAGGCATATTACATTTCTTTATTTTCCCAATAAAGAAGGTGGATTGCAAGAGTCCTTCACACTTAGTTGGCCAAAAAGATCAAGTTATTCCTAGCTAACACCTCTGTAAAATGGTCCATGAGGGCTAGAAGCCTTTGGCCAGGTGACAGTGAATTTAAGTTTCCCACAGAGAAATGTGTATTGAGATGCTCTCAAAACATATACACATAATGGAATATTATACAGCCATAAAAATGGAGTGAAGTTCTGATACATGTGGCAACTTGGATGAACCCTGAAGACATCATGTTGAGTGAAACAAGCAAGACACAAAAGGACAAATATTGTATGATCTCACTGGTATGAAATAATTAGAATAAGCAAACTTATGGAGTCAGAGTCTAGAATATAGGTTACCAGAGGATGGAGTGGGGATAGGGAATAGGTGTGAAGGCTTAAAATGTACAGGGTTTCTATTTGGAACAATGGAAAAGTTTAGGTAGTGGATGGTGGTGATGGTAGCCCAATATTGTGAATGTAAGTAACACCACTGAATTATGTATTTGAATGTGGTTAAAAGGGAGAAATGTTAGATTGTATATATAGTATATATATATATATATACCATAAAAATTTAAAAACTCATGGAACTGCACAACATGCATGATTGTTCTGTAATAAAACTTCTATAATAAAAAACTCCCTAATAAATTTCTCTAATTAAAAAAAATAGCTATTTACCAGCCAAGAACTACTCCAGATACTTTTAAGAACATGGTTTAAAAAAAAAAAAATGGGCAAAAGATTTGAATAGACATTTCTCCAAAGAAAATATACAAATGGCCAATTAGCACCTAAAAAGATGCTCAGCATCATTAGACATTATGGAAGTACAAATCAAAATCACAATGAAATACTGCTTCACTCCCACTAGGATAGCTATTTTTTTTTTAATATGAATTATAATGTGTTTGTGAGGTTACAGATAAATGTATTGTTGGTAGGAATGTACAGTAGTGCAGTTGCTATGGAAAAGTTTGGCAGTTCCTCAGAAAGTGGAACAGAGAACCATATGACCTGGCAACCCCACTTCTAAGTGTATACCCCAAAGAACTGAAAACAGGGACTCAAAAAGATATTTGTTCACCAATGTTCATAACACCATTATTCACAATAACCAAAAGGTAGAAGCAACCAAAAGGTCCAACAGATGGATGGATGAACAAAATGTGGTAAATACATACGATGATTCATCCATAAAAAGAAATGAAGTTCAGCTACATGCTGCAACATGGATGAATCTTGGAGACGTCATGCTGAGTGAAATCAGTCAGACACAAAAGGACAAATATTTTATGATTTCATTTATAGGAGATACTTAGAATAAGGGACAGGAAGTAGACTACAGTTTAGCAGGGACTGGAGGAGAGAGGTGCAGAGGGAATGGCGAGATATTGCTTATTGTGTTCAGAGTTGCTGTTTAGGGTGATCAAAAAGTTTTGGTAATTGATGGTGATGATGGTAGCACAATATTGTGATTATAATATTACTGAATTGTACACATAAAAGTGGTTGAAATGGGAAATTTTGTGTTGTATTTATGTGTGCCAGTTTGAATATATTATGTCCCCCAAAATGCCATTATCTTTGATGTAATCTTGTGTGGGCAGATGTATCAGTGTTGATTTGATTGTAATTCTTTGTGTGTTTCCCTGGAGATGTGCCCCACTCAACTGTGGGTGATGACTCTGATTGGATAGTTTCCATGGAGGTGTGGCCTCACCCATTCAGCATGAGCCTTGATAAGTTTACTGGAGCACTATATAAGCTCAGAGAGAAAGAGAGAGCTTGCTACAGCCAAGAGGGACACTTTGAAGAATGCCCAGAAGCTGGGAGAGTAGCTGCAGATGAGAGACAGTTTGAAGATGGCCGTTGAAAGCAGACTTTTGCTCCAGAGAAGCTAAGAGAGGACAAATGCCCCAAGAGCAACTGAGAGTGACATTTTTGAGGAACTACAGCCTAGAGAGGAACATCTTGGGAGAAAGCCATTTTGAACCCAGAACTTTGGAGCAGACACCAGCCACATGCCTTCTCAGCCAACACAGGTTTTCTGGACAACCATTGGCCATCCTCCAGTGAAGGTACCTGATTGCTAATGTATTACCTTGGACATTTTATGGCCTTAAGACTGTAACTGTGTAACCAAATAAACCCCCTTTATAAAAGTCAATCCATCTCTGGTGTTTTGTATTCCAGCAGCATTAGCAAACCAGAATGATATGTTACCACAATTAATAATAATAATAATATTAATAACAATAATACAACCAACTCCTGGTTGTTTCATGTAGCTCATTGACTTCAAGACTTTACTTAATTTGAACTTACTAAATGCCTCCCTTTTAAGAAACAGCTCAATCAGCTAGAGCACAAAGGATTTGATTTGTTCTGTCCTTAATTTGCCTCAATGCCAATGCAAATTGGCCTTTAATTAATAAAACTAGTTTCTGAATTAACCAGGATGCAGTACATTGTTTTTTCATTGTCTTAGCTGGGAGGCACAAACGGATTGGTTGGTCTCCTTTTTTCCTTATATGATTCTGGGTTCTTCAACTTTTTCATTCCCTGATACTTACATTTTGTTTTTACTTAAGTGATATTTTTATATAAGTGGAGCTTTTTCCCTCCTGTTCTTGATTCTATAAAGACCTTTAATACTTTTCCCAGTGCCTTCCAGGTAGTTTTCGCTGTTACTGAGGTAATGGAATGTCCTTTTCTAACAATGCTTTCTTAGAGTGAATGTCCCTTCCATGCTCTGTTCTCAAAGGCCCCTTCATCTCCTTTACCTGGTGAATACCTTGAATTTAGGCCTTTGGACTATAATAATGAGCTGCAACTAATTTGTGATCCATTTGCACATAGGTTTTGGTTCATTCTGCTTTCTAGGCATCTGCCCACTGGATACTCAGACTTTTGAATGATTACTTTTCATATGTCTCTATTCCTTCTCCCTTTTTTTCAAATCGAATCTCATTTTGTTCATTTCAATTTGCATTTCCAATGTCTTTTGGGCAATTCATATCATTTCTCTTTCCATACTATATTTGTTCAACAACTTCCAATTGGAATCATCAGCCAACACTGCTTTTGCAAAATTAATGTCCTATTTCAGAAAGTTAATTTCCTGTTTAATAAAAAAAGACAAAAACTGCCCTCCTCATCTCTTAACTCCTATGGAACATTGTTTACAGTTCTCTCTGATCACCTCCCAGGCAGCTTTTCACATGATACGTTGACTTCATTTTCTCTACAAGATCGTAAGAGTCTTTATGGTAAAGAATGGGCAGCTTAGCATTTCCTACAGAGATGAACAAAATGCCTTGCACACAGTAGGATTTTAGTAAATATGTATTGAATAACATTATTATGGATATTTGTAGGAGATTGTGCAAGCCTCATTAGAACTAGAAATACAGCCATTCCACCTAACACATGGTTTGTGTTATTTTCTTAATGCCTTTCAGCTGATGTTTACTACATGTACTTTTGCAAGTTAATTTGCATTAATTTGTTTTCATAGTTTGAGGTGCTGCATTGTATCTTTTAAAGTCCAGGCACACAGTAAGTATTACATTTGTTTTAATCACAACATGAAATTCAACAGGGAAGGTTTTTTTTTGGTTTTTTTTTTGTTTTTTAAGTTAATTGGGCATTTCTGTCCTGGAGTTTAAGATTCTGATTGCTTTTGTTTCAAGATATTTAAATGGTTTCCCTCGGCATTTTCTAATTATTACATTAAATAACACAAGCAGATGTACAGGAGCAGTGTTTCATCCTCCTATCTTGTTTTTCCAGGGAAACTAAAGTGATCATGTTAGCCTTGGATCTCTCTTCATAATTTCCTCCTAATTTTTTGTGATAACATATTTTCCTGTTTATAAATATAATGCCATTGTACTGTAAAAAAACAGAAAACTAAAGTGTATAAAGAAGCAAATAAAAATTAACTATAATCTATAATTCAGAGGATAGTTATCATTAATGTTTTGGGGTATATACTTACATTTTTTAATGGAAAATATTTGTTTTATAATTTGTTTTATTCACATAAAAGCATATATCAGATTTTTTTCAAGGTCTTTAAATATTCTTCTATAAAATTATTTTCAATATTTGCTTATTATTCTGATATTTTGATATATCGTGATTTACTTTGGCAAATATTCTAGTTCTAGACATGGAAGATTGTTTTTCTTATGAATATGCTTATAAATACCATTGAATTACCTTTAGACATACTTTATGATAAATTAATTTTAAATGCTATAGAAGGACATTGGCTGTTGGATAGAGTACTGTGAAGCTTAAGTTGCTAAAGTTGTCAATCTGACCCAGAAGTTTTTTGGCATTGAAATTGTCATTCTTTTGCAGGTGCTATAAATTAGGGCTGGTCAAAGGACAACTCTGTGCTGGGATATTAATGTGCCCAGAAAGGAAGTGAATAAATTCCCCAATTCATAAAATGCAATAGAAAAAGAAGTATGTTTTCCTTCAATATATCTATAGTCATAATACTGTAAATGCTGGTACTGAGTTAAACAAAAGTCGAATGGGCAGATAAAGGGGAAGTAGGAAACATGATGTAAGAATGTCATATCTGTTGTGTCTGTTAGGATTAGGTTTGGCTCCATATAACAGAAAAACAAAAAAAGAAGGCTGGCTTAAACAATCTAGAGGCTTAAAACGTTTTGGGTAAATGAATTTTGGAAGTAGGCTGCCTAGAATTTATCTGGAAGTTCCACCATGTAGCCAGGGACCCAGACACCTTCTAACACACTGCTTTGTCATTTAGTGTGTTGTTTTTCTCCTCAAGGTCTAAAGTGACTGCTACAGATCTATTCATGGCATCTGCATTCTAGGCAACAGGAAAAAGGAGGCAGAGGAAAAGAGGCTACTCTTAACATTTTTAAACTTCTTAATTGAAAGTAACACTCATGCACAAAAATGCCAAATTATTTAAGTATAGTTCAATGAAGTATAACGAAGGGAACACATTCAAGTAACTGCTACCCATACCAAGGAATAAAATATCTCCAGCACATCAGAAGTCTCGCTCTTGGCCCCTCTTAATCTTTTTAGCCCCTCCTCTTCCCCAAAAATAACCCTCTATTCCAAATTCTGGAATAGATGAGGTTCCTATTTACAAATGGGTTCACACCTACAGGAATGCAGATTAAGATTAAGAACTTGCCTTTTGTTGGGGCACTTAATTCAATCTACCATAATGCCCATAGGACAGAAGCAACCCCAAAGAGTGCTGGGCTCACTTCTTTACATTCTTTCTCCTGGATCGTGGCCCTGTAATCTTTTCCTACCTTGTTAGCTCTCTAATGCCTTCAAACTTTTTTTTCTTTTAATGCATTGTTCAATTTTTTTTTATTGTTTTCAGTGTCAGGTTTGTTGTCAATTACCTAGCTATTATTACTGAAAATGGAATTCTCCCATGCCTACATTTTAAGAAAACTGTTTCAAAAAAAATCTCACAAAATACTCTTTAGTTAGTTACATGATTGGTCACATGACTACACCTAACTGTGAGAGAGCCAGGAAAATATAATCTTTTACCTGCTTGGCAGTATGCCCAGATTAAAATGGGAGTTCTGCTAAGGAAAATGAAGAAAGTGGGTATCTTGAAGCAAATAACAGTACATCTCTGAAGAGCAAATAAAGAATGTCAAAAGTTTAGAAACTAAAAAATAGGTATATGAACATGTTATTTAGAAACACAGAGGAGAAATAGTATGAAAACAAAGAGAAAAGATTTCCACTGAGAAATGAGACACACAGGGAACTAGCATCTTTTGTTACAAACTTATAGTTAAATGGACTTTAAGATCATTGACATGCACTGCTTTGATAAGAATAAAATTAATATAAAAAGGAAGAAAAACTCTGTCATAAATTTGTGTGATCTTGGCTCATATGAGAACATTTTTGGGTTTCAGTTTCCTTCTCTAAAAGGAATCTCAAAAGATGTGAAACTTGCTTATGTGATCATTCTGATATTGGGAGACATTAAAATCTGTACAAGTTGATTTGTACACTTGCACCCATGAAATAGGACATTTGAGAATCAAGATTAATGAGATAACATCCATAAAGGTATTTGGGTCCTTTACATAGAAAAGACTTTTAAAAGGAATCGAGTTACCTATATAAAAGGAATCAAGTTACCTATATAAAACTGTTCTTTCTTTTCTTACCATCTAGGTGAGATTGAGTATAAAAATGTTTGCACTAAATGAGTTGTCTAAAAATACTCTCCAGTGACTCGAATGTCTGTATAGAAATTGCACTAGGGACAAAGTAAACATAATTGCATAAAAAATCTGTGAAAGAGAATAGAAGTAGCAGTATGTGTTACACCAGGATGGCACCTACATCTTCCCAGTCATTCCAATGGGATACATAATGTATCTAAAAAATTTTCACAAGAGTCCCTAAGTCTTTGATTTCTTTGGAGGGTTGTATTCTCTGGTTGTTTGATTGGTCCATTTCTGTATTGAATCAAGTTTACCAGAATTAACTCTGCTTTCTTCAGCTGTTCATACACTTAAAAAAATTAATGTTTAGTCTGCTAGGGATCTTTCTAGTTTTAAATGTAATTTGACATTTGGCAGAAAGGACCACAGGAAAATTCTAAATGTCAGTGAATGTACTACTTATTATATTCAAAAGTTGCATGACTTAACTATCATCACTAGATGTGTATTCTAAGCAGAAACAAAAGGTCTCTTTGCACTTAGAACTTGGGTCTCACAGGTTTCTCTTATGCAGTCACCCTGCATCTTTCCGTAGAGTAGGGGACTTCAAGCCTCTCAGCTAATTGCCCAAGGCCCCAAAACACAGCCAGGTCCCCCTACATTTCAGTCTACTTGTGCTTAAAAATGTATGCACCAATTCCTTGAAGGTAGGAGCCCCAGGCTACTCATAGCTATATCCCTCTCTATGTGTCTATATGGTTCAAGCAAAAAATAAATATATGTTGATTGAGGGACTGTAACAACAAATGGCATATTTTTTTTGCAATACATTCATTTCTTTATGCTTTATCTTATCATATTCCAAACAGTCCTACTCATTTTCTAAATGCTTCCTCTCCCCTTGCTCTCAACAGCTCTGACTACCAGGGAAATGCAGGAAATGATGCTTTGGTTAGAACCTGACTCGGATACTGGCAATTTTTAGTATCTTATATGAACATTGGGGGCCTCAATTTATTCAACTGTAAAAGGCAGATAATAATTTCTTCTGTATCCTCTTCACAGATTTCCAAAAGTGGGGGAAAGAAAGAGTTGTTGCTTGGTAGATGCAGAGTGTTTGGTAATTTTGGAAATTTTGAAATAACATTTTTTAAATAAAAAAATGCCTATGAAAGAGCTTAATATTTGCAAGCCAGTATACAAGTGGAAATTAATTTTATTAACCAAGCATTAAGCATTGTCCATGGGCTCAGAAAGCCTTTAGGAGAAGAGGGTGCCCCAGTGGGCAGGGCAGTTTCAGCTCTCCCCCTTGTAGGCTTTTCCCACCAGGCAGTAGCTATCAATACACACACCTGATCAGAGGGAAACTCATGTAGCATATGGACAGAAATCATGGGAAATAAAAAGCCATGTACTGAATTTGATGGCAAATTCATTTTATTTCGAGCTTTAAAACATATCTACATTATATTCGGCAGAACCATTCACAAAATGCATCACAAAGTATCCACTAACTTGGCCATTTTGTTCCTCTAAATACCAAAACATCACTTTTCCACCTTCACCTCTCACCTTATTTCTGCTATTCTGTCTTAAATTCTTCCTCTTTGGCTTGTTCTGTTGCAGGCTTAAAGCTCTGCCTGCCCTCCTCCCATCACCTAAATGGGCCCAGGACAACCTTGACCATTTTTAGATTCCCTCCTTAACACCACACCCAGCTGACCTCATTTTCACTTTGTCTGGTCCTAGCCTAAGCAGCTTTTGCCAGGAGATTTTCAATAAACCAGGGGTTCAGGGAGCAGCTATTCCCTGACCCTCACAAGTAAGCCTCATTTCTCCTGCTCTTCTCTGTCTTTACTTTATTTTCCTTGTCACGGTCCAGCTCCAGTGACACAGTGAGATTGCAGGCTCTAAAACTCCTAGAATTTTATCACTTTAAAGATCATCCATCCAATCCCCTCATTAATTTGAAGCCAGAGGTAGTCATGTCCACAGAGCTGGACAGCTCTAGAACAGCGAGAAGAACTTAGATCATCCATTACATAAGCGAGTGTTCAGTTGAAACATTTCACTCTCTCAGTGAGATCTTTGTAGTTCTAATGCACCCTCAAGTCAGGGACCAGTTCCAACCACACTGAGAGAGTAAGAGTCTTCAGCCACAAAAGCGGCACTTCTCATTGCCAGGCCTTTGCTCACACTCTGCTCTATGAATTGTTCTTACTGAAGTTCTCATTTCTTTCCAGGTGACACCATTCTTTAAGATTCAGATCAAGTCCCAATTTTGAATAAAGCCTTTTCTGATCTGCACATAGCGTTATGAGCAATAAGTTCCGCCTCTGAAACCCTAAATCACAGCATTTCTATATTGTCCTATAGTTCTTTCTCTCCCGTAATGACATGTGATATGTTGTAAAATAATGTAATATAAACAGTAATATTAATACTTAACTGAATATATGTCCCTTGATACAGAAATTCTATTATTCTTTTTTAAATCAACTCCCAGAAAATTCTGTAGAATTCAGGACATAGTAGATGCTCAGCAAATCTTTATTTAATGAATGTTGAGTGAGGAATATGCTAAGTATAACCTTCAAGTCCCACGATTTTCCTTCACCACACTGGGATTGAGAATTCCACCAGTGAGCCTCTTTAGGGGATTAATTCAACATTTATTTAATGAAAACTTACTATGTGCCAGGTTCTCTGCTGGCATTGAGGATAAAATAGTGAACTAGACAGACGTGGTTCTTGCCCAGATATCTCCTTCTGTATGGTGGAAGATGAAGATACAAGCAAACAAATAAAACGACAATTCTCCAACAATAATGTTTTCTTGGAAGAGTAATCCATAAAATCATTTTCAGTGTTTAAAAACTTAGCTCACATTAGTACATTACTTCTCAGCAGCTGGCAGTTTCCTAGCAGTAAGCATCACAGATCAGGAAAATCTCAGTGAGGTTTGTGGAGGGGGAGAAGAACGTGAAAAAATAGGACAAGAAGGCAGTTTACATGAAAGAGGGAGTACTCGGCAGAGATGAGAAAGGAAGGAGGCACAGAAAGAGAAATGAAAGGCAGCAATGACTGAATATTCCCCTCTTCAAAAGTCTCCTAAGAAGTTAAGTTTCTCTGTTGGTTTTCCAAACATGTAGGCTCACCAAGGCCTCCCAGAGAGTCTATCCCAAGGCTCCATACTTATTGTTTGGAAATTCAAACATAAAGAATAATTTCTTCCTCTAAGACTTAGAGCTAGAGAAATGTACACAGTGTTTTTGGCACATAATGGAGAAGTTGTATAAATAGAATTTATTAATTGTGGCAAACCTAGTGCTCAACAAATACTTGGGTGTTTATTACAAGCCAGACACTGTGTTAGGTGTCAGAGATAAAGCAATGAATAAAACAGATAGAGCTTAGAGTGTAAGTTTCATTGTTGATACTTTTCTTACACACCTTCCTTGTTTTTTTAAACTAAGCTTTTCTGGTTTCCTTAAAGTACTTAGTGGCATAAGATAAAGAATATATACTACAAATATATTTGAATTTCATGCATTTCCTTTCTCAGCAGTTATTATTCCCTCAGTTACCTCCATGGGATAACTATAATATATATAAACAACACTTAGGGAAGTGTTTGAAAATAATGAGCACTCAACAAATGTTAGCTGTTATGATGAGGAGGAAAAAGAATTAGAAAACTGTAATTAATTACTAGATATGAAAATAACACTGTGCCCTGAGATATAGGGAGGTACAGACACTGAAGAGGAAAGATCAAGAGACTTGGGTGCAAGGCCTAATATTTGCCATTTTCCTTTGGTCAAATTAGTTTCTCTGGGCCCCCAAGTACTCATTTATAAGATGACATAAAACCACATCTTCCTATGTCACTGGAGGTTCTGTGGATGCAATAATACAGCATATTTGAACATTTTGTGTGTTAAAGTACTACTAAATATAATTGTTTACTAATATTTATGCTGAATGTAAAAAAAGTATCACTAAATCTGTCTTTTCCAAAAGTAGCTAATATTTTAAGAAATTCACACCTAATGGTCTATCTTCATTATTAAGTGGGAAATATGAACTCTGTATTTATTCCTCAGAACGAAAACTCAAGAAACATTGAGAACAAGCATAAATTTCTTTTATGGGAAGAAAAGATGCTTAGTTGTGTGGCAAATGGTCCATGCTGGTGAATCTGTGCCGTCTCTGTCATCTCCATAGCAACTAACTCTGCTGTAACAAACAGAAGAACTTGAAGTAGGAATAAAAAATAGCTCAGAGAGATGGTAATGGGGATTCAGAAAGTTACTAGCAAAGTAAAATTATTTTAGTACAAATATTCTCTCTTCCACTTCTGTTCTTAATGTGAAAATCCCCCTTGAAAGTTATTTGCTATTGTGACTCTTAAATTTTAAATAGCATCTATTCTTTTTTCTGTCCTCTAAAAATTTTATTGTTGCAGAGTGAACCATTTTAAGCAAAACAAAATATTACAATTTTATAATTCCTGACTTACTTAAGGGGCTGTGCTGGTTTGGATGTATTATGTCCCCCAAAACACCATGTTCTTTATTGCAATCTTGTGGGAACAGACATATTAGTGCAGATTGATTTGGAACCTTTTGATTGAGTGTTTCCATGGAGATTTTGACACCTTTGATTAGGGTGTGACCTTTTTTTGACTGTTTCCATGAAGATATGGACCCCACCCATTCAAGGTGGGTCTTGATTTAATCACTGGAGTACTTTAAAAGAGAGCCACATAGGCCCAGACACTTGCTGATGCCGATGCTTAGACATGCTTGGAATTGTGGACCCCTGATGTTAGCTATAGCCAAGAGAGACATTTTGAACACAGCTGTTGAAAGTAGACTTTTGCTACTCCAGACTTTGCCTGGGAGAAACTAAGCATATCCCCAGATGCCTAGAGAAAAACATCCTGGGAGAAAGCCATTTTGAAACACAAGCTAGGAGCAAAGGAAGAAGACGCCAGCCATGTGCCTTCCCAGACAACAGAGGTGTTCCAGATGCCATCAGCCATTCTTCTAGAAGGTACCCTGTTGTTGACACCTTAGCTTGGACACTTTTGCAGCCTTAAGACTGTAATTTTTTAACCAAATAAACCTCCTTCATAGAAGACAATCCATTTCTGGTATTTTGCATTCCAGCAGTATTAGCAAACTGGAACAGGGGGTATGTTGTCTTTGGTACAAGATAGCATGCTTAAGGCCCTGTGTAGTTCTACGAGTATAATGGGCAGGAATGGACCTTCCTACCCTTGACAATTTGGCTCCAACATTTAGAATAATGAGAAATAAAAGTAACCATATTGAGTTGTATGCCCTTTTCTGGTTTAGTATTTTCAATGTTTATTGATTTAAAGCAATTATTAATAGTAGTAAACATTTATGTATAGGAAATATGCTAGGATGTATGTGTGCATGGGTATTTTATTCATTCAGTTATCATCACAACAATCCTATGAAATAAGTGCTGTATTATTATCCCTAATTTACAGGTAAGGAGATTGAAACCCTGAGAGGTTAAGTAACTTGCCCATATCACAGAGTTGGTAACATGAACTGTAATTTGTTTTCTGTAGCCAATAGCAATTTATTTGGCATGGTATCTAGAGAATCATTATTCATCTCAGTTTCCTGGCTGCTATGACAAATACCACACAATGGGAATTTATTGTCTCACAGTTTTGAGGCTAAGAGAAGTCCAAAATCAAGGCATCAACAAGATGATGCTTTCTTTCCAAAGATGGTCGTGCTCTGGTACTGACCGCCATCACATGGCAGTGTCCTTTTTTATCTCTTCCAGGCTCCATTGACTTCTGATTTCTGGCTCCACTCCACTCTATTTCTGAATTTCTGCTGCTTACAAAGGACACCAGTAAACAGGATTAAGACCCAATCTCATTTAGTTGGGCCACACCCTAAGTAAAATTAACATCTTCAAGGGATACTATTTACAATAGGCTCATACCAAAATGAATGTGGTTAAGACCAATAATATATCTAAATGTAGGGTGCATAACTCAAGCCACTATACCATTTAAGAATTATACCATTTAAGAATTATTATAGGTCACCACTCAAATGTGATATCCTATTTCTGTCAGGGATGATAAAACCTTTAATACTGAATTAGGCACAGAGAGAAGAAATGGGCAATATTTTTCTTGAATAGGCACAAGGAGGAATGGAGATGCAGTATCTTCGGTTCAGGCTGAATCTCTCTATTGCACTTTACAATAATATTTATAGCTACCATTTCCAAAGCTCCTACTATATGCTGCTGGGCACTATAATGTATATTTTATATATGTTCTTATTTAATATTCACAATAACCCCATTCTGCAGGTGTTATCATCCTCAGTTTAGAGGTAGGACATGGAGACAAAAGGATTTTAAGAGAATGATGGAGTGATGGAATGGCCCAATAATTTTTTATTCTTTCAGTTTTGGTTCAGAAAATTTAAACAAGTTTATAATGGTGGATGGAGTCAGGCTTTAAATACTAGACTGCTTGATTCCAAAGCTCAGAAGCTGATCAAAAGGAATCAATGAAATGTACTTACCCAAATGCATGGATTCTTCTGCAAAATATTTTTCAAAGTCCATGAAGTAAATAGGATGGGTGGTGGAGTTGAAAATTTATCATATTTAATGCTTGTCCTGCCTCTAGTTGACACCATGGAAAAACAGTAAAATTCTTTGTTCCTTGTGTTTTGCTATATCAAAGTCTCTGAATTCACCAGAATTGCAAAAATGACCATGATGTACTTTATTCATTCATTCAAAAAATATTTTTATGGAACACCTACTCTGGCCATGCAAGATACAGAGATGAGGGGGAGGAGGCAGAGTAGAAAGTGACAAGACTCACTCTTCCCAAAAAACACCTAGTGGACAGGCAGGAATTGTTCTGTCCACAGAACAGTTGTCCACAGAAAACAACTGTTCTGGGGCTCTGGAGGCCAGGGGAGCACTGAGCAGCATCTAGGAAAAAGCAGGACAAAGAGGCTGACAAACTGTGGTAAAGAACTGTGAGTAGCTCACTCCATGGCAGCTGCTGGTGCCCATCCCCCACTCTCCAGGTGGGCTGCCTCAGGTTCTGATCTCTGGCTGACTACTGTGAAAGGAGAGGGATTGGAAAGTCCTCTTTCTCAAGAATGGGGGTAAGGGAGGGGATCATGGCTGAGCACTGATCATGGCTTCTGATCACTAAATTTGGATTGCCAAGTCCCAGCTCTGAGCTGCTATTTCAGCCTACCCTAGACAGGGACAGCCACAACCATTGTTAGAGCCCCACTCCCAAAGGGTGGAGGCAGTGGAGGTTTAAAGACACAGGGCTTCATTAGGGTTGTGGGGAATAGTTAGTTGAAGGGCACTATCTGCTGAGCAGGACAGGAAAGCACAGCTTTGGGGAGTCATCATAAAAGTTTTCACATCTTTCCTGACTCTCTCCCAAGGGCCCTTTGGAGCTGTTCTGTGTCCTCCTTCTTGGGTTCCTGGCCCTGTTTTGCCTGGGAAATACTGACTTTGCAAAGTCCTCTCTGGGGTGACTCTCCTCCCAGAATTTGTCCTACAGGCCAAAACACCTAGGGATAACAAGAGGAGTGATAAAGCAAAACAAAACAAAACAAGCTATAGAGGCCAAATAAAAACAAACAAAACAGATAGAGATTCCCAGAGAAAGAACAGAGGAAAGGAAGCTTTCTCCTGGAGGTGAAACAATTGCACAAATAATGCAATACTAAAAATTGTACCAGGGCAAGAATCAAATGAAGAAGAGCTGACAATATCTGATCAGTTAAACATGGGCAATTCTAAAAGTCTAGAATACGTTGAACCAAGCATAAAAGAGCCTTAACAGAAAGCCAATCAATAATAAAACCCCAGAGAAGAGAGAGAAACTGACCTTCAGAGTAAACTCATCAAGATACTCAGATGCCTGGACATCAGCAAAAAAATTACAAGCCATATTAAGAAACAGGAAGATATGAATCAGTTAAAGGAACAAATTAAAACTTTGAAGGAGACAGAGAATTTTGAATAACTAATCAAATACATTTAAACAAATTTCCTCAATCAATTCAAGAAAATGAAGGAAAATATGGCTAAAGAGATGAAAGACATTTAGAAGACACTGGGTAACCAAAAAGAAGAATTTGAAAGTATAAAAAGAAACATAACAAATTATGGGAATGAAAAGTACAATAGAAGAGATTAAAAATATATTAGAGGCATACAATAGCAGATTTGAACAGAGAGAAAAAAGAACCAGTGAACGAGAAGACAGGACAATCAAAATCTTACAGACAGAATAGATTAAATTACAAAATGGGAAAAAAAAAATGAGGAGGATCTAAGAGATTTGAATGACAGACTGAAGCGCACAAACATATGCATCATGGTTGTCCAGAAGGAGAAGAGAAAGGAAAAGAGGCAGAAAGAATGCTTGAGGAAATAATGGTAAAAATTTCCCCTACCCTTATAAAAGACATAAAAGTACATCTAAGAAGTGCAATATACTCCAAAGAGAACAAATCCTAATAGACCCACTCCAAGACACATACTAATCAGAATGACATATACCAAAAGATAAGGAGAGGATCCCAAATGCACTAAGAGAAAAGTGATATGTCACATACAAATGAACCACAATAAGAACAACTGCCAATTTCTATCAGAAACCATGTAGGCAAGACAGTAATGGTATGATATATTTAAGGTGCAGAAAAAGAAATATTGCAAGCCAAGAATTCTTTATCTGGTGTAACTGTCCTTCAGAAATGATGGAGAATTTAAAATAGTCTCAGATAAACAAAAACTGATCAAATTTGTCAACAAGAGACCTGCCCTACAAGAAATACTAAAGGGAGTCCTGCTAAGGCTAGCAGGAAAAGACTGGAGAGAGAGGCTTGGAGGGGTGTGTAGAAATGAAGATTATCAGTAAGGCCAACTAAAAGGGTAAAAAGAGAAACAAAATTAAGATAAGACAAGAAATCCAAAGGATTAAATGGTTGAAGTAAGCACTGCCTTTACAGTAATAATATTGAATGTTAATGGATTAAGCTCAACAATCAAAAGTCATAGACTGGCAGAATGGATAAAAATGTATTATCCAACTATATGCTGTCTATAAGAGACTCACTTTAGGCCCAAAGACACAAATAAGTTGAAAGGGAAAGGTTGGGAAAAGATGTTCCATGCGAACTGTAACCAAAAAAGAGCTAGTGTAGCTATACTAGCATCAGACAAAATAAACATTAAATGCAAAACTCTTATAAGAGACAAAAAGGACACTATATATTAATAAAAGGGGCAATTCACTAAGAAGAAATAATCATAAATATTTATGCACCTAACCATGGAATACCAAAGTACACGAGGCAAGCGCTGGCAAAACTAAAGAGAGATATAGATGTCTCTATAATAATAGTTGGAGACTTCAATACACCACTCTCAACAATAGATAGAATATCCAGATAGAGGATCAATAAAGAAACAGAGAATTTGAATAATATGAAAAATGAACTAGACCTAATATATACAGAACATTGTTCACCTGAAGAGCAGGAGATACATTCTTCTCAAGTGCACACGGATCATTCTCCAGGATAGATCACACATTGGGTCACAAAACAAGTCCTAATAAATTTGAAAAGATTGAAATTATAGAAGCAGTTTCCTCAATCATAATGGAATGAAGTTGGAAATCAATAACAGGCAGAACTAGAAAACTGACAAATATCTGGAAGTCAAACAACTTGCTCTTAAACAATCAATGGGTCAAAGAAGAAATTGCAATTGAAACCAGTAAATATCTCCAGATGAATAAAAACAAGAACACAACATATCAAAACTTATGGGATACAGTGAGGGAAGTGCTGAGAGGGAAATTTATATCCCTAAATGCCTATATTGAGATGGAAAAAAAAGAGCTAAAATCTAATACCTAACTATACACCTGGAGGAACTAATAAAAGAACAGCAAACAAATCCCAAAGCAAGCAGAAGGAAAGAAATAACAAAGATTAGAGCAGAAGTAAATGAAGTTGAGAATAAAAAATAATAGAATTAACAAAACCAGAAGTTGGTTCTTTGAGATCAGTAATATTGGCAAACCTTTAACTAGACTGACAAAGAAAAAGAGTGAAGATACAAATAAAATCAGAAATTAGGGGGGTAAAATTACAGCTGACTCCACAGAAGTAAAAAGGATGATAACAGTATATGCCATGAACAGCTGTATACCAACAAATTGAGCAACTTAGACAAAAGGGACAAATTCCTAGAAACACACAAACAAACTACACTGACCTCAACAGACCAATTACAAGTAAAGAGATTGAATCAGTCATCCAAAAGCTACCAAAAAAGAAAGCCTAGGACCATGGTTACATAGGTGAATTCTACCAATCATTCCAAGAAGAAATAATACCAACCCTGCTCAAACTCTTTCAAAAAATTAAAGAGGGAGGAAAGCTACCTAACTCATTCTATGAAGCCAACATCTTCCTAATACCAAAGCCAGATAAAGATACTAAAAGGAAATAAAATTGGAGACCAATTTCTCTAATGAATATTGATGCAAAAATCCTCAAAAAATACTTGCAAATTGAATTCAATGGCATGTTAAAAGAATTATACACCATGATCAAGTGTGTTTTATCCCAGTATGAAAGGGTGGTTCAATGCAAGAAAATAAATTAATGTAATACACTACATTAACAAATCAAAGGGGAAAAACCACATGATCATCTCAATCAATGCAGAAAAGGCTTTTGACAAAATCCAGCATCCTTTCTTGATAAAAACACTTCAAAAGATAGGAATAGAAGGGAAATTCCTCAATATGAAAAAGGGCTTATATGAAAAACCCACAGCCAGCTTTGTACTTAACAGTGAAAGGCTGAAAGCTTATCTCTAAGATCTGGAATTTGACTTGGATGCCCACTGTCACCACTGTTATTCAACATTGTGCTAGAAATCCTAGCTAGAGCAGTTATGCAGAAAAAGAAATAAAAGGCATCCAAATTGGAGAGAGGAAGAAATAAAACTTTCACTATTTGCAAATGACATGATCCTATATTTAGAAAGTCCCCAAAACTACAACAAAGCTGCTAGAGCTAATAAATGAGTTCAGCAAAGTGGAGAGAGAAAAGATAAACACACAACATTAGTAGTGTTTTTATACACTAGTAATGAGAAATCTGAGAAGGAAATCAAGAAAAAAAATTCCATTTACAATAGCAACTAAAAGAATCAAATATCTAAGAAGAAATTTAACCAAGGATGCAGAAAATGACAAAACATTGCTAAAAGAAATTAAAGAAGATGTAAATAAAGGAAGGACAACCCATTTTCACGGATTGGAAGACTATCATTAGAGATGTCAATTCTACCCAAGTTGATCTACAGATTCAACACAATCTCAATCAAAATTCCAACAACCTACTTTGCAGAAATGGAACAGCCAATTATTAAATTTATTTGGAAGGGTAAATAGCTCTGAATTGCCAAAAACATCTTGAAAAGGAAGAATGAAGTTGGAGAACTCATGCTTCCTGTCTTTAAATCATTTTACAAAGCTACAGTGGTCAAAACAACATGGCACTGGCATAAAGATAGATATTTTGACCAAGGAATCAAATTCAGTGTTCAGAAATAGACCTTCACATCTATGGCCAGTTGATATTTGACACGGCTGCCAAGTTTACTCAACTGGGACAGAATAGTTTCTCAACAAGTGGTGCTGGGAGAACTGGATATTCATATGCAAAAGAATGAAAAAAGACCCCTATCCCCTAATATGTTATACAAGAGTTAACTCAAAATGGATCAAAGACCTAAGTATAAGAACTAGGACCATGAAACTCCTAGCATAAAATGTACAGAAGCATCTTCAAGGTCTTACGGTAGGCAATGGTTTCTTAGATTTTACACACAAAGCACAAACAGTGAAAGAAAAAAAGATAAATGGGACTCCTCAAAATTAAAAACTTTTGTGTTTCAAAGGACTTTGCCAAGAAAGTGAGAGGGCAACCTACTCCATGGGAGAAGGTATTTGAAAACTAACCAGAAATAAAAGGACGTATACTGTATGGTGTCACTGATATGATTAACAATGGTGAGAGAAATTTGAGAGTTGAGAATACAGGTTATCAGGAGATAGAAAGAGGATAGAGATCAGGCATTTGATGCTGAAGGAGTACAGAAACTTCAACAGGATTGATTGTATAGATCCAGAAATAGCACAATACTGTGTGATGGTAGCTCAATACTGTAAGTACTCTGAACAAAGATGAGTGTGAGTATGGTTGAAAGAGGAAGGCTAGGGGCATGTAGGACACCAGAAAGAAAGATAGAAGATAAATACTGGGATTGTATAATTTAGCAAAACCTAGAGCGGTCAATGATGGTGACTAAATGTACAAATATAAGAATGTTTTTAAATGAGGGAGAGCAAATGAATGTCAGCATTTCAAAGTGTCGAAAATTGGATGGTATAGGGGAAAAATACAATCAACACAAACTAGAGTCTACAGTCAATGGTAACGTTGAAAGATGCTTCCATTAACTGTAACAAAGGCAATATACCAAAGCTAAATGTCTATAAGAGGGGGATATAAGGGAGTGATATGGAATTCTTGGTAGTGGTGGTAATGTTGTCTGACCTTTTCATTGTATTTTATTTTTATTTTTCTTCTATCTTTTGTATTTTTATTCTTCATTTTTTTTCTCCTTTTTCTCATTCTTTGGGGAGAAGATATTTGTGTTCCATGTGTATGTTCACAGAGGGCAACTTCAGCAGAGAGGATTTTAATAATCAAGTGGATAGGATGATCCGTTTTGTGGATACCATTCAGTCTCTTTGCCCAGCCATTCCTGCCATTGCCCAATGGGCTCACTAACAAAATGGCCATGGTGATAGGATTGAGTTTATGCATATGCTCAGCAAGTGGACTTCCACTCATCAAGACAGACATGGCTATAGCCACTGTTGAGTGCCCAATCAGTAGAGACCAACACTCAGTCCGCTATATGGCACCATTCCCCAAGGTGATCAGCCGGGCACCTAGTAGCAGGTTGACAACACTGGACATTTTTACATCATGGAAGGGACAGTGTTTTGTTCTTACTGGAATAGACATGTACTCTGGATATGGATTTGCTTTCCCTGCATGAAGTGCTTCTGACAAAATTGCCATTCATGGAATTACTGAATGCTTTAGCCACCATCATGGCATTCTGCACAGTATTGCTTCTGATTAAGAAACTCACTTCACTGCAAATGAAGTATGGCAATGGTCCTAAGGTCAAGGAATTCACCAGTTTTACCATGTTCCCCAGCATCCTGAAGCAGCTGGATTGATAGAACAGTGAAATGGCCTTTTGAAGACTCAATTATGGGACCAACTAGGTGGCAATTCCTTGCAGGGCTGGGGCAATATCCCCCTGAGGCTGTAGATGCTCTAAATTAGCATCCAGTTTGCAGCACTGCTTCTCCCATAGCCAGGATTCATGAATCCAGAAATCAAGGGGTAGAAATGGAGTATCACCACTCACTATTACCACTAGTAATCTACTAGAAAAATTTTTGCTTCCTGTCTCTGCAACCTTAGGCTGGTCTACAGGTCTTAGTTCCAAAAGGAAGAGTGCTCCTACCAGGAGACACAACAACAATTCCACTGAACTGGAAGTTAAGACAGCCACCTGGCCACTTTGGCCTCCCCATGCCTCAATCGACAGGCAAAGAAGGGAGATACTCTACTAGCTGGGGTGATTGCTCCTGATTACCAAGGGGAAATTGGACTGTTACTACACAATGGAGGTAAAGAAGAGTATGTCTGGAATACAGGAGATCCCTTAGGATGCTGTTGTCCTAATATGCCCTGGGATTACAGTCAGTGGAAAACTACAGCAATCCAATCCAGGCAGAACTATTAATAACCCAGACCCTTCCCCACCTAGACTTCTGGCAAATTTCAATTTATCCTTTAATGACTACTTAGACACTACTTCTTTTCTGACTTTCCTTCCCTAACAGTTGAAGGGTCTTTAGAAATGCTATCTTTCATCCTTCAAATGAGTAATGTATTCTTTCTGCTTGAGGAAAATCATCTTCTAAGCCAGTAATGCAAAAACAAATATAACTCTTTCTACTGAAGATTTGGAGAATTGTCCACCTAATCACCACTCCTTTCAGAAGTTTATGTACCATTCTAATTTGCCTCTTTTCCTGTTCAACCCAATCTTTCCTTCTTCCCCCTTGTGATGGTTAGGTTCATGTGTCAACTAGGCCAGGTGATGGTACCAGCTGTTTGGTGAAGCAAGCACTGGCCTAACAATTGCCACGAGGATGTTTGTGGCTGGTTAATAAACCAACAGGCTGGTTTATTAAATCATCAGTCAATTGGCTGGAGCTGTGACTGATGACTCACTGAAGGGCATGTCTTCCGCAATGAGAGAATGCAGTTGGCTGGATTTAGTCCAATTAATCAGTTGAAGACTTATAAGCGAGACAGATAGAGGACCTTCACTTCTTCAGCTGACCAGTGAAGCGTTTCCTGAGGAGTTTTGTCAAAGTTGCCAGTTAGTTTCCTGAGGAGTTCATCAATCATGTTCATCAAAGATCCCAGTTCATTTCCTGAGGAGTTCATCGGACATCTTCGTTAGAGTTGCCAGTTTGCTGACTGCCCTACAGAATTTGGACTCATGCATACCTACAGTTGCTTGAGTCACTTTTATTTTGTATTCACAGATACCTCTCATTGATTCTGTTTCCCTAGAGAACCCTAACTAATACACCCCTAAATCTATTCAACTTATTGTTTCTTTTTTTGTTATCTAGTTTCATTCCAAATCATGGACTTCATTGTCATTCCTTTGCCTACTCATAAAATGGAAGATTTTTTTTTTTCTGTGCTGCTTATGATTAGTAGAATGACAGATAATCTCTTGTCTTTTCAGAGTGCTTTTCCAAATTGCTCTCTAACTGCTGTTGAAACTGCCTAATCCAATCACTTTTTACAGTCAATGCTGCTGGGATTGCAAATTTGTTTAGAATCATAAATGACCCCAACTGATGATACCATATAAAAGCAGGAGTCCTATATGTATGTGTTACTTGTGTATATGAGTGAGTGAGCTGAAGACAAACAAGTGCTGTACTAAACATAATAGAATCCTAGACTTTTGAGCTGAAAGGAATTTAGAGATTATTTTAAATTCAGTCACTTCATTTTTAAAAGTGTAAACTGAAGCCCAGAATCCATGGCAAGTAATGTGGCCAGTTTAGAAGGTGGGGTAACAGCTCCCATAAGGTGCCCTCATGCTCAGGGCTCTCAGGGCAGGTCTGCTGAAATCAAGTTGACTTTGCCCTTTGTCAAAAGTAGGTTTTTGGAGCTCTAAAACAACTGGCCTATCTAGTGTGCTATGTGACAGCATCTCTTATTTTGGTCTGATTCTTTTCAATGTAGCATGCGGTATAGAAGGAGATTACATTTTAAATTGTTTACTGATGTCCTGAGCACTGAAGCATTTTGCAGTTCAGAGAAAAGAGGCATATAAAGGAATTAGATTTTTAAAAGTAATTATCAAGCTTTTTAAATGATATTATTTAATACTCTGCAAGGAAAGGGGGAAAAAACTGTAAAAGAAACTGATCTTTCACCCTTTGTTAAGGGAGACCTTTCTTTGGCCTCTTAGCCTAACAATTGATACTGGGGCTTGGAGTGTAAAATTCTGTATAACGGAATTCACCTATTTACATCACCAAGTGAATCTGTGCAATTTGTTTAAATATTTATTTCTTTTTTCCCTCTCACAGCCTGTCATTAAAGCCAGGAATTTGGGGTCATTTCCTTTTCTTTCTGTCTTAACAAGAGAAGTTTTTTGCCACCCCAGAAGGATAACTCAGAATGAGAATATTATGGTTCACTCATAGTCTCACACAGTAAAATGAGGGTTAATTTGGCTCCTCATTCTTGCCCAAAACAACTCTCTTTAGCCTTGCTGTCTCTGAGATATGAATATTGCATTCTTTCTTTCCTCTGTCACCCCCCCCCCCAAAGTCTTCTTCAGAGTGCTATAGAACATGAAAGTGTATTTGCTGTCCTCCACAGTAATTTCCCTTAGGTATATAATTTCATTTATGGTATTTGAGCAGCAAAGAGGGATTTGGGCCACTCCTTTGGAATCCATAGCACAATATTTCACAGGAGGGATAGAAAAAGGATGCAGAAAAAAGAGTCTCACACCTAATTCTTTTTTTTTTTTTTCTATTCAACTATTTTTTTTTATTAAATTCAGTTTTATTGAAATACATTCACACACCATACAATCATCCGTGGTATACAATCCACTGTCCACAGTATGATAACATAGTTATGCGTTCATCACCACAATCTATCTCTGAACATTTTCCTTACATCAGAAGGCACCAGAACAAGAATAAAAAATTAAAGTGAAAAAAGAACACCCAAATCATCCCCCCATCCCATCCCATTTGTCCTTTAGTTTTTATCCCCATTCCTCCACTCATCCATACACTATATAAAGGGGGTGTGATCCACAAGGTCTTCACAATCACACTGTCACCCCTTGTAATCTACATTATTATATAATTGTCTTCAGGATTCCAGACTGCTGGGTTGGAGTTTGGTAGTTTCAGGTATTTACTTCCAGCTATTCCAATACATTAAGAGGTGTTCTCTATATAGTGCATAAGAATGTCCACCAGAGTGACCTCTCGACTCCATTTGGAATCTCTCAGCCACTGAAACTATTTCGTCTCATTTTGCATCCCCCTTTTGGTCAAGAAGATACTCTCAGTCCCACGATGCCGGGTCCACATTTATCCCCGGGAGTCATACTCTGCGTTGCCAGGGAGATTTACACCCCTGGGAGTCGGGTCCCACGTAGTGGGGAGGGCAGCGAGTTCACCTGTCCAGACGGCTCAGTTAGAGAGAGAGAGGGCCACATCCGAGCAACAAAGAGGTACTCAGGGGGAGACTCTTAGGCACCATTACATACAACTTTAGACTCTCCTTTGTGGTAATGAGCTTCATAAGGGCAAGTCCCTTGCTCGAGGGCTCAGCACATCAAACCACCAGTCCCAATGTTTATGACAACATCAACACCAGTCCAGGTGAGGATGTCCAACACATCCACACCTTCCCCCAGATCCTCGGGGCTGGGGAGGGGGAGGCTGTAAATATGTTTTTTTATTATCTGCCCAAATTACTCTAGGATGTCACACCTAATTCTATGTAACAGCTGCAGTGGGAACAGAAATGTAGAAGTTGGAGACTAGGGGAGAAACTGAATTTTAAGTTTGGTAGGTTGCCTGCTGTGAGGGTAAACAGGGCGTGAGTCTGAATGTAACCTTGCCTTTTTGGATGTGCCCCAGAAATGTATCTGAGGATATTAAAGCACACCTGGAACTCATGAAATAAGCTGCAATTCATCTCATTTAGCCACCTCAAAGGAAGTAGGGCTGAGTAGGTCGGGTCTGTTAAATGTGTTTATTTTTCCAACTTTCACTAGGTATGTAATACATATTTATGAGCATAAACCCTTACATACATCTGCCCCCAAGTGAGCATTATGGTCAGTTTGTAATTTGCTGCTTTATGTAGAAAGAGGTGTTTTGAGTGACAGTGTTAGCTATTTTACATCTTAAGACAAGGCACTAGGTGAGGGCTGATCCTGTCTTCTTTAATAGCAAACTACTCAGCATGGGTTTCGAGGCAGAGATAATATATCCCCAATAGGTACTTCACTCTCATTTAGAGTTGTTCTTTTATGTAGATTGTGGAATCTGGACCTTAAAGGCAAGAATTTCCAAATAACTAGTTCTCAATAACAATAATGAAAATTGACCTTATTGATTGTGGATAAGTAATTTGTAACTTAGGTTCTTAAGGGTTGTTCTTTATGTCAGTGAACATCTAAAACTGTGGATAAAAACAGACCTAAGGAATAAGATGGGCTTGAGATGGCGATAGAGAAGACTGTCACAGATGTGGCAGGGCTTATCCAAGCATATCTCCTCTTTGTTTTCCACTTATGATGGAAAGACGAGCATTATTATCTGCTTAAAATGTCCAAAGACAGTGGTTGCAATATTTCTTTGGAGGTGATGGAAACCCACTGAGTCATTATCAAAATGATCTAGGTGCAAAATATTTTTTGTTTTATAGCAGAATGCCTGAAGTAAGAAAATATGGGTGTGCCAGCGTCCCCCAAAATACCCTGTTCTTTAATGCAAACTTGTGGGGCAGACATACTAATGTTGATTAGGTTGGAATCCTTTCAGCGAGCGTTTCCAAGGAGTGAGTGAAACATTCGATTGGATTATTTCCACGGAGACGTGGGCCCCACCCACTCAGGGTGAGTCTTGATTTAATCACTGGAGTCCTATAAAAGAGCTCACAAACAGAAGGACCTTAGAGCAGCTGATAGTGACATTTTGGAGAGCAGCTGAGAGAGTCATTTTGGAGACTGCTGCTGAAAGCAGACTTTTGCTGATGGTTTAGAGATGCTAGCCCAGAGTTTGCCTCAAGAAGCTAAGCCCAGAATGCTGCCATGTAAGCCTTTGGAGAGGACTTGGGAAAAAGAACCAAAAACTCACAGGAGCTGAAAGAGAAGCTGGATGAGCAGACACCAGCCCCCTGCCTTCCCAGCTAATAGAGGTTTTCCGGACACCACTGGCCTTCCTTCAGCAAAGGTACCCTATTGTTGATGCTTTAGCTTAGACACTATTATGGCCTTAAGACTGTAACTTTGTAACTAAATAAACCCCCTTTATAAAAGCCAATCCATTTCTGGTATTTTGCTTTATGGCAGCATTAGCAAACCAGAACAATGGGGCATATAATAGCTTTGAAAAGAAGAGAAGGGGAACAGGGTAGTAACAAAGTTTTATCACCCGAAATTACTGGAATGCTACAGAAGAGACCCTGGACAGCCACTAAGGATGCAGAAATGGAGACAAGGCCAGGGCACTAACAGGACTATCTGACTTTGCAATATTATCTAGGTTTTTTTTCCTTTCACATCATTTCAAATAGAAATTGATCTTAAGTATAAAGCACACTGGGGTTAAGGAGATTAATATTTTGGCACCCTTGTAGCAGGTGTGCTGGGAACCTCTGCTCTCAGGATGAATTACAAGAAGTTTTGTTTTGGACAGATGACACTTAGCTTCTAAGGTGTGGCAGTTGCAAGTTGTGTTGGATGTCCTGCTGTCATGCTTGCATGAGACCAGGGCATTTGAGTGTGAATTCACTGACCTTGGAGGCCTCCTTCAGGAAAATCCCTTTGTGACCCCAGCCTGCTATCTGCATCTCTAGTTCCTATACCCTAGGGAGTGGTAATAGTAGGAGAACAGTCTGAATGAGTGCTAAAATCCCTGCAGAGCCCATTACCATTGACCCTACCAAAATAGCAGTCACTTTGTCAAGTCTAAAATCTCGGCCAAGAATCCAGTTTTCTTTCTTCCCATTGTGTAGATTCATTCCATGCATGTAACTTAAATTTAATGGGAAATAACAGTATGTAAAGAGTTTTTCCATGAGTGTTAGCTCTTTTAATTTTCATAATAAACCTGTGAGGTGGATGTTACTCTTTTGATGATGATATCTCAAAAGTATTTTTTCTACGGGTTGTTACAATAAACAAACATTACTTAATTATACAGCACCTGTGTTAAGCAGCAATGGCCACACCTCCTCTCCCACTCCACAGATGCCCCCATCCCAATCCCCAGAACTTATGACTCTGTTAGTTTACGTGATAAAAGGGACATAAGGTTGCAAATGGAATTAAGGACGCTAATCAGCTAAACCTTAAAATAGACTATCCTGGGTTATCCAGGTGTGTTCAATGTAAACACAAGGATCCTTAAAAGTGGAAGAGTGAGGCAGAAGAGGGAGGTCAGAGTGACAATGCTATGCGAGAAGGTCTAGACCTGTTGTTGCTGGATTTGAAGATGACGGAATGGGACCATGAGCCAAGGAATCTGGGCGGCCTCTAGAAGCTGAAATTCAAGGAAACGGATTCTCCCCTAGAGCCTCCAGAATGGAATGCAGCCCTAATGACACCATGATTTTAGCCCAGTGAGATACATGTTGAACTTAGATGCTAACCTACAGAACTGTGAGATAATAAATTTGTGGTAAGCCATTAGATTTGAGGCACTTCATTACAGTAGCCATAGAAAACTAAGAATGATATTTTCCACACAAGTAAATGGTCTAGGTAATTAATGTTACGTTTTGATGGTTTGAATATTTTCAATGGAAACCACTTAAATATAATTGGCATTTCTCTATCACTTTAAACAGTACAGTGATTACAATTGAACTCTTTCTTAATAATTCTTGAACATATTTATAAACGCAACGGTTTAGGACTGCAATAATATGGGGGGACTCTAGGGGCTATTGGTGTAGGAAGGGCTATTGGCCATTATGCTAAATGAGCATGGTCTGTTTTTTTGTTTCTTTGTTTGTTTTTTAAATTTTTGGGTCTCTTTCCTCCTTGTCATTTCTTGCTGCTAGCTGTTTATAAGTTTCTACCAGTCAACCCCTTGTAATCTTTTTATAACCAAATTTGTTAAAAAGTAGATTTTAAAGTACATTTAATTGAATTATAAAAATTATATACTGACTCCTATATTTTTTAAAAGTTACACTGGATTTTTCAAAGGATAAAGATAATATGAATGCAACACATGTAAGCATACATGGTATTTAAGAATATGTTTAATACTCACTAAGATCCTGTGAGGTAAACAGCACACCAATAAATGCATATTTTCTATGGGCTCATCTCTGTGTCTGACCTAAAGAAGAGACTACTGTATTCTAAATCAATAGGCTTTATGTGAGGGCTGGAGGGTGGTTCCATCTTTCTGTTGTCATAGATTCTGTGACAGGTATTATCTTCCCTTCCCAGCAATCTTTTGAATATTAAAGTTTTTCAGATAGATTTTGTGAGCAAGAAGTCACCAGAAATATCATTGATAGAATAAAAGGGTTATCTTCTAGTTCTATCTTCATTACTAAAATCTTCCTTTGCCAGTTTGCATATTCAGAGAGTATACCTCATTTGCACATTGTATACATGTTTGACAATGTCATGCTCAATTCTTTTTAAGTCCAGAGTGCAACCTGAATCTTGACTTCTTACCTTGCAAATACATGTCTTTGGTAGCAGGTTTCTGATGCATTGGGAAATTGGGCAAGAGACCATAGGCAGATGAGCACAGTGGATCGTGACTACTAGGGAAAAAAGAATTGTTCCAGCATATAGCATCATCTTCCTCTGCCAAAGCACCATCTGTTCACATAATTATAGGGTCATCCTTCCCTTCATGAGTGTCTTGACCTTTGTCTACAGCAAATGCAATATTCTAATAACTCACTTGTGCTGTATCTACATATGATTCATTTATCTTTTTAAAATTGAAGACAGTAACCTAAAAACATTACCCTAAATTACTAGTGAGTTGGAGGTTGCAAAGGGACTAAAACATAGACTTTGAAGATGTAAAATAACACTTTATACAAATGAGTAATTTTCAAACTGAATTCCTTAGAATTCTAAGAATAAAAGTAATATCCAAATTATGTAGAACTTATATAGAACATATCCCAGTGCCTCCATGACCACCCTGTAGACACCCAGTTGTTAAGTTTTTATGGCAGAAAAACAATGCAAAATTTCTGTTGTCTTTAAGTCTCAAAAGCACTGAGATTGAAACAATTCCTGGTCTCATTTCCTGGTTAATCCTGGCAAAATTGGGTCTTACAAAAATAACTTTCTGCCTCAGAATTCTCTTTAAAACTTATATGAAGAGAAAAACCAAAATGTGATATTGAGCACGTTCCCTTCCCTAACTGTGATGGTCTAAGTGTAGAAGGCTATTTAATTTTCTGGGTTAATTTTATTCTCATACTCCAACATATAGAAGATAAGAAAGGAAGGAGGAAGAGAAAGAGAAGGGCAGGAAGGAGGGATGAAGAAAACAATACTAGAATGATTAGGGGGCATCTTGCATGAGATGCATTCAACATATACATTTAGAGCAAGACTTTTGAGCCAAATTCCTGGGTTCAAAGTCACAATTCCACCATTTTTAAGTAACCTTGGTCATGTCACCTAACTTGACAACCTTGGTCAACTTACTTAACTTCTCTGTGCCCCAGCTTCCTAATCTATAACAAGCAGCTAATACTAGTATGCATCCCATAGGGCTGTGAGAATTCAGTGAGTTAACAGATGTGAAATTCTCTATTAGTATTCTATTGCCGCTATTACAAACCATCACAAATTTAGCAGTTTATAAACAACATACACTTATTACCTCATAGTTTCTATAGGTCAGAAATCCAGGCATAGCATGGCTCAGGTGGTTCTCTGCTTAGAGTGTCACAAGACCAAAATCAAGGTGTTGGCAGGGCTGCAATTCTTCCTGGAGGCTCTGAGGTTTAATTGCTTCCAAACCCATTCAAATCCTTGGCAGAATTCAGTTCCATGAAGTTGTAGGACTGAAGCCCCCATTTCCTTGCTGGGTGCCAGCTTTTAGAGGCCACCTGTATTCCTTCATTTTCAAAGCCAACAACAGTGGCTTCTAATCTCATGTTTCTAATCTCTCCTGTTTCCTCTTCTGCTATCTGTGACTGACTTTTCTGCTTGCCTCTTCTGCTTTATGGCCATGTGATAATATTGGGCCCACCTGGATAATCTAGGATACTCTCCCTGTTTTAAAAGCACCTGATTAATAACTTTAATTCTATTTTCAAAACCCCTTCACAGTATTACTAGATTAGAGTTTGATTGACTAGTCAAGAGACTGGAGCCTTGGGGGAACTTTAGAATTCTGCCTATAACAGTTTGTTCAGAACAGTTCTTAGCACAAAGTAAGTGCTCAAAAAGTGCTAATGATTATTTCTGCATGCCAGATTCTGACATTTCAGTTATTCTTAGAAGTTAAGTGTTATCACCATTTTGACATAGGAAATCATTTGTGTTAGGTTGGCAGTAGGGTTAGGAATTGAACTGTTAATCTGATTAATTCCAAAGTGCACGTTCTTTCCACCATACCATATCCTCTGTCTGGTAGAAGATGTCAGCAAATATGAATTATTTCCATATTTTCTGGTGTGTGTAATCAGCCACATGTCAGACTGAATGCCAATCAACTATACCATAGTAATTTAGGGACTGCAAACCCATTCCCTTCTCTATTTAACTCATAACCCTATTATTCATTTATTCATTCATTCAACAAACATATTCAACAAATAATGAGTGCTCACTATGGATGAGGTTCTATATGAATTGCTATGAGAAATTCAGAGCTAAAGCAGATACAGTCTTTAAAAAGCTGTATCTGTACTGGGAAGGAGGAGAGCTATTCATTTTTTAAATGACTAGATGTTTTCACATTATGTTGGAGAGAAGAGGGGAGGGAAAAATTCAACCCACTGGTGAATAAGAGTAAACTTTAATGAGTCTTTATAGTTTTGTGACAATAGGCCCATGGCCTGATGTAAAATTGGCATAGAAACAAGAAATTGATATTTCTATATTATAAAGTAACCAGAAGGTTTTGTTTTCCCGTAGTTTATGAGTTGAGGCAGGAGATTGAAGGTCCTGGAATTGGAAGAAGAAACCAGATTGGAGAAAAGTCTCAAGATAGAAAGTAGTAGTGGGGCCTCCATCACTAATGAAAGAGAAGGAAATCCGTGAGAAAATCCCTTTGGCAGGGATGGCCAGGAAGCATCAGGAACTGTGAAGGCTAATTTGTAATTTTAAGCTGTTAAATCCCAAACCTTCAGTAAAATGCATTTCTCACAGCAGCCTTATATTAATTGTTCTTTGGACATAGCGAGAGCAAAGAGTATATCTCCAGGTGGAGCAGAGTAGTGTGGAAAGGAGAGAGCAATCTCAGGAGGAGAGAGAGTGAGTGGGGAAAGAGCATTTAGCAGAAACAGCATTCAGATCTGGCCCCATCTCCCCTCAGAAATATTGCAAAGGGGCTAGACTTTTGTCTTAGTTTCAGGATGCTATGAAAATTACCTCAGACTGGTTGTACAAAACAACAGAAATCTATTAGCAAACAGTTTGGAGGGTAGAAGTCCAAAATCAAGGTATCAGCAGGTCAGGCCTTTTCTGAAGGCTAGCATTCTGGCGGTGGCTTGCTGGCACTCAATCTCTGTCTCACTCATGAAGTGATCTCTCTCTTTCTGTCTCTTCCTGTGGCTTCTGTTTCTGTGTCCAAATTTCCTTTACTTATAAGGACTCCAATCATATTGGATTGAGGCCCAATTAGGCCTCACCTTAAAAGGATCTTTGAAAATCCTATTTGCAAATGAGTTCACATTCACAGGAACAGGGGTTAGACCTTGAACATGTGTCTGTGGGGGGACATAATTCAATCTATCACAACTTTTCATGCCAAAGAAATGGGGATTTGGGTCAGTTTTATTCATCTGAGAAATATCTACTGAATACCTATTCTGTGCACATTTCAGGCCCTGGAAATACTGCACTAAGTGATACATATGAGGGGCTGCTTCCACAGGGCTTTCATTCTAATGAAAGGAAACACAACAGACAAACAAGATAACTTAAGAGAATAATAAATGGCCCAAAGTGAAGAAAATAAAGCCAAGAGATAAGTGAAAGTTAACAAAAAAGAGTTAATTTTTTAATGTGATCAGGAAAAGTGGTAACATCTGAGTTGAAATCTGAATGACTGGGGTGGTTTTAAAATATGTCTACAAATTCTTCTACACTCCTACCTCCAAAAGATGGAGACTAATTCTCCATCTCTTTAGTATGGGACAGACTTAGTAACTCACTTCTGACAAAGATAATATGGTATAAGTGATTGTGTGTGACTATGTCATAAAAGGCATTGTAGCTTCTCTATTTCTCTTGGATTGCACACTCTGTGGAGAGCTTAGCTGCCAAGTCTTGAGGATAGCCAAACAACTCGATGGAGGGGCCTTTGTAGCAAGGAACTAAGGCCTTCTGCAATATTTAGCAAGAAGACAAGGACTCCAATCAACAGTCATGTTGGTTGCAACTTCATTAAAGACCCCAAGCCAGAACTACTCAACAAAGCTACTCTCAAATTTCTGATCCCCCCCCCCCCAGAACTATGAGATAATAAAATGTATTGTATTAAGCCACTCAGTTTGGGGATAATTTGTGACACAGTAATAGATAACTACTGATGAATATATGGAGGAATAAACAATTCCAAGTGGAAGGAAGGGCAAGTTCAAAGGCTCTGGGATGGTTGTAAGTTTGGCAAGTTTGAGACACTGGAAGAAAGCCTGCATGGCTAAAACAGATAGGAGAGTGGAGGTAGCAATCACTTGAGTACTGTGTGGAGAATAGATTGGGTGGAGGTAGGAGGGCAACAAGAGTGGAAAAAAAGAACCTGGTAAGGAAGCTGTGTCAGCAAGCCAAGCAAAAGAGTGGTGGCTTGGACCAAGGTGGTAGCAAGGGACTTGGGGAGAAAGAGAGATGGAGTCAGGATATACTTGGAGGTGGAGGATTTTGTTCAGATATTAAGGGAAAGGGCTATGACATTATATTGGGTAAATATTCAAGTTATTCAATCTAATAGGGGACTGAGTCATGACATGAGCCACACTAACACAGGCAATATGCCCTAAATATCATAGGAGAGGTAGAGAGATACACAGGCAGCTGTCTACTTTTGGCAAAATTGGAATCGAGATAGATTGCTTGATTTCAGGGTTAGAAGCTTAAAATTCAGCCCCCAAACAAAACAGAGAGAAGCCCAGTCTCTTGGTGCCCGAATGTCCTACTGAATCTCCTATAATTCCCAGCATTTGACTCCTGTGCAACCACTCAGGCAGGCCAGAATGAGGCACATCCTTATAACCTGTGAACTCTTCTAGAAAAAATTAGGAACATGATAGGAATGTTTGCACATGAATCTTGTACATAGTCCAGTTTTTTTACTGAATTTATTTTGGGCTCAAAACTTAAAATGATGCCAGCACATGCCCAGGAATATCTAGGAAACAGACATATCATTCAGTTAAGCAAAATATACTTCATATGTTGAATTTGGGCTTATTTGGAGTATCCAGACATTGAGAAAATGATACAAGATTCCCTGACCTAGATATTTGGCTGTGAACATAACATGCCAATATTTGTGGTTAAAAATGACATTTTCTAGCAAATAGTAATATTTAATATAATTTTCATTTTATTTTTACAGGAAAACCTACAGAAGAAGACAGGTTTTTTCCATATACTTTTTTTAGAGAAGTTGTGAGTTTACAGAAAAATCATGCAGAAAATACAAAGTTCTATATACCTAGCCTCGCACACAAAGTTTCCCCTATTATTAATATTGCATTACTGTGGTGCCTTTGTTAAAATTGATAAAACAATAATATTATAATAATACTATTAGCTATAATCTGTAGTTTGCATTTGGGTTGACTGTTTATATTATAGAGTCCTATGGGTTTTTTTTTTTTTATTTCATTTTACTAACAAATATACAACCTACACTTTCCTCCATTTAGCCACATTCAAATATATAATACAGTGGAGTTAATTACGTTCCAGGTTGTGCTGCCATTGCCACCATCCATTACCAAAGCTTTTCTATCACCCCAAACAGAAACATTGAAACCAATTAAGCATTAACTTCTGATTCCTTAACCTGACCCTGGCCACTGGTAACATATATTATAGTTTATGACTCTATGAATTCCTTTTTCTATTTCATAAGAGTAAATTCATACAATATTTGTCCTTTTGTGTCTGTCTTATTTCCCTCAACATATCTATGTCTTCAAGGTTCATCCATGTCACATGTATCAGAACTCCACTCCTTTTTTACAGCTGAATAATATTCCATAGTATGTTTATACCACATTTTGTTTGTGCAGTCATCTGGTGGTGGATACTTGAGTTGCTTCCATACTTTAGCAATTGTGACTAATGCCACTATGAAACTTATTGTGAATACATCTGTTTGATTCCCTGCTATTCTTTTGGGTATGTATCTAGAAGTGGAATTGCCAGACCATATGGTTATTCTACCCTTACATTTCTGAGGAACTGTCAAACCATTTTCTACAGCAGCTGCACCATTTTACATTCCTACCAATAATGAGGGTCCCTATTTCTTTGCATCCTCTCCAACACTTGTTGTTTTCCATTTTTTAAGGGCAGCCATTCTAGTGAGTGTGAGATGGTATTTCATTGTGGTTTTGATTTGTGTTTCCTAATGACTAATGATGTTGAATAACTTTTTTATGTGTTTTTGGTTATTTGTATACCTTCTTTGTAGAAATGTCTTTCATATCTTTTGCCCATTTTTAAATTAGATTGTTAGATTTTTTTGTTGTTGTGTTGTAGGATTTCTTTATATATTCTGGATATTAAACCCTTACTGAATGTGTGGTTTCCAAATATTTTCTGTCATTCTGTAGTTGTCCTTTTTGCTTTCATGATGAAGTCCTTTGATGCACAAAAAGTCTTAATTTTGATGTAACCCAAAACTTTTTATTTTGAAATACATTCAAATTTACAGGACAGATACAAAGATAATACAAACCCCAGAGAGAATTCCAAACATACCCCTACTCCCCCAATTACCCAGTTCTACCAATTTTAACTTTTTGTTACATTTGTTTTATCATTCTATCTATGTATCTATCCATTTCTTGAATACAGGAGTGTAGGTTGTATACATCATGCTCCTTTGTGAAAGAAGGGGAGCACACTCCATCCTCAGTGTCCATGCAAAAGAAAGTTTTTTTCTACTCATTTCTACAGGTCTTTATAGCATACAAGGTAGTTTTCTACGTGACTGTTTTCAGGTATATTCGGGAGAGTACATTTTTTCTAAAGCCATGAGGTATATTTACATATCTTTAGTCTTAAGGGACAATTTCTTTGGGGGCTAGATGGGAAACAGTGGGGGCAGGAGACAGGAGCACAGAAGGAGCCCAGCAGGCGCTCAGAGACTGTACTCCTATCTAAATTGCAGTCTGCTTTCAGACATGCAAAGCTTTTGGCCTTTTCACATCCTGGAGCCTGCCTTCAGGCTTCCAGATTTTGGGAAATGGGCCCTATGCATAATCTATCGAGCCAGGGGACCTTCCATGTCTCCACACTCCTTGAACACTTAATACTGCCATATGCATTTCCTAAGAGCAAGGATATTCACTTATGTGACCACCTTAAATACAATTATCAAGTTCAAGCAATTTAACTTTGATATAAAGCTTAGAGTCTTTATTATAATTTTTCATATGTCCTAATAATGGCCCTTTGAGCCTTTTATCCTCCCTTGCTGGATCCCATTCAGGGTCATGTATTGCATTAAATTGTCATCTGTTTAGTTGTTATTTCTTTTCTTAAAACTTTATGGGAACATGTATACAATATAAATTTTCCCATCTCAACCACTCCAGAGCACACCATTCAATGGGATTAACCTCATTCATAATGTTGCAGTACCCTCACCACCTTCCATTACCAATACTTTCTCATCTCCCCAAACAGAAACCCTACACTCATTATACATTAACTCCTCATTCCCCCTGCCCTGAACTCTAATTTCTGTCTGGCAACCTGTACTCTAATTTCTGTCTTTAAGCTTGTATATTCCCCACTTTTTTTTGTAGTTATCATGGGGTTTAAATTTAACATCCTAAATCTATAACAATCTCATTAGCTTTGATGCCAACTTAACTTCAATAGCTTACACAAACTATGTTCCTATACCAGTCCATATCTCCACCTTTATATAGTTATGTCACACATTACATATTTATACCTTGAGCCCTAAACCACTGATTTGTCCTTACATTTTATGCATTTGTATTTTAGATTCTTTGGGAAATAAAAAGTAGAATTACATACCCAAACTACAATAGTCCTGGCATTGATACTTACCTATGTCATTACCCTCCCCAGAGATCTTTATTTCTTCTTGTGGCTTTGATCTTTTGTCTACTGTCCTTTCCCTCCAACCCACAGAACTTTTTATCATATCCTGTAGGGCTGGTCTAGTGGTGAAGAACTCCCTCTGATTTTGTTTACCTGGAAATGTCTTAATCTCTGCCTCATTTTTGAAAAATAGTTTTGCTAGACAAAAAGTTCTTGGTTGGTAATTTTTGCTTTTAGTACTTTAAATGTGTCATTCCACTGCTTTTATGTCTCCATAGTTTCAGATGAGAAATTTGCACTTAATGTTATTGAAGCTACCTTGTACATGACATGTTGCTTTTCTCTTGCAGCTTTCAGGATTCTCTGTCTTTGGCATTTAACAGTCTGATTATAATATGCTGCAGCATGGGTCTATTAGGATTTATATTGTTTTGAGTTCATTGAGCATCTTGGATGTGCATATCCATGTCTTTTAGGAGGTTCTCAGCCATTATTTCCTTGAATATTCTCTCTGCCCTTTTCTCTCTTTCATCTCCTTCTGGGACTCCCACAATAGATATAATGGTATGCATGACAGTGTCCATAAGTTCCTCAAGCTCTGTTCAGTTTTCTTCATTCTTTTCTACTCCTCAGATCAAATGATTTCAATATAGTCTTATCTTCAAATTCACTGTTTCTTTCTTCTGCAAGCTCCAATCTGCTATTGAACCCCTCTGGGGAATTTTTAATCTCTATTACTGTGGTCTTTATCTCTGTTTGGCTCCATTTCAAAACTGCAATATTTCTATTGATATTCTCTTTGTGTTCATCTATAGATTTTCTCTCTTTTTTTAGTTCTTTATCCATGTTTTCTATTAGCTCTTTGTGCATATTTAGGACTATTTTTAAAAATTCTTTGTCTGGTATGTCTCAGGTCTGTTTCTCTTCATTGATGAGTTCTAATGCTTTAATCTTTTCCTTTGCCTGGGCCATCACTTCCTATTTCTTTGTATGTTTTATAACCTTTTATTGAAATCTGGAAATTTGGGTATTTTAATATGTTATCACTGAAATTTATACTTTGTGGCTTCTCTTCCTTAGGCTTATATCCAGCTAGTGTCATCACTGAGTTTACTTGAGTGCTAGGAGCTAATGAAAATTAAAAAGAAAAAAGAAAAACAAAAAAAAAAAGAAGAAGGAAAAAAACACCTTTCCCAGTTCTTGCCAATTGGCCTGTGCAAGTGCTCTTCTTCAGGGCTTGTCTGTACAATGAGTGTATGAGAATAGCTCCTGGCCCAAGTGTAGCAGCCGCCCTGATCCTTTCTGCACATGTCTAGTCTGCAGCATGCATGTGTGGCCCTAGTAATTCCCCCATTTGCAGAGTTGCAAATATATATTCTTCCCTAGGAAATAATTTCCTCAGAGTACTGGGCACATTGCTGTATACCTCTTGCCCTAGGCAGCACTACTTGATGTCTCTCCCACAGCATTTTGTAGGAGAGCTCTGTGGACTGCCTTCTACCTGCAGGGCAGGTTCTGGGATCATGTGTCCCTCAGGCCACCACCAGATAGGTTGGGCCACACATACCTGCTCCCAGGATGTGCACAGGATTACTCTGCTTTCTCTGGAACAAGATCCAAGGGTCCTCTCTGGGATCACAGACTGGCTGTGTACCAAGCCACAGAGGACAGGTGGGGAAAGGGCTAGCAGGACACCATGAGCTTCTCCTATAATTTCTTAAACCTGTATTTTCTTGATTTGGCACTTACCCAGTTACTGCAACCCTTTAACTGTTTTCTGGGGTTTTGAGTAAAAAGGCTTTTGCCAGTCTTTGTTAGTTGTTCAAAGATTCTTTGGAGGAATGGCACCCTGGAGAGTCTTATGCTGCCATCTTGGTCACCTGGAACTGGAAGTCTGACTTTTTAGAAAGCCGTAAACTCTTTCCATGTAGTCAGAGATTACCTCGAGTTTTATATAAAGTCATGACTGTCTGTTTAAGGTCATGGTTTCAGGTCTTTGCCTCAAGAATGATACAGGACTTAACTGAAGCCAATGAATCACCCCTTGCTCACTGCATTAAGAAGTAATATGAACACTAATTAAACAATTGGAAGAATTTATAGTTTTCTGCATTAAAAAATTCTTATAGCCAGAGAAAAGAAAAGCATATTTTTCACCTCTAAAAATGATAAAAATAGTGTTCACAGGAAAGAAAACTTTGAGCATCCTGTTTAAATCTCTTTCAAATAAGTTCAGATTGATTTTTTAAATAGTACTCTTCAACCAGTTGACATGCCCAGAGAGTGCATTGCTTTGCACTAAGAATTTGAAGTAAGTGTTTAAGTCAGTGAAGTAAGTCAGCATACATGTGGAAAATAACAACCAATGGCCAGAAGGTGATTCAAACCCTGAGCATCTGTTGACTCAGTGGTTTCCAAGCCTCTAGACCAAAAGATCTCAACCTTGGCTTCATATTATGATCACCTGGGGAACTTTGAAAAATGCTGAGACCTAGGCCATACCCCTGATCAATTAAATCAGAATCTCTGGAGGAGGGACCCGAGCATCAGTGTTTTTGAGACTCTCCAAGTGATACTTAGGTATTTTCCTCCAAACTTACATGAAACTTACTTAGAGAATTAGCATTTAGAATTCTCTATAAGAGAAGCTCATTCTATAAATGGTACAAGGATGTTGGCACTATTTGCTGCTTATTGTGAGTAGGCAGGTGTGTACCATGTGATTGCTTGGAAGAACTGGAATAAAAACAACTCATCACTACCTGAACAAAGCTACTTCCTCAGTAGGTCAAATCTGCTCAGTTATTATATTGTGTTTCTTAACTAAAAAGAAGGCAGGACCTTAGAAGGACAATGAAAAAGGTAGCTCAGTAATTACTTACCTATTCTACCAGGTGCCAAGACACCTTTGAATCACAGTAAGTGGGTGAACAAACATTGGCCACTCAGCAACTTGGCTTCCATACAAAACCCAGGGCTTCTGTAAACCAGTAATCTTGAGACAATAGGAGGAGGCTGGGATTGTTTCTAATTGGGGAGAAAAATCCAGTCCCAACAGGAAGACAACCCCACCCTGATGCACACACTAAAGACTGTTTGATATGCATAGGAGGTAAAGTCCCCTCTAAAAAGGAATAATTAAAAACTATTTGTGGATGAAGGTCACTGCTGAATTCCATATTTTTCATTCTTTCCATTATAATACAAATTACAATATGCTAATTGAGTAAACACAGATTGATTTTAACAAATGGACAAAGGAATATTATACCCCCTCCCACTGCCAACGATCATTTCTTTTGGATTCTGCTCTATAACCACCCAACACTTTTCAAAGTTATTATTCTGAGAGCACAGGTTAGCAGAAGGTTTTGCATGGCTGAAACTGGTAAACATCTGGGAATCCAGGTGCTTGACATTTAAATTCTCTGGCACGGAAATGTTCCTTCATCATATGAGACTGTCACATTATTATTTTTCCTAATGATACCATCATTATCATATTCAGTTGAGTGACAAAATGCCAGATTCATCCCCATCAATTTTCTGCTGTGCCCTTCCAAATCGAAGAGCTTTTTTCTTTTTAAATCTATTGAATTTGCATGGTGGGTTCAGCCAACAGAGAGCAGACTTTCAGTAGTGATATTCCAAAATTATATGCCATCTTAGTCCATCCCTGTAATTCATGCATTAAATTTAGTCATGCCAAGATTTAGCCATTTAAACTTGAAATGTTCTGAATTTAATTATGTGTATCGGGACAAGTCTTTAAGTGTGAAAATTTCAATTACAAGGAATGATAAAAAAGTAAACATAATTTAGAGAGGAAAGCTAGAAAGAAATATTTTTATTGTGCCAAACTGCTAACCTATGTAATTCTATTCTACTGACTGAATTTAGAGAATACATTGGTTTTTCATTTATTTAAAATGGTGTTTTGTCTACATACATATTAAAGCCAATACAGTTAGTAGAAATTATATGAAAAAATAGTTATGGATGTTGAAAGATCTCTAATAATTTAACAATGATTTTTAATTTTAGCGAAGAAAGCAAACAGGAAGCAAGATATTGAAGAAGGGGCACTTCCCAAATCTGGGTTCGAAATAACAAATTACTGAAGTTCTCCAAACTTGTTACAATAATTTAATTGTTAGGAGCTTGGGCTCTGGAGTCATATAATCTGAGTTTAATTCTTGGCTCAGCCATTTATATGTGAACTGGGCAAGTTCCTTAACCATTCAAAGCCTTATTTCAATGCTATACAACTCATAAATTTGTTGTGAGGCTAGAAGTTGACAATGTGTCTGATACATGGTAGGAGCTCAATACTGATTAGCTATTATTATTGATAGCTGAGATTGCTATGCTACATTACCTTATATTATGTTATGCTATGCTCTATTATATTATAAAGTAACTTTATTTCCAGTGGTAAGACTGGTAGTGAGTAAAGGGTATCTAGAGTCCAGTTAATATATGGAAGACATGTTAATGATATCCATGAGAATAAAACCAAAACTTGTGAGATGGCAGTTCAGCATGGTGAACTTATAACTGGATGAAGAACCTTCAGACAACTAGTTGACATCAATGAAATTGAACTTACTCAACAGGACCTGCTTCAGTTCAACTCATGGCACTGTCCACCCAGTCATACAAGTAGAAACTTCTCAAGTCTCTGAGACCCTTTCCATTCCATCCTTGCTCCTTGCTCCCAGCCACTAATTCAGAAGATTTCATCAGTTACACCTCTTCAAAATCTTTCCAAACTCTTCCTTCTTCTCCATTCTCCTCTCCTGCCACGGTGCTCCATTTGCCTCTCCTACCTCCGGTCTCTGCCAATCTCCCGTTCTCTCCTCCTTATAATTTCTCCTATTTCTGGCTTACCAGATCTCTTACTTTCCTAAGAGAGTTGTGTTCCCAGTATTCTCTTCAGTCCACAGAAAGCCGTATCTTTCTTCCTACTAAAGAATGGCTGACAAATAAAATTCTAGTATGTGAAGTAGTTGAAAACATACTTTGATCACGGTTTTACTGAATTCTAAAATTATTTTCTGTTTCATGATTAAATATGGTATACACAGTTAAAGACAAACTTAGAAGAGTAGTGATATACATGGTGTAGCCTTGTCGCTAAAGATTCTTTAACTCTATATAAGTCAACACAGGGATGTGTTGCAAAAGCATAAAAACAAATGTAGTGAGCTCTTGCTAAGCACCCAAAAAGTTGCAAGCATGACAATGACAGAGGGAGGTGGTAGGGCAGTTAAAGCAGGGGCTGTGGGGTTAGGCTCCCTAGTTTACAATCTATTCTCTATGGAGCCCTGGGAAAGTTATTCACTCTTTTACTAGAGTTGTGAAAGCATCCATGTAAAATGTCTAGCATGTTATCTATCATATTCCCAGTTCCCTATGACTGATAGATCAAAGTTATGACCTTACTCCGTGTCTTTGGGAGAGTTTGCATGTGTGCTTTAATTTCCTCTTCAGTGATGGTCTCCAGCACAATTCCAAAGAAAGATGAAACATTTAAAGGGATAGGGCATATACATATAAGGATTTATAAAATCGAATTTCTATTGTTTTGGCCCCCTGAAAATGCCATTGTTAAATAATTGTTCACTTACTTAACAAATATCTTAACAAATATTTACTGAGTCTTTACAAAATACTGTTCCAGGCACTGGGGATGCAGCAGTGAACAAAACAAAGTTCCCTTCCTGGCTAATATCTTTTTGGAGGGAGAGGGAATCAATAAACCAATAAATATATAGTGCATCGGGTGATAACAAATGCAATAGAGAAAACTAAAACAGTATGAGAGGGATAAAGAATGTGGATTTTATTAGTTATTATTAGTAGTAGTAGTAATAGTAGTAGTAGTATTTGATGAAGACTGCTGCTCTCTTGCCTGGCTGGCCTTCATTAGTTCTATGAGAGGAGCAGATGAGCCTGCAAATAACTGTGCATTTCAATATCGACAACTGCAATGGAGCTAGGATAAGACTGGGGCTGTCTGATGGTCACCCAACAGAGACAATAGTCCTTTGTATGAGAATATTCTGATAATATAGCACATTACTGCTGTAATGTAGGGGAGACACTAAAGGGTAGTATCACAAGAATAGAACTAGAGAGGAACTTAGAGATGCAAATTGAATGCACTTAGAGATGCACTTCCTAACACTATTACTTTTCTAGATATGAAGAATTGAAAGGACAGAATGAATAAAAACTGACTTTGTTAGCATCCTAATGGGTAATTTAGAATTGCATTAGTTAAAAAATCATGGATTATACATAGAATGATCCAACATAATCTCACTATTAAGGCATACAATGAGGATGCAACAGAGCGAGGGAATGATGAAGATATCTGTGGGAAGAGAATCCCAGGAAGAAGGATAGCAAGTGCAAAGTCCCAGAGGCAGGATCATGTTTGGATTGTTTGATGAACAACAGGAAGGCCCGTGTGATGAGAGCTGAGTAATAAAGGGAGAGAAGTAGGAAATGAAGTCAGATAAGTGGAGAGTGGGAGGTGGCAGAACACGTACTGTCTTTAGACCAGTTTAAAGACTTTGGCTTTTACTCTGAGTGAAAGTGGGAAGCCAACGGAAGGTTTTCGAGTGGAGGAGTGACATAATCTGATTGATGTTTTAAAATGGCCTCTCCAGCTCTACTATGGAGGATAGGCTGAGGCGGGGGTGGAGGTGGGGACAAGGCTGGAAACAGGGAGTCCAGCTAGGAGGTAACTGCAAGCATCCAGTGAGTGTTGAAAGTGGCTTGGATCAGTGTGAAAGTGATGGAAGTGGTAACAAGTGGTCAGCTTCTGGAAATAGTTTGAAAGTAGTGCTGGCAGGATTTGCTGATGGATCAGCTTGTGACAATTTACTAAAAAGTTGTTTTGTTTCCTACATTAATACATGGTCTTATTTAACATTCATAACAAGAGTGAGAAGTGGTTGTAGCACTTACTTTGTAAGAGAGAAAACTGATGATCTGAGATGTTAATATGAATGCAAGATCTAACAGCCTCAACAAAACAGAGGTGGGATTGCAAACCAAGGGAATTACTCCCTGCTGCCTCCTTCTCTATAGTAGCCTCCCTGCCAGAGTTCTTTTGAAGTTCCTTTTATCCCATGCACCATCTATTTAAGGTCAGAACAAGCATCATCATTTAATTCTTAGCACATTCCTGTTATTACATCTTCATTCCTTTATGCCTTGAGGAATTTCCCAGACTTACACAGTGGCCTCATATCTTCCTGAGTAGAAAAGTTAAACTCCTCAAGATGGCTCACCAGCCTCTTCTTCATCTGGTGATAGGTAATTTCTGTAGCTTCATCTCTGGCTAGACTCTCCCACCTCCACCCTTACATTCTGTACCACACACACACACACATGCATTCTTGATTATACTCACAAAGTCACCTTATTTGGTGCAGTTTCCAGGTTAACACAACTCAATTGCATATTTTCTTATTGGGAAGTATAAAGAGCAAAATATGGCAATGGACCAAAACAGAAACTGCCAGTTAGTCCTTCTAGAAAATAGTTATTTAAAATTGGATATTCCCACGATGACTTCTTTTGGTGTGGTCTTTGTCTTCTCAGTATAAAAGAACTTTTGTTTTTTTATTTTTAAAACATTTCTGAAGCAGGTCTGGTGGGGGAAGGGGTTTGAGAATAATATGGAGAGAGGGAGATTTTTAAGTAGGCAGTTATTTCCTTGAAGCATAATTAGAATTTTAACAGCATGTTGTTGATTTTTCTCCTCACTCTCATGGTTGAGGAATAAATGAAAATTAACAGCATCTTTAGTGAGATCAAACATAAAATGATTCCAGCTTAGTACCTTATAAAATCAAGTTAATATCCATCCCTGGGATAAACAGGCCCTCAATGGCCTGTGAAGAAAAACTCAAATACAATCTTTGGCAATTTTGTTCATTTTAGGTCCCCTTTGCTCTTTTATAAAAGCAAGCACAGCAAGGGAGTGATAATAGTTTAGTCTCCAGACAACCTTTCAGCTCTCTCTGTCATTCCGAAACTCTGGTGCATCCGTGAGGAGAGCCACAGAAAGCTGTTTCATGCTTGGATTTTGGCATGTGGGTTGCCTTTTTCCCTGAGCTGTCTTGGCACCAATACAAGGCAATTTGGCTGGATTGACTTCATCAGAAATTGGGTTGTAATGTATTTCAGCATACTTATCCCCCATGGAGAGTAGGAGAGTATCCCAGCTCCTGATGGTTATTACTTACATGTATGACTCTCCACTCTTTCATTTCCTCTTCTGTGAAATGAGTCAAGTGGTTGGCTTGAAGTTCCACAGAGGAAGGATCACACAGTCTTCCTCATTATTCAGCTCTATGGTTGGTTCATAAAGACAATTCAATTGATTCTGTTACTCTAGGACTCTTGTTTATTTGCTTGCTTTTCATTATATATAAAATGCAAGTTTCCCATTTATCACCCTATTATTTATACCTTGCATTGGTGTGGTACATTTGCTACAATTGATGAAAGCACATTTTTATAATTGTAGTGTTAATTATTGTCCATGATTCACTGTGTTGTGCAGTTCCATGGATTTTTTTTTAATTTTTATTCTAGTAATATATATACAACTCAAAATTTCTCTTTTTAACCAGATTGAAATACATAATTCAGTGCTATTATGTTCACACTTTTGTGCAACAATCACCACCATCCATTACCAAAACTTTTCCATTGTCCCAAATAGAACAGGATTCTGTTTTTGTTGGTCTATGCATATGTAAATCACGTCTAAAAAAATGGCAAGACCTATATTAGGATCAATCAGTGAACTGGTTTTTAACCTTAGTGAGTCTATAATAATGATTTTAAAGGGAAAATACAAGTGTGACTTTCTGGTAGAAACCCAATAAGTGACTTTCTGGTAGAAAACCTAATTTCCAAATGGACAAATCAAATAGATTGGGGTGGTTGTGGTCAGTCAATTATCGAATGAGAAGAAATTATTCCTTACTGTATAACAACTGTTTTCTGTAGATTCCATTCATTGTTTCAGCTATTAATGTATACGCATTAACAGTCTCCTGAAAATGCAAAAATGTCTGAATAAGGTAGCATATTAGTTTATTATCAACCATAGCTGTTGTGGTAGATTAAATTATTTCTCAAAATATGTGACTTGCTTGGGACTCATGGTGGGCAGAATATAATTCCCTGCCCCTTGAATTTGGGCTCAGCCATGTGCCTTGCATTGGCCAGAGTGATGTTAGCAGACTTAAATGTGATTTCATGATAGACCTTGATCTCATACTTCCCCCAGGAAGGTGCTGTTCCTTCAGTCTGTCCCCAGGAAGGCTTATGTGGAAAAAAATCAGAACTCAGTCTTCACTGGTGAAGTCTAGACCAGCCAACCTTCTGCTGATAATAGATATATGTATCTATTGTTTCAAGTCAATACAGTTTGGGATGGTTTGTTTGTTATGCAGCAATAACCAGCTAATACAATAGTAACAGTAACAACTATTAATTGGACACTACTTGTTAAAGATGCTAGATATACATCACCTCATTTAATTCTTACCTCAAGCTTCTAGGCTACATATTGTTATCCAAATTTTGAAAGATATATAGTTAGTGTCAGAGCCAAGATTTGAACCCAGGCTTTTATGACTCCAATGCCAATACTCTTAATTGCTTTTAGAATAAAATTGTTGATCAGAATTAATACATAGATCAGAACTGGACCCTAAATCTAAACTCCTTAGCAATACCTGTAGTTCCTGTATGATTTGCCCTCCTGCCTTGTCTCATTCCATTTTCCTGGTTTGGCTCTGAGTCCACGAACCTTCCTAAAGACCCTCAAACACACTTAGCTTTTACTTGCCTCAGGCCTCTGTATGTGTTTTCATCTTCATCGGACATTTTTCTGTGTTTTCATGGCTAGCCCATTCCCTTCCTTTGGATTTCCGACAGAATAACCACCTGTGAGAAGTCTACATGACCCAAACGGTCACCTTAACATAGCCTTCCCTCCATTCTTTTATATCTCACAACCCTGTTTGATTCCTTCAGAGTATTACCAGAATTTGTATTTATTTTATTTACTTGGTTTCTGTGTCTCCCTCAACAAATGCAGGTCCACTAGGGCATTGTGTTGCTTACTGTTGTATCCAGAGCATCTAGTACAATGCTCTGCACATAGTAAGCGCTCAATAAATATCATGGAATGAATAAATGAGCAGGTGAGAGAGTAGGACAAGGATGAAAAGGACTGGCTGATGAGTGGGGAACTGCAAACCCATGCTGACACTGTGGAAGAGAACCCCGAGTAGCTAGAAGCAAGGAGAGGTAGTCAGGGTTCAAGGAGGCCACAGAGCATGAAGGAGGCCTAGAGATTCAGGGGGAGAGGGTGGGAAGTGAACTTTGCCTACTTAACAACTATACACAAGCCTTATCCAGGGTACTCAGGAGTCTTTTTCCTTGAGAGACTTCATACTAGAATATATACTATAGAAAACACATACAGGTATATGTATGATGGCTTTCTCATTTGAAGAATTTCTTTTATTTTCTTGAAGGTAGAAAGAGATACATAAGAGATAAACGTTGCAGATAAAAATGAAAAAAAAATCACAGTAACTGATGCAAGGTGAGCAAGGGTGTTATACCAAACAGGACCTTCAGTGAGCTGTCTCCTCTCAGTCTGCTCTCACACAGGGTCTTGATGCATTTTCGGAGGCAAATTTAGACTAGAGGCTGGAACTTTCATGAGCTTTATGGGGATTTTGCCTGGGATAGAAATGATAAATATATCATACAGGAGAGATACTCAAAAAGTCTTTGACAAGATAAAATGCAGTTAGGTTCTGAAAGGATTCATTTCATGCTAGAGTAGTATGATAGTTTTAGGATAGACTTTGAAATTTGATTGTACAATAACATAAAAATGGTTACTCTATTTATACTAAACCTTGCTCCTATTGCATAGCAATGTATTGGATTTTTTTTTATTCCAATATATTGTGGGTATGATTTGTGAGGGTCCTAGCTAAGAATAATGTTTTATTCTTCTTATTCTCTTTGGAATGCACGTTGGTATTTATTGAATCTATTCATTCATTGAATCATCCAATGAATATCTATTGAGCACCTACTCTCTTAGGCACTTAGATATATCTTTTCACTGCCTTCCCCAACAAGGGGAAATTTAGAGTAGTCCACTTCATTTTCCCTGAGAATGAGTTAACAGGGAACTCTAATGCTGCATTAGAAGAATGGAGTTTGATGTTTTAAAAACAAGTAGAGAAGGTTGATAAAAAATGCTTTAGGGTCTACTCATGACTCTTTTCCAACCTAGGAAATATACAGCCAGTACATTATATGCATGCATCAGAATGTTACCTCAATTTACAACGTTCACAGCAACCACCTTAGGAGGTTGATACTGTTATTATCCCCATTTTACAGATGAAGAAACTGAGATGTGGGAGTTTAAGGAATGCACCTGTGGTCACTCAGCTAATAAATAGCAGCTCCAGCACTGCCAACTAGGCAGTCTTGCTCCAGAATTCAGACTAGATTATCAATTTGTGAAGTAACTGGATCCCAAGGAACAATACCATTGATACCTGTGCCAGTTTGAATATATTGTGTCCCCCAAACACCATTATCTTTGATGCAGTCTTGTGGGGCAGACATTTTGGTGCTGATTAGATTTGCTTGGAATGTGCCCCACCCAGCTGTGGGTGATGACTCTAATGGGATGTTCCCATGGAGGCATGGCCCCACCCATTCAGGGTGGGCCTTGATCAGTGGAGACATATAAATGAGCTGACTCAAAGAGAAGGAACTCAGTGAAGCTGTGAGTGACGTTTTGAAGAGGAGCAAGCTTGTTAGAGAGGAACGTCCTGGGAGAAAGCCATTTTGAAACTAGAACTTTGGAGCAGACGCCAGCCACGTGCCTTCCCAGCTAACAGAGGTTTTCCGGATGCCATTGGCCATCCTCCAGTGAAGGTACCCGATTACTGATGTGTTACCTTGGACACTTTATGGCCTTAAGACCGTAACTGTGTAGCCAAATAAACCCCCTTTTATAAAAGCCAATCCATCTCTAGTGTTTTGCATTCCGCAGCATTAGCAAACTAGAACAATACATGTGAGAGAACTTCTGACATTACCTAAGCAAACCAGGTACTCTCATCCCTCTGTCCATCATCCATGCAACTTCCGGTGAATGAGGTGCCTTCCCATCTTAGGCTGGCACCTTCTTTAAGATTCAGCCTTTATGCACCACCTCCAAAAAGCCTTCTGTCTCCCCTTTTCTGGATTAGGTGCCCTTCTGTACTCGCATAGTTACTTATGCTTAGGCCCTTCACCTCAACACAATGCTGTGATTGTTTATTTGCTTGTTTATCTCTTCCCCAGGATATGAGCATCTTGATGGCCTGAATTGTGTCTTTGTGCCAGTTACATAGAAGGTTCGTAGTAAAAGCAGATTGTGAGAATTACACAAGCTAGTACATTTAAGAGTATGACAAGTGATTGGTGTTTCGAAAGATTACCTATTATCTCTCCAACTTAATTTCATAAGACTCCCTGCATTTAATAAGCTTGATCCCAAATGCTCTTTCAGTCCCAGAGCCCTCCAAGCTCAGGTCTACCTCTGGGCCTTTCCACTCTGTGCCCTCCCTGCCCTGCCTTTTCCATAGCTGCCTTCTTCACCCCCTTACAGGCTTCAGGTAGGCCTTGCCCCACCGCCCGTCTTACAGGCTCCACCCCGTTATCTTTCACCACTACCCTGTTTGTCTTTTGCATATTGTGCCAGGATGAGCTATTGAGATGCTAATTTGCATTTTCTTTTGCTTGTTTGTAAGAGTCAAAATAATGACAGCTATGTGTATTGTTCTCTTCATTTTTCTCTCCCAAGTTTTTTGAAGACCTAATTTCAAAGAGGAGACTATTCTGGGTACCCCAGAGGGGAGACAAATGAGACTAATGCTTTGAGGTTGGAGGCTGGAGGATTGAAAAGAACATTTCCAAACACGGAAAGAGACAGAGCCTACAGGCAGTGGGTCCTGCTGTGGTTTCTGGGCAGTACTTAGGGCAGGTTAAAAGTGCCAATGAGCAGGGCTCAGTATTGAGTCCCTAGGAATATTGGATCTGTGGAACTAGACTCATTGCCTCAGTTAAGAGTCCCAAGTTTAGGCAGCAGGCCCCCTGTGGGCTCGGACAGGTCCCTTGACAATCCCAGCCGGGCTGACCAGAAGGCTGCAGGCTCCTCCCCCACTTTCCAGACACCTTAAAAACCCTCTTGGGGTTTCTGTGCAACCCTTGGGAGGAGGAGTTGGCCTCCTCAAAATGACTAAGGTTGAATCTCCCGCTAGCTTGATAGGATGGGGGTTTCAGAGACAGGTTTATGATTTATAATTATGTATTTAGTTTTAATTCACTTGTTTATTGCTTGGCTTATAGATTCTAAGTTTCCTGAGGATAGGAGCCATGCCTATGTTTTACAAATGTGTGCCAGCAATAGCACAATCTTAAACAGAGGAGGTGTTGAAGTAATTTTCTCAAATAAATGTTGAATTAATGAAATTTGCACATTATATGGTAAAATCTAATTGTTCACTGAACTCATAGTGAAGTGTACTAATTACAGTGAAAGGTGGAAGGGAGCATCAGGAGAAAAATATTCAAAGAAAGGTCAGGGAAACAGTGGAGAAACTTCTCACACTTTTTACTCCTATTTATTTAAGCAGCAGGAACGTAACCAAGAAAAATGCTGCCAAATAACCTCCTCCAAAATATTGTTTAGTGCCTAATATTTAACAGTTATTGTGCTGGGTAGTCTGTTGTAAAAGAACAAAGGAACATGGGGATGGGTTGAAAAAATAAAGATGTGGGAGCAGGAACAAAATAAAAGGGAAGAGGGATAAAAGGGCAAACTGAGGGGAGGAGAAAGGGGTAAAAGGGCAAATTGAGGGGAGGGTGCTCAATAGAGACCCAGCACTGCTTCCTGAGAAGTCGTACAAGAACATTCTAGGAGATCTGGATGAGAGGGTTGAGTAAAACTGTGAAAGCCCTGCTCAAGGAGATCAGGAATCCTGTTGGGGTGAGTCCTTGTCTGCCTTTACTCAAGAAAATGGTTCATCCCCTACACCAAAACTTACACCAGTTGGTTCCCCTCTTGAGGGTGCTGCATCAGCCTCCCACCATCCCCTGACCAGCAAGAACACTGCCAACCCTTGGCAGAAGATTAGACTGGGACACCCACCCCAGGGCCTGATTGAGACCTTGAGAGACCCCAAACAATAACAAGATTTTAATGTATTCCTTCTATAATTCTTATCAGTGTTGTTTTTTTTTGAAATAACTCAAAAACTGCTAAAATAACAGACATGTTAAAACGTCAGACATTTTGATTGAAAAACTCTGGATAAATGAATTGAATTCACCATCTCCTTCTTAAGAGTCTTCTAACATATCTTCAGTCTTCTTATTAGATTAAATTAGAGAATAGAGGTAATTAGAGAATTAGATAATCCCCGCACCCCAGCACATGTGATACACCAAGACACCCATAATTTCAAAGAAGAACACCCAGAAAGCAGGTAGATAATGGGTAACGAGGAGCCACACCAAAGAGCAAGTGGGCCCCAAACCGAAGATGTCTTAGATGTCTGAGCTGTAACAGCCCTAGTTTTCACAAGCGGCTACAAATACGGGAAGGAGGGGGTATTTTGTAGCACATAACAGACGTGCCAAATCTTCTTAGATGTTTGGGGAAGGCTTCCCAGAAGAGACAACATTTTAGCTCAAGCTGGAAAGATGACTTGCTGGTACTCAGGAATAAAATGGAAATGTGGTTGAAGTTTTTGTTTAGGGGCTGTCTTGGGGGTATGAGGTCTCATCTCATTTCATTATACATTTATTTACTGTGTACCATATTCTGTGTGAAGAGGTGATTGTACAAAGATAAAGAATAATGGTCTCAACTTTCACAAAGAGAGTATGCTCAAGATAGAGAATTTATAATGCTCAAAACAGCAAGTTAGGGATGTAGGTGACTATTTGTGTTGTTTGTTCTTGTCTATTTCTCCTGGATTTGCCAGTTTATCTCAGTATCAACTTCTTGGATGCTCTGTTCTTTACAAATCATTATAGCAGTGGGGTATTCAGGTGAGTTCTTTGTATTATGAGCTGCATCTAACAGTGTGGAGGGCTTTGCACTTAGTGGGCTTAAAACCAGCCATTTGCCTTGGAAACTCTCTAGTTGATCACAAGGGAAGCTGGCAGGGGGCTTGTTGACAAAAGGAAGGTAATTTCAACTCTAAGTAAAAACAACTATAGGAACTTGACTTTCCATCAGTGGAATCCATAGTTTTATCTACACAGAAGGGAAAAAATAGTTTGTTATTAATTTAAAAGTCTGAAAACCTGCATTTTGCTTTTGATGACTAGTAGCAGAAGCTGGATCTGTTTCTGCAAGAAGCTAGTAAGAAAATGGAAGTCATTCATCTCTGACTTCCCTTTAATGGGATGTTTCTTGTCTCACAGAAAGCTTTAATGGGGGAGGGCAGCAGTGGTTGACAGGAGGAAAAGTGTGTTTCCCCAGGTTTTAGCAGTTAAGGCAAGGACAAGACCCAGGGGCTTGGACAAAGGCTGCTACTCACTGACCCTCCTTTTTGTTGTTTTGATGATGGCAAGGTTGGAGTCAGGACAGAATGGAGGTGGGGGAGCATTTTTAAAAACTCAAAAATTACTAGTTAAAATGAAATGGCCTTTTGGCACTTGCCAAAGTGGACCATTGTAAGAGAAAAAAAATCATTGTTTTCCTTTCACTTTTGGCATTATGAATGAATACCCCTTGAGGAAAATTGTAAATCGAGACTCCTGAATTTACTATTCTATTCATTTAGTGGGACAGGAATGAAAATGATTCTAAAGAAATTAAGGCAGTATGAGTTGAATTACATTTTTTAAGGCTCATAACCCATATTTTTTCCAATGCCAGTTTGGTGGTATCTATTAACAAATATTTTTTAGCCTACATTGTGTTTTGTGCTTAAAGCAACAGGATGGGGGGAGGTAGGTTAGTGTAAGGACATACAACTAAGAACACACTATTAGGAATCAGTCCACCTGTGCTTCTACTCCAGCTAGAGAACACATATTTGTAGGGCAGCAGAGCAGACAAGAGATAGTAGAATATTGTAGCCATGGCTGGGAGAGAATTTAAACAAGTGGCTGCTTGAAAAGGAAAGTAAAACCTTCCAAAGTACTCATATAATCCTTTGGGAAATTGCTTTCTTCTTTTTTGCTATTGCTGTGTAATTCACTCACACAGCACTGCTTTGGGTAAAAGATTCATCTCTTGAAAACCAAGTTTTATGCATATTGAGTTATATATCCTAAAAGATAAACAGTAAGAAATATAAGTTCAAAGAACAAAACAAATGAAGGGATTTTTGTTCACTATTTTCAAGATGTTTTTTGATCATCTATTCTGTATACCTTGGGAAGAGGTGAATGTTCTCAATTATCATCATTAGAATGATGAAAGAGTTTCATATCACAGGTGTTGACAGCATACAAATCTGTGGCTTCAGAAAAGGAAGTTCCAGTATGAAGACAAATGAATGTTTACCAAAGCAGAATAAATATTGCATGCATGCTACGCTCAAATTTATAGGGAACACAGCACAAGTGACACTCTTGAGCCTAGATTCAGGGCATTTGATACAAGGAATCGCTTCCATTCTGATTCCAAAAAGAACATTAATTGCTTTCCTCTTGCATTGTGTCTGATGCTACAGAACAAACCTTCGTACCCTAATTAGATTTCAGAGGATTTAGAAAGGACCCGCTTCTGATCTGAATTGTTGCCCTTGGTGACATTATTGGATTTTGTTTCAACAGCCTGGAGGCGAAACCCATCAACCAATCAGCAAGTTCATACAGCATCCCTACTGTGCGGTGGGCTTTGTGTTAGGTGCCCTCTAGGAGCCTGCAATTGAATTGAGGAGGCAAAAACTACACATATAAAATAATAAGAGAACAATGAGGTCCAAACTGGGAGGAGCTGACTTTCAGCATGATAGAAATTCAAAGAAGGGAGAGATCAGTGTGGGCTAAATAGCCAAAGGTTTTTAAATTATTATCAATTACTATCATTATAACAACAATCGCTAGCATTTATTGAGCATTAAGTGCTCACTATATGCCAGGTACTATGCAAAGCACTTTGTGTGCCTTCTGTGATTTAATTCTTACAAAACCCCTATGATGTAGGTACTTCTATCATTCCCAGTTACAAAGAGAAAACAATATACTCTTATTATTTGTACTTTATAAATGAGGATATGAGTATTAACGTGGTTACATAATTTAACCATGGTCACACAGCTAGCAGTGCTAGAGCCCACAATTGAATGCAAGTTTGTATGACCCCAAACTACTGCACACATCATCACAAAATATTCTGCCTTAGCTTAAGAGCAGGATGTGGTGCATGCAGTTAGTCTAAAAAATATGTAGACTGAAACAGGTGAGGGAGAAGGGAGAGGGCATCTCAACAGAAGGAAGAGCATATAGACACACTTCAAGGCTGGAAAGAGCATGGGATCTGTGAGGAACAGTGGAAAAGATGTGTCCAGAGCAGAAAGTTTGCACTGTAGAGGGCTCGTAAAGGCTGGGTGGAACAGCTTTATATAGCACTGTGTTGTGAATCTGCACAAATCAAGGTGAGGGACAGTAAGCTGGATCAGACAGGTGATAGCTGGTACTATTCAAGAAACCAGAATACTATTAGATAGCAAAAACTTTACAGCAATTAGGTGGCCAAGAGGCTCAAGTAGACATGATGACTCAGTAATAGAACAAGATGAGACAGGGTAGGTCACACAATCATTCGTGCCCTCTGTTCTGCTTAATTGATAGGATCAGATTAGTATGAAAGAAATAGACACTTTTACACTACTTTAGAACTTAAAAGCTAATTTTATTGGTATTAGCAAAATTAAGAGAATATTAAGGAAATTAAATGATTAGAATCAAATGACTAGCTCAAACATTACAGAAATAGAACAAAAGAGAAAGAATGAGAAAACCTCACCAGTTGGGCAGCAGCATCCACAGGTTTAAAAAGCAACACTCCAGGAAGCCTTTCACTCTATGGCAGTCCCTGGAACCCCAAAAGAGAATTCATCAGCCATATAAAGTGTACCCACCTTGCAGGTGAAGGCTTCAGGGAATCCAAGAGGGGCTTTGCCTTTTAAAGTCCAAAATACATTTGTCATAATGAAGAGTGTTTCCCCAAGCTGAAGCTGGCCAGACTTCATGTCTCCAAGGCAAGACTCCCCTATGACATTGTCAGTGTTATTTAGGATGCTTTGTTTATAAGGGTATGGAGCACTAAGTTTTATGCACATGTTTCCATGGACCTCTATTATCTAGATGTTATATATTAACCTTTGGGTGAGGCCACAGGGACATGCTCTGCAGCACCCCTGCTCCTCAGCACATAAGCTCCCAGAATTCTTCACATATGTAGCTGCACACCCTCTTTCCCTTCATTAATTCCCAATATGGTTACTAAGCATCTACTACCTTCAAAACATTGTGGTCCTTTTTTTCCTGGAAAAGGATACTTGGAGTGGATGCCATGATGAAGAAAAGAAGGCACAGAGTTCTGATCTTTGAGAGAGAAGAAAATAACTCTATTTAGAAGGTTCCAGATTCACCAGGGAACACAGACAGATGTATAGGAACACTCGGGAACCTCTCCTGGAAAACCTGACTAGCAAGTATGACTTGCATCTTTTCTGAAGAGCACAAGCCCGGGCTTCAGAGGATTTGGATAAATTAAGGCTACAAGGCCAAATCACAGAGGGGAGCAACATGATTAAAACAATTGCCTTTGGCCATTGTGAGGTTGATACTTGGTACCATTCTCCCTATCCTGAAGAATATGCACAGCTGGGACATCTCTACATGTGTGAATTCTGTTTAAAATATATGAAGAGCCAAACAATACTCCACTGACACATGGCTGAATGTGTGTGGAAACACCCACCGGGTGATGACATTTATCGCAAAGGTTCAATCTCTGTGTCTGAAGTAGATGGCAAGAAGAACAAGATCTACTGCCAAAACTTGTGCCTCTTGGCCAAGCTTTTTCTAGACCACAAGACTTTATATTATGATGCGGAATGCTTCATGTTCTATGTTATGACAGAGGCAGGCAATATTGGCTGTCACCTGAGTGGATATTTTTCCAAGGAAAAAAATTCATTCCTCAAATACAATGTATCTTGTATCCTTACCATGAATCAGTACATGAGACAAGCCTATGGCAAGATGCTCATTGATTTCAGTTATTTGCTTTCCAAAGCGGAAGAAAAAGCTGGCTCTTCAGAATGTCCACTCTCAGATCTTGGGCTCATAAGTTACTGCAGTTACTGGAAAGAAGTCCTTCTCCGTTACCTGCATAATTTTCAAGGCAAAGAGACTTCTATCAAAGAAATTAGCCAGGAGACAGCTGTGAATCCTGTGGACATTGTCAGTACCCTGCAAGCCCTTCAAATGCTCAAGTATTGGAAACGAAACACCTAGTTTTAAAGAGACAGGACCTGATTGATGAGTGGATAGCCAAAGAGGCCAAAAAGTCCAACTCCAATAAAACCATGGATCCGAGCTATTTAAAATGAACGCCTCGCAAGGGCACTTAAAGTGACCTGTCACTTGGAGCCAGTGAATCCCAGGAGTAGGAATCCGTACCCTGGGGATCTGTCTGTCATTTCTGTTGCTCTTGTGATTGGCAAATACAGTATCCTTTGGGAAGGCCATCCCCCTCAGGACTGTCCTGGCTCTGACCTTCGTGTACACTGCAGACACTGGTTCTGAGGAACTGTTGTTTTGGCCTCAGTGAGGTTGCCTGGATGGGATCTGTGTTAGACTTGTACATATCCCTCATAGCACTGACCCAAGGAATTCTCTTATGGTGCTGTACCTGTCCAGTCACCGGTTCTCTCCTCCTGTTCTCTAGCCCCAAGAGGTTGTGCTGTGTCTTCTAAACTGTTTGTAATAGTGCTTCTTACCACCTTTGGAAGGTACCAAACTTCCAAATATGGTTGCCACCACCAGGACCTTTCCAATTACTCCTTACACATGTATTTTGTGGAGAGGCGTGGAAGAGGTAGCACTTCTGAATGTGTCTATACTGGAAGGGGTCCATTCACTTTGGATTTCACCTAATTTTACATTTTTTTTCCCTCTAGTTTTATTGACTGACCTATTTTTGATCCATTACTAGGCTGACCAGAGCCATATACTTTTGAAGAGTTTCCCAGGGATTACACTGAATGAGATGGAGAAAATTATGAGGTGGTGATTCTATATTCTGAATCTACCTGTGGGCATGGGCAGTGTCTTAGAGAAAGGAAATCCTGGTAGTAAGTATTTTCTTCTCTCTTTACTCCCTGCCCCTTTTTACATTTCCAGATGCCAAAATAATTTTCAGCTCTCCCTTTCATGTCACATGTTGGCTGGTTAATTACATTGTAAAATCCTTTTCACCTGAAGCAATCTGATAAAGTTCACCTATACTTCCATGTAAGTTGCACTGTCCAAACATCCTCAGAGAAGTAGAAAATGATTTGAAATAACTTCCATGGCTCAGCAAGGCAGAATGGCTACCCCTGCCAAAGTTTGCCTCTCTTTTCAACAGTGCCTCACTCTTGGACTAAAAAGTACTTCTGCCTCTCCAAGAATTCCTCCATTTCCTTTTTGGGATTTGCCACCAACCCCTTAGTTGCTGGTATCCTATTTTTGGTGTTCAAGTGAAGGAAGAGATGTTCTCTCTAATTTCTCTCTGGCCCATTATAACCTGCTATCTTGGGGAAGCTTTTGATGTATGACATGTCACCCTTCCCAGATCAGTCTCTATAACACTGCTGTCTTCTTGTGGAGCCCTCACCACAATCCCGAACTCTGGTCATTTGTGCCTTTCTCTTGTAATCTCTGTACACTACTTATGTTCACTGTGCATTTGCGTGGGTTGATTTTAAGCATGTTCAGTGGCAGCCCCCCTCCAGTTTCAGTGTCACTGTTAAATTTATCCAAAAGCAATTTCAGTAGGGGTTTTCTTGAGGGTTAAAGGCCTTTTACAGAAGCTGAACTGTTCCCCACATGTGGTAGAATGTGCTCTTCTATATCTACTTCTCAATAAGGAATGTTCTCCTCTCAAAAAAAAAAAAAACAAAAAAACAAAAAAAAACATTGTGGTAGGCATTTTGGGAGATATAGAAATGAAGCAGGCATGATTCCTTCTCTCAAGCAATTTTTAGACTAGATAAGATTGACTCGAACTGGGGTTCAAAATTCAAGAAAAAATGTCAAGCAGGCAGCTGTAATGTGTATCTGGATTTGAGAAGAGTTATAAACTGGAGATATGTATCTGTGAGTTTGTTGTATCAGATCCACAGGATAGCAGCCCAATTCTAGAAGGAGAGATGCAATTTCATCTTCATGGAATCTGTTGGCTTCAATGGTCCACAATCTGTCTGAGATTCTGCCAGTAGACATTCTCACCAAGCTAGAAGAACTATCAGTGCTGGTAGTATTTAGGGACATTGGGTAGCAAAGACATATTGGAAGGTTTTCTACCAAGCTAAGAAACCTTTAATGAATATCTATTATGGGTGAGGTCTTCTACTAAACAATCCAGGAGCTGAAATTTGTGTGCATCATGATCCCTGGTGATGTTCAGAATCTCCTATTGGTAAGTTATGTGAAATCAACATGGCTGGCTCTCAATAAGCAATAAATGATATTACAAGCATATGGGTGGGTTTATTATGTTCTTTATAAACCATCTCCTTTCTAAGAAAAGCTGAGGCTTATTAGAGCAATGAAAATTCAGTTTGAAAGGATAGACAATACACTAAAACTCTGACTAGAAAACCACACTAAGAAAAGACAAGAGACAGGATGTTCCGTTTTGGATGTATTATGTCCCCCAAAATGCCATGTTCTTTGATGCAATCTTGTGGGGGCAGACATATTAGTGTTGTTTAGGTTGGAATCTTTGGATTAGGTTGTTTCTATGGAGATGTGACCCACTCAACTGTGGGTAATACCTTTGATTAGATTATTTCCATGGATGTGCGGCCTGGCCCATTCAATGTGGGCCTTGATTTAATCACTAGAGGCCTATAAAAAGAGTTCACAAATAGAAGGACCTCAGCTGCAGCCATGAGAGACATTTTGAAGATGGCCATTCAAAGTAGACTTTTGCTACTCCAGAGTTTGCATGGGAGAAACTAAGAGAGTATCCTCAGATGCCTAGAAATAAACATCCTGGGACAAAGCCATTTTGAAACACAACCTGGGAGCAAAGGAAGAATACAGCAGCCACATGCCTTCCCAGACAGCAGAGGTGTTCCAGACGCCATTGGCCATTCTTCTGTGAAGGTACCCTATTTTTGACGCCTTAGCTTGGACACTTTTATGGCCTTAAGACATTAACTTTGTAACCAAATAAACCCCCTTTATAAAAGCTAATCCATTTCTGGTATATTTTACATAATGGCAGCATTAGCAAACCAGAACACAGAATAAGGAAAGAGATGGATGGTTATACAGCCTCTACTCTGCTTAGCTACTAGGTAAGCAGACAATATTTAAAAATACAATGCCCACAGGCACAGCGATCCCAAGACTACTCTGCACTTTTTAAGTTTTTTATCAGAGCATCACTGATTTCAATTGGAGAGATTGCACCTATGTCAATATACAGTGCATATCCATGTAATATGCATTTTTCATTCTCATATTCCTATAAGGGGGTTGAAATAATGGAAAAAGTGTCTTTAATGCAAGCAAGACCAGCATATGCATTGTAATTTGGAAGAAAACAAGTATCTGATAAAAGACTTGTATCCAGAATATGTAAAGAATGTTTGCAACTCAGTACCACTACTATTACTAACAACAACAACAACAAAAACAATAGAACTATTAGGCAAACAAATGTTCTGATTATAAAGCAAAAGATTTAAATAGACTTCACGGAAGAATATATATGAATGGCATGGTTAATAAACACATGAAAAAATGATGAAAATTAACATTCATTAAAGAAATACAAATTAAAACTGCATTGAAATGAGGACGGAAGAAGACAGCAGCATAGAGAGGAGTAGAAGTTAGTTTGTCCCCCCAGGGAAACTAATAAACAGTCAGGAACAACAGGTAAATGATCTGGAATAACAGCTGGGGGAAAACCATGACTGTCCACACATCGTGCACCAACCTGGATTGGGAGGAACACCTGACACTGCAGTGTGGAATCTGTGAGTAGAAACTACAGACACAAACCAGGAGCCCCCTACCACCATGGCAGCCAGAACTGCAAAGCCTTACTGTGATACAGAGCAGCACTCTCTGAACAACTGAATATTCCTCAGTCCAGTTCCAACTGGGGTTTTCATGGGCAAATGCGGACTGCTCAATGCAAGCTACAAGTCCCCAACAAGCAGACAGAGGCTTTTAGTGATGACTGACCTTGAAGAGCCAGGGAACTTCTATGTCCAGGGAGGGGGAGCCCAAAGGACTGGGTGCTATGTCTGGCTGATGTGTGAAACTGGGTGCCATGGACTGGCCCTGAAAGGGGGCCTTCTGATCCTTTTTTTCTCTCTTAACCTGAGCAGATAGTGGAGACAGCCTCAGCCATTTTCAATATGCAGAACTCTGACTCAGACAAGGGTGGAGATAGCAGAGTCAGAGAGACAAAGAACCTATTTAAGTGCAGATGATAACTCCCTAGGGGGTCTATCTTCCCTAAAAGGAAGGAGATGGTGCCCAGCTCTACTACCAGTCTTCCATTCAGAATGAGAGACCCCAGGACCTGGGGGAAAACAATCAAACCAGAAACAGCTTAAGCTGAGAATTAAAGGGGCCACACCTCCTTACACCAGTTGGGAGTGACAGGCTGACAGGCACCACCTGCTGGGCAGGTTAAGAAAAGTACAGCAACTTGAGGCCTCACAGGGTATGTCAATCCTTTAAGACACACCCTCAGGGAAACCTGGTGCTGAATATTTTCTCCTTCTGGAACCTGAGCCAGTTCTGGTCTGGGAAAACCTGATTGGGGTAACCAAGGAAACCAGATGCCTAGACAACAGAAAACTATAACCTACACTAAGAAAAACAAAGCTATGGCCCAGTCAAAGGAACAAACTTACACTTCAACTGAGATACAGGAATTGAAACAACTAACACTAAATCAATTCAAAAAATTTATGGAATATATGGCAAAAGAGATGAAGCATATAAGGAAAACATTGGGTGTACATAAGGAGAAATTGAAACTTTGAAAAATCAATGGCAGAATCTGGCAGAATCTATGGAAATGAAGGCACAACACAAGAGATGAAAGACACATTGGAGATATACAACATCAGCTCTCAAGAGGCAGAAGAAAACACTCAGGAACTGGAGAACAAGACACCTGAAAGCCTACACACTAAAGAACAGATAGGGAAAATAATGGAAAAATATGAGCAATGTCTCAGGGAATTGAATGACAACATGAAATGCTTGAATGTATGTGTCATGGGTGTCCCAGAAGGAGAAGAGGAGGGAAAGGGTGCAGAAGAAATAATAGAGGAAATAATCAATGAAAATTTCCCATCTCTTATGAAAGACATAAAATTACAGATCCAAGAAGCACAGCATAGAATAGATATGAATAGGCCTGTGCCAAGACACTTAATAACAAAATTATTAAACATCAAAGATAAAGAGAGAATCCTGAAAGCAGCAAGAGAAAAGCAATCTATCACATACAAAGGAAGCTTGATAAGACTATGTGCTGATTTCTCAGTAGAAACCATGGAGGCAAGAAGGAAGTGGTGTGATATATTTAAGATACTGAAGGAAAGAAACACCAACCAAGAATCCTATATCCAGCAAAACTGTCCTTCAAATATGAGGGAGAGTTTAAGATATTCTCTGACAGACAGACAATGACAGAGTTTGTGAATAAGATACCTGCTCTACAGGAAATATTAAAAGGAGCATTACAGACAGATAGGAAAAGACAGGAGTGAGAGGTTTGGAACACAATTTTGGGTGATGGTAGCACAGCAATGTAAGTACACTGAACAAAGATGACTGTGAGTATGGTTGAAAGAGGAAGTTTAGGAGCATGTGGAACACCAGAAGGAAGAGGAAAGATCAATACTGGGACTGTATAACTCAGTGAACCCTAGAGTGCTCAACAATTGTGATAAAATGCACAAATATGTTTTTTTTTTCATGAGAGAGAACAAATGAATGTCAACCTTGTAAGGTGTTAAAAATAGGGAAGTATTGGGGGAAAATACAATCAATGCAAACTAGAGACTATAATTAACAGGAAAAAAAAACTGCATTTAAATACTATTACATTCTCATCAGAATTACTAAAATTAATGAGACTGAATACCAAGCTGTGATAAGGATGTGAAACAACTGGAACAATCCTTCTACTGGTAGGAATGCAAAATGACTCAGCTACATTGGAAAACAGTTTAGTGAGTTTTTATAAAGGTAAACATATACTTTCCAGATGACTCGGCAATCTTACTCCTTTGTATTTACTCAAAAGAAATGAAACACAAACACAAAAACATGTGTATCCAAATGTTCATAATAACTTTATTCAAAATACCACAAGCTAGCAATAATTTCTATGTCCATTAATTGAAAGAATAAACAAATTATAGTATACACATACAATGGAATACTATTCAGCAATAAAAAGGAAAGAACTACTGGTACATTGTTTTGGTTTGTTAAAGCTGCCAGAATGCAATATACCAAAAATAGGTGGGCTTTTACAAATGGCGATTTATCAGCTTACAAATTTACATTTCTACAGCTGTGAAAATGTCCAAATTGAGGCATCAACATGATGATACCTTCTCTGAAGAACTAACTGCTGCTGGCATCTGGAACACCTCTGTCACATGGGAAGGTATATGGCCAATCTTTGTGGGTTCTTCTCCCTTCTCTTTTGGGTTTCATTGCTTTCAGCTTCTGGTTTCAGTGACTTTCTCTCTCAGCTTTCCGGGTTTTTCTGTCTTTTTTCTTCTCATAAAGGACTTCAGTAAAAAGATTAAGACCCACCTCGAAATATCTCATTTTAAATAGCCACAGGAATGGATTAAAAGAACATGGCCTTTTGGGGGGTATGTAACAGCTTCAAACCACCACATACATGCAACTACGTGGATATATCTCAGAAGCATTATGCTTAGTGTAAAAAAAAAGTGCAAATGAATATTATATGATTCCATTTATGTGAAATTCTGTAAAAGGCAAAGTTATAAGGACAGAAATCATATCAGTGATTATCACAGGTTGATGGATAAAAGGAGGTGATTAACTGCAAAGCAGCACAAGAAAACTTTCCAGAGTGATAAAAATGATCTGTATCTTGACTGTGCTTTTGGTTCAACTACTACATACATTCGGCATGGTTCATCAGAATCAAGAGTTAAAAGGGTGAATTTAATTGGATGCAAATTATACCTCAATAAAATGAACTTATTTATGAGGAAAAGAGCAAAAGAAGCATGGTCCTGATACCCAGACAAATTCAGTAGATCAGAATAGACACTCAGGTGTGTATGGAAGTAAGCAAATGATAAAAATAGTATTTCAAGTAAAAGAGAAGAAAATGGGATATTTAATAAATGATATTGGGTTAACTGCTAGTAATGACAATAAAGTAAACCCCTGAGATCTCCCTCCTTATATGAAAGTGTATTCTATATTTATCAAATATTTTAACATTTAAAAAGTAGAATAAAATAGAAATTAAAATTTCTTTTCAGGGTCTACATATGGGTAACAGAGCATCCCCAGAATCTTCAATATTTAAAATGGCACAGAATGTTTTAAAAAATGATTACCAACAAAAGCATTTATTTAAGAATGAAAATTCTCTGTCAATTCTGGTGGTCTATGAGATATCATCCTGGAAAGACTTGGCCAAATCTTGATCTGTTTCCCTTTAATGCTGTTGCCGAGTCTCAGGTGCTACCCTAGGGGAGCACCTCATTAAAACAAGGTGTGCATCATGAAAGCAGTAGCAGCTTTCATGATTTTTATGACACCTGGACAGGTGTCATATCTAAGTACAAACTTCTTGGCCTGGCCTCCCGACCCTATACAATACATTCCTTTTTTATCTGGACTACTCTCTCCTTCAATTTACTACACTATTCCTAGGGAAAAGAAAAAAAGAAAAACAAACAAGCACCTTTTTAATGTCCTTAAAGAATTATGTTTTATGACTCCCTCCCTGCTTATGCCAGTCTTCACTCCCCCAAAGTACTTCTCCTTCCTAAATCCTATTCATTCTTCAGAGCCGGCTTTACCTATTAATTTTGCTAAAATCCTTCCTAAGTAATCCAGTCCTCAGTCTTTTCTTCCTCTGAATTCCAAAAGCACTTACTGTCTGTGAATTTCAGCACTATACTTTCAGGACGTGTGTGTGTGTAATATATAAAATATATACACATATATATTTTAGCATATATGTACATATATATACATATGATTTTTAGCTCTATATTTTTATGTACATGATTTTAGCATATATGATTTTGAGCATTTATACAGACACATACCTAATATATAACTATATGCAATTATTATGCTCACATTATTAATTCATATGTGATTATTTTATACAATTATATATAATTATCATTATGATTATATTATTATCATTGCCATTGGCATTTATATCTTTCCTACTTAGTTGTAATTGTTCTGAGAGAAGTGACTAATATCTTAAATCTGCTTTCTTCTTATGTTCTTAGATAGAAAGGATTAATATATACTTTAAAGTGGGGAAATGTCAGAAAGTCTTGCTTTAGGCAATGATTTGGACAAAATAGGCCTCAGGGGATGATTTTCTAAAGCTGAGGGAAATACCTGCAAAGCATGTTTGTTGCAAACAGGAGCCATTGAAGACATAGCAGGCAAAAAAAGAAAAAAAAAAAATCAATCCAAGAATTCGATCATGATCTTCAAATCCTTAAGGAAAATAATAAAGTCCAAAAATTAAGTGGCTGGGAAAAGAACTTTCTTTGCAAGTTACTTTCAATGTCCCATTTAGAAACTATAAAAAAATGTGCTGAAACCCAGACATGTACAAACTACAAAGACTTTGTTGTTTGATGTTATATGAAAGACAGAAAAACAGACAGGCAGATACATTGGATGAAGGGAGGGTGGGAGGGGGGAGAGGAAAGGGGTAGACAGAGAGCAGGGTGGAGAGACAGAGAGAATGAATCATAGACCTGGGCTCAGTCTTTTAAAAAAATCTGGAGGAACTGGGTCTTTGAGTACTTCTTATAGCTAAGATGTCTGATCCTGAGGGTTTGCTTCCTGGAAATCATAGTCTCATGTAAGAGAATTTCTTAAACATGGGACCAATGAATAATTGAGATGTTGTTAAAAATAACGTACAACTTTGCATGTACTCTCTGGGCCTGCTGAATATGAAAAAGCATTAATATGAAAAGCTATCGTTTTTAACTTTAAATGTTCTAACATGAAGTTTCAAAATAAAGTTAAAAAGTGGTAGGATATGCAAATTGGAGGAAATTTTTGAAGTTGAAAATAATAATTCTGTTGCTAGATTCTCTGTAATTCTATCAAGTTCATCAAAATTCCTTAGGTAAATTCTCCAATTTGAGTAAGTTCAATGAGAACAAAACTATGTTTATTTGTGCATTACTGTATCCCTGCATCCAGTATAGAACCCGGAACATACTAGGTACTCAAAACCTATTTGTGGACCACAAATGAATGAACTGGGTCTAGTCAGGATTAGAATGCTGGCCAGACTTACCTAGGTAGTAAAGCCAAGTCCAAAGTATCTTTAGCAAGTTATCTTTCCAGGAATCTCATGATCCTGTTAGGACACGATGCAAATGAGAACCATTTATCCAGTGGAGGTACACATCTGCTAACAGTTTCTACCTCAGAGGCTGTCCTTGTGGTCATTCACATCTTCCACTGACTTGAAAGTGCTGCCTCCTTGAGAGCCCTGGCTTTTCTTCATCAGACTCTTCACCTGGGACATCATCGTAACAGCCAACATTTATTGAGAATGTATTACAGGCCAGGGATGTCAAAAGTGTCCAACACCATGAGGTAGATTCTCTCTTCATTATATTCTACACTAGAAGTTTACAGCCTTCTGGAGCTGGATTAAGGAGCAGAGCAGAATCTGGGACTTACATATGAATGTACATCTGAGAATGTCTGTAACACAATAAGCAGTTATTTTATTAAATTAGTAAAAATAAAAATAGTAAAGCTGTTTTTATAAAATTCAGCTTAATGCATGCAGGAGCTGTTCTAAGGGCTTTCAATTAATTCACTTGATTCTTGCCATAGTTCTACCAGTTACGATTTATTGCTATCTTTATTTTCAAGAATGGGAATAAATGACCTGCTCAATCACAGAGGTCATAAGTGGAGGGACGAGCATGTGCAGCTGAGAAGCTTAAGTTAAGGACCTGCACTCTACACTAGTAATTATGTACACCCATGGCACCCTTCACCTCTGCACCATGGGTGATAGAGCTCTGAATACCTACGATACACAAAAGCCAAACATGGAAGCAATGACCATGGAAACTGAAGGAAGGGTCTTCGTGGGGGCAAAGCAAGCACAAAGTGAGGCATGGCACCAGGGTCTGGGAAGTGAGCAGGCAGTGAGGCAGAGGAGAGCAAAGGTATGGATTTTCTTCTTCATCTTTTGCAGGTTGAGGGGGAAGCAAGCAAGTAGTGAGGACAAGGGTTAATAAGCAAATAGACATTGAGGAAGAAGAAGAGACAGTGAAATTACTCTTGCAAGAACTTTAGAAATAGAGGGTAGAGAGCAATAAAATATTGATTTGAAGGTTTAGCCAAGGTTTGGGGGACAAAAAGGGTAAATGAAACATGTAAGTAGCTAGATAGAGACTGACCATGCTGGAAAGAGGGAATAAACTGTGGCATTTAATAATGGTGAATGTGTTTTGTTTAGAAAGGAGGAAGTTTGTGTCTTCCACCAAATTAAATAAGAGGAGTATAGAGGGCATTTTTGAAGTAAAGAAAAAGGAATCTTTATCTTTTCAATATAATCTTCATATTGATTATCTGAAGCTATGCTTTATGGATAAAGTATTTTATTATATATAATGCTTTATGGATAAAGCATTTTATTATATATAATGCTTTATGGATAAAGCATTTTATTATATATAATGCTTTATGGATAAAGCATTTTATTATATATAATGCTTTATGGATAAAGCATTTTATTACATATAACTCTACTAAGAAATATAAACAGCTCATCTTCAAAGAGACTGCAATGAAATTCAAACAAAAGGCAAAAATAGACCTTCCTTTCCCTTATCTTAGAATATTGTGCCATCAGGTATCCCCTTTTGCTTCTAAAATATTCCTCCACATTGCATCCTTGCCTTCAGTTCATCTAGCCATTCTATCTGAAGTCCCTATGCCCCTCTTTCCTTGATTCAAGGCTAATTACCTCACTGACTCCATGGCCTCATTTCTGACTCAACATTTAATCTGCTGTATGACTTCCATCCCCACATTCCCAGGAAAGTTCTCTCACATGAAGTCATTCATGACCTCCACATTGACACATCCAAGGACAGAGCTGCTTGATCTCACCCGGTCCTTGACCACTGGGGCCCCATCCTCTCCTGATGGTTCTTCTTCTGCCTCTCTGATGAATCCATCTCATTCTCTTTCACAAGTTCTTATCCCATTTGCCCCTTGAAAGCCAATGTTCCCTGGCCAGAATCTGAAACATTCTGCATATATTATGAAAATAATCCCAAAGAAGCAAACTAAAAAAAAAAAAAAAAAAAAAAAAAAAAAAAAAAAAAAAAAGGACTAAATAAGTGGTCAGGAAAGAAATGCTGAAGAAGATGAAGAAATAGAGTGTTGACATGGTGAAAACAATGAAACTTTAAACAAGAATCACTTAAACGGAATGGAAACTAAGGATAAAACTGTAAAATAAAGAGAGAGGAAAGTGGGATTTTCCCTACAACATTGTATTACTGAATGGAGACTCTATACAAGGCTAAAAATTCTCAGGTCTGCTCAAGCTAGACCAGAAGGCCTGACCAGGTTTCCAGATCCAGATGTCTAATTTTGCCACAGAGGTCAAAGACAGAGCCCAAACTCCCTCCTGCAGTGATCCTTTTTGTATGAGGAGCTCTTTTGAGAATCTGATGAGTTATATTCTAAATTCCTAGGAAAAAGCATGTATGCACATAGATATTAATTCAAGAAGTTCACAGACCTCTGCTCGAAAATATGGAAGGCTCCAAGGTTTGCAGGCAAGTAGAACTTACATATTAACCTATTCACTTGTACTTTGACCAGAAACCCTCACTAATTAAGGCAATGTAGTTCTTGGCAATGGACTTTTGCAAAAACTGAACTTTATTCATTTTTGTTTCTCCAAGCACTATCCTGTTCAGCTGCTTTTCATTAAGTGCAAAACAAAACAAAACAAAACAAAAACAAAAACAATGATTGTTTTACCGAAATACGTTTGCTTTTTTTTGTAAAACTCTTCCATGTGTCAGCTTCAATTCACAGTAGTTCTCAATCCAAGTTCTCTCTCAGAAGCAAACAGTTTTGGAAAGCTCTCTATATGACTGAAATACTGTTATATTATCCAGGAGGGAAAAAAAAAACATCTTGAATTTTATCAGTAATAGGTCACTATAGATTTTTCTCACTCGGTGGAGAAGGCCTTGGTATAATAATTGGAAGTCATTGTCTTTATTAAGCCATTCCCTTACCACCCATTGCAGAGGTAAAAGTGGTCTGGCATTGACATGTATTTAGTTTTATCCCTATGATAAACGTTCATCTCTCCATTCATTCTAAAACAATTTTTGAGTGTCCAGTCTGCATTAAGGCTAGAGGATAAAAAAAAAATGAGACGAATCCCTGCCTTCAAGGAATTGAGAAGTGTAAATAGATGATAAGAATATAGTATAATAATCAGTGGTTCTCAACTCTGGCTTTATAAATAGAATCACCAGGGAGACCTTTAAGGAAATGATGTTTCTGGGCTCTGAGAGATACTGGTTTAATTGGTCTGGGATGATGCCTGGACATCAGTATTTTTAAGCATACAAGTAATTTCAGTGTGTAGCTTCTGTAATGAAAGAAAAGTGTGTGGCACTGTGGGAGCATTTAGGAGTTACTGAGGGCCTGGAATGAATGCCTGCTGGAAGGGATCCCTGAATTAATTCACTCAGTAAAGATTCAGTATCCACTTGAAGCAAGGCTCTTCAAACCAGATGGATCAGTATATGCAAAAACATGAAAATGTGAGGGCATATGGTGGGTTTATTAGTTCCTACACTCAACAAATATTTATTGAGTCCCTTCCATACCCCAGGCACTTTTCAAGGACCTAGGACCTAGGTTCTGGTAACCAGACAGAAATCATCCCTGCTATCATGGAAATGAAAGTCTGATGGTAAATACTGACATTATAATAATGATTTAATTACAATTTTGAGGAATACTGTAAAGAAAATGTGCAGAAACTATGAGGGTCTGGTTGGGACAGATCCATATTACTTTGGGTGCCAGGGAGCTTTATCTGAAAAATTGATATTTAAGCTGAAACTTGAAAGAGGTGTACAGCGGATGTGGGAATGAAATGCAGAGTTGCTGGCAGAGAAAATAGCCTTGCAAAGGTTAACATAAAATGCATGGTCAATTGGTGGTTGAAGCAGTGCCGGGGAAAGTGATGGTGGGAGCTGGAAAGGGTAATGGAAGGTGAAGGAGGACAGTGCTTCCTCAGTGTAGCCAGATTTTGCAGGACCTTGTAGGCTGAGATGGATCTTAAACAGAGAGACATCCTACTCTTCCAGTGCTTCATCAACAAATCTGTTTGTACATCTCATGGCAATTAACAAAACATTTTTACAAATATTATCTCTATGTCCTCAAGAGATCCTGCCTCTTAGTTATGCTTCAAGATACTAATTGAATTGCCCAAGTTCATATAGCTTAAAATCAATCAGCAGAGCCAAGATTAGAACCCAAGCCTGGTGACTCCAAGTCTGAGTCTCTTTCCATCACATCATGGCTAATATTTCGTTTATTAGATTATATGTATTTATATTATGTGGCTAAGTAAAGATAGTTCTGATAAATATAGAATCACTTGTCTAGGTTTTATGACAGTACAGAAATGTGAAAAGCACTTTGCAGTTTGTTATTTGTTTTTCTAAAAATGACAGAATCAAAAGAAGGGAAGGGTTTTTTTTAAGCCATATAACAGTAGCTAGGCAAAGCAGTCCAGATGAAAGGAATCTATGGAGGTAGATCTTTGTTCAGAGCTGGAGGGATCTTATTTACTCAGTAACTGCTTCAGACAGGAAATGAATTCCTACATTCCCTAGGCCCAAATGCAAAGCAAAGAAAGGCTTCCAACTACTCAAATCCACTGTTGAAAAGGAATGAGCTTTGTCTTGTCAAACAAAGGTGTGAAAAAACCTGTGGGAGTTGTGAGGAAGCAGCCAACCTGCTAGAAGGCCTGTGGACTGCTCTAGGGCCTTGCTTGATCTGTGTGTCTGACCAGAAGGAAGGCTGCATCTGCCAATCAAAGCTGCCTCCACGTGGCCCAGGAGCATGCTCCCTGACTGCCAGATTTCTGTTGGGGGCAGATGAGCGCTACCACCTTCTTCCAGTGATGCCCCTAAGGAAATTGCTTAGTGCCTCTTTGAATGGAAAAGTTTCATGATAGACATGGGACGAATAGCAATTCATCCTTCTTTTCACTTTTACACACAGTCCAGACTGGTTAAATTGTAGTAGTTATTGCCACAAAATGATTCAGAGAAAAATATTCATTACAGATACTAAACTGGGGCACAAATTATGTATGTAAATAAGTAAGCCATTAACTAGTAAACCACTACCAAGATAGAAAATTAAATGCCAGAAAAGTAACATCAGATAATTTCTCTCTATCTATATACTAAATTTGCAAAATTATAACTCATATCCATTCCAGAGCATAAAAGCCAAATAATTTTGAATTTGGGTTGATTATCATACTTCCTTGAACATAACCAAGGGCTTTATAAATAAATGATTATCTCATTTACTCAGTTAGTTTAGGAAACAAAATATTCAAACAGTGAATTTCTAGATAACTAAAAGCAAACCCTGTGTTAAAATATGTATTTCCCTGCTTCCACTTCTTTTACCAACACTGATCTAATCACCCTCCCCCTGCACCTCACCACCCTGGTTCCAGCCCGCTCCCCATGGCTCTATGATCTCTCAGATACCTTATCCAATCTGTCTTCTGGTTCCATAGATTCCACCTCCTAAAAGTTCCCATATTTAGTTTAGATTCCTCTTTTCTATTCCTACTCTCAATGTCAGAGTTCATATATCACCTGAACCATTGTGGAATGTTTTAAACTCTTCTGAGCATTGCCTGCTTCGAACACAACATTAATTCCATTGCCAGATGAGGTAAGCATCTGCCACAAGTGCTCAAAAACCTTGGCATGGGCTTGCCATGCTGTGGACCTCTCCGTCCTAAGGTGGAACCCAGAAATCCGACTCCTCTGGCTGCTCAATAGTCAGGGCACAGGTTCAAGACTGAGGATCTATAAATTAGGCTGACTCAAGAGAACTGTGGATTAAAAAGTAGGTAAATGGAGGAAGGAAGCTCCAGATAGTTTCCATTTTGCTGGTGACAGCTGCGGCAGGAAGTCAGTTCTGCACAAGAGTGCGGCATCCAGCAGTAGCAGTGGTGCAGATGCTCATCTCCCATGGGACCAGTTCTGAGCGTGGTGTGGGTCATCATTCTTCAGTATGGCCTTGATCCTGGTTCTTCAGCTCTCTCAGGGGCTCCAGGAACCTAACCCACATCCTTTCAGTAAAGTCAGCTGCTTTGGTACCCAAGAACCCCAGAGTCATCTTAAAGGTAAATCTGATCATCTCACTCTCCTACTTAAACTCTTTCAGGACTCCCTACTGCCTACAGAATAAAGTCCAGCTTCCTTAACATGACATTCAAATACTATTGCCATTTAGGCTCTATCAACTTTTCCAGCCTCTTGCCCTACCATTCTCTCCTACAGACACTATGATCTAGGCATACCAAACAGTATAAGAGACCTTACATGTGACACTTTTTTAAATTACTTTTCCCTTTTCCTGGAATATCCCTAGCTCTACTCCTATCTGTCCAGTAAATAGTCACTCTCCTTCATGTCTTGTTTCATTCTTGACCTTTATTTCCCAGCTTGGGTCCCACCAAGGCAGAGTTACGCATTTCTACTTTTGTGTTTCCACAGCATGTCCTGCACATCTCTATATGTTATTTATCACATTGCTGAAATTATTTATTTAGACATTGGCCTCACCTCTATGCTGTGAGCCTCTTAAAGGCAAGAATTATGAGTAATTCACCTTTGTATTCCCATTCCTCTCACAGTCCCTGATCCTTGAGATGAACTTTATGCATCAGAAATGAATGAATGAATGAAGTTACCCTATGCTTTTTAATTCAAACCTTTCTAAAATGTTATTCATCTCTTTTTAATAATTAATGATTCAGAACATCAATGATTTTATCATGTTATAATATTTTCAAGCAGTATGTAATCATTCAATATTTATGGGGCATCTACTGTGTGCTAGGCAGAGTGTAGGAGGAGGAGAAGACATGAAAAAAATATTACAATTAAAGGTGGTCAGACAACTATGAAGGCACTGGTACTATCCAGAGGTGGTAATAATTAATTAGCTTTGCAGTCATTTGTCCCTATATCAAATGGTCCTAAACTATTATCTGTGTTGAATATTTGTCCCCATATGTGTATGTGTATGCAAAGATAGAAAGATGGATGGATAGATGATAGATTATTATTCTTCCTCTTCTTTCTGCCAAGCTTTCAGTTGGTGCTTTCTGCTAGCAGCCTAAATCTGTGGAGAACAGTCTTAGGGATTCTTGTATGAGAAAATCACTATAATTTAAGTGCACAGACTATGCGAAATCTAATATGACTCCACAGATGATCATTTTGCTTCCTTCTTGTTTGTTTGCTTATTTTTCTATGTTCCCAATAGGTTACAATCCTGAATAAGAGAACTCCAGACAAGCAAGATAGGCGTATTTGTGTTATAAAATTAGGTTCTCACATTAAAATTAGATGTAATGCATTATTTCTTTTGCCCCTCAAGCCATCAAATGTGGAGTATGAACAATGTGGCATGACTGCTTCAGGGCATAGCCAACTCATTGAGACAACCTCTTTGCAACTTTGCATGAAATCCCAGGCATCATGTCCATAGCTCAAACACTGCACCTGCACCTGATTTACCTCTTCAAGATAGGAAATGGAAAGGGAGTTTGGCCTCCAATTCTGAAGTGGAAAAATTATCTTATATCCCCACTAGATAAAAGCCTAGATTCATAAAGAAAATGGGCTATAGTGTAGCTACTGAATGTTATTGGGCTTGGCGATGGAGAAGGGGTGTGGAGGATCTGATTAATTATCATTTAAGAAAGGAATATACTGAATAATCACATGTTAAGTTATTTGAAACAATAACAGAAACAACTCAAATTAGCTTGAGCAAAAGAAAAATAATTCCTTGACTCACCAAACTGAAGCAAACCAACAAACCATGAGTTCATGAGTTCAACAGTGTCACTGGGACCCCATCTCTCTTGACTTCTCTTGGACAGATTCTTGGGAAATGTTCAAAATGGCCTCCAGCAACCTAAACTCACAGACTTCCCTATGAAGGAGATCATCTTCCCTGACAGCTCTAGGAGGAGAAAAAAAAGTAGAGATGAACTTTGTCCAGATTTGAGTCAGATGGCCTTCCTGGAGAGAGGGATACCAAAGCCAAGCCTGAGTCTCAGCCCTAAACCTATGGCCCTGGAAAAGGTGGGATAAATCCCAGATGAACTCCATAAGTGGATTCCCCGCAGGAAAATGAAATATTCTGTTTCTTGAAGAAAGGAAAGGGGAAAAGCAGCAGAGAAAAGCAGTAATTGACCACTACACATGCCTATAGGCATTTAACTCATTAAACAATTATGTATGGGTTATCTAGAACTTGCAAAATACTGTCCTAAGTACTGGGTATAAAAATATCTCCATCCCTGCAATAAAGAGACTTACATTACATTCTGGCGCTAATTACATAATTCTTTATTTAATTACAAATTAAGGAGCCAATGCTATGAATAGATGGGCAGGATACTCTGAAAGCATATAATAGAGATATGATAATGAGTGATAAATTAACAGAATATGCTTCAATTATTGACTGAACTTTTAATGCCACTTGGAGATCCTCTTACTTGTCCCTGTAAAACTTCCTTTCCCATTAGCCGCAGTGGTTATTCCAAACCACTATCTTTAAGTCCCTTGCCTCATTGTCAACTCATCCCCAACAGCTGGCCATACATTTTGAGTATAACAGAGGTAACTAGTTATCCAGTTGTGCTCTTTCCATTTCCAACCTACATCAACTTACTCTCACCTCCAGTCTGAGAGGAAGTCGTGTCCCACCTTAGACTGATTCTGTGCTCTTCCCTCTTAGTCTTTGCTTTACCAATTACTCTTCGCCCTTGCATTTCCAACTTCTCTGTCACTCCTGCCTCTTTCCAAGAAGCCTGTAAATGCCATTAACTCTCTCCCATCTTTAAAAATAAGTGAGACACCAGAGAATCTGTGAGCAGCCAGCCCAGCAGAGAGGAGACAGGCATAGAAAAAAAAAAACAACACGAAAAACTCCAAAATAAAAGCAGAGGATTTTTAGAGTTCTGGTGAACACAGAAAGGGGAAGGGCAGAGCTCAGGCCCTAAGGCGCATATGCAAATCCCGAAGAAAAGCGGATCTCTCTGCCCTGTGGACCTTTCCTTAATGGCCCTGGTTGCTTTGTCTCTTAGCATTTCAATAACCCATTAGATCTCTGAGGAGGACCCTTTTTTTTTTTTTTTTTTTAATCCTTTTTTCTTTTTCTAAAACAATTACTCTAAGAAGCCCAATACAGAAAGCTTCAAAGACTTTCAATTTGGGCACGTCAAGTCAAGAGCAGAATTAAGAGAGCTCTGAGACAAAAGGCAATAATTCAGTGGCTGAGAAAATTCACTAAACACCACAACTTCCCAAGAAAACGGGGGTGTCCATTCACAGCCACCATCCTGGTGGACAGGAAACACTCCTGCCCATCGCCAGCCCCATAGCCCAGAGCTGCCCCAGACAACCCAGTGTGACGGAAGGGCTTCAAATAACAGGCACACACCACAAAACTGGGCTTGGACATTAGCCTTCCCTGCAACCTCAGCTGATTGTCCCAGAGTTGGGAAGGTGGAGCAGTGTGAATTAACAAAACCCCATTCAGCCATCATTTGAGCAGACTAGGAGCCTCCCTACACAGCCCAGCAGCCCAGAACTGCCCTGAGGGGACAGCACTCACCTGTGACATAGCACAGTCACCCCTCAACAGAGGACCCAGGGTGCACAGCCTGGAAGAGGGGCCCACTTGCAAGTCTCAGGAGCCATACGCCAATACCAAGGACTTGTGGGTCAGTGGCAGAGACAAACTGTGGCAGGACTGAACTGAAGGATTAGACTATTGCACCAGCTTTAAAACTCTAGGATCACCAGGGAGATTTGATTGTTAGGGCCACCCCCCCTCCCCGACTGCCCAGAAACACACCCCACATACAGGGCAGGCAACACCAACTACACACACAAGCTTGGTACACCAGTTGGGCCCCACAAGACTCACTCCCCCACTCACCAAAAAGGCTAAGCAGGGGAGAACTGGCTTGTGGAGAACAGGTGGCTCGTGGACGCGACCTGCTGGTTAGTTAGAGAAAGTGTACTCCACGAAGCTGTAGATCTGATAAATTAGAGATAAGGACTTCAATAGGTCTACAAACCCTAAAAGAACCCTATCAAGTTCAGCAAATGCCACGAGGCCAAAAACAACAGAAAATTATAAAGCATATGAAAAAAACAGACGATATGGATAACCCAAGCCCAAGCACCCAAATCAAAAGACCAGAAGAGACACAGCACCTAGAGCAGCTACTCAAAGAACTAAAGATGAACAATGAGACCATAGTACGGGATATGAAGGAAATCAAGAAGACTCTAGAAGAGCATAAAGAAGACATTGCAAGACTAAATAAAAAAATGGATGATCTTATGGAAATTAAAGAAACTGTTGACCAAATTAAAAAGATTCTGGACACTCATAGTACAAGACTAGAGGAAGGTGAACAACGAATCAGTGACCTGGAAGATGACAGAATGGAAAATGAAAGCATAAAAGAAAGAATGGGGAAAAAAAATTGAAAAAATCGAAATGGACCTCAGGGATATGATAGATAATATGAAACATCCAAATATAAGACTCATTGGTGTCCCAGAAGGGGAAGAAAAGGGTAAAGGTCTAGGAAGAGTATTCAAAGAAATTGTTGGGGAAAACTTCCCAAATCTTCAAAACAACATAAATACACAAATCATAAATGCTCAGCGAACTCCAAATAGAATAAATCCAAATAAACCCACTCCAAGACATATACTGATCACACTGTCAAACACAGAAGAGAAAGAGCAAGTTCTGAAAGCAGCAAGAGAAAAGCAATTCACCACATACAAAGGAAACAGCATAAGACTAAGTAGTGACTACTCAGCAGCCACCATGGAGGCAAGAAGGCAGTGGCACGATATATTTAAAATTCTGAGTGAGAAAAATTTCCAGCCAAGAATACTTTACCCAGCAAAGCTCTCCTTCAAATTTGAGGGAGAGCTTAAATTTTCACAGACAAACAAATGCTGAGAGAATTTGCTAACAAGAGACCTGCCCTACTGGAGATACTAAAGGGAGCCCTACAGACAGAGAAACAAAGACAGGACAGAGAGACTTGGAGAAAGGTTCAGTACTAAAGAGATTCGGTATGGGTACAATAAAGGATATTAATAGAGAGAGGGGAAAAATATGGCAAACATAAACCAAAGGATAAGATGGCTGATTCAAGAAATGCCTTCACGGTTATAACGTTGAATGTAAATGGATTAAACTCCCCAATTAAAAGATATAGATTCGCAGAATGGTTCAAAAAAAATGAACCATCAATATGTTGCATACAAGAGACTCATCTTAGACATAGGGACACAAAGAAACTGAAAGTGAAAGGATGGAAAAAAATATTTCATGCAAGCTACAGCCAAAAGAAAGCAGGTGTAGCAATATTAATCTCAGATAAAATAGACTTCAAATGCAGGGATGTTTTGAGAGACAAAGAAGGCCACTACATACTAATAAAAGGGGCAATTCAGCAAGAAGAAATAACAATCGTAAATGTCTATGCACCCAATCAAGGTGCCACAAAATACATGAGAGAAACACTGGCAAAACTAAAGGAAGCAATTGATGTTTCCACAATAATTGTGGGAGACTTCAACACATCACTCTCTCCTATAGATAGATCAACCAGACAGAAGACCAATAAGGAAATTGAAAACCTAAACAATCTGATAAATGAATTAGATTTAACAGACATCTACAGGACATTACATCCCAAATCACCAGGATACACATACTTTTCTAGTGCTCACGGAACTTTCTCCAGAATAGATCATATGCTGGGACATAAAACAAGCCTCAATAAATTTAAAAAGATTGAAATTATTCAAAGCACATTCTCTGACCACAATGGAATACAATTAGAAGTCAATAACCATCAGAGACTTAGAAAATTCACAAATACCTGGAGGTTAAACAACACACTCCTAAACAATCAGTGGGTTAAAGAAGAAATAGCAAGAGAAATTGCTAAATATATAGAGACGAATGAAAATGAGAACACAACATACCAAAACCCATGGGATGCAGCAAAAGCAGTGCTAAGGGGGAAATTTATAGCACTAAACGCATATATTAAAAAGGAAGAAAGAGCCAAAATCAAAGAACTAATGGATCAACTGAAGAAGCTAGAAAATGAACAGCAAACCAATCCTAAACCAAGTACAAGAAAAGAAATAACAAGGATTAAAGCAGAAATAAATGACATAGAGAACAAAAAAACAATAGAAAGGATAAATATCACCAAAAGTTGGTTCTTTGAGAAGATCAACAAGATTGACAAGCCCCTAGCTAGACTGACAAAATCAAAAAGAGAGAAGACCCATATAAACAAAATAATGAATGAAAAAGGTGACATAACTGCAGATCCTGAAAAAATTAAAAAAATTATAAGAGGATATTATGAACAACTGTATGGCAATAAACTGGACAATGTAGAAGAAATGGACAATTTCCTGGAAACATATGAACAACCTAGACTGACCAGAGAAGAAATAGAAGACCTCAACCAACCCATCACAAGCAAAGAGATCCAATCAGTCATCAAAAATCTTCCCACAAATAAATGCCCAGGGCCAGATGGCTTCACAGGGGAATTCTACCAAACTTTCCAGAAAGAACTGACACCAATGTTACTCAAACTCTTTCAAAACATTGAAGAAAATGGAACACTACCTAACTCATTTTATGAAGCTAACATCAATCTAATACCAAAACCAGGCAAAGATGCTACAAAAAAGGAAAACTACCGGCCAATCTCCCTAATGAATACAGATGCAAAAATCCTCAACAAAATACTTGCAATTCGAATCCAAAGACACATTAAAAAAATCATACACCATGACCAAGTGGGGTTCATTCCAGGCATGCAAGTATGGTTCAACATAAGAAAAACAATCAATGTATTACAACACATTAAAAACTCGAAAGGGAAAAATCAATTGATCATCTCAATAGATGCTGAAAAAGCATTTGACAAAATCCAACATCCGTTTTTGATAAAAACACTTCAAAAGGTAGGAATTGAAGGAAACTTCCTCAACATGATAAAGAGCATATATGAAAAACCCACAGCCAGCATAGTACTCAATGGTGAGAGACTGAAAGCCTTCCCTCTAAGATCAGGAACAAGACAAGGATGCCCGCTGTCACCACTGTTATTCAACATTGTGCTGGAAGTGCTAGCCAGGGCAATCCGGCAAGACAAAGAAATAAAAGGCATCCAAATTGGAAAAGAAGAAGTAAAACTGTCATTGTTTGCAGACGATATGATCTTATATCTACAAAACCCTGAGAAATCGACGATACAGCTACTAGAGCTAATAAACAAATTTAGCAAAGTAGCGGGATACAAGATTAATGCACATAAGTCAGTAATGTTTCTATATGCTAGAAATGAACAAACTGAAGAGACACTCAAGAAAAAGATACCATTTTCAATAGCAACTAAAAAAATCAAGTACCTAGGAATAAACTTAACCAAAGATGTAAAAGACCTATACAAAGAAAACTACATAACTCTACTAAAAGAAATAGAAGGGGACCTTAAAAGATGGAAAAATATTCCATGTTCATGGATAGGAAGGCTAAATGTCATTAAGATGTCAATTCTACCCAAACTCATCTACAGATTCAATGCAATCCCAATCAAAATTCCAACAACCTACTTTGCAGAATTGGAAAAGCTAGTTATCAAATTTATTTGGAAAGGGAAGATGCCTCAAATTGCTAAAGACACTCTAAAAAAGAAAAACGAAGTGGGAGGACTTACACTCCCTGACTTTGAAGCTTATTATAAAGCCACAGTTGCCAAAACAGCATGGTACTGGCACAAAGATAGACATATAGATCAATGGAATCGAATTGAGAATTCAGAGATAGACCCTCAGATCTATGGCCGACTGATCTTTGATAAGGCCCCCAAAGTCACTGAACTGAGCCATAATGGTCTTTTCAAGAAATGGGGCTGGGAGAGTTGGATATCCATATCCAAAAGAATGAAAGAGGACCCCTACCTCACCCCCTACACAAAAATTAACTCAAAATGGACCAAAGATCTCAATATAAAAGAAAGTACCATAAAACTCCTAGAAGATAATGTAGGAAAACATCTTCAAGACCTTGTATTAGGCGGCCACTTCCTAGACTTTACACCAAAAGCACAAGCAACAAAAGAGAAAATAGATAAATGGGAACTCCTCAAGCTTAGAAGTTTCTGCACCTCAAAGGAATTTCTCAAAAAGGTAAAGAGGCAGCCAACTCAATGGGAAAAAATATTTGGAAACCATGTATCTGACAAAAGACTGATATCTTGCATATACAAAGAAATCCTGCAACTCAATGACAATAGTACAGACAGCCCAATTATAAAATGGGCAAAAGATATGAAAAGACAGTTCTCTGAAGAGGAAATACAAATGGCCAAGAAACACATGAAAAAATGTTCAGCTTCACTAGCTATTAGAGAGATGCAAATTAAGACCACAATGAGATACCATCTAACACCGGTTAGAATGGCTGCCATTAAACAAACAGGAAACTACAAATGCTGGAGGGGATGTGGAGAAATTGGAACTCTTATTCACTGTTGGTGGGACTGTATAATGGTTCAGCCACTCTGGAAGTCAGTCTGGCAGTTCCTTAGAAAACTAGATATAGAGCTACCATTCGATCCAGCGATTGCACTTCTCGGTATATACCCGGAAGATCGGAAAGCAGTGACACGAACAGATATCTGCACGCCAATGTTCATAGCAGCATTATTCACAATTGCCAAGAGATGGAAACAACCCAAATGTCCTTCAACAGATGAGTGGATAAATAAAATGTGGTATATACACACGATGGAATACTACGCGTCAGTAAGAAGGAATGATCTCGTGAAACATATGACAACATGGATGAACCTTGAAGACATAATGCTGAGTGAAATAAGCCAGGCACAAAAAAGAGAAATATTATATGCTACCACTAATGTGAACTTTGAAAAATGTAAAACAAATGGTTTATAATGTAGAATGTAGGGGAACTAGCAGTAGAGAGTAATTAAGGAAGGGGGAACAATAATCCAAGAACAGATAATCTTTTTAACGTTCTGGGGATGCCCAGAAATGACTATGGTCTGTTGATTTCTGATGGATATAGTAGGAACAAGTTCACAGAAAGGTTGCTATATTATGTAACTTTCTTGGGGTAAAGTAGGAACATGTTGGAAGTTAAGCAGTTATCTTAGGTTAGTTGTCTTTTTCTCACTCCCTTGTTATGGTCTCTTTGAAATGTTCTTTTATTGTATGTTTGTTTTCTTTTTAACTTTTTCTTTCATACAGTTGATTTAAAAAAGAAGGGAAAGTTAAAAAAAAAAAAAGAAAGAAAGAAAGAAAAACAAGGAAAAAAAAATGATGTAGTGCCCCCTTGAGGAGCCTGTGGAGAATGCAGGGGTATTCGCCTACCCCACCTCCATGGTTGCTAACATGACCACAGACATAGGGGACTGGTGGTTTGATGGGTTGAGCCCTCTACCATAAGTTTTACCCTTGGGAAGACGGTTGCTGCAAAGGAGAGGCTAGGCCTCCCTATATTTGTGCCTAAGAGTCTCCTCCTGAATGCCTCTTTGTTGCTCAGATGTGGCCCTCTCTCTCTGGCTAAGCCAACTTGAAAGGTGAAATCACTGCCTTCCCCCCTACGTGGGATCAGACACCCAGGGAAGTGAATCTCCCTGGCAACGTGGAATATGACTCCCGGGGAGGAATGTAGACCCGGCATCGTGGGACGGAGAACATCTTCTTGTCCAAAAGGGGGATGTGAAAGGAAATGAAATGAGCTTCAGTGGCAGAGAGATTCCAAAAGGAGCCGAGAGGTCACTCTGGTGGGCACTCTTACGCACACTTTAGACAACCCTTTTTAGGTTCTAAAGAATTGGGGTAGCTGGTGGTGGATACCTGAAACTATCAAACTACAACCCAGAACCCATGAATCTCGAAGACAGATGTATAAAAATGTAGCTTATGAGGGGTGACAATGGGATTGGGAAAGCCATAAGGACCACACTCCACTTTGTCTAGTTTATGGATGGATGAGTAGAAAAATAGGGGAAGGAAACAAACAGACAAAGGTACCCAGTGTTCTTTTTTACTTCAATTGCTCTTTTTCACTCTAATTATTATTCTTGTTATTTTTGTGTGTGTGCTAATGAAGGTGTCAGGGATTGATTTAGGTGATAAATGTACAACTATGTAATGGTACTGTAAACAATCGAAAGTACGATTTGTTTTGTATGACTGCGTGGTATGTGAATATATCTCAATAAAATGATTAAAAAAAAAAAATTAGTGGCCTTAATTGTCAAGATGAATGCACAACCATATGATGATACTGTAAACAATTGATTGTACACTGTGGATAATTGTATGGTATTTGAATATATCCCTATAAAATTGCAGGGGAAATAAATAAATGGAGGGACACAAGTGTTGGAGAGAATTTGGAGAGAGAGATGTATGTATTCACTGTTGGTGGGGAAGTAGAATTGTGTAGCCTATCAGGAGGCTAGTATGATGCTCCCACAAGTAGCTAAGTATGTGGGGGTTTCAAGGTCCTGCAACCTCAGTATGGAGTACATACTTGGAAGATAGGAGAGTAGGGACACAATTGGACATTTACGTACTGGTATATATGGCAGCAGTATTCACTATTTGCAATAGATGGAGGTGGTCAAAGAGTACATTGACTGATGAACAGAATGCTGAACTGTGGTGTATGCACACAATAGAAAATTGAGCAGCTACAAGAAGAAATGAAGCTATGAGACACGCAACTATGTGAATGGATCTTGAGTACAACATTTTGAGTGAAGCATGCCAGAAACGAGAGGACAAACATTATAATACCTCACTAATATGGACTAACTATAATGTGTAAACTCTGAGAACTGAATCTTAGAGCACAGCTTATCAGGGAAATGCTTATCATAATGGTCTCTAGATTGTAAAATCTTACTGCAGTCACATCTATTCCTGAGTTGTAATGGCTATCTCTAAATCCTGAGATGCTGAGCTCCTTGTGTATTACCTGGTCAGTCTCTGGAACTTTGGGTATCTGTGTGACACATGAGACTTGGAGCTAGAACTTGGCAGCTATGAATGTCAGCATTACCCCATACAGCAACTATTGAAAGAGCTGAAAAAGAATTCAGACTTTAATTAGAGATATGAATGAAGAGGATCTAGTTAGGACTAAGGCAAATCAGTCCCAAGGGTAATGGATGATACTGATTGGGTTTTAAAACTACAACTTTTGTGTGAGACTAAGGGAGGAGATATTTATCTGGTGCAGGTGCAGGACCTATATTTTCTGTAGCTCACTAGATAATCCAGCTTGTACGATAAGTTTGTTTGAACACCATAGGTGCAGGGAGTGGTGAATGGGAAGTGGGATTTGGTGAGTTTGTACAGGCTGGGGTGAAATCCCTACACATCCCAGAGTGATATAGGCAGAGAGTATAGGTGTATTTGCAGGGCCTCCCCGAGGAGCTGGGGAGAAATGAGGAGGTGTTGGACTTCCCCAACTGAGCTATTGCTGATTTTCCCTCAAACTTTGGGGACTGCCAGTTTAGTGGGCCAAGCCCTCGATCTGGGGACTTTCCCCTGTGAGGCTAGTTGCTGCAAGGGAGAGCTAAACCCCCTTATAATTGTGCCTAAAGTCTACCCACCCCTACCCCCCAATAGCCTCTTTGTTGCTCAGATGTGGCCCCCTCTCTCACTAAGCCCACTCAGCAGGTGAACTCACTGCCCTTCCCCCTATGTGGGACATGACTCCCAGGGGTATGAATCCCCCTGGCAATGTGGGAAATGACTTCTGGAGATGAGCCTGGACCCAGCACTATGGGATTGAGAGGATCTTCTTGACCAAAAGGGGAAAGAGAGATGAAGTAAAGTAGGGTTCCAGTGGCTAAGATTTCAAACGGAGCCGAAAGGTCACTCTGGAGGGTATTCCTATGCACTATATAGATATCACCTTAGTCTTTAGCTGTCAAACTGCAGCCCAGTGACCTTGATTCTTGAAGATGATTGTATAACTATATAGATTGCATAGTATGACTGTGTGACTGTGAAAACCATGTGGCTCACACTCCCTTTGTCCAGTATATGGACAGATGAGTGGAAAAATGGGGACAAAAATTAGATGAAGAATAAGGTGGGATGGAGGGGATGGAGGGATTTGGGTGTTCTTTTTCGCTTTTATTTTTAATTTGGAGTGAGGAAATTTTTGAAAATTGATTCTGGTGGTGAATGCACAACTGTATGATGGTGCTGTGAATGGTTGATTGTACACTGTGGATGACTGTAGGGTGTGTGAATATATCTCAATTGAACTATATTAAAAAAAAATAAGTAACTTTTCATAGTCAATCTCCTTGTCTCTCTGGCTAGCCAAGCCAAGCACCTTAAAAGTATGCCTACAACTTGTATCCCCACTCCCTTAGCTCCCTCTTCCCATCAGGCCTTCTTTTCCAGCAATTTCATATAAAGTGCCATGTCTTTTACAGCAGGCTTCTCAGCCCTCACCTTAGGAGTAGCTTTCTCTGACATTTGTTGTTTGTCAACTCCTATCCTTGTAAAACTCTAAAGGCTGTAGTAATTAGTCTAAAAAACACAGCTGTTACAATCACTCTTCCAAATGTCCCATCCTCATCCCATTGTAGCTGAAAAATTAATTAATGTGTTTGAGTCCAAAAGAAAATACCAATAACTATGATAGCTAACTGAATTATAACCTTGATGTATGTTAACCTTTTGAAGTAGCCAGAAGCAGGTATCTATAACTGTTGTAACTCATCGTACTGTAACCAAGAGGCCTTGTTTCTTTAAAGCTGATGTATGTTTTGAAATTGCATAATCTTTACCTGGTAATTGGAGAGTAATGAGACAACTCCTTTACTGAACCTGCTTGTATCAACCCTGAAGTGCTCCTTGCAGGGAGCCCCCTTGTTGATTAATATAGTCAACCTAGAACTGACCATCCCATCCCTAAGTTATCTTGCTAGACCAAGGTGATTCTAATCAGAATTGGCTTGCCTGACATGCACAGTAAGCCTAAACCTTAAACTTCAAGTAAACTAAGTACATAATCAATCTGCTCATGGCCAGAGATTTGACTACTTCTAACCTCATCATTATCCTAAGCCTGCCTGCCTTTGAATGCTATAAAACAGTGAAAGTTTCTCCAGTTAGGGGAGACAGATTTATGGCCCATAAGCCTTTGATCTCCTGCCTTGTGCTTGGCAATAATCTCTCTCTCTCTTTGAAGTTTCAGTGTCACGTAATTGGCTCTTCCATGTACATCAGGCAGAGAACCCCTGCATTGATCGGTATCATCATCACCATATCCTATGGGAAAAATATTATCCAGCCTCTCCTCTTTCAGAGTGTTGCATTCATATCCTACCTACCCCAGTCAACTGCTTCCTTAAGCATCTCTACTGCCCCAGGCATCCTGACATTTCTATTCCATGCATAGACCATTCTCTTTGCCTATGAAGTCCATCCCCCAGATGTCCTCCTGGATACATCATCTACTCATGTAACACAGCTGTTTCAATCATTTGTTTCCTTTAACCATTTCTGTCCTCCCCACCACTCCCTCCATAATGTTTGACCACTCCCTCTTTGTGTACACACTGTTCCCTAAAGGGATTTTGATCAGAGCATCCAGTCTGTTGCTCTCATTCACACAATCTGTTTCCCTTTATTATACTGAAAGCTGTCTGAGGGCAAGGACCATGTCTTATTAATGTCTAACCCAGCACTAACCAAATAAATAAAAAGTGATAAGTTCTTTAACTTTCATACATAAAAGAAGTTTAATAAAAGTATAACAAATTACTTGAATGTTGCTACCACACATTTTCTGGTGAAAACAGCATTTTTTGCTTTCTTTTTTATGGTCTTACATCTCTTCCTCTCCTCTTATACCTCTCTTTCCCCCTTCTATTCTTTCTTTAAAAGAACATTATTTTAACAAAACACAACGAAAACACGTTCCTTTGGAATGTGTTCAAAGGAAATGGGAGTTGACACATAGTTTTAGGTTAGGATAGACAGATGAACTGACAAACTGATGATAGACAGAAACAGCTGATAGATAACATAATAGAAAAATATGCTTCTTTGAAAGTTTGAAGGGCTGAAAATTATCAATTGGAGAAATTAAAACAAGCAGACGGGAGAAAGGTCCCCATTTTGAAAGCTGTAACCAGAATTGTCATTTGTGAATGCATATCTGATTAAATTACTTTCATACCTAAACCTTACAAAGTCCCAAATCTTAGCATAAACTAGAGAGTCTAATTGTCACTTGACCCTGGTGAACTGATAAGGGGAGGGTTAAGAGTAGCAAGCATATAGTTGGGTGTTTTTATTGCTCATAAGCAAGATATTTGGGGTGTCACTGAAGGACCTTGGGAACTGGAATGGCAGTAATGATGAAAAGGGAAGGGCATTGGTGATGAAGATGGAAACAAATAACAAAACAAAACAAAACAAAAACCCTGTGACAACATGAAATTACGGAGTTTTAAGTAGGAAAAGCCACACCCAGAAAGTGAGAGAAGGTATGGGTAAGATGCAGCCATCAAAAACCTGGATGGGAAGCTACTTGAACTGTAATATGAATGTAGTACTTTATAGAACTTTGTGATAAATGGTGATCTACTTGGTCATTGGAAAATGCAAGATTGGTGAAAAGGAAACAAGTAAAGATTCGCTGCCCCTTGCAGACTTAGAACTGACCTCAGGGGAGTTCCAGCTATGCTGCCAGGCAGCCGGAGAGGAGAGAGATGGTAGAGCCATATATTGTTGGACAGTAATTAAGTTCATAACAGCAAACAAGATGAACTAAGAAATACCATTTGGAGAAAAGGACGAAGCTATAAAATGCATCCAAAGTGATCAAGAAAAGTAGATGAAATAAAGCAACAGAAATTGACACAGCAGCTTTTTTAAAGACAGTTTTAAATTTACTCAGTCCTTTACTGGTCTTTCATCCTTCTTTCTTTCCACTGAAGGGAACATCTATCATATGCTACAGCAAGTTGTCTCTTCCACCTCCACCTCCACCACCTCGGGATGCTGAGTTGCCTGCTGTCAGTCCTCCCAGCAGAAGCAGGACTATTGTGCACCCGGGTTCACTGCCAGGTGCCCTCACCCTGCTGCACACAGGGGTGCAGGTCAGAGCAGGCTGCAGGTCAGCACCAGTGCAGGGTCGGTCTGGTCTCCGATTTCTCTGGTGGTGTTTTTGAAGAATTCTAAGGGGAATTCCAAAAGAGTCCATTTGGGCATGTGCAGAGATTTCAGTCCAAAATCAGTTGAACTGAATGATGATGTCCCAGCTGGGATTTTAATCTTTTTCTCTTTTCTCTCCTCTTTTCTTCTTTTTCCTTTCCTTTAAGCAATGCCTAAAGTGGCTGGAGGCACAGGGATTTCACGGATCACCTCACTCAGATTCTTCATCAGTGGCTAGATTTAAAGCCATGACCCTAATACATAATCAAATTCACTGGCTGGCTGAATCGGCTTTAATCCCTCAAAGTAGGAATGTCCTACTGATGCCATGAAAAATACTTGACACTCTTGAAGGGAAGTTGTGTTTCAGGTCCTGAATTTTTCCAGAGGAAATGTCAGAATGGCAAACATTGGGCAAAGTGAGCATGGCAAAATTGTTCCTTACAAAATGCAGATTATATGTTCTTAATATCATCACATAAATGTATGGTCTGAATGTATATTATTTATAAATGAGAAATAGGCATAAGTTACTCTATTGGAATGTTTGCATCTTACATTTAGATTATAGTGGGGTGTTAAATTATAATGGGGTGTACAGATGAGAAAAGCATTGTATCAGTGGGATCACGGCTCAAGTCAGCTCCCATCCATGGAGCTTAGTTGCTCATCTATGACGTAAGGGTTTCAACCACAAGATTCAAAGTCTCTAACTTTGATTTGGCTTCTATGACATGTGTTTAACTCATGTTACCACTACAATGATAAATGCATCAGTGAGGGCATTTACAATCATGGTAGATTTGTCTAATATTCCAGAGATTGTTTAGTTCTGATCCACAATAAACTGTGCTCTTCCTTGGAGACAAGGATGCTATTGACCCTTCATTTAGACATGCCTGTTTATTACTCTTAGTGGTGATAATCTGCACTGTGAGTCATCCCCACTCCCTCTGATTTTTGGTTGGCTATGTTTACATCTATAGTGTACATCACAGAACAGAGCTTTAGCTTGAAGTATCACAATCAGGATCATGCCCATGCCTTCAATTCTATTATTGTCATATTGGAGCAATATTAAAATTGTTGGTATTAAAATTACCAACAATTGCCATTTTCTTATCAGGACATTTCATGTAAAAAAATATGTATCTGACTTTTTTCTTAAAAAAATCAGAAAAACTTTGTGTAAGTGTCTCATGCCAACAAACTGACCCTGAGGATGGCTGCCCTCTTGAGTGGAGTGTCTAACTTTCTACTTTTCCAAAGTCCCCAGCCCATCCTGCTGCTTCATATCTGCCACAGCCTGGTCTCTGGATGCATTGGGGTTTGCAATCCCTGCTTAAGGGCTGTTGTATTTGTCATCACTGGCCTTAATTAAAGTACTTCTATCCAGATGTCCTTCTGTGATGGAGGAGGAGTGAATTTGTCTATTGAACTCCCCACCGATGTATCTTTTTCTCTTAATGGACTTAAGTCCTGTGACTTGTGAATTAGCCAGTCTATCAGGAGCACAGATGAAATCCCTCTCTAATAATAGAAACTGGCTTGTCACTCAAATCAATTTTAAACACCCAATTTTAAAAACAGTTTACATCAAATGGTTTAAAATTCTTAGTTAATCCTGAGATTCTGTGAGCATTCAGGATTTCCAAAAGCCCCCTGTATCATGAACTAATTTACTCAGGCCTGCCTCTATTTCTTTGAACGTGTCACTGTGTCAACTACAACACCCTCCCTAATCCCTCCAACTTTCCAAAGATTTTATTTTTAGACTCAGCTTAACGCTCAGCTTCTGCCCTGGCTAAGGGGATCACATGGCACAATTTGCCTGGGACAGTCCCAGAGTATTTAATAGTACCTCCTTTTACTCTCAAAAGTATCCAGGTGGGAACAATAAAATACACAGTTACTCTGTTACGGTTACCTCGATTCATAGCATAACTACATTTGTGATTATCATAACATAAAATAATCTGTGTTGAAGAATTTAGTAAGCATAATTTTCTTATTTAGTAGCAGTCTTTTTTGGATATGAAGATTTCTTTTTAGCATCATCAAATTTCATGTACATCTTTGACTTCTATCCCCTACCCCCACACAGGACAATCTTCTTTCTAGTAACAATAGCTTAGTTCATATTTATGTAGTTCAGCACTCTCAAATGTGGCCCAAAGACCCCTGTGGGTCCCTAAGACCCTTTCGGAGAGTCTATTTTCGTAATAGTACAAATATACTATTTGCTTTTTCCACTCTCATTCTCTCACAAATATACAGTGTAGTTTTCCAGATGCTACATGACATACAATATGGCAACAGACTGAGCACAAATTGCAGCTGTTTTCAGTTAATCCAGATTCCAAAGAAACTTGCACACATTAAAAAAAATAAAACAATTTCATCATTCTTGCTCTGTATTTTTTGTTTTGGAAAATACATTTATATTTCTAAAATATGTTATTTATGTTGGCATGTAGTGGGTTATTTCTGTTTTTATACAAACTTGTTAAACATTTAATTTTTTTTCAGTTTTATTTTCTAATGCGGTGAAGATCAGAAGAGAGTTTTTAGATATGTGTGCAGAGGGCTCCTGAAAATAAAAATTTGAAAACTGCTGATATAGTGCTTTGTACTTTTCAAATAATTTCACATTTATTATTTAATCTTGAGTAGTTTTACCTTTTTTTAAATTGAGATACAATTCACATACTATAATATTTGCCCTTTTAAAGTGTATGATTCAGTGTATTTTAGCAAATTCACAAAGTTGTGTGACCATCACTAATCACTAAATCCAGGACTTTTCCACCACCCCAAAGAAACCTCATACCCATTAGCAGTCACTCTCCATACTCCTCTGCCCCAACCCTAGGCAACCACTAATTTTCTTTCTGTCTCTCTGCATTTGTCTATTCTGGATATTTCATAAAAATGGAATCACACTTAGCAAAACATTTTCAATCTTCTTCCATGTTGTAACATGAATAAGTATGTCATACCTTTTTACGTATTAATAATATTCTATTATATGCAGATAAAACATTTTGTTTTTCTGTTTATTGGTTGATGGACATTTGGGTTGTTTCCACTTTTTGGTTATCATGCAAAATGCTGCTATGAAGATTCATGTACAAATTTGTGCATGTAGATAAGTTTCCATTTCACTGGGATGTTTACCTAAAAGTGAAATTTCTGGGCCATATGGTTACTATGTTTAACTGTTTTTAGTACCTGCTAAACTGTTTTCCAAAGTGTCTGCATTATTTTACATTCCCACCAGCAATGTAGGAGGGTTCAATTTTCCTACATTCTCACCAATACTTGCTATTTTCTGTCTTTTTGATTATAACTATCCTAATGGGTGTGAAATGGTATCTCACTGTGATTTTTATTTGCATTTCCCTAATGACTGAAGATGTTTAGTCTCGTTACATGTGTTTATTGGCCATTTATATATCTTCCTTGGAGAAATGTCTGTTCACATCCTTGGTTAACTTTTAATTGAGTTATTTGTGTTGTATCATTGAGTTGCAACAGTTCTTTATATATTCTATATATTAGATCCTTATCAGATTTCTGATTTGCAAATATTTTCTCCCATTCTGTGAGTTTTCTTCTCATTTTCTTGATAGCATCCTTTGAAACACTTTCTTTGGTTGCTTGTGCTTCTGGTGTCATATCTAAGAAACTATTGCCTAATCCAAGGTCATAAAGTTTACACATACTTTCTTCTAAGAGTTTTATAGTTTTAGCTCATATATTTAGATTCAGTTTAACTCAATATTTATAAAAACATCTTCCAGGATAAATGATCAGAGCAAGCTCCTGGGTGTATGAGAAAATGAGCGATTTCATGTAAAATTATCTTATAGTTTCACATATATTTAGGCATAATGGATTTCCTCAGGTCCTGTATGTTAATGTGTTGTGCTAAAAACAGTCTTATATAACAAGTCACTTGAATACTTGTTTGTATTGACTTTGGATTCCCCCTTTTTAGGCATTTTTTTTTTTCATTTTTAGGGAAAACATAGCCTCAAAGTTAGAAATCTCTCAAAATATTTGAGAATACTATATTAATTGAAAAAGAGAAATTTAACTTATGTACTGAAAATAGGCTCTTTGAATATATATTAAGTCCTAGAAGTATAGAATGTATGAGCTGAAAGAGATGTGAGATCATGTAATATAAATCCTTGATTTTTAAGGGAAGAATTGTTAAGGCTGCAAAGGTTAAGCTATTTCTCTGGAGATATCCACAGAAACGTAATAAGGCAATGAAGAAAGATGGCTGAGGACTCTAGCCAAAGCATTGAGAGTGTGGAAAATACAAGGAACTTTCAAACCTGTAGTAACTGTCAAGGTACAATACGTATTTGGAGAAACTACAGTTGATTGTCATTATTCTCAGTAGCTGTAATCTATAATATCACCACGAACATTGAATTAGTGAATGCTGGACCACTGCTCCCAGGGAAATTCAGGGTTAGTTTCCTGTGAGCCTCTGGTGGCAACATTTCCATCAACCAGTCTATACATAACCTTGTTTCATATGTGTTTCTCTTTAAAGACACCTTATTTAATAGATAGTGTGGATTCATTAGCTCTATCTATAGACTCATTCTATAAGTCAGACGTGAGCGAAGCTTGTCTAACATATATTTTTACTATCTGGCACATCACAGTCTTCTTGCTTTTAGGAACACTAGATAGCATTTCAGCATTATACTTGGAGGCCATTTTAAACAGCAAAATCACCTTTGAACAAAGGCACAAAAATGTGAAAAAAGTGGCTCTAAATATGCTGGGAAAAGGACACTTGTGTTACAATATGAGAGCTGAAACAGGAAGGGAGAGCACTGCCCAGTTCAACCTCAGCTGTGAACATGTGTATTGGGTGACTCAAATTTTCACCAACCTGTGCTGCCTGTGAATGACCACAAAAGCACTGGAGTATTGATTTTTGGGATTACAAATAAATTTTAGCAGGTAGGCAAATTCACAAATTTGGAATCTTCAAATAATGAGGATCCATTGTAACTCCCTAGTGAACAATGGGATTGTTTCCCTAAACACCGAATTGTTCATCCTATCAGTTGTCATGATATATATTAGCTAAGACTATAGGAAATAGGCAACAAATTTAGAATGAAAAGAGTTTCCATGAGGCTGTCGTGCAACATCCAAATAAAAGATGAAAATAAAGCAATAGCTTTTATGAAAGTGTGTGTGTAGGTGGGGGGTGGGGGTGGGGTGCACAGTAGATAGCTGCCCTGAATGTTTTTTCAGTATGCGGAGAAAGTTGGGAAGGATTACCCTCATCTCATATGTGCACTGTAATGTGGGGGGAAGATGTGCAGAGAGGGATCAGACTTTTTTTAAAAAGGGGATATGAAGTCTGCCAATCTGACTGACATTTTCTTCCCAATGGTTTTAATGGTGAGACTTGGTGTTGTATGCATTTCTTCAGTCTCTCTGGATAAGACAGTAATGTGTTTAAACAAAAACTCTGATCAAAAGGAAAGCCCCTGAAATGTGTTAAAGCAAAGCCTCAACTTCCCCTTAGACCATCTTAAATTCCACTTAGCTTGATCAAACTTTAGACGCCTTCCTCCTGACTCCAATCCCTGAATTCACTCTCACCCTGGTCTTTATACTATCCAGGTGACTGACAGGTCCCTAATTAGAGAGTTCCTTATCTTTTCTCTCTCTTAGCCCTCACAAGCTTCAGTTAGTGTAATCACAGCAAAAGAAAGCATTCTGAACCAAATGGGCCTAATTGCAAACTCAGTAAATCATTCACTCATCCCAGTGATCAAACCCAATGACATCCTCAGTGCTTTCCCACTTGCTCATCCCCAGAACTTAAAAACTTGCTGTCTTTGTCTGAACAGAGTTCAGACTTGTTCTATTCTCTCTCCGCTACTACAGTAGTCTTGATTAAAGTCATTTGGCCTATTTAACGTTGTCCATAGCAATTCTTTCTTTGACAACTCTTTATTCCTTGCCCAATTGCTTTATGAGAGCCATTTCCAACTGAATTAAGACACAGTTCTGCAGAACTGTGCTTTTTTCTTTATCTTTATAAATATTGTCAAAAGCAACTGGATATCAGGTTGCTGGCCAGGTGTTTTCTAAATTCCATGTTCTCAAATTAAGACTTTACTATGTCCTCCTATTTTAGAGTAAATATGAGCAAAGGAAACATCCTTTCCTCCAGTCCCTGGGTATGTCAAAGTTGATGAAGAAAGTGAATGTCATCTTGAGGGTAACTCCTCAGAGCAAGTGTCTAGCTGTTGAGGAGTTCATCTACAACGTTTCAACATTTGCTTCAAGCAGAGTAGAAGAGAAGGCACATTGGCTTGGAAATCTGAAGACCAAGAGCAAGGGCTCAGACCAGCCCAGAATCCTGGAAGAACAATACAACCTACCCCAAATTCTAGGCCAGACTTCACGGCCTACCTGTTGGGAGACCATCCTTTCCCATGGTTCAAGGGCCCAATGAAACAAGGTCCACAGGAATCTACAAAACATCAGTGCCAAGAAGATATTAAAGGAAAAGCCTTTCAGATGTCTTGAGAAACTAAGGAAAAAGTCAGTGATTTTTTTTAATTCAATTTTATTGAGAGATATTCAAATACCATACAGTCATCCAAAGTGTACAATCACTTGTTCACAGTACCATTATATAGTTGTGCATTCAACACCACAATTAACTTAAGAACATCTCCATTATCACACACACAAAAAAAAAAATCCGTAAGAATAAGAATAAAAATTAAAGTAAAAAAGAACACCCAAAACATCTCATCCCCCCATCCCTCCCTATTATTCATTTACTTCCTGTCCCCATTTTTCTACTCACCTGTCCATATACTGGCTAAAGGGACTGTGAGCCACAAGGTTTTCACAATCACAAAGTCACATATAGTAAGCTATGTAGTTATAAAATTATCTTCAAGAATCAAAGCTACTAGTTGCAGTTCAGCAGTTTCAGGTATTTACTTTTAGTTATTCCATTACATGAAAACCTAAAAAGGGATATCTATATAATGCATAAGAACAAAGTCCGAAATGTCCTCTCAACCCCATTTGGAATCTCTCAGCCACTGAAACTTAATTTTGTTTCATTTCTCTTCCCCCTTTTGGTCAAGAGGGCTTTCTCAATCCCATGATGCCAGGTCCAGATTCATCCCTGGGAGTCATGTTCCATGCTGCCAGGGAGATTTACATGTCCCACGTAGTGGGGAGGGCAGTGAGTTTACCTGCCAAGTAGGCTTAGAGAGAGAGGCCTCATCTGAGCAACAAAAGAGGTTCTCTAGGAGTGACTCTTAGGCACAATTATAATAGGCTTAGCCTCTCCTTTGCGGTAACAAACTTCATAAGGGGAAGCCCCAAGACTGAGGGCTTGGCCTTCTAAATTGGTAGTCCCCAGTGCTTGTGGAATATCAGTAATTCCCAAGGTAGGGAAGTTTAATGTTTCTACATTTTTCCCCGGTTCCTCAAGGGGATTTTGCAAATACATTTTTATTCTCTGCCCAAATTACTCTGGGATGTATGAGGGCTTCACACTAACCTGTACAGACCAACCTGATCTCACTCCCTATTCAAAGTTCCATGTAATTATGGTGTTTGACTAAAGTCACCATACAAGTTAAATTATATAGTGTGCTACAGAAAATATAGATTTTGTTCCACATAAACATCTCTTCCTTTGGTCTCATACAGAAGCTGAAGTTTTAAAACACCATCAGTATCATCCTTTACCCTTTAGTCTGATTTACTTTGTCCTAACCAAGTCCATTTCATTCATATCTCTAATTGAAGTCTGATGTCTTTTTCAGCCTCTAACATTTTCTGTATGGGGTAATGTTGACATTCATAGCTGCTGGACTCTGGCTCTGAGTCTCAGGTGTCACATCACACAGACACCCAAAATTCCAAGGTCCAAGCAGGTTATACACAAGACCTCAGCATCTCAGAACTTAGAAATAGCCCTTACAACTCAGGAATAGATGTAACTGTTGTAAAGAGCTTACAGTCTAGGAACCTTTACCATAAGTTTTCCCCTGATAACCTATGCTCTCAGATTCAATTCTCAGAGTTTGCACATAATAGTTAGTCCTATTAGTGAGGCATTATAATGTTTTGTCTTTTCATTTCTGGTTTATTTTACTCAACATACTGTTATCAAGGTCTGTTCACCTAGTTGTATACCTCACAACTTCATTCCTCCTTGTAGCAGCTCAATATTCCATTGTATGTATACACCACAGTTTGCCATTCCGTTCACCAGTTGATGTAGCCTTAGGCCACATCCATCCACTGAGAACTATGAATACTGCCACCATAAACTCCACCGTGCAAATGTCCATTTGTGTCCTTGTTCTCAGTTCTTCCAAGTATATACTCAATAATGGGATTGCACGACCATGTGGCAACTCCATACTTAGCTTCCTGCGGAACCACCACACTGCCCTCCAGATGGGCTGCACCATTCTACTTCCCCATCAGCAGTGATTAGGTACATTCCTCTCTCCACATTTTCTCCAGCACTTTTATCTTTCGGTTTATTTTTTAAACAGTTTTATTACTAAGCCATACATTCCCATCCAAGGAAACAATCAGTGGTTCCCAGTATAATCACATAGTTATGCATTCACCACCACTATCTATATGAGAACATTTCCATTTCTTCCACAAAGAAAGGAGAATATTAGGAAAAAAGAAAAAAGAAAAAGAAAAAAAATGACAACTGATATTTCTTCTCTTTCGTCAATTCAGCATTTGCATTGTCCTTCTTCAGTCTCTATCCTCCTCCACTCTATATCCTCCTCCAGAGTTTCAAACAATTCATAATTGTCTTTTTGTTGTTGTTGTTGAATGTATGAAGAAAAGTTTTCAGTAGCTGTTTACGTTGCCATGTTGATGACATCACTCTCCAATGATACCTTTTAATAGCCTGGGTATCTGATGGACTGCTTAATTTAATAAAACTAATTAATTATATTTTTACCCCATCTTATCCTTTAAAAAGATTGAGGGAAAGAAGGGTACATAGAATATGGGATAAAATAAATGAAATATAGTTGAGTTGAATAAGATAAAGGGAGAAGCAGGTAATAAAACATCTGAACCCGTGGTGAGGTCAATATTCAGATGTCGGCCATAGGGTCCTTCATAAGAGTTAGAGGCAGGCCACAATCTTGGTTCTCAGTATCTGGCAACCAGGTTGAGAAGGAAACCATGTTATTATTTAAAATATACCCAGAAAAAACCCCAGCAGCCAAACAGGGATCCTTATTTCTGTGGGTTCTCAGAGAGAGGGAACCTTGACTAGGGTAAGTAACCTCTTCCACAACACCAAGGGAGCAAATCCAGAGCCCAGTTCCTTATGGCTGTTTTAAAAAGTCACTGTTCTAAATACTTTGCATATATTTTCTCATTTCCTAGTCAAACAAGCTTGTTGTTTTAGTTTCCTTGCTGCTAAAACAAATATCATACAGTGGGTTGGCTTAAACAACAGAAATTTATTGGCTCACAGTTTTGAGGCTGGAGGCCCAAAATTGAGGTGTCAGGAGGGCAATGCTTTCTCCCAGAAGACTTTGGCCTTCTGGGGCTGGCTGCAGGAGATCCTCGGTTATAGGCTTTTCTGTCACATGACAACGCACATGCATCATCTCTCTTTCTCTTGAGGATGCCATTGACTTCCAGCTTTTGGCAGCTCCCCATGGCATCTCTCTGTGTGTCCAATTTCTTTTGGATATAAGCATTTTGGCCATATTGGATTAAGGCCCACCCTCATTCAGTTTGGGCACACCTTAACTAATAACATCTTTAAAGGTCCTATTTGCAAATGGGTTCACACCCACAGGACCAGGGTTGGGACCTGAATATGCCTTTTTGGGGGGAGATGATTCAATCCCCAACACTTGTGAAGTAGGTAGTATATTTTTAATCCCCAAGTAAGGAAGGAAACCGATGCACAAAGAGGTTACGTGATTGTGCATAGTCAGTAAGCAGTGAAGGTGGGATTCAAACACAGGCATTTTGTCTTCATAACTCACCTTTCAAAGTGAGTCTACAGCATTTCTCTGAACTATTCAGAAAAGTCAAATTTGCCAGAGATAATGCAAGGCTGTCCAAGGAAGCAACTCTCTGATGGTGTGGTTTAATTTAGGAATCTAATAGGGATTCTCAAATTTCTGTGTTCCTAAAAATCATTGCCACAATTAGCTAAGCAGAACAGGAAACAAAGCAGCCCCAGTAGCCCAAGCAAAGACCACTCAACTAGAGAGAGCAGTAGTTCTAACGTTGGAATGCATTACAATCACCTGGAGGCTTAGTAAGAGAAAGCTTTCTGCCCTCTGCTCCCACCCCTAAATTTCTGATTCAGTTCAGCCTTTCCCCTGAGGAGGGGCCTGAGATTTACATTTCTGACAATTTCCCAGTTGATGCTGCTGTAGCTGATCTCTGGACAACACTTTGTAAATCATTGCTCTGTCAGCCTTCTAGCAATGATTATTGACCATCTCCCTTAGTAAGATTAAGTATTGATTGAGACATTTAGTTTAAAATTTTATTTTCTGAGAAATACCAGCAGTTCCATCCTATTTTAGTGCATAAGTACAGAATTACAAGCTGAAAGAAAGGCAGTCCTGAATGCACAAGCACGTGGCTTGTAGACAGAGCTATGCAGTTTGTTTGCAAGGTGTGAGATTGCATTGTCTATATAATATTTCATTCCGTTGTTATCAGATCATGGCCTTCTGGAAGTCACTCCTAACTCCAAGCAGCTTATCAAGTTATTGTTTCCAACCACATAGGGTCCTCTCCTTAGAGATATTTTCACAGGTATTTGCTACCTCTTATTACAAAAGGTTTTGAAAGATGAATAGGAATTGCATACATGGATAAAGGATTGGAAGAATGTTCCAAGAGAAATGAAAATCAGATGCAGAGGCTTGAAGATGTTTGAGCACATGGATTTGTGTATGTGTATGTGTTTTGCTGGGAGGCAGGGGCTGCAAGTAATTTGTTGGGGAAATGCTTTATAGAAAAAAACTGTGTGAAGCAGAGCAATGGCAGGAGATGAGGTTGAAGACCCAGAGTGGCCGTACATTCTGTAGGGTTTTTAAATTGTGTGTGGACATTGGACTGTCTTCTTTCCAGAGTGGGGTACCATTGATGTGTCTAAAGCAGGAAAATGACATGATCTGATTTGTTTGGTACCACCCTTCTGGCAACATTACGGAGGATGGCAACACTGAGGAGGGTGTCAGGAATGGAGACTGAGATCAGTTAGAAGGTTGGGTGATAGGGAGAGATGGCAAGAGCCTGAACAATCACCATCATGGCAGTTGAGAAGAGAAGAGAGATTTGAGATGACTATAGAAGGTAAAATCAACAGGCCTTCATGATGGATGGAATGAGGGGAGGAATCAAGAGGGAAGGATCAATGTAACTTCCAGATCTCTGGCTGATGGGGAGTAAGATCTTTCTTGATACCATGACAGGGTGAACATCCATCCCTGTTTGCCTAGGACTCTCCTAATGTTAGCACTGAAAGTCCCATGTCCCAGAAAACCCTTGGTCTGGGAAAACTCATACAATTTGTCACACCTACCCATGAGCCTGATCTCCTACCACCTGAGGTCACCACCAGGCACTTCCAAAACCACTAATCTGCCACCCCCAACCCACAACCTCTAACAAGCTTTCTAAACCATTCCATCTGCACTGCAGCCTCATCCAATCTCTGATCCAAGAACAGATTATCTACCTGGGCAGCTCAGTTTGAACCCAAGTGCAACTGGCTAGGATGATATATAGTCCCATCCTCTAAATTGTACCATCTCTCTCACACTGTTGCCAGAAATAGCAATTTAGACAGGCTGCTCAGAAGTAACATTAGCTCCACTGTCATTAAATGTCCTCACTTTGGGGACCTGCGCTCTGTGTTCTCCTCATTATTTGGCACCCAATTCTGGTGAACATATGAAGCCTGAATTGGTAGTGAGTTGGGGGGAAAGAGAACCAGCTTTGGAGTCAGACAGATCTAGATCTGGACTTTGAATGATCTCAGGCCAATTACTTGACTTGTCAGAGCCTCAGCTGTAAAAACAAGATAGTTATTGGAAATCAGTGATATGACAGATATAAAATACAAGTCATTAGTAATTTCATGTTTCTTTCCTTAAGTCTTTATAATTTCAGGTGGCATCTCCTACCCCTCAGTGATTCACTCCCTCAGGCTTTGCCCTTCTCAGTCCAGGCTCTCTCTTTCCTCAGTGGCTTCCACTGAGATCTGAGCAGCTCTTGTGGGTTTGTCTGGGAATAGCATGTCTACAGGGAAGAAGAGAGGAAAGAGTGGCCAGGAGGCAACATGCGGGTGGTTTCCCACACTATTGGGTTATATTAACTGCACATCTATATTTCTAGTTGTCTGATTATCTATGGAGTCACACAAATATATTCACACATATTTAATACTGATAACATTCTTTTTCTAGAAAATATGAACATTTCTAATTTTTGTGTAATTATTGAAGGAAAACTCTTATGTCTTTGAAAAAATAAATGATACCATAATTACTAACTATTCTTATCCAGAAAAATGCATATTTCAAAGTAGAGGAAGAATTGGTTAGTGAAGTTGAAAGTAACTTATGCCTTAGAAGCAATTGTTTATGTCCTTTTTAGCATTTATGCTAGCAAAAGAGGGGAAGGCTAAACATAATCAGACATGTAACCTAAATTTCTGGCAGGTAGATCTCAAAAATTTTATAGAAAATGTGATCACTGTTTCATAAAATACTTTACTAAAAGAGAATACTCATATATTTGGAAAACTCTGATATGTCCTACTAATCATTCAATTGCAAACAACTCTGATGAAAGAAAAACAGAGTTTTCCTAAATTAGTCCATGTGGTTCCATCAGGAGCTCTCTGAAGAGGTCATAATTTAAAATGCCAATCTCAGAGGATGCATGAAGGGCTCTGGGGCAAATACTGTGCATTATGTCATTCTGCTTCCCTTCCAACTGCTGCCCTTATGTCTATAATGCAGAGGCTGAGGAGCTTTTGTCACCTGCTTCCAGAATTGTGGCTTCCTGCTGTGGGGCAGCAGCTGTCTTGCTGATCCAGGCAGAAGCTCTATGACTCCAGGGGCCTCTAGTTTGTAGAAGCTCAATATAGAGCTTCTTCTTCCAGACCTTCCAGTGATTTTATAAGCCCCTTAATATCTGCCAAAAAATCCATTTGTGCTTAAACTAGCTAGAGTTGTTTCTGTTGTCTGCACCTGAACTCTAAGCCATATAGGCACACAGCTAAGGATGGCCTAAAACAATGAGAACAGGATTAGGAAAGCAAATACATTAAGTGCACAGAAATATTAAGATGTTGTCTTTAGTTATATTTGCATCAAGAATATGATTGAAAAGGTGATAAACCCACTGCTTGGAGTTGTGGTACTGTGGAAACAAATGGGAGGGGAAAAAGAGAAATCCTAAAATGTATTTTTACTGTATGCTTATCCGACTGCTCAGAATAGGCTAAACTTTTGTACGGGGAGATGGAAACCCAATACATGTGACTAGATTAGTAGTTCTTAACCCTGGTTGCATTTCAGCATCACCTGGGGAAGCCTTGAAAAACTTCCAAAATTCTGGACTCAGCTCAAGAAATTCTGATTCAATTGGTCTGTGTTTGGGCAAAGTCATCAGTATTTTTAAAATGTTCCTCAGGGAGTTGTAGTAAGGATCCAGGGTTGAGAACAAATGGATCAGATGATCAAGAGTCCCCCTGATGTTATTTAAATAAATGAGTTCTGAACCTGGAAATAGGGAAACTGGGCAGACTGTTGGTAATCTGTGAGGAAGAATAAATATTAGGGTTTTTACTCAAAGACAGGAGACAGGTAAATGCCAAACTGATTGTTGACAAGGTGAAAGTCATTGTTATTAATTATATATCAGTACATTAGATGTATATATCTTGGGCCATATTTAGAATGAACTACTAAAAGGAGACAATTAAGTGCATCTGAGTTAATGATAGTTCCCAAAATCTCCTTTCTAATGCTAAAGTGACAACTTTGAAGAAAGGTATTTAGAGGAAGAAACCTGTTGAATAAATTATCAATAATTTTGGATAAAAATATGGAGGACATTATCATCAAATAATGTCTAATATGCATGTGATAAATGTCAGAAGCCATGGCAATTCAAAGCACATGTAATAATATGACAAGGTGAAAAGTAATAGGATAAAATTAGGATGCAGCCTTGATCCTAAAAATGTGCCAAATAAATACAGTATGACAAGATAGCAAATAGAAAAATATTTTGAGTGTTTATGGATAGGAAGCTCAAAATGATTCAGCCATGTAATGATGAGGCAATGAAATAAAACACATGCAATTCAGCCTGTCTTACTGTAAGAACACTTTCAGAACCAATCCTGCTCCTTACTGGTAAACAGCATCTGATGCAGAGCATTAGACTCAGGAACCAGGCCAGGATTATAGAACAAAATTAGTCCAAGCTTGTATTCAGAAGTGAGTGACCAGGATAGTGAAAAAGGGACATGAGGCATAGTTGAAGCAAATAGATAAGGGAATATATCAAATTTATTAAGGACTATCACGTGGAAGAGGAACTTGATTTTTTCCCCAGATGATCCCCAGAAGCAGTATTAAAATAGTGGATGGAAGCTACAAGAAGACAAATTTTGGAAATTGGAAATTTGAAATATCTGGGGGGAAAAATTCTAACCGAAGAGGGGATGTTTAAATATGGAATGAGAGAATGATTTGTCCATCATTGGAGGTATTCAAGAATGGGCCAAGCAAGTATGGCCTCTTTGGCATCAGTATTTCACGGAGGCCTTGAAAACTTTCCAAGCCAGAGATACTATGATTTTTTGAAAAATATAGAAAACCACATTAGGTATAGGCCCCTGCCATGAGGATTTATCATTCATTATTTTAGGAACTGAAATAGAAATTGTTATGCAAAATAACAGAGCAGACAGAACTAATTGCCCTCCATGGCACTTGTCTATGCTCCACTTACTGGAAGTTCTTTGCTGTGTGCATGACATCTCCTTCTCTGGATGGCCAGCTCCCTTGTGAAGGCACAGTATTTTATTCACATCAATTCACTCACTATAAGGATCTCTAGTTGCATCCATTTTATTAATCTTATTTTTATAAAGCACTCCTGGTGTTCAGAGTACTTCTTATCATCATCATGTGTTCATCCAAGCCCAAAGTATAAAATATATGGTAGCTGTGCCCACATGGTCTGTTAATGTGGTTTAACTGCACAGTGATATAAACTGAGAGGAAAATATGAACCTCTGTGAATCTATGGTAAAAGAAATAGACAAAAATGTAAGCATAATTAACTTTTCAGTATCAGTATTGGTATATGCTTCTTCACAAGGTTGTAGGTAGCCCCGAGGCACACATTTACTTTCTTTAAACACCACTGAGTTCACTTTTAAAGGAACCATTTTGAGCCCAAAGCCACCAAAATCAAATAATAAAAGTGGTGAAAGCAGTGACTGCTGTAGCTATGCCAACAGAAAATTACTGTGAGAAGGCAGCCTGGCTGACTTCCTGTATTCATGCTAATAATGTGAAATATTCCACACGTAGGTAAAAAATAATTTCCAAGAAAGATGGGTCAGCTTGACAGTCAGCTGGATAGTGTCAATGATACTCACTACCCTTAAAATGAAATCACAATTAAGAACTATGATTACACTTTATCTTTTCGTTGTCATCAAGATCAGGAGATGTTCCAAGCCCAAAAGGGACAATGTATTTGGAGGCAAAAATGATGGGAGAAATATCAGTTTGCTTTTTTCTTTCTTTTTGAGAGAAAAATGGGCACATGTCTGTGAGCAACAGGAAATTAATAGCAGAATTAAGATTTTATCTCACTAGTGTCTTGAAACCAGCCTCTTTAGTTATATCCAAAGGCAGTTTTTGACCAAGTAATCTGACTGAACTATATGGGACCCTTCTGACTTTATAGAAGCAGTGAACCCTTGAATCAGCTGGGATCAAGTGATAGCTCCACACAATCCACTTCTATGGATTCTCTGCTTTTGTTTCTGAGTCCAGAATAATGAAACCCTCTCAGAACACCTTAAACTCTATTCTGCTTTCCCACCTAGGTTCTGACTTAATAAATGCTACATCCAGGAGTTCTGGGATACCTCTGAACACCTTAAAAGTTCCCATGAGGATTATAATACTGTCACATGTGTGAAGTCTGCTGGGATGCTACTGTACGGAAGGCTACAGGGCAGGAGAGTGGGGACAAGCAGCGAAAGGAGCAGACAGGCACAGTGTTCTAGATTTTAGGGTAGCTTTATTAAATGTCCCTTTTCTAAGTAGGCTAAGTGCTCTGGAATGTCCTTTCTCATCTTCCTTACTTCCCTACAACCCCCCCACTCCCCACAGCCCCCAATCCCTCTTCTCCTATATTTGTCCCTTTCATCGCCCAGAGTCCAAGATGAAGATGTGGTCAGGCTTGATGGAGAAAAAGCCATTTCTTCCTACTCTGGGACAGAGAGTGACCAACTGTGGCTGTACTCCACTGCCAAATTGTTCTGGCAGCAGCTGTATTTTCCTACAGTTAAGTCCTCCTCTTCTGGGACTTTAACTTCATGAAAGCTTGGGTTGGCCACCTTGAGGGCACAGTTCAATCTTCACCAGTCAGTCATTTACTTCCTAGCATTGGAGGGATGGTTATTGAAGTTGTGGTTAATAATAAATGACACCAATTTAAGTGTTTAGGAATGGGTGCAAGAATCTAGAGACTCAAAGGGAGATTATCCTATCCTAGATATTTCTTTTGTCCTTTATTTTAAAATAGGAAAATAATAGCTGATAAAGTTGATTGGCATGGGCCTAAGAATTTACTATATATATATATATATATATATATATATATATATATATATATATAAAATCCATTTGCTTTTGTCAAGAGAATTCATCAGCTTAAGGAATAGTGAGACAAGAGCAAATACTGAAAGCATGAAAAAGTGCCAAGGTAAATGACTACTGGATGCCAGTCAAGGAATTGATCTGTGTTCATAATATCTAAAAATATATTTTGGGTACAGCTCATGTGTGGCACTCAATATCCCCTTCACAGTGCAGCATCTGAAAGATATGAAATTTATGAAGGTGACTAGAATATACAAATAGGGATGTACCGTGAGTGGGTTTAGAATTAGGGGCTAGTTGAGGTTTAGGAACAAATGACTAACTTACCTTCCTCAACCTGATAGTTTCAATAATGACAGTTGACTAAAACTGGCACCCACTTTGAACCCCAGACATTTTAAGAATGAAATGGGAATATAAAATTGAAGTCAATGCAATATATTTTTATATACAAATGTACATGGCTTCTTTCACCAACAGAAAAAAACATCTTGGGATTTGTGTTTTCACTAGTAACAGACACTGTTCTGCTCAGTATACATACTTTTTCATGGAGGTCTCTATAGGTACACTGGAGATGGAGCAAATATTCCCCATTGAACAAGCCATGTCTCTTTGCAAACCTAAATACTCTATTGAAGAATTGTTCCCGTGAATTGTTCCCATGAGGCTATTTGGTTCCCATTTGTTAATATGCATATCTTAGCTTAGAGAAACTATTCACTGAGTATTTAGTTTTACTGCACTTTGCTATAGACTTGAAGGATGCAAAGAAAGTAAATTCATGGCCCCTGTACTCAAATAACTAAAAATATTCTTGAGGATTTAAGATTTACCTGAATTATTGAAATAGTAAATCATATAATTTAGTCTACTCTGGACCAATTTGTGTCTTAGAAAAACAAAGTTAATGTTCTCAAATTTTAGCATGCATAAATACCACCTAGGGAGCCAACGAAACAAGCAGGTTCCCAAGCCCTATTTTGATTCAATAGGGGAGGGAATCTGCATTTTTGTCAAGTACCCCAAGTGATTAGATGCAGCTGGTCCAAGGAGCACCCTGGGTGAGTGCATGGGAACTCAGGAATCAGGGAGAGGGGCAAGGTTTAAAATTTTCAGAATGGTTTTATAGAGGGCAACAGATTTGAGATAGGTCAACAAAGGTACGATTTAAAAACAGAGGGGAAGGCCTGAAGAAAAGCACAAATTTGGGAGTGAAGGTGGCATGAGAAAGATAATCAGAAAATATATCCGAGAAAAGCAAAGGGGTTGGCTGTGTGAAAGCTGGTTTCCATTTCCCACATGATGACTTCCTATTTAATTTAAACATCCTGGACAAATAACTTGTTTAATACAGAGAAGAAACCTTTCTTTCCCTTGGTGCTGGAAGCTGAGTTTCGCATAAGTTACGTCCATTTTGTAAGGCTTGATAGTGATGTAAAAAAGTTGAGCTCTAGAGCTATGATTCTTAAGTCAAACAAACCAGGTGCCTACATATAAATTCTAGGTTTGATGTTTTAGATTTTAGTGTCAAATTAGCAGTCGTAATACTAGACGCATGAGTTGGTACAAAAAACATTAGCTTAGGGGCCAGAAAGAGACGCATTCGAGTCATTGTTATACAACTTACCAACTGGGATATTTTACTTAGGCTTTTTAAAATTTTAGTTCCAAATCTTTAAAATATAAATAATCATAATACATATAGACCTGCTATTGGGTTTTGGAGATTGATTGAGGTAGTGACTGTAAGCTCTCTGGCACATACTAGATTACTATCAATGAATGAACAATTTTATAGTTGTAAAGAATGTGTTTTAAATGGAATAATCCATGATTACTCAATGATTCTAAATCAGATAGATAACACGTGACACAACCAGAAGGTATCAAGAGAGATTTATGTTTTTCTGTACACAGAAAAGGCGAATTTGACAATTGTGGTTGCATTTACATTAACGATATGGTGAATGTTGGTAAAAAAGAATTATTATCCTTGGCAGAAAAAGGAAGCAGTTACATTAAGGGAGAATTAGAAATAAGGTATAAATAATAATCAGAGATTATTCAAGAGTAAGGTAATTTGTGCCAAGAGAAGTTGACTATGAATTATTGGAGAATGTGTTTTGTATTGGATTTTATTTAGCTATTTGGGTGCATAATAGTTGTTGCTTAGTTGAGTGTTCTTGGATAATTAATTTTACAACACAATGAGAAACAAACTGAAGAGTTCCTGGCCCTGGAAAAGGGAAAATGGATCCTCCGTATCACTAAGACAGTACCTATCTTCACGTGTGTGCACCTTGTGTAGGCCTAATGACTCATCACTGTGTGGAATTCCTGAAAATTATCTAATCAGTATCAGCATGATCATATCAATTCAACAGGCCTTAAACGGCAGGGCCTAAAAAAGACTTTCTGGTCACTTTTGTTTTCCCATTTAAGGGCACCATAGGGTCCAAGAAGAACACTGAAATTTGCTTTAAAACAGTAAAGAAATCACAGAGTGTGGTTTGGGGGGGAAATGCCACTCAATATCAGAAGCACTATATTTATCTTTTGAATGGGACGGAGGATTTGTGAATGGGAGAGGTCAGGAGCTTTTCACTAAAGCCTGCCTTCGTACATTAGTTGAGAAGCCCCAGAACAACCCATTTGTACCAAAACATTTCCCTTTCACACTTGCCATATACTAAAATTCCTACAGTTGGAGTTGCTATTTCAATTCACATGCAGAAAATATGTTTCCTTATAAAGCGTACTAGAGGCATCACCACAGTCTAGTAATTATTCCAGTCAGGAGTCCAGGAAGTCACAAGACATCAAAAGGGGTAGAGAGATCTCATTGTGGACAACTCAACCAGCTTCGTGATTTTGCCTTCTCCTAGATTTGTCCATTCTCTAGACCAGTAAATGTGAGCAAAGAAAGTAAAGAAAGAAGAGTTTTACCTTTCAACATATGACCAAATGGTCTTTTTTCTTCGTCCCTCAAACGCTCTTGGGCTTATCTCTCCATGTTCATTCTGACTGTAAAACATTAATAAAACAAGATTTAATTTTAACCAATGTTGGTCATTCTAAGGCAGGACTGAAGATGATGGGCTGGAGAAATATTAATCCAGGTTAGATAGTTAACATCTGCCTTATATTGAGCCAGTCACTAACCAAGGCACTTGCTGGGGACAATGAAGTTTCTCAGTTACGTTTTGATTTATCGCCGGCTTCTCCTCATTCTTTCCACTCTGTTGCTTTTACTACCGCTGCCTATCATCCTCCACAGCAAGGTAAGTGAACCTGGAGAACACGCTTGGTGAATTTCCTTATTTATATCAATTATCCTTTATTGTTGTAATTTAATTGCCTGACGCAGAGCTGAAAATGGGTAGTGCTATTTATGTTTGAAGTAAGAGTGGTTGTCCATTGTGTTTTGAACATTTTTCTTCTTTTTAATAACTTGTGATTGATTCTCAGCATGATTAACTAGAATAACTAACTAGAATCAACTGGATGGCAGGAAGCAGGAAAGAAACCCAACCCTTGGGGTTTTGTTGTCCAAGTCACTGATCTCCAGGGAATGTTCTTGGTTAGCCCAGTCTCTCTGCCTGAGATTAGGCAGAGATGTAATCCTGGAGGAAAGATCTAGAGGAGCAATCAGGGAGTCCCAGGATCTAGAATAGACTACTTTACTTGTCAGCTCTGTGGCTTAGTGTGGGTCACAGAATGTCCTAGAAATTTGGTTTCCTCATGGGATAAGAAGATGTTGAAAGCATTAAGTAATTTTCCTTGGTTAATCAGAAAGTTTAATAAATCATTGTATCATGTTCTGATAACTTCTGATTTTATTTCATTTTAATGTAAACATTTTCTGTTTGCTTTTAAATGTAATCAGTCTATTAAGCCCAGAATAATAAACCCAATGCATTTTTAATACCTTGATAAAATTATGTGAGTCCACAAACATTTAGTAAGAAACTTCTCTGTGCAAGGCAAAACCACAAAAAATATGACTGTTCCAGAGCACAGGCTCTGAAACCAGGCTCTCTCTTTCAGGTCCCAGATTTACCACTTACAAGCTATGTGATCTGGGAAAGTTGCTTAACTTCTCTGTGCTTCCATTTTCTCTTCTGTAAAATGGAGACAGTAACGGGCTTGTTGGGAGGATTAAATGAATAAACACCCAAAAGCACTTGGAGCAGTGCCTGGCAGAGAGTAAGTGGTGGAGCTGGAGTCTCTCCAGGTGTGTTGACTCCATAGCTGGTGCAAATTCCACCATCCCATGATACTTTCTGTTCTAGTTTGCTAATGCTGCTGGAATGCAAAATAGCAGAAATTGATTGCCTTTTATAAAGGGGGTTTATTTGTTACACAGTTACACTCTTAAGGCCATAAAGTGTCCAAGGTAACGCATCAACAATCAGGTACCTTCCCTGGAGGATGGCCAATGACGTCCAGAAAACCTCTATTAGCTAGGAAGGCATGTGGCTGGCATCTGCTCCAAGTTCTGGTTTCAAAATGGCTTTCTCCCAGGACGTTCCTCTCTAGGCCACAGCTCCTCTTCAAAATGTCACTCTCAGTTGCTCTTGGGGCGTTTGTCCTCTCTTAGCTTCTCTGGAGCAAGAGTCTGCTTTCAACAGCCATCTTCAAATTCTCTCATCTGCAGCTTCTCTCTCAACTCCTGCACATCCTTCAAAGTGTCCCTCTTGGCTGTAGCAAGCTTGCTCCTTCTGTCTGAGCTTATTTAGTGTTCCAGTGAACTAATCAAGGCCCATGCTGAATGGGCAGAGCCATACCTCCATGGAAATTATCTAATCAGAGTTATCACCCACAGTTGGGTGGGTCACATCTCCTTGGAAACACTCAATCAAAAATTTACAATCTAATCAACACTAGTAACATCTTCCCCCACAAAATTACATCAAAGAACATGGTGTTTTGGGGGACATAATACATCCAAACCAGCACACCTTTACTCTTAATGGAAGAGAACCTTATTGATATTATTTTCTTACAAGCATTAATCCAGGTTATACCAGCCTGTGTTAAAATAGCATCACATTTAAGAGAGACAGAAGAAGATGGTGGCATAGAGAGGAGTGGAAGTTAGTTAGTTCCCCTGGACCAACTAATAAACAACCAGAAACAACTAGTAAATGATCTGGAATAACTGCTGGGGGACAACTGTGACTATCCACACATTGTGCATCAACCTGGATTGGAAGGAATGCCTGACATCACAGCATGGGATCTGTTAGTTGAAACTGAGGACCCGAGCTGGGAGCCCCTTCCCGCCATTGCAGCCCAAACTGCAAAGCCTCGCTGTGATAGAGAGCAGCACTCTATGAACAAGCAAATATACCTCAGTCCAGCTCCAATTGGGGTTTTAATTGGCAAATGTGGACAGCTCAATGCAAGCTACAAATCCCCAAAAAGCAGAAAGAGGCTTTTAGTGATGACTGACCTTGAAGAGCCAGGGGAGTTCTCTGCCTGGGAGGGGGATCCCAGAGGACCGGGTGCTATCTCTGGCCGATGGATGAGACTGAGGGCCGTGGATTGGCCCTGAAAGGAGGCTTTCTGTCCTCTTTTCTCTCTCTCAACCTGAGCAGCTCAGTGGAGAAAGCCTCAGCAATTTTCAGTTTGCAGTGCGCCGACTCAGACAAGGGTGGAGATAGTAGAGTCAGAGAGACAAAGAACCTATTTAAATGCAAATGATAACTCCCTAGGGGGTGTGTCTTCCCTAAGAGAAAGGAGGTAGTGCCCAGCTCTATTACCCATCTTCCATTCAGAACCAGGCCCAAGAGCCTGGGGGAAAGCAGTCAAAACAGAAACTAAGGATGCCACACCTTCTTACACTAGTCAGGAGCTACAGGCTGACAGGTGCCACCTGCTGGACAGGTTAGAAAAAACAGTGGCCTGAGGCCTCACAGGGTGTGTAAATCTTCTAAGACACACCCTCAAGGAAACCTGATACTAACTATTTCCCCCTCAGCCAGTTCTGGTCTGAGAAAACCTGATTGGGGAAACCAAGGAAACCAGATGCCTAGACAATAGAAAACTACAACCTACACTAAGGAAAAATGAAGGTATGGCCCAGCCAAAGGAACAAACTTACACTTCAACTGAGATACAGGAAATTAAGCAACTAATGCCAAATCAATTCAAAAAGTTTAGGGAAGATATGGCAAAAGAGATGAAGCATATAAAGAAAACACTGGGTGTACATAAGGTAGAAATAGAAAGTTCAAAAAAACAACTGACAGAATCTGTGGAAATGCAAGACACAACACAAGAGATGAAAGACACAATGGAGACATACAACATCGGATCTCAAGAGGCAGAAGAAAACACTCAGGAACGGGAGAACAAGGTACCTGAAAGCCTATGCACAAAAGAACAGATAGAGAAAAGAATGGAAAAATATGAGCAACATCTCCGGGAACTGAATGACAACATAAAATGCATGAATGTATGTTTCATGTGTGTCCCAGAAGGAGAAGAGGAGGGAAAAGGGGCAGAAGCAATAATAGAGGAAATAATCAATGAAAATTTGCCATCTCTTATGAAAGACTTAAAATTACAGATCCAAGAAGTGCAGCCTACCGCAAACAGAATAGATCTGAATAGGCCTACACCAAGACACTTAATAATCAGTTTATCAAACGTCAAAGACAAAGAGAGAATCCTGAAAGCAGCAAGAGAAAAGCAATCCATCACATACAAAGGAAGCTTGATAAGACTGTGTGTGGATTTCTCAGCAGAAACCATGGAGGCAAGAAGGAAGTGGTATGATTTTTTTAAGATACTGAAAGACAAAAACCGCCAACCAAGGATCCTATATCTGGCAAACTGTCCTTCAAATATGAGGGAGAGCTTAATATATGCGTTGACAAACAGACAATGACAGAGTTTGTGAACAAGATACCTGCTGTACAGGAAATCCTAAAGGGAGCACTACAGAGAGATAGGAAAAGACAGAAGTGAGAGGTTTGGAACACAATTTTGGGTGATGGTAGCACAGCAATGTAAGTACACTGAACAAAGATGACTGTGAATATGATTGAAAGAGGAAGGTTAAGAGCATGTGGGACACCAGTAAGAAAGAGGAAAGATTAAGACTGGTACTGGATAACTCAGTGAAACTTAGAATGCTCAACAATTGTGATAAAATGTACAAATATGTTGTTTTCGTGAGGGAGAACAAATGAATGTCAACCTTGCAAGGTATTAAAAATAGGGAGGTATTGGGGGAAAAATACAATCAATGCAAACTAGAGACTATAATTAACAGAAACATTGTATTATGCTTCATTTAATGTAGCAAGGGCAACATACCAATGCTAAATGCATATAGGAGGGGACATAATGGGAGGGGGTGGTATGGGACTCCTGGCATTGGTAATGTTGTCTGACTCTTTATTCTACTTTAGTTTAATGCTATCTTTCCTTTTGTTGCTTCATAGCTATCATGTCTGTTTTTGTTTTGTTTTGTTTTGTTTTGTTTTCTATTTCTTTTTTCTTTTCCTTTTGTCTCTCTGCCTTCTTTGACTCTTCCTCCTGCTTTGTGAAAGAAATGGAGATGTCCTTATATAGCTAGTGGTGATGGTGGTGAATGCATAGATACTTGACTATACAGGGAACCATCAATTGTTTACTTCGGATGGAATGTATGGTATGTGAACAAAACCATCTTAAAAAAATGGGTTGATGAAGAAAACTTGAGTGAAGTATATGGAGTGAAATAAGTCAGACACATGAGGACAAATATTGCAGGGTCTCACTGATATCAACTAACTTATATGTAAACTCATAGACATGAAATATAAGTTACCAGGATATAGAATGAAGCTAAAGAATGGGGAGCGGTTGCTTATTATGAGCAGAATGTTCAACTAGGTTGAACTTAAATGTTTAGAAATGGACAGAGATGACAGTAGCACATTGTGAGACTAACTAACAGGGCCGAATGGTGCGTGAATGTCATGGAAAGGGGTACCTCAGAGTCACATATGTCACCAGAAGGGAAGTTGGAGGTTAAAAGATGGGAATGGATAAAACAGTGAACTTTATGGTGTGCAATGTCCATGATTAACTGTACAACTATTAGAACTCTCTTTTGTGAACCAGAACAAATGTATGACACTATAACTAGAAGTTAATAATAGAGGGACATATAGGGAAAAAAATATACCTATTGCAAACTATATACTACAGTTAGTAGTATTTTAACTACTGTTCTTTCATTAACAGTAACAAATGTACTATACCAATACTATAAGTCAATAATGGAGGGGGGTTGGTTAGGGGTATGAGAGGATTTGAATTTCCTGTTTTTCTTTGTCATCATTTCTTTTCTGAAGTAATGAAGATGTTCTAAAAATTGAAAAAAAACTTAATTTTGGTGATGAATGCACAGCTGTATGAAGGTACCGGGGGCAACTGATTATACACTTTGGATCTTGGGATAATTGTATGGTATGTGAACAACGTCAGTAAAAAAAATAAAATCACATTTAAATGAACAATAAAAAATGCATTAAAATATGTGTAGATGTTAAAGATCACAATAAAACATACATTTAAAAAATAGAATCACATTTATTGTAGTAATGTGTTGGATCCTTCACTCTCCCTCTGAAGTCTCTCCACTGATTTGGGAATCTCTGAGGGAAATTCATGTGAGTTAATGAAAAGTACTTTTTGATTCTTCCAAAGTCTCCTCCATCTGCAAAGCTGTCCAAGGAACTGCTCCCTGCCACCCACAACTGCCGGTTGTTTCCTGCTAGGTGCAGCCCCCATCTGCAGCCTCCCAGGTTGGATCTTTCCTTGTGCTGAGACGGAAGAACGCACTCCATTTTAGTCAAGCACTTCTGAACTCTCAAAACTAGTGGAGCTTCTAATGAAAACAGCAGGGATAGTCGGTTTTGGTTTTGGTTTTCAGTTCTGTGTGACCAACCCTCCCCTCTCCACCCTGCCTCTTCCACCCCAGCTACTTTTTCTTAGGGCTCATATATGAGTCTCAGGCAGCCATACCAGATGAGAAATTTGAATCAGTGATGCAGGTTCTAACACAGCAAGGACTTGTTTCTAGACTTAGTGTTTATGTGTAGGATGATCTTCTCTTTCCAAGTCTCCCGGCAGGCCTACCCTACAGGTCCCCCAAACCTGGCTGAAGCCTATCGTGAGCACATCCTAGTTCACAAATGAACTTCTGCTGTATTTTAATATTCCTGGGTAGGTCCTTTTACTTTTGGCAGAGAAAATAAGAAATTAAACTAGTCAAGCAAACTTAGGCTATGATTGCATATTATCTGTGCTGCTCCTTTGACATATAAACGCATGACACTTTGATTATCCTCCATAATACTCAGAGGAAATTTATATAAATCCTTTGAAAGAAAAAACAAGTAAACAAATAAAAAGCAATGGTTTCAGTGAATGATTCATTAAGTGGAAAGTGCATTACTAAGAAATGTGCCACTGATTTTTTTTTCCGAGCAGCTATGACAAGAGGACATTATGTCTGAGTGGAAACCAAGGGCCTGACATCAAGTTGTATTTGATGAACTATGTACTTATTTCCTTTCCCTTAAATCAGCTCATTTGTTAAAACTCAATGTTAATGAGAGGATTTTTTTCCTCATACAGTAATATGATTTCATTTTCTGGCTACTTAAATGCACATTTAATCATTCAATCAACTGCTAATTAAACTCAAAGAATATTATTTTAACAGCTGTTTACAATGAAATTAGGACCTTTTTTTCCAGAGAATATGGGCCTTTAAGGGTATAAAATTTAAACAGAGGCTTACTTCACTGTGGGTGCAAATCAACTTATTGTAACTTTCAGATTACCAAACTGGAGAATCCTATGCTTCTAAAGAAGCTGTAATAGAACAACTAAAGAATTCAAGCAACACAAAAAATAAATTTTGTTTTATAAAAGCACAATAAGCCTACATATACAGAACCAACAAACAATGAATTATTGACTGATTTTTTAAAAAACTTTTCTACTAGTGATAGAGCTGTTACTTCAGTTTAACTTCTACGTTAATTTCATCTCAAGTCAAAAAATAGTAAAGTGATAACAATCAAGATAGGCCCTAAGTGGTTTTTAAATCTAAAGGGAAAGAAGAAGGGACTGACTTTGCAGAGCACTGTGCTGTTCCAGGCATTCTGCCAGCTGCTTTACCCAACTTATCTTATTTCACCTTCATTACAACCCAATAAGGCAATAAAATATGTGCTAATCATTCTCATTTTTCATTTGAGCAAATTGATATTCAGTGAGTTGCACACCAGCTGTGTAGAGACTGGATTTGAACTCAGGTTCTATCAGAATTCAGAATTCATGCTTTAATAGTGATTTTGCTTTAATCTTTTCTATATTCTGTATTTTTGAAGATTCGTTCCTTATTTTGAAGAATGACATAAATTGTGGCTTGTTAGTCATTTATTTACAATTCTGGCATTTCTCCTCATGATAGTGCTTTCAACAGGTCAAACCACAGAAGTGGTATATCTTAGCTATTTCCTCAGTTTGTCTCACACTACACAAGTCTTCAAGGTAGAAAATTGCAGTGATTCTAACCACTGGGGATGGGCCTATGAAAAGTGAAGCAGCAGATTACTTAAGTGTGTGTGGTTTGCTGAGTGCCTCAGAGTCTCAACTACACAATCTGGTCATGTCTGATTGTCAGGGGGCTTCCTCCCCACCTTCTATGCTTACCATGCTCACCTGAGCCATGGCATTGGGTTGGCATCTTAAGATCTTCTAGTTGGAAGAAATCTTATGACTGTGTTTTTCAGTCTTTCCTAGGGAGTGACAGCTTATGGCAAAGGAGAATGTATCTTGCCCCAGAAGTCTTTGGGCATAAGTTAAGCAGAAGCTCAGATTTTATCCTTACAAGTTAGTATTATCATATCCCAATTTTGTAGATTAGAAACAGAGACAGAAGTGAATAAATAGCTTGCCAAAATCTGACCACCCAGATGTTTCTAACCAACATCTGTATGACTCTGGAGCCAGTGCTCTTAGCCACAACTGAGTATCTGTGTCTTTATAGCTTCCCCAGTAGTAATAAGTATATTCCTAATACATTGGTGTAAATAACAATTTGCTAATGGAATCCTGATTTTTATTTACACTGAAACATCAGAAATGATGTCTTTTTAATTGTCATATAAAATAACAGTACTCTTAGTCCTTCTCCAATTACTAGTTAGTGATTAGTAAACAGCCTGTAAGGTAATTAATTACATTTAAATAATTATTTGTATGAAATTATTGGTCATATTGAATTATCCTTATTTTAGAAAGAAAATTTATTAAATTTCTTAAATACATTCAGATAAGAACTTGCCTCTTTCTAGCTTTTGGTGGTTTCCTGGCAATCGGGGCACTCCTTGGTTTACAGCTGCACCACTTCAATCTCCGCCTCCGTGGTCACATGGCTTTTTCCCATGTGTCTGTGTCGCTTCTCCCTTTTTATAAGGACAGCCGTCTTACTGGGTTAAGGGCCCACCCTATTCCAGTATGACTTCATTTTAATTTAACTTAATTAAATTAATTTAACTTAATTAATTAATTCTATCTGCAATGACCCTATTTCCAAATAAGGTCAATCACAGGTACCACGGGGTTAGGATTTCAACATTTCTTTTGGGGGACACACTTCAATCCACAACCTGGGAACAGCACAGGTTAGGGTAGGGGAGGTGGCCTTAGGGACGGGCACTATTTCCACGCTGTCTGTCGACAGCTGCCTGTGCTTTCTTAACAATATATTCATTTGATATATCCTAACTTTCAAAGCTAGAATAGAAATGGTAATAAATGAAAGAACTGACACATAATGAAAGGCATGGTGCTAAATCCAAAAACAAATAAAGCAGATGGAAGATATGTAATGGTTGTAAAGAAATATAAGCTTTATAGGTATAAAGGAGGAGGAAATGGCAGGTTGCAAAGTTCATCAAAGAACATGGGCATGAATGGGGGAGAATTTAAAAAGACTACAAGTAAAAAAGAGGGAAGGGAGAAATCGCAAGAAAACATGAACTTATAGAAAGCCAAGCCAAATAATTAAATGTATGATTAGAAAACAAATGCTACTGTTTCAAATTATGGTTTTAAAATGATACAGACATTATTAAAATAAGGGAGAAAAGGTTATAATCTCAAAGGAAGTGAACATTTTAGACACCAGAGATAATTCAAAATGATGGAGAGGAAGAAAAGGATGCAGAAAAGGAAAACAAAACAAAACAAAATGTAGAAATAATGTTTATATTAATGTGGTAGGTGGACAAAAGAAAATTCAAATTTAATATATTTTCATTTCATAAATATTCATAAAAACTTGCTAAGCCCAAGTTTGTTCCAAGTGAACTGTGGGATACAAGCAGAAGTTTCAATTAATATTTCTGCTTTCAAATAGCTTGCAGACTCACTGAAAAGTTAATATATACTTTGACAAACATTAACCACAAAATAAGGTTGCATGTGTAATACACATGCCAAATGATGCGAACAAATAATTTGTGTTAAGGAAGAGTAATTAAAAGGTGGATAAACCACCAATGATTCATCATCTACCAGCCCCTGTGTTCCCTCAATCACACACAGCCTTGCTTTGCCCATGACCTGCTGCTCCTCTGATTTTCTTTATTTCAGGAATGCTGCTACCCATCACCAGATTCCCAGGCCTGAAACCTGCATGTCATCCCAGTGTTTTCAAATATCCCTAAATATCCAATCACTCAAGCTATGCCACCCTACCTCCAAAATACCTCCCACATCCACTTCCCCGTCTCCATCGCCACTGGAACTGCTTTCTTTAAAGTCATCTTCATCTTTTTCTCTCATAGACCATTTTCATAGTCTTTCCCCCAATGTCTCCTGCCAGAGTAATATTTTTTAAATGTCAGAATATTGTGTGTGCCCTGTTCAAATCTCTTCATGGTTCTCTTTTACCTACAGGGGAGAAAAATCTCCAAACAAAACATGTTTAGATGGCTTTTCAAGATTTCACCATTTATTTGTCCAGTCAACCCTCCCCAAAGCTCCCATTACCCATCTTTCATACACACATTTTACAACTGAGCAGTTGTAAAATGATTACAGTTTATTACTTGTAATCCCTATAATATCCATGACTGTTCTTTCCTTTTTGCCTTCGCTCATGCTATGCCCTCTTCCTGGAACATCCTCCCCCTTTGCCCTGTTGTTCCTAGGAAGGGCAGCTCAGGTCGTGATGCAAACCGAGAATCATCTTCAACGTTCTTATTGCATCGTGGATACACCTGTCTCCACAATAGCGTGTATTCCATTTTGTTTTTATCAATGCCTCCCTCTCCAACCTGTAAATACTTCCAGAGCATATACTCTTAATTTTAATTTCAGTCTCCTTCAACACTAAACACAGTACTTTATGCCTAGTGGATAGCTGATACCTGTGCTGAGTGGTTGGATGGGTGACCTGCATGGCAGAAGGATGTGGGAAGAAGTTAGATCTAATAGGAATGATAAGATGCAGGAGAAATAAGGTGGTGAAAGGAACAAACTTCAGTAGAGTGAAGATGGAGTCCAAGGGCAGTACAAGAATATAGGTGTAACAGGAGGGCATGTCTTCTCCGAAGCTCTTCTTTTCCTTCCATAATGTGTTTTTATACCTCCTTTGGTAACAATAGTACATGTGCATGCCCACTATAAATGCAGCAACCATTGAAAATAGTCCACACTACTCCCATTTTGCAGCTGAGAGAACAGAAGCTCAGGTTGAGAAATTTTGCCCAAAGTCACATCAATCATAAAAGGAGCAGCAATATTGGAAACAGAGGTCTGTCTGACTCCCAAGTCCGTAGATAATATTGCTTTTTAAATGGTATTTGTATCAGATTTCTAAAAGCTTGTGCTCTGTTGGCCTTTTTCTACTGTTCCCAAATTTGGGAGATGAGGCCTCTCTCAACCTGCATTGCAGGGTAATCACAACCCGTGCAGGACATATAGTGTGAGCAAGAAATAAACTTTGGTCTTTTTAAGCAGCTGAGGTTTTGGGCATTTTGCCACCACATAGCATAGCTATCTTGGCTTATCTAGGATATGCTGGAAAACTCTCCAAGTGGTTCTGACATGCTACCCGCTGGCCCACTTCCTCATCTGTAAAATGTACAAGGCTCATAAAAGTGTTTCGGAAGACTATGAAACAGCTGCCCTGGATTCAAGCTGAAAAAATTATGACCTATGTACATATATCTAATGCTGCACTTTAAATAAATTCCCCAGGTAATCTGATTCTGAGGCAGTTAACCCATTGTCCTTGTTTGGGTCACACCTTTATTCTTAGTCAGGCTGGAGAACTACAAGATCTCCACAGCTATTTCCACTTTCACTGTGTGCGTGGGGTACGAAAACAGTACATTGTGGTGTCTGGTTGGGTGTGGAAAAATGTGGAACAAAATGGTGGAGTTAAAAATTCCCCTGTAATTGGCCACTGATTGCCTTTTCCCACTTTCACTGGGGCAAAAAACTAACAAGAAATGCTAGTTAGTCTTCCTGGAATTAGTAGTAGAGCTCCTTCTTACTTGCCATCCTCCAAGAAGAAGAACCCTGAGGCATTTTAAGCTTTGGAATTAACATGAACATGAGTCTTCTGAAATCACTGCAGCATTAGGGGAAGGTGTACCACGAAACATGCAAAGCCCTTCAAAGGCTCTATCAAGTAATAATAGTGTTTTTCTTGTGGCATTCAGATTTAGAAGGCATGATTTTTCTCCTTTCTTAATTGCTTTGCATTCTCTTTAGAAAATTAATTGCAGCGAGTGAGGCCTGTGCCTGGTCCCGCTTTCCTCAAGCTGTGCTGAGAGAAGAGTATACCCACATGCGTACCAATTCATCAGACAAATTACACCCTAACAGTCAGTGTGTCATTAAAAAGGGGGGAAGAGGTGAAAAAAATACACTATATTTTAAAGCCTAATTTCTATTTCAACTCCATTTGGAGCTATAATTTAAAAGAGAACCAACGTGATTTTTAAATATAATAAACCACATTTCCCAAGATAATTTGACAGCCAGAACTTTGTGAGGGGAAAAAGTCATTATCCAAATTGCAAAGTCATAGCTTTATTTGCCTTTTCTCCCTCTGCAGCAAGTGCCCTGGCTGCATTAGCTGAGGTGGTTAAGGCAATATTTGACTATGATACTGTCAAATGGGGGCTGGGGAGGTGGGAGAATGTCAGTTATGGGAATTAACCTATGTGAGTATGAATTTTAGTTCCAGTTTTCCAGTTTGTTAGCAAAAGAAATGAGAGCTTCTGAAAAAAAATATATAGCGGCATTTATTCATGAGGATGAGTGTCAAGATATGTGCCAAGAAAATGGGAGAGAAGAAGTAAGGGGAAACAAGGAAACAAGAAAGAGCTTCCTATGCCAGAGAATTTTCTGCCTATGATAGAGATTGAGTGTTTTATATAGGAATCAAGAAATAGGAATTAAAACAATAGTAGAAATAACACAGAGAATATTCAATAAATATTACTGAGCACTTACTAAATGCCAGGCACCATTGTAAGGGCTGGGAATAGGGCAGTAAATATAAAATATGTGCTCTCGTGGACTTTGTACTTGGCTTGTAACCCAACTCTGCCATGTACTAGCCATGTGGCCATTGAACCTTAGTTTAACATGGAATTACTGTGCCTACCTCACAGAATTTTGGTAGGATTAAATAAGGAAAGTCAAGTGTACTATCAAATATTGTATTTGGTACATACTAGACATTCACGAATGTTATTTCCCTAACTTCTTACTCAATAATAAGTCAGAAAACAGATTTTTCTGTTTTCCCAGCAAGTATCTTAATATTTAAATATATTTTTCTATCTGTAAAGCCTGTGATCAGCAGTTTAAATGATATTGAACTTTATATAGTTAGAACCCCCAACCCAACCCCCTCCTCCACTCTAAACACAAAGCAAATAAACATTTCTGAGAACCAGAATGGATAAGAAAAGTGAAAGAAGTACAGTGATGGCGAACTGTGGGCCAAAGTACTCCTACATGCTTGGGGGTCAAAACCAGGTTCAATGTCAAAAACCAAGGGCTGTGAACCCTAAGTTAAACCATGGACTATAGTTAATATTAAAATTATAAAAATGTGCTTTCATCAATTGTAACAAATGTTCCACACCAATGCAAGGCGGTAATAATAGGGTGGTATATGGGAATCCTGTATTTTATGCATGATTGTTCTGTAAACCCACAACTTCCCTAATAAAAAAAAATTTTCTAAACAACAACAACAAAAATCAAAGGCTGAAGAGTGGCTTCTCCACAGCTGTGAAAGGTAAAAAGAGCTCGGCTGAGCACTGCCTGAGTGTGGTTCAAGGAGGCAGACCCTGTCCTGCCTCCCAGCCAGGACCTGGCCCAGCTACCCACTGGTTTGGGTGACTGGATCTGCCAGCAGGATAGAACCCCAGACTGGCAAGAAGACCCATTCTGGACTGAGAGTTAAGCACTGGCTGAAGGCAACTGTAAAACTGCTAGATAAACAAGAGTAAGGGTAGCAAGAGAAAACAAAAACAAAAAAACTTCCACTCAGGGTAAATCCAACAATAAAAATTTTAAATATATTAAGACAATTCAGAAATACTGATAAAATCAGCACAGAGGTAAAACACTCTAAAAAAATGAAAATAATAGAGAAATTGGCAGGCAGGGCTAAAGAATAAAAATCCACAAAACATAAAAATATAAAAACAAAAACAAGAAGAGGTCAATGTGAACCATAACTAGTTAGAAATCCTGGAAATAAAATATAGATATTGAAATTAAAAAACACCTCAATGGATAAAATTAACTTTAAACTGACACACTTGGACATACTGAATTGAGAGAGAATAATAGGAAACATCTAAAATACAGCACAGACTAATAAAGATTTTTTTTTCATGTAAAGAGGACTTTGAAGGATGAACTCAGAGTTCCCAACATACCTGTAGAAGGTACTCCTTAAAAAGAGGGAATAGAGGAGAGATTACATTCAAAATGATAATGGTTGAATTTTCCTGAATTTAAAAAGGTGTAAGTCCTTATACTAAATATGCAGTCTAAGTACAAAGAAGTTTAATTTAAAATTAATCCCTATTTAAGTATATCATAAATCACACTTCAGACTAATGATAAAGAGAAATTTTTATATCTACCAAACATAAAAGAAAAAAACTCTGCAAAACAATGATAATTAAATTAGTTCCTCATTCTCAACAAGGATGAAGACATCTAACAAAGATATACAAGACCCTTAGGAAAAGTATAAAATATTGTAGACGGACACCTGAAGGAATGGAGAGATATACCACGTTCATTGGTGGGGTATATTTTAATGCCAGTTTTTACTTTATAAGTTATGCACAATTTGAATCAAAATTTAAACAGATTCATCTCAGAACTTGAAATTCTATTTTAAAATTAAAAAAAGAGAAGTAAATGCTTAAGTTTACTAAGACAAGTTTGAGAAAAATCTACAATTAGGGACTGATTGAAAACTTAAAAGCTTATTGGAAACCAGAGTAATTAAAGACAAAGTTGGGGAGAACTGACTTGAGGGGAATAGGTGACTCACGGATGCCATCTGCTGGCTAGTTAGAGAAAGTATACGCCACCAAGTTGTAGATCTGACAAATTAGAGATCAGTATTTTTTATATCCGGAAAGAACCCTATCAAGTAAAGCAAATGCCAAGAAGCCAAACACAACAGAAAATCTTAAAGCATATGATAAAACCAGATGATACGGAGAACCCAAACCCAAATACCCAAATCAAAAGATCAGAAGAGATACAGTACTTGGTGCAATTAATCAAAGACCTAAAATCAAACAATAAGAGCATGGCACAGGACATAAAGGACATGAAGAAGAGCATGGCACAGGATATAAAGGACATCAAGAAGACCCTAGAAGAGCATAAAGAAGAAATTGCAAGAGTAAATTAAAAAAAATAGATCTTATGGAAATGAAAGAAACTGTTGGCCAAATGAAAAAGACTCTGGATACTCATAATACAAGATTAGAGGAAGTTGAACAATGACTCAGTGTCCTCAATGACCACAGAATGGAAAATGAAAGAACAAAAGAAAGAATGGGGAAAAAAATAAAAAAAATTGAAATGGCTCTCAGGGATATGACAGATAAAATAAAACGTCCAAATTTAAGACTCATTGGTATCCCAGAAGGGAAAGAGAAGGGTAAAAGTCTAGAAAGAGTATGCCAAAAAATGGTTGGGGAAAACTTCCCCAACCTTCTACACAATATAAATACACAAAGCATAAATGCCCAGCGAACTCCAAATAGAATAAATCCAAATAAACCCACTCCAAGACATATTCTGATCAGACTGTCAAATACTGAAGAGGAGCAAGTTCTGAAAGCAGCAAGAGAAAAGCAATTCACCACATACAAAGGAAACAATATAAGCCTAAGTAGTGACTACTCAGTGGCCACCATGGAGGTGAGAAGGCAGTGGCATGACATATTTAAAATTCTGAGAGAGAAAATTTCCAACCAAGAATATTTTATCCAGCAAAACTCTCCTTCAAATTTGAGGGGGAGCTTAAATTGTTCACAGACAAACAAATGCTGAGAGATTTTGCTAATAAAAGACCTGCCTTACTTCAGATACTAAAGGGAGCCCTACTGACAGTGAAACAAAGAAAGGAGAGAGAAAAATAGAAAAATTTAACAGACATATATAGAACCTTACATTCCAAATCACCAGGACACACATTCTTCTCTAATGATCATGGATCTTTCTCCAGAATAGACCATATGCTGGGACATAAAACAAGCCTCAATAAATTAAAAAAAAAAACAAAAAAACAATTGAATATATTCAAAGCACATTCTCTGACCACAATGTAATACAAATAGAAGTCAATAATTTTTGATTGTAACTCCACTATTTACTTCCTACAGGATCTAAAATACATAAACTCTAATGAAAAATTAGTGGTTTTGGACTCAATGTAAAAAATGTAATTTTTGGTAAGAACTACATAAAGGTGGGGGAATGGAGGAGTATAGGAACATAGTTTATGTGTCCTATTGAAGTTAAGTTGGTATCAAAGAAAAACAAGATTGCTATAGATTTAAGAGATTAAATTTAAGGCTCATGGTAAACACAAAGAAATTATCAGAGAATATGACCATAGAGATGAAAAGTAGAGTATGGGTTATGAGAAGTGGGGGAAGGGGCAATGCGGAGTTAAGAAATGAGTGTAGGGTTGCTGTTTGGGATGAAGGGAAGTTTCTAGTAATGGATGGTGGGAAGGTGACAGCATTGCAACATTCTAAATGTGATTAATCCCACTAATGGAATGCTAGGGAGGGGCTGGAATGGAAAGATTTAGGCTGTATGTGTTTCCACAATTAAAAAAAACAAAAAAAGAAAAAGACAGTCTAAATAGGCAATGACAATTAAATGCCAAGGATGATCCTGGAAGGGATCTGAGGATGGAGGAGAGGAGGCTCAAAGGGACACAGCTGGGACATAAGAAAAAAAAAAGAAAGGAAATATAGAATGTAAGCTTTGTATCAATGTTGAATTTCTTGAACTTCTTAGCTGCGCTTAATGGGATCGCATAAAAGAATGTTCTTGTTCATGGGAATTGTATATATGAACTATATTGTTTCTTTAACGATGTGTGCAGCTTGCTCTCATATATTCAGAAGACAGAGCAATAGATGGTGGATGATAGGGAGAGAGGGAGGGAAAAAAAGAAATGGTGGTGTGACAGGATGTTAAAGTTGGTGGATCAGGGTATCATGGGAGGGGTGTCGGGGTATGCTGGAGTTCTGAGTATTGGTTTTGTATTGTTTTTGCAACTGTTCCTGTAAGTTTGAATTTATTTCAAAATAAAATTTTTTAAAAAAAGATATATAGAATGGTAGTGCTTTAGATGTTTGTTCCACCAGAGTAAATGTATCATTATAAGGCAGACATGGCAGCATGGAAAATACTACGGACTTCATAGAGATGAATAATCATTATCTTTATTTTAGATCATAGTCCTTAAAAACATAATTGAACAGTATTGACCCAGTTAATTTCTAAATTTTCTCTAAAATAATATTTAGCTTCCAAATGTGAAATACCTATATACAATTCTTGAATATTTTGACAACCTTTAGGTGCTCTATAGAATTTATCACTACTAGAAAAAGGTAAACAAGGCTGATTTAAGAGGAATAACTGATAACTGATTTTAAAATGACTTGTTTAAAGTTGGCTCTAATTTGAAACAACTTAATAGACTTATTTAATTGACAATGTTTTAGGGATATGTAGACAGAATCTAACATGCAGATAATTTTGATGAAAACAAGCATATACATTTTAAATACTCAATCTGTACCATTGAGACCAAGCATATATAAAATAATCAATAATATATGGAAAGCATTCCTTTATTTTCATCAAGTTATGTTGGTCCACATTATTGCCTATTGAGGAATTGTGGAGAATGCAGGGTGATGAGCATCAAGCCTGGATGGGCTGTCTTGATTTGAGACTGTCATGGAGGAGGTGCTGCACAAATGCTGGGTGTTGTTACTGCCTCTATTGTTGTGCCTTGTGAAGTCTCACAAAATAAACCTCTCTTGTCTTCAATCCAGAAAAAAAAAAAAAAAGAGCATGATACCATGATACTTCTGTAATAACTCAACTGATTTAAAAGGGGGGGAGCAGGGCAGGGAAGAGCCCAGAAACATGTGCCTACATTTGTAGAAATTTGATATATGAAATACATAGCAATATGAATTAGTGGGAAAAAGACAGACTATTCAATAAAAGGTTAGGGCACTTTGGCTATCCATTTAGAAATATATATATACATACATACATATACATATACATATATATATACATATGCATATACGTATCAGATCACTATACTAAGTTAAAGCCCTACACTTGAAAAAAGCATTTTTGAACCTTAGGAAAAAATAGAAAAATACAATATAGGCAGAATTTTTCATATAAAATGATAAAACTACTAACTATAAAACAAAGGATTTTAAAAATCATTGTACTATAATTAAAATCCACTGGCTAATAAAAAGTACAATAAAGTGAATTTCAAATACAAGCAAGAGATTAAGATGTTTGCAAATATACGATTTGAAAAGAAATAATATTAAATAAATATAAATAAGTACACAAATCCATGAGAAAAAAGAGGCAAACAATCCACATATAATTTGCAAAAGAGAAACAATTCTATTTGATAAACATGAAAAATACTGGCTTTATGGCAAATGCAAATTAAATGGTAATAAGATAATTTCATACTATCAGATTTCCAAGTAAATAAATTAGTCCAGTATACCAAAGGTTGGTGAAATGCTGAGCAATGGGAACTCACATGGTCAGTGCTAATGTAGACTGGCACAACCATCTTGGAGAGATCGACAGTACACAGTGAAGTTGAAATACACCTACCTTTCCACCCAGAAATTCCACTTCTAGGTATATATTCTAGCCTAAAAAATTCTTTCCTATATCTACATGGAGTTAGGTACAAATATGTTCATAGCATTTTTTTATTTTAAATTCAATTTTATTGAGATAATGACATTCCATACAATCATCAACAGTGTACAATCAACTGTTCGCATTATTATCATTTGGTTGTGCATTCATCACTCCAATCAATTTTTGAACATTTTCCTTACTCCAAAAAGAACAAAAATAAGAATAAAAATGAAAGTAAAAAAAACTCCCAAAGCATTCCATCCCCCTCATCCCACCCTATTTTTCATTTAGTTTTTGTCCCCATTTTTCTACTCATATATCCATACACTGGATAAAGGGAGTGTGAGCCACAAGGTTTTCACAATCACACAGCCACACCCCGTAAGCTACATAGTTATGCAATCATCTTCAAAAATCAAGGCTGCTGAGCTGCATTTCCACAGTTTCAGGTATTTCCTTCTAACTATTCCAACACACTAAAAACTAAAAACGGATATCTATATAGCACATAACAATGCCCTCCAGAGTGACCTCTCTACTCTATTTGAAATCTCTCAGCCACTAAAACTTTATTTTGCTTCATTTCACTCTCCCCTTTTGATCAAGAAGATTTTCTCAATCCCACAATGCCAGGTCCAAGCTCATCCCCAGAAGTCATGTTCTGCATTGCCAGGGAGTCATGCCCCATGTAGGCAGGACAGCAGTGAGTTCACCTGCCGAGAGGGCTTAGAGAGAGACAGGCCACAATGAGAAACAAAGAGGTTCTCTGGGGGAGACTCTTAGGCACAATTATAAGTAGGTTCAGCCTCTCCTTAGCAGTAACAGGCTTCATAAGAGCAAGCCCCAAGATCGAGGGTTCGACCTTTTAAATTGTTAGTCCTCAATGTTTATGAAAATATCAGTAATAAGTCAGGTGGGGAAGTCCAACATTTCGGCATTTTCCCCCAGTTCCTCAGGGGGGCCCTGCAAATACATTTTTGTTCTCTGCCCAAATTACTTTGGGATGTATCGGATTTCGCACCAAGCTGTACAAACAGATAGATGTCACTTCCTATTCAAAGTTCCATGTAATTATGGTGTTTGAATAAACTGACTATAAAAGTCAAATTATTTAGTGTGCTGCAGAAAATATATGACCTGCACCAAATAAACATCTCTTTCCTTGGTCTCACACAGAAGTTGAAGTTTTAAAACATGGTCAATAATGTCCTTTACCCTTTGGCTTGATTTGCCTCAGTCCTAACAGATCCGCTTCATTCGTATCTCTAATTGAAGTCTGAACTCTTTCTCAGCTTTTTAACAGTTGCTGTATGAGGTAATACTGACATTCATAGCTGCCAAGCTCTAGCTCTGACTTTCAGGTTGTTCACAGCATTTTAATAGCGAAAAAAATGGAGGTAAAATTGTTAACTGCCATCAGTAGAGAAAAGGACAAATGAATTGTAATACATTCATAGAAAAGAATATTATGCCCACGTAACATGAATCAACAAAAGATCTACTTACACTAATGTAAACACCTTTTACTTACACAAAATAATCAGTGGAAAAAGTACATTGCAAATAATATATACAGTAAAACTTATTTAATTTCAAAATCACATATTGCCTATTATTAATGTAGCAAAAAATTATAAAAACATGATTGGGAAGGACACATACCATGTTCTAGACAATGGTTGACTTTGGGGATGGACAGAAAAGAAAGAAATGAGGGAAAGCTGCCCATCAGTATTTAACTGTATGAAACATTTTATTCATTTAAAAGCATCATGAGAAAATGTGACAAAATATCAATATTTATTAAATATGATGAGGTGTACAGGTGTGTTTGTCATTTTGTTTTCTGTATGTTCTAAAGTTTTCATAATTTTGAAAACTTTTATAAAAACATTACTAGATAGCTTCTAATACTTCAATTTTTAAGTCAATCTGCACATGACGGCTTCATCTATCTGACCATATGAGAAAAGTTTCTTCCAATAAAAAAGATGGAGATGGCCCGGAATGAGCCTGGGAGGCACAGTGACCCTCACAGAGCCGGCAATCCTAGGTTAAGTGAAATCTCACCTTAAAGGATCGGATGGAATTTACAACTGTATTCTATACAGCTGCCTCTGGCTGGCTGGTTGTGGCTTGTTTCTTGAAATTCTTGCATGTAATTTCTGAAAGTGGTGGTGATGAGGAGATAAAGATTTTTGAACAAACAACTGGATCATTTTACTTTTGAGGAAATCCTCTGTTTTTTTTTTTCCCACTTGTTTCATATACTATTTTGAGAAGGAAACATGACATTTAATTGAGGGTCTAAGGTTTAAGAGCAGTATTAGTCATAATTTCCCATCTTTTTTCTATATATTTTCCTTCCCAATAAATAAATGAAACAAAAGTAGGCATTATTTGTACTGATATAATTCAGTTCAGTAAGGATCCATGATACTAAAGTGCCTTGCTAGCTCTAGAATAGAATTTGATTCAAATTTTTACTTTTTTATTGTTGTGTTAATTTTAATAAAAATATCAGATATATTGGTGACTTCCATCAAATTTGAGGGGAAGAAGAAGATTCATTGCCCACACTAACTTACTTGACAAATTGACCTTTTATTATTGTTTTATCGTTGTTCTCTTGTGGTAGTCATGCTGTTGATGGTGGTGTGTAGCAGGCATGACAGTGCACAGATTTTGTTTTTGGACCAGGATGCTTATTGAGAAGGTAGAGAAAGAGAGAAGAGAAGAAAAAGTTGAGAAGAGGCTAGCAGGAGACAAAGGTGGTATAGCTAGAGATAAAGGGTCACTATGAATTTTTAGTGACTATTCTATACTGAAAAGTCAGTTCCATATCAAAATATCCAGGCTCCCTTTTGAGTTTCAGTGCAGTTGGACAGCTTGTGAGTTGTCTTCTTCATTAGAAGATTCTGTTTACCCAATACTCACTCCCATATTAGTTTTTATTTTAGGGGAGGGGGAGATATGGAAAATGGAAAAGAATAAAATGATAAAATGATAATTTTCCTCTGTGTTTTATTCCTTTCTTATTAATAAGAACATTTACAGATCTTTTATTTCAAAGCAAACAAATACCTATATATATTTTAATATAACATTCTTAAAAAAACTACTTGGGGTTGGATCTGCTTTAAATTTCTGGAATTGTATGCCTAAAAAGCACTGATAGGAAATAACACTTTCTTGCCTGTAAACACACAGTAGATGAAAGGAATTGGAGGAAGGAGGTATTCCTAGGACCCATCAATAGAATAACTGTATAATTTATCAGCCAACCAAGGACACTTTTGAGAATGAAGGGGTTGCTCATCAGAAGGGACACTGGGACAAAAGGTATAAACCAGCTCTGTCCTATTGAAACTGGCATGGATGGCCATCTTACCCATTAAAGAGCCATCCTTAGGATATGGACAAATGGGGCAATTCCCACAAATTCTGAGAAGGCAGCCTTCAGGGACAAGGTAGGCATGGTACCTTAGCCAGTTACAAATATAATCACCTGGGACTCATATGCAAAACTATGAAATATATGTGAGGGTTTGGGGGAAATTCCACAGACAAGACCTAATTCTAAATGCATGTTGAAGGATGGAAAGTTTTCAAAATGAGTTATGAATCTAGGGATTCAACTTGCACAGAAGAATACCAACTAGAAGTGAGTTTATTGTTTGCAAGTAATGGCCACAGTTAAGGATGAGAGAAAAGATCTGGAATAAGGGGTAGCCCAGTGCGTCTCAAATTTTAACCTAAGAATCACCTGGGTATCTTGAAAATGGTGATCCTGATTCAACATGTCTGGAAAAAGGCCCAAGAGTTTGCGCTCTCACAAGCTCCAAGATCACCCTGACCCTGCTGTTCCATGGACCGTATTTTGAGTAGCCAGAGGGTAGATGGAGATGTCCAAATGAGCTACCCAAAAAGCTGGTTCTAAGATGGTGAAGCAAGATTTGCAAGGCAAAAAAAGTCAGCAGCATTTTCTCAAATGCTGACAAAGGCTGAGGAAGTAAGAGAGTAAGTGAAGTCATTTGCTGACATTGTGCAGAACTAGAAAACATGAGTCAGCTTCTAAAAGGTAAAGTCTTCTTGGATCTGGAAAACTGTTGACACAGTAGATTATAATCCCAATGTTACCAGTTTTTCAAGAGAAGCCTGCAATTCAGATTTTATTTTTAATATAAAATATGCTGGCTTTTAAATTCTGATTCAAATTAAACACACACAAAGACACACACACAACCCTGTGAGCCATGTAAAGTATATTTTCTTGCTAGATTTGGCCATCAGTTTGCAACTGCTTCATCCAAGAAGTCAAACTAGGTCAAGGGGCCCAGATTATGGGTCCAGGCAAGTAGAAGCTAGCACTTAGGGAATCTGGGGGCTTCATGGTATGACCAAATGCCTGGCTCAGCATTATGGATCAGGGTTCAGAAAAAAGGTTCATGATGGGAAACAAGGATCAGAACCCAAATATCAAGAGTAAATAAGTAATTCTGGAAATAGAAAGTTGATGTTAGGAAGAATTGAGGGTAAGTTTTATTATAGTTAGAGTGAAGGCAGCCCATGCAAAGTAAGGATTTTGAACTTTATTCAATAAACTGAAAGTAATTGACTCTTGATTGTCTCAAGACAGTGATGGACAAGTTAACACATGAAAGTAGTCCAGATGAACTGATAATTTAATACTTCAAATTTTGCCTTTTACTCTGCCACCAAAGTTGCCCTATCTGAGTATACTTATTTACTTGAAGTGGGGACAGACTTCATTTCAACACCTGTGGCAGGGATCACATGGGGTTACCTGAAATAGCTGGCACCGTAGTTTAAATTTATTTTCTGATATGTTAGCAGTCCTTTATAAATTGGCTCCCCAGATTGTTGAAAAGGTGACTTGTCTCTTAATCTGGTTTATGTAAGGGAATGGCATACTCAGTATGGGTTCTTGGAGGATTATCTGGTTTTGGAACAGCCTTGTCTGCATTGGGGGAAGTAGCATGAGGCAGAGGGGCAGCTGTGAGAGGTAAAATGACAAGGGAACAGATTTGGTCAAGATACCAGTTGGTTGTGGCTAGGGAGTAAAGTAGTAAAAGGGTTCATTTTATCTTTGAAACCTAGGTTCTTGCAACTATGATAGAAAATATAAAATCATAAAGAAGGACTTTTTGGTTATCTATGCATTCTCACTATGGGAAAATGCATGGCCTGGACTTTCTCTGACAGTGGCATTTTAAATTAAGCTGGTATTCACACATTCTCTCTAGAATAAGTTAGGAAGTTTCAGTCAAGTCTCAGCTTTGTTTGGCTGTTTTATTATTTGTCAGGACTATCAAGGTGGACTCTATACTGTCAACATTAAAACACCTTTATTCTCTCTCCTTTAAAAAGATAACACAATGAAATGTGACATAATCTTGATTTATAAAAGATTTCTTAGAAACCCACTGAAAGTATAGATGCTGGGCAAGTAAACAGGACTCACCCAAAGGACTCACCCTGGGGTAGGTGAATCAGAGGGCAGCAGAGCTAAAAATTGCATTGCCTGGGAAAACTTTTTGAAAAAAAGACCTCATTAAACTCAAATAGCAGTTTTTGTAAATTGTTCAAATGGAACTCAGAATTCACAGATTAATCAGTGTGGCAGCAAAACAAAGGAACATAATATATGCTAACCTTTACATTGATTACTAAATTTGGGTGATTTTCATATCAAAATTATTTGTATGAGCAAAATACAATGATGAATTTCAACTATTTCATAACAATGCCCCAAACAGAAGCCTACAGTTTTATACTCAGAAAGCGGCAGATTCTTTTGAGATTCTCATTTCTGTTGCAACTCCCTGTGAAATCCCCAGGAGCTTAGCTGTCTCTCTCAAAGAGAGCATAGGGCTCTTCCCCTCCAGGTCCGTGTTTCTTAGGGGTTAGATTCAGGTTCATACATGCCACATAAGTTGGCATTGTCCTTCTTTTGTTGTGACAAAGTCCAGAAAAAAAAGTTTTTCCTCTGGATTGATTTCCCTGGCTGGTTAGAAGAGAAGGAAGGCACAGTGCTGGGGCCACAACCAACTAGGCACCAAGGAATGCAGTTAAAGGCAAGTACGTGACCTGCCCAGGGATAGTTGGTATTTGGCTATTTCTGGATTCCAGAACTGGGAGTGCATTTGTATAGGTCAAAAGAAGGTGAGCACAAACATCCATATACATTGACATCAACATAGAAAATTGGCTTTATGCTTGTATTATTCAAGGTTCTCCAGAGAAACAGGACTGACATATAAGAATACGAAGAGATTTATTATAGGGATTGGCTCATGAAACTGTGGGTCTTGGCAAGTACGAATTCCATAGGGCAGGCCTCAGGTTAGGAACTCTAATGAAGGTGAAGATCAATTCCCCAGGAGAAGCTGTCTGTCTGAAGTTGAGCTAGAGATTCTTTCTTGACTGCTGAAATCCTCAGTTCTCCCTTCCAAGCCTCCAACTGATTGGTTGAGAAGACTCTTCTCAGTGCTGAAGGCAATCTCCTTTGTTGATTGTAGATGTAATCAGCCATAGATGCATTCAACTGACTGATAATTTAAATCCACAAAACACACTCATGGTAGTAATCAGGCCAGTGATTGCTTGACTTAACAACTGAACACTAAAACCTAGCCAAGATGATACGTGAAATTAACCATCACAATGCTTTTATTTACTTTGAAGGAAATGTGAAAAAAATTAATGATTGAGTATTTGCTAATCTCTTTGTTTTTCACGTTTATGAAATATGGCAATTAGAACCCTTGAGAAATTACTATTTTCTATTCAACTCAATGGAGCAGAGGCCTTCAGAGCTTCTTCTTACCTCTTCCATGACACGGTTTCATTAGGCAAATGTGGTTGTGATTTGCATGATGAATTCCCCAGCCTCATTATTTCACCTTGTGCTTTGCCTTTGTTCTTTCCAGGAAGCACAATGTGCTTACATACTCTTCGTTGTTGCCATATTTTGGCTCACGGAAGCTTTGCCTCTGTCGGTAACGGCTTTGCTGCCTGGCTTGATGTTCCCTTTGCTTGGGATCATGCCTTCTAGTCAGGTAAGCTCTGCTGCAAATATTTGCCATAATTAGATCTCCTATCTTGTGCTGAAATTTCCATCAAGAAGAATTGTTTTTGAAGTGAGCAATAATTCTGTTAATAAGGCTTCCACATAAGTCCCCCAAACTTCCAGCTTTTCCCTGCTCTTGACCCCTACATGTGTGCCCACCTTCGGGGAACAAACACAGACTACAGCACGTCTTCTTGAGTCATGCATTATCGGTAAGGGGAAATTCATGGTCCACCCTTTTCTGACTGTCTTCTATGCCTGGTGCCCCCCTCCCATCAAAAGAGGTGACTCTTTTACACTCTACATAAAGTTTCCCTATTCAGCAGAACTCAGGCTTACACAGTGTTAGAAAAACTTTTTTTTTCCAATAAGAAGACATTTCTGTTTTCTTGTCCCAAAATCTGCCATTTTAAAGATAAAGTTAAATTAGCTTCCATGTGTATTTCTATTTTTCTCTTGCTGAGAGTTTTTCACTCTGTGTTTTTACCTTTACACAGTCTAAGGGTACCCATCTAAAGAAAATTGATTCAGTTTCCCACTAAAAGCATGAAATGCATTGAAACCAGAATATCCATCTCTATGCAGTCTCCAGTCACCTAGCACACAACAGTTGCCTAAATAACAGCGGAAACATTCTCAGGAAAGATGTTGAGTTCAAGGTGGCAGCCCATGCAATTTATCAACTTTGGACTTCTGTCTTCTGCCTGGGTCCAATATTGCTGCTTACTGGCTGATCCATCTTGTAATGTGGCTTTGAGTTGCCAACGATGTATCTCTGCTTCTTTGTGACATGTGGGGGTTGACTAGAGGCCACCAAAATTCTAGGTGCCAATAGCAGTTTTATCGCTTAGGCTGCCAATACCTGTCCAAGAGTCCTTTTCCCCAAAATGTGCCAACTCAAGCTAATTTAACAGTCAGAGGATCTTAGACTAGGAAGGGTGTTCTCTGGGTCCCCACCCCAGGTCTCACACCCAGGGCAAGGATCCCCTCCACGATAACTTTTGCAGATGAGATCATTTAGGAAGTGCTTAAAGACTGTGTGAGCCTTTAACACCCCACAAGGAAATCCATGCCAGTTTCTAATAATTCTAATTCTTAAGTGACTCAGCTTTGAAAGCTGACTTAAGCTTGAAAACTCAGTCAGTTTTACTCATTTTTCTTTTCTCTAACATCTGGGATTCCACAAATGAACCTCATCTTTCCTTCACATGATAGTGTTGTTTGGATTTCAAAATAAATATCATTTCCTCCCTCAGTCTTCCCAAGTTCCAGTCTCTATGGTTTTCAAACCCAACTCCCATCCTCAACCCCACCCCATCCCCCACCTTCATCACCACCATCATCTTTTCTCAGAACAAACTAACTCTAGATTGTCAATAATAAGTAAGGATTAAATCAGGTAATAAATGTAAGCACTCAATATATGTTAGTTAATATTAATATTATTTGTACACTGACAAAATTGAATACAACACTCTAGGAACATTTTGACTGTTGCAAAACTAAGTGAGACTATCATCTCCCTTCTGGTATTTCAGCCAAAATTTGTTTTAAACTTTATGTGACTTTCTTCAGATTTAGTTTAAGTGGAACTTATAACAAACCTAAGCCCTTAGGAATTTTCCGAGAAAAAACTATTCTTCAATCTTGTGATCTTCTTACTAAATAAGGAAATTGACCTTTTACTAGTAGATAGTTGACCAAAGAGACAGGCTACTTTGGAAGGAGATAGAGATTTAGTCAGAAGACTTAAAACCAGATATTTACTCCTCATGTGTGCCCACCTTGGGGGAACAAACACAGACTACAGCACATCTTCTTTAGTCATGCATATTAGTAAGGGGAAATTGATGGTCCACCCTTTTCTGACTGTCTTCTATTCCTGGTGCCTCCCTCCCATCAAAAGAGGTGACTCTTTTACACTCTACTTAGGTCTTTTTTTGCTCATCTGTAAATGGGGAATGATAATGACACACTACCCAAGGATTATTGAAAGTCAAGTCAAAGAATATTTGTGGGAAATTATGCAAACTAAGCATCATGCTTTCTTATGAGTTTTAATATTCACAAAGTTTGTTTTGATAATTTTAAGCTACCATTACAGCCTATTGCTGCATCTTTGAATCACAAATCTGTCAATGAAAAGGATAATTTGTCTTTAATGTCCTCATCTAAATTCTGAGTCCTACACACAACTTTTTGCGCACCATCATTCTAACCTTACTTTACCTATTTATTAAGCTCATGCTAAATACTTATATCTTCCTGAGCACATTGCTGTACTTGAAGAATATCAGCAAATATTACACCTATTTTCTATCATTTGAATTTAACCTGAATTTGATATTTAGATTTGTGCCTAATGTGATATCCCCAAACAGGCACCATTATTATTATTAACATTATGATTGAAAATGTGTTTATATGTAAATTTATATATATATATGTGCAGATACACATATAGAGAGATTTAGTCAGAAGACTTAAAACCAGATATTTACCTCTCATATGTGCCCACCTTGGGGGAACAAACACAGACCACAGCACATCTTCTTGAGTCATGCATATTGGTAAGGGGAAATTGTATATACATGTTACATTACATATTTATGCAGTAGATAGCCAATAAATATTTAGGTGCTAGGTACTCTGCTACGCAATTGGGAATACTTCAGCAAAGAAGAAAAGAGAGACAACAAGCAATAAATCTAACACATAAATTACATAATGAGTTAGAAGGTACTTAGGTGCTATGGAAGAAACGCAGTAGGATAATGGGGAGCAGGAGAGCACTGCAGTTTTAAATAAGGTGGTTTGAGTGGACCTCATTGAGATGGTGGTTCCTGAACAAAGACATAAGGAAGGGGGTGGCCATTTGGGAATCTGGGGGAAACAACTGCAAAAAGGGAAACACCTAGTACAAAAACCTTAAGGCAGGTACACATCCTCAGCATGACTGGAGAAGAGTGATTGAAGGAGGAGAATGACGGAAAGTGATTTCAGGGAAGTAATAGAAGGAAGGACTGGAACCTGTAAGAGCAGAGTAGGCCATTGGAAGAATGTGTAAGAAGAGAGACCCTCTGGACGGTTGTGAGCAGAAGAGTGACTTGGTCAGACTTAGATTTTAAAAGCATCACTTTGACTGCTATGTTAAAAAGCCAGGCTGAAACAAAAGCTAGGTAGAAACAAGGAGACAGGTAGGAAGTTATTTCCTTAATCCAAGTGAGAGACCATGGCTATTCAGATCATGGGTAGTAGGAGATATGGAATATATTTTTTTATATATTTTGAAGGTAAATCCAATAAAATTTCCTGATTGATTGGATATAGCATATGATTTAAAGAAGGAAGTCAAGGATAACTCACAGCTTGTTAACCTGCCTACTGGAAAGATGGTGTTGGCATCAATTGAAATGGGGAAGATTATGTCCAGAGGCTTGTTTTATGAGAGAGGCTGAGACCTGGAGTCATGTTAGAGTCAGTGTTGGATGTAGAAGTCTGCAATACCTATTAGACATCTAAGTACAGATGCTGAGTACACAGCTAGACACAAATGAGTCTACAGTTCATGAGAGAAAGCTGAGCTGGAGATATAGAATTGAGAGTCATCAGCTTATAGATAGCCTTTAAACCCTAAGATTGATGAGATCACACTTTTCACTGTGACTGAAGAAAGAAAAGCAAAGAGAAACAAATATCCTGTTTTTCCCATTGTTTTGTTTGGAAATTTTTTTTATTTGATAAATAAAGTAATTTTAAAAAAAGAAAAGAAAAGAGAATAAAGAACTGAAATTTGGAGAACATTAAAAGGTCAGTGGGAAAAGAAAGTGATAGTAAAGGAAACAAGGACGGAAAGGTTATTGAAGTAGGAGAAAAAACAGGAGTGTGGGGGCCCTGGAAGCAAAGTAAAGCAAATGTTTTAAGGATGAAGTAATGATCAAATGTGTCAAATCTGCTGATAGGTCAGTTAATGTGAAGCTAGAAACTGACAATTGGACTTAGCAACACATCATATATAAATATTAAAAATATGTATATATAGGCTTTATAATCACATGCATTATACTAGGCAAAGAACTTTTAAATAACATTATCTCATTAAATTCACAAACTTGATATGAGGTATTACTTAACTTTATAGGTGAACGTATTGACTTGTGGAAAGGTTGCTCAACTGATGAATTACAGCTAGAAGAGAACCCAGGTGCTCCGATTGCAAATTTCCATGTTTTTTAAAATGAAATCCCATTTTGAGACAGAAATATAACTACCTCAACCTTGCAAATAGATTTCAAAATTTATTAGGAATTTTATTTGACACACAGCAATTTTGCCTCAAAAATAGTTATATTTATCAGTGTCATTTACAAACCACTAGCACTTTCTGTTACCTAACAGACAAATAGGCTAAGAATAAACACATCTGCTTGTGCCTAATGTTCTTCTACAAATTTACTGAATCTGATGAAAACCAAAGAATGGGCCAAAAAATGAAAGACACAGAATGTGGAAATTCCTCCATAAGTTTAACAACTAATTTCATTTGCACAATTGGGATATGGAACATAGCTTATTAGCAGGGTCTATTAAAGGAGTTGCCAAACTGTGAGCCCAAGGGCCAAATCTAGCCTGCTGTCTACTTTTTCAAAGACAAGGTTTTATTGGAACATAGCCATGGCCATTCATTTACATTTTGTCTATGGCTGCTTTTGTGCTACAACAGCAGAATTGAGTAATTGCGGTAAGAGCCACATGGCTTACAAAGCCTAAAATATTTACTATCTAATCCTTTACAAAAAAGGTCTGTGAAACCCTGTTATAACCTACAGAAATTACGAGAATGGTTCTTAGAGACTTCATTCTTACTAGATATACTAATAACAGCTTGCTTCTCTGTATTCTTTGGTACTTTAAAAGTACTTCTGAGTTTATTCTCTCATTTAATTCTAAGAGTGATAGAGAAAGTGGGACTTATTTCCATAAGCAAAATTGAAAAAGAGGTAAGGTCAGAGAAAAACTCAGTTATCTATTCATCTTTCAATAGATTAACTCAGGCCTCAGCACCTATAAGAACACTTTCCCAATTCCTCTAGGGAAAAGTGGTCACTTACTCTTTGAACGTCAACTGTACCTTTAAGACATAGCTCTTGTGCTCCAATGATACTTTATTACCTTGTTTTTAAGCTTGTTTTTCATTTAACATCCTATAAGCTACTTGAGGGTGGGAACTTAACATCTATTGAGTGCCAATATGTGCCATGCATGTCCTAAATCCAAATACAATGATCAGTAAGACACATCTGTGCCCTCCAGAAACTTTTAATCTAAAGGATGGGATAGTTGAATAAAGAAATAATCCCATATAATTTAAGACATGCTATAGCAGAGGGAAGGACCATTCAACCCCGATTAGGGTGATCAGGGAAGGCAACTTGGAAGAATTGAAATCTGAGTTATCTCAGGAAAGAAGAATAGAAATAACCAAAGCAAGGGAGAGAGGATCATTCCAGGTTAAATGACATGTGTTAAAAACATGTGTTAAAGCATTTTTGTGTTTGGGGAGGTGCACACATAGGGAAAAATGGGGAGGAGTGGTAAAAAATAAAGCTGGAGAGGTAAGCCGGGATCAGATGATGAAGGATCTTGTACGACATGTTGACATGATTGGATTTGACTTTTAAAGTCATGGGGTTCACTGAAGGATTATAAGAAGGCCAATAATGTGATCAGATTTGTACTTTTAGAAAGGTTGCCATGACATTGGTATGGGAGATAAGAACAAAAGCATATTATACAGTAACCAGGTGAGAAATGGTGAAGGCCTTACTTAAGGTAGTAATATGAGAATAGAGAAAAGTAGACAGATGTAAAAGACATGCAGGAACTAGAATTAAGAGGACTTGGTGACTGATACATACAGACTGAAAATGAATAAGGAATCATGGCCAACCCTCAGGTTTCTAGCTTGGGTAATGGGGTATGGAAGTTTCATTCATCACAGAAAAGGGCACAAGAAGACCATGTTTGAAGGATGGGGACTGAGAAGTTGAGAAGCATTTGGGATATGTAAAGCTTTTAGTTGCTTGTGGGAATTCAAATGGAAATGTCCAGAACTCAGAAGACATACATCTGGATGTAAAGATCTTGTTGTCTTCCACATTCATTCAACAAATAGGCATTGAGTGCCTATTATGTGCCAGATGTTATTTTAGTGACATAGAGATAGAAGTTGAAATAAGATGCAGCCATCCATTTGTACAAAACAAGAAGACTGTAGACAGAACTCCAGGGAATACCAGTATTTAAGAGAAGTGTGGAGGAAAACTTATTTAGAAAGCAGGCTGTTCTAGTTTGCTAATGCTGCAGAATGCAAAACACCAGAGATGGATAGGCTTTTATAAAACAGGGGTTTATTTCACTACACAGTTACAGTCTTAAGGCCACAAAGCGTCCAAGGTAACACCTCAGCAATCAGGTACCTTCACCGGAGGATGGCCAATGGCGTCCAGAAAACCTCTGTAAGCTGGGAAGGCAGCTGGCGTCTGCTCCAAAGCTCTGGCCTCAAAACAGCTTTCTCCCAGCACATTCCTCTCTAGCAAGCTTGCTCCTCTTCAAAACATCACTCCCAGCTGCACTCAGTTCCTTCTCCCTGAGTCAGCTCATTTATATAGCTCCACGGATCAAGGCCCACCCTGAATGGGCGGGGCCATGCCTCCATGGGAACATCTCATCGGAATCATTACCCACAACTGGGTGGGGCACATTCCAAGCAAATCCAACCATCACCAAAACGTCTGCCCCACAAAACTACAAAGACAATGGCATTTGGGGGACACAATACATTCAAACCGGCACACAGGCCAAGAAGAAAAGTTCAGAGAGGCAGAGGTAGAACCACGTAGAGAATAATGGTTCACAAGTTTGGAGGTACCAATAAATGGAAAGAATACTTATATCAAGAATACCAGTTGAGAGAGTTAGAAGGATAGGAGGGTGGGGACAGAGTGTGGACAATTGGGATCTAGTTGCTCAGAGACCATAGCTTATTCATTGACTCTCTCTCATTCATTCAATACTATTTACTGAGCTCCTACTCTGTGCCAGCACTCTGCCTGGGGCCAAATATGCACTGGTGAGCAAAACAGAATCCTGGACCTTCTGGAACTTGTGGAATAATAGGAAAGACAGGCAATAAACAGATAATCAGTATTTACATAATGTGATAAGAACATAAGAAAACAAACAGGGCTCTGAGATACAGAAAAATAGTAGGATCTATTTAGAAAAGCCTAATATTTGAGAATTGAAGAATCATCCAATTGGGTAAAGATACCAGGGAGAAACATGTCAGGCATTTATTCCTATATCTCCTGCTGCTGTAAGAGTGCTTGGAACATGGTAGATGCTTATTCAATGTTAGAATAATTAATAAATGAAATAATAAGGAGTAAATGCCATTGTTTTTTCCTATTCCTCAATTACTACACAATGTAAAGACATAAATATAAACTTTGAAAAGTACAATAAATTAACACTACATACCATATAAAAGTGTCCACTTGTCTACTTTTAATTCCAAAGGTACTTACCAATTTTTACTCTTTACTGAAACCAAATCAAGTTTAGTAAGCTATATTTAAAATGTAGATACAATTTAAAATAGCAAAACCAAATTATTTTCCTTTTCTTCCATGGTTTTATAACATTATAAATGTTTTGTTCCAACTCTCCTGTTGCTTCTACTATGCATTATTAGATTTTTTAAAGGGATATTTCCTCTTATAATTCTCGCCTTTTGGTACAGCCTTGTGATTCAATCCAGTTAAGCATGTCCTAAATGTTGTTCTCTTTTCTTGTTGTTTTGTGTTTTTAGATTTTTTAATATGTTAAATTTAACTTTTCTTTTAGGATAATTGTAGATTTACATGCAGTTATAAGAAATAATACAGAGACATCTTTTGTACACTTTATCCACTCTCCCCCAACAGTAACATGTTGCAAAAATTATAGGACAATGTCACAACTACAGTATTGATAATGATATAGTCATGATACAGAACGTTTCCATCACCACAAGGGAATCCTCATGCTGCTCTTTTATAGCCACACCAACATCCCTCCAGCTACCACCCCTCCATACGCCCTTGGATATTCTGTTTTCCATGTCTATATTTTTGTCATTTAGAGACTGTTCTATAAATGACATGGCTTGCAAATTTTTAGGGTTGGCTTTTTCACTCAAAATAATCCTCTGGAGAGTCATCCAGCTGTTGTGTGTATCACGAGATTATTCCTTTTCACTACTGAGTAATAGTCCATGGTATAGCTGTATACAGATTATTTAACCATTTGCCCCTTGAATGACATCTGGATTATTTCCAGTTCAGGCTATTATTAATAAAGCTGCTATGTACATTCATGTACAGGCTTTTGTGTGAACATAAGCTTTCATTTCTCTGGGACAAATGCCCGTGAGTGCAATCGCTGGGCTATATGAAAATTACATGTTTATATTTTCAAGAAACAGCCAAATGATTTCTGAGAGCAGTGCTGCCATTTTACAATCCCACAGGTAATATATAGGTGATCTGGCTTCTCTACATCCCTGCCAGAATTTGTTATTGTCATTATTTTTTGTTTTATTCATTCTAACTGGTGTGTAGTGATTTTTTTTTTTAATTAGAGAAGTCGTAGAGGTACAGAAAAATAATGCAGAAAGTACAGAGTCCCCATATATCACCCACTATTGTTAAAACCTTGCATTAGTATTGTGCATTTGTTACAATTGATGAAAGAATATTGTGCCAGTTTGGATGTATTATATCCCCTAAATGCCATGTTCTTTAATGCAGTCTTGTGGGGGCAGACATATCAGTGTTGATCAGGTTGGAATCTTTGGATTAGGTTGGTTCCATGGAGCTGTGACTCACCCAACTGTGGGTAATACCTTTGATTAATTATTTCCATGAGGGTGTGTCCCTGCCCATTCAGCGTGGGTCTTGATTAGTTTACTGGAGTACTTTAAAAAGAGCCACATAGGATCAAACATTTGCTGATTGATGCCTAGGCATGCTTGGAGAGCAGACAGAAAGATGTTTCGCTAAGAGAAGAAACCCAGAGTTTGCCACAGGATATGCTAAGACAGGATCCCCAGGCGCTTATAGAGAAACATCCTGGGAGAAAGAACACACTATAGCTGAAAGAGACATTTTGGAGACAGCCATTGAAAGCAGACTTCTGTTAGCCCAGAGTTGCCTAGGGGAAACTAAGAGAACACCCCCAGATGCTTAGAGAGAAACATCTGGGAGAAAGCCATTTTGAAACCAGAATCCTGGAGGCGACACCAGCCACATGACTTCCCAGCTAACAGAGGATTTCTGGATGCCATCTGCATTCTTCAGTGAAGGTATCCTATTGTAGATGCCTTTGTTTAGACATTTTCATGGCCTTCAGACTGTAAATTTGTAACCTAATAAACCCCTTTTATAAAAGCCAATCCAGGAGTAGGATCTAAGATGGCGGCGTACAGAGGAGTTGAAGCTAGTTAGTCCCCCTGGAACAACAAAAAAAATCCAGGAACAATAGTAAATAATTCAGAATAACTGGGGGGGGGGGGGGGACAAACATGACTGTTCACTCATCACACACCAACCTGAATTGGGAGGAATGCCCGAGGTCACAGCAAAAAATCTATAAGTAAAAACTGCGGATACAAGCCAGGACCCCCCTCCCCCAACAGCCTGAGCTGCAAAGCCTCCATGGCACTAGAAAGAAGCTCTCTCCCAGCAAGCAAATATAGCTCAGCTGAGCTCCAACTGGGGTTTTAATTAGCGAGTGTGAACTGCTCACTATGAGCTACAAATCCCCAACAAGCAGACAGAGGCTTTGGGTGATGACTGACCTTGGAGAGCAGGAGGATCACTGCAGACTAGCCCTGAAGGGAACTTTTGGTCCCTTTTTCAGCTCAGTGAAGAAATCCTCAGCCATTTTCAGTTCCCAGTGCTCTGACCCAAACAAGGGTGGAGATAGCACAGGCAGAGGGAGACCATTGAAATGCTAATGACCTCACCCTGGTGGGGGGTATTTTCTCTAAGAGGAAAGGGGTGGTCCTAGCTCTACTACCTGCCTTCCATTCAGAACCAGACCTCAGAGCCTGGGGAAAAACAGCCAAGGTCCACACCTCCTTACACCAGTCTGGAATTACAGGCTGGCAGGCACCACCTGCTGGGCAGAAAAGCACAGTGACCTGAGGCATCACAGGGTATACCAATTTTCTAAGACACACCCTCAGGGAAACCATATACTGAATATTTCTTCCTTTTGGAACCTGAGCCCATTCTTGTCTGGGAAAACCTGATTGGGGTAACCAAGGAAGTCATGCCTAGACAACAGAAAACTACAACCTACACTAAGAAAAATGAAGTTATGGCCCAGTCAAAGGGAAAAACTTACACTTCAACTGAGGTACAAGAATTTAAACAAATATTAATAAGTCAATTCAAAAAGTTTAGGGACAATATGGCAAAAGAGGTAAACCACATAATGAAAACACTGGGTGTACATAAGGTAGAATCGAAAGTTTGAAAAACCAACTGGCAGAATCTAGGGGAAAAAAAGGCACAACACAAGAGATGAAAGACACAATGGAAACATACAACAGCAGATCTCAAGAGGCAGAAGAAAACACTCAGAAACTGGAGAACAAGGCACCTGAAACCCTACACACAAAAAAACAGATAGAGAAAAGAATGGAAAAATATGAGAAATGTCTCTGAGAACTTAAGGACGAAATGGAAAGCAAGAATGTATGTGTCATTGGTGTCCCAGAAGAAGAAGAGAAGGCAAAAGGGGCAGAAGCAATAATAGAGGAAATAATCAATGAAAATTTGCCATCTCTTATGAAAGACAGAAAATTACAGATCCAAGAAGAACCATACCCCAAACAGAATAGATCCGAATAGGACTACACTAAGAAACTTAATAATCAGATTATCAAATGTCAAAGATAAAGAGAGAATCCTGAAAGCAGCAAGAGAAAAGTGATCCATCACATACAAAGGAAGCTTGATAAGACTATGTGTGGATTTCTCAATAGAAACCATGGAGGCAAGAAGGAAGTGGGGTGATATATTTAAGATATTCAAAGAGAAAAACCACCAACCAAGAATCCTATATCCGGCAAAACCATCCTTCAAATATGAGGGAGAGCTTAAAATATTCTCTGACAAACAGACAATGATCGAATTTGTGAACAAGAAATCTGCTCTACAGGAAACACTAAAGGAAGCACTGCAGACAAAAGGGAAAAGATAGGAGTGAGAGGTTTGGAAAATAATTTTGGGAGATAGTAGCACAGCAATGTAAATACACTGAACAATGATGACTATGAATATGGTTGAAAGAGAAAGGCTGGGACCATGTGGGACACCAGAACAAAAGATAAATGTTAAAGACTGGAGCTTTGTAACTCAGAGAAAGCTAGGGTGCTCAATGATTGTAATAAAAGGTACAAATATGTTTTTACATGAGGTAGAACAAATGAATGTCAACATTGCAAGATATTAAAAATAGGGTGGGATTGGGGGGAAAATACAATCAATGAAAACTAGAGAATATAATTAACAGAAACATTGTATTATGCTTCCTTTAATGTAACAAAGGCAATATACCAAAGCTAAATGCATATGGGGGAGTGGGGAATAGGGGAAGGGTATGGGACTCCTGACATTGGTGATGTTGTCTGACTCTTTATTCTACTTTGTGTTAATGTTATCTTTCCTTTTTTTGCTTTCTAGCTATCAAGTTTTGTTTTTGTTTGTTTGTTTTTTCTCCCTTTCTCTTTTCTTTTTCTTTTTCCTCTCTGCCTTCTTTGACTCTTCCTCCTTCTTCGTGGAAGAAATGGAGATGTCCCTATATAGATAGTGGTGATGGTACTAAATACATAAATACGTGACTATACAGGGAACCAATGATTGTTTACTTAGGATGGAATGTATGGTGTGTTAACAAAACCATCTTAAAAGAAATGGGTTGATAAAGAAAACTTGAGGGCACTATATTAAGTGAAATAAGACAGACACATAAAGGCAAATATTGCAGGGTCTCACTGATACGAACTACTTATAATATGTAAACTCATAGGCATGAAATATAAGTTACCAGGATATACAATGAAGCTAAAGAATGGGGAGTGGTTGCTTATTATGAGCAGTTCACTAGGTGAATGTAAATGTTTGGAAATGAAGAGGGGTGATGGTAGCATGTTGTGAGAATAACTTAACAGTGCCAGAAGGTGTGTGAAGGTGGTGGAAAAGGTAAGCTCAGGTTCATGCATGTCACCAGAAGAAAAGTTGGAGGTTAAAAGATAGGAATGTATAAAACAGCGAATCATGTGGTGGACAATGTCCATGATTAACTATAAAAATATTGGAAATCTCTCCACGAATTATAACAAATGTATGACACTATAGCTAGAAGTTAATAATAGGAAGGCATATAGGGAAAAAATATATACCTATTGCAAACTATATACTACAGGTAGTAGTATTTTAACATTCTTTCATCAACAATAACAAATGTACTATACCAAAACTATGAATCAATAATGGAGGGGGGTGTGGTTAGGGGTATGGGAGGATGTGTGTTTCCTTTTTTTTTTTTTTTTGTCTTTATTTGTTTTCTGGAGTAATGAAAATGTTCTAAAACTTGAAAAAAAATTTATTGTGTTGATGGATGCACAGCTGTATGATGGTTCCATGGGCAATTGATTGTACACTTTGGATCTTTGGATAGTTGTATGGTATGTGAACAGTCTCAATAAAATATATATATATATTTAAAAAAAAAAGCTAATCCATTTCTGGTATTTTGCCTAATGGCAGCATTAGCAAACTGGAACAAATATTATTATAATTGTACTATTAACTGTGGTCCATGGTTTACATTAGGGGTCACTGCTTGCATTGTATAGTTCTATGGTTATTTTATTTTATTTTTCAAATTTTTATTCTAGTAACATATGCACAACCCAAATTTTCCCCTTTTAAACATGTGCAAATATATAATTCATGCTGTTAAATAAGTGCACAATATAGTGCTAACATCACCACCATCAATTCCCAAAAGTTTTCTTCACTAAAAATAGAAATTTTGTACAATTTAAGCAGAAACTACCCATTCCCAATCTACAACCCAGCCACTGGTTACCTATATTCCAGTTTATGACTCTATGAATTTGCTTATTCTAATTATTTCATATCAGTGAAATCATACAATTATTTGTCCTTTTATATCTGGCTCATTGCACGCAACATGATGTCTTCAAGTTTCATCCAAGTATTACAACTATCAGAACTTCATTCCTTTTTATAGGTTAATAATAATTATATTGTGTGTATGTACCACATTTTGATTATACATTCATCAATTGGTGGACATTTGTATTGCTTCCATCTTTTGGCAAATGCAAATAATGCCACTATGAACATTGGCATGCATGTATCTGTTCAAGTTCCACCTATTAATTATTTGTGCGTATATTTAGAAGTAGGATTGCTGGATCATATGGTAATTCTACACATAATTTCTTCCATATTTAAAAGAGAAATTCTAGTGAGTGTGAAATGGTACCTCATTTTAGTTTTGATCTGGATTTCCTAATTGCTAATGATGTGGAGTATCTTTTTATGTGCTTTTTAGCTATTTGTATATCTTTTTAGGAGAAACGTCTAGTCATGTCTTTTGTCCATTTTTAATTCAATTGTTTGTCTTTTAGTTGTTGAGTTGTAGGATTTCCTTATATATTCTGGATATTAAACCCTTATTGGATACATGGTTTCTAAATAGTTTTTCCTATTATATACGTTGTCTGTTTACTTTCATGATAATGTCTTTTGATGCACAAAAGTTTTTATTTTGGTAAGTTCCCATTTATTTATTTTTCTTTAGTTGTTCATGCTTTGGGCATAAAGTCTAAGAAACCATGCCTAACACAATGTCCTGAAGATGCTTCTGTATGTTTTCTTCTAGGAGTATTACAATCTGATTCTTATATTTAGGTCTTTGATACATTTTGAGTTGATTTTTGTATATGGTGTGAGATAGGGGTCCACATTCATTCTTTCTCACATGAACATCCAGTTTTCCCAACATGATCGGTTACAAAGGCTATTTTTTCCTCATTGAGTAGACTTGGAACCTTTGTCAAAACTCAGTTCTGATAGATGTGAGCATTTATTTGTGAAATCTCAAATGAATTCCATTGATCTTTGTGTTTGTCTTTGTACCAGTACCAGGCTGTTTTGATTACTGTGGCTTTTAAATAAGTATTAAGACTGGGAATTGTGTGTTCTCCAACTTTGTTTTTCTTTTTCAAGATAGCTTTGTCTATTCAGAGTCCCTTATCCTTCCATATAAATTTGATAATTGGCTTTTCTATTTCTGCTAGAAAGGCTACTGGAATATTGCTTCAGATTTTGTTGAATCTATAAATTGCTTTGGGTAGAACTGATATCTTAACAATTTTTAGTCTTCCAATCCATGAACACAGAATGTCCTTTATTTATTTAGATTTTTTTAAAGTTCTTTTAGAAATGCCCTGTATCTTTCTGGATACAAGTTTTTTCAATCCTTGGTTAGATTTATTTCTAGATATTTGATTCTTTTAGATGCTATCGTAAATGGAATTTTTTCTTCTTAAGATTGTTCATTGCTTATGTATAGAACACTTCTTATATTTATGTGTTGATCTTGTATGTCACCACTTTGATGAATTCCTTTATTAATTCTAGTAGCTTTTTTGTGGATTTTTCAGGATTTTCTGTATATAAGATCATGTTATCTGCAAATAACGAATCTTTCACTTCTTCCTTTCCAATTTTTATGCTTTTTATTTCATTCTCTCACTTAGATGCTCTGGCTGTAACTTTAGTACAATGTTGAATAACAACAGTGACAATGGACAACATTGTGTGTTCCTGATCTTGGAGGGAATGCTTTTAGTCATTCACCATTGAGTACAATGTGAATAGTGGGTTTTTCCTATATGCCATTTATTATGTTGAGGAAGTTTCCTTCTAATCCTAGTTTTCTAAGTGTTTATTTTCAAAAAGAGTTACTGGCTTTTGTTAAATGTCCTTTTTGTGTCTTATTGAAGTGGTTGTGTCTTTTTTTTTTTTTTAATCCTCTGTCCTGCAAATGTACTATATTATGTTATTGGTCTTCTTATGTTGAACCATCCTTGCATATCTGGGATAAATCGTTCTTGTTCATGGTGTACATTTCTTTTAAAGTACTATTTGTTTCAGGTTGCTAGTACTTTGTTGAGGATTTTTGCATCAATATTGATAAGGGTTAATTTTTATTTTATTGTGGTATCTTTATATGATTTTGGTCTGAGGAATGAGAGTAATGTTGGTTTCATGGAATGAGTTTGGGAGTATTTCCTCCCCTTCAATTTTTTGGAAGAGTCTGAGCAGGATAGGTGGTAATTCTTCTTGGACCTGTGAAGCCCTCTGGTCTTAGGCTTTTTTTTTATTGGGAGGCTTTTCATTACTGATCCATCTATTAACTAGCTATTGTTCTGTTAAGATCTTCTATTTCTTCTTGAGTCAGTTTACATAGTTTATGTGTTTCTAGGAACTTGGACATTTCATCCAAGTTATCTAGTGTTCCAATCCAGTTCTTGAAGGGCTCAGGTCATCACAGTCGCAAGACCAAAAAACATGCTAGGTACAGAGTCTGACATGAGTTTTGTTAGGATTTACAAACAAGAGAAGATTTTTCCCAGTGGCAGCCATTCAGGAATTCAGTACTCTGTAAAGGTGGGGGTGCAAGGGCAGCTTATAAGGGTTTAGGACAAAGACATTCCATAGGGTATGAGAACAGAGTTTCAGCAGGGTCTCACAGCACAGGGGTCTAGAGATTTGTTATCAACAGTGATCAGGGGAGGGCAGTTTGAATGCTTTACAAGTTAAGTGGTTTATGATGCCATCTGTACATTCTTTCCTCCTTGAGGAGTCTGTTGACCTTTAACTTCTATCCTGATCATGTAGGCAGCTATGTGCAGGGACTTACTCTCAGTAAGAAGGGGGATCCTGGGCCCTGGGTCTCCACAATCCAATTCACCTGCACAAAGCAGACTACAATGACCATAGGATAGACATTGCTTCCATATTCCACAATGGCACTATAAGACAACAGAACACTAGGAGCCCCCCACACAGAGAGATGCTGCCATGGCCAAGAAAGGGAATTAAACCATTTAGACAAGGGGTCTACATACAATTGATCAATATTATATAGGTGTTCTTGGATGTTATTTAAAACTCATGAAACATTGTGCAAATGATCAGGAATATATACGCAGCACTGCACATTAATTAAGTGAGGATACTAAGGCCATTATATTTTGTAAAACTGCTTTTCTAAGCTGTGTGGTTTCTTCATTCAGCAAGGATATAGCTATTTTGGAATCATTAAGTGACTGGCCAGTATGATTGGCTAAAGCTGCCACATGTTTTTTAGTAACTATTGCTGCTCCACTTGGTGCAAAAATGGTTAAAGGATAATACACCGGGGAGTGCATTTTATTCTATATATTGCTTTAATCATTTCCCAATTACTAGGAGTATGGGGTAAACAGTCATATAATGTAGCGAGTACATAGGGCTGTCCCCATGTACAATGTCCTGTCCAGTTATAACCATATTGCTCACAGGTCTGTAGCCATCCCTAAGGGGAAGGATATGCCCCATGTTTGTTGGAGATACTTTGCCACTGGAAAAGACTACTGTTTTGTAGCTTAACAGTAAAATTACACAAGTCAGTGGGTAGCCACCCTACATCATGAATTCCATCAAGTCATTCCATACAGACAGGGACAACATGGTCCACGGTTACAGCTTCTGCTGTCAGCCACCCTAACCATCATATATAGCATACCCCAATACAGGCCAGGGCTTCTTCACCTGTTCCCATACAAGATAGAAGATGTAATTCCTGGTCTTATTATAGGATGGTAGTTGGATTTCAGTCTTAAATGAGAAGATTCTTCTCCAGATTTTCTGAAGTGCTGAATTCTGCCAGGCCAGCAGGGTATTCCACGCAGTCCAATTCAAAATGATCATAGTCCAGTGAAGGCTGGTAGTGCCTGAAGATGGCAAGTTCATGCAAACCCAACATTGGGTTCAATTGTGGATATGAGTTACTGCTGAAGCCATCTGTAGGAAGGTGCTTACTAGGGCACTGTGGGCAAAAAGAAAGATATTTGGGGGGAACTATAAGGGATAATTCCTGATGATCTAATAATATACATGCTAATGTTCCATTTGTTGATAACAAGGTACCAGGCAGAATAACATTATGTGGGGGGGGAGGGGGATAGTTAAATACCAGATATTCTTCCCCTGCAAATCTTGAGAGTCCTCTTCTATTACATCAATTATTAATCTGGGCATAAGAAGGGTCCACATAATCATACATAACGTTCCCATGAGAATACGAGGCTCTGGATTGGTGATAAAGATTTTAACAGGCATTTCCTGTGTAAGTTGAGTATTATTACAATATTTTAGGTGACTCCTATTCCCCAGGGACTTAGAATTCCTAACCAATGCAACTGCATAGGCCAGGACCAAGGCCAATTGACCTTGATTTCCCCATTTTTTATGGTCTGAGGCACAGGCAAAAACAACTTTTTATACTTTTCAGCTGCAAAGCAGTGGACCCTTTGGCTTGTATTCTCAGGGCATGCATTGGTTCAGTCATCAGCATTTCAATGGGGGCAGGTGCAGCAGCCCACGATGTTGCATTCAGGAGAATTAAGGCCCTATAGACCCTCTTAGTCCACTGTTGCAAGAACCCCTTTTCATCTTTTAGCTGTTCTTTTAACAAGTCATCCATTCTTTCAATAAAGTCCACACTTAAAGGCAGATGGAACATCCACATGATTTTCTGATCCATGGCTCAGTATTGGACTATTTGCCCAGTGAAAGGGGTCACCCAATCATTGTCTAACTGTGCAGGTACACCATACAGAATGCTCAACCTTTCCAAACAGCTGATGGTGGCCCATTGGTTTGCCTTCCACACCAGGAAAGCAAAGGAAAGTCCTGTAGTCATGTCCATGACAGTAAGAGCATACCTTGCCCAAGAGTGGAAAGGGACTAATGTAATCCACTTGCCCAGGTCACTGGGGTTTTTGACCAGCTGTTGTGTCCTGTCTGATGTGGTAGCCTACATGGTCAATGCATGGAGCATGAAGGGAACTCTCTAGTGATGTCCACCAGCTGCTTGTGCATGACTGTCAGCTGGAACTGCTGGCCCAGATGCCACAGGGTTTGATACCCTCAGTGTCTACCTTTCCAATGAAGCCAATCCCAGAGGTTCCAGCCTATGACTCCATTATTCCTGCTTCCAGATTGCTGTCCAGGTCACAAGACCTTTGTAAACAGACCAGCTGTCAATACAGACAGTCTCCTAGTTCATGCACTATTAACATCCATACTGCTTGTGCCAGTTTGGCTACATTATGACCCCCAGAAAAAGCCATGATCTTTTAAACCAATCTCATGGGATGTTGGGATCGGGTTGTTTCAATGGAGATGTGAGCCACCCAACTGTGAGTGACACCTTTGGTTAGGGTGTGACCTGTAATTGAATGTTTCCATGGAGGTGTGCCCTGACCATTCAGTGTGGACCTTGATTAGTTCACTGGAGCCCTAAAAAAGCTCAGACAGAAGGAGCCCACTGCTAGCTGAACTTGAGGGACACATTTTGAAGATGACCATTAAAAGCTGACATTTTGGAGAGCACCATTGTGAAACACAACCTGGGAGCAAGCAGATGTCAGCCATGTGCCTTCCCAGCTAACAGAGGTTTTCCAGACACCATTGGCCATCCTCCAGTGAAGGTACCCTATCATTGATGTCTCACCTTGGACACTTTATGGCCTTAAGCCTGTAACTTTGTAACCAAATAAACCCCCTTTATAAAAGCCAATCCATTTCTGGTATTTCGCATAATGGCAGCATTAGCAAACTGGAACACTGCTCTTAACTCAGCCCATTGACTGCTTTGTATAGTGCTAGTCCCCCACCAAATAGTTTCAGTACTCAGTTGCACTGCCACAGCTATCCATGTGAGAGGCTGCCTGCTGGTGGATCAATAAGTATACCAAGCAGACTCAGGAATGCTACCTGTGCCTTCTTTAGTGGCCATTTCAACAGCTATTTCAGGTACAGTGACTTTAGCTGTTGAATCTTCTATATAGGACAGTGGTCTACACTCAGAGGACTGGTATTGAAAATGTTGCACTGTAGCAGGTATGCTTTCCATTTGGTCAGTGTGCTCAGTTGGGCACTGACAGAGTGTGGCTTAGAAGCTGTGTCAGTTATCCACCCTTGAATACAGATGGCCATTTTTAAGGTGACTGGGCATCTTTGCATCAGTCTCTCCATTTTCAATAAGGCATTATATACAGTACACAATTGCTTTTCCAGGACGCTGTATCTCAGTTCTGCCACTTTCCATAATTGTGAACAAAAGCCAAGCAGCATTTGTTTAGAATGTTGCTGCTGCCACAGGCCCCACCCAAAGTCAACACCAGTACTGGCTACATACAATTCACAGGGCAGGTCTGGATCTATGTTCCACCTCCCCCAGTGTTTGTGCCTGTGCTTTTCCCCTTTTTGTCTTTCCAAAAGCAACCTGTTAGGAGGTATCCCATTCCCAGAGATAGCCTTTCCTAATCAAAACATACAAAGGTTTTAACATTTGGGCTGAGTGTGGAACAAAAGGTCTCCAATACCCCAAGAATCCCAAGAAAGTCATTAGTTGTTTGGCATTTGCAGCATGGGGAAGCATTAACCTTATCAATTACAGCAGAAAGTATAATTTTTGTCTTATTTGGCCATACAACACCCAAGAATTTGACAGAGCAGCCAGGGCCTTGTAGTTTGTCACCACTGACTGCCCATCCCCAACTCTTAAGGTGAGATAGCAATGAGCCTGAGGCTTCATTTAATTCTGAAAGAGAGTTACTGTCATCAGCAATAGAGTGAAATAGAGTTACACTTGTGGGACTTTTACATTTAGCCAACTCCTTTGCCACAAGACCATGGAATATGGTTGGGCTATGTACATAGGTTTGAGGAAGCACAGTAAAAATCCATTTTTGGCATCCCCAAGAGAAGGTGACTGCAGGCTGACTTGATTTTTCTAGGGAGATCTAAAGAAAGCATTAGCAAGATCCAATACAAAATGATATTGACACAATTGAGTACTAATCTCTTGTAATAAACCAGTGATGGTCAGGACCACAGCATACAATGGTGGTGTTACTTTGTTCAACTCCTGATAATCTATTTTTGTATGCCACATTCCATCAGGCTTTCGTATGGGCCATACAGGACTCTTGAAAGGGCTGTGAGTGGGTATTATTATCCTCATCTGCTCCAACTCTTTGATAGTGGCTGAGCTTTCTTGCCACCTTCCCAGAAGTTTATATTATTTTGTAGTGATGACCCTCCAAGGTGGGGGTACTTTTACAGGGGACCACTTAGCTTGTCCTCTCAGTACCACTTTAATCACTCTACACTGGAGGCAGAATACCTCTATAGTGGTCAGCAACATGGCATTTTGTAGATCAACTCCTAAAATGTATTCTTGTATAGGAGAAATATATATACCATATACAATTGGGGACGGCAATCTCCCCATATGTAAAGTTAGACTTCACCTGGATCATTTTCCCCCCATAGCCATTTATACCCAGTACTGGCCAATAGAATCAGGTAACATTCCCACAGATTAAGGAACATTCAGCTCCTGTATCTACTGGTGCTAACACTTGCTGCTGGTTAGTAGGGGACCAGTAGGTGGTTAATTCTACTTGTGGTCTCCAATTCCCAGGGTCACTGGATATTGGTCACACCCAAGGATCTTGACCTCCCCCCTATGGAAGAGGGAAAGGGGCTTGCCAAATCTCTTCTGGGAAAGCAAAGGGCTCCCAGGCTTGGGCTTTGAATGGTGGTTTCTGACTTCCTTTCTCCCTCAGAGGCTTGGGAGCTCACTTTAGTAAATCTTTGGTCCTTAGGCAATTTTCTCCATAGTTTTACCAGGACTGCTTTAGGTTGCCTATCTTTAGCCTCTGTCTCTGTGTCTGCAGCAATGAGATCCACCGACAGCTGCTTGTGGGATACCAGATTAGTGCCATCATGCTCACGGGGAGCCTTTCCCATTGCCCTTGCTCCACCCCCTTTTTCTGAAGGCTCTCTGATTCTCCAAGGTGGGCTATAGCATGAGTAGCAAGGAAAATGAGCTGACCTATTAGCAGACTTAGGACAGACATGAGAGGCCCATAGTAATGGTTGGGGGCAGTATGCAATACCAGGTCTTTCATTCCTGTGGTAAAAGCTTCAGTGTCAGGACCTACAAAAGCCACAGCATAAATGGTGTGTTTCATTTCTAGCCCCATTAAAAGGTCTTGTAGCTCCTCCATAATTTACCAATGGGGGGTATTGTGTGGTATATCTCCTTCATTAGGCCATATAGCCTTACACCCATCCATCAGCCATACCAATAAGGAGGCAGTTTTGCATCAGCTGAGGTAGCATACAAGCATTTTTATAGTAAAGGGTGGGTTGTAAGAGACACCAATTTACTCACCTCAACTCCAGGACACACTACCCCTCTTCTCTGGTGTCCTATATCCTCAGAAGCCAATTGGGTAGGGACATCCTAGATTATGTCTATACTGCTGCTCTAAATTGCCCAATTCAGCAGCAATGTAGTCTCTCATAGTAACATATAATTTATGTTCAGGAGGTTGGAATTGCTGAACACTAGGGGCTGATCATATGGCTCCTTCCATTTCTGTTATATTATGTGGTGCACCTGTCAGGGCTCTTCATCCTAATCCCCCTCCCATTCCTCCTCACCAACCTCTTCCATGGAGGAGTTTATGGGGTCCCATGCTTTAGGGACCCATACCAGAGTAGTTAGTATTCTCCAGTAATTTGCTACCATGGGCTTGAGCATATCAACAGGTTACTATCTCTAATTGATTATCCACATGACACAAGTGCTCAGTTAAGTCATCTTTCAGGTATGCTTGAGTGAGCTGTGTGTCCCTCTCTAATTTTAATTCCTCCTCTAGATGGTATGCTGTTATTTTTGCCACCTATTCTGCCTCTGTGGCCGTACATAAGGCTCCTAACAAGGGCCAAGTTATGGCCATCTCTGTTTGGTGGTTTTTGTTTTTTTTTTCTTTTCACAAAAATTTAGTTGTCCAGTTATCTGTTGCAAAACAGCAACCCTGCTGGAGTTTTCAGGAAGTCCCCATACTCTTGTGGCAGTCCCCATTCATCCAGGAGGGCAGCCACCCCTCCCTACATGGATGATGTAGGCCAATTTTGGATTTCCTGCACAGATTCTCCCTTCACAGGACTCATGCCTGCTATGGCTAGTGGCTCTTTCATCTCCTGGCTGGCTTGCCAATTGTTGCAACCCAGCTCTTGAAGGCTCAGGTATGTGCAGCCCCAGGAACCAAATAACACACTAAATATAAGGTCAGACATGAGTTTTATTAGGACTTATGAATAAGAGAAGAATTTTTGTGGCAGCTGTTTGGGAATTCAGCACTCCACAACGGTGGTATACAAGGGGGAGCTTATAAGGGTTTATGACAAAGATACTCCATAGGTTATGAGAACAGAGTTTCAGTAGGGTTTCATAAATAGGGGTCTGGAGATTTGCTGTCAAGAGTGATCAGGGGAGGGGAGTTTCAATGCTTTACAAGATAAGTGGTTTACAATACCATCTGTACATTCTTTCCTCCTTGAGAAGTTCTATTGACTTTTAACTTCTGTCCTGGTCATGGCAGCAACATGCAGTGACTTACTCTCAATGTGAAGGGAAACCCTGGGCCCTGGGTCTCCACATCTATTTGTTGGCATAAAGTTGTTCATTGTATGATTTTTATTTCTGTGGGGTAGGTAGTAGTGTCTCCCCTTTCATGTCTTATTTTAGTTATTTTTGTTATTTTGTCCTCTCTCTTTTTCACTTTGTCAGTATACCTAAAGGATTGTCAATTTAATCTTTTCAAAGGACCAAATTTTTGTTTTGGCCCATCCTCTATTGTTGTTTAATTCTCTATTTCATCTATCTCCACTCTAATCTTTGTTATTTATTTCCTTCTCCTTGCCTAGTGTTTAGTTTCCTCTTTTACTAGATCCTCCAGTTGTGAGGTTAGATCTCTGATTTGAGATCTTTCTTCTTTTTTAAGATAAACATTTAGAGCTAAAAATTTCCTTCTCAGCACTGCCTTTGCTGCATCCCAAAAGTTTTGTTATGTTCTGTTTTTATTTTCAATTGTCTCAAGAAATTTCCTAGTTTCCTTTGTGATTTATTCTTTGATCCATAGGTTGGTTAAGAGTATGTTGTTTAATTTCCACATATTTTTGAAAAGCCCATTTCTTTTTCTATTATTGATTTCTTGCTTCATTCCAGTATGATCAGAGATGTTACATTGTATGATTTCAATATTTTGAACTTATGAGACTTGTGTGACCCAACATATAGTCTATCCTGGAGAATGATCCATTTGCTCTAGAGAAGAATGTGTATTCTGCTGCTGGTGGGTGAAATGTTCTACCTATATCTGTTAGGTCTAGTTGGCTTAGATTATTGTTCAAGTCTTCTGTTTCCTTATTGATTTCTGGTCTATATATTATTGAAAGTGAGGTATTGAAGTCTCCTACTATAAATCTAGAAAGGTTGATTTCTCCCTTCAAATTGGTCAATATTTACTTCATATATTTGAGGCTTTGCCATTAGGTGCATATATATTGATAATTTTTTTGTCTTCTTGTTGAATTGACCTCTTTATCAGCATATAATGACTTCTTTGTCTCTCAAAACTATTTTTGAATGAAAGTTTATTTCATCTGATATTGGTTTAGCTACCCCAGCTTTTTTTCATTCCTAATTGCATAGTATATTTTTCCATCCTTTCACTTTCACCCTACTTGTGTCATTGAATTTAAGTGAGTCTCTTGTAAATAGTATATTGTTGGGTTATGCTTTTTTATTCATTCTGCCAATCTCTGCATTTTGACTGGAGAGTTTAATCCATTTACTTTAAGGTAACTACTGAAAAAAGCAGAATTTACTTCTGCGATTTTGCTACTTTTCTTTGTAAGTCTTATGTCTTTTTTGCCCTTCAATTCTTCCATTAATACCTACTTTCATATTTATTTGATTTTTTGTATTGTACCATTTTAAGTCTATTTTCATTTTTTCTGAATATATTTTCCATATTTTTGTGGTTGCCAAGGGGTTCAAATTTAGTATCCTAAATCTATAAAAATCATATTTGATTTGATACCAGCTTAACTTCAATAGCATACATGTACACTGTTCCTTTACCCCTCCACACCCACACTTTTTGTTGTATGTGTTACAAGTTATATCTTTATACAGGCATACCTTGTTTTATTGTGCTTCACTTTATTGCATGTCAAAGATACTGTGGGGTTTTGGGGGGGTGTTTTATTTTGTTTTGTTTTGTTACAAATTGAAGGTTTGTGACAACCTTGCCTCCAGCAAGCCTGCCAGCATGATCTTTTCCAATAGCATGTGCTCACTTCTTGTATCTTTGTCACCTTTTGTTAATTCTCATAATATTCCAAACCATTTCATTATTATTATATCTGTTTTGGTTATCTGTGAACATTGATCTTTGATGTTACTATTGTAATTGTTTTGGGGTGCTTTAAACCATGCCTAAATAAGACAGTGATCTTAATCTATAAATGTTAGGTATGTTCTGACTGAGAGGTCTCCTTGGGCCTATTCTCTGAGACACAGCATTATTGAAATTAGGCAAATTTATATTACTACAATGGCCTCTAAGTGCCCAAGTGAAAGAAAGAGTTGCACATCTCTCACTTTAAATCAAAAGCTAGAAATGCATATGCATTAGGAAACCAAAATATTTGTGTGACTTGCTTTATTGCAACATTTACTTTATTATGTGATCTGGAACAAAACCTTCAATATCTCCAAGGTATTCTTGTATATTTTATGTCCAAAACCATGGATTTATCATTATTTTTATGTACATGCCTTCAGTGAACAAGTCATGTCAAAAGCCAAGATAAGTTAAAAGCTAGGCCTCTTACACCAATTAACCAAATTGTGAATATGAAGAAAAAGTTCTTGAAGGAAATTAAAATGTTACTCCAGTGAAGACAAAAATTATAAGAAAATGAAACAGTCTTATTGCTGATATGGAGAAAATTTTAATGATCTTGATAGAAGTTCTTACTGGCCACAATATTCCCTTAAACCAAAGCATAATCCAGAGCAAGGCACTAACTCTCTTCAAGTCTATGAAGATTGATAGAGATGGGGAAACTGCAGAAGAAAAGTTTGAAGCTAGCAGAAGAAAAGCTAGCAGAAAATTTTGAAGCTAGTGTCATTTAAGGAAAGAAGCAGTCTCTGTAACATAAAAGTCAAGGTGAAGCAGCAAGTGCTAATGTAGAATCTGCAAGTTATCCAGAAGATTTAGCTAAGATCACTGATCAAGATGGCTACCTGGAGCAACAGATTTTCAATGTAGATGAAACAACCTTTTATTAGAAGATGCCATTTAAGACTTTCATAGCTAGAGAGGAGAAATCAAGACCTGGCTTCAAATCTTCAAAGGACAAGTTGACTCTTTTTAGGGGCTAATGCAGCTGATGACTTTAAGTTGAAGCCAGTGCTCACAAATTATTCCAAAAATCCTTGGGCCCTTAAGAATTACGCTAAATCTATTGTGTCTGTGCTGTAGAAATGGAACAACAAAGCCTGGATGACAGCACATCTGTTTACAACATGAGTAAAATGCTATCAAACAGCATCACATGCTACAGAGAAATCTTTCATGAAAGAACGAGTCAATGTAGCATTGTTTCCTTATTTGAAGAAATTATTAGCCACCCAACTGTCAGCAACCACCCCTGATTAGCCAGCAGCCACCAACATTGATGCAAGACCATCGACCAGCAAAAAGATTATGACTCACTGAAGGCTCAGATGATGGTTAAGTGGCTTTTAGTAATAAGGTATTTTTTAATTAAGATATGTACATTGATTTTTTAGACATAATGCTCTTGCACACAGTCTACAGTATACTGCTAACATAACATTTATATGCATTGGGAAGCCAAAATATTTGTGTGACTTGCTTTATTGCAATATTTGCTTTATTATGTAGTTCAGAACAAAACCTTCAATATCTCCAAGGTATTCTTGTACATTTTATGTCCAAAACCATGGATAGCCAATCTGACAGGTGAAAAACACCATCTTGGTCTTATTTGCATTTCTTTGATAAATGGATTGAACACTTTTTTTTTATGTGAATTATTTCTTCATGTCCAACTATTGAGATATTAGTCCTTTTTTACTTACTTGGAAACACTCTTTATATCTTGATAGTTACCCTGTTATACAATGCCAGCTTGTCCCATGCCTTTTCCAAGCTTGTCCCTTGCCTTTTAAATCTTTATGCCACCCACTGGTTTTTAATTTTTATGTGGTTTAAATTTTATCCTCTTTTCCTTAGTGGTTTCAGGCTCTGATGCTATGCTTTTTATAAAAACCTTTCCTGATTCCATTATTAAATATTCACCCATATTTTATTATGGAATTCTTGTAACTTTATTTTTTAAATTTAAATATTTATTTCATTTATAATTTATTTTGACATGTTATAAGGCTAGACTCTAATCTTGCTTCATAGTCAGTCCTGAAATCACATGTTGAATAAATCATCTATTTCACACTTACTTGAAATGACTTCTTTAGAATATATAAAATTTTTATGTTTTCCTTTATTTTCCTATGTGTCACAAGAATGTCCAGAGGACCTAAATTTACTTGACTCCCTTAGCTTGCAGGAAGCCTAATTGTATACATATGCACTAGTGATGGCAGAAGATAAGTATTAAAACCTTTGCATACTAGTCTCTATTTCTAGACCAACTAATCTCTGTCATTGATAACTCAGTCTATTTCTACATAGATATTTCAGTAATTTCTGTTAAGTTACTTTTATATTCCTCTGCCTGGAGCAGTCTCCCATGGTTTAAAATGTCCTGTATACCCTCATACTTCCAGACATTTATTTATTAACTACCGTGTCACATACCATGCACCAGTCAATGCAGTTCTTCCCACAATGTATCATAATATCCAGTGGAAGGAAATCTTTAAATATTTATACCAATAATTTGCCACAGTTGTGTTGGGTGGTACAAATCATAGCATGATCCCTTTTCTAGCTGAGAAATTTTGATTCCAGATCTGTTCATCTTCTTACATTCTGTGAAGCACAGTCCAGGAGAGCTGATAGATAGTATTCAGTTATGATTTCCAATGATAAAGGCCAAAAAAAAACCTTGAGGATTAGCTTCATAGTATTCACAAGATGCCTCAAGCTAAGTAACGTGAGGAGTAATAAAGAACTGGGTTCAAAAAGAACCCCAAAACATTAGGCAACAGTTACATAAGTTCAACATACCTGAAGGCTGTCCTTTAAATTCTCTGATCAGTTTCCTGAGTAAAAACCAGGATGGCAGATGAGACCCCAAACAAGTTTAATAGGGTCAAGAATGAGGCAGAAAGGCAACTTCAGCTCTGGACCATTTTGACCTTTGAGAGGAAAACTAGCCATTGTCTTTCTCTGTACCTGCCTCTTACTTTTCCTGTGTTGTTTCTATTTTCTGCATTTGTTATGTTTCAAACAGTGGGCAACTGTGTGAAACAGTTTTAATAACTCAGACAACAAGTGTTGCTTTATGAAAAAAGGAAAAACAAAACAAAACAAACACTTCCAGCCAGTGAATTTTACATGCATTCAGTGGCTGCAATCACTGGCAATGATCAAATTACAAAGCACCAATTTCCCAAGCTCAAACTGGGACTAAATATTTTTTAAATTTGTAAATAGATATACTTGAAGATAAATATAACTATTTTCTTTGCAAAATTTTTTTCCTTAAAAAAATTTCTCCCTCATTGAATCCACTTTGATGGTGACTAATAAATTTGACTTTATAATAACCTAAAAAAATTAGATTGTTTCATCCAGGGGGACAATTTTAAACAAAAACAAGAAGATGCCAACAAGTTTACACATTGCCATGCACTAAGGTAAGTGTTCTGAATGTTAAATCTCTTTAGCATGAGATCAAAGATAAGTTTCTCCCTCAAAGATCCCAAACTCCTTATATGCCAGCTTTTGTTTCTCTGAGAAGCAAAATACATGCAATATGACATGAAAGCATCACAGACACTCAAAATGCAAAATAATATGAACCACATTCTTTTTCAAAGAATTAGCAAGCATATGTCACCTGTTTCTTTCCAGATCATTTATTCCACTATTTCTTTTTTTTACTTGCAGGCTGTCCAAAACGTCTATCTTGCCTTTTCCACCTTCTGAATTAGGAAGCTTAATGTTATCTATGTTGACTTCACAAGGAATGCTGTCATCTTCATCCTCAGATTCCAAACTGTCCTCTGAACTGTCTTCTTTTGAATCAGACTGATTCATCTCCTATAAGGCCACAACCATTTGTTAAACTTTTCCAAGAGTCTCATCAACATTTTCAATATCAAAACAGCCAGGTGGTGCAGTTGCCATTTCTTTTCTCAGCTTTTCCTTTGCCTTGGCCATCTGTGGGAGAAAGGTCTGTATTTGGTCCAATAAGGGACTTCTCTCAACTCGAACTATTTGAAGAGTGGAGTTCTTTTTGGAATTAGGCTTGGAGTTGATGAACAACCTTTCCAATAAACTTCTGCCTCCACCACCATGGCTACCACTGCTTCCTGCCATCAGCAGCTCCTTGGACATCGAGAGCCCCGAGCTGCCCCAGGTGGTTGATCAACAGCTCCAGACTGCATTGGGGTTCACGCACAACTCCATGCCTCTCACAAACCTCCCTGAGTCAGCCTACCAAGGCCAACTCAGTTGTTTCTTACACTGATTTGGCTGTCATTGAACTGTTTCTCTGTTAATCAGGAGAAAATTCTGAGAGGACAAACTGGAGACCCACAGTGGGAAAGCAAGCTGGCTCCACACGGTGCTGGGGAGAATGGCCAGTGAGGATGCCAAGAGCTTCTCCTAAAGCTTTTGAAGCTGCTTTTTCTTGATTCAGCATCTCCAGTTATTGCAGCCCTTTAGCTGTTTTCCATAGTTTTGAGGAAGTATACTCTCTTTAAGATTCCTCTGTTATTTTTGCCTGAGCAGATCTGGAACAATGGCTGCCCTCAGAGACAGCTCCCAGTGATCTGATGTAGCTGATCAAAAGCAATGATCAGCAATCAGACCTCACAGCCCTGGAGTTTAGAGACTAGGTCTTTATATCCCACCCTGGCCCAGCAAGCTGCACAAGGAAGCTGGGATGCAGACCCCACTGCTTCCTGCAATGAGGCTGGGGAATGTGGGATGGTACCTACTGTAGGGAAGGTAAAATTCACCCACTTTACTGCAATTTACCAGCCTTTCCTCCTTTGGGTGCTGCACGGATTTCCAGTAGACTCTGGAGTTTCAAAATAGTTGACTCAGACGGTTCTTGCTAATTCAATAACTGTTTTGGTGGAGCGACTGATTCCTGGAGCTTCTTATTCCGCCACCTTCCCACAATACCCTATAGTTTCTTCCCTTAAATATCAGTTCCATAATGTGCTACACTTAAAAATTAAAATATAAGATTTCCATGAATAAATAAGTTAAAAAATACACTATATGAAATTTCACTCTTTGAGAATGACAATGTGAATTATATTGTGAAGGTTTTGAGAAGGCCTATGGGAAATAAAATTCTCATATTATAAATTGTTTCCTAACTCATTTAACCATGAAATCCTTTTCTTTTTTAAGGAAGGAGCTTATGTACCCAATATACTTCAGAGATTTATTTGATACTGTTGTAAATGGTTGCTCAAAGTGTCTAGATACTTATCTAAGCTCTGAAAGGTGTTAGCTGAAAATGGCTGAAAATTTAGTCCCAATTTAAGGCTAATATTAACCTTATTATAAAATTTGTTTTATAATAAATAATTTTTTAAGGTAAAACCCTTCAAAATTTGAAGGAGCGATTCTGCAATTATTGCATAATGGTTGGTGATGAAGATATTCAGGAACTGGATGGAGGCTTGGTTCAGGGCTTTCCCAAGTCATAGTAACTGCCATTACACCATGACAGCATAAATCAATTAACATCAGTTTACAGATGGAGAAATTAAGGCATAGATGGCACTTGCCTGATGTTATTCAGCTATTTAAAAGCCCAGTATCCTGGGTCCTCTTTGTTCTGTATATTTTTCCTTAATACTAATATTTCTGGCTAAGAATATAGAGCATATTTAAATTGGCACTCAAATACATGTACATTTCTCTCCACAAAATAGATTATGTAGTTGAAGGTCAAAATTGAGAGCAGCGTAAAAATGTCTTTCTTATGCAGTGTTATTTTCCCCCACTGACATAATTAATATGGCTTTCATTGTAATTTCAGGTGGCATCTGTTTATTTCAAAGATTTTCACTTACTGCTAATTGGAGTCATCTGTTTAGCAACATCAATAGAAAAATGGAATTTACACAAGAGGATTGCTCTGAGAATGGTGATGATGGTGGGTGTGAACCCGGCATGGTACGTGCTGCATTTCCTACTCCTAGTTTACATTCTGAAGAGGCCATTTTTGTGTGGAACAAATAGCCAAATAAATAATGCGCATCTAGGGAATCATTTGTATCAGATTATAATTCATAAGGGTTTTTTTTTCCTGTAAATATGAAATTGATGTAAAGAGTGCTTGAGTTGTAGGAGGAAAAAGAAACAACTTTCCTTTCACTACAGGTCTAATTACAGAGAGATTGGAATAAGTGCATGCAACTCTCTCACCTTTTATGCACCATAGGAGTCAAAGCTGAGAGAAGCCTTGAACTTCAACAGACAAGATTGATAAGACTTCAGAGTAGATTTCAGTCTATCTTGTTTATTTGGCTGATTACACATTCAAGACTTGTTCAAGAGCATTCTTGATCATCAGGAAGGATGTTAAGAACCTAAGACAAAGACATTACTGACAAAACACAAATGTATGCAGAAAAATTCCAAGGTGAACATTTTTCTTTTTTAAATCTAGGGTTGCAAAGTGAAACAATCAATAAACAAGTTTCATCTGCAGAATGTGAAACCACTCTTTGAATGATTTTTTCCACACTGTCATGAATGATTTTTTTTTCCATTAAATTAATTGGTTATTTTGGTTTTATGTAAATAGCTCACCTCTTGTTAAGAACATGATACAATTAAAGATGATTTTCAGTGTCACATAATTTGCATAATGGCATTATGCTTTAAAGCCTTAGGTGGTCCTTCCTTTCTCATATTTCTATGAAATTAAGAAAGCCACATTGAATTCTTTGGCATTCTGTCTCTTCTAGGGAAGAGTCACATCTATGTTTATCATTTATAGAGCAAGTTGTTTCGCTAAAGACAAAAAAAATTACTCATATGAGTCAAAATTTCTTTCTTCAATTTTATCACTTAAAGATTTAAAAAGCACTTATTTATTAAGAGTATTTTACTCTTAAAATGAAATGTTGTTCCATACCACTTGGGTTGCACTAGAACTGTGTCCCTTTTCATTGACCATCTTCTCATGGACCCCAAGGAGTGAGATAATGCACTGCACAGTGGAGCAAGTGTCCTGTCCATTATGGGACTAAGTGGCTTTTCAATTTAAGGCATTTTCACCACTCAGTAGCTTTATCTGGATCCCAAACTTTTGTAATTGGAGGGTTTCATATGCTGTAGGTGACTTTAGTTAAGTGTTTCTAATTTCTTTTTATTAAGAATGATTTCTTGTTTAAATGGATTTCTAAAGTTTTCCTTTATATTGTTTTACATGTACACAATACTCACTTTATTTGAGGTTGCATGGAATTGTTCTTGCATATATGTTTTTTAAAAAGTGAGTCAGAGAATTTCAAAGATGGGTCTATGTTTAAAGATGTGCTTCTGAATGATTTTCTGATACCTCCTATTTAAGAAAGGACATGCTTTGTCTCAAATGTGACTTTGAAAGTTTGTAGACATGGTCTACATTCCTGTAGTCTTAGGTATGCTACTTTTAAGAGAGAATAGCTAGAATACTTATAAAAGAAGATAATGTAATATACCCAATATTGACAAAAACCAGCAGTGCCAGATTCAGAAGAGCATAAATAAAATCTACAGAAAATTCCAAAATCTCATTTTAGCTAGTAATTTCAACTATTTCCTCCATCCATCATGTACTAAAAAGTTGATTTATAGTGGTAGCCCTACCCTGATCAATGGGGAAGTGAGAAGTTTTGGGACTCTGTTCCCCTACAGAAGCTTTGAACAACAAATAAAAACTGGCAGAAACATATTTCTCAAATCTCCATAAAACAGTTAAAGGACTGCAGTAACATGCCAAGCACCAAATCAAGAAAAAGGTCCATGTAAAACATGGGCAAAGAACTAAAGGAAATCAAAAAACATAAATGAACACAAAAGACTATCAATAAAGTGATGGAAATTATGAAAAGGAACTAAACAGAGCTGAAGACCACAGAAACAGAAATTTAAAATTCCGTAGATAGGTTCAGTAGCAGATTGGAGCTGGCAGAAGAAAGAATCAGTAAATTTGAAGACAAGACAATTGAAATCTTCCAGTCTGAGAAGCAGAAAGAAGAAAGAAGAAAGAAAAGTGAACAGAGCCTAAGAGACCTGTGGGACACCACATTAAGGCTACCAATATATGCATTGTAGGAATTCCACAAGGAGAAGAAAGAGAAAAAGAGACAGAGAGAATATTCAAAGAAATAATTTCTGGAAACCTCCCAAATTTAACAAAAGACATAGTTATGTAATCCAAGATGCTCAACAAACTCCAAACAGATAAAACCAAATAATCCCACACTGCAGCCTATTATAATCAGACCGTAGAATGCCAAAGATAGAACTCTGAAATCTGAAATAGAGAAGCATCATTTTATGTACAAAGGAGCCTCAATAGGATTGAGTGCAGATTTCTCATCAGAAACCATGGAAGCAAGAAGGTAGTGGGATGACAAATTTAAAGTGCTTAAAGCAAAAAAAAAAAAATTCCAACTAAGAATTCAATATCTGGTGAAACTGTGTTTTAAAAATAATGGAGAGATTAAGACTGTTCTAGATAAACAAAATCGGAGGGAGTTCATCACCACTAGACCAGCCCTACAATACGTGCTAAGGAGATTTCTGTCAGTTGAAAGGAAAGGACATTAGACAATGGATTGAATTCACATGATGAAATAAAGATCTCTGGTAAGGGTAACAGCATGATAAATATAAATGCCAGTCCTATTGTTCTTTTGGTTTGTAACTCCACTTTTTACTTCCTACAGGATCTAAAAGGCAAATGCATAAAATGTAATGATAAATCAGTAGTTTGGGGCTCATAATATATAAACATGTGACAAGAACCACATAAAGGTGGGTACACAGAGGAGTATGAGAACATAGTTTGTGTATACAATTGAAGTTAAGTTGTTATCAAAGCAAATGGGATTGTTATAGATTTAGAATTCTAAATTTAAACTCGATAGTAACTACAAAGAATATATCAGTGAGTATGCATAATCTTTGTTCCAGTTTGCTAAAGCTGCTGTTATGCAAAATACAAGAAATTGATTGGCTTTTAAACAAGGATTTATTAGGTGTCCAAACTAAGGTATCAACAAGAATACACCTTCACTGAAGAAAGGCTGATGGCATCAGAACACATCTGTCAGCTGAGAAGGCACATACCTGGCATCTACTGGTCCTTTGCTCCTGGATTCTGATTTAAAATGACTTTTTCCAAAATGCCTCTGAGCTTCTGTCTCTCTTAGCTTCTCTTTCAGCTCCTGTGCATCCTTGCTTGTTCTCCCAGGGTTTCTCTCTAAGCATCTAATCAAAAGATCTCACCCACAGTTGGGTGGGTCACATCTACATGGAACAACCTCATCAAAAGGTCCCACCCACAGTAAGTCTGCCCCCGCAAGATTGCATTAAAGAGCGTAGTCTTTCCCAGGGTACATAACAGTTTCAAACTGGCACACTCACAGAAACAGAAACCAGAGTACAGAGTACAATGGCCAGAGCCATTGGAATGAGAAGTTAGTGCATAATGAGTATAGAGTTTCTGTTTGTGGAGATGGGAAAGTTTTAGTAATGGCAGGTAGTGAGAGTACTGCAACATTATGAATGTGATTAATCCCACTGAATAAAATGCTTGGGAGTGTTGAGATGAGAAGGTTATGTTGTAAATATGTTCCCACAATTAAAAAAAAAAAAAATGGAAGATCAACTAAAGAGACAATGGCAATTAAATGTAATACATAATCCTGAATGGGATCTAGCAAGGGGGGAGAAAAGGCTTGAAGGTATATAGGCTACAAGCTCTATATAAATGTTAAATTTCTTGAACTTGATAACTCCACTTAAGGTGGTTACACACTAAATATTTCTTAGGAAATGTACATGGCACTATCAAGTTTTCAAGGAGTATGATATATACAACCTACACTTGTCTTCAGAAAATGGATAGATAGACAGAGAGATAGACGGCTGTGGCAAAATGTTAAAATTGGTGGATCTGGGTATCTGGGGGATAGTAGAGGTATGTTGGAGTTCTCTGTATCAGATTTGAATTATTTTTGCAATTTGCCCACAAGTTAGAAAGTATTTCAAATAAAAAGGTTTTTTTAAGTGGATTTATAAATATTAATCCCTCTTCTTGTTCTTGAACCTCCTTGGCAAACATACTGATAAAGAGAGATGTGGTCAAAGATAAAAGAAAGAATAAAAGGCCCTAAGGTCAAAAGCTGATTAATACTTTCATCTTACTGGTATTTGAAGGTAAGTGGTCATATATAAAGGAGCTTTAAATATTGGTGTGAATTACAAGCTGTCATACCATATACCATCTTGCAGTTTAGTTATAAACATAATCACTCTCTGTTTTCTGAGAGAAGATTATTATGGTTCCCAGGGAGACAAGTCTCTAAAGAACTCCACTCTCAGAAGTGCCAGTTTAATTTCTACCTGGTTCTAACCATACTCCAAGTTCGTCATCTGGATAGAATCTTTACCTTCTATGTTTTGAAAACCTTAATTCCCTACTCACAGATGACATCCTTTACAGTTAAATAATACAGAGCTAATTAACCTATAGAGCAGAGCTCCACAGTAAAACTCTCTCATTTCAGGCTGACGTTGGGGTTCATGCTCAGCACTGCCTTCTTATCCATGTGGCTTAGCAACACTTCTACTGCTGCCATGGTGATGCCTATCGCGGATGCTGTGGCGCAACAGATCATCAAGGCTGAAGCAGAGGTCGAGGCCATTCAGATGACTTCTTTCGGTGGATCTACCAACCATGGCCTGGAAATCAATGGTATCATGTATTGATAAGGCCTCAGTAGGGTCTAATCATTTGGTCAATAGACCTAAACTCAAGAATTCTGTGCTGCATTTTGAATTAGCTATCCACACGTTATGTGAATTTAACCTTTCTCTTGCTATACTTCCTGGTATTTATACAAGGGAATTATGTCACACTAATATTTTTCCTTTAAAAATAATTGAATTTACATTCTTCGGCAAAGGTGGAAGAATGACTTTTCTATCCTCCAGCCCATCCGATTGGAACTCATGTCATCTTCGGTAAAACTCTTTTCTGTCCTGAAGTGACCTTCTTGCATAATATTGGCAATTTCTAGTTCCTACATTGTATTTGGGTGCAGCCTCAGATTTCATATGGCTAGTTTTGGCTCTGAAGAACTGCTCTAATGCAGTGAAAAAGTGTTAGTGGAATATTTGTGTTTTTAAGATATTTTAAGATGAATATTTTGTTAGTACAAGATGAATTTGTTTATTTTCAATTTCTACTAATGCTTCCATCTTTTCATCCACATAGATACCCAAAGATAATTCATTTAAATTATGCTTTTTTTATTTAATATTTTTCAGAAAGTGTTAATGGAGGACATGAAACAAATGAGTGGAAAGAAAAAACAAGTCCAGCTCTAGGGTAAAGAACATAGGCATTTTGATTAGTGTTTTCCAAATTAAATTTTAACAACATTATAAACTGGGCCAATTTGTTTTTCAGATATAGTAATGATGCAGGGAAAGTTCCAAACAAGACGGAGCTGGAAAAGGTACATTAAATTTGATTCTTTCTAAATAATTATAAATGAAATCATATTAGAGATGCAGTTAGGAAGGTGTGTGTTTTAAAACCTGTTTCTTGCTTCCTTGTCTATAAATTATTTTGCTTGCCTAGGTCAAAACACTGTGTTTGATAAGCCTTTATGGATACACTGGAATCTACATTCTGATAGGAAACATTTTAGCCTCCAAAAATTGGCATCATATTTTCTCCTTTTACTGGGATTGTGATAATGGCAGTTAGCACCTGTTGTTTAAAGAAATACAATTCTAGCACCAGAATATTGTTTTATTTTCTTATTAAAATCTTGCGGGCCAAATGGTCTGATTTTCATTAGGGGTATCCACATGTCTTCCAGATTATCAACTTAGAGTGACTCCTATTCATGTAATTACAAGTCCAGTTATCTTAAGTATTACTATCATCACTTAAAAAATTAATGCAGAATTTATGAGTTGCTATTATCAAATGCAGGTGGAGGAATTGTTGTAACCATTCTAGTGTTAAAGGATGGAAGGTAAGGCTTTGTAGACAATCCCATAGAATTCATTTCCCCAGAATAAATCAATATAAAAATGCTGCACTAGGTTGTACTGGGAGCAATATATCTCAACCACTGAAAAATAATCCAGCACAGAACTCATCGTACGGTAACCATGGCATTAGGAATAGGACAGTGGGACATATATTTCTTCCTCAGGTTATAATCCATTAGCATGCAACTCCATGGGAAAAAGGAAAAACTCTTGTTATTCACAGAAATCTTTAAGGAAAGAGTAATTTCTATGTAAAGAGAAAATGAATCCAAAGAGAATTATTAAACCATTAGCTGTAGTTTATATTACAGGTTTTTAAGAATAGGGTTTGCATACACATTTATGAAAACATTATCAACTTTTGAGATAGAAAAACATTCTTTAAAAACCTAGAAAATCAACAGTATTCCAGGTTTATTACAGAAAAGTACATTAGAAATGATCTTTTAAAAATGTTATGAAAATTAGCAGGCCAAAATAGAATGAATGTGGATGTACCCAGCAACTTCCTTAGGCTCATCTTTAAAAGTACAGTCTCCTGGCATGATGCCTACATTTTGAGTTGAGGCCTTTCAAGTTGATTTTATATCCTGCATTGTCCAAGACATTATAGGAAAATCTATTGGTGGAAAGACCTGCTCTATACTGTAAGCTGCTCAGAGTCTAGTGTGGAAAATGGACTTTAAAAAATAATAATGTGTGCCAGACTTACCACAGTGGAGGGAGAAACTAGCTGAATATGGGCATATTGCAGGAAGGAATATGAAGTAAAGTCATTTAGTCTAGAAGGATTAGAGAGTGTGTGAGCAGGGGAGTATGAACTCCCTGAGTGCACAGTCCATGTTTTTTCTCTTTACTGTTTTATCCTCTAGCACATACTACTGCCTGATATGTGATAGATATTTAAGAACTGCATTATGTTCAGAGGATACAACTAACTCAAAGACCCACATATGTAAACAACTGGGCTTTTTCAGGAAACTTCTTTAGTGCAGGTGGTAGAGGTCAGCTGTTCTGGTAAGTGAAATTGGTTAGATAGGATGGAGCAGGTTTAAAATAGCTCAACGCCATGCAAAGGAGTTTAGAATTTATCTTAAGGGAAACGGGGAGCATTGAGGCTGGGCAGGGAGCAATACAGTGAGGGCTTCCTCTGACAACAACGTGGAGCTTACTCTGACAACAATGTGAAGGGTAAGGGATATGGAACTAATGGACTTCTTGACTAACCAGATATTAGTAGTGATGGAAAGAAAAATGTAGATGTCTCCACTATGCTAAACTATGTAAAGCTAGATTGTGATGTCATTGATTGAGACAGAATACAGAGACCAGTGTAAGTTTTCAGTGGAGAAAAATAAGATAATTCAGGCACATTTTATGCAATAGAGATAGAGATCTGAGTTTAGGTTTGGAGAACTAAGATTTGAACCCTGATTCTGTGGTGTCCCTTGAACTCAATGCATAAAAAGAAAAATTTAGAGGTAACTTTTGCTGTACAAAGTGTTCTTTATATCATGAGAGATTGCACAAAAGCAGTTTTTTACTTATTGTGCATAAAAGACCTGTTTTGATTTTAAAAATTTATAAATCTATTTATAGGATAAACATATTGTATAGTTCATCTTGTCATTATAATAAAGTATATCAGTTCTGTAGCCAGATTTATGGTGGATAATTTAACACTAAGTGGTTACATCTAAGAATTTATATGTACTTCTTCTAGCTTTAAAATGGAAGAAGTATTTAAATTCAAAATGCTTTTGCTTTTCTGTTTTCTTTGAAACTGTGAGGCTTACTGTTTAATTAAAATAAATTCTGTGTGGCTTGAATTTGACCTGCAGGTCAAAACTGACCCCCATATTACTTCCTTTGGAGTTTTATAATAATTTCAAAAAGGAGGGTAAAATAAAAGTCTTCAAATTTTTGGTAAGTTACAGCATTTCTCCATGTTCCTGCTTAAAAAGGAAAATTAAATTTTTCTCTAATGGAAAATACTACAATTTTATACCTTTAAATTACCATTTATTTAGTACAAAATTTCTAAACTTAAAAATCTCTTTGCTCATACAATGAAATCAATCTGAGATGATCAATTAGCTTACTTAATTTTTTACAATTATGTAGTATTTCTCTCCATAGGCAATGACATATATATAGTTCCATTTAAAATTATATATATAGTTCCATTTAAAATTTAGTATGTAGTAAGCAGAAAATTCTCAATAAGTAGAGGAATACTAAGAATTACTCCACAAAATAAATTCTAAGTTTAGTGATTATAATATTGGTTAATAAATATTCTAGCAAATATATATTTAACATTTGTTCAAATATTACGTTCTCAGTGAGTGAGCATTGGCTTCAAGTTAAAATCGTCAGCTGCATTAGCCCCTAACAAGAGAGTCAGCCTGTCTTTTGAAGATTTGAAGCCAGGCATTGACTTCTCTCTAATTATGAAATTCCTAGATGGCATCGTCTTCCATTAGAAGGCTGTTTCGTCTACATTGAAAAATCTGTTGTTAGTGTAGCTGCTTTCATTAATTATCTTAGCGAGATCTTCTGAATAACTTGCTGTAGCTTCTACATCAGCACTTGCTGCTTTACCTTGTACTTTTATGGTATGGAGATGGCCTCTTTCCTTAAACCTCATGAACCAACCTCTGGTAGCTTCAGACATTTCTTCTGCAACTTCTCCTCTTTCAACTTTCACAGAATTGAAGAGAGGTAGGGCCTTGCTCTGGATTAGGCTTTGGCTTACTGGAATGTTGTAGCTGGCTGGATTGTCTATCCAGACCACTAGAACTTTCTTCATATCAGCAATAAGGCTGTTCTGCTTTTCTATTATTTGTATATTTACTGGAGTAGCACTCTCAATTTCCTTCAAGAATTTTTCATTTGCATTTACAATGTGGCTAACTTTTTGGTTCAAGAGGCTTAGCTTTTGGCCTGTCTTGGCTTTTGACGTGCCTTCCTCACTAAGCTTAATCATTTCTAGCTTTTGATTTAAAATGAGAGACATGTGACTCTTCCTTTCACTTGAACACTTACAGGTTTTTATTTGGCCTAATTTCAACCTTGTTGTGTCTTAAGGAATAGGCCCAAGGAGAAGGGAGAGAGAGAAAATGGCCAGTCAGTGGAGAAACAGATATAATAATAATGAATAAGTTTGAGATATTGCAAGGATTACTAAAATGTGACTCAGAGACATGAAGTGAGCACAGGCTGTTGGGAAAATGGTGCCAGTAGGCTTGATTGATGCAGAGTTGTTACAAACCTTCAATGTGTAAAAAAAACACAGTATCTGTGAAGCACAATAATTCAAAGCAAAATAAAATGAGGTGTGCTTGTACTTTCCAATAACTGTACAGGAAACCTCATACTCGATGTAACTTATTTGAATACTGTATTTTGTTTCTTAAAATCCTCAGCAGTGGTTTTCTATGCAATTTTTAATAGTGTTTCTTTTTTTTTTATTAGAAAGGGTCTAGGTTTGCAGAAAAATCATACAGAAAATACAGCACTCCTATATATATATATATATATATATATATATATACCTCACACACAGTTTTCCTGATTATTAGCACTTGGTATTAGTGTGGTAATTTTCTTACAATTGATGAAACAATATTATATTTATAATATTACTATATTATTAACTATATATATGTGTGTGTATATATATATATACACAGTGTCACCCAGTTGCCTTTAAACCAAATTTTAACCTATTCTTTCCTCAGGTAGAGGGGAGGTAGGTTATATCCTTTGTTAGAGGGGGATGGTCTTAGTTTCCTCCCTATCCTCTAAGTTGTCCTTTCTGTTGCTTTTGAGATCCTTCCTCAGCTCTGGCATAGGGATTACAATTCACATTTCTTATACTTCAGAATTTGGCCATACTTATTTGCCTTTGACTCCCTGATCTCCCTAGCCAAGGTCATGCATTATTGTCCCATCTGTAGACCAAGGCTCACCTTTAAACCAAAGTTGAGCTGCCTTGAACGTTTTCCTTCCTGAGACAAAAGGGTTGAGTGTAAGAGGGCAAATATGACCCTTATCCTACCCATGACAAAAAGTAGGTGCTATCCTGGGGACTGCACAGATGGTCCTTCTTCTGGTTACTTCTCCACCATCTGCCCCTGTAGCCATTGGTCCAAGATCCAGCTGCCTCCTTTCTCTGGCCTCGCCGCCTTCTTCCCATCAGCTAGGCTAGCTGGTTGGAGTAGAATGGCAATTAGTTACAATTTTTATTTATTAAACATTTGAGGTTTTGGTTTTAAAGCCAGAATTATAGCTATCATCTGACATTTCAGCAGAAGGACCATTTCAGGCCAAAATATACTGTTAACATTTTTTTTAATTAAAATATATTAAGGATTAAGTAAAACATAGAAAAATATATATGTATATTATTAGCTACAATATTAACTATATTATTCCTTTGGATTAGCCAGATGGTCCCTTATTTCCTCTTTCTTTTTGTGCCTTGTAATCTTTTGTTGCATACTACACATTTTAATATTTTAAAGTGCTAACTCTGGGACTAATTTCCTATGCTGATTGTTCCTTAAAGTTAGTATCCAACTGAAATTTCCTTAAGTGCCATGGGCTAATAGAAACAAACAAACCAATGCAAAAAACACCTCCCACAGTTTTTTCAAATTTGCTGTTTATTGGCTGGTGATCTCCTTCAAAGTTTATCTCTAGGCTTCTGCTTGCTGATGCCCGTTTATGAATATTCAAATGCCCTCTCTAATCCCTTTATAGTAGATTTTCTCCCTTCTTGAGTGTTCTATTCTGTGAATTAAAGCATGTAATCCTTTGCCCAGTTCACTTTGAATTGTTTCCTATACTGCATTAGCTGTCTGCAATCTGCTGCTGCCTGCAGGGCAAGTTCTGGAAGGGTGAGCCAGAGAGGGTTTTCCTGATTCAATCTTTCAGGCTGCTACTGATAGACTGGTACTGACATACAAGCACCACAGTATCCACATGGGGTTTACTCTGCCACCTCTGGAACAGCCCAGGGACCCATGATAGGAGCAAAGGCTGGCTCTGTACAGTTCCAGGGAGGAGGTACGGGAGGGACCAGCATGGTTGTCAAGACCTTCTACTACCATTTTAAAAGCTATGTTTTCCTTATTCAACACTCACCTAGTTACTATAACCCTTTAACTCTCTTCTGGAGTTTGAGGAAGATGGTTCTGCCAGTTTTTGCTAGTTGTTCAAAGATTATGTGGCAGAATGGCCTCCTGAAATATCTTATACTGCCATCAGAAGCTCAATAGTATTTCTTAATGAATTAATATTATTTTTCCCCAAATTGTATTTATACTTTTACTGTGAAATATTATATATATATATATATATATATGTATATACATGAGTTTTAAAAATGAAACTAAAAATTTTAAAGAATAATAAAATGAAAGTTATATCACATTTATCTTTAGATATAAAACATTACAGGTTCCTTATAAACCTCATGGGTCCTTTCCTGATTTAATCTCCTTTCCCCCACTTGCTGAGATAACCAAGGTCCAGAATTTTGTGTTAATCATTCCCTTGTCCTCTCTTCAGCTTTACCTCCTGTATTAGTTGGTATGGATCTGGCCACCATAACAAATATTCAACATTGCAATCTTTTCAACAAGGTAGTATTGGAAACCCAGAAAACCTCTTCACAAATGTAGAAGAATAAGAAAAACAAATTTATTACTGAATAAGCATTAAAGCAGAATGAAATGCATCACAAACACTCTTCTAAAAAGGTTGCAAAGAAGGAAAGAGATCTCACCCTTCTACATAGCTAAGCACATACAACACATTACATACATGTTCTCAAGATAAATGAAAACTAGTCCTCAAGTAAAAGGACTTGACAGCATCATTTGTCACCCACAGTTCATCTTATATTTACCTGATAATTTGGATGGTCTTTGCATTTGTTAATTGCCTCCATCCAAAGGAATAATATAACTTCTCATTTCTCTATGGCATGTAGATAGTTACAGCCAATGGTGGAACCAGATGTGTAAGCTCAACTCCCATGAAAATGGGGAGATAAGGGTGCTAACTTCTTTGATGTTTACTTTTCAGAGAGATGGCCCACAGGTCCTTGAGAAAGGCATTCCTGGGTTGTAAAGCTCGCAAAAAGCTTATTTAGTGTTTCTTTTTTATGTCCCCCAAAAGTTATTCCAGACTATTTACTAGTTGTTCCCAGCTGTTTACTATTTATTTGAGTCTATTTATTTTTATAATAATGCACAATGCCAGCCTTTTTTAGACTAGTATTTACCTGGCATTTCTTCTATTCTTTCACTTTCAAAATTTCTGTGGCCTTCTATTTTAAGTATATCTCTTGTAAAGAGCATATTGCTGGTTTTTGCACTTTAATTCACTCATTATTTACCTGATGAGTTTTGCCTATTTGAACTTTTTGGGATTCTTAACATATTGTGAATAATTTCCCCATATAATCATGGATTTTCTATTTTTCCAAATATTCTTTTCATTTCTCTTTCTTGCATTCTTTTGCATTGTTCTTTTCCTTTTTATTATTATTATTTCATCCAATGCACACACACTTCTATGTCGTGTATTACACGCTGTGTCTATTATTCTAGCTGTCCTAACCATTTTACCATGTATATTTAATTTATAAAGGTCTAAAAATAATCCATTTCTTTACTTCCTCCTGACAGTACAAGGATGTTAAGACACCTTAACTCATCACACTTCCCTATTTATCTGGCACCATTTGACAAGTTTTTAGATCTAGTCTGTAATTTTCCTATAAAGTAGATAATTCTATTTTTTATAACTAAATGTTTATATAGGACTATGTATGCATTTATTACTATCTTTCCTCACCATTGCTTCTTGCTTCTCACATGTTACAACTGTGATTATGCTCCTTCTGCCTGAGATACATGTTAGAATGTCCTTCAGTGAGCTCCTTTTGTGGTCAACTCTCAGTTTTTGTTTAATAGAATGGTGTTTATAATACTTGAAATATATTTTTGTGATTATAGAGTAACCATTATTTTTGGTTAACTCTTTGGGATATATTTCTACTATACAGAAATGTCTACTATATATTGCACTTTTGCTGTGAAGATGTAACTTGTGGGTCAAATTACCATTCCTTTAAAAACAGTCTTTTCTCTCTGGTTTCTTTAATGGTTTTCAGGTGTGTATGTACGTGTGTCTGTGTGCATTCTAGAATTTCACTCTGATATGCCTAAGTGTACATTTCTCCTGCATCTATGAACTGGTCGTTTTCAGCATGTTGTGAGAATTTTCTGACATTATTTCTCAATATTCAATTTCTTCTTCCTAGTTCTCATAATTCTGTCCCTCTGGGTTTCCAATTAAACACCTGTTAAATTATCTCATTCTCTTCTGCCAGGCTTCTTGAAATCTCTTTTTATTTTCTAAATAATTTCTTCAGATCTGTCTTCTAGTTCATCAGTTCTCCCTTCAGCTATGTCTGTTCTGCTTAACCTATCCACTGAGATTTCTTTTAATGTCAGTTAATTAAATTTCAATTTCTGGAAGTTATGCTTGTCTTTTTGAGAATCTTTTTTTGGTAACTTTTATAATCTCTGCTCCTTACTCATATTTTTGATCCCTCCTCTTATTTTGTTATTCATAAATATATTTGCTTATTTACATTATGTCTAATAATTTTAATCTCTGTAGTCATTAGAAGTCTGGGAGTCTAACCTGCTGAGATCCCCACTATTTTTTGTAGTTGTTGTACAATTAGTTGGCTCAATTAGTGGCTCATCCCTGGCTTTCTTAAAAGTATTATTTTTCAGCTGGTACTCTGGGGTCCTCAATCTTTATCCTTCACTTCAGCATCATCTCTTCAACAAATTCATCCAGCAATCATGTGCTCTCAGCAAAAATAACACATAGCCAATTGCATGGGCTTCATGTTTACTAGCTAGATACACAAACAGTGCACCTCATTCCACCCCAAAAACACTTCCACTAAACCTTTAATTTGTATCATCTAGATATATTAGTGCTGCCATTTACTGCAGAATTTGAATTTATCTTAACTTTTATTGCCTTTATAAATTATCTGTGATATTTGCAAAAACATCAACTTAATGCAGTAGTATTAGTATTAACGTACATTTTAAAGGTCTTCATGCAGCAAAAAAAAAAAAAGTGTGAGGTATCCATAAAGGATAAGCCATGATAAATAAATTTGTATGTTTATGTTTTTATTTTTTATTTTATATCTGCCAATGCATTTCAAGCATTTATTTATATGCATATATTTGCAGTCAAGCTTTTATATGCAATCATTTTCCCTTTGTATTTTTGAAAGTTTTAATGTGACAATGAGAAATTATGAACACATTAAATTTTTTTAATTTTCCATTCTTATCATCAATTTAATGATATCCAAGTAATATATCCAAATTCTACATTGCTTTCTGGTTAATATTTGAAAAGTCTTTCCTGTAATAAAATAACATTTAAAAATTTTTGAAGCCCTAAATTTCAGTTGAGACTTTCTATCACTCATCAGAGTTTTTAAAACTGATTTTTGCCATTTTATTTGTTCTTAATATTTATTTATTCATTCATTCATTCATTTCAAGTTTTCAATGGGAACATATCAAATATGGGATGTACAAATCATTTCCTTATAGAAAATATAAGGCAAATGGAAGTTTTTGTAAAGTAATTTATTTTAGGTGAAGAGTGGATACCTCTAGGGGGCTGACCTTTAAATTAATTAGAAAGTAAAAGGTAAATTACAACCCAGTGCACCTGACCCCTGCTCTGCTAAATGCCATTCCCATATCCTTGATGACTTTTAGTGAATAATAATTTTTTCCTTATTGTGATATCTCAAAAATATCTTTCAGTACCAACATCACAGATAGCATGCTTATATGAATAGAACAAGGCAATTTCTTCTGTTTGCATATGTCTTAAGTACATCTTTTTTTTTTTTTTTTTTTTAAGTTTGCAGTTTATAGAACAGGTCTGGAAGAGGCAAGAATTGTTACAAAGAAATGCATGGGAGGTTATTACAGTAACCCAGGCCAGAGGTAATTGGTGACTTAGACCAAGATGATGGCAGTGGAGATGGTGAAAACTGAACAGATTAAGTAGATAAAATTGACAGGATTGGGTGGAATGTGGAAGAGAGTGTTTTCAAGAGGACAAGCAATATAGAAGAATGGCTAAGAGTATGAGCTTTAAAGCAAGAATATATGGTTTCAAAATCCGTATCTGCCATTTACTGGCTCTGTGATCACAAGCAATTTACTCTTAACTTCTCTGTCTCATGTCTTCATCTATAAAATGGGAATAATAACAGTATCCACTGCATTGAGTTGTAAGAATTATAGTGAAAACATTTATATTATTGTAACTTAGAATAGTTCTTTTAAATCCTAAGCACTCTATACATGTTTGTCTTATAGTGGCAGTGATGCTATTGACTTAAATAGGAAAAAATGAAGAAACACTAAGTTTGAGGAAGTAAATAATGATCTTTGTTTTGAACATTTTGAATTTGAATTTTATTTAAGGTATTCAATTAATGGAGAACAGGCCATTGGGTATATGAGCCTGGAAGAAGTCAGGGCTGAAGATAGAAGTTTCTGATTTTTCAATATTTATTACATCAAGGAAAATATATGAGATTTCCCAAGGAGAAATATTAGAGTAAGACAAGATTAGAGCTTAGAACAGAGTTTCAATAAATTACAATTGTAAGGCAAAATAAAGAAAGAAAGGAAAGGAACTGGCAGGTGAGACAGAGGAACAGTCAGAAATGTGGAAGAAAGACCAGAAGAGTGGGATCTCATAGAAGTCAAAAGAAGAGTTTTTTGAGTAGGAACGGTTGATCAACTTTTAGGTGCTGCTGAGACAATAAACAAAGTTGAGAATATGAATTATCTAGTGTGCTTAGCAATATGGAGGTTATTGATAATCTTAGCGAGATGATTTTGGATGAAATGAGGATATAGAAGCCAGATTGGAATGGTTAAGGAAATGAGTCATTAAGTGTAAACAGCTCTTTTCAGAAGGCTGTGAAAATGTAGGTGAGATAGGACAGTAACTAAATTTGTTTGTTATAAAAATGACGACGTTTAAATATTGATGGTAAAGTCTATTGTGGGTTTCTGAGAAGAGGAATTTGGGTTCAGAAACAAGAAGAGTCTGGTTTTATGTAGGAAAGATTTTTTTTGTTTGTTTCATCAGTAGGGAAGGAGGAGAAGGTAGAGCAGATACAAGTAGGTTTTTGCATTTGATAGTGAAACCTTTGTCTGCTAGCTTCTATTTACTGTGTGTAGTAGGAGGCAAATCTACCCACAGTTAGAGGAAGCATTGAGAGTTGATGGTACAAAGAGAATAGAATAAGTTTTAAATTTTCTGTGGAAAAAGAGTGATTTTATCACAGAAACGTAGTAAAGGTAGAGAGACAGCAATAATACTGAAGTTGAATTTTGTGCTCATTAGTGTAGGAAAATCAGTCTCCTCTGCTGTGCATGTAATTTCACTAATAATCTTGGCTGCTCAGGAACAGACATAACACAGAAAGAATCAATAGTTGGGTTCATTCAGAGTTGGAATTTTGCTAATCATTACCACTCAAAGAAATCAGCCCCACAAGCTTCTGCAACAAACCTCCTCTAACTGTGGGTTTTCAAACAGGCATGACCTAGGGGAGAAGAGAAGTTTAAATAACATTGGGTCTTTTGTTATTACCTGTGGGAAAGACTAATCATTAAATGAAGTGACCAGAAAAGTTATGGAATCTCTCCTTGATTTCACCCCAGGATGACCAGAATCAGACCAACAGAACTGGTTTACATACGTCACAGGTAGGAGAAAAACTGAAGGTGCTTTTGGCTTGCACTATATGAAGTCTTAGTCATTAAACAAAGCATTTACATTTGAATTAGTGATTTTTCAGGTGGAGCTATCTGAAAAGTGCTCCTTTCCAAGATGTGACTATTGGAGTGTCTAACCAAAGGAGAGAAGAATTGAAGGTCTTTGGAAATGAAGTCAAAGATCTGTGAGGGCCAGTGTATTTGAGGGGTTGTTGATAAGCTGGCAGGATTTGGGGTACGCTGGAAGGATTTGGAGTATGGCGGATGCTTATGAGCCAAGTGCCACTGTCATCTTTAGTGACAGGAGATCAGAATATCATGGTCAAAAGACTGTGAGAGATGCACAAATCACAAAAGTCTTAAAGGAGAATGAATCTTTTTTTTTTTAATGGTAGTAGAGGATTAACATTCTGAAAGAGGTATTAGGGAGCAAGGAGTACATTGATCTCATCTCTCAATGCTGGGTTGAAAGCAATCTATTTCAGAGGAAGTGGTATCTTCAAGGGACCATCAGTTAGGCACAAAGGTGGGGAGGCACTCCTCCAAGAGGTTAAGCAACTTGCTGACCCTATACCATGAGTTTCAGTGGCAAAACAGTGGACTTGGCAGTAGCAGTGAGAAATGAGGAGGGATGAAGGAAGAGTTGGTTCCTGAAAAGACAGAAGGATGAGATGAGTGAATTAATGAAATTGTATGTTTTTAAATAATATCGGTGGTTTTGACTGAAATATTTTTATTGCTTCCTATCTATTGATGGAAAGACCAATGCTATTTACTGCTTCTTATGATCACAAATGAGCTGTTCTCATGGTACATTTTCTTGTTGAACAGAACTCAGTTACAGGAGCCAAATATCGAACAAAGAAGGACCACATGATATGTAAACTTATGTGCTTGTGCATTACTTACTCTTCTACCATGGGTGGACTGACCACAATCACTGGCACTTCCACCAACTTGATCTTCACTGAACATTTCAATATGTAAGTAAAATGATTGTATTTAACAAATGGGCAGCACACAACTTACAACAATTAGTCTTACCTGATTCAGATAATCCAAAGAAAGAGATGCTGTTCGAGTTAACTTTCCTTCATTACCCATCAGGACTTCTATAAGTCTAGGGACCTTCCATTGTACTAAGAGATAAATATGTAGGACATGGTGAATCAGGAAGCCACATGAGCCTACAGCTTCCCCAGGTCAGCTCAGAGGGAGTAACTCCTGGCTGACCACTGTAAACAAATAGGGAAGGCATTTTTCATTTCATATAATGTTGCAAATTGCAACTAGCTAAAGTGAAAAGGGATCATTTTCATAGGATAATTTATGTAAGGTTTTGGAACTTGTGTTTAAACTTAAGTGTGTGGTGAACAGAGATGCAAATTATGGAAGGCTTGGATTTGGAATTAAACAAATTTGAAATATTGGGCAAATAACAAGAAATAGCAGTAATAAAATATTCTAAGGACAGGCACATGTCTCTAATATGGATCTGGATCCAGGATGCCAATCTATTGTAGAAAATGGGTTTTCTGTAGATACAAAGAGTTAGAGAAATTGCATTAAAAATTCCACAATTTCCTGTTACTTCCTTTGTGAATTTAGACAAAGTACATCACTGTCCCAAGAGTCAGTATTTTTCATATGCAAAATAATCACAGCTCGTGGGGTTATTGTGAGAATCAAATGAGGTAATCCATGTAAAAACACTTAGCACCCTGTAAGTTACGAACTATTGATCAATACTTAGAAATTCCAAACTTTTAAGTGAGAGACGAAACTTAGTCTAAAGCCAAGATACATTTTTCAAGTACTAATAGGACAGGTAATTTCAGAGCTCCAAGAAGGCAGGCACATTGAGAAAAGTCATGAACAGGATTTAGGTCCTTTTCAGAGGAAATTAGGATTCAGAGGTGGGACAGCTACATTCTAGGGAGCAGATTCACAGACACCATGAAATTTCTGTAATTATTTGCAAATGTTGTGCATATGTAGCTTCTCAAAAAAAAAAAAAAAAAAAAAAAAACACCCACCACTACAAAACTCTAAGAATGTTAATCCCTATTCTAGAAAGAATGGGAATTGTGTACAAAGTACACTGGTATAGCACTGTCATGTGTATTTATTGTTTCTGAATACACATCAATCATGTGTGCTCCTGGCAACTGACTAAGAAAGGAACCTTTGAAAGATATTTGGTTTATAAGTTGGGAACTTCTTAAATTCATAATGTCAGAGAGGATTTATCCAGTGCATCCCCTAATTTAAGACAGAAAATGCACATGATTCTATTCTGAAAGCCAGTCTTCTATCCTTTCACTTGAATTCTGCAGGGAAAGAGCTTCTACATCCTAGTCTCCCATAAGTCTCTTTCTCTGACATTCAGACTAAATTCTTGTTGTTTTATCCTTGTTGGTGTTAGAGAAACTGCTGGTTTCCACCATTGCCATGTAATCATAATGAGCTCATCCTTGGTTTATGTTTTCCTGCGTAATGTATCAACCAAAGTTTGATTTAATTTAATTTTTATTTAAGTTACAGAGTCTTAAAACTGCAAAAATACAAGATTTATGTTCTTCTTCCAGATGACGGGTGATGGAGAGGTATCGCCCTTTGTTTCTAAATCCACTACAATAATGCCACCCTATCCTTTTGACAATGCTTACCATCTTTTTGAGCATTATCGATGATGGTTTTGCGCTATCTCATTTTGAGTGCCTCCCAGCTCCAAACGGTGCAGGAAAGTTGAATCAAGTTCTTCATACCATCAGCATTTAGTGAAAGAGCCATCTTGAAAATACTGTGGATGGAATAGATTGGAAAATACACTCTCAAAGCCTAAACAAAAAATATATTTATACAGTCTTTTGTTTCACAAATGTGAAAAGTCATTTAAAATTTTGAAAACATAATAATAGTTTTTTTTCCTGACATATAGGGGAAAAGGTAAAGTAAATGTATTGAGCCTTTGCTAGGTAATTTACATATATTATATATCCTATATAGCCTTGCTGTGGAAGTGGTATATATTGTCCATTAAAACATAGGCTCTGGGTTAAAATGTCTAACTGTTCAAATCCCAGCTCTTCCATCTACAAAACAGGTGACTTTGGATAAACTACTCATCTTTTTAGGCCTGTTACCCAGAAAAATAAGGATAATGATATGATCTCTCTTTTTAGAGAATGATTTTGAATGTTAAATAAAATAAGTAGCCCAAAGTAAAGTACTTAAAACAGTGCCTAGCCCAGAGCCTGAGCTCAATAAATGTTCATTATTATTATTATTAGAGTTGAGAAAGTTGAGATCAAGCTGAACAGACTAAGGACCAAACTAAACTCAGTCAGAACCCAAGGATGCACCCCTAAAAAGTTACTTCCCTGGAAACATAATTGGCAATTTGTGCTACACCCTTGATCTCTAGAGAAACTTCTCTATACAACATTGTCCAATCTGAAAAGAGGTATGTGTTAGCCAGGGTTCTCCAGAGAAACAGAATCCACAGAATCTACATCTACATCTACATCATCTATATCTATAAATATTAAGAAACTTATTATAGGAATTGGCTCATGTGGCTGGGGATTGGCAAGCCCGGATTCCACAGGACAGGCTACAAGTTGGAAACCCTGATAAAGGTGAGGTTGACATTTACTAGGAGAAGCTGGCTGGCTGAAGCAGAGTCAGAAATTCTTCTAACTTTTGAAATCCTCAGTTCTGGCTTTAAGACCTCCAACTGAATGGATGAAGAGGCTCCGTTCATTGTTGAGAGCAATCTCCTTTGTTGACTGTAGATGCAATCAGCCATAGCTGCAATCAACTGACTATAGACATAAATCCATCTATAAAATACTCTCACAGTAACAATCAGGCTACTGGTTACTTGACCAAATGACTGAACACCAAACTTAGCCAAATTGACAGGTGAAATTAACCATCACAAGGTAAATACCATATTTATGGAGAAAACAAATGCAAACAATTCATAAAATCAAAGCACCACAGTCTGTAGCACATTTTTGAAAGAAGGAGTGGAATAATGTGTGTATGTTTTTGAGCACCGAGAATAGCAGCTTGCAGATTAATTGGCATTCTTAGAGTCTGTAGACAAGGAGACCAATTAGGATTCTATTACCTAAATTTGACAAATGAGAAGGGGCAGAATGAAGCTAGTTGTGAACATATAGGAGGATTTAGGCTCAAGAGACTGCATGATCAGAAGGTGGTGAGCAATTAGGTGTGAGGATTTAAGGGGAAGCAGAAGTTAGGACAACTCTGGGAATGTTTGCCCATGGGGTTAGATAGACAGCAATGTTGTGAACTTCTAGAGGAGAATGGGAAGGGGCAGGTTCACTTGAGAAAATAATAGACTTGATTTTGGACATATTGAAATGGCCTGCTAATAGCCTACTCACAAGAATATTTTAAGCAGGTATTTGCAAATGGATTTTTAAAATTAGAGTTATAAATTCTGGGGTTATCTATGTGGAAGTGAAGACTAAATTCTTTAGCATGGAAATGGTCACATGGAGAGAAAAAAAAATGAAAATAATCAAAACATAGATAGATTCTTAGGCAAAACTGAAAGGATTGAAGATGAGAAAAATTAATCAAGGTAGGAGGAGAACCAGGAGGAATGTAGTACTTTGAAAGCCAAAGGAGAAGACCGTTTTCAAAATGGAGGATAAGTCAGGAGTTTGTATTTTGACAGAGTTCAAATTAGTTGTTGCCTGAGAAAAGGCCTTTGGTTCTCACCAGTGTCCTCCAGATGGGCAGTTTCAGAAACAGTGGGGACTGGACAGAATTCAGAGTAAAGAGGGTTAAGGATTGAGAATGTGGTGGAGAGAGGGAGACAGCAAGTTTAAATGATTCTTCCAATGAAAGACAATAAAAAAGAAGAAAAAAACAAGCATGGTATGACCAGAGGCAGAGATCTTTTTTCGAACCAGGGAGATGTCAGCATGGTTTTAGACTCAGAGGAAGGAGACAGTAAATCAGGGATGCTTGAAGTTTTGAAAAAAAGAGAAAATATTGATGAGCTAAGGGTCAGGTGGAAATGGAATGAAATTAAAAACAAGGGTAGAGAAATTTTAGTCTTGGAAAACAAGAACCTATACTGCTTAGTAATAGGAAGAAGAGAAGAAGTGAAGACAGAGAAATTTCAAATCATGTAGACAACACCCTTGTTTTATACATAAGGAAACTGAGGCTCAGAGAGTACAACTGAAGAATACTCATCAGTCAAGGTGCTGGGAGGTGAAGGTAGATGGGCTGAGTCCTAGTGCCCTTTCCATGCTGCCTCCTCATTTGTTTCCAGCTCTGTGACCATCTGTGAGGGTGCCAGGCTGGCAAAGTTCTAAAAACAGCAAGCTTACTGACGGTAACAACTAAGGATGACATGTTGTAATTCACATTCTTTTGTTGCATTTCCTTTTTATAGAATATAAACTTGCAAGCCTAATTACATACTCTTACAAACTGTTGCAAAACTGGACAGGTGGCTAGTTGGAACAAACTATTCCCTCCTTGGGCTCCTCCGCGTGATAAATCCTGCTTGTTCAACGCTCTCTATCTGTTCCATTATTATGCTCTTCCAGTCACCACCCAATCTCCTGCTCTAGTGCTATTGTTAATAAAAGCTACTCTATAATTAAGCCATTCCTTCCTTCTCTGGTTGGTCAGCTAACTCATCAACCTCTTTTTCTACTTGAGTGGATGCTCTTCCATTTGAAACTCTGTTCATTCATTTCTCAACCATCCTTCCCATCTCATCTTAAAATAACCTATATTCACATTTCTTTAAACTTGTCATATCCACACACATGCACAACCACCAGCCTGGATGACTGCAAGCTTGGAAAGGCTAAATCATTATCTTATTCTTTTTTTAGTCCACAAGAGGCAGAAATATGTGATCAATAAACACTGGTTAAGTTGACCTGTATCAAGACATAAATGAAGTACTGATTTCTCTTGGGAATCATCGAAATGATTAAATGATCTTTGCTCTCAAAATAAAGTTATTAAGGAAAATGTTGTTAGGGACAATTACTGTTTTCATGTTTGATGCATCAATATCATCTGACATACACAACAGCTATTAATTAAAAAAAAACAAATCTATTGGATTAAGAATAGAAGATTATCACAAGTAAAATTTAATAGCTTGCTAATTATTGATGTGTATTATTCAACTTACAGTGTCAGCTGTGAAATATGTGGATATACAAAGCCCCTTGGAAGGAAATTGTGCTATCAGTGAATAGTATGGTCACTGTTACTAATTACATGTTAAATAATAATTACTATAGGTTCACAAACCAAGGGTTGGTTAAAGAAATAAGTTTCTATGTGCCCTTCAAAGCCTATCTTCTGAGCTTCTCTTCTTGGCTAACAGAGGGAAAATGCAAACAAGCTACCTAGCAATAATCCCCTTTGAGGGTTACCAGGTTTTAGATGGCAGATTTTAGTCTCAGACTTTGGTTCATATTTCATCCCTACCATATATTAGCTTAACTCCTGTGAACATCAGTTTCCTCATTTATAATTTGGGGCTAGCACCAGAACTTCTAATAGTATTGTGATTATTAAATGGGATAATGCACATGTGGCTCTTCGCAGAGGGTACAGAGTAATTTGTCAAGAATTCTAGCCATTGTTGTTGCTTCTACTTTTGCTGTTGCTGTCAGAAAGCCAAGCCTGGCTCATGAATAACAACTAGTTAATATTAAAAAAAAAAAAACAAACTCCTCTGGAACTATACAAATACAAAACTGAAAAGTGGCTTTGACTGAGAAATAATCAAAACAATCATTAATCAAAAGGACAATAATCAGTGTGAACATTAGCTTATAGTGACAACTAATGGCCAAATGGCTGTAAATTTCCACAAACATAAACATTCTTTTGAGGCCATTTTTGCATATTTCACTGGTATTAAAGTTACTCATCATTTTATAGTTGGTTTTAAGTCTGTGGCAACAAAGCTCTCTTCTTTAGTTTCAGCACTGAAGCCCATATATCTTAGGTCAAATCATGTCTCTGCGTTATGGGGCCATCATTTCTACATCATTCTAAACTGTCCTTAACCCAAAATGTGTATTCTAGTTATGGATATTTTGCAATATATATGAAATTTTCTGTTTTTACTTGGGAGTTTGTATATTAGAGCTAAACTCTCCTCCTGGTTTCAAAATCTAGCTTGACTGCACAGTCTGTGACCTGGGCCATCCACTTGACCTCCTGAGACTCAGTTTCTTCTTGTATAAAGTGGAAATATAATGCCTTCCTCACAGGATTTTTGTTATAATTAAATGTGCTTATTTCCTCTGCTCATTTCTACACTTTTGCCTCACCTCTAAAACTTAGATTATGCCAGGACACATTCACAGTTTCTTTTTAATTCTAAATCTTCATTAACTCCCCAAACTATCACAACTACTTCCATGGTTTATAATACCACCTGTGTGCTGATAACTGTGAATTTTATATCCTTAGCCCCGCCCTCTCCTCTGATTTGGGACTCATTTACCTAACTGCCTACCTAACATCATCACTCAGAAACCTAAAGGACATCTCAAATTAACACACCCACAACAGCACTCTCCATCCACCACCCACCTGCCAACCTGTGTCTCCCTCCTACTTCACTACTTCAATAAATGGCACCTTTCCTCATCTCCCACATTTAATCCCAGATATATTTAATATCTGTTATTCTTTGCTTCATCTACACTGCCACCAACCTAAATTAAGCTAAAATCGTATCCCTGCTCCCCCCACCACTGGCAAAATTGCCTTTGTCTTCTAGTAGGTTTCCCTGTATTTTAGTCTTCTATTGCTATGAAACAAATTGCCATCAATTTAGCAGCCTACAACACAAATTTATCATGTCTTAATTTCTGGGAGTCAGGAGTGCAGGCACAGGTTAGTGGACTCATTTGCTCTGTCTCACCAGGATGAAATCAAGGGGTCAGCCAGACTTGACATCTCAACAGAGGCTCAGGATCTTCTGAGCAAGCTCATTCAGATGGTTGGCAGAATTTAGTTCCTTGCAATCATGTGACCAAGGTGGTTATGGGAGTGGGGGGGTTGCTCTCAGCTCCTAAAGGTTGCCCTCAGGTCCTTGCCACATGGCCTCTTCCTCTGACACCATGGCTGCTTACTTCTTTAAGGCCACCAGGAGAGTCTCTCTTTTAAGAGTCCACCTGATTAGGCCACGCCCACACAGAATAATCGCTCTGTGGATTAACTCAAAGTCAACTGTTAAGGACCTTGATTATCTCTGCAAAATCCCTTACTTTTACCATAAAAGTAACTTAATCAAAGGCGTGGTATCTCTTCATATACATAGGTTCTACCCACTCTGAAGAGGAGGGGATTTTATAAGCATTGTACATTAGGGGGCTATCTTAGAACTCTGTCTACCACACCCTGGCTTCCATTCTTTTTGCCTTCTATCCTGAAAATCCACCCAGTAGCCAGCATATTTTAGGTAAATCACAAATGGCCTCACATCAAAAACTTACTTTCTATGTTCCAATTACTTCTTTTTTTTTTTCTACATCTTTTTTTTTTCCTTGTTTTTCTTTTTTTTTCCTTGTTTTTCTTTTTTTTTTTTTAACATTCCCTTCTTTTTTAAATCAACTGTATGAAAAAAAAGAAAACAAACATACAATAAAAGAACATTTCAAAGAGACCATAACAAGGGAGTAAGAAAAAGATAACTAACCTAAGATAACTGCTTAACTTCCAACATGTTCCTACTTTACCCCAAGAAAGTTACATACTATAGCAACATTTCTGTGAACTTGTTCCTACTATATCCATCAGAAATTAACAGACCATAGTCATTCCTGGGCATCCCCAGAACGTTAAATAGCTTATCAGTTCTTCTTGGATTATTGTTCCCCCTTCCTTAATTGCTCTCTATTGCTAGTTCCCCTGCATTCTACATTATAAACCATTTGTTTTACATTTTTCAAAGTTCACATTAGTGGTAGCATATAATATTTCTCTTTTTGTGCCTGGCTTATTTCGCTTAGCATTATGTCTTCAAGGTTCATCCATGTTGTCATATGTTTCACGAGATCGTTCCTTCTTACTGCCGCGTAGTATTCCATCGTGTGTATATACCACATTTTATTTATCCACTCATCTGTTGAAGGACATTTGGGTTGTTTCCATCTCTTGGCAATTGTGAATAATGCTGCTATGAACATTGGCGTGCAGATATCTGTTCGTGTCACTGCTTTCCGACCTTCCGGGTATATACCGAGAAGTGCAATCACTGGATCGAATGGTAACTCTATATCTAGTTTTTTAAGGAACTGCCAGACTGACTTCCAGAGTGGCTGAACCATTATACAGTCCCACCAACAATGAATAAGAGTTCCAATTTCTCCACATCCCCTCCAGCATTTGTAGTTTCCTGTTTGTTTAATGGCAGCCATTCTAACCGGCGTTAGATGGTATCTCATTGTGGTCTTAATTTGCATCTCTCTAATAGCTAGTGAAGCTGAACATTTTTTCATGTGTTTCTTGGCCATTTGTATTTCCTCTTCAGAGAACTGTCTTTTCATATCTTTTGCCCATTTTATAGTTGGGCTGTCTGTACTATTGTCCTTGAGTTGTAGGATTTCTTTATATATGCAAGATATCAGTCTTTTGTCAGATACATGGTTTCCAAAAATTTTTTCCCATTGAGTTGGCTGCCTCTTTACCTTTTTGAGAAATTCCTTTGAGGTGCAGAAACTTCTAAGCTTGAGGAGTTCCCATTTATCTATTTTCTCTTTTGTTGCTTGTGCTTTGGGTGTAAAGTCTAGGAAGTGGCCGCCTAATACAAGGTCTTGAAGATGTTTTCCTACATTATCTTCTAGGAGTTTTTTGGTACTTTCTTTTATATTGAGATCTTTGGTCCATTTTGAGTTAATTTTTGTGTAGGGGGTGAGGTAGGGGTCCTCTTTCATTCTTTTGGATATGGATATCCAACTCTCCCAGCCCCATTTGTTGAAAAGACCATTATGACTCAGTTCAGTGACTTTGGGGGCCTTATCAAAGATCAGTCGGCCATAGACCTGAGGGTCTATCTCTGAATTCTCAATTCGATTCCATTGATCTATATGTCTATCTTTGTGCCAGTACCATGCTGTTTTGGCAACTGTGGCTTTATAATAAGCTTCAAAGTCAGGGAGTGTAAGTCCTCCCACTTCGTTTTTCTTTTTTAGAGTGTCTTTAGCAATTCGAGGCATCTTCCCTTTCCAAATAAATTTGATAACTAGCTTTTCCAAGTCTGCAAAGTAGGTTGTTGGAATTTTGATTGGGATTGCATTGAATCTGTAGATGAGTTTGGGTAGAATTGACATCTTAATGACATTTAGCCTTCCTATCCATGAACATGGAATATTTTTCCATCTTTTAAGGTCCCCTTCTATTTCTTTTAGTAGAGTTATGTAGTTTTCTTTGTATAGGTCTTTTACATCTTTGGTTAAGTTTATTCCTAGGTACTTGATTTTTTTAGTTGCTATTGAAAATGGTATCTTTTTCTTGAGTGTCTCTTCAGTTTGTTCATTTCTAGCATATAGAAACATTACTGACTTATGTGCATTAATCTTGTATCCCGCTACTTTGCTAAATTTGTTTATTAGCTCTAGTAGCTGTATCGTCGATTTCTCAGGGTTCTCTAGATATAAGATCATATCATCTGCAAACAATGACAGTTTTACTTCTTCTTTTCCAATTTGGATGCCTTTTATTTCTTTGTCTTGCCGGATTGCCCTGGCTAGCACTTCCAGCACAATGTTGAATAACAGTGGTGACAGCGGGCATCCTTGTCTTGTTCCTGATCTTAGAGGGAAGGCTTTCAGTCTCTCACCATTGAGTACTATGCTGGCTGTGGGTTTTTCATATATGCTCTTTATCATGTTGAGGAAGTTTCCTTCAATTCCTACCTTTTGAAGTGTTTTTATCAAAAACGGATGTTGGATTTTGTCAAATGCTTTTTCAGCATCTATTGAGATGATCAATTGATTTTTCCCTTTTGACTTGTTAATGTGTTGTAATACATTGATTGCTTTTCTTATGTTGAACCATCCTTGCATGCCTGGAATGAACCCCACTTGGTCATGGTGTATGATTTTTTTAATGTGTTTTTGGATTCGATTTGCGAGTATTTTGTTGAGGATTTTTGCATCTATATTCATTAGGGAGATTGGCCGGTAGTTTTCCTTTTTTGTAGCATCTTTGCCTGGTTTTGGTATTAGATTGATGTTAGCTTCATAAAATGAGTTAGGTAGTGTTCCATTTTCTTCAATGTTTTGAAAGAGTTTGAGTAACATTGGTGTCAGTTCTTTCTGGAAAGTTTGGTAGAATTCCCCTGTGAAGCCATCTGGCCCTGGGCATTTATTTGTGGGAAGATTTTTGATGACTGATTGGATCTCTTCGCTTGTGATGGGTTGGTTGAGGTCTTCTATTTTTTCTCTGGTCAGTCTAGGTTGTTCATATGTTTCCAGGAAATTGTCCATTTCTTCTACATTATCCAGTTTGTTGCCATACAGTTGTTCATAATATCCTCTTATAATTTTTTTTAATTTCTTCAGGATCTGCAGTTATGTCACCTTTTTCATTCATTATTTTGTTGATATGGGTCTTCTCTCTTTTTGATTTTGTCAGTCTAGCTAGGAGGTTGTCAATCTTGTTGATCTTCTCAAAGAACCAACTTTTGGTGATATTTATCCTCTCTATTGTTTTTTTGTTCTCTATGTCATTTATTTCTGCTTTAATCCTTGTTATTTCTTCTCTTCTACTTGGTTTAGGATTGGTTTGCTGTTCATTTTCTAGCTTCTTCAGTTGATCCATTAGTTCTTTGATTTTGGCTCTTTCTTCCTTTTTAATATATGCATTTAGTGCTATAAATTTCCCCCTTAGCACTGCTTTTGCTGCATCCCATAGGTTTTGGTATGTTGTGTTCTCATTTTCGTTCGTCTCTATATATTTAGCAATTTCTCTTGCTATTTCTTCTTTAACCCACTGATTGTTTAGGAGTGTGTTGTTTAACCTCCAGGTATTTGTGAATTTTCTAAGTCTCTGATGGTTATTGACTTCTAATTGTATTCCATTGTGGTCAGAGAATGTGCTTTGAATAATTTCAATCTTTTTAAATTTATTGAGGCTTGTTTTATGTCCCAGCATATGATCTATTCTGGAGAAAGTTCCGTGAGCACTAGAAAAGTATGTGTATCCTGGTGATTTGGGATGTAATGTCCTGTATATGTCTGTTAAATCTAATTCATTTATCAGATTGTTTAGGTTTTCAATTTCCTTATTGGTCTTCTGTCTGGTTGATCTATCTATAGGAGAGAGTGATGTGTTGAAGTCTCCCACAATTATTGTGGAAACATCAATTGCTTCCTTTAGTTTTGCCAGTGTTTCTCTCATGTATTTTGTGGCACCTTGATTGGGTGCATAGACATTTACGATTGTTATTTCTTCTTGCTGAATTGCCGCTTTTATTAGTATGTAGTGGCCTTCTTTGTCTCTCAAAACATCCAATTACTTCTTAATGCATTAATAATGAAATCCAAATTCCTCATGGCCTACAAGGTTATAAATGATCTGACCTTTATTGCACACTTCTTGGATTTTATTTCATGTCACTTCTACACTAGATTCCTACCCACTCTGGCCTTCTGTCTTATCTTCAAACATGTCAAATTCATTCCTACCTCAGGGCCTTTGTATCAGCTATTTCCTCCCTGTGTAACGCTGTTTCTGGATTAGTCACATGGCTAGCTCCTTCTTGACAATTAGATCTCATCTCAAATATGACCTTCCCTGACCACAGTATAAAATCCCCCCCAACAATAACTTTTTAATACATTATCTTGTTCTTTATATGCTTACTAATTTATTGCCTGTGTGATCCACTTAAATGTCAACTTCATGAGAGCCTGGACCATGTCCATCTCATTTACCACTATACTCCAAACAGCTGGAAGAGAACCTGGCACCTAGTGGACATACAAAACATAGTGTTGAGTAAAAGAAAAGGACTTTATTAGAATTACCGTTCATGATAGAAGAAATCTATATTTGCTTGAGGCTGATATTTGCAGTCACTTCACTTCTGGGGTTTGAGGAAGTGGGAGAAGAAAAAAGGCAGTGAAACTAACCCCTTAGAGTATGCCATTCATTACATTATTCATTCAAAATATTCACTCTAGGTATGAATGTTTAAAAATTATGATCCTGGAGACAATTGTCCTATGTGGCTGTTTATAAACTTCCTTACTACTAAAAAGAAGAGAAAAAACACAGAAAACAAACCAGTGTTTAACTTTTTGGAGCTTTTTGTTTTTCTAAATGAAGTGTGCCTCTAGGCAAAAATTTGAAAAACCTCTCTTGAGTCGAACAGATCTTACAGGCTTCTCTCCAGTGGGTGGGGAGAACACAGCAGCCTGATTTCAAGGTATGAGCCACAGATTGTGAAAAATAAGTTGAGTTTATTATTCGGTTCATGAACCGAATCCAAGCATGGTTCTAAGTGTTTTTAGGGTGAATGGAATAACACAGGTCATCCTCTAATCCAAGTCTAATAAATTGAAAGGAAATAAGCTTAAGCCTTTTCCTGGTTATTTTATTTTCCAACTGAAGAGAGCAAACATTTTTTTTTTTTTTTCTAATGAACAAGTCTCAATAAATCCTCATGGGCATGATAAAGCACTTTTCCATTCATCTAATTCTATTTATTCCCCAGAATTTCTTATTTATCATTTGTCACTTTCTAATTCCATAAGTAGGTAAGGTAATCTTTAGATCTCTTTAAAGTAGATAAAAGCTATCCTCTAGTGGCTAATGATAGCTCTCGAGTCCAGAGAGAGCAGTAACATTTTATAAGCTTAAATAAAATTGTAGAAAACATTAGAAATCTAGAGTTTTGAAAATCTGTTTTTTTTTTTTTTTTTTTTTTTTTTTGATTCTTTGTATTTGTATCACAAAGGGACCTTCATAAAAGAGAAAAAGTAATGGTCTGAAAATTCAAAATTTGGCTTATGTTGACGTATATAGTATGAAACATTTCACTTATTTACAAGGTTTCTTTAAATGACAAAATATACAACGTGATTTAAACAGAACAAAGATTGAAAATGTGACATTTCTACAAAGTTCCCTATATTTGTGGTTTCAGAAAATAATAAAAATATATTAATGATGTTTTATTGCTTCTGTATATTTTCCAGATCCCCAACTCTCTCTCTGTGCTACTGCTGTGAGAAAAAAAAAAAATGTATTAAAGACAACTGTTTCTCAAATTTCCTGTTGCTTTTCCATAGTCATAAAATGAATAAGTCTATGAGAATTTATTTGGTATTCAGACTGCCTTTTGAAGCAGCGGATGTGAGGTTACCAATGAAATTGTTCATGAATCTGAACTTTTTGTTGTTGTTGTTTTGTGTTTTTTTGTGTATGAGTTGAAAAAGCTGAAAATAGCGAGGAGAAAGATAGGAAATGTTGATATTTTCCACAGGATTTTTAATAAATTTTATCTGGCCCAGATTGATTCCAGTGGACTAAGCCACAAACCACTGTCTAGCTCTGGCAAGAAAGGTTTAGCCTATGACTGGTAAGATGGTTTCAGTTGCTTGGGCAGAAGAAGCAGGGGAACCAGCTGTGAGAGACAATATGGAGCTGGATGAGGGTCCCTTCCTAGATGCCTATGACGCCAGGTCTATAACAGGAAACGGTAACCAATGTCCAGTTCAGTTCAGTTAATTTTCACCTGTTCCAAACCAAGCCCGCTTATTTGTTTTCCTCACTCATATACTAATGATTGAGTAATAATGGCAAAACACACCTATGCACGCCCATTTCTTGTACATTTAATAAGCTTTAGGTGCTGTGATAGATTCTTTCACAAACATTTCTTTATAGAATGAATAAAAGGAACCAAAGTCAGAACATTCCTGCCTTAGCTTTTGCCTCGATGAAACAATAATTATGCAATTACAGGGTCAAGGCAAGAAAGAAGGTGTATAACTACCTACTATAATTAATGGTGAGTATGTCCCATGAATTCCTAGTTGGCTAGCAGTGCAGAAAAGATGTGGACCTGCTGCTTCTCAGTGACCATTGGAAAGAATTCTAGTTGCCCATTTCTCCTGTGAACGCTTGTCTCTGTTTTCTTCCAGGCGCTACCCTGATTGCCAGTGCATCAACTTTGGATCATGGTTTATGCTTTCCTTTCCTGCTGCTATTATCATTCTATTCTTGTCCTGGGTTTGGCTTCAGTGGCTTTTCTTGGGATTCAAGTAAGTAAATATTCCATATTAATCAGATAAATGCATGTGTCTAGGTTCCAAGTTCTCAACTCCTTACCAGTGCTCTTTGACCCATGACACCTATGCTACATTACCTACAAAACTGACATGCACGAATTGATATTTAAAGGATGAGCTAGATTCTCATTTAGGCAGCATCGGTTGTAAAGGAGAATGTATAGAAAGCAAATCCATCTTGGTCTCCTGTGCATCCTAGCCAATAGACATTAATAAGCAGCAAGGACACTTGGAACTGACTATCATGAGGACCCAGTCCAACTTGTTAAAATGGCATTTGAAGAAGTTCTATCCCTCCACTTGTTTTAATGTGAGGATTTCTCTGGTTATGGAGTTACTTTAAACTGTAACACACAGGACTTCCTACTTCATGCTAGTACCACAACTGATATCTCACCTTGAAAAAATAATATAAAGACCTGACAGTGTGCTCTGTGGAAAGAGCATTGGATTAGGATTCAGGAAACCAGGAGTGAAGCTGTGGCTCCTCATAGGCCATATGTGTGATCTTGTGTAAGTCCTGACCCATTCTCAGTCTCAGTGTCTTCATCTATAAAATGTCAGAATTTAATTGAGTGATCAGTAAAATCACTTCCAACACTGTGGTTCTAAAATGTGTGGACCGAAGTTGAACACATAGAAGTGAAGGTAAAAAAAAACTCTGACCAATAAAGAATTAATAATGCCACTATAATATCAAGTATTTGTGATACAAGAAGAATTTCAAAATATTACATTGGCTGGGGCTGGAGCTGGTGGTTCCTAAGTACCAAAGAGCTACATGACTTAGATGAGAAACAGCATTTAAAATTATGATGGACTCCTCAGCAAAATCTAAAATGCAGCATAATATTTTCACCTCAGTATTACCCTCCATTCACAAAAAAGGGGAAAATGCTGTACATCCAACCTTGGGAATTTTTTTTTCTGAAAATGAAACAAAATTGACAATTCAGATTCATTTTTGTGGGATGTTATTTAAATAGTTTTAAGGACCTATGAATTAAACAGCATGTTATTTACCAAGCCAGTGAGAGAGAAGTCAGCCATTTATACTTAGAAAAGCAAAAGACTTTGACATTAGATTTGACTCTATGCCCTGTACCCAAATTTTCCAACCCTGACCGTATATAGGGTGACATTCTTCCCTCTCCTCTTCCTGGTTTTCCTTCAGGATTGACGCAATTTTGTTAGTAGTAGGGAGATGGTGCTGGTGCTTTAAAAAATAATCTGTTTGTCCAGATTGTGGGAGCAGCATGTGGCAGTCCTCCTGCTGAAGCAAATGTGTGGAATGTCACTGACTTCAGCAGGTGGGCACCAGTAGAAAGAGGCCAGCTGCACAGTAAATTCCCCTCCCTGGAAATCCAAGCCTTTGGGGGCCTATTCAATTGAACAGATAGCAATGCAGGATGCAAGGGCACCGGAATCCCAAGTCAGTGGGGGAAAGCATGTGGTCTCAGACCCACAGTTGTCTCATTCTTAGTTGCTATATATGATGACTTCATAAAATATGTATGCAACCATTGTCATTATTTTAAAATGGCCCACCACTTATAAAGAAGAAACTAAGATAAAGGGCAGATGTATTGAAATGTTTTCTCTATGAGGAAAAAAAAAAATCCCATGAAATGCATACATTAGGCAAAGTCTACAAATCATGATACATGGCATGGACAAGCAGTCCCCTTGCTGTCCACTATTGGTTAGACACTACACAGCCTCATAATTCAGATAATTTTTCAGTGTCATTTTCAGTCTGCCAGGATATTCACCTCCAGAGGTTTTAGATTGACAAACAAATAATCAGCCACTTCCCTGGCAAGCTACCATACACTATGATTAGAATTTTGGCTGTTAACACAGTTAACTCACCCATAACAAATGATCCCAACATACTTGGGAAAAGAAGCTCATCTATCAGTGCCACTGAACTTATTTAAATGGAGAGGTTGATATATTTTCATATTCTTCACCATTTCCTTTGTGAAAGCATTAACCTTCATTTGCAGCAAAGCCAGTTTTGACATTGACTTAAATATTTATTGTCCCCAACCAAAGTGACAAGGTACATCTGTACCTTGCAGTCTACTGGGGGGGGCGGGGATAGTTTCTGAGGAGAATATTATTTCTTTCTTTAACTATACTTTTCTGTTCTACAGATTATTTTTCTGGGTGGTCCATGGATTAGTTTCTTAAACTAGTATTATTTATGTTGTGACAATGGGTAAAATTCCAAGACTGGCATTAATTAGCCATTTAAATGAGATTATAAAAATTAGATTTAACCTCATGCTGATCTTAAATGCAACAGCATCCATCTATGATATTCAGTAATTGATGTGCGTGCATGACAGTCATTATTCATCTATAGAAAGAGTCAAGGAGAATCTATCTGCTCCTTCAAAAGGGAACCACAGTCCAATGAAGTTTGAGTGGCAGAGTTACAGAAAAAATAAAACTTCTAAAATGTGTCTTTGTGTGATAGCCATCCTCATATCACCCCAGTGGTCCACCTACTCCCTTATGAAACCCAGGTTTATCCCAGCAATTTTACAGGAGAAAATGTCCCTGCTTTCTATACCTGAATGTAATGTAAACTATAACTGAGCTACTCATAAATACTCAAGAGTTAATCCATAAGATTCTAGACATTTTCCCATTTATTTCTTCACCTTGAGGAATGTGTATTTTTAATCCAGAGCAGTACTTCTTGGAAACAGTACTTCCTTTTCAAGGTTCTGAAGATTGTGGACTTCAAGACAGAAAAATTAGTCACAGGAGTAAGGTGTAACTAAAATAAGCAGCTAAAAGCAATGGAGAGTAGCAATTACTATTGGAAATAAGCTGGAAAATTATCTGGTGGTTGATATTAGGACATAAGGCATGGAGAAACTTAAAGAAAAAATGTAATAGAGTTGGTTTGCTTCTGAGAATAGACCTAGTGTGGGTCAATGTGTGTGGCTCCCCAGCCCTAGTTTATAACCAAGTGTAACATATTATGTGAAAAGTGATGGATCTGCCGACCAACTGTAACATAAATTTGCCATAGGTATTATTGAATTAATCAGTCAACAAGTATCACCATGTATGTATACTAGTGTTTTAAGGATAGTGGGCTAAAGAAAACATCAATGAAACTGCCCCTTCCCTTAAATAGTTTTTTAATTAACTAGTGGGACAAAACTTCTACACATGCAACAATTAACAATAACAATAGTATATAATAAAGTGTTAAATTAGAGCTGAGAGGTACATGGTAAAATTAAAATGGTGCAACAGGTCTTCAAATAGGAAGAGATCATTGGAAGATGTCATAGAAAACATGGAATAAAAATTTAATGTTGAAAAGTGAGCAAACCAAGAAAAACAGAGAAAAGCAAAGACATTTCAAAAAAGGAGATGGAGGGAAAGCCAAAAACAGAATTCTATTGTTGAAAGGGAAATTCTTATTTTCTGAAGCTAGCACACAAATATTTTCCATAAAGGGAGGTGGTGGGAGAAAGAATCCTTTACTTGACAGGCATAATTATGTTTTTCAGTTTTAAGGAGATGTTCAAGTGTGGCAAAACCAAAACAGTCAAAGAAAAAGCCTGTGCTGCAGTGATTAAGCAAGAATACCAAAAACTTGGACCAATAAGGTAAGATACACAGACTCTCAGACACACAGTGCTGCTTATACTGCAAGTATTTGTTTAAATGCAAAGGGCATATAATTGTCTAAAATATATTTATAACACTTGATAAGGAGTCCAAATGTGCTAACCTTTGTAAATACAACTCAACGCAGTAAAACACATGCTATATCTAACTAAAAATTGCCAGACAGAATGACAGGGACCAAGAGACCCACAGAGAAGTAAGGGACTTTTCTAACTACCTTCCAGATGTACTCAAAGTATTGATTCATCCAGATTTTATAGCGTTTAGTGTTCTGCTAAGATTAATCCCGATAAAAGCTGAGGAAGTTTCTACAAATGTCTATATTGAGAAAATAAGAAATGATAGGATTGGAATTTTTCCACAGGTATCAAGAAATTGTGACACTGGTCCTCTTCATTGTAATGGTCCTGCTATGGTTTAGCAGAAATCCTGGATTTGTTTCTGGTTGGTCTGTGCTTTTCTCAGAGTAAGTGTTACATGTTACGCTTGTGGACCCTTCTGGTTTTATTCTCTAGTTCTCTCCTAAATGGTTCTCAAAACTCTAAAAGGTTTTATGAAATTTTTCTTCCTTTCCCTTGAAAAGACATTTTCAATTCTAATCTTTACAGGAAAAAACATATATATAAAGAAAAAATCTAAGGTAAGACCACAAACTTATTATAAACACTGCTTGCAGTCAAATCCTGGCTCTTCTACTTTGTTTAGGCAAGTAATTTATCTCAGTTTCTTTATCTGTAAAATATAATAATAATGGCACTTAATCTGCCCTATTCCCTATAGGAAGAGCTATATACATGTTTATTACATGAAATAAATCCCACCTAATTTCTCTTAACAATCTGATATGAATTTATATTTTGTGATTTTTGCTAACTTGATTTTTTTTTAATTCCATAGAGGACTGTTTACTTGGTTCAAATTCTTGTTTTTATTCTCCATTTATGTCCATTTTTGTACTAGCTCACTACAATTTCAATCCAGCCTCCATTTTATAGCTAAGGACTTCCTGAATAAGTAATAATACCAATTTTCAAAGGTAATGTTAGAATATGGGTTGGGTCAGGGTTAATTATCTCTCTCAGTATCTTATATGCCAGCAGTTATTGCTGAGTAATGTGAAGTAGGGGGGAAATTGTAGCATAATTTTCTAAACTAAGGACCATCCAAAATATCAATATGAATAATTTGGTTTAGAGATTTATGTTCCAAATTCATCTTGGACGGAAGTACTCTGATTCCTAAATTCGACAGATTTCTGATTTGGGCTTCCTGTCTCACATCCCCAGCAAAAACTCATGTATATTTGGGCAGTAACCAAACTTATTTGAGTCAAATGTATTCTGCCTATTTGGAAACAAGGAATTCCTCCACCACTGAGTCAGAGCCTTCTGTTCTTAGAGGCATTGCCAACATGTTTTAATAGGTGCAGGTGACTGAGTCCAAATTTCTAGTGACCACACAAGTCAAGCCATGCAATGAGGTGACATGCTTTAAAGGATCAGCTTCAGCTTTTACCCATTTTGTTTCCTTTTGAAGGGGTAATTTTGAGAAATCTAAACAAAAGACAGCATCTAGGTATTCAAAGCAAGAATAATTGACAGTTTGATTAGTACTTTGTAGTTTTGTAACAGGACCTAGATGAAAACAAAAAATAATCCCTCCCCCTTTCTACAATCCTACTGCTACCATCCTAAGTAGAGAGAGTCTTTCTCTAAACACTAGTGTATAGCAACAAAATGAAATCAGACAACAGCTAATGAAAACCAGGCAGAAATCCCAATAGGAAATTCAATATAATCAGTTTCTAATTTCAGTTCCTTATGGGAGGAAAATATAATTCAAGAGATGCTTTGTTTGTAGCCAGGAAAACAGAGTGGATTTGCTATGGGCAGGTGTTCATGTTACCTAGAATTCTGAGAGGAAACAATAGTAAAAGGAACAAAGAATTGAGAGAGGATGGAATATGAAAATATCAACCTAATTGGTAAAGTCAAAGCAAATAACATTTGTATTAGCTTAAAATTTTATAATATTGAGCTATCCCTATAGTGTAATGCATGAAGAACTAAAAAAAAATATAATAAAATGATTATAAATATTTTAAAGTCTTTAGACAATAAATTATTTCATAGTTTATGGCTGATTTTATTTAAAACATATATTCTGTAAAACATATTTGTTATGTAAAAGCTTTAGGCACTTTGAATTTCCAGGGCTAGAATGATGTATCCAGATTTGTGGCTACCACCAAATGCTTTAAGTCCATCTGTTTGAACCTGGACTGAATTCAATGCATCTTTTCATTTCAAACAAAATCAGGTTACTTGATGCCTAACCCAATGTGGCAAAAATTCAATCAAAAAAATTACAAGTGAAATGAAAGAATAAGGAACAATAAAATTATAAAAATTTGTCAATTTTATGGAACAAATGTTGCCAACGTAGATAACAATAAAAGAAAATAAATGTAAATTTAAGGAAAGTAGACTGCTTTAAATATTGTTAGATCACAAAGTTGATACATTACCTTGGTTATTTAGATTTTTTAACTGAATTACAGGAGTATGAATACATCACTGCGTTACCAGATAGTATAACAATTTTTGGAGTATACATATTTATTCTCAGGCTACAAAGATGCACTAGTTAATACTGATTACTTTTAAAATGAAATTCTCATCATTTATGCCTTTTTTATTTGTATCTGGTTTCCAGGTGCTTCCTCACTGCTGAGGCTTCTGGGAACTTGTCTCATTTGTTGGAATGGACTGTGATTCTCAGACCCCATCTGTTTATGAATCACCCTTAATTTGTACAATGATCATTTATGAACATCTCAAAAACCATTCCAATAAGTAATATTTGTGACTTAGCTTCATAGGGTGCAAAGATTTAAATGCACTGATTTTATTTGTATGATGTGGCTGGGGTCTATAACTGCCGAAGTGGGTATTAGCTCTTAGAAAACAGATCAATTCCTTTTCACAATTTACAATGAATTTTTGGAGTCTCTAGAAACACCTATGCCCTGCTACAATTCAGCAGATAGTAAGATGTTATAAATCAAGAATATGGGGTTTTGTCTATTTTAGCAATTGTTTCCAACTCAATTCTCTTGAAATATAATTTAAAAGAATAACTGGTCTAAATAAGAAATTGTTAAACAGATCTGTTAAGCCTACCCAAAAGGGAAGTTTGCCAAGTTGGTTACTGCATCAGCTTGTGTATACACGGTATTAAAAATAAGGAGGACTATGTGAGGAAAATGAGAACATGATTCTGAGGTATGTCATTGGATAGAATATCAGTAGATTTAGAGATTATCCAGAATAAATAACCTATGCCACCACTACTACTCATAGCTATTAGCATAACCAATTGATGTTTAGCTCATATAAATTCTAGATGCCATTTTTTAATATGCACATCTGTCCTTTTTCAGGTACCCAGGTTTTGCTACTGATTCAACTGTTGCCTTAACTATAGGACTCCTATTTTTTCTTATACCAGCTAAGAGATTGACAAAAACGACATCCACAGGAGAAACTGGTATCATCTATAATTCTGGATTAATTTGAAAGAGGAAAAACATAAAATTCCATTGGTTTCAGTTAGCATTTAGAGCAGAAGGAATGGACATGTTGACACAACTCATGATTTAGCATACCCCATTTACACACTGCAATCCCTATCAGGCAGCCTAGGTCCTGCACCTACCACAGGGATCCTCTTAATTTGCAGAGGTGGCTAGTAGTTTGTTTTATGTACCATGGTTAGTATTCTACTATAACTAGTACTATTTGACTCATGATAAGCCCCCTTCCAAGGCCCTGCCAAAATCAGAATCAATCTTACTATGACAAGCGTAGGAAAAAGAAATTGAAAGGCATTATTTGTAATAAGCCCTCAGTAATAAATGTTGAGAACCAAAGAAAGTGAAGAGTTTTAAGCCTAATAGTGGTCCTGGAGAAAATGCAAATCAACCCCACACTATCCATGGTCAAAGCAGCATGCATGTTTGCACACGCATATCCACAGACAAACACACATAGACACATTTCTTAAACATAGGATAAGAGTCATCCTTGTTTGTGTTTTGTACTAACAGAGCCTCTTTAGGTAGTCTGATACCTATGATGTCAATTGGGGATAAATGGTTTATAATTATCTGGGAATGGTCTAGTCCAGTTGGCTATTTTTACCAGGATGCCACTAGACTCATGCAGTTCTATTAGCCTACCTGACTCCTTCAGTCAGAATCAATAAACGTCTGTTTTATCAGATTCCTGGGACATGATATATGTGATATGTGTGACCAGAATAGTGTAGAAAAAAATGTCTTTTTTCGTCACTAAAAATTAGAATATCAAACAAACCTTTCTTTGTGTGTTAAAATGGGAATTTACCATACTGGGCCTTTATGTTCATATGAGACCCTGACAACTCCAACCATTACAATCAAATCCCAAAGGCCTGGGAGGGGCATGTGCTGATGAACCAGTACTTGGCTTTAGCTTCTCTAGCCACACCTCTGAATCCCCCTCCTCAGAAAGAGCCTTGCCCCTATCCACTTGTTTCTCTCTTCCCTTATTCTTCAATGCCTGTTCTCCCTGATAAACTCATTCACATTAGGTTTAAAATGACAGGTAAGACATAATATGATAAGTTTTAAATGAGGTTAACATTAACTGGAATTCTGGTGAATCCATCATGACCTTCCTCATGATTTTTAAAAAATAGCAAAATATTCAGATAAATATTCGTGAATAATAAATATTCTACACCAATGCTGTTGGAACCAATGGAACATTGAAGATATTTTGCATAACAAAGATGGTACAATCAATGCACTGTGTTACTTATAGTATGCAAAAATATTACTGGAATGAATGAATGAATGAGTAGCATTATAGATGACTATTATAATGTATCTAAATTTACTCCGTAATATAATACAAGGGATTTCTCCAAATTACATCTTTTTTTCCTTCTTATAATATAGTGTTCCACCTAAACCAGGTAGAAGTTACACAAAGTCCAGATCAAACCTCCTCTCTAAAATAACATAGGGATATTACAAAGTTCCTATAAGAAGGTTATTTAGGATGCTAGGAAAAAAAAGTCATAATGTCATGTTTTAAGCAATGTGTGACTAGGATTTTTGTTTTGCAGTTGCTTTTGATTACTCTCCACTGATTACTTGGAAAGAATTCCAGTCATTCATGCCCTGGGATATAGCCATTCTTGTCGGTGGAGGATTTGCCCTGGCAGATGGCTGTGAGGTAATACTCTATGTCTAAGATATTTAACAATTAACTAGGCTATTCAAAAGAATAACACAAAAACATTTAAGCCTTTGGTATATTCAACTTCATTCTATCATTTTTATGATGCAGATTTTTTAATTAAATTCAGTTTTATTGAAATACATACAATCATCCGTGGTGTACAATCAACTGTTCACAGTACCATTATATGGTCATGCATTCATCAACCCAATCTATTTTTAAACATTTTCCTTACATCAGAAAGAATCAGAATAAGACTAAAAAATAAAAGTAAAAAAGAACACCCAAATCATCCCCCCATCCCACCCATTTTTCGTTTTTGTCCCCATTTTTCTATTCATATGATGCAGATTTTAATAGTCATGCGTATTCTACACAGATAAAGTGAGTGCAGAGTTCAAGAATTTTTATAGATTGCAAACATAAAACATCATTTTTATGGTGTTTCAGCATAACAAAAGAAATAAAACAAAGAAGATTCAACTTCTTAATCTATGAAATAATATTAGAAGACTAGCTTTAGTAAAAAAAAAACTAATAAAAAATATTCTGCGAAATGATTCCTGCTTGAACATATGGTTTTGTTTGTTTATACCTTTACCTTATTTCACAATGAATTAGAGTAACTCCCAGACTTATGTTCAATATATCGTGGTCCTACTGTTATCAAAGAAGGAAAATGAGAGAGAACCTCAGCATGAAAGGTGCTTAATCAATGTTTATTGAATAATGTCCAGAGAGCATTTCCCATAATTATGGCTAATGTTGTACATCATCTCAGGAAAGAATAAGAACACCACAAGTAATCAAGTTGACTACTTCTGTAGCATATCTATCCAATTATGTAAATCAGCAGTCTGGGGAGGTCCTTGTCTCCTGTAATTGCTCTGGTCATTGTAGGGTTGAAGGAAGAAAAGTATCTTCTCCAAAAATTCCATGAAAATCCTTTATTCTTTGACTAATGAAAACCTCTCATTTCTTGATTTCATAGCCTTTTGTGTAACACCCAAAGCTCATAGTTATTACAATTCCTTATTCAGTCATCAGTTTGAAAAGAATTGTGAGAGGGATGCTGTTGTAGTTTGCTAATGCTGCGGAATGCAAAACACCAGAGATAGATTGGCTTTTATAAAAGGGGGTTTATTTGGCTATACAGTTACAGTCTTAAGGCCATAAAGTGTCCAAGGTAACACATCAGTAATCAGATACCTTCACTGGAGGATGGCAGATTGCATCCAGAAAACCTCTGTTAGCTGGGAAGGCACGTGGCTGGCGTCTGCTCCAAAGTTCTGGTTTCAAAATGGCTTTCTCCCAGGACATTCCTCTCTAGCAAGCTTGCTCCTCTTCAAAACGTCACTCACAGCTGCACTCAGTTCCATCTCTGAGTCAGCAAGTTTATATGGCTCCACTGATCAAAGCCCACCCTCAATGGGTGGGGCCATGCCTCCATGGAAATATCCCATCAGTTATCATCTACAGTTGGGTGGGGTGCATCTCCATGCAAACAACCCAATCCAAACATTCCAACTTAATCCCCACTATTACGTCTGCCCCACAAGATTGCATCAAAGAACATGGCTTTTTCTGGGGGACATGATACATTCAAACCGGCACAGATGCTATGCCCAACCTTTTGCTTTCCAGGCAGTTAGTTTTCATATTCTTCAATAATTACCTCTTCTCTTCTTAATAATCTATAAGTAGACTGTTCTTTGAGTCTGATTTTACTGTCAATTTTTCTATGTAGCATTTGGATATTAAACTTTCAGCACAAGGATTTAATAATAGCTCTAAGTCTTAGAAACTGTCTCAATTCTGAGGGTCATTTACATTTTTTAGGTCTAGATTTGGCTCATCTCATATTCCTGGAATAGAAATTATAGAAATGCAAGATAAACAAAATTTATTTCTACCATTGTCTTAATTTTCCAGGAGGCTATGACAAATAACAAACAATGGATTGGCTTTTAAATAATGAGAATTTATTTTCTCCATTTCGGAGGCTAAAGGCTTCTCCTGGGGTTGGTAGCATTCCAGTGCTGCTTTGCCGCAATCCTTGGGGTTCTTTGACTTTGACATTACATGGCAATGTCCTCTCCTTTCTCATCCATGTTCCCACAGACTTCCAGCTTCCAGCTTCCTTCCTGTGGCTTTCTCGTTTTAGGGCCTCCACTAATCCAGATTAAGATACACCCTCATTCAGTTGGGACACACATTGACTAAAAATAACTTCTTCAAAAGGCCATATTTATAAAGGGTTCACGCCTACAGGAATGCAGACTAAAATTAAGAACATATCTAAATTGTGGTACAAAATTCAATCTACTACAACCAGTTCTGCAGTAATGTGATCTGGTTTCTCAGATTAAATAACTTCCACTCTGATATCTGCTCATTTAAATTGTGATGATATCAGAATCAGGAAGCCTGACTGTGATGTGAACTTTGCCCATCTCTCCTTCCCGCATGTCTATGTGGATTGGGCCACAGACACTCACAGTGGGTTTGAAAGCATTGGCCAGACTATAGATTCGTCAAAATCCAAGGAAATGAAAGGGGTGTACTTAGTCTGAGGCACTAGTTCCTCTCAGTAGAAGAATCAGGGGAATCATGGAGGGAGGCCTAGTTTGCTATAAAAATCCTACTACATGGAATTAGAGCTCTACAGAATGCCCAGAATAACCTTGCACCTGAGTGATCAGATAGTTTTAGTTTTGTTCCAAATTGTAATTAGTCTGACAAATGTCCATAACCAAATAACCCTTCAAGTTGGGAACTGTAAGAGCAGGTACTAAGGCATTCACTTCATTACAGTTCCCTCTCTCTTAAATGCCTCTTGATTTTGTTCTAGCATGATCTCCCATAAGCTGTTAGTTGCTTTCAAATTCTTATCCACTGATATGTCCTCCTCTCCACTTTTCACACATTCCTCAAAATTCATCTCCCAATGAAAGATGGAGAATTTAACACTGCTTTTCTCCATTCTCACTCAAACCACCACTAAAATGGTAATAAAGAAATAAAAGTATCAATCTATCAAGACAAAGAATATATGAGAAAGACAATACAGATAAGAGATGATAAAATTTGGAAGATATAAAAAAGATATATGAGGAGCAACTGACTTGGTAGAGTAAAAAAAAAGTAGAGAAAGATTAAAACTGTGAGTTTGCAAAGGGAAGAATCCACAAGAAAGAAGCTAACTCATCCACAGGATCCTGTAATTGCTCAGTAATTGGAGGCAACAGGTAACTGAAAGCTGGGGTAAAATCCAAGGCTTACTATGGAGGCTCGTTCGAAAAAAGTAAAAGGAGCCAAAACATCTTAAAAAAAAAGAACAAAGTTGGAAGACATACTTCTAATTTTAAAACTTATTACAAAGCTACAGTAATCAAAGTTTTGTACTGTCACAAGGACAGACATACAGAACACAATAGAATAGAGTGCAGAAATAGACCCACACATCTATGGTCAATTGATTTTTGAGGATGCCAAGTCCAATCAAGGAGCAAAGAATAGCCTCTTCCACAAATGCTGCTCGGAAAACTGGATATCCATATGCAAAAGAATGAAATCAGACCCCAACCTCAGACCATACACAAAAATTAACACAAAATGTATCAATGACCTAAATATTAGAGCTAAAACTATAAAGTTTTTAGAAAGAAACAGGGAAATATCTTCAGGACCTTATATTAAGCAATGGATTCTTAGACTTCATACCAAAAGCACAAGCAACAAAAGAAATAGATAAACTTTACTTCATCAAAATTAAAAACTTTTATGCATCAAAAGACCTTATAAAAAAAGTATAAAGACAACCAACACAATGGAAGAAAATATTTGCAAACCATATATCTGATAAGAGTTTAATATCCAGAATATATATTTTTTAAAACCTCCTACAACTCAACAACAAAAAAAGAAACAATCCCACTAAAAAATTGGCAAAGAATTTGAATAGGCATTACTCCAAAGAAGATATACAAATGGCCAAAAAGCACATAGAAGAAATACTCAGTATCATCAGCCCTAGGAAAATGCAAATAAAAGTACAATGAGTTACTACCTGACACCCATTGCAATGGCTATTATTAAAAATCAGAAGAAAACAAATTCTGACAAGGATATGGAGATATAGTCACCTTAGTACATTTTTGTTGGGAATGTAAAATGGTAGAGTTGCCGTGGAAAACAGTTTGGTGGGTTCTCAAAAATTTAAACAGAGAACTACCATATGACCTGGCAATCTCACTTCTAGAAATATACCCCAAAGGATGAAAAGCAGGGTCACTGACAGATATGTGTACACCAAAGCTCATAGCAGCATTATTCACAATAGCCAAAAGGTGGAAGCAACCCAAGTGTCTATCAACAGATGAATGGTTAAGCACAATGTGGTATATACATGCAATGGAATATTATTCAGCTCTTCAAAGGAATGGAAATCTGATATATGCAACTAACTACATGGACGCACCTCAAAGACATCAAGTTGAGTGAATAAGTCAGACACAAAGGAACAGATATTGCATGATTTCATTTATATAGAATAGCTAGAAAAAGAAAATTCATAGAGAATGTAGAGTACAGGTTACCAGGGATTGGGGGGAAGGAGAATGGAGATTTAATGTATAATGGGTGAAGGGAAAGTTCTGGTAATGGATGGTGGTGAGGGTAGTGCAACATCATAAGTGCAATTAATCCCACTGAATTGTGTGGTTGGAATGGGAAATTTCATATTGTATGTATGTTTTCACAATTAAAAAGTAGAGAGAGACTAAACAGCCAATAATAACTTAATACAATACATGATCCTGGATTGGATCTAATCAATAGAGGAGAAAATGCCCAGAAGGACATTATTGGGACATACTAAAAATTTGAATATGGACTATAAGCTTTATATCAAGATTAAGTTTCTTGAACTTGATAACTGCACTTAAGGTGGTCACATAGGTGAATATCCTGATTCTTAGGAAATGCACATGGAAGTATTTAAGTGTTCGAGGAGACTGATGATTTCAACCTATATTCAAATATTTAGTAGATGATGAGATAGATGATAGATATTGGTGAAAGAAAGGAAGGGAGGAAAGATGGATGGAAGGAAGGAAGGAAGGAAGGAAGGAAGGAAGGAAGGAAGGAATGGAAGAAGGGAGGGAGAGCAAATGTGGCAAAACATTAAAAGTTGGTGGATCTGCGTATCTGAGTGGAGGGGTATGTTAGAGTTCTCTCTGTGGGGTCTGTTTTATTTTTAAAACTGTCCTGTAAGTTTGAAATTATTTGAAAATAGAAAGTGTTTTTTTAAAACATGAATATAATGGTAAAATGGTGTGTGTATGTTTGTGTCTGTGTGTGTGTGTGTGTGTGTGTGTGTGTGTGTGTGTGTGTGTGTGTGATGGATTGAATTATGTCCCCCTAAAAGATAAATTTAAGTCCTCGTCCCCAGTATTTCAGGATGTGACCTTATTTGGAAATAGTCCTTATAGAAGGAATTAGGCAAATTAAAATGAGGTTATAATGGAGTAGGGTGGGTCTGTAATCAAATATTACTGTTGTCCTTATAAAAAGAGGAAATTTGGACACAGACAGACATTGCAGAAGATGCCATGTCACAACTAAGGCAGAGAATGCCATGGATTGCTGGCAAGTCACCACCAGAAGCCAGCAGAGAGGCATGGAATAGACTCTCCCCTATAGGTTTAAGGGGAAGCATGGCTATGCTGACACCTTAATTTTGTACTTCCAGCCTCCACAATGGTGAGACAATAAAGTTCTGTTGTTTCAAGCCACCCACTTTGTATACTTGTTACAGCAGTCCTAGGAAACTAACACAAAATATGTTTCCACAGTACATTTTTTAAGTGTATAAGGAGTGTGATCTTGCCAGATAATCTTCTCAATCCTGAACAGCCAAGATTCTGAGGTTTACACTCTAACAAAGTTGAAGCAAAGAGATAATGCCTCACAGCTCAATCACCAATAGAAAAGTCTTCCTTTCAACAGTCTTTACCCAGGCACAAAGAGGTCCCAATCATCTTTTTGCCTCCCTTTTAAACATGAATAGGTTGTCAATGATCACCAGAGAGTTAGGGAAAGCCTCTAAAATGTAACCACTAATAACAACAACAACAAACAGAAAGAAAAGGAACACAGAAAAGAAAAAGAAAATGCAGGAAGCAAAAGAAAGCTCTAAAATTTTGTTATTGATACCTCAGAATGATCTGACAAACATTGGAGAAATGAGACTAAAGCAAAATATTATTTTTTATAAAATATAGCAAGCAAGAGCCTCTGAAAATTATAAATATGGTGGCAGAAATTAAAAATTAGGTAGCAGGGTTAGAAGATAAAGTATGAGCATATCCACCAAAAAGTAGAACAACAAAAAAAAATTAAAACAGGTAAATAAAAAAGAGATTAAGAAAATTAGGACAACAATCCACAATGTTCAACATCCAACTAATAGTAGATTTAGAAAGAAGAAACAAAGAAAATAGAAGGAAGGACATTTCCAAAAAAATAATACAAGGAAATTTCCCCAAACTGAAGACTTTGGGATTCTGAACTCAGAGAGCTACTGAGTACCCAGTACCAAAGCACTCCATGTAGAATTATGGAACTCTGAAGATAATATGATCCCAATGGCCACCAGAGAGGCAGAACAATTAATATAATAAAACCCATTCATAAAGAATATATAGTTACATTCTAGGATATATTTGTGTCAGTGTGACTTAAATGGCAGAGTTTTGCCCAGCTAAAAAACAAACATACAAAAATATTTCAAACCTGCAGATAGCATATATAATACCTGGTAACCACATCTGGGAATGTTTGTGCCAGCTTTTGTTGGCTTGTAATTAGAGTTTTTCTGATTGGTCCTAGTTTGTCATGAGTATGAAGATTCACACCTGTAACAGCTCATTGGAATCTTCTCACAAGAGGAGGATATTCCTCCTTATCTAGGGAGGAGAGGAGATAGAATAACATACAGTATCTGCTCATCTCAGTGCAGCCCATTTTTCTGCACTACATACAATGACTCAAAGATCAGAATGCCATCAGGCTTGTAAAAGAGCCCTACTGGAAGCCATAGGACACAGAGCAATGGCTTGAACCTGCTGAGTGATAATTGTTTCAAATCTACTATTCTATGAAAGCTAAACTGTCAGAACAATGTGAAAAGAAAGTTTCCAGACATGTAGGGACTCAAAAAAGTTATCTCCCATGCATCAGTTCTGAGGAAGTTATAGAAGGATGTGTTCCATCAACACAAAGGAGTAAACAAGAATGGAAATGAAGCATTCCTGAATAAGAAGGCAATGGGAACTCTTAGTATGGTGCAGAAAAGAGGTCCCAGAACAACAAAAGTGGAGAAGATCTAATGAGCAACTAGTTCAGATGGTATAGGAGGTGGGAATACTCCAGAATAGATGTCTCCACGGGGGAAAAATAGAAATGAACAATTACTTGATATGTTCGATTACTTGGAGTGGAGTTTTTCAGTTTCCTTAGAGAAGAAAGTGAGATGAAGAATTAGTGATAGGTACTTAGAAAACAAAGGAAACAAAAAGAATAAGACAATTAATGGCTGGAAAAAAATGAGAAAAGAAATTAATATCATAGTACAGTAAGTGGCTCAGCTATGAACAATATTTATATAATCATTACAGTAAGTATTAAATGTTGATTTAACCAAAAATTTTTATATGCCAGTGTAGGGAATTAAAGTGACAGGAAAAGCATGTGTGGTGGATGGTTTAAGAAAGCTAGTATATAACCTAATACAGCTAATATATAAGAATTCAGAAATTAATGTCTAAATTTGAAAATTAAGAAATAGCATAGTTAGAATATTATTTAAAAAGGTAGCTATAAATTCCTAAATATTTCCATAAATTGTTGCCTCTGGGAACATAACTTAGGAATGATACTATTACATGACTTGTTAAAAATGTCTACAAATATTAATTTGATAAAATCAAACTTTAACTTTAAAATGTGGGAAAACAATTCAAACTTCCTAAAACAAGTAGGTAAAATAAGAATAAATGAGAGCTTCTCTATGCTAAAGCCACCCAGATCTATCAAACCACAGAAAACTATGAGAGATTAAAATAACATTTTAGGTTGACTTCCCCTCTTTCCAGTAGAAACTTATAGTTTGTCTCTTTATGCCTGTAGGCGTAAGGACTTGACTCAGGAGCTTACTGTCCAAACAGGATACTGTGGAAACTGCGCTTTTTCCCAAGGGGCTGGCCGTCGTGGTTTTATCAACAGGGGCTCGAGAAAGGACCTACAGCCTCTTCTAAAAGAACCTCACATGGGACTAGACTGTGCAGGTTCCTGGTACTTTCACTGTAAGAAAGCAAGTTGTATTTTAGAACCTTAAACCACAGTTTTAGCTCCTTGATTGCTTGTGTGGCACATACTGATCTCTTCAGCGAAAGTGAAACCAGGGCCAAGTCTGAATCCCTCTTGAGGACATGACGAGGATATCACCTTTCAGTATTTTAAGAGCTTCAAACGAGTCAGAATAAACTTCAGCAACCCTCCATCTGCAGCAGACGCCAGGCTCCAGCTGCACAAGACGGAATTTCTTGGAAAGGAAATGGAGTTGTACTTTGCTCAGACTTCACACGTAGGAAGTTCGCACCTGGCTTCGCCAGAGCCCAGCAAGCAGTTTCTGATCTCTCCGCCTGCCTCTCTGCCTATGGCCTACGTGCGGCTGCCGACACCCACCCAGCGTGGTGGTCCACGTTTACGAGAGCGAACAGGAGAACGAAAAGGAAAATGAGATGGAAAGAATGAAGAGACCCAAACTAAAAATCATCCAGACCCGAAGGTCAGAGTACACACCCACCCATTTAAGCTGAACTTGGGCCCAAGGAAGATATTTCACTTCGTACTCACCGTGGCAGTGGCTGCTCCCAACTCGCTTCCTGTGGCAGAAGTCCCAGTTCATGCTACTCAGAAGAGAATCAAGAATTTATCTCCTTGTTCTAATGTTGCACCTCAGTCCAGTTCACAGCGCCCGGGAATGTCCTGGGTCAATCATTGAGTTTGCGGTGATTACACAAGATACCTGGAGATGTCCTGAGAAAACCAATTACGATCGTGTTTTATACTTGCTCTTTTCTGGCGGTTCGTTCTCTTTTTGCCAAGGGCAGGCTGATGGTCGGTGGGTCGGGGGAGAGTTTTCTGTTTCTAATCGTATAAAGAGGCACCACGCAAAGTGCCAAGGGCAAAAATGTTGTTAAAACAATTAATGCAAGGGTGGGAGTTACAGCGCTTTATTTGCATTCGTTTCCCTTATGGTCCAATGTCTGTGCATGTGTATTACTGGTTTTCAAAACTAACCTTTGTTCGTTTATAGTCACACCATTGTTGTTTGCCATCTCTTGGAAAGCTAGGAAAGCATATGAAAAACGTGTCACCCTTCCAGATTTAAGACTTTCTCTTCAACAGCATGCATTTTCTACCCGGATTACATCCACTCAGCATCATATCTAGTGCAACCTGTATGTAACTTGTGCATTGCAAAAGAAGTTCAACTGAAATTCCTATGTAGAGTTTAGGTTATGAAATTCAGAGAATAGCAGTTTCGCTGCCAACTTTTAGAGAAATTTTAGTTTAGGCGTTTTGGGCCAGACAGAGGTTTCATTTGTTTTTTTTACATGGTGGTTTATATACATGAATCATAGCCAAATATCTTTTTTGGGAACTATAAGTTGAGATAGTTGATTTTTACCCCCACTAAAGCACCAAAATAAATTTGTAAATAAAGCTGCTGGCATATATTTGTAACTATGTACACTTGGGTGAAAAAGATGGCAGTGAAGAATAGTGTAAGATGTGTTAATCTACCTGTGAATTGTATGTTGTCGAAAATGCTGTTAAAATGTTTAACAGGACTTGAATTCCAAGTATGTAAAGTGGATAGTCAATGTGTAGTGATACGAGAGGGATGCAGTGCCTTTCCCCATTAATCCTGACAGAATTGTCACACTGCATTAGCATTTGTAATTTTTTCTAGTTGAAATGCGTATGTCTCATAAATAGGTATTATATTTTAGCCTTACACTACCATAACAAAGTTTGTCATTTTGGAATACCTAATGCTAAGTAACAATGCACGCTTTGGAAATTTGGAAGATGGCTTTCTTCAAGAGACAAATATGTTTGCATTAAATTCTTTGGTTGTTCATATCAAGAAATTGAATGTTCTCAAAACTCTGCTTACAGTACTCGTTTAGGGGCGAAGCAGTGAGAGAGACCATTGCATAGCTGTCCAAGTGTTTTTAGTTAAGTGCTTTTAAATTGGAGAGGCTAACCTCAAAATATTTTTTAATTGCATTCTATAATAAATTGGCACAATATGCTCCTTATGGAGAAAAAAGTTACATTTTAGAAATGAGTTCTTAGAGCAAATAATGCTTTATTATATATTTAAATTTTGTCTGATAGAATGTATTATTAGTAAATGACAAATATTGCAAATTTTGTTTTTTAGGAGTCAGGACTATCTAAGTGGATAGGAAATAAATTGTCTCCTTTAGGTTCATTACCACTGTGGCTAATAGTTCTGATATCTTCTTTGATCGTCACATCTTTAACAGAAGTAGCCAGCAATCCAGCTACCATTACCCTCCTTCTTCCAATATTATCTCCATTGGTGAGTATCCCGTTTAAGCTGTCCAAATATTCTTCAAATGACTGGTGTTCTCCTTGGGGATGCATGTTCTCATATTGCAGTGTGTGGAATCATTTGGGGCCTGACTGGTCCTCCTACAGGTAACTTGTCTTTATTAGCAAGGAGATCTCAATTTGGGAGACCTGTTTTCTTCCACGAAGACACAACATGATCTTAAGTGAACTGCTTACCTTCTCTCCTCCCAGTTTCTTCATTTGAAGGAAAATGAGAGGGTCAGACTAGATACCTTCAGCTGTAAGCCTGGAATTCAACATTTCCTGGCAACTTTAGTATTTAAGCCTATAACACTGCACTTCTTCCTCCCAAAGATTATTCCTGGCATTTCTAAGAAATGTTTCATGTAATTGATTGACAAGTAAACAAAGAGCTAGGCTTTTAGTTCCGGATTCAAGTTCAAATATCTTAAACAGTTCTCTCCTGGCCAAGGAAAGAATTTAATTAAAAAAAAAAAAAAAGGTAAGGAAGCAGCAGAGTTGCTAGGAAAAACAGTTTTCTTTTCTTTTCCCCACCAAGATATCAGAACCCCCTTTAATTTTACCTTTGCCTAGCAATTAAAAGAAAAAAATAGCTTTATGCAAACAATTGTTTTTATTTGGGCAGGTGATTTTGGTGTTAGGAAAACACTTAGAATTAAGAAGGGCTGCCCTTTTGGGATTGTTCTGCTACCAGTTGTGGGAATTGATTATGTTCTCCCTTAAAGAACGCCCCACCCTTCCCCCTGGGCATATGTTGGTTGGTATTCTTGGGCTGCTGTTTCAAATTAGAAAAATGATATAGCTGATTTATATTGGTAAAATATCATTTTGGGCATTTCCTCTGTGTCTTTTTCTTTTTTCCTCAAAATATGGAGCACTTAGAAAATTATGTGACAAATTGAGAATAGTGGTATCTCTTCTACGATTATCCCCAAGCAAATTTTTTAAATTACATATGTTACAGAGACAGTACAGATGGTGGAATAATGAGAAGCTCTGGAGACAGAGGAAGCTGAGATCCTACCTAAGCTGTACTGCTTGCCAGCTGTGTGTTTGGACAGTTATTTTAGCCTATTTGGACCCATTTTCTTCATAAACTATTTGGGATTATAGTAGCCATATTATATATAAGGGTATTGTGAAAATTAAATGAGATCACACACACTCACACACACATATACACACATAGCACAGCACCTAGCCTAAGTAGACAATAACTGATTGCAATTTCATTCAATTTTTGGAATAAATGATAGTTTACTTTCTTAATGAGCTGGGCTTTAATGCTTAAACAAGTGCCAAAAATCATATAAACAACAAGAAGAGACATTTTCTGAAAAAAATTCAATTTACAACTGGATAGATGTGTATAATTTTGTCTTTAGGTTTCAACCTACATCTGAGAAAGTTTATCATAGTAAATTTGCACATTTCGATGCCTGTTGTCTACCTTCAAAATTTTACTTAGACTCATTTTTATCTTTTCCAACAGGCTGAAGCCATTCAGGTGAACCCTCTTTATATTTTGTTACCTACTACTCTGTGTACTTCATTCGCATTCCTCCTACCAGTTGCGAATCCACCCAACGCTATTGTTTTTTCATATGGCCATCTGAAAGTCATTGACATGGTAAGTTAGCTAAAAGAGTACTATCAGGTCCAATACACATTTTTTTGTGTGTGATATCTTGGGTCATCTCTCCTTTTACACACCAGTCAACTGCCAGGAAAAGCAAGACTTGAATTCCATTTCTGAAGGTGAATGCATGACTGTTCATTGAATTGTTTTTTGAGTGATAACCAGAAGGGAGCATGCCTTTAGCATTTACAGTTGCAAGCACAGAGATATTGAATGCACCAGTAATGTCTTCAAAGAAGGATAATAACATGGAATATACTCAATATGGCTGCTCAAAACACAGATCAAGATCAAGATTCAACCTGACCTAAGCAATAGAAAGAAATAGGGTTAATGAAATTCAGCAAACTAGCCCTGTGCTTTATCATCACAAATATTTGTGCAACCAACATTTGCTCTCAATAAGACATTGGGCTCAGTGCCTGATGAAAAGGCATCTTTCTTATCCTGATTCTATTATTAATATTTTGATGAGAAAGCATTTCAAGTACTAATGGGTAGGTTAAGCAATAAAATGCACACATTTTTTTGCCAAATACAAAAGTAGTGGTGGAATCAAGAGCTACCTTGAGAACATTTTCATCTCCTCCCAATCTTATCACCAGCTTCCAAGCCAACCCAAATAAGCCTGTAGCATAGTAAATTCAGTGTACCTTCTATGCATACACAGTTCCAAGGGAATCCAGCTTCCCTCTACCCTGACTGCTGTCCCTAAGTCCCTGAGACATAAAAAATGTCATTTTGGTAAAAAAAAAAAAAAAAAGAAGTGCATAATACAATATAAGCAATGCCCTTACGTATGTATATTAAAAAATAAAAATGAATTAGAAATAAATAAGTTGCTTGCACAAACAGGAAAGGGGGCCTCTGTATAATTGCCAGGTATGCCCCTTTGGTTTGAGGCTCCATGTTTTAATGCAGGGGTCAGCAAATATTTACCAAATAGTAAATATTCAAGACTCCATAGTCCATGTAGTCTCCGTCATTATAGCATGAAAGCCACCACAGACAATACATAAATAAATGGGTATGACTGTGGTCCAATAAAACTTTAGTTACAAAAATAGGACATGGATGGTAGTTTTCCAATCTCTGTGTTGTTGGATAGACAGCAATTTGGAGATAATTTAATAGACACCAGAATGGTGATGTAAGAGCTGGTGAAATGTGAACTCTAAAGAAGGTGAAGAGAAATAGCATGAAGTCACAATAAGACAATAATGAAGGGTAAAATTATAATAATATTGAGTGAATAGGAAGGATCCAGCTATAAACAGCTTGTTTTTATGTGGTGTATTAACTGAATCTTATCCATTGCAGTATAAAACTATAAAACAAATTCTGATTTAACACGAAACAGGAGATTTTTAAAGGAATTTTTCTGTAATCAGAATGACTTGAGTATAATCCTAAGAGGAAACTCTCTGAGGTTGTCCACCTAAATTGTGTTTAGTTGGGAACCAATTCTCTTTGGGGCATGAATGGAAGAAGATCCTTTGTTTTGTGAAATGACAATTTATACTGATCATTTAGGATGACATTTGCCTTCTGCAGCAGTATTCCAATTCTCCTGCAGGTTTACTTTACAGGAGACTAACATTTATGTTCTTTTCTGCTTCAGGTTAAAGCTGGACTTGGGGTTAATATCATAGGTGTTGCTGTGGTGATGCTGGGTCTGTTCACCTGGATTGTGCCCATGTTTGACCTCTACACTTACCCTTCTTGGGCACCTCCACTTAGTAATATGACCATGCCATGACCAGCATGAATGTTCTGACTCTCCTGCAGTGAGTTTTGCATACCATTAAGAATTCACCATAAAATTTGGCTCCAGAAAACTGACAACACATTCAAATCAGTCCTGGCATAACTACTGTGGCTCCAGTGAATACCCCAAACCTGCTGCCATAACTCCGCGTCTACATTTCCTATGAGATGCAACCAAAGAGCATTTATTTATAATTTGATCTTCAAAGAGATTAGGTTACTTGCTACATCATACACTTTGGGTTGAGTGTAACATTTCAAACTCCAATTTATTATGTCATAAACTTCCCATGAAGCTAGAAATAGAAAATAAAATATACAAGTTAATTAGGTATTTGGATACATCATTTTTGCAGTGTTTTTCAAAGGGCATTTGCTGAAAAACCAAATCTATGGTCATCTGGTGGTGCACATAAAATAATCAATTTAAATGAAATGTGCATTCTCTCACTTAAAAAATCCAAATTAGATTGTTCTTAATATGTACATATGATATGAAAATTGAAATATAAACAAAAGTTCCAGAATTATAGCTGAACTCACTAAACAACAGAAAAGCCACAGAAAAGGATTCATTTTTCCTTGACCATATGGTTAGATTAATTTAATTTATACCTTTTTGAGCTCAGTGCACTGAGAAATGCATTTTGTAAAGTTACTGATAGGGCTTGCTATGTTTTGGACTATTAGCACAGTATAGTTGGAAAGGAAAGCTAAACACTGTAAAACTATTAACACATTTTTGTATAACAACTTTGCTGAAATCTTTATTTTAGAAATACATGTATTTCTGTTATATAAATGTTATATGAAAAAGAGGAGATGTAGAAAATTTAAGTGAATTGTCACTGTGTATACGGACATAGAAAAAAGTCACATAATTCCACTATATCAAAACTGAAATAAAATACCAAAGAGAAAATAAAGAATAAAAAATTAAAACTGTTGGTATATTTACTAAAAGGAAAAAAAAAATTATTATGGGCAAAACACAATGAAAAAAAAAATACTGAGCATTCAAATAAAAGCAGGATGAGAATACTCTCCTAGCACTCAGGATGTGAAAAAGATTAAGGTCTACTGGCATTCAAAAATTAGAATAAAGGAAAAAAATAACAATCAAAACAAAATAATGTGCACAGTTAGTAAAAGATGGAGAACATAGCAGTCCTCATGTTAAAAATAAAATGGAAAGCAAGATTTAAGAAACACCGTTGTTATTTTTAATCTTCTCTGGCATATTTGCAGAAGTTACCAGACTGGATTTTTTCTTTTTGCAACTAAGATTATTTATAAAATTATTTTGAAATTAAATGTAGTACACTTTTTAAAAATTAACATATTTCTAAAAAACTGTGTACATGATGATTTGCCCATATTCATTATTTGTCTATGTTAATCAATCAATACAAAATTAAGCATTTTTCAAAGAAAAATTTGTCTATTCTTAACTTTTAAAATATAAAATTTCTATTTTGTATAAATCTTCTATGTTCACTCTATTCACTTGTTCCTTTAGCTATCATATGTTACCCATTTATTTATGATACATGGTATTTTTTACATTTCTGCTTTTTTCCAGCCTTTCCATTTATCACTGCTGAATTATATTATTTGATGGATACATTTCATTATGAAAAATATAAAATAACTTTTCAAATTATAATGAGCATGTTTTGCTCTCAAGAAAATAGTATAAACATTTCAGCTTGAATAATTTTAAAGAATTACTTCCAACAGCTGCCAGCTGAGTACAGGCAAAATAATACTTAGTCAAAATGTGTTTGTGAGCCATATTTCTCTTGCTACATCTTTATTTTTAGTTGCTGTATCAAAAACGGCTAAAGTCATCCATTTCACATTTGTCCTATTTACATCAAAGTTCTCAACATCTTTTAGTTAGAAGGTTGCATTGTCTTTGAACGTTTTGAAAAGTTAGTCCTAAACAGCTGATCAAATGATTCTTTTCTTTCCCCTTTATGGTAGGTAGTGCTTTTGTTATTATCTTGATGATTACTTTACCGTTAAAAAGAAATCTTTGTCACTTTAAATCCCAGCATCTTACTTAGGATTGGCTCTTGATGCATAATAATAGCAATTTCACTAAATGCCTATTTACAGACTGTTCATATAAGTGCTTAAAGGGCTCCACTGGCATGTGTGTATCCTTCACTCACCCTAACTGCCACAGCCTGTGTCAGCATGTCTAGAATTTAGACTTTCTCTCCTCTCAAATGTGTACACTGTTGATACTTTACTTTGCATCAAGGGCTTTGTTCTCTCCTTTTCAGCATGGGAGGATGGGAAGTACAATTTTAGCCAATACTATTATTTAAGCTTTTTTAGTACATAATAACATTATGGTGCATTGTGTTTTGACATGCATACCATATATATTATATATAATTTGTTATAATTAGATGTATTGTAATATATCTATCATGGTAAATATCTGATAAGAATCTATGATGATGTTTTATTCTAAAATTTAATTATTTAGTTAATGAATAATGATCTTTGCTTGTTTATGTGGATTTTACCAAATTAAATGTTTCTTTTAGGAGGGAAGATGTTTTAGTTTCCTAGGCTGCTTAAAGCAATACCATGAAGTGGTTTGACTTAAGCAATGGGAATTTATTCACTTACGGTTAGAGTCAAGGAAAATGTCCAAATCAAGGCAATGTTTTATTTAAGGCTGGCTGCTGTTGATCCTTGGCTCCTCTGCCACATTGCAAGTCACATGGCAGTATCTGCTGGTCTCTCCCTTCTCTCCCAGTTTCATTGTTTTCAGCTTCTTGCTTCTGTGGCGCGCTCTTTCTCTCTCTCTCTCTCTCTCTCTCTCTCTATATATATATATATATATATAGAAATATATATATATATATATATATATATATATATTCCATTTATAAAGGACTCCATCCTGAAAGAGGTGGGTCACAGCTTAACTAAAGTAGCCTCATCAAAAGGTCCTACTTACAATGGGTCCATACCCATAGGAATGGATTGGATGTAAGAACATGTTTTTATGAGGTACATACAGATTCAAACCACTACAGGAGGGTTGCACTAGGAATCAAAGAGTAAACCCATACAAACTGGGTCAGTTTTGTTACTCTATCAGAATCTAAAAAGGAAAACAGTTAAATTTTTTATTCCCTGGCCACTTTTAGCCATATTATTCCCAAATGAAGAACTTTAGTTCAATAAAATTTCCAAGATAAACATTGTAATGCAAATATCAACATTTCATGTCCCCATAGTAGAGGCAAGAACAGATAAGTCCAGGAGTAAACAAGTAAGCACATATAAATGAAGCAGAAATTTAAAGGTTCTTCCAAATATAGTAGTCTTCCTTTGTCTAGAAAGAAAAGTATATAGGGTTTTAAAAAAAGAAAAAATGAGGCTTTAATTTCTGACATTGTGATACCAGGTAGGGAAAAGACTTCTTGAGGCAAATAGTAAGAACATTATATAACATACGTCACTAAGTAACAAAAGTCCTCAAAAGACAGATTAAATACAAGTCAGAATCCAGAGATATAAGCAAAGACTGAACGTGGCAACTGATAATCCAGAGAGATCTTGCAATTCTCTTTTAATGGTTAAACAGGGAACAAAGAATTGGGAGACTAAGCTAGGACCCAACCAGTTTAGGAGTTGAATAGAAAATTACTACGTAGAGTAGGACACTGAAGGACTGTGTTCCTGGTGAAAATGTGAGCGAGACTGGGGTAAGGTGGGGGGTTGGGGAAAACACTCTAAAGAGGGAAGGCAACATCCCAGGAACTTGCCTCCTTTGGCCTATGCACTGGGTGGAGGGGATAAAACACCCCTTGAAAATTCATAATCACACAGTTTAGAGAACTAAAGTCTCAATACTAGTATGTGTGGAAAACCCCAATCTGAAATTTTATTTAAGCCTTATTTTAGGTTGCTAGTATCCCCAAGTAGCTGGCAAAAGGAGGAACACACCTTTGGCCTAGGGCTCAGAGAACTTCTAAGTTTAAAAAGTTGTATGTGAATTTTTAATCAAAACTCACAAACTTTACCAAGAGACAAAGCATGAGATGGAAGAACCAACATAAATAAAAGATACAGAATTCAAATTTCAAAGATAAAATATATTATAATTTCAAATACAGAATTTAAAATGAGGACATTTAATGTTTAAAAATCTCAAAGAGGTTACTGAAAACATATTAATACGGTTAGCAGAATTCTAAAAATGTCCTCATAAGCTTTCCATCTCCTGGTTTTTCAATCAAACGCTAAACTAGTTATTGCTGTGAAGGGACCTTGCAGTTGTAATTATAGTTACTTCTCAGGTGATCTCAAAATAGGGAGATTATCCTGGATTATCCAGTTGGGTCCAATGTGATCATAACCCTAAAATGAAGAGAAAGGCAGAAGAGTCAGGCAGGAGAGATGTGGGAGAATAGAAAGTAAGAGAAATTTGAAGTATGAGAAGGACTCAATTCACCTTTACCAATTTGAAGATGAAGGGGATTAAAAACCAGGGAACACAGGCAGATTCCAGAAGCTGAGAATAGCCCAGAGCTGAAAACCAGCAAACTGGGACATCTGTCCTCTAGCCCAGCCACATGGAACTGAATGCTGCCAAAAACCTGAATGATCCTACAGCAGTTTCTTCCCAAGACCTTCCAAAAAGGAGTGCAGCACTGCTAATACCTGGATTTTAGTCCTATGATATCCAGGTTGGACTTCTAACCTACAGAACTATAAGATAATAATGAGTGCTGTTTTAAGCCACTAAGCTTGTGGTAAGCTGTTATTTCAGAAATAGAAAACAAATACGACAAGGAACAAGGGACTGTGAAAAGTGACCAGGTAGTTAGGAAAAAGTATCAAATAGAAACATCAAAAATGTAAAGTATAATAATTGAAATTAAAAGCTCACTGAAAAGAATAAATAGCCGAAGAGATGTGAACTTGAAGACACACTCCAAAAAAATAATTCTGAATGTAAGCACAGAGAGAGACAAAGAAATGGAACCGTGAAAGAAAGGTTAAGAAAAATGCAAGCTAAAATGATACATATAATCAGAATTCCAGTAGATAGAAAAATGAACTTTTTAGCAGGTTAGTATATACTGAAATCTTACAATAAAAACACACTATCATCTGCCTTTCTAAAACTTAAATATTTTCTTTATTATTTCTCCAAAAGATAACTCTATTCAAATATTTCAGCCACCATCTTCCATATAATAAGTAATATTGTGTTAAACTGTTTCCTTAATTTTACTTTGTAGATAAGAAGACGCAATTAACCTTTTTCTGGTTCATTCTTTTTTTCTTTATTCTTCCACTAGAAAGTGAAATAACTCAAGAATATTTTAGAAGGCACATTTCCTCTTTTTTTAACCAGTTATAAATACACGGGATAATATTTTCTCCTGTAACTCTGTGTTCATACCCAAAAGTATTAGAGAAGACAGGAATCTGGGCATGATTGAAATGAGCTTCCCAGTCTTAACAGTCAGTGCTCAAAAAAACCTGTGCATCATCACCCACTGTATTTGCTATCTGAACCATGATGTTGATGAATTATTTCAATAATACTTGCAAAAACCTTCCTTCTGCCAGAGCCAAGTATTTCCAAACACTCATGCTGGGTGCTTTCCTGAAAACATTAACTCAAATTCAGAGAGTACCAGAAGGAGTAGAAAACCAAGGTAATGACCATGAAATGAAGGCTTGAGTTACTTGTAAAAGTCTGCAAGGATAAGAAAATCTTATGGCTTTATAAACCTCCTCTTTTTTTCGGTGTTAACGTGTTTTTGACTTAGTAGCTCTTCTTTCATATTTAGAGAAGAAACTCTCCTTCTTAAGTTGTTTTGGTAGTGCTCAACATCATATTAACAAAAGAAATGTGATCTAACTGAAAGAACATGAGACATGGGCTCAAGTTTCAACTCCACGGTGTATTAGCTGTGAAGAAGCATTGAGCTAGTGACATAACCTTTCTGAGCCTCATTTATCTCATCTGTGATATTGAGTAAGATGATAATACCTACCCTACCCTGTTCTCAGTTCTACATCTCCTGCCCACAGAGAGGAAAAGTCATTGTTGGGAGGTCATGCTACTGTGTATTAAAAGATAACTGCAGAAGGGCGGGGCAAGATGGAAGACTGTTGAGCTGTATGTTTTAGTTACTCCTCCAGGAAAGTAGGTAGAAAGCCAGGAACTGCGTGGACTGGACACCACAGAGCAATCTGTCTTTGGGCATACTTCATACAACACTCATGAAAATGTCGAACTGCTGAGATCAGCGAAATCTGTAAGTTTTTGCGGCCAGGGGACCCACGCCCCTCCCTGCCAGGCTCAGTCCCGTGGGAGGAGGGGCTGTCAGCTCCGGGAAGGAGAAGGGAGAACTGCAGTGGCTGCTCTTATCGGAAATTCATTCTACTGATCCAGACTCCAACCATAGATAGACAGAGACCAGACACCAGAGAATCTGTGAGCAGCCAGCCCAGCAGAGAGGAGACAGGCATAGAAAAAAAAAAACAACACGAAAAACTCCAAAATAAAAGCAGAGGAGTTTTAGAGTTCTGGTGAACACAGAAAGGGGAAGGGCGGAGCTCAGGCCCTAAGGCGCATATGCAAATCCCGAAGAAAAGCCATCTCTCTGCCCTGTGGACCTTTCCTTAATGGCCCTGGTTGCTTTGTCTCTTAGCATTTCAATAACCCATTAGATCTCTGAGGAGGACCCTTTTTTTTTTTTTTTTTTTAATCCTTTTTTCTTTTTCTAAAACAATTAATCTAAGAAGCCCAATACAGAAAGCTTCAAAGACTTTCAATTTGGGCACGTCAAGTCAAGAGCAGAACTAAGAGAGCTCTGAGACAAAAGGCAATAATTCAGTGGCTGAGAAAATTCACTAAACACCACAACTTCCCAAGAAAACGGGGGTGTCCGCTCACAGCCACCATCCTGGTGGACAGGAAACACTCCTGCCCATCGCCAGCCCCATAGCCCAGAGCTGCCCCAGACAACCCAGTGTGACAGAAGGGCTTCAAATAACAGGCACACACCACAAAACTGGGCGTGGACATTAGCCTTCCCTGCAACCTCAGCTGATTGTCCCAGAGTTGGGAAGGTGGAGCAGTGTGAATTAACAAAGCCCCATTCAGCCATCATTTGAGCAGACTGGGAGCCTCCCTACACAGCCAAGCAGCCCAGAACTGCCCTGAGGGGACGGCACTCACCTGTGACATAGCACAGTCACCCCTCAACAGAGGACCCGGGGTGCACAGCCTGGAAGAGGGGCCCACTTGCAAGTCTCAGGAGCCATACACCAATACCAAGGACTTGTGGGTCAGTGGCAGAGACAAACTGTGGCAGGACTGAACTGAAGGATTAGACTATTGCACCAGCTTTAAAACTCTAGGATCACCAGGGAGATTTGATTGTTAGGGCCACCCCCCCTCCCCGACTGCCCAGAAACACGCCCCACATACAGGGCAGGCAACACCAACTACACACGCAAGCTTGGTACACCAATTGGGCCCCACAAGACTCACTCCCCCACTCACCAAAAAGGCTAAGCAGGGGAGAACTGGCTTGTGGAGAACAGGTGGCTCGTGGACGCCACCTGCTGGTTAGTTAGAGAAAGTGTACTCCACGAAGCTGTAGATCTGATAAATTAGAGATAAGGACTTCAATAGGTCTACAAACCCTAAAAGAACCCTATCAAGTTCAGCAAATGCCACGAGGCCAAAAACAACAGAAAATTATAAAGCATATGAAAAAACCAGACGATATGGATAACCCAAGCCCAAGCACCCAAATCAAAAGACCAGAAGAGACACAGCACCTAGAGCAGCTACTCAAAGAACTAAAGATGAACAATGAGACCATAGTACGGGATATGAAGGAAATCAAGAAGACTCTAGAAGAGCATAAAGAAGACATTGCAAGACTAAATAAAAAAATGGATGATCTTATGGAAATTAAAGAAACTGTTGACCAAATTAAAAAGATTCTGGACACTCATAGTACAAGACTAGAGGAAGTTGAACAACGAATCAGTGACCTGGAAGATGACAGAATGGAAAATGAAAGCATAAAAGAAAGAATGGGGAAAAAAATTGAAAAAATCGAAATGGACCTCAGGGATATGATAGATAATATGAAACGTCCAAATATAAGACTCATTGGTGTCCCAGAAGGGGAAGAAAAGGGTAAAGGTCTAGGAAGAGTATTCAAAGAAATTGTTGGGGAAAACTTCCCAAATCTTCTAAACAACATAAATACACAAATCATAAATGCTCAGCGAACTCCAAATAGAATAAATCCAAATAAACCCACTCCAAGACATATACTGATCACACTGTCAAACACAGAAGAGAAGGAGCAAGTTCTGAAAGCAGCAAGAGAAAAGCAATTCACCACATACAAAGGAAACAGCATAAGACTAAGTAGTGACTACTCAGCAGCCACCATGGAGGCGAGAAGGCAGTGGCACGATATATTTAAAATTCTGAGTGAGAAAAATTTCCAGCCAAGAATAATTTATCCAGCAAAGCTCTCCTTCAAATTTGAGGGAGAGCTTAAATTTTTCACAGACAAACAAATGCTGAGAGAATTTGCTAACAAGAGACCTGCCCTACTGGAGATACTAAAGGGAGCCCTACAGACAGAGAAACAAAGACAGGACAGAGAGACTTGGAGAAAGGTTCAGTACTAAAGAGATTCGGTATGGGTACAATAAAGGATATTAATAGAGAGAGGGGAAAAATATGGCAAACATAAACCAAAGGATAAGATGGCTGATTCAAGAAATGCCTTCACGGTTATAACGTTGAATGTAAATGGATTAAACTCCCCAATTAAAAGATATAGATTCGCAGAATGGATCAAAAAAAATGAACCATCAATATGTTGCATACAAGAGACTCATCTTAGACATAGGGACACAAAGAAACTGAAAGTGAAAGGATGGAAAAAAATATTTCATGCAAGCTACAGCCAAAAGAAAGCAGGTGTAGCAATATTAATCTCAGATAAAATAGACTTCAAATGCAGGGATGTTTTGAGAGACAAAGAAGGCCACTACATACTAATAAAAGGGGCAATTCAGCAAGAAGAAATAACAATCGTAAATGTCTATGCACCCAATCAAGGTGCCACAAAATACATGAGAGAAACACTGGCAAAACTAAAGGAAGCAATTGATGTTTCCACAATAATTGTGGGAGACTTCAACACATCACTCTCTCCTATAGATAGATCAACCAGACAGAAGACCAATAAGGAAATTGAAAACCTAAACAATCTGATAAATGAATTAGATTTAACAGACATATACAGGACATTACATCCCAAATCACCAGGATACACATACTTTTCTAGTGCTCACAGAACTTTCTCCAGAATAGATCATATGCTGGGACATAAAACAAGCCTCAATAAATTTAAAAAGATTGAAATTATTCAAAGCACATTCTCTGACCACAATGGAATACAATTAGAAGTCAATAACCATCAGAGACTTAGAAAATTCACAAATACCTGGAGGTTAAACAACACGTGCCTAAACAATCAGTGGGTTAAAGAAGAAATAGCAAGAGAAATTGCTAAATATATAGAGACGAATGAAAATGAGAACACAACATACCAAAACTTATGGGATGCAGCAAAAGCAGTGCTAAGGGGGAAATTTATAGCACTAAGGGCATATATTAAAAAGGAAGAAAGAGCCAAAATCAAAGAACTAATGGATCAACTGAAGAAGCTAGAAAATGAACAGCAAACCAATCCTAAACCAAGTAGAAGAAAAGAAATAACAAGGATTAAAGCAGAAATAAATGACATAGAGAACAAAAAACAATAGAGAGGATAAATATCACCAAAAGTTGGTTCTTTGAGAAGATCAACAAGATTGACAAGCCCCTAGCTAGACTGACAAAATCAAAAAGAGAGAAGACCCATATAAACAAAATAATGAATGAAAAAGGTGATGTAACTGCAGATCCTGAAGAAATTAAAAAAATTATAAGAGGATATTATGAACAACTGTATGGCAATAAACTGGACAATGTAGAAGAAATGGACAATTTCCTGGAAACATATGAACAACCTAGACTGACCAGAGAAGAAATAGAAGAACTCAACCAACCCATCACAAGCAAAGAGATCCAATCAGTCATCAAAAATCTTCCCACAAATAAATGCCCAGGGCCAGATGGCTTCACAGGGGAATTCTACCAAACTTTCCAGAAAGAACTGACACCAATGTTACTCAAACTCTTTCAAAACATTGAAGAAAATGGAACACTACCTAACTCATTTTATGAAGCTAACATCAATCTAATACCAAAACCAGGCAAAGATGCTACAAAAAAGGAAAACTACTGGCCAATCTCCCTAATGAATATAGATGCAAAAATCCTCAACAAAATACTTGCAATTCGAATCCAAAGACACATTAAAAAAATCATACACCATGACCAAGTGGGGTTCATTCCAGGCATGCAAGGATGGTTCAACATAAGAAAAACAATCAATGTATTACAACACATTAAAAACTCGAACGGGAAAAATCAATTGATCATCTCAATAGATGCTGAAAAAGCATTTGACAAAATCCAACATCCGTTTTTGATAAAAACACTTCAAAAGGTAGGAATTGAAGGAAACTTCCTCAACATGATAAAGAGCATATATGAAAAACCCACAGCCAGCATAGTACTCAATGGTGAGAGACTGAAAGCCTTCCCTCTAAGATCAGGAACAAGACAAGGATGCCCGCTGTCACCACTGTTATTCAACATTGTGCTGGAAGTGCTAGCCAGGGCAATCCGGCAAGACAAAGAAATAAAAGGCATCCAAATTGGAAAAGAAGAAGTAAAACTGTCATTGTTTGCAGATGATATGATCTTATATCTAGAAAACCCTGAGAAATCGACGATACAGCTACTAGAGCTAATAAACAAATTTAGCAAAGTAGCGGGATACAAGATTAATGCACATAAGTCAGTAATGTTTCTATATGCTAGAAATGAACAACTGAAGAGACACTCAAGAAAAAGATACCATTTTCAATAGCAACTAAAAAAATCAAGTACCTAGGAATAAACTTAACCGAAGATGTAAAAGACCTATACAAAGAAAACTACATAACTCTACTAAAAGAAATAGAAGGGGACCTTAAAAGATGGAAAAATATTCCATGTTCATGGATAGGAAGGCTAAATGTCATTAAGATGTCAATTCTACCCAAACTCATCTACAGATTCAATGCAATCCCAATCAAAATTCCAACAACCTACTTTGCAGACTTGGAAAAGCTAGTTATCAAATTTATTTGGAAAGGGAAGATGCCTCGAATTGCTAAAGACACTCTAAAAAAGAAAAACGAAGTGGGAGGACTTACACTCCCTGACTTTGAAGCTTATTATAAAGCCACAGTTGCCAAAACAGCATGGTACTGGCACAAAGATAGACATATAGATCAATGGAATCGAATTGAGAATTCAGAGATAGACCCTCAGATCTATGGCCGACTGATCTTTGATAAGGCCCCCAAAGTCACTGAACTGAGCCATAATGGTCTTTTCAAGAAATGGGGCTGGGAGAGTTGGATATCCATATCCAAAAGAATGAAAGAGGACCCCTACCTCACCCCCTACACAAAAATTAACTCAAAATGGACCAAAGATCTCAATATAAAAGAAAGTACCATAAAACTCCTAGAAGATAATGTAGGAAAACATCTTCAAGACCTTGTATTAGGAGGCCACTTCCTAGACTTTACACCCAAAGCACAAGCAACAAAAGAGAAAATAGATAAATGGGAACTCCTCAAGCTTAGAAGTTTCTGCACCTCAAAGGAATTTGTCAAAAAGGTAAAGAGGCAGCCAACTCAATGGGAAAAAATTTTTGGAAACCATGTATCTGACAAAAGACTGATATCTTGCATATACAAAGAAATCCTACAACTCAATGACAATAGTACAGACAGCCCAATTATAAAATGGGCAAAAGATATGAAAAGACAGTTCTCTGAAGAGGAAATACAAATGGCCAAGAAACACATGAAAAAATGTTCAGCTTCACTAGCTATTAGAGAAATGCAAATTAAGACCACAATGAGATACCATCTAACACCGGTTAGAATGGCTGCCATTAAACAAACAGGAAACTACAAATGCTGGAGGGCATGTGGAGAAATTGGAACTCTTATTCATTGTTGGTGGGACTGTATAATGGTTCAGCCACTCTGGAAGTCAGTCTGGCAGTTCCTTAGAAAACTAGATATAGAGCTACCATTCGATCCGGCGATTGCACTTCTCGGTATATACCCGGAAGATCGGAAAGCAGTGACACGAACAGATATCTGCACGCCAATGTTCATAGCAGCATTATTCACAATTGCCAAGAGATGGAAACAACCCAAATGTCCTTCAACAGATGAGTGGATAAATAAAATGTGGTATATACACACGATGGAATACTACGCGTCAGTAAGAAGGAACGATCTCGTGAAACATACGACAACATGGATGAACCTTGAAGACATAATGCTGAGTGAAATAAGCCAGGCACAAAAAGAGAAATATTATATGCTACCACTAATGTGAACTTTCAAAAATGTAAAACAAATGGTTTATAATGCAGAATGTAGGGGAACTAGCAGTAGAGAGTAATTAAGGAAGGGGGAACAATAATCCAAGAAGAACAGATAAGCTTTTTAACGTTCTGGGGATGCCCAGAAATGACTATGGTCTGTTAATTTCTGATGGATATAGTAGGAACAAGTTCACAGAAAGGTTGCTATATTATGTAACTTTCTTGGGGTAAAGTAGGAACATGTTGGAAGTTAAGCAGTTATCTTAGGTTAGTTGTCTTTTTTTTACTCCCTTGTTATGGTCTCTTTGAAATGTTCTTTTATTGTATGTTTGTTTTCTTTTTAACTTTTTTTTTCATACAGTTGATTTAAAAAAGAAGGGAAAGTTAAAAAAAAAAAAAAAGAAAGAAAGAAAAACAAGGAAAAAAAATGATGTAGTGCCCCCTTGAGGAGCCTGTGGAGAATGCAGGGGTATTCGCCTACCCCACCTCCATGGTTGCTAACATGACCACAGACATAGGGGACTGGTGGTTTGATGGGTTGAGCCCTCTACCATAAGTTTTACCCTTGGGAAGACGGTTGCTGCAAAGGAGAGGCTAGGCCTCCCTATATTTGTGCCTAAGAGTCTCCTCCTGAATGCCTCTTTGTTGCTCAGATGTGGCCCTCTCTCTCTGGCTAAGCCAACTTGAAAGGTGAAATCACTGCCCTCCCCCCTACGTGGGATCAGACACCCAGGGGAGTGAATCTCCCTGGCAACGTGGAATATGACTCCCGGGGAGGAATGTAGACCTGGCATCGTGGGACGGAGAACATCTTCTTGACCAAAAGGGGGATGTGAAAGGAAATGAAATAAGCTTCAGTGGCAGAGAGATGCTAAAAGGAGCCGAGAGGTCACTCTGGTGGGCACTCTTACGCACACTTTAGACAACCCTTTTTAGGTTCTAAAGAATTGGGGTAGCTGGTGGTAGATACCTGAAACTATCAAACTACAACCCAGAACCCATGAATCTCGAAGACAGATGTATAAAAATGTAGCTTATGAGGGGTGACAATGGGATTGGGAAAGCCATAAGGACCACACTCCACTTTGTCTAGTTTATGGATGGATGAGTAGAAAAATAGGGGAAGGAAGCAAACAGACAAAGGTACCCAGTGTTCTTTTTTACTTCAATTGCTCTTTTTCATTCTAATTATTATTCTTGTTATTTTTGTGTGTGTGCTAATGAAGGTGTCAGGGATTGATTTAGGTGATGAATGTACAACTATGTAATGGTACTGTAAACAATCAAAAGTACGATTTGTATGACTGCGTGGTATGTGAATATATCTCAATAAAATGATTAAAAAAAAAAAGATAACTGCATAGAGGAATTTTACAGTCTTATGCTTGGGTGTACAAAAAAATAAAATTGTCTGGTTGTTTTTCTATATTTGGTATAATGTACCTCTGAAGCCCCCATTTTCGCTTGGCAGCAGACACTTCATTTAACTAATTGAAGTCAATTTGGTCATTTCCGTATTTTCACTGTCATTTCAGAGTTTATTAGTCAAACTCAGGTTTTTGTTTATTTGATCCCTCTCTTATTCCCCTCTCCCTTCAGTTTACCTAATTTCTGTGGGCTTAACATATGAAGTGCTCACTGGGAGAGATGCATCCAGTCTTCATCATTAGCATTTCTCCATACTCTCTTCCACTGAGATGTACAATTCTCTGAAATATACATTTCCCATTGCTTTTGTCATTCCCTGCTGATTCCAAGATCCACCAATGCTCTTTGGCTCATGCAACTCACAACAACTATGCAGTCAACAGCTCTTCATCACATTTTAAGGGCTTAGGACTGTTTTGGATGGTCTCTGCACCTCTTTGGAATCCCAAGATTCCTAGGAGGAAATGGTATCTCAGGGCCCACTCAGGCCTAGACTCTCCTCGTCATCAGCCTACTCTCCTGAAGGGCTCTGTGTTAGGTGCAAGGATGGAAAAGCCTGAAGCTTTCATCCTACACCTAGAAGAGACAGCATATGAATTAGTCCATTGAGAAAATAGTGGATGTATCCTATAGCCACAGAACAAGCAAATCAGCTAGCTTGGATGGAGACCAAAAGAATTGTCTCTAGAGCATTGGTTATCAGCACAGGATCTGAAGACTGACTGCCAGGACCAAATTTCTGCTCCACCGCTCATCTCCCATAAATCCTTGGATGAGTTATTTGACCTCTACATGCTGCAGTTTCCTCATCCTAAAATGGGCCTCTAATAGCATAGGAATATCTCATTGTGCTGTTACAAAGTGAGTGAATACAGATCAAACACTTAGAGCAGTGTCTGGCCATAATAAAAGCTCAATATTAGATATTACTACTATTATTAGTATTACTTTTATATCATTATTCCTTAGCACATCACACAATAGTAATCACCCACACTTAATTACTAGGTTTGTTAAAATTCCTCCATCAGAAAACTCTAGGCAGACTCTCATTAAAGTTCTAGATAAGCAAATTTGTTTGTTAGAAAGGTTGCTCCAATGTTCCTAACACCTAAGCAGAGGTTTCCAGTGGATGACTTAATTTTTACCCGATTACATCTTAGTTGAGAGAGAACATTGGAGGTAAAGCAGAGAGCAAAATGTACATCAAAAAAAAAAATCTTCATTTACATAATTCAGCATACAAACAAAATATAGGAAAATTTAAGCACTGTCTACAATACTAAACAAATAGCTTAATATCTTATTGGAATAATATGGCATGTTATGTAGAATGAGTCTCTCAACCCCATTAAATGACACTCGTCATTAGTTTTTACTTCAGGGATTTTAGATAGTTCAAAATCTCCCATATTACCAGGGCTCCTTGGAGCCTTGACTGCAGAGTTGTTTTTGAATCCAGGCAGCTGCAGTTGTTTCTCCACCTGCTGAGCTCAACCTATCCTCTGACCTCCCCTCAGCAGCATCTCTATAGCTGGACCACTGAGTCAACCCTATGCATTTGTAGTTACTGTTTTGTAAAAAGTACACATTGAAGATTACCAAACTATCAGAAATGTCATGTCACCTCTCCTTGATTCAAAGTAAATTGACATGCTTTTCTGTCCATGTGTAATAGCTGGCATTTCCATTACTCTTCTTGCTTGTTTATTCTAATTACTTCATTCTCTCCTGTTTTATTTAGCTCACCTTTCTTCCTTTGCACATTGTCTTTTTAAGAGCTGTAAATGTGCTTAGACTCTTCAGAAGAGTCAGATACTATGTTTACTGGAGTCTCTAAGAATAATAACCTCTTTCCTTTCTCCTACATAAAAAAAATTACAAGTAAATACATTTCTACATCTACTCTTAGAAGTACATTTTCAAATATAACTTTAAAATGAAATCCAAGCCTTTTATTTCCTAGAAAGATTTTCAAACTCCAGGACATACTGAAAGAGAATGGGGAGAATTTTCGTGGATAAAGATCTTAGAAAAGAAAAGAATGGAGATTCTGAATGCAGTATTTTTGATCAACAACATGATTGCCATGAAATATGCTTCTAATTCAAAGAAAGATTCCAGTTCCTCAAACAATTCTGTACATGTTGGATGTTGGTCTTCCAGGTTCCTTTCTTACCTCATCCTCCTTAAAGGAGTTTATGGACTTGTACCATCTTAGACCATTTAAAACTACCATAGCTGAAATATTTTGAGACTAGAATGGGAACCCAGTATACTGTAGTCATGATATGTAAAGCAACTTGGGTAAAACTGAGGTCTTAGCATTTATCATCTGCTAATTCATGAACACAGTATATCTCTCTATATATAGGTATTCTTTAATTTATCTGGTCAATGTTTTATAGTTTTCAGTATGCAGGCTTACTCACCTTTAAACATATTTATCACTATTTCATATTTTTGATGCTGTCAAGGGTATTTCAGGTTTTGATGCTATCTTAAGTGGTATTTTTCTAAGTTTCAGTTTCTGATTGTTGTTAGTATTTAATACATTTTTATGAACTGACTTTGTATCCTGCACCCTTGCTAAGCTTATTTATTAGATCTAAAGTCTTTTTTTTAGGTTTCATAGGGTTTCCTACATAAAAAAATAATGTCTTCTGTGAATAAAGTCAGTGATATTTCTTGCTTTCCAATCTGGATACTTTTATTTCTTATTCTTGCTTTAAGATATCCTTGCCTTTTTCATTCCCTGAGTAGGAAAGCGTTAACTTTTTTTTTTTTTTTTTTTTACCACTGAGTATGAAGTTAGTTGTAGATTTTTCATTGAGGCCATTTATCAGATTGAGGAAGATTGCTTCTCTTGCTAGTTTACTGAGGTTTTATCAGGAAAGCATGTTGAACTTTGTGAAATGCTTTTTCCACGTTTTTTTTAGATAACTTTACTGTTTTTTGTTTTTAGAATCTAATTATTGTGAATTACATTGACTTAAACTAAGTGGGTTTGATATCTTTCTTATACATGTTTAGAGGTGATTTGTTAAAATTTTGTTAAGCATTTTTATGTGAATGTTCAGGAGGGATATTGGTCCACAGCTTTCTTTGTTTTGTTATGTTTTTGTTTTTGTCAGGTTTTAGTATTAATGTAAAGCTAGCCTCAGAGAATGAATTACGAAGCATTCTCTTCTGTTCAACTGTCTGGAATAGTTTGTTTAGCAATTGAATCCTTTTGAATTTATCGAGAGCTGTTTTATGGTCCAGGATTTGGTTTATCTTGGTAAATATATCCCATGTACCCTTGAAAAGAATATGTATTTTGCCGTTGTTGGGTGTAGCATTCTAAAATGTCAATTGGTCAAGTTGGTTTATATAGTTTTTTTTAGGTAGTCTATACCCTTAATGATTTTCTGTCTACTTGTTCTATCAATTGTTGAAAGAGGAGTGTTGAAATCTCTGCCTGTAGTGGTGGATTTGTCTATTCTCCTTACATTTTATGGTTTTGATTTGTGTTTTTGAAACTCCTTTATTCCATGTGTCAATACTTAGGATTGTTATGTGCTCTTTATGAATTTACATCTTTATCATTATAAAATGTCCTCTTTATCACTGTGGATATTCTTCACTATGAAATCTACTGATACTAATTTAATTACTCCAACTCTTTAAAAAAATTGTTTTAGCATGCAGTATCTTTTTCTATCCTTTGATTTTTGACTTATTTGTGTCTTTATGTTTAAGGTTTTCTTTTTTATAGGCAGTATATAGTTGGATATTGTTTACTTTAAAGTAAAATATGACAGTCTCTGCCTTTTAATTTGAGGGTTTAGACCATTACATTAATGTGATCATGATATGATTGCATTTAAATGTACCATCTTGCCATGTTTTTCTTTTTGTTTTATTTTTTCAATGGTCCCTTTTTCCTCTTGTGCTACCTTCTTTTGAATTAATTAACTATTTCAAATGACTTCATTTAATTTCATTTGATGGCTTATTAGCTGTAATCTTTTGTGGTTGCTTGACAATTTACAGCATGCATCTTTAACTTATCAAAGTTTGCCTTCAAGTAATATTCTATCCCTTCATGTATAATATAAGACTCTTAGAAGAGTATGTTTTCATATTTTCCCTCACAACCTTTGTGCTATTTTTATACATTTTATTCAACATGTATTATATTATAAACCTCAAGAGGCATTGCTTGTATTTCTGTTTTAAAATTTTTTTAAAAAAAAGATTAAAAATACAAGAAAAAGTCCTTTATATTTTCCCACATGCGTTCATCATTCCTTTTGTGTAGATCCACATTTCCATCTGGTATCATTTTCGTTCTTTCAGCTTTCATAATTCTGAAAAGAAATATTCATTTTGTCTTCATGTTTGAAAGTTATCTTTACTGAAAATAAAATTCTAGATTGGCAGTGTGTTTCTCTCAGGAATTTAAAGATGTTTTCCCATAATTTTCTATTTTATATTCTTCCTAATAAGAAATGGACATTCATTTCTAGTTTTGTTCTTCTCTATGTAATGCATCTTTTTCTCTGTCTGATTTTAAGAGTTTCTTTTATTATTGATTTTAAGCAATTTAATTGTGAGGCACTCTAACATCATTTTCTTTATGTTTCTTTGTGTTCAAGGTTCATTGAGCTTCTGTGTTTATAATTTTATAAAGTTTGGAAAACCTTTATCCAGTGGTCCTTCAAATATTTTTCCTCTACCTCATCTCCTTCAGGAACTAAAATTATGCCTATATTAGGTCACTTGAAATTGTCCCAGAATGCACTGAATCTCTGTTCATTTTATTAAATCATTTTTCTCCATATCATTTTAAATGATGTCTATTGCTATATCTTAATTCCACTAAAGTTTTCTTCTGCAGTGTCCAATCTGCTATTAATATCATCAGACATATTTGTCATCTCTGATATTGTGGCTTTCAACTCTAGAAAACTGATTTGGGTCTTTTTATATTTTTCATTTCTACACTTAGCATGCTTTTTTTTCCTCCACCTTCTTGAATACATGTAATATAATTTTAATAGCTATTTTATTATTTTTGTATACTGACTCTATCATTTGGGTCATTTCTGCCTCTGTATTGCTTGGTTTTTCTCTTCTTTATGAGTCATATTTTCTTTCTTTTCCTCCCTGGTAATTTTTTTTTAATGAGGTCCAGATATTTTTAATTTTACTTTGTTTGTTGTTGAATATTTTTGTATTCCTATAAATATTCTTTGTCTTTATTCTGGGAAACAGTTAAATTATTTGGAAACAGTTGATCCTTTCAAGGCTTGCTCTTATGCTTTGCTGGGTAGGACCAAATCAGCCTTTAGTCTAGGGCTACATCTCCCACCACCCCCCCTTCTGAGTATTGTACTTAATGTGCCATAAATTTTGAGGTTTTACACTCTGGCTGAAGGAACACAAATTATTCCCAGCCTTGTTTCAGCTCTTGGAATTGTCTCATTTAATAATTTTGAGTGGTTCTTTCCCTACCCTCAGGTAGCTCCCTCAGAGACGTGTGCCAATAAGTATTCAGGGCGATACTAAAGGGGGGAGGAGAGACTCCTCAAATTTCTGGAGAACTCTTCCTCTTTCCATGCATCACTCTCCTCTCTGATACTCTGCCCTGCAAACTCTAGTCACTTTGCTCTCCTCAGGCTCCAGCTCCACTCAACCCAGAGTGATCATATTGGGAAAATATAATGAAGAACAAAATCTTCACCCAACTTATAAAACCTCTATACAAAGTTAGAAGAGTGAGAAAAACAATTTTATTATTGAAAAGGTATTAAGCCAGAATGTGATGCATCACAGGTAATCTGCTGAAGAGATTGCAAAGAAAGAAAGAAATCTCACCTTTTTTATAGCCAAACAGATATAACCCATTACTTACAGGTTTTCAGTATAAACAGTAACTTGTCCTCAAATAAGAGGACTTGCCGGCACCATTTGTCACACATAGTTCATACAAATCCACCTGGTGATTGGGGTGGTCTTTGTGTTTGCTAATTACCACTATTCAACGGAATAATAGAAATTTCATATCTCTATGACAGGTAGATAGTTACCATTTGGAGCCAATACACCTAAGTTAAACTCCCATGGAAACAGGGAGATAAGAGTGCTGACTTCTTTGGTGTTTACATTTCCCAGACCCGGCTTCCAGGTCCCTGAGAAAGGCATTACTGGGTTGTAAAAATGAGTAAAGGCTTATTTACCTTTTTAAAAGATTTACATACATCTGAAAGAGGCAGAGAAAGTATTCACAATTTAATTTTCTAAAGAATGCTCTAAGTATTCTAAGGGGAAGTCTCTCCCATTTCACAACAGGGACTTCTTTTTTTCTCCTTCAATTTGTATTTACCTTTACAATCACTAGGAACTACCTGGAATCCATATTCATTGGCTGTTCCCAGGAAACTTTCTCCATGCTACAAAATGGGGCAAGCACAGTGCTCATCCCATCTATTTCCTCTCTCTCAAAGATCACTGACTTGTACTAACGGATGTTCAACATCTGAAAACCATTGTCACATATAATTTGTCCTGTTTTTTATTATTTTAGGTAGAAGGGTAAATCATGTCCCTAATGCTGCATCTTGGTCAAAAGTGGAAGTCTCTAAAGAATCAAATTTAATTATAGTATATTCTTAAATAGGAGAATGAACACTGGATGAGGAACTTGATGATAGTATTAGAAGGTGGGAAAGATTACTACATGAATGCAATTTGGAATTTGCTGAGTTTGAGATTCATTCAGCAGCTATAGGATAATCAGGAGGAGAAAATTAATGGACACTTTAATAATCCAACTGTGAAGCTGAGGACAGTGGACAGACCTTCATTTTCAGTTTAGAATATGAAAACATGGCACTTCTACAAGACGATGTGAGTCCAGAGCTTACCAAATTGCATAAGAGCTCCTTTTCTGTTTTCTCTTTAATTTTGGTATGGCAGATACCTAATATTAATGTCTTCAAGTATTTCATTTACTAGATGTTTTTATTATTATTTTCATTCAAAACTCAAGATTTTATGACTATGTTTGACAGTATGTTGGGACAAACATAACTCGCATTCTCTTGTTTGTATGTAAGAAGAATTAGGACATACAGAGGTTTAAAATCTTGAGAAAATATTTCTAAGAATGATTCAAATTGTAAGTTCAACCTAAGGAGGTGGACCTCTGATGCAGACTGTGAGGTGACAGGAACATTTTATATTCAACAGCCACAAGGCTGTTTGGGTAATTTATCTAACAAATGTTAAATGAATAATAAATAATGACATTCTCTAATTACTGCAATCATAGTCAAGATTATAGGTGACATTTCAGAGTGCTAGATAATTTGTACTTTGAGATAAAGACAGCTTTGCTAGTTAATTTTTTTCTTCATGAAAGAATCTGTGGGTTTACAGAATAATCATGCATAAAATACAGGATTCCCATATTCCTCTCTATTATTTACACCTAGCATTGGTGTGGAACATTTGTTACAATTGAGCACAGAAAATTTTTACAATTGTACTATTAATTATAATCCATGGTTTAGCTTAGGTTTCATGGTTGTGTAATGTAGTAACATGAGTGTTTTTTTTAATACTTATTCTGTTATCTTATATACAATCCATTTCCCCTTTTAATCATATTCAGATATATATCTCGGTGCTGGTAATTACATTCACAATGTTGTGCTACCATCACCATATCCATTACTAAAACATTTCTATCATCTCAGGCACATTTTAAGTCTTAACTTCCCATTCCCTATCCCAGCATGTCCTCTGGTAACCAATATTCTGTATTCTAACTCTATGAGTTTGCCTATTCTAATTATTTCAAATCAGTGAGATCTCACAATATTTGTCCTTTTATGTCTGGCTTACTTCACTTAACACGATGTCTTCAACGTTCATACATGTTGATGCATGTATCAGGACTTCATTCCATTTTACGGGTGAATAATACTCCATTCTATATATATACCAAATTTTATTTATTCATTCATTGGTTGGTAGACACTTGGGTTGCTTCCACCTTTTGGCAGTTGTGAATAATGCCACTGTGAACAAAGGTGTGCAAATGTCTGTTCAAGTCCCTGCTTTCCTTTCTTTGCGGTATATACCTAGTGGTGGGACTGCGAAGTCATACATAGTTCCATACTTAGCTTTCTGAGGAACCTCCAACCTTCCACAGTGGTTGTACCGTTTTACAATGCTACCAGCCATGAATGAGTGTTCATATTTCTCTGCAGCATCTCCAACACTTTATTTTCCATTTTTTTCAATAGCATTCATTCTGATGGGTGTGAAATGGTATTTCATTGTGGTTTTGATTTGCATTTTGCTTATGGGTAATGATGTTGAGCATCTTTTCATTCATGTGCTTTCTGGCCATTTTTATGTCTTCTTTGAAGAAGTGTCTATTCATGTCTTTCATCCATTTTTTAAATTGGGTTGTTTGTTTTTTTGTTAAGTTGGAGGACTTCTTTATATTCTGGATATTATGCCTTTACTGGATATTTGGTTTCCAAATATTTTTTCCCATTGTGTAGGTTGTCATTTTACTTTCATGATAAAGACCTTTGAGATGCAAAACTTTTTAATTTTAATGAGGCTCTATTTATCTATTTTTTTCTTTTATTGCTTGGCTTTGGGTGCAAAGTTTAAGAAATTATTGTATAACACAAGTTCCTGAAGATGCTTCCCATGTATTCTTCTAGAAGTTTGATAGTTCTGGCTCTTATTAGGCCTTTGATCCACTTAGAGCTGATTTTTTTTAATTCATTTTATTGAAATATATTCACATACCATGCAGTTATACAAAACAAAGCGTACATTCGATCGTTCACAGTACCATTACATAGTTGTGCATTCATCACCAAAATCAATCCTTGACACCTTCACCACCACATACACAAAAATAACAAGAATAATAATTAAAGTGAAAAAGAGCAATTAAAGTAAAAAAGAACACTGGGTGCCCTTGTTTGTTTGTTTGTTTGTTTGTTTGTTTCCTTCTTCCATTTTTCTACTCATCCATCCATAAACTAGACAAAGGGGAGTGTGGTCCATATGGCTTTCCCAATCACATTGTCACCCCTCATAAGCTACATTTTTATACAATTGCCTTCAAGATTCATGGGTTTTGGGTTGTAGTTTGATGGTTTCAGGTATTTACTGCTAGCTACTCCAATTCACCAGAACCTAAAAAGAGTTGTCTATATTGTGCGTAAGAGTACCCACCAGAGTGACCTCTCGGCTCCTTTGGGAATCTCTCTGCCACTGTAGCTTATTTCATTTCCTTTCACATCCCCCTTTGGTCAAGAAGATGTTCTCCATCCCACGATGCCAGGTCTAGATTCCTCCCCAGGAGTCATATTCCATGTTACCAGGGAGATTCACTCTCCTGGGTGTCTGAACCCATGAAGGGGGTAGGGCAGTGATTTTACCTGCCAAGTTGGCTTAGCTACAGAGAGAGGGCCACATCTGAGCAACAAAGAGGTATTCAGGAGGAGGCTCTCAGGCACAATTCTAGGGAGGCCTAGCCTCTCCTTTGCAGCAACAGTCTTCCCAAGGGCAAGTCCTATGGTAGAGGGCTCAACCCATCAAACTACCAGTCCCCTATGTCTGTGAGCACATCAGCAACCATGGAGGTAGGGAAGCCCAACACCCCTGCATTCTCCACCAGCTCCTCAAGGGGGCGCTGAATAGTTTTTTTCATTGTTTATTTTTTCTAATTAACTTTTTTTAAATCAACTATGTAAAAAAAAAATTTAATAAGCATGCAATAAAAAACATTTCAAAGAGACCATAACAAGGGACTAAGAAAAAGACAACTAACCTAAAATAACTACTTTACTTCCAACATGTTCCTACTCTACCCCAAGAAAGTAACCTAATATAGCAACATTTCTGTGAACTTGTTCCTACTATACTCATCAGAAATTAACAGACCATAGTCATTCCTGGGCATTCCCAGAATGTTAAATTTACCGACGATAGCTTATGTGTTCTTATTGGGTTATCATTCCCCCTTCCTTAATTGCCCTCTATCACTAGTTCTCCTACATTCTACATTATAAACCATTTGTTTTAAATTTTTCAATGTTCACATTAGTGGTGGCATATAATATTTCTCTTTTTGTGCCTGGCTTATTATGCTCAGCATTATGTCTTCAAGGTTCATCCATGTTGTCATATGTTTCATGACATCATTCCTTCTTACTGCCGTGTAGTATTCCATTGTGTGTATATACCACATTTTATTTATCCACTCATCTGTTGAAGGACATTTGGGTTGTTTCCATCTCTTGGCAATTGTGAATAATGCTGCTATGAACATTGGGGTGCAGATATCTGTTCGTATCACTGCTTTCAGATCTTCCGGGTATATACCGAGAAGTGCAATCGCTGGATCGAATGGTAACTCTATATCTAGTTTTCTAAGGAATTGCCAGACTGACTTCCAGAGTGGCTGAACCATTATACAGTCCCACCAACAATGAATAAGAGTCCCAATTTCTCCACATCCTCTCCAGCATTTGTAGTTTCCTGTTTGTTTAATGGCAGCCATTCTAATCGGTGTGAGATGGTATCTCCTTGTGGTCTTAAATTTGCATCTCTCTAATAGCTAGTGAAGCTGAACATTTTTTCATGTGTTTCTTGGCCATTTGTATTTCCCTTCAGAACTGTTTTTTCATATCTTTTGCCCATTGTATAATTGGGTTGTCTGTACTATTGTCATTGAGTTGTAGGATTTCTTTATATATGCAAGGTATCAGTCTTTTGTCAGATACATGGTTTCCAAAAATTTTTTCCCATTGAGTTGACTGCCTCTTTACCTTTTTGACAAATTCCTTGTAGGTACAGAAACTTCTAAGCTTGAGGAGTTCCCATGTATCTATTTTTTCTTTTGTTGCTTGTGCTTTGGGTGTAAAGTCTAGGAAGTGGCCACCTAATACAAGGTCTTGAAGATGTTTTCCTACATTATCTTCTAGGAGTTTTAGGATACTTTTATATTGAGATCTTTGATCCACTTTGAGTTAATTTTTGTGTAGGGTGTGAGGTAGGGGTCCTCTTTCATTCTTTTGGATATGGATATCCAATTCTCCCAGCCCCATTTGTTGAAAAGATTGTTATGTCCCAGTTCAGTGGCTTTGGGGGCCTCATCAAAGATCAGTCGGCCATAGATCTGGTGGTCTATCTCCGAATTCTCAATTCAATTCCATTGATTAATATGTCTACCTTAGTGCCAGTACCATACTGTTTTGACAACTGTGGCTTTTTAATAAGCTTCAAAGTCAGGGAGTGTAAGTCTTCCCACTTCGTTTTTCTTTTTTAGAATGTCTTTAGCAATTTGAGGCATCTTCTCTTTCCAAGTAAATTTGATAACTAGCTTTTCCAAGTCTGCAAAGTAGGTTGTTGCAATTTTGATTGGGATTGCATTGAATCTGTAGATGAGTTTGGGTAGAATTGACATCTTAATGACATTTAGGCTTCCTATCCATGAACATGGACTATTTTTCCATCTTTTAAGGTCCCCTTCTATTTCTTTTAGTAGAGTTACGTAGTTTTCTTTGTAAAGGTCTTTTACATCTTTGGTTAAGTTTATTCCTAGAACTTGATTTTTTTAGTTGCTATTGAAAATGGTATCTTTTTCTTGAGTGTCCCTTCAGTTTGTTCATTTCTAGCATACAGAAACATTACTGATTTATGTGCATTAATCTTGTATCCTGCTACTTTGCTAAATATGTTTATTAGCTCTAGTAGCTGTATCATTGACTTCTCATGGTTTTCCAGATATAAGATCATATCATCTGCAAACAATGACAGTTTTACTTCTTTCTCTCCAATTTGGATGCCTTTTATTTCTTTGTCTTGCTGGATTGCCCTGGCTAGCACTTCCAGCACAATGTTGAATAACAGTGGTGATAGCGGGCATCCTTGTCTTGTTCCTGATCTTAGAGGGAAGGCCTTCAGTCTCTCACCATTGAGTACTGTGCTAGCTGTGGGTTTTTCATATACGTTCTTTATCATATTGAGGAAGTTTCCTTAAATTCTGACCTTTTGAAATGTTTTTTCAAGAAGCAATGTTGGATTTTATTGAATGCTTTTTCAGCATCTATTAAGATGATCATTTGATTTTTCTCTTTTGATTTGTTAATGTCTTGTAATACATTGATTGATTTTCTTATGTTGAACCATCCTTGCATGACTGGAATGAACCCCACTTGGTCATGGTGTATGATTTTTTCAGTGTGTCTTTGGATTCGATTTGCAAGTATTTTGTTGAGGATTTTTGCATCTATATTCATTAGGGAGATAAGCCTGTAGTTTTCCTTTTTTGTAGCATCTTTGCCTAGTTTTGGTATTAGATTGATGTTAGCTTCATAAAATGAGTTAGGTAGTGTTCCATTTTCTTCAATGTTTTGAAAGAGTTTAAGTAAGATTGGTGTCAGTTCTTTTTGGAAAGTTTGGTAGAATTCCCCTGTGAAGCCATCTGGCCCTGGGCATTTATTTGTGGGAAGCTTTTTGATGACTGATTGGATCTCTTTGCTTGTGATTTGTTGGTTGAAGTCTTCTATTTCTTCTCTGGTCAGTCTAGGTTGTTCATATGTTTCCAGGAAATTGGCCATTTCTTCCACATTATCCAGCTTGTTGGCATACAGTTGTTCATAGTATCCTCTTACAATTTTTTTTAATTTCTTTGCGATCCACAGTGATGTCACCTTTCTCATTCATTATTTTGTTTATATGGGTCTTCTTTCTTTTTGATTTTGTCAGTCTAGCTAGGGGCTTGTGAACCTTGTTGATCTTCTCAAAGAACCAACCTTTGGTGTTATTTATCCTCTCTATTGCTTTTTTGTTCTCTATGTCATTTATTTCTGCTTTAATCCTTGTTATTTCTTTTCTTCTTCTTGGTTTAGGATTGGTTTGCTGTTCATTTTCTAGCTTCTTCAGTTAATCCATTAGTTCTTTGGTTTTGACTCTTTCTTCCTTTTTAATATATGCATTTTAGTGCTATAAATTTCCCCCTTTGTACCGCTTTTGCTGCATCCCATAGGTTTTGGTATGTTGTGTTCTCATTTTCATTTGTCTCTATATATTTAGCAATTTCTCTTGCTGTTTCTTCTTTAACCCACTGATTGTTTAGGCACGTGTTGTTTAACCTCCAGGTATTTGTGAATTTTCTAAGTCTCTGATGGTTATTAACTTCTAATTGTCTTCCATTGTGGTCAGAGAATGTGCTTTGAGTAATTTCAATTTTTTTAAGTTTATTGAGGCTTGTTTTATGTCCCAGCATATCATCTATTCTGGAGAAAGTTCCTTGAGCACTAGAGAAGAATGTGTATCCTGGTGATTTGGAATGTAATGTTCTGTATATGTCTGCTAAATCCAATTCATTTATCAGATTGTTTTAGGTTTTCAATTTCTTTATTGGTCTTCTGTCTGGTTGATCTATCTATAGGAGAGAGTGATGTGTTGAAGTCTCCCACAGTTATTCTGAAAACATCTATTGCTTCCTTTAGATTTGCCAGTGTTTGTCTCATGTATTTTGTGGCACCTTGATTGGGTGCGTAAACATTTATGATTGTTACTTCTTCTTGTTGAATTGCCCCTTTTATTAGTATGTAGTGGCCTTCTTTGTCTTTCATAACACCCTTGCATTTAAAGTCCATTTTATCTGAAATTAATATTGCTACTCCTGCTTTCTTTTGGCTGTAGGTTGCATGAAATATTTTTTCCATCCTTTCACTTTCAATTTCTTTGTGTCCCTGTGTCTAAGATGAGTCTCTTGTATGCAACATATTGATGGTTCATTTTTTTTATCCATTCTGTGAATCTATATCTTTTAACTGGGGAGTTTAATCCATTGACATTCAACATTATTACTGTGAAGGCATTTCTTGAATCAGCCATCTTATCCTTTGGCTTATGTTTGTCATATCTATTTTCGCCCTCTCTGTTAATGTTCTTTAACATACCCATACTGAATCTCTTTAGTACTGAACCTTTCACCATCTCTCTCTCTCCTTTCTTTGTTTGTCTGTTGGTAGGGCTCCTTTAGTATCTCAAGTAGGGCAGGTCTCCTGTTAGTAAATTCTCTCACCATTTGTTTGTCCGTGAAAAATTTAATCTCTCCCTCAAATTTGAAAGAAAGCTTTGCTGGATAAATAATTCTTGGTTGGCAATTTTTCTCACTCAGAATTTTAAATATGTCATGCCACTGCCTTCTCGCCTCCTTGGTGGCTGCTGAGTAGTCACTAGTTAGTCTTATGCTGTTTCCTTTGTATATGGTGAATTGCTTTTCTCTTGCTGCTTTCAGAGCTTGCTCCTTCTCTTCCATATTTGACAGTGTGATCAGAATATGTCTCGGAGTGGGTTTATTTGGATTTATTCTGTTTGGAGTTTGCTGGGCATTTATGATTTGTGTATTTATGGTGTTTAGGAGATTCAGGAAATCTTCCCCAACAATTTCTTTGAATACTCTTCCTAGACCTTTACCCTTCTCTTCCCCTTCTGGAACACCAATGAGTCTTATATTTGGACATTTTATATCATCTGTCATATCCCTGAGATCCATTTCAATTCTTTTGATTTTTTTCCCCATTCCTTCTTTTGTTCTTTCATTTTCCATTCTGTCATCTTCCAGGTCACTGATTTGTTCTTCAACTTCCTCTAGTCTTGTACTATGAGTATCCAGAATCTTTTTAATTTGGTCAACAGTTTCTTTAATTTCCATAAGATCAACTATTTTTTTATTTACTCTTGCAATTTCTTCTTTATGCTCTTCTAGGGTCTTCTTCATGTCCTTTATATCCTGTGCCATGTTCTTGTTGTTCATCTTTAGTTCTTTGATTAATTACTAGAAATACTTTGTTTCCTCTGATCTTTTGATTTGAGTGCTTGGGCTTGGGTTACCCATATCATCTGGTTTTCTCATATGCTTTAAATTTTGCTGTTGTTTTTGGCCTCTTAGCATTTGCTTAAATTAATAGTGTTCTTTTAGGATTTGTAGACCAGTTAAAACCCTTATCTCTAATTTGTCAGATCTACAGCTTCGTGGAGTACTTTCTCTAACCAGCAGGTGGTGTCCATGAGCCACTTATTCCTCTCATGCCAGTTCTCCCCCACTTTGTCTTTGTGGTGAGTAGTGTTGTGAGTCTTGTGGGGCCCAACTCTGAGACAACCAGCTGAGGGTATGGGGAAGGCTAACGTCCACGCCCTATTTTGTGGTGTGTGTGTGTTGTTGTTGGAAACACTTCCCATCACACTGGGTTCTCTGGGGCAGCTCTGGGCTGTGGAGCCAGCGATTGGCAGGAGTGTTCCCTGCCCACCAGGAAGATGGCTGTGAGGGGACACCCACTTTTCTTGGGAAGTTGTGGTGTTTAGTGAATTTTCTCAGCCACTGGACTTGTTGCCTTGTGTCTCAGAGCTCTCTTAGTTCTGCTTTTGTCTTGACTTGCCCAAATTGCAAGTCTTTGAGGCTTTCAGTATTGGGCTTCTTAGAGTAATTGTTTTAGAAAAAGAGAAAGATTTTTTTTAAAAAAAGGGGGGGAGGGCTCTCCTTGCAGATCTAATGGGCTATTGGAATGCTAAGAGACAAGGAGATTAAGACCATTAAGGAATGATCCAGGGAGCAGAGAAACCAGTTTTTCAAAGAAACTTGTCTTCTGGATTTGCATATGAGCCTGACTCTGCCTGAGCTCTGCCCTTCCCCGTTCTTTGTTCACCAGAATTCCAAAAAGTCTCCACTTTTATTTTTGGGTTTTCCTTGCTGTTTTTGCTATCCCTATCTCCTCTCTGCCAGGCTGGCTGCTTCCGGATTCTCTGGTGCCTGGTCTCAGTCTATCTATGATTGGAGTTTGGATCAGTACAATGAGTTTCCGATAAGGGCCACAACTGCAGTTCTCCCTCCTTGTTCCCAGCACTGACGGCCCCTCCTTCCATGGGACTGAGCCTGGCAGGGATGGGAGTGGGTCCCCTGGCCACAAAAACTTACAGATTTCACTGATCTCAGCTGTTCCATGTGTTCATGAGTGTTGTATGAAGTATGCCTAAAGTCATATTGCTCTGCAGTGTCTGGTCCATGCAGTTCCTGGCTTTCTACATACTACCCTGGAGGAGTAACTAAAAAATACACCTCGCACTCCGCCATCTTGCCCTGCCCTCTGAATTTTTTTTTTGTCAGGGTTGATTTTTGTTTAAGGTGTGAAGAAGTAGACCTTCTCTTTTTTAAGTTTTCCTTCACCATTTGTTGAAGTGACTATTCTTTCCCAATTGAGTTCTTTGTCAATTTTCAAAAATCAGTTGTCCTTAAATGTGAGGGTTGATTTCTGAGCCCTCAAATCAATTCCATTGGTATATGTGTCTGTTCTTATATGCCAGTACCATGCTGTTTTGATTACTGTGGCTTTGTAATGAGTTTTGAAAGCGTGAGTCCTCCAACTTCATTTTTATTTATCAAGATGGCTTTAGCTATTCAGGGCCCCTTACTTTTCCACATAAATTTGATGATTGGCTTTTCTATACTTGCAAAGAAGGGTGTTGGAATTTTGAGTGGGATTTTGTTGACTCTCTAAATTGCTTTGGGTAGGATTGACAGCATAACAATATTTAGTCTTCCAATCCATAACATGGAATGTCCTTCCATTTATTTGGGTCATCTTTGATTTCTTTTAGCAATGTTTTATAGTTTTCTGGGTACAAGTCCCCTTTGCATCCTAGATTTTTTACTACATATTTGTTTGTTTTCTTTCATGATTTCTTCTTCCAATTGTTCATTGCTTGTGTGTAAAAGCAGTACTGATTTGGTGTGTTGATCTTGTACCCTGCTATTTTGATTAATTCATTTATGGGTTCTAGGAGCTTTGTTGTGGATTTTTCAGGATTTTCTTTTTATAGCATTATGTCATCTGCCAATAGAGGAGATTTTACTTCTTCCTTCCAATTTGGATGCCTTTTATTTCTTTTTCCTGTCTAATTGCTCTGGCAAGAATTTCCAGTCCAATTTTAAATAACAGTAGTGACACTGAGAATTCTTGTCCTATTCCTGATCTTAGAGGGAAAGCTTTCAGTCTTTCACCATTAAGTAGGATGTAAGCTGTGGGCTTTTTCAAATATGCCTTTTATCGTATTGAAGAAGTTTCCTTCTATTCCTAGTGTTCTAAGTGTTTTTATCAATATGGGGTGCTGGATTTTCTGCATCTCTTGAGATGAACATGTCATTTTTTTCTTTCATTGTGTTATTGTGATGTATTACATTAATTGATTTTCTTATGTTGAATCAACCTTACACACCACAAATAAATCCCATTGATCATGGTGTATAATTCTTTTAATATGTTGTTGGATATGGTTTGCTGGTGTTTTCTTGAGGATTTTTGCATCTCTATTCACAAGAGATACTGGTCTGTAGTTTTCCTTTCTCCTGGTATCTTTATCTGGCTTTGGTATGAGGGTGATATTGGCCTCATAGAATGAATTAGAGAGTTTTTCCTCCTCTTCAATTTTTTGGAAGAATTTGCCCAGAGTTGGAGTTAATTTTTCTTGGAATCTTTGGTAGAATTCCCTTGTGAAACCATCTGGTCCTGGGCTTTTCTTTGTTGGGAGGTTTTTGAAACTGATTCAATCTGTTTACTAATTATTGATTTGTTGATATCTTTTGTTTCTTCTTGAGTCAATGTAGGTAGCTTGTGTGTTCTAAGAATTTGCCCATTTTGTCTAGGTTATCTAATTGGTTGACATACAGTTGTTCATGGTAACCTCTTCTCGTCCTTTATTTGCACGTCCTTATTTCCACATCCTTTATTTCCATTTTAATTTCTGATTTTTGTTATTTGTATCCTCTTTTTTTTTCTTTTTCAGCTTAGCTAAAGGTTTGTCAATTTTATTGGTCTTTTCAAAGAACCAACTTTTGGTTTTGTTGATACTATTTTTTTGTTTGTTTGCTTTCTATTTCATTTGTTTCCACTCTAATCTTTGTTATTTCCTTCCCTCTGCTTGTTTCTGTTTAATTTGCTGTGCTTTTCCTCATTTTTCCAGTTTTTAGATTAGGTCTCTGATTCAAAGTCTTTCTTCTTTGTTAATGTAAGCATTTAGAGATTTCTTCCTTCTCAGCACTGCCTTATCTATATCATAATTTTTTGATATGTTGTATTTTCATTTGCATCAGATATTTACTGATTTAACTTTTGATTTCCTCTTTGACCCATTGGTTATATAAGAGTATATTGTTTTATTTCCACACATTTGTGGATTTTCCATTTCTCCCTGTTATTGATTTCTAGCTTCATTCCATTGTTGGTCAGTGAATTTACTTTGTACAATTTAAATATTATTGAATTTATTGAGCCTTGTTTTGTGACCTACAAACCTGGAGAATAATTTATGTGCACTTGAGAAGAATATGTATTCTGTCTTCATTGAGTGCAGTGTTCTATGTATGTCTGTTAGGTCTATTTGGTTTAGTGTATCATTCAAGTCCTGTATTTCCTTATTGATCTTCTGATTAGATTGTCTATCCATTATTGAGAATGGTGTGTTAAAGTCTCCTAATCTGTCAGTATTTGCTTCATATATTTTGGGGCTCTGCTGTTAGGTGCATATATATTTACAATTGTTACATCTTCTCATTAAATTGTCCCCTCTATTTTTATGTAATGGCCATGTGTATCCCTCATAACTGTCTTTTACTTAAAGTCTATTTTATCCAATATTAGTATAACTACCCCAGCTCTCTTTTGGTTACCACTTACATGTTATATTTCTTTCCATCCTTTCATCCTCATCCTATATGTGTCTTGACATTAAGGTGAGTCTCTTGCAGACGGCATATAATTAGGTCATTTTTTCATGCATTCTGCCAATCTCTGCCTTTTGCCTGGAGAGTTTAATTCATTTACATTTAAATTCACCATTGAAAATGTGGGACTTTCTTCTGCCATTTTGCTATTTCACCTTTATATGTCTTACACTTTTTTTGGTCCCTTGTTTCTTCTTTTAATGCTTTTATATTTATTTGATTTGTTTTGCATTGTACTATATTGAGTGCCTTTTCTTTTCTATTTGGGTATCTTTTTCATCTATTTTCCTTTTGGTTATCATGGCATTGAAATTTAACATCCTAATTACATAATAACCATATTTGGTTTGATATCAATTTAACTTCAGTAATATATGCATATACTTTTCCTATACTCCTCTGACCTCCCCACCTTTTTTTTAGTACTTGTTACCACTTATATCTTTTTAGATTGTAGATTGTCATTTCTTTTTACACATTTGTGTTTTAGCACCAGCAGGAAGTAAGAAATGGAGTTCTATACCAGACAATATAGTACAACAGTGGTATTTATATTTACACAAATGGTTACCTTTACCACAGGTCTTTATTTCTTTATACTGCTTTGAACCACTGTCTAGTGTCCTTTCCTTTTAGTCTGAAGAACTCAGTTTAGCATTGCTTGAATGATAGCTCTAGTGGTAATGAACTCCCTCAGCTTTTGTTTATCTGGAAATGTCTTAATCCCTCCCTCATTTTTGAAAGAAAGTCTCATTGGATATAAAATTCTTGGTTTTTAGTTGTTTCCTTTCAGCATTTTATGTATTTCAACCCACTGTCTTCTGGCCTTCATGGTTTCTGATGAGAAATCAGCACTCAATCTAATTGGCATTCCCTTGTACATAACACGCTACTTTTCTCTTGCATCTTTCAGAACTCTCTTCTTGTCATTTGCATTCAATAGCATGATCAGTATACAATGGGGTGTCTTTTTCTTCATGTTTATCCTGTTTGGTGTTCTCTGGGCTTCTTGGATGTGCATATTCATGTCTTTTGCTAAGTTTGGGAAGTTCTCTGTCATTATTTTTTGAATATCCCTCTTTCTCTTTTTCTTCTCCTTCTGGCATTCTCAAAATGTGTGTATTGGTGTGCTTGATGGTGTCCCATAACTGTCTTAGGCTATTTTTGCTTTTAATGTTTCTTTTTCCTTTCAGCTCCTCAGCCTGACTCATTTCAAGTGTGTTGTATTCAAGTTCACTTTTCTTTCTTCTGCCAGCTCCAATCTGCTCTTGAAACCTTTCTGAGAATTTTTCATTTCAGTTACTGTGGTCTTCAACTCCAGTAATTCTCATTGGTTCCTTTTTTAATTTCTGTCTGTTATACTAAGATTCTCATATTGCTCACTAATTGTTTTCCTGATATCTTTTAGTTCTTTCTCTGTATTTTCCTTCATCTCCTTGACCATTTTTAAGTTCTTTTGTTTTTTTTTTTTAAAGGCTTTGTTTGGTATGTCCATGTTCTGGTCTACTTCATTGGTGTGTTCTGGATTTTTATCCTATTCCTTTGGATGGGCCATCATTTCCTCTAACTTTGTCTTGTATACTTTTTTTTTCTTTTGCACACTGTACATTTTAATATTTTAAAATGTTAACCCTGGGATTTTTCCCTGAGATATCTTTTTCTTGACTTTGTAACTGGCTTGTGATTAGACAGAGATTTTCTTGAACTTCAGCCCTCCTATCAGGAAGATTGCCCAAGGCAAATGCAGTGTGCAGGTTTCCCTTGTCTTTCTTTGTGTGTATCTTGCCTGGGGCTTTTGCTTATTAGTTATTTTTTAGTTCCCCTGCTTACAGGAGTTTGGTTGTCCTCTCTGTTTCTCAGGGGACAGCCTTCCCTTTCCTGGGTTTTTGAAGCTAATAAGCCTTTACCCCAGATTGTCTGCTTCTATAGTATCTTCCACTCCTTTTGTTGTCTCAGGCTTTGTTTCTTCCTGGAAGGCAAATTCTGGGAGGAAAGGCACACCAGGGAGGACTTTCCCATTCAGTGTTTCCCAGCTGAAACTGAGCCAGGGACCCAGGAAGTGGGCACAGACTAGTTCCAAATTGCCCTGGAGAGGGGACCAGGAAGGGCACCAAGAGTTTCCATGGCTCCCCAAAGCTGAACTTTCTTGGATTGCCCAGCCAATGCACCCCTCCAACTAACTGTGCTCCATAGCCCTGAGGTAGTGTAGCATCTTTAATTCTCCTCCACTGTGACCTTTGTCTGGGGTGGATTGAAACAATGGCTGCCCTGAGTGCCAGGAGTGGGGGGTGGGGGGCAGCTATCCAAAGTCACTAATCAAAAGCTGTGAACAGCGATTTGCCAAACCCACCCTGGTCTTGGGGAAGAGGATTTTATGTCACTTTCTGTCATCAGTGAGCCACCCAGGGCTAGCCCCCATGGAGGCCTGCTGCAAGAGTTGGGTGTAAGCATTGGTGGCCAACTTACAGAGAGAGCAATTCACTGGATTTTACTATAATTTATCAGCCTCTTCCTCCCAGTCTTCCCTAGATACTGTACAGTGTTCTTCTGACCTCTAGAGCTGCAAAATAGTTGTTTCAGACAGTTTGGGCTGTTTGATAGTTCTGTTGAAAGAACTGAATCCTGGAGCTCCCTTCTCTGCCATTTTCCCACAGTCCTTCTAGTTAATATATTTTTACAAGCTGATGCTACTTGTGTTTATGCACCCACTTTTATTAAATCAAAACTGTGAAGATTTTATGAAGAACTTAACTCTGGCTGCCCACGAAGATAGGAGTCTCATTGTCCACTGTTAACATTCCATCACCTACAACTATTTCCTTTATCTTCCTCTATTCGTTTGACTAAATAACATAAAAAACAAACAAACAAACAAAATTATATATCAATTTGCTAAGAACTGGGTAACTTCCTTTTTAAAATCTGACATCAGTTTTCTTGCAAGTTTGCAAGAAAGAATATTTTTAACTAGTAGTCCTTGGTGTATAATCTGGCAAAGTTCATGTGGGAAGAAGAGATAATAATTAAACATTTGAGTGGCAATTGCTATAATATGGTATTGTATCTTATGCAACCTCATCTGATTCTATCTTCCAAACCTTGTGGATATAGAAACAGTATTTAGGTGGTTATAGCCAATAAAAGCTTTCAAGAAAATTGAAAATAGTTTTCAAATTTAGATTTTAAGCATCAAGACAGAGACAGAAAAGAATAGTATACGCAACTTCAAGACTTATTGTAATTGTATAGCTACAGCAATCAAACCTGTATGGTATTGGTGAAGGGGTGAATACATAGACTAATAGAACACAATAGGGAACCCAGAAATAGACCTATAATATGCTTAACCAATTTTTGGCAAAAGTACAGAAGAAATTTAATGGAGGAAGGATGGCCTTTTGAATAAATGGTGCTGAAGTATTTGGACATCCATAGGCAAAAAGAAAAAAATGGAACCTAGACATTTTACACAAAAATTAACTCTAGGTGGAACACAGACTTAAATGTAAAACAAAGTTATATATTTAAATATATGTATAGAAGAAAATCTTCAGGCAGGGAAAAATGTTGCTAGGCTTGACACATAAAACATAATTCACATAATGAAAAATTAATAAATTCAACTTCACCAAAATTAAAAACTTTTGCTTGGCAAAAGACCTATTCAGAGGATGAAAAGACAAGCCACAGATAGGAGAAAATATTTGCAAATCATATGTCCAACAAAGGACTGATATCTAGAATATATAAAGAATTCTTAAAACTCAGTAAAAAAAGAATCCAAGCAGAAAATGAGCAAAAGACACGAAGGGACATTTCACCAAAGAGAACACACAGATGTAAAATAAACACATGAAAAAATGTTTAGCATTTTTTATCCATTAGGGAAATGCATTTTAAAACCACAATAAGATATCACTACAAATCTGTCAGAATGTCTAAAATAAAGAAAGAGTCACAATGACAAATGTTGCCACAGATGTGGAGTAATCAATTATTCAGATACTGCTGGTGGGAATTTAAAATCCAGTCACTCTGGAAAACAGATCAGCAGTTCTTTAAAACAAACAAACAAACAAAAAAACCCTGAATATGCAAATAGCATTCAACCCTGCAATTGTACTCCTGGGCATTTATTCCACAGAAATGAAAATTTATGTTCATACAAAAACCTGCAAACAAATGTTTATAGTAGCTATATTGGTAATAGCCAAATGTTGGAAATGACCCAGATGTCCTTCAATGTGTTGAATTGCTATACAAATGATTTACATCCATACCATGGAGCATTACTCAGCAAGAAAAAAGAATGAACTATTGATACACACAACAACTTGGATGAACCTCCAGAAAATTATGTTGAGTAAAAACAAAAGCCAGTCTCACAAGGTTGTATACCATATGATTCCATTTCTAGAATATTCTTGAAATGAGAAAATTATAGAAATGGAGAAGAGATTACTGGTTGCCAGGAGTTTAAGAGATGGTAGTAGATGGGAGCGGGAAATGTGGCTATTAAAGGACAACTTGAGGGATCTTTGTGGTAACAGAACTGTTCTGTATCTTGTCTGTATCAATGTCAACACCCTGTATGATATTGTATGTGATTTTGCAAGCTGATACCGCTGGGGTGCAACTGGGTAAAGAATGCAGAGGATCTCTCTGTATTATTTCTTACAACTGCATGTAAATCTATAATCATATCAAAATAAAAAGCTTAATTAAAAATTAATGGTTTGGGCTCTTAAATCAGAGCCAGAAAGAAAACTTGTACTTAACTGCAATTATACAAAATGTTACTTCCAGTTGTTCCTGGAGCAATAGGGTGCCTTGTCTTATCTTTAAAATCTCCTCACAAACTCTAAGAACGCAAACATTTAGGGTATCTTTTTACTTTATCTATCTCAATGGGGGAAAAAAATTAAACAGGACTGCAGGAATCTTGAAGGTTTGCATAAATTTTCAAAGACAATCAGCCTTACATTTTAATTGCTCAACACTAATTATAATCCCATGACTCTGATTTTCACTGAGCAGACTATTTTCAAGGTCTCAGGGCTAGAGGGATTCTTAAGGTGTAGCTGACCACACAGGTTTGCCAGGGAAGCCTTGAATGCCTTTTCAGCTCAGTGACATCTTGCCCTATTCAGGTGGCAAGAGTTTTGTGAGAGTATCTGTAAATATTCCTTAAACATTCTAAGCCCAAAATGCAAACTATAGTAAAACCATGGAGATGGAGATTCGGATGGAAGTTGGCAAAGGGGTAGCGCCATTGACAGACCCCTGTACTTTGGTGAACTCTTGGCGAGATGGATGTGGACACCCTTCGCACACACACGAGTGATATTGAGCCTCATTTTTCTCTCCCTATTTTTATTCTTCACAATCCATTTTTCATTTCTACTATCTGAATGGCTGAACAGAGCACTTTTAAAAGCACTCAAGATGTCAGCATGAGAACTGAAAGATGTATCATACTATAATCACATGTTCTCAAGGAGTTTTCACATTGTTCATTTTTATTGGAGCCTGATTAAGGGCCTCCTAAGAGGCAAAGTGACAATGTCTGAATTATCAAAGCAATCATAACCACCATCGCATCTAACTTTTCTTCACGAAGAAAATGTCAGCTAGTGAATTAGGAGATTTTCCAAAAAAATTATTGTTGACATTTTTGAATCCCATTTCAAAATTCATCATTGTGATTAATATTCCTGTCATTTTAAGGGAAAAAATCAACATTTTATGCATGTTTTCACTTTATGGATAAATATGAGTGCATAAAGATCTTTGATGATGATGAGATCATCCACTGATTCTGAACAATGTATAACCAAGTTGTTATTTTGAATGTTTTCAGTGGAGTGTAAAAGCCGAGGGCAAGGTGAGGTGGCCACTGGTGTAAGGAGAGATTTCTAAGAAGGCGACAATGGGGAGAATTTTGTGCAATATTATCTAAAGCAGATTACTAAAATGCCTTTGCACTTAGGTTATGTGATAAGGCACTACTGTCTAATTTAACTTTAGGGTTCAAAGTAACAGTTCAGACCTGGGCTCGTCTCTGGAGTAGGAAATACCAAGGTTTGAATAGTGCCCCCTTTTCTAGTTGAATGATTTTGGCCCAGTTATTTAAATTCTTTAAGCTCCAGTTTTGCTGTCTGGAAAATAGTATAATAAGAGGAACTTCCTCATTAGGATTACAAGAGACACTGCATGTATCTGGTTATTAGGAATCACTTTAAACTAGAACTTGCTGGTTTTTTATTGCTTATGATATATGTTTTTGCCTATATGGATCATTGCTTTCATGCAAGAGAATGATTCAGGATTCAATTCCTTTTTGGAATCCTCCTGAGGATAATTCCTTTTAATCTATATGTTCTTAAATTTTTACCTGGGACCTCCTTCCAAAGAGGATTTCATTTGTATTACAGATAATATAAGTGAATAGGATTTTGGGAAAAGGAAACAATCAGAGTGTGGGAAAAATAAATGCAAGAAAAATTAGTTGAAGCTAAATGCAGTACATTTAACTTTACATTTCATATAGTCATGTGCCTTTTTATCTTGGTGATACATAAGACTCCTTACTTAATGGCATTAATATATTAGTTAAGTTCCTGAGCTGTTTCTTATAATACTCTATAATAAAAGCCCCTAGAATAATGACAAACCATCATTTAAAAGCAAATCTTGTGATTACACGATAGGACAGGGTGGGGTGGAGAGGGGTGGGGGCTGTGGAGTTAGGGCTGACTGGGGAAGAAATGCCACAATTGTAGTTTAGGTGTCTGGTGTCTGACAGGCTTGACTGAATATTATATCTAGAAAATGAAATTTTCAGTCTTCAGAACATATTCCATAAATAGAAATTCTTTTTATCTGTTTTTAATTTTTAGTTATGAAATAGTTCAAAAATACTGTACAACAGAAAATAATATTATTCACCATACCATCCATGCAAATTTTTAAAAATAAAACAATTTGTAATTCTTTTTCGTGTATATGTTTCCCAAAAGAAAAAGCTATTTCAGATAATAGCTAAAGTCACACTAATTCATACTGCCATCTGTTTTCCCAGAGTAATCACTGTCCTGAATTTGGCATGCGTTATTCCCATCCATCCATATTTTCATACTTTCTGACATAATCTTATATGTATAGATAATTTATAGTATTGTTTTATGGTATTTAAAATGTTTTATGTAACTATTATTCTGTGGGTATAGTTCTACAATTTATTTTTCTTATTAACCATAATAATGTATACAGATACAGTTTACTCATTTTAATTGCTCTATAGTATAAGAAGATTTTATTTTGAAAACAATTTTTATACATTCGCATAATAACAGATAATTTATAGTATTGTTTTATGGTATTTAAAATGTTTTATGTAACTATTATTCTGTGGGTATAGTTCTACAATTTATTTTTCTTATTAACCATAATAATGTATACAGATACAGCTTACTCATTTTAATTGCTCTATAGTATAAGATTTTATTTTGAAAAAAATTTTTATACATTCCCATAATAACAGACAGTATTTTTTTTTTATTTTCACCATATAACATCCTTATATATGGCTCCTTGTACATATGTATGAACATTTTCTCTAGGGAGGATCAATGTAATTGAAATTCCTCAGCTCTAGATTATGGACAGCCCTATTTTTCTAGCTATTGCCCAGTTGCTTTCAGTTTGCTACATTCAAACTCCTGTCAGCAATGCATAAAATTGTCGTTTGCTCACATCTTGCCAAAACTTAGTTTTATTACACATTTTAATTTTTACTATTCTCATAAAAATCTTATCTTGATATTGCTTTACTTAATATTTCACTGATTAGTTGTGAGGTTGAACATTTTTCACATATTTAGGAGCCCTTGAATTTTCATCTTCTTTGAATTGTCTGTAAATACATTTTCCCTAATTTTCTACCATCTTTATTTTCTCGATTTGCAGGAATTCTTCCGATTAGATAATATTCCTTTCTATGATAGGCAGGTTGTTTTTTTATATATGTTTTTATTTTTTAATGGTCGGTTCTCATTGAACCAAAATTTTAATTTTAATATAGCAAATGTTTTTGTCTTTTCCTTTGGCATTTATGTTTTGTTTTGTTTTTTTACCCATTTTGCATTTTATGGCTTATACTCTATGTAACTTTTTTAAGAAACCCTTCATTGCCCGCAGTGTCATAAAGCTATTCTGTTATGTTTTGCAGCAGTGTTCATATGTGAAATTATCCTATAATTTTTCTGTTATTTTTGTCATTTTCCAATATTATGAAAGTTACACTACCCTCATTGTATGAGTTGGTTCTCTCTGCCACTCTTTCTAGTCTCTGAATCAATATACATTATGGATTTTCTTTCTTTGAAGTCTTGATAGAAATTGACTACGTAGATATCTAGAATTGTTCTCAACATTTTGTTATGAAAATTCACAAACATGCAGGAGAGTTGAAAGAATTTTAGTGAATACTCCTATACCTACCACCCATTCTACATGATTCATCACACATCTGTGGATCCCTCTATCCATTAGTATTTTTGTTTAATAAGTAGATTTTGAACTGTTGATTCTGTTTCTTTACTATTATATATCAATTCAACTTTATTATTTTTTAGGAGTGACTTTCATCTTAGCTTTCAAAATTATTGGAATAAAATTTTTAGCATAATCTAACTACTCTATTTGTAATTATGCCCTATCTCCCCCATTTTTAACAAATTGATTGACCATATACTAGTTCACAAAACAAGTCTCAATAAATTACAACAAATCTATTTTATAAAATGTTTTCTAGCCACAATGCAATAAAATTAGTAGTTGATGGCAAGAAGATAATTAATTCAAAACATCCTCATATATTTGGAAATCTAAAAAGCAAGTATAATAAATTTTGATACAATAAGAAGAGTATGTTATGTTGTTGTGAATGTTATATATGTTGTTTATGTTACTTGCCTGTAAAATAGCACACAATTGCAGCATTTATTAGTACCAACTGATTTGTGGTTTTATTTAATGTGCATTATCTGTTGTACAGCATTTGTTCAAATCTCATTTTATGTCCTTTAGTAAGACTCTATAGTTTTCTTCTTATAGGTCAGTGCTGGTTTTTATGTTACTACCATAACATATATAATTGTACAACATATACTTTTCAATCAAGCTATTCTTTCTGTGGAATTCCATGCAGTGTTCAACTGTTTTGCTATACTTGGTTCGTGCTTCCCTTCATTTGTTTCAGCATGTTTCAAAACTGTCATTCCATCTGTTCTTGCTGGGAGATGGCATGTAGCATTGATTTTTCTTACTCAGATTTCTGTTCCTATTCAGAATCCTTTTTCTTTTTCTGACTCTGAAAAGGGCTTGTTCGAAGAACATTTGCTGGATCCATAAAATGATAACTCTATATTGCTCTTTCTGTCAATGGTATCTAAGAAGAATATATTGTTCTTGTAAGTAGCTGGGTTTTTCCCAAATATTTTTCCCTGGTGTTCAGAATCAGCAACATGAGGAACCTAGACTAAGAATACTGCACCATGCTTTCTTCATTTGGTCAGTTACAGGACACTTATTAGACTCAGAGCCTTATTAGGACCTAGCCTTGATAAAAATGATTAAATAATAATAAAAATATTTAAAAATAGTAAATAGCTCACACTTACTGATTGCTGATTGTGTAGCAGGCATGATTCTAGGGAATTTACATATATTAACTCATATATATTGGATGGATATCTTATTTCACAGTACTCACAAATAACATTTTTAAATCTCTTCATATAGTGAGACATACCTGATATTTGTCTCACCTTTTTTTTTTAATAAGAAATTTTATTTTGAGATAAATTCAAACTTACAGGAACAGTTGCAAAAACAATACAAACCCCATACATAGAACTCCAGCATACCCTGAACCCCCTCCCCCGATACCCCGATCCACCACCTTTAACATCCTGTCACACCACTATTTCTTTCTTTCTTTTCCTCCCTCCCTCCCTATCATCCATCATCTATTGCTCTGTCTTCAGAACATATGACAGCAAGCTGCACACATCCTTGAACATATACTATAATTCACTATAGTATAATTCACATATACTATAATTCACATATACAATTCCCATGAACAAGAACATTCTTTTATGCAGTCCCATTAAAAGCAGCTAAGAAGTTCAAGAAATTCAACCTTGATACAAAGCTTATATTCTATACTTCCTTTTTTTTTTTTTTTTTTTTCCTCATGTCCCATCTGTGTCCCTTTGAGCCTCCTCTCCTCCATCCTCGGATCCCATGCAGGATCATCCTTGGCATTTAATTGTCATCTATTTAGACTGTCTTTTTTTTTTTTTCAATTCTGGAAACATATATACAGCCTAAATCTTCCCATTTCACACCCTCCCTAGCATTCCATTAGTGTGATTAATCACATTTAGAATGTTGCAATGCTATCACCTTCCCACCATCCATTTCTAGAAGTTTCCCTTCACCCCAAACAGAAACCCTACACTCATTTCTTAACTCCCCATTGCCCCTTCCCCCATTTCTCTTAACCCATACTCTACTTTTCATCTCTATGGTCATATTCTCTGATACTTTCTTTGTGTTTACCGTGGGGTTTAAATTTAACATCTAAAATCTATAACAATCTTGTTTTTCTTTGCTACCAACTTAACTTCAATATGACACATAAACCATGTTCCTATACTCCCTCATTCCCCCACTTTTACGTAGTTCCCGTCAAAAATTACATATTTTACATTGAGTCCAAAACCACTGATTTATCATTGCAGTTTATGTATTTTAGATCCTGTAGGAAGTAAATAGTGGAGTTACAAATCAAAAATATGGTAGTATTGGTATTTATATTTACCATGTGATCTTTAGTGGTACCCTTTATTTCTTCATGTAGTTTAGTCAATTGTTTAGTGTCCCTTCCTTTCAGCCTGCTCAACCCCCTTTAGCATTTCTTATAGGACTGATCTACTGGTGGTGAAGTCCCTCAGCTTTTTTCTCTGTCGGTAGGGCTCCCTTTAGTATCTCAAGTAGGGCAGGTCTTTTATTAGCAAAATCTCTCAGCATTTGTTTGTCTGTGAAAAATTTAAGCTCTCCCTCAAATTTGAAGGAGAGTTTTGCTGGATAAAGTATTCTTGGTTGGAAATTTTTCTCTCGCGGAGTTTTAAATATGACATGCCACTGCCTTCTCACCTCCATGGTGGCCGCTGAGTAGTCACTACTTAGTCTTACGTTGTTTCCTTTGTATTTGGTGAATTGCCTTTCTCTTGCTGCTTTCAAAGCTTGCTCCTTTTCTTCAGTATTTGACAGTCTGATCAGAATATGTCTTGGAGCAGGTTTATTTGTATTTATTCTATTTGGAGTTCACTGGGCATTTATGCTTTGTGTATTTATATTGTGTAGAAAGTTTGGGAAGTTTTCCCCAACAATTCCTTAGCATACTCTTTCTAGACCTTTACCCTTCTCTTTCCCTTCTGGGACACCAATGAGTCTTAAATTTGAATGCTTTATTTTATCTATCATATCCCTGAGATCCACTTTGAGTTTTTCAATTTTTTTTCCCATTCTTTCTTTTGTTCTTTCATTTTCTGTTCTGTGGTCCTCAAGGAGGCTGAGTTATTGTTCAGCTTCCTCCAGTCTTGTATTATGAGTATCCAGAGTCTTTTTAATTTGGCCAACAGTTTCTTTTATTTCCATAAGATCTTCTATTTTTTTTATTTACTCTTGCAATTTCTTCTTTATGCTCCTCTAGGGTCTACTTTATGTACCTTATATCCTGTGCCATGCTCTTCTTCATGTCCTTTATGTCCTGTGCCATGCTCTTGTTGCCTGTCTGTAATTCTTTGATTAATTGTGCCAAGTACTGTGTGTCTTCTGATCTTTTGATTTGGGTGTTTTGGTTTGGGTTCTCCATATCATCTGGTTTTATCATATGCTTTAAGATTTTCTGTTGTTTTTGGCCTCTTGGCATTTGCTTTACTTGATCCCTAATTTGACAGACCTGCAGCTTGGTGGCATACACTTTCTCTAACTGACCAGTAGATGGCGTCCGTGAGTCACCTATTCCCCTCAAGTCAGTTCTCCCCCACTTTGTCTTTATGGTGTGTGGGGTTCTGATTCTTGTGGGGTTCAATTGGTGCACCAGGTTTGGGTGTATTGCTGGTGCTGTCTGCCCTGAATGTGGGGCGTTTGTCTGGGTGCTTAGGCAGGCAGGGCAACTTTAATAATCAAACCTCCCAGGTGTTCCCAGAGATTTAAGGCTGTTGCAGCCTAAGCCTTCATTTCAGTCTTTCCACCAATTGTCTCTGCCGCTGACCCACAAGTCCTTGGTATTCGCATAGGGTCCCTGGGATTTCCAAGTGGTTCCCCCTTCCCAACTGTGTTCTTCCAGGACCCCTGCTGAGGGAGAGCCATGCCATGTCACTAATGTGCGCCAGCCCACCAGGGAAGCCCTGGGTCACTGGGCTGTGCAGAGGCACTCCCAGCCTGCTTCAGAGATGGTTGAATGGGACACGTTAACTTCCTCCTTTTCTCACAGTTCCGCCCTCCCAGTTCCGGGACAATCAGCCATGGGTGTATTGAAGGCCACTGTCCATGGCTGATATTGTGGCTTGTGTGTAGTGCTGTGGGAAAGATTCCCCATCACACTGGGTTTCTTGGCGCAGCTCTGGGCTATGGGTCTGGCCCTGGGCAGGAGCGCCCCTCAACCACTGGGGAGATGGCTGCAAGGAATACAGTTTTTTTTTCTCCTTTTGGCTCCCATCTGCTTCTCTGGTCTTGAGACAATCAGCAGCGGGTGTGGGAAGGGGTATCCTCCACACCAGACACCAAGGCGTTAGCCCAGCCCGCTCCTGCCGTGCTTCACTGCGCAGCTCTCCCCATCGTATCTGCAGCCACTCCCGGGCTTTTTTTTTTTTAAAGAACTAGTCCATCTCCAAACGCCAGCCCACAGTTTCCCCACACCTCAGCGCAGCCGCAGGACATTCAGCCGGCTCACTCACTCGTTTCAGAATGCAGGCTCCTGGTTTCACCAAATGCACATTCCCTGTGGATTTAGCAGACCTGGTCCAGCTGGTGCATCGCTGGAAGTGGTGTTCTGGGTCACTTTCTGGTTTATATCTAGTATTTTTCATGGAGGTGTTTTTTTGCCCTGTCTCACCTAGCCTCCATCTTAGCTCACCTTCTTTTAAAAGTGGGAAAAATTAATTTAAATCAGATTCAGTGTTAGCAGGGTTAGTGATAAGTTTCCAGCATTTTCCTCCTGCCCTCATGAGGAGATTCCTTGTGAGAAGACTCCTCAAAATGAGAAGGTTCCTCATGAGAAGATTCCTCATGAGAAGATTGCCACAACATATTAGATTAGCATAATTTTGGTTATTAATGGCATAAACTGTGGGAAAATCTACAGAGTCAGTCAAATGTAGTGTAGCATTTGGCCTTAATACATTGAAACTTGCCATTGGCTGTAGAAGATTTTAGAAATGATCCTCACAATTTTTAAAAGTTATTTTTTTCTCCATTTATTTGGTGCTATTTGTTAGTCTATATTATTTATATGCCTTTATATACTTACATACTGGTTTTCACTAATGTCCAAATAGATGATAGAAAAGTTATAAACAGTCCTGATATGCTTTTTGGTGACAAGATCTGTCCTTATTACGTTTTACTGCAAGCTGAACTCTCTAGCTCCATGGTGGCTCTTTAGGTCACAGAGCCAAGAGATGGCAGGTTTTAACTCTCTTTTGATTCAAATTCTTTAGGCTTGCTCTTAGTTTTCTCTACTGGGGCAAAAACTCCTTCTTTCTAATCCCTACAGAGATATGTGCTGGTCCTCAGCCAGAATCTGCCCCACTTTTGTCCCTTAAAGTGTGGTGAAGAGGACAGGGGTAGCTCCACTATCTGTTACAGATAAAGAAGCAAAACAAACAATAACAATAATAAAAATCCAGGGCTTCAACATGCATTAAAATCTCTTATTCTAGGATATTCTGTTTCCATTACACATCTGCTCACTTTAAAAAACAAGCTTACGAATTAGTCTTTGAATGTCTAGTTTTCTCTCTTCTTTCAAGATAGATCAGGATTTCTCAATGGTGAGCTATTGACATTTTAGTTCAGGTAATTCTTTGTTGGGGGTGAGAGGGGTGCTGTCTTGTGCATTGTAGGATGTTTCACAACATCTTTGGCCTCTACCAACTCAATGCCAGCAGCAGCAGCCTTCCATTTTTGACGATCAGAAGTATCTCCAGACACTGTCAAATGCCCCCTGGGGAGGAAAATCACCCCCATTTGAGTACCACTGATGTAGATAATAATGTTCATCTAATTTACAGAAGATAATTACAGAAAACCTGGAAAGCTAATCTAACAAAATATGTTTTGGAAATTTACATTTAAAATAAAGTAAAATAATTTTTTAAATTGATCACATTGACAAAAAATGCTAAATAATTCAGATTATGGGAATAATATTAATACAACCAAGAGAGTTGTATTATTATAGCCATTAGTGTTTAACAACTAGCTGTTATGCATTTTGTACTGTATTAACAAAAATGAACTACTCATTCTTTCATCCAGCAATTTTGGAATGATTATTCTGTCTAGCTGTGCAGAGGATAAGTGATACAAGCATGAAAAAAAAAATAGTCCCTGTTTTCAAGTCAAATGGTGTATGGTATAGTTTTTCTGAAGGTATTATTTTCATAAACTTAGAGTAGACCATGCTGTACAGTGTTAAACAGTATGAACTAGATATTGAAACAATATTTTAATTCTAAATTTTGTCATTAGCTCAATTTTTGCCAAACTACTGTACACTTATACAAACATCAATAAAAAGAAAAACTACACAGTACAAGTCTCTCTTCAAGTCTTATTTTTATGCCTCATCTTATTCCCAGAGGTCATCACTATCTTGAAGTAGATGTGTATCCTGTCAGTCCGTTATTTCCTATTTTCAGTTCATATGAATAAATATTGTTTCATGTTTTTCCACTTTTCATACCTTCATTTGTACATATTTATTCAACTTAAGTATTTCCCTTAACAATATATATGCAATGTGTATCATGATGATACATATGTTTCATTTCTTTTTTAATGAATGTAGAGAATATCTTGGTAAGAATATGATGCAAAGTATTTGCCATTCCCCCCACTGATAGACAATGAAGTCATTTCCAATATTTCCTTATTGCAAATGACACTGCAATAAAAAGTCTTAGCCATGACTTTTGGTGCACTTGGATGAGAGTTTCTGTAGTGCTGTGAGCACATCTTCATCTTTATCTACCTTTTTCAAGTGGTCTGCAAAAGTAGTTCCACTAATTTCCATTCCCTCCAAAATTGATAATTTCCATATACCTTCATTCTTTGCAATAGTTGGTATTTTTCCACTTTCTTATAATCTTAAGCAATCTGATGGGTAAGTAATAGTATTTCATGGTTTAAAATTGCATTTCCCTGATCGGTAATAAGGATGCACATTTTTCTATTCTTCTTCTGTGAATTGCCTGTTTGTATCATTTGTTCATTTAGTTTCTATTGCCTCATTGGTCCCATGCTATTTTTTTAACTTTATTTTTTAGAACATCTTTAGATTTGAAGAAAATTGCAAGGACAGTACAGAGGTTTCCAATAAACCACCAAGTTTCCCCTATTATTAACATCTTAAATTAATATGGTAAAGCTTGTTACAATTAATGAGCCAATATTAATACATTATTATTAATCAAAGTCATTCTTTCATCGATTTCCTTGGTTTTTACAGCATGCCTTTTTCTGTTCCTGGATCTCATACAGAATGCCACATTATATTCAGTTGCCATGTCTCCTTATTCCCCTCTTGGCTTGATGGTTTCTCAGACTTTCCTTGTTTTTGGTAATTGACAGTTTTGAATATTGATTGGGCATTTTGTAGAATGTTCCTCTATTCAGATTTGTCTGACATTTTTCTCATTATTACTATGATGGTTTTTTGAGAGTAAGACCACAGAGGTGAAGTGCCATTTTCATCACATCAATTCAAAGGTGCATGCTATCAATGTGACTTACTAGTTTTAGCGTTGACCTTGATCACCTTGCTGAGGTAGTGTTTGTTAGATTTCTCCACTGTAAAGTTACTCTCTTTCCCCATAACTTGCATAAAGTAATCTTTGGAAGTGAGTTATTATATAGAATGTAGAACCTACACTTAAAGAGTGAAGAGCTATGTTCCCCCACCATTAAGGTAGAGTATTTTCATAAATTAACTGGAATTATTCTGCATAAGAGATTTATCTTCACCATTTATTTATTCAATCATATATTTCTATCACTAAGCACTAATGGACATTTATTTTATACTTCAGGTTATAATCTAATACTATGTTATTTATTTTGTTACTAAAATTTTTCCAGCACTGGCCATTAGGAGCTCTCTCATCTGGCTCCTATGTCCCTTTGACACATACTCATTATGGTGAGTATTGATTTTTGTGTCTGTGTGTGAGTGCTTCCTAACTTTCTGTCACTACAAGATGCTCCATGTTCATCTTGTGTATTTGCTGCCTCCATCCTAAAATCAGCCACTTCTGCAAGAAGCCCTGGTTCCTTTACTGGAGAATAGTAGTAGAAACCAAGATTTGGGAGGTAGATATGCTCATTGATTCTTGAGCATCATTTCTTCCTGGGCCTCTCAGCTGGCAAAGCAAGAAAATATATGTGTATACTAACCTGTGTAGATATACACATTTATAAATATTTCTAAATGTATCCATTTGCATCTATGTTAAACTAAATATGAGTTCATACCTATGTCTTCAATTCTAATCCATTTTCACATCGATTTCCTCTTTTTATCTATAAATTCTTACTCCAACAGTGAGGAACTTGGGTTATACCATCTATCATCCATTTAATTAAATATCCAATTCCAGTATAGTATAGTACAGTATAGTATAGTATAGTATGGCAGTATCAGAATTATTAACCCATACCTCCACGAGAAACAACTTTATGAACCAGAGGACAGTGCTTACGTACAATTTCTTTTGCCTTTAGTTTTACAAACTGCACTCATTTCCAAAGTTACTTGTCAGAACGTTTCCTCCCACTTCCTTCAGTGAGGTTGTTTCATACATTTGTAATATAGTTTGCTTTTTTATGCAATTTTATTGAGATATATTCACACACCATACAATCCATCCAAAGTGTTCAATCAATGGCACACCATGCAATTCATCCCAAGTATAAAATCAGTGACTCACAGTATCATCACATAATTGTTCATTCATTACCACAATCAATTTCAGAACATTTTCATTACTCCAAAAAGAGAAAAATATATGTGTCCCTTACTTCTTACCCCTTCATTATTGACCCCTGGTTTTGATGTGGTACATTTGTTACTGTTGATGAAAGAATATGAAAATGTTACTGTTAACTATAGTCCATAGTTTGCAATAGGTACATTTTCCCCATACACCACTCTATTACTGACTTCTGGTAATAGTGTCATACATTTATTCTATTTCATGAAAGAACTTTTTTATATTTGTACCAGTAATCACAGTCATCATTCACTACAAGATTCTATGTGTTATTCATTCCCATGTTTAACCTCCGGCTTTCCTTCTGGTGACATACATTCCCCTTTCCACCACACTCACCTACCTTAGAGCACTGTTAATTATACTCACAATAACATGCTACCATCACCTCTATCAGTTTCCTAACAACTAAGTTCAGCCTCGTTAAAAATTCTGCACATATAAAACAACTGCTCCTCATTCTCTAGTCTCATTCTATCTCCTTATAACCTATAGTCTAGACTTCATGTCTATGAGTGTACATATTATTAGTTCATATTAATGAAATCATACAATATTTGTCCTCTTGTATCTGACTTATTTCACTCAACGTGATGTTCTCAAGGTTCATCCATGTTGTCGCATGCTTTGGGACTTCATTCCTTCTTACTGATTAATAATATTCCATTGTATGTATAGATCACATTTTATTTATCCATTCATCTGTTAATGGACACTTGGGTTGTTTCCATCTTTTGACAATCATGAATACTGCCACTATAAACATCAATATACAAGTATCTGTTTGCATCCTTGCTTTCAGATCTTCTGAATGTATACCAAGAAGTGGGATTATCAGGTCGTAAGGCAACTCTATATTTAGATTTCTGAGGAAGTGCCAAACCATCCTCCACAGAGGCTGTATCATTTTGCATTCCTAACAGCAGTAAATAAGTGTTATTTCTCCACATCCTCTCCAGCATTTGGAGTTTTTGGTTTGTTTAATAGTGGCTATTCTAACAGTGTGAAATGATATCTCATTGTGGTTTTGATTTGGATTTCATGACTAGCTAGTGAAGCTGAGCATCTTTCCATGTGCCTTTTAACCATTTGTATTTCCTCTTTAGAAAAAATGTCTTTCCATGTCTTTTGCTCATTTTTAAATTGGGTTGTCTTTTTATTGTTGAGTTGTCAGATTTCTTTATATATTCTGGATATCAAACCCTTTTCAGATATGTGGTTTCCAAATATTTTCTCCCATTGAGTTGGCTGCCTTTTCACCTTTTGGTCAAAGTCCTTTGAAGCACAGAAGTATTCTATTTATCTATTTTTTTTTTTCTCATTCCTTGTGGTTTGGGTGTAAGGTCTATGAAACTACCACCTATCACTAGATCTTGAAGATGTTTCCCTACATTTTCTTGTAGGAGTTTTATGGTACTGGCTCTTATATTTGGGTCTTTGATCCATTTTGAGTTGATTTTTGTATAGGGTGTGAAATACGGGTCTTCATTCATTCTTTTGGATATGGATAGCCAGTTCTCTCAATACCATTTCTGGAAGAGACTGTTCTGTCCCACTTGAGTGGACTTGGGATCCTTGTCAAAAATCAATGGACCATAGATGTGAGGGTCTATTTCTGAACCCTCAATTCAATTCCATTGATGAGTGTGTCTGTCTTTATGCCAGTACCATGCTGTTTTGACCACTGTGGTTTACAATATGCTTTAAACTCAGGAAACATAAGTTCTCCCATTTCACTCTTCTTTTTCAAGTTTTTGGCTATTTGAGGGCCCTGACCCTTCCAAATAAATTTGATAACTAGCTTTCCCATTTCTGCAAAGTAGGCTATTGGAATTTTGATTGATATTGCATTGAATCTGTAGATCAATTTGGGTAGAATTGACATCTTAATGATATTTAGCCTTCTAATCCATTAACATGGAATGTCTTTCCGTTGATTTAGGTCTTCTTTGATTTCTTTTAGGATTGTTTTGTAGTTTTCTGTGTATAGGTCCTTTACATCCTTGGTTAAGTTTATTCCTAGATATTTGATTCTTTTAGTTGGTATTGTAATAAAGTGCTTTTTATAAACAACTTGCTATCCTGGATTCCCCCAACATCCTAAATGATTTTTTTAATTTGCATACATTAAGATTCACTCTTGGTACTGTAAATTTCAATGGGTTTTGACAAATGAATAGTGTCATGTATCCACAACTGCAGAATAGTTTCACCATCTAAAAAACATTCCCTTTTTTTATCTATTCAGTTCTCACCTCCTCCACCCCAATCCACTCACAACCACTGATCCTTTTACCGTTTCTATAGAGTTGCCTTTTCAGAATGTCATATCATTGAAATCATACAATATATAGCTTTCAGATTCGCTTCTTTCACTTAGAATTATGCATTTCACATTCATCCAGGTCATATTGCAGCTTGATAGCTCACTTCTTTTTATTGCTGAATAATTTTCCACTGGATAGATGTACTACAGTGTGCTTATCCATTCCCTGTTGAAGGACATCTTGGTTGCTTCCAATTTATGGCAATTATGAATAAAGCTGCTATAAGCATTCATGTGCAGGTTTTTGTGTAGACATGAGTTTTTAACTCCTTTGGGTAAACACATTGAAGTGCATTTGCTGGATTGTATGGCAAGACTATGTTCAGATTTATAAGAAATTGCCAAACTGTCTTCCAAAGTGGCTATAGCATTTTGCCTTCTTGCCAGCAATGAGTGAGAGCTTCTGTTGCTCCACATCCTTCTTAGCATTTGGTGTTGTCAGTGTTTTGGATTTTGGACATTCTAATAGGTATGTAGTGATAGTTTACTGTTGTTTTAATTTGCAATTCCCTAAGGATATATAATATTGAGCATCTTTTCACATGCTTATTTGCCATCTGTATATCTTTGGTGAGGTGTCTGATCAGTTCTTTTGTCCAATTTTTAATCAGGCTGTTCGTTTTCTTATTAAGTTTTGAGAGTTCTTTGTACATTTTTGGGTACAAGTCCTTTGTCAGATATGTATTTTGCAAATATTCTCCCCCAAACTGTCCATCCCTTTGCTTTTAACCTAAGTCTTTATATTTAAAGTGAGTTTTTTTGTACATAAAAATTGGGTTTTATATTTTTTTTGTTTGTCCACAAATGTTATCTATATCTTTTAATAGGTATATTTAAACCATTAACATTTAAAATGATTTTTATGCAGTTGGATTAATACCTACGATGTTTATATTATTCTTTTTATAATATTATTTTCATTGCACTTATTCTTTGTTTCTTTTTGTTTCCCCTCTTTTTCTTCCTTTCCTGGTTTTAATTGAGTGTTTTATAGGATTTCATTTGATCTCCTCATTTAGCATAAAAATTAAACTTCTTTGTAAAGTTTTGTTAATGGATACCTACAATTTGAAATATAAACTTATAACTCATCTAAGTCCATCTTCAAGCTATACTATACTACTTCATGTATAGTACAGGTATAACAGAATATTTCCAAATTTTCCCTCCCATCCCTATGAGATTGCTTTCATTCATTTCACTTATCCATATGCTAATACATTATTACTATTATTACTTTAAAGAAATAGTTACATTTTAGATTAATCAGGAATAAGAAAAATTAAAGCTTTTATTTTATTTTCATTTTTCCTCCTCTGACGCTTTTCCTTTACGTAAATTTGAGTTTCTGGCCTCTGTCATTTTCCTTATCCCTGAAAAACTTTTTTTTCTCATTTATTTTATTAGAGAAGCTGTAGGTTTACAGAAAAATCATACACAAAATATAGAGTTCCCATATACCAAATTATTATTAATACATTGTGGTACATTTGTTAGCAATTCATGAAAGAATGCTTTTATAATTTGTTCTAGTTTGTATGTATTATGTCCCCCAGAAAAAGCCATATTCTTTAATGCATTCTTTTGGGGCAGATGTATTAGTGTGGATTGGGTTGAACCTATTGGTTCAGTGTCCATGGAGATGTGACCCACCCAACTGTAGGTGATAACTCTGATTGGATAATTTCCATGGAGGCGTGGCCCCACCCACTCAGCATGGGCCTTGTTTAGTTCACTGGAGCACTATATAAGCTCAGACAGAAGGAGCGAGTGAGCTTGCTACAGCCAAGAGGAACACTTGGAAGAAGGCACAGGAGCTGAGAGAGGGTCGTCCTGGGAAGAACGCACAGAAGCTGAGAGAGGGGCATCCTGGGAGAAAGCCAATTTGAAACCAGAACTCTGGAACAGACGCCACCATGTGCCTTCCCAGCTAACAGAGGTTTTCGGGATGCCATTGGCCAACCTCCAGTGAAGGTACCCAATTGTTGATGCATTACCTTGGACACTTTATGGCCTTAAGACTGTAACTATGTAACTAAATAAACCCCCTTTTATAAAAGCCAATCCATTTCTGGTATTCTGCATCCCGGCAGCCTTAGCAAACTAGAACATAATTGCAGTATTAACTATAGTCTAACATTTACAATAGGGTCTGTGTAGTACAGTCCTATGTTTGTTTCTTTTTAAAATTTTTATTCTAGCAACATATGTACAACTTAACATTTCCCATTTTAGCCACATTCAAATATATAATTCAGTACTGTTAATTACATTAACAATGTTATGCTACCATCACCCACCATCCATTACCAAAACTTAGAGTCAACCCAAATATACACTCTGTACAAGTTAAGCATTAACTCTCCATTCCCTACCCCACCCCAGCCCCTTGTAACCTGTATTCTTATTTCTGACTCTTTGAACTTTCTTATTTTAACTATTTCATATTAGTGACATCATACAATATCTGAAAAACACAGAATGCTTCACACAAATTTCTGCTTTGTCCTTGCAGAGGGACCATGCTAATCTCTGTTTCCTTCCAATTTTAATATATTTGCAGCCAAAGAAAGCACTGAAGAACTTCTTATAACATTTCCTACAGGAGAGGTCTACTGGCAATAAATTTCCTCAGTTTTTGTTTTTCTGAAAAATATTCATTTCTCCTTCACTTTTGAAGAATGATTTCAATGAATATAGTATTGTTGGTTGATGTGTTTTTTTTTTCTTTCAACACTTAAATATTTCACCTCACTCTCATTTTTACATGGTTTCTGATGAGAAATCTGTTCTATTCTTATCCTAGTTCTTCTAGAGAAAAAGGTTTTTTTGTCCCTCCCTGCCCCCACCCTATTGTGCCTACTTTCAAATTCTCACTGTCTTTGGGTTTAAATAATATAATTTTTACACTAATGGCTATAGAATAATAAATGTTGGGGTAAGTCTCTCCCCTTATCCCTCTTTTTTGAAGTGCCTTAGCTATTTGGGGTCCTTTATTCTTCCCTATGAATTTAAGGATCAATTTGTGCAGTTTTCTATTGGGATTTTGACTGGGAAGGCATTGAATTTATGGATTATTTTGGAGACTTTTCATGTATCTAATATCAAATATTATTTTCAATTTCTTCTGTTAAAACTGTCAGCACAATAAATTCATGGTCTGCTTCCAAGATTATCCCAGGCATCAACTTTACCCATGTTATGACTTTGCATAACATGAGTTGACATATTTCTGACCTCTGGTAATTTCCTCTTTATCTTTTACCCAACTGCTAGGCCAATACCATATATTTTGGTATATTTTCAGTTTTAGTTACAGCCTATATATATTTTGGTGATTTTAGGTTTCAGTTATAGCAGCATCCCACTTTGCAGTACAAATATCTGTATTAGTCTGAATAAATAGGGTATGCTGCAGTAACAAATAAATGCTGAGATTTCAATGGATTAACACTCTAAATGTGTGTCTCTTACTCACTTAGCACAATGGAAATCAGGAGGTCCTTTTCTATCTTGAACCTCTGTCTTCTGAAATAGGTATTTTAATGTTATGTTAATTACTTGCTTGTACATTATATATTTAAACACCACACAAGTATTTGTTATTTGTCTGGTGTTTTGATTTTCTTAAGGGACTTTATTTTTCCAACCGTCACCCCAAATGGATGGCAAGATTGATCTCTTGCTTCTACCCTGAGCTGGTGGAATAATTTTTTTAGTTTCATTTTCACTGACAATGTACCTCTTTCAGTCTCCAAGTATTGTGAACAGTTATAAGCCCTACTAATTTAAGTCTCAAGCCACATCTCTTTTCCCTGATGAAAACCTCAGTCACCCACACTTCCATTCAGACATGACACTCCTATAAATCCCTGAAACATCAGCTCTCATTTATCTGTGTGGCTTCAAATTTCCTATTCAATTCTGACACAAGGGGTTCCTTTTTGTTCTTTCAAACTCTGCCATGAAGCTAAGAAATTATTTTGTTATATATTACCCAACAGATCTGCAGCAAGTTCTGCCATTTTGTCAGACTATCTGACACATCCTTTCTTCTCCTGGTTCTATTTCTGCTCTGTGTTTCAAAGAGAAAAGAAAGGGAAGATAATTAAAATTTGTTTACTAAATGCCAAGCTACTTACTATTCACAGAAAAGCCTTAAGGGGTTATTATCTACAAATTTGAGTTGACAGGATTGAAGTTATAGGGTATTAAGTCTCATGAGACAGGTTACGTATTTGGTGAAAGAATTGGTATCGGACTTCAGGCCTTCTAATTCTAAGACCCAGGCTCTTTCCATAATGACGTTGTTTATAAAATAACATAAGTAAACCTCATTCCTGGCTTGCTGTTCTTTGGATACATATCAAAGTCACCTCCAAATAGCCCAGGTAAAATTTTATTGTATGCTGGTTTGTAAGTGGTTTTCAACATTCCTTAATGTTTATAATCTTGAAGGAAGCAACTAATTTTCATTTAATAACATATATAAATGATTCTAAATTTTAAAAAACTTAAATAGTTAAAATATTTCCCTTCCGTCTATCTTATAATATTAATTTGTGTAGCAACCAGTTTTTGTAAAAAGATAAAATTCAAGCCATCATGGGTAACAATACCATAGATTCCACAGAAATCTGAATGTGTGAAGTGTTCTAATAATTTGCAAAAGAACATTATATTAAATTTTAAAGTTTCAGTTTCACCAAATGGAGAGCTCCAATTTTAATATTCCAATAAAGTATATGTTTGTAATTGTGTACAATTATATTAAATATGAGATTTATGGTTCCAAATGCCAACAAATGTGAAATTTAGTTACATATAATGTTTAAAGTTTTCTTCTACAAAATAATTCAGCACAAAGGAAAGTAATTTTATAAAAGACCCTCCATCATTTACAAATATAACTGAATCATTAAACTGAGCAACAGCAAAGGGGGATTAGGTATGGAAAGTAGGGCTGGTAAGAATATAGTTTATAGTCTTCAGGTCTTAATACATTTCTATTTTTAAAATCACTGTGTATAGTAATGAATTATTTATTATATTTTTGTTTCTAATCATGAACTAAATGTTATTGATTGGATTTTCCCCCAAAATATACATAATGAAAAAATTATAACTTGAAACAAATTTAAAATAAACCTTTCATAAACTATTGTGTAGAAAACTTATTGTCTTAAATTATGAATTTTGGAAAGTTTGAGCCATTAGAAAAAGTATCACTTTATCAGAAGTCTTCAAATAATGTTATAATGCATTATTCCTACAGTAACGGGTCTGACTCCACTTTCAATGTTTGACTGTTGACAGCTTTCTAGTCCCACCACTCCACCTAACCTTTCTGCCCCATATGGATAAGCAGATAAGAGCCAGGAATCTTGGAGCATGGGAGAATTTCAAACAGGGTGCAAGGAGACAGCCCCTAAACACCATAAAAGCCGGTCTTCTTTCCCAACTCTCCTAAGCCATTTTTGTACCTGTGGGAGCCTGCTCTGCTCTCCCCAGAAAGCTTCATTATGTGAGTGATAAAGCTTTTCACATCTTCTTCTTGTATATGCAGCAGCATCAGAACCTAATTTGGGGATGGAGGGTTGTGTGTCCCATCTCTGAGGAGTAAGCATAATAATTATATTGCTCATCAAAACAAATACTGACTTCTTTGAATTGAAGCTCTAAACTCTTTGACCACATGTTTGCAGAATGACTAACCGATCCTTTAAATTTCTCAACATGTCAACTGTGTACCTATGGGGAAAGTCACAGTGCTGCATCTGTCTGACTTTCCCCTGCAGCCTCACATGCCACAGTTCCTGAAGTCATAGTTATTCTCTTATATTTTCTTTACAAGTTTTAAACTTTGCTTTCATATTTAGGTATGCAGTATAGCTTGAATTTATTTTGTATTGCTTTAAGGTAAGAAACCTAATTTTATTTTTTCCATATGGATAACTGATGTACCAATACAATTTGTTGAATGTTCCAGGCTTTCCCCATGGGTTTGAAAGACTCAGTCATATAAAAACATTCCCATATGTATTTTGCAGTACCTCACATAGACTCCAGGAAGAGGGGCCCCTAGCCTAGAATCCATGCTTCAAAGGATCTGCTGTGGTCCTCCTGCATCATTTCCCTCCGCACAGTAAGAGGAGATGGCGAGCCAATGGACATGCCCACCCAGAGCCCAAGCCCCAATTTTACACCTACCTAGGGATATCCTGGAACCCAGAATTTCCTGACCTTATGGCTTTGAGCCCACTAACAGAGTCTACACAATCTGCTTCTCCCAAGGGCAGACCTTACCACCAAAAGGTGTGCTCCCAGGCATGAAGGTTGGCCAAATCATGGCTGTCTGAAGAGGTTTGTATAAACATGCTAGGGCTCTGCTGTCCACACGTCTGTGTGCATGAGACCCTTGGGAATGGGAAGAGAACATAAATAAAGGCCCAGGTGTTGGGGTCAGGGGCTTCCTTTCCAAGTACCACCACATTCTGGCATGAAACTCCAAGGAATCCAAATATTCTAAATTCAAACATGGCCTTCCACATTATTATGAAGGCATATATGTCCAGGTAAAAGGCTGAAACATGTTACATATAATCGTTTGATAGTTAGAGTTATATATTTAGATTTACGGTATGTGAGTCTCCATTTGCACTCTTGTTCCAGATCCCACAAATGATAGTGCTTGAATATGTTTTCAGGCTTTCGATCATGTTTACTTTGTCTGTTTGTCTTTTCCTGTACCATGGTACACCACCTCAATTAATATAACAGTTAATTAATAGGGCAATTTCTCTACAAATTTTGGTGAAAATCATCTTAATTATTCTTGACCTTTTTTCTTCCATATATATTTTTGAATCAGCTAATCAAGTTCCCCAAAATGCTTTCTTTAGGCTAAAATGTTAAAAAATAATAATAATAACCTTTTTTTTTTCTCTTTTAATTTAGTTTAAAATCTCTCTTCTGGCAAAATCCATGAATTTTCTCGTACTCTAACTCCCTCACATGCTATTGAATTCTAAGTACCTAATTCTTGGCATGGAAAGTAGTTCTTAGCCTCTGGATCAGTGGTTCTCAACTGAGGGCAATTTTGCCGACCATGGAACATTTCGCAATATCTGGATACATTTTAGGTTGACACAACTAGAGGGAGAGGTGCCACAGGCATATACTGGGTAGAGGCCAGGGAGGCTGCTAAACATCCTATAATACAAAGGACAGTCCTCATAACAAAGAATTATTGGGCCCAAAATGTTAATAGTGCCATAGTTGAGAAACTCTGTACTAGATAACACAGGGACATGGAGGATCCATTGGGACACATACATATACATAAGTAAACAGATGTATATGTTTGCACACATATAAGTGTATTGTAATCAGAATTTAGTTAACTATTTTCTTACTCTCTTCTTCATCTGAGACTTCTAAAGCAATTTACCAATATTACCTTGTTAACCCCAATCAAATGCTCTAGCAATAGGTGATTACTCCTGTTTTATTAATTCAGAGACACAGATAAGGTATTTTACCTGTATTCCTTAAAAAAGAAAATCTACTAAAACCTATCTCATGCATCCATCTGTTCTAACTATTATGTGATAGTTGATAGTTTCTTCCTTTCTTCTTCTTATAAAACAGAAGCAACATTGCTACTTTTCCCAGCAACAGTGAACTTCTCACTTTATGACATGCTATTGAATTCTGAGTACCTAATTCTTGGCATGGAAAGTAGTTTAATTTTAATACATATTTAAAAAATTCATCTGGGTAAGTAGAAATATTTTCATATTTGAAGCAAAATCTAAGGTACAATTTTATCAAAGATTGAAGTGGTTAATGATTTAGAACCCTCCAAAAATCTAAGTTTGGGAAGGAATTTTCTAAACTAATTAGGATTAAACACTGCCATTGTATTTTGTATTTCTTTGTGAGCTTGATTTTTATGTTTTGTGTGCTACTTTTTTTTAATGCAATGTTATTGAGATATACTCACACACCATATAATCCATCCAAAGTACACAATCAGTGGCTCATAGTATCATATAGTTGTACATTCATAGCCACAATCAATTTTCAAACATTTTCATTACTCCAAAATAAAGAAAAAAATAAAAATAAAAAAGAACAACCAAACCATCCCTTACCCCCATACCCCCTATTATTTATATATATATATTGTCATTATTTTATTACTCGTCTGCCCATACATTGGGTAAAGGGAGTGTCAGTCACCAGATTTTTGCTATCACATGGTCACACAACAAAAGCTATATAGTTATACGATTATCATCAAGAATCAAGTCTACTGGATTACTGTTCAACAGATTCAGGTATTTCCTTCTAGCTATTCTAATACACTAGAAACTAAAAAGGAATGTCTATATAATATGTAAGAATAACCTCCAGAATGACCTCTCGACATTACTTGAGATCTTTCAGCCACTGAAACTTTGTTTAATTTTTTCCACCTTTTGGTCAAGATGACATTCTCATTCCCATGATGCCAAGGCCAGGCTCATCCTTGGGACTCCTGTCCCTTGTTGCCAAGGAGATTTATTCCCCTGGGAGGTATGTCCCATGTAGGGGGGAGGGCAGTGAGTTTATTTGCAGAGTTGGCTTAGAGAGAGAGGAGAAATCTGAGCAAAGAAAAAGGTTCTCTGGGGGTGACTCTTAGGCATATTATAAGTAGGCTTAATGAGCTTGATTTTTGAAAGCAAATTTTGTTTGCCGTAATTCTGCAAAGATTATCGCCAAAGCATTTATTCCTAAAAACTTGTAAGTCTGAACATGGCATAAAAGAATATTGTATGTTGAGGGCACTGGCTATGAGGGTAAATTGATCTTCCCTTCTCTCATAGCTGCCAGAGTTATTACCTTTGACCATGTGAAGAAATTGAATATTGATTATGTATCAAAAAAATGTAGAAAGATGGATTGATACCCATTTACCTTGATTTAAGGAGAATAATACATGGTATGGAGTGGCCAGTTGTGTTTAGTTTTATCCAGGTTGCTGGTTCACACTTTTTTTTTTAATCTCTCTACTCCCAGATACCATCTATGTGCTCTAAGTCCCACAAGAATGCTGAAATAAGTATCACCTATCCAATTATCCTTTCCTTCCTGGACGCATGGGAAACTAAACTTCCCAGATGTTCTTGCAGTTAGGGAGGCCAGGGTGACTAGTTCTGTCCAAAGAAACATGCATGGAAATAACGTGTCACCTCTCGGCTGAGGCAGTAAAAACTCCTTTGCAGTTCTCCAGCCTGTGCCTTCCCATGCTGCCACAAAGCCTGCAGCCTCATACAATGGCGGCACCTCCATCAGTTTGAATCCCTGAGTGACTGTGGAACAGGGGCTGCCCCTACTCTGCTTGGAACATGTAAACCTTTATTGTGTTCAACTGTTGAATTTCATGTTTTGTTTTGTTTTACTACAGCATAACCTAGTTTATGCTGACTGCTGAGCAGTGCTTCCTTGCCGACACTACATAAACACTGGAAGAAAAGTCGATTGCAGCTATGTGCATGTGAAACATGTTTGTCTTTAAAGGAATGGTAATCTGTTAAATCCAGAATTAATATAGTAAAGTTTTAATATTCACAGAACTACTGATGCTATCTGATATTTTGACTGAATTCAAATATACTTAAATCAGTTTACGTGTATACATACAACCCTTCTGCTCACTTTGTACGACATTGTTCAAATCATTTCAATTCCCTATGCCACTATTTCCTGACCACAATGTTAGGAAAATTGAGAAGATGGCTAGTTTTAAAACACTGGGAGATTCTCAGAGAAATGCACTTAACACAAGTTTTATGGAGGCTGATCTTCCAGGGCACATACAAATCAAGGAGTGGTGGTTACACACTATTAGACCCATAAATGTATCATCGGGTGCTATAAATTGACATTATTTACCAGACTTAGTTCTTTCTTCTACTTCTTCCAGAAATGATGATGCTCAGAGATATCATAATATTGCTCTAATTCCTGAGCTAGCCTTCTTTAGCTACATGGAAGGAAATTTTACTTCACAGGGAAAAAAACCCCACAAAAATCCAACACTTTAAAGCTCAAATTAATCTTTCAGCCACATGTTCTGCGTGTTAGTCATTTACACTGCCAGAATAAACCCCTGTTTTAGTTTGCTAATGCTGCCGAAATGCAGTGTGCCAGAAACGGGTTGGCTTTTGCAATGGGGATGTATAAATTTATAAGCTTACAGCCCTAAGGCCATGAAAATGTCCATATCAAGGCATCATCAAAGCAATAGCTGGACTCTGAAGACAGGCTGTTGGCCATCTGGGACTACTCTGCCACATGGCAAGGCACAAGGTGACGTCTGCAGATCCTTCTCTCCCAGGTTTTGTTGTGTTCAGCTTCTGGCTACTCTGTTACTTTCTTTCTGAGCTTCTCTGTGTCTTTTCTCTCTTAGCTTCTCTGGCTTTTTTCTCTCGGTTTCTCTCAGGCGTTTTTCTTTATCCTCTCTCTGTCTTTTATCCTCTTGCACATCCTGGGGATTTCAGCCGAGCCTGCAGAGGTCCCTGCCCTCTCTGGTTCTTAGGTGCCATGGGCCTGCCTCTGTAAGATGATTAAGACCCATCCCAAATAAACCCACCCTGAATAAGGTGGGTCACATCTCAACTTAAGATCCCACTCACTAAAGGATCTTACTTATAATGGGTCCAGATCCACAGGAATGGATTACCTTAAGAACGTGCTTTCCTAGAGTACATACAGCTTTAAACCACACCCCCTTCCAAATCCAAAAGTAATGAAAAGGGTACTGGATTTCTCAAGCCCTAGATCTAGAAATTACTAACTTTGTGATATTCAGCAAGTCATTAATCTACCTTACCCTCCATTTCTTCAATCTAAAAATGATTTTATAAATATGTATCCCACATGATTGTGCCTGGCACTTAATAATTCCTCAAAAATTATTTGTTGATTGAATAGAACAAGATTGGATGGATTGGATGGTAGCTATGAAACTAGATTGAAATAAAGCTTATGAAAATATTTTCTAAATGATTAAGTGCTATTGAGATATAAGAAATTATCATAAATATTGTGTTTTGAATTCACCATGTTTTTAATCTTTGTTGCATATGAGCCTAAAAACTGATTTGGGTTAACAAACAACACAAAAGAATTCTCAGGGGGTCATATGAGCATTAGTGAACTTCTCAAATGTCCGGAAATCCCTTCAGATGTATTCCCTTCCCTAACAACCATAACAACCTGAGCAAACGAGAGCTCCCCTACTCCAGCCCCCTGCCCCCATTCCCACCCCATCCCTAGAGATGCTTCACGACATACTTCAACTTCCCAGTGGGGTGGAGTTTCTGCACTAAGAAGATCAAGGTTAGCCTTTTTAAAACTGGTGAGTCAAAAGTAGTATTAGAGAGGCCAGAGGAAGGGTGCCTTTAAACCTCAGCCTTTTATGCTCACAACTCAGGGAAGATTGGCTGCCAGGCAAATACTGCTCTCATGGCCTCCCAGGGAAGATCTTTCTCTGAGACAATAAACATAAGTGAACAACTCTTGACCCTGAAGTGGTGCAGGGATAAAGTTTAATCTGCGATATAGTTTAGGGCCTTGAAGTTACAGGGGCCTCCAAAAGGTGAAACAACTGCTTCAAGTCAAATCTTAAAAGATAGTCTTTTACTGAGCTTGAGCCACAATACTTCAAAAAAAAGTCACAAACTCTGACATAGGTATCTGTGAGTTCTGCAAAATATCGACATAGTCTGGTTATGCACTGCCATTGATTTAGAGAAAACTTTCTCCTCAGACATGGACGCTTGTTTCCATCACAAATGTGAGTGTCCCTCTCCCACCCCCCAAGCTCCAACCCCACCTTATACCCTCCCTAATTTCTTCCCAGAATTCTGAATTTATTTCATCACCAAATAGAGTGACTTCAACTCAAGAACTTTGTTTAGAATTTGAGAAGTGTTAGGCAATTTACTAGTTATCTGGGAAACTGAACTTTGACATACAAATAAAGCTATTAAATCGTTCTATTATCATTGCTAAGAGAGCAAGACAGCCTAATTAGATAATGACTGGTAATTTCCATCAAATGATCTTTTTTTCCTCTGCAGTGTTCTAAAACTTTGCTCCACCCCGTTCCCCATCCCACCACTACCACCACCACCACCAAACTCCTATTTTTGTTTGTTTAATCTTGTCTTACTGGGGATGTTTGCAATGCAAACAGCAATCAAAAAAAAAAAAAAAAAAAAAGACTCAAGAAGAAAGTTTAATTAAAGGTGCATTTAACTATTTCACAGCTCTTTGAGTTTTTAAAAAATAACTTCAAGAAGCTTATTTCTTAGTGGACAGCTACCAGCGGCCTCCAAAAATGTTCAATCTTAAGTCCAAAGATTTTCCAAAAAATGGCATTCCTTAGGGCACTACCTTAAGTCAGAAAAAGTTTGGTTAAGGTAGAAAGTCCCCCTGATTCATGGCTTTGCTCTTGATTTTTGCATTCAGGGGTCCCAATGAAACTGGCCTGATTTCTCTTATGTGTGCAGGAATGAGGGTGGACCAACATAGAGTGCTTGTGTACTCTCTCTCTCTCTCTCAAATATAAAAAAGCCACCAATCAGTAAGATGTAGGGGACACAAAGTTTCCTCCCCAACCAAGCCACTAATCTTCCTGAAAGAAAAGAAGATAAAACAAAACCTATTATTAACACCAGAAACTGTCAAACTATGTAAAAAGAGTTACACATGCTATGAACTCCAACACATAGTTTTATTTGATTATTTTCATTAAGATTGAATATATGAAGAAAGTGGGAAAGATTTGCCACTCCCTTCTAATAAATTTTCCCCTCACCCCAGTCTGCCCCAACTCTCTTCCAAAAATACCTTTAATCACATAGTGCTATGAGGCAGTCTCTAGGACTTAGAATTTCATGCCCACCAGAGGCATTCTCATGGGTGTCCATTTTAGTTACTGCTAAACTAGAGCTTCCACAGTATGATTTGCTACAAGACAAAATTTGGTAAAATAAATAAATAAATAAATATTTATTTTAACTCTGTACAAGATGGTGTAGCAATAGAATGACTTCACATGGAGGAAAATTCCCCTCTAATTCAGTGAAATTATGCAGTGAAAACTGCATGATGTCAATATGCATCCCAGAGTTTTACTGACTCATGGATTAAAGTACAAACTTCATTGTCAAATGAAATCAAGCCACCATATGGTTCCTAAGAAAGGATAATTAGTTTCTGGGCACTTGTAATATGCTCAGACATAGGGCAGCAATCTTTGGAAACTTTTCTTCTTTTTAATGAAATGCAATGGGTTGCTGTATTGTTTTGCCATCCACACATTACAGAATGAATCTTCATATCAAGAATGGAAGGCTTTGGTTTTCATTACTGTTCTAGTTTACTAAAGCTGCTGGAATGCAAAACACCAGAAATGGATCAGCTCTTATAAAGCGGGTTCATGTGGTCACACAGTTACAGTTTTCAGGCCATACAGTGTCCAAGCTAATGCATCAACAATCAGGTACCTTCACTGGAGTATGGCCAATGGCATCCGGAAAACTTCTGTTAGCCGGGAAGGCACGTGGCTGGCGTCTGGTTTCAAAATGGCCCTCTCTAGGCCGCAGCTCCTCCCCACAATGTCACTCTCAGTTGCTCTTGGGGTGTTTGTCCTCTCTTAGCTTCTCTAGAGCAAGAGTCTACTTTCAACAGCCATCTTCAAACTGTCTCTCGTCTGTAGCTATTCTCTCAGCTTCTGTGCATTCTTCAAAGTGTCCCTCTTGGCTGTAGCAAGCTTGCTCCTTCTGTCTGAGCTTGTATAGTGCTCTAGTAAACTAATCAAGGCACATGCTTAATGGGTGGGGCCACACCTCCATGGAAACTATCCAATCAGAGTCATCACCCACAGTTGGGTGGGGCGCATTTCCATGGAAACACTCAAAGAATTGCAATCTAATCAACACTGATACATCTGCCCACACAAGATTACATCAAAGAAAATGGCATTTTGGGGGACATAATACATTCAAACCAGCACAATTACCTATCACAACCCACTCCAACTCCCTACTCTGACATGCTTTTGCATTTTGGGGGCTGGAGGGAGGTGGGCGCTGAGAAGCTCATTCAACATCTTGTTCTTAAAAACATGATTTGAGTTATGTATTCTTAAGCACTCTGAAGCCAGAAGGCATCCTATAAATAAAGCTAGCTGCATTTTGAACCAGGCTCTAAGCTGGTTAATGGGAACAGATGAATTCTTTCTGAATGGAAATCAACTCCCATTCCTGCAATTGGAACACCTGTCCTAACAATAACCAGACTGTTGTTTAAAGAACCATTTTCTGTGTATAAATCTCTCTATGTATTTGTAATCATTCTTATTCTCATAGAAGCAAAGTATAAATTAGAAGGAAGCTCACTTCAGAGTAGTCAGATACTCATTTCTTAACATTCACCCATCAGGCCTCAGCTGGTATTAATCAACAAAACCTAAACAATTTTTTTCCATAGCATTTTTATTTCTATCTTTGGCCATCAAACATCACCCAATATCAGGACTAAAATATTTCCCTATAATTACTATTTTTCCATGATTCCCATAGGCAACCACCCACAGAAATGCCTTTATGTGTGGTCTCTTAATACTCGCATTTCTTTTCTTGAGAGGAAATCCTATTCCTTTAGTGTATGCTTGGCTATTCAATCAAGTTAGTTGGACACAGATTACAACTTTTTTGAAAACTCTGATTGCCGACATTTACTCTTAAGTCTGAACATTTCTATAATAATTATGATAATGTTCATCTAACCAGAAGGAAATACTTCAACTCTACAGGACATAGGGTTGGGGCTGTTTAGGCTTGCATGAATCACTTGCAATCTTATTCAGTCTCTGGGACAAAAACTTAAATGAAAAAGACCCTTGTTTTTATAAGCAGTTTTAGATACAGCAAACTCATGAAATAGAGGCAACTTGAAAAGGTACATATTGTTCTCATTTCCCTGTAACAACATGACACATTCTCCATGGAAGAAAATGGTGTAGAAAGTTGATAACAGTCAGAAAGAAAAATCTAAAGGGATATGGGTCACAAAATCAGAAAAATACAGATTTCAAAAATTTTCTCAGAAACAATTCTTATTCATTTTGTCATACTTTATCACATGTAACTCGTTTAATCAATATTCAATTTTTGGACATTTGTAATATTTGTAATTTTTCATTATTATAAACCCTTCTACAATAAATATTCATATATACACCTTAATATGCACCTGTCTAGCAAACAAGGACCAGTGATCCAGCAGCACATATACTTGATCTGGCACAACATTTATTGGAGAAAACTAGCCAAGACAGGGGTAATCAGTAGCAAATGTCCAGTTCCCCATTGCCATCACATCCAGAGTCAGTGCTCAAGGCAAAAGCAGGGCCAGACTTTGGAGAAAATCCTTGAGGAATTTAAAGTGCCATGATGGGAAAGTCTCAGCCCTCTCCCTACCTTATGGTCCAAGTTTTGTGGTCCCTGCAGTATAATATGGCAGAACTCTGGCTCCTGCCTTAGGCTACAATCTCAGCATTCATGCTTGATAGAAGATGAAGAAAGAACTCAAATAAAGCAAACAATTTGGAAAAATATAATAAATGGGTGGAATTTTTAAATCTTTAGGTTAGAATAGTACTTGTGTGACTTCATACTTTTAAGGAACAATTATTTTCCAGGTTTTATAAATTCTTCCACAGTCTAGAAAAAGATGGAAGTTTTCTCAGCTCATTTTGTAGAACCAGCATATCCTGATGTACAGATTTTATAATAACATCAAAAAGAAAACAACAGAGCAATCATATATTACATAGATACATACGTAAATGCACTAATGGAGATTTAGAAAGATGCACACCAAACTGTGGTTAGTAGCAAAGGGGACAGAGATTGGGGTCAGGGGCAAATGGCATGTTAGCCTCATCTGTAAAGGATAATTGTTTGTACAAACAGATTGAATTCAAATACTACTTATGGAATTAAAGCAGTGTTTAAATGTTAAAAGTCATTACCTATGCTTTTCTTTTAATTTAACCATAAAACAAACATCCGTGCATCATTAGAACTAAAATAAGGAAATCCATGTGTTTGGTGGCAAGTCTGTCTATCCTCATCAACCATCTAACTTTATTAATATTTGAATTATTTTTTGCTTTGACTTATTAGGAATTGTTTTTAAATACTGTGTTCTGTTTTTTGGTTAATAGCTTTATTGAGATATATCATATATATCATAAATTCACTCGTTTAAGGATATGGTTAAATGATTCTTAATTTATAGCCTTTTACAACCATCATTACAACCCAAGTTTTAGAATATTTCCATCACCCCAAAAAGATCACTTTACCTCCAGTCAAACTCCATCTCCCATAACCAGTCCCGGGCAACCACTAATCTGCTTTCTGCCACTATAGATTCATCTTTTGAATGTAGTTGTTGAGTCTTGGCATAATTTATTGAAAGACTATCCTTACTTCACTAACTTGCCTTGGCACTATTGTCAAAAATCAATTAAGGGTTTATTTCTGGACTCTCAGTTCTGTTCATCAATCTACGCGTCTATCCAGGTGCAAGTACCATACTGTTTTTGTTGCAGTAACTTTTTAATAATTTCAAATTGGGAAATATAAGTCCTCCAAGTCTGTTCTTTTTTTTTTTCAAAATTGTTTTGGCTATTCTGGGTCCTTTACATTTCCATATAAATTTTAGGAACAGCTTGTCAATTCCTGTTAAATAGTCTACTAGGATTTGATAGGGATTGAATTAAATCTATAGAACAATGTAGGGAGAATTGCCATCTTAAAAATATTGAATCTTCCAACCATGATCACAGGATGTCTTTCCATTTATTTAGATCTTTAATTTCTTTCAGTAATGCTTTGTAGTTTTCAGTGTACAAGTATCTGCCTTTTGTTAAATTTATTCCTAAGTTATTTTTCCTTTCAGTGCTATCATAAATGGAATTGTTTTCATAATTTCATTTCTGGATTGTATCCTGTGATCTTTCTGAATTCATTTATTAGGTCTACTAGGGTTTTTTTTTTTTTTTTTTTTTTTTGGTGGATTTCTTGAGGCCTCTTTTAAAATTATATTTTATACAACTATTTAGCTTTAATTCTGCATCTAAGTTTGATGCTTAGTATTTTTTTTAATAACCATGACTTCTCTATTCTTTGTGTTTTTATGTTGATTTATCTGCCTTTGACATCAATATAAAGCTTTTTTAGGAAGAATATATTCTGAGCCCTTCTGTATCTGAGAAATATTTCATGATCTTCATCCACCCATATAACATCTTACCGAGATACCACATTTGGTTAAGTCTTTTTCCTTAAAATCAGTAGCTGCTACTCCACTGATTGCTTTCATTTAATCAATCTGAAGTCAGTCTAATTTTAGTTCTTTTTCTATTTTGTTTTATTATGTTTTAATCCTGAATATTTGTAGAGCTATTTATTTACCCTTGAGATGAAAAAAAAATAATTACCAAAATATGCCAATATTGTTGACATTTTAAAAACATTGCCAAAATTTGTCCATATGTTGTTCTCATTTGAGTATTCTTGCTACTTGATGAACCATTTCAATTTGAAGACTCAGGCCAAGAAAACTTTTCTTAACTATTGCAGTTGCCTCACTTCTTTTTCTACTGTTTTTTTCCAGTTAATCTGTATATTGGATTTCCATTTGTCCTCTCTCTCCATGATTTTCCATCATATTTTTTTTCATTTTTTTTAATTGAGATTGTTCACATACCATACAATTTTCTAAAGATCCAAAGCGTACAATCAGTTGCCCATGGTACCATCATACAGCTGTGCATCCATCACTTCAATTAATTTTTTTTCAATTTCAGAACATTTTCACTACCCCAGAAAAGAAATAAAGACAATAAAAGGAAATTCAAATCCTCCCATACCCCCAGCCACTCCACCTCCATTATTGATTCATAGTTTTGGCATAGTACATCTGCTAATGTTGATGAAAGAATGTTAAAATACTACTAACTGTAGTATATGTTTGCAATTGGTATATATTTTTTCTTATACATCCCCTATTATTAACTTCTAGTTATAGTGTCATACATTTGTTCTAGTTCATGACAGAGATTTCTAGTATTTTGCGCAGTTAATCCACAGACTTTGTCCACCACAAGATTCACTGTTTTATACATTCCAATCTTTTAACCTCCAACTTTCCTTCTAGTGACATACATGACTCGAGCTACCCTTTCCACCACATTCACACACCATTCGGCACTGTTAGGCTATTCTCACAACGTGCTACCATCACCTCTGTCCATTTCCAATTGTCTAAGTTCACCCTAGTTGAAACATTCTGCTCACAATAAGCAACTTCTCCCCCATTCTTTAGTCTCATTCATACCCTGGTAACTTATCTGTTACATATTATAATTAGTTCATATCAGTGAGACCCTGCAATATTTGTCCTTAAGTGTCTGTCTTTTTCCACTCAATATAGTGCCCTCAAGATTTCTTCATCAACCCATTTTTTTAAGACAGTTTTGTTCACACACCATACATTCCATCCTAAGTAAACTATCATTGGTTCCCTGTATAGTCACATATTTATGTATTCAGCACCATCACCACTTTGTATATAAGGACCATCTCCATTTCTTCCACAAAGGAGGAAGAGTCAAATAATGTAGAGAGACAAAGAAAAGAAAAAAGAGAGAGAGAGAGAAAACATGACAACTAGAAAGCAACAAAAGGAAAGATAGCATTAAACTAGAGTAGAATAGAGTCAGACAACATCACCAATGTGAGGAATCCCCTACCCTTCCCTTATGTAACCCCCCCATATGCATTTAGCTTTGGTTTATTGCCTTTGTTTTATTAAAGGAAGCATAATACAATGTTTCTGTTAATTATAATTGCTAGTTTGCATTGATTGTATTTTCCCCCCAATCTCACCCTATTTTTAACACCTTGCAATGTTGACATTCATTTGTTCTACCTCATATAAAAACATATTTGTACCTTTTATTAACAATTGTTGAACACCCTAGGTTTCACTGAGTTATACAGTCCCAGTCTTTCTCTTTCCTCTTTCCTTCTGGTATCCCACATGATCCTAACCTTCCTCTTTCAACCATACTCACAGTCTTCTTTGTTCAGTGTACTTACATTGCTGTGCTACTATCTCCCAAAATTGTTTTCCAAACCTCTCACTCCTGTATTTTCCTTTCTGTCCACAGTGCTCTCTTTAGTGTTTCCTGTAGAGCAGATATCTTGTTCACAAACTCTGTCATTGTCTGTTTGTCAGAGAATATTTTAAGCTCTCCATGTTTGAAGGACAGTTTTGCCAGATATAGGATTCTTGGCTGGTGGTCTTTCTCTTTCAATATCTTAAATATATCACCCCACTCCTTTCTTGCTCCATGGTTTCTATTAAGAAATCCTCACATTGTCTTATCAAGCTTCCTTTGTATGTGATGGATTGCTTTTCTCTTGTTGCTTTCAGGAGTCTCTCTTTATCTTTGACATTTGATAATCTGATTATTAAGTGTCTTGGAGTGGGCCTATTTAGATCTATTCTGTTTGGGAGAGTCAGAGAGCTGGGAACTGAAAATGGCTGAGGCTTTCCCCACTGAGCTGAAAAGGGACAGAAAGCCCCCTTCAGGGCCAGTCCGTGGCCACCTTCCAGCTCTCCAAGGTCAGTCGTCACCAAAAGCCTCTGTCTGCTTTTGGGGATTCTTAGCTTGTATTGAGCAGTCCACGTTTGTTAATTATAACCTCACTTGGAGCTTGGCTGAGGTATATTGCCTTGCTCAGAGAGTGCTGCTCTCTAGCACTGCAAGGCTTTGTAGTTTGGGCCATGGAAGGGGGGGCTCCCAGCTCGGAACTGCAGTTTTGACTTACAGATTTTATGCTGTGATCTCAGGCATTCCTCCCAATTCAAGTTGGTGTATGATGAGCAGACAGTCACGTTTGCCTCCCCACAGTTATTCCAGATTATTTATTAGTTGTTCCTGGTTGTTTATTAGTTGTTCCAGGGGGAACAAACTAGCTTCCACTCCCCTTTATGCTGCCATATTCATCCCCCTCCATCATATTATTTTAATCTTTCTAAACTTTCACTCTGTTTTAGAGTGGATTACAACCCATATTCCTGCTTCTAAAGCAAGAGTGGTCAGACTACAATTTTAAAAATTTAAAAACAAAATTTTCATACAAATATGTAGATAACATATATCAAAGATTTATTTAGTTCTCTAATGAAAGAACCACAAGATAGCTGTGCAGAAAAGAGTCAGCATAGTAGGCCCTGAGACTGTTATCCTTAGAAAGGCATGCTTGTAATGTTGGCCCTTGGCTGGCACATGAGAACTTGGATTTTAGGAGCATTCCCACCACTTCTGGTGGTTTATGCTGAACCTGCTTTCCTTCTGCAAATCCGGCATCTCTAATGAGCATCACATTTCACAGTTGGTGTCAAAACTCATTGCTGGAGGAATTAGGTGGGTCTGTTTCTTCCACTGAGAGAGGACTCTTGGAAGCTTACACCTGGTTTCCTCAGGGCTTAGCCCCAAGTGCTTTTTCCCTTTGCTGATTTTACTTTGTATCCTTCCTCTGTAATAAATCATAGCCATTAGTATGACTGTATGCTGCATCCTGTGAGTCCTCCTAGTGAATTATCAAGCCTTGGGGAGTTTCTTGAGGACTACCAAAATAATAGCAATAAAAATTTGCATCTCTACCAAACAAAAATAATTTGCAACTCATCAGTTTTTTGCAAGTTAACACTAATTTCACACAATCAGGTGCCTAATCAATCTATGTCAAATTAAGTTACCTTCCCCTCGAGAGCCAGATCACAGACTTGTTAGACAATGCCCCAGCATGAAATTGAAAAGATATCCATCATCTTGACTTTTTTCCAAGTTTGGATAATTTTTTCTTAACACAATTCTGCCTTACACCCTTTGGAATACAGATTTGAATTCTGCTATTCCATTTTCAAATTTCTGAAAACATTCTTAATATCATCAAGTTCTTTTTAAATATTTGCTTGCCTCTCATCTAGCAACTTTTTCCTCTTGATTTTTTGCCTTATCATCTCTTCTCTTATCTACTATTTTGTAAAGTTCAGGAAGTTGTTTGTTTGTTTTGAGAGTATAAAGCAGATGTTTTCTAAAGTTTTCTTCTGCTTCTTTACATAAGTAATATTTTTCTGGAGTATACTTTTTCTCAGCACAGTGAGTGTAATGTTGCCCTTATTTTCTTTGGGCTTTTTACAAGAGGCCTTTTTCTTTCCTTTTCTTTTCTTTTTTCTTTTTCTTTTTTTTTTTTTTTTTTTTTTTTTTCAGTGGGTTGGGGTTATTTATCCAGTCCTTAGTTCTTTCTAGCTTTCTACCTAATATTACTAATTTACAATCTTTCTGCATGGTATAATTAAACTTGGGCCTTTGATACTTTGTTTTAAATTTTGGTATATGTACTGATTAGAGTCCAGATAGTGTCCACTGCTCAGAAGTGTAGGTGCATTCTTACAGGGTCTCCTTTAGTTCCTTCCCATTGATGCTGCTATTTCTCAGCAAAACCCAGCAGATCTATCATCTATACCCAGCAGAATCTATTTGATGCTTCAGCCATGGGGATGACATTTCTAATATGGTTATATGTTTTAATGCTATTTTATATTCCCTTAGTCTTTTCAATGGAAAACTGGGAACATAAGAGATGGGCACTTTGCTCATATTCCCCCTCCCCCCAAGCTTTACATTGAAGTCTTATGATTTAATTTTCTATTTGTTATTTTGGAATAGAATTTAAAAGGCAACAACAAAGCCATCTCTCTTTGTTATACAGAAGTTAGGAAATGTATATAAAGCACTTGGATTCCTAGAGCAACTCAGATTCTAATAACATTTAGATACTGTTATCATAGCTTTTCCCCATCTTTTGTATATCAGGTTGGAATACCTTTTATACATCTAAATACCATAGCAGCAGATTTGCAATGTCCTTTAAGAAAATGTGTGTTATTGGAAACAGACACTGTTCAAACCAAGGCATGCTGAAATGGAAACAGAAAATCTGTTTGCACAAAATATTCCCAGCAAAATTATTCATACACAGTTTTTCTTAGTGAAAGTTGACTTTGTCATCTTGCCAGGGACTGCAATACCTGTGGATGGTGATTTCCTGAATATCTCACATTCATATTAACAAACTACTAATTCCAGGAAATCTTAGTCATTATGCAAACTCTCAGCATGAATCTTTTAGCTTCCATAATTTCTAATAAATTTTAGGAGCCTTGTTTTTCTGTGCCATCTCACCACCCACTAGCTTCTCAGGCTCCACTGCACTTCAGTCACCCAAACTGAAGTTGCAAGCCCACAACTGTATCTGAGCAAGCAGAGTGATATTTGAGAGTGGTAAAAAAGAAAGCCTCTAAAGCTTGAACTTAATACTATTCCCTTTTTTTTTTAAGTTGAACTCTACAAGGTCAAAGACTAAACTTGAATAGAGAATTTAGGGAAGAAAAGGAAAGGACTATCTCCACATAGGACTATTAATTCCTTGAGGGCAAGAATCACATAGATCTTATACACTGTTGTGTTTCAGTGTCTAATGCACTGCTTAACACTTAGTAGGTATACAAATGAATTAATAAATTGCTTCAATATTTTCTGTTAAATAGTTCACATTAATGCCTGAAAAACCTAATTTTAAAAAAAGTTTTATTGGACAGAATTTTGAATTGCTATGGGTAAAAATATTTCCCCTTAAGTTCTGCTAAATAGAGATAAAATAAAGGTGTTCAAAGAGTGAAAAAGCATAATAATGTTTTACTCAATGTCAAACAGCATGTTAAGTAGGTTTCAGTGTACCTAACACTTGACTTTTTACAACATTTTTACTGTTTCTCACAATATATTCAAAAGATCCATGTAAAATAAGCAAAGTCAGATGCCCTCTGATGGTTGGGATCACAAGATGGAATTAAAGTAGTCCAAATTGAAAACCTTAAAACCTCAGGGTCTTATACTGAGTTCAGAATAATCTGTTGTTAATTAACAATGACAGGTATTTTCTGATGGTATGTTTTTGGGTTCCCTTCCTGAAATACACATTAAAACAAGTCCAAAAGAAAAAATAAATAAATAAAACCCCAAATTAGAGTTGCAAATACTAATAAAATAAAAATACTAATAAAAAAAAATCTACTTCCTATGTGTCTGATTTGAGATTTAGCTCTTGATAATGATTTTGTTTATTGACCCTTTCTTCCCAATCAGATTATTATGCCCTTGAGCACTATCCAGCAGAAACACAGTGCAAGGTGAATGCATAATTTTAAATTTTCTAATGGCATAGTTTGAAAAAATTAAAAGGTGATATTAATTTTAACACTATATTTTATTTAATCCAAAATATTATGGTTTCAACAAGTAGCAATAGTCACATTTCAAGTGCTCAATAGCTGCATGTGGTTAGAGATTACCATATTGGGTAGTACAGCTCTAGATTGTGAAATGCTTGATGGCAAAGACTATGCCATATTCAGACATATATTCCCACTTGCCCAACACAGTACTTTGCACAAAGTGTGCATTCAACAAACATTTGAGTGCTTGCATGAATTGCTGAGTCAGCCACAGAGAAAATATATCTTTATAGGACTTCTATGCCTAACATATTTTCTTGAATATAATTAGCATTCATTGAATAAACGATGAAAACTGATTCAAATATCTACAAGGGTCATTAATATTGCAGTGAAAAAATATAAAGCCCTTGTTCTTACGGAGTTTAAATTCTAATAGGGAAGATGGAAAGCTGTATGTATGTGTGTGAGTACATGTGTGTGTGAATGCATAGCCTTATTGGCTCTTGTATATCTTTTTTTGAGCAGTGTGCATTCAAATCTATTTTGCCCATTTTTAATTGGGTGCTTTTCTTTTTAATGAATTGTAAATATTCTTTACGTGTTTGGGCTATAAGTGTTCTGTCAGACATATGAATTGTGAATATTTTCTCCTGTCTGTGCCTTGCCTTTTCATTTTCTTATTGAATATTTAGAAAAGCAGAAGACTTTAATTTGGATAAATTCAATTTATCAAAATTTTATTATGGTTAGTGCTTTTAGCAACCTAAGAAATCTTTATCTACACCAAAGTTGCAAAGATTTTTTCCAATGTGTTATTCTCAAATTTGTTTTTAGATTTTACTTTTACATTTTGATATGTGCTCCATTTTGAATTGATTTTTGTGTATGGTGTGAAGTAAAGGAGTTACGGTTCATCTTTTTTTTCCCATATTGATACCCAGCATCCTCTCTAGACAAAACTGTCATTACCATTGAAATACTTTGTTGCCTTTGTCAAAAATCAATTGGCCATATATGTGTGGATCTATTTCTGGATTCTCTATTATTTTCCATTGATTCTATATCTGCCCTTAAACCAATACCATACCATCTTGACTACTATAGTATTATGATAAATTTTGAAATCGGGTAGTGTAATCTTCAAACTTTGTTTTCTTTTTTTGAAATTATTTCAGATCTTACAGGTATTTTGAAAATCCATTTTAGTATTTCTACATATACATTTTAGTATTTCTGTATAATACAGTATATGTATATCTTTTAATAACTTTTTGTTATTTTGATAAAAATTCCTGCTCACTGACTCATTCTTCTACCATCTCAAATCTTCTGTTAAGCCTATACAGTGAATTTTCATTTCAGTTACTGTACTTTTCAGTTCTAGAATTTGCATTTGGTATTTTTATAGTTTCCATTTCCTTGCTGAATTCCTTATTTCTTTCCTCATAGTCATATTTTTCTTTAGTTATTTGAGCATATTTCCTTAAGTTCTTTAAATACTTTTGTAATATTGCTTTAAAATGCTCATCTGCTAAATCTAACATGTGGTCTGTCTTGGAGTAGGTTTGCAGTACTATTTTTTCTCAATTATAGGTCACATTTTCCTGTTTACTTGCATGCCTCGTAACTTTTAATTGCTTACTGGGCTTTGAGGAATAATGCATTGCAGAGACTCTGGATTCTGTTGTCTTCCCATGAGAAGTACTGCTTTTATTTTTCCTAGTAGACAGTTCAATTACTGGCTGAACACTTTGAACTTGAGTAGACTTGGTTTCACATTTTGCTTGGAATTGTGTGGGAAAAAATTAAACCTTGCCCAGAAAGAAGTCTGGCCCTTTTTGCCCTTGGCTTCTGGAAAATAATCTCTAAACCTTTTGGAATATTATGCATGATAGGTACCACTGTTTACCTAGGATCCTTGGACCAGCCAGATAGTAATATGATTTAGGGTGGGGGCTTTAAGTCACACAAACAGTGTGATTGCTCAGCATCCTAAGGGGCTGGAGTCAAAGATCAGTCATGCGGGCAGTCAACCATGCTTAAGTGATAGAGCCACAATAAAAACTCTGGGCACTAGGCTTGGAAGAGCTTCTCTGGTTTGCAGTACCCCATACATACTGTCACGTGGTTTCCTATAGTAGTTAATGCTGTCATGGCTCCATAGGGAGAAGACAACTGGAAGCTCTGCATTTGGAAGCCTCCTAGATGCTGTCCCATTTGCCTTTTCCCTTTGCTGATTTTAATTAGTTCCTTTAACAGCTTTCAGAGAGTTCTGTGAGTACTTCTAGTGAATTATTGAAACTAAAGGTAGTTTGGGGACCCTTGAACTTGCAGTTAGTGTCAGAAGTGAGGATGGTTTTATGTGGACATTGATCTCTAACTTTGTAGTTAGCTAACACTTCCAGGCATGTAGGTAGAATGCTTGAGGTGTTTCCAGAGCCACTATAATTTGGTGGATTTCATACTTCAAAGCCTATCTATCCAGAAACTCTTTCTGAGACTTAGTTTTAGGCTGTGTAAGGTCAAGTCTAGAGTAATCATTCTTAAAGTGGTCTATCAAGTGTATTGGCTGGATGCCAGTGGTGTTAATGAGATATTATTAAGGTTCTTTACTCCAGACAGAAACCCCATCAAATGTAGCTCAAACTCTGGTGTATCTGTTCCATTTTCAATCCCATATCAACTGCTCCCTGGAATGCTTCAGATAGACTTACATTGCTTTTGCAGAGCCCAGCCATCAGCCAAGACTTGCTAGGGTCCCTGATACAGACTTTAGTCAACACCACCACCCCCTGCATATCAACTTCCTCTCTGGTGCCCTGCCCTACAGATTCCAGCCACTTGACTGCCCTGAACTCTGATCTCTGCCTCTTCAGCTCAGTGGAATTGCTTCCAATTACTGAACTACACTCAGGGAATTGTCCCACAACAGAGTCTAAGCAATTATAGGGCTCACTTTATGAGGTTCATTTCACTCAGGGACAGTACTCCTGCACTATCTATTATGCAGTGCCTAAAAAGAGTTTTATAATATGTTCTGTCCAGTTTTAGGGTTGTTTATGGTAGGAGGCTTAGTCTAGTACTATCAGGGCAACAGTGGAAGCCAATGAGTCTTTTCAAGCACTTCCAATAAGCAACCCAATAGTAAGCCTCCTTCCTCACAATAAACCCCACATCTGTCCACTTCTCACCATCTCCCCTGCCACCTTAGACTATTGCTACAGTCAATTATCATTCCCTATAGAACAGCTAGGGTGGACTTGTTTGTTAAAACTAAATCAGACTATATCACTTTCCTGCTTAAATTTCTCCAGTGGTTCCTCATAGCTCTGAGAACAGAATCCACCTCCTTATATTGGTCTATGAGGTTTGAGTGATTTGACTTCTTCATTTTCAAGCTCAACTCTCCAATTATTATACTCATTTCCTTCTCTCCAGGACCTTCTTTCAGTTTCTCTAAAAGGTCAAGCTCATGCCTGCCTCAGATTTTTTATATTCTGTCCCATCCAGATGTTTGAAAGGCTGGATTCTTAGCAATCATATCTCAACTAAAATGTCACTCTGCAAGGTTTTACCTGACCTGCCCAACATGTTTCAGATTTTCTCAGTTACATTTCTCTGGACAGAAACGCCATCAAACATAGCTGAAACTCTGGTATCTTCCTGCACACCAACAGGAAGGTCAATAGGTGCTTTACCGATGTGTTCAGGTTCAGGACATTCACAGGGATCCGGCCAGCCAAGGGCTATAAAGTGTGGTTTAGAGAAACAGAGCCGTCTGCATTATGCCAGTGCAGGTCTCATTTAATTTCTTCGTGGCAATTATTATTACCTGGAATTATTGTGTCTCATTATTTGTTTATTTATTTTATGTCTCCCCAAACTTGAACATAATGCTATCACAGCAGGGACCTTGTCTGTTCCTAATACCCAAAACAGTATCTGGATCATTGTGAGTGCTCAGTAAATATTTGCTTTTTAAAACAAGAATAAATAAATAAATAATGTTGCCTTGAAAATTAGCCATATTTAAGATACATGTAATATATGTATATGTAGCCATATTTAAAATATATTTAATATAATGTTATATATAGAAAGTATGCAAAATTTATTACACCTAGTATAGCTATAAGACATACACAGGTATGAATATATGTATATATAGCCTATTTTTAAATATGTGCATGGGCATATGTTAAACCTGGAAGGAAAATAAGATTAGCTTGAGACTGGAGAACTGGCAATTATTCAAAATACTAACACAGCAACATCAGAATTTAATTTTTTCTCCTTCCCCCACCCCCACCATGAGTCTTTCCTCCTTTCAAAGGAGGAAGATGTGGTATTTATCATTTTTAATCACCATGCTGTACTCTGCCATTAGATGTTCTTCCTCACTGCAGCCCAAACAAATTGTGGGTGGACTGGGAGATGTATTCCCCCTTCTGGACTGTGGACATTTCCAAATTTGTTTCTGAGTGTCTCAAAGTACCAGGCGACTATTGCTGAAATGCTGTTTACAATCTCGTTTGGGAAACCCAAGCTACTGGGAAGCAAATTTGGGATGTATGCTGATCCAGACACCTGAATTGTTGATGATTCTGGCTGAGGGCAAGGATCTGTCTTTCTCTGCTCACCCAGTTCTTGCTAGTTGGGGATCTGGCTTCAGGGACCTTCACCACCTCTGGGAATTCTAATTCACCCTGAAATTCTGCTCATAGCATTGTTGTTTAGTCTGAGGCACTGGTTTTTGTTTGTTTTATTCTTATTTGTGAGTAGCTTCAATAATGGTAAGATTCTGGTAACACCTAGAATTTGGGGGCCATTTTTGAGACCTGCACTGGCATAATGCAGATGGTTCTGTTTCTCTAAACTGCACTTTTTAGCCCTTGGTTGGCCGGATCCCTGTGAATGTCCTGAACCTGAACACATCGGTAAAGCACCTACTGACCTTCCTGTTGTGTGCAGGAATGATTTCAACATGTGGACTCATCATCTACACCCCTTGGTTTATCTTCTTTCAATGATTGTCAGGCATTCTGCTACAAAGTGAGAGGTGGACATAAATATTTATCAATGCTGGTTCTTGCTAACTTTGTCCTTAGCTCAGTATCTGCTTAGCCCCAAAGGTCTGAAAGCTTCCCTACAATTCAGTACATTTCTATTTGTGAAGCAATTTCCTTTTCCCTATCCCCGACATAGTTACACCTGTGGAATTCCTGGTGGCAAACAGCTTGTGGCAATGTTACCCAAAATTTGATCTTGGAAGCCAGTTTCCAAGGGCCAAGTTGACCCATTGTCTTAGCCAATGACAAGAAACTGCGATAGTTAAGTTCATGGGTCACCTTGGCCCAAGTTATGGTGTCCAGTTGTTTGGTCAAGAAAGCATTGGCCTGATTGTTACTGTGAGGATATTTCATGGATTTTAATCATTAATAAGTTGATTGCATCTGTGGCTGATTACATCTACCATCAATTGAGGAGATTGCCTTCAACAGCAAGAGAAGTCTCATCCAATGGGTTGAAGGCCTTAAAAAAAAAATGATGATTTCAGCAGTCGAAAGAGAGAATTTCCATATTTCCATCTTTACTTCAGGAGCCAGCTTCTCTTGGGGAATTTATCAAAAACCTTCACTGGTTCCCTTCCCCACAGTCACATGAGCCAATTCTTATCAAAAAAAATCATAATATTTATATATAATGTAAATGTGTATATATACATACACACACATATATATGCATATATCCTGTCAGTTCTGTTTCCCTAGAGAACCCTAACTAATACAAGATTCCAGTATAATTATAAATGTCAGAGACTGAGCTCCACTTTCAGGAAGGACTCCAATTTTTAAATACATAGTGTGTCTGAGGAGGCAAAATAAGAACCCATCTTCAGCCTATAAATTTGAAGTAAAATTTTGTGTATACTTTCATTCTAGGTATCTCACAAAGCACTGCCTAAATCTAGTTCTGCTATGGAAAAACAAAACAAAATGAAAAAACTACAGGCTAGAAATTTTGAGATAAGACCTTTGTGTGCATTCAGGAAGAAAAAATTATCAGCTGGAGACTGGGGACCACCAATTCTCAGTTTTAACATACAAGTAAGTGTATAGTCCAACCAAAGATTCCCCCATATACACCCTCCAGAAATTGCTTCAGGATCCATAGCAGAAGGAGAGCCTTATACCTAAAGGAGAACAAACTTCATAAGGCTACTATATTAAAAAGAGATTACATTACATTACAAGAGAGATTCAAGTATACATTTGAGCTAATATAATCAGAAGACAAAGATGAGCTTGATATTGAAAATCTATAGAAGTGTCTTGATGGTTCTCAAGGAAGTAAACCATTAAGGAGATACACACACACACACACACACACACACACACACACACATATATATATAGGTTGAGTTTTTAACTTTTAGAAAGTATAACATAAAGTTCTGTCCCTTATGGGAGGATAGATTTCCTGTTCCATTCTCAGTCTAATACATCAAGTTCCAGATGACATATTCTCCAAATAGTTGTAATTCCTATTTCAGACTAGCTTCACAATCTTTCTCTATTCTAAAAAGGTTGCCTTACATTCTCTTAAAGCTATAAATCAAGCCTCCTGTAAAATGTGATTTTGGAGGGTACCAATTTAATTGGAGTTGCAGATAGGCAACTAAAATATTAGGTCTCAAATTTTAATACGGCCACAATAAAACTGGCTCACTTGGGAACTCAGCATGGTATTGCATCAGAGACACACATATATGTACTCCAGAGAGCTCTTTAAATACTTCTCAGATTTCCACTCTTGGATGCAACTGGTCAAACAGTCATTTTTCTCTTGCCTAGGGAAGAGAAACCATCTTCTGTTCTGACTCATTTTCTCAAAAAACAAAAACAAAACAGCATCCTTGGAATTTCCCAACTCGAATGCATAAAACAGAATTTTGAGTTGTGCTGCCCTGGGTCAGTTCAAAGCCCCTTCTTACCTGCATTTTGAGCAATGTGGAGAAGCCCAATTATTCCCTCTGTCTCTAGGTCACTCAGGGTTGGGAATTTTTTCTCTCCACTCATAGTATTTCTGTAAAGTAACTCTTGTTTTCATTTAACTTTATTCTGTGGTTAATAATTTCAGGGAAATAGGGTAAAATAAACAAGGTAAATTCAAAGATAGAAATTTAAATTCTAAAGTTTTACAATTGGAATCCCCATTTGTTCCTAAGTTAAGGCCTCATCGCTAAGTTAACCTGAACACACGTCTTCCTTGCAAACTTAAAGATTTTTAGACACTACTTGTCACATGGAACTATCTGGGACACTCTCAGTGCCTACTTTTTATTTTTTTTTTTTAATTCATGAAATCATTTTAATTTTACCCAGAACAGTTGCAAAAATTTGATCAAAAAGTAAATGTAGTATACTCAAATAATTCTGATGCTTTATAAGCTGACTTTTTATTTAAGGATAAATAAAGACAGTAGAGACTTCTCTAAAAAAACTAGAAAGTGATTTTCCCTCAATGCCAATAGTTTTGAAATTTTATTGAGTTATATGAGGAATTCTAGGCACCCTGAAGGAGAAAGTTCTGATGCTTTCATTTAAAGTTTCCATGTTAGACAAAAGGAACTAACACAACTTTCTTATTTCCTGAATTTCTTTTATCAACTGCCCTTTTTTATATGAAGACTTTGTAACAAAAAAGTATCAAAATAGGTAGAAGCTAGCTTCACGTACTTTCCTCTCCGGAACATACATTTTTAGTGCCTTGCACAATGTCTTTTCTGTTCCAGAATATTTTTAGAAAAAAGTTTTACAGTTTGATTTGTAATTCAAGATAGGCTTATAAACCTTTCTATTCTTCGATTACATATGAATAAGACTTCCAAATCATTCATAAGTTGTATCTATATGGCAAGTTTTCAACAATAAAATGTAAGGCAATGATTAAGGACCATTACTGAAATGTCAAAATATGAAGACTTCATTTCATATCCTATAGTCTGTGATAGGCTCATTAGGAGGAAAGGTGTGTCACTGATATGTTACTTTGATTTATAAGTTTTCCAAAGATTATTTTAAACCATATATATTCCAAGTTTCTCTGTAAAATTATCTCAGAAATTAAATTAGGCAAAAGATCAGGTAAATGTTTGGAATGGGCCTTTGTGAAAGCAGCATCTATTCATTATGCCTTTAAAATCTAGCTCAATAGTGTCAACCCCAGCTAAATATTGGAATCACCTGGGAAGGTTTGATTTTTACTTTAATTGGGATGGAGTGGGGCTCCTAAAAACAGACAGGACTTTGACCTACCGATTCACCGTAAAAGGGAAAATTGAAGAATCAGGCGAAACTTTAGGACCGAGGATATCTGTTCATATGTTTGCTTATATTTTTTTCATTCCATGAAGGATTTAAGCCTAACCAATCGTGTGAATGTTCCTTACCTCCTTTTGCATGTTTGCTATTCCTATATTTATTTTAAACGTAGTCTACCCAAATTTATCCAGGGCCTTTCTAGTTGAGCAGGCAAATGAGACAGATGAGCCTCATGCAGAATTTAAGACTGAACCATGAGCCATCTCCCTTTGGAAATGAAGCTCACAGATTAACATACTTACATGGAGATATGGGGGGGAGCACTTTCAACTACCAGCTCAGTACTTTACGCAGGAGGGCCAAAGAGTCATAAAGGGGGACATGCCACAGAAAATATCCTACTTGTGATTCTAAAATCAAAGGTGCGGAGAGTTCATGTCTGATTCTCTGCTGTTGCAGAAGACTATGGAAGATCTTGTGAAAGTAGAAGCTTCTGATCTTAACCGATGTGGGAGGCCTGGGAAGAAATGTTGAAACCCATACTCCCTGCTTCCCAAACATTTGAGTTTAGCATCATTTTGCCAAGCCAAAGAACACATATCTGGCAAATTCCCCCACACCTGACACATAAAAGATGCTCTGTAAATATTTTCTGAATTGACAAGAAAAATAACAATAATAAAATGCTGAGTCCATAGGAAAAGAAACTTTTGTCAGAGCCTCAGATAAAAAAGTCCACTGATTTAAACTAAGGAAAAAAAATTTTTTAAAGTTACCAAGCTTGGTCACTTGTGTCCCTAGATGACAAAAAATCACCTCTTAGAAAGATCAACAGGTATGTTGTGCTAAAACTGATGCTGAGAAAGAACAGCTGATATGAGACAGAGGTAGAAAAATAGGATGTCATTGTGTTAACAGTAAAACTGTAACAACTGAAATTTATCATTGGGACCTGGCTGCATAAGAAAGTTTATTTTTTTTTCCATAATTCTGTGCTCAATAAGATAGGAAAATAATTGATACACATTCAAAAAAATTGCATTTAAATGGATTAAATATCTAAATGACTTAAATATTACAGTAAATAAATTATAAGCCTCAATTCTAAAATTTTAATTATGTGAAGCATTTCATTTTCTGATAAAGCTAAATAGATGAAATATAGTCTTTTTTTTTCCCTACAAAAAATTAAGACTCATAGTCCTAAAGCAGATAGATATATACTTTCCATGTTCCCACTGAAACCAAATAATTGCTGCATATCTTCCTGGCACATTTCTAGCAAGGGATTGAACACCAGTCAATGTTAGCTACCAACTCCTGGGGGCTTCTGAAGCTTGCATGCTGATTCTGTAATTAAAAGCCTGTGCGAGGAAGCAACTGTCAACTCAAGCCTTCTCTCCTACTGTTGGATGTCTGTCAAATCTAGGATTTACTTTTTAATATGAGAAAATGTCAGTTGCCATCTGAAATAAATTTTTCGATGATTTAAGCAAACATTGAATGTCTGATGGTTAAATAAGAAAAATACAAAAAATACAGCATTTCTTTGAAAGTGATTCCTTTCACATTTTGAAGAGGATTTTGCCCCCAACTCAGCATGGATCATAAATGTTACATATTCCCACCTTGTAGATGAAGGAATAAACACACCTACATACACATACACACACACACACACATTTGTAAACATGTGCATGTATGTATCTTATAGGGTAAAATTATTTAAATGAAGAACTTAGAAAGAATGGGGGATTTTCTCATCATTGCATCTGTTCTTGTAAGCACAAAAACATTATTAAGTTTAGTTGGAAAGATGATATTTATGCATTGTGAGCTTTAACACTTTATCAAACAACAATATGCCTATGCTAACTCCATGCCAAAACAATAAGCTAGTTTTTTATTGAGGAAAAATAATTAATGGCCAGCACATGAATATATGAATATGATAGCATGAAAAACAACAAAGAACACCCAAATGAGAACAAACAATGGTTATTTTTCAGGGCTTGCTGTAGGAAGAGAATCAAACACCATCACTTACATTTGGCAGAGACTCAAAGGCAGACAGAGGAGTGGGAAGATTTATAGTAGAAAAAGAGTAGACTGCAGGTATGCCCTGATTGGAGGCTGTTGGAATGGGAAAGCTGGAGGCAGGCTAACTAGAAGAAAGATGTCCTATGTAATTGGTGGGAGAACACATTTGGCTTGCTCCAGTTGGCCTAAAGTTGGAAGTGGGCACAAAAATTAGGGAAGATGTCAGTTATTGGTAAAGTCCTGGCTATGTTGGGCCAATTGTTAAAGGGATTGTGGTTTAGCTTTCTCAGCTGGTTGTTGTAGGTAGTGGGCCAGAGTTTTCTGGTCTGGTTGCTGCTAATAGTGAGGCAGATTTTCCTGGTCATTGTCCATTTACATATTCAGTCTCTCAGTGGTATTTCTTTATTTAAACTTGTTCATGGAAGTTTGAGTATGCCTTATCAACATTTATTTATAAACATTCCATCTGTGGTTTTGAAGGGGACAATAACTCATTTCACTTCTTGCCCCCATCAACTAGAACTAGAGCCTCTGTCGATTCCAATCAATTATTTCTGGTGAGTCCCATGAGTTTCACATATATTCTCAATTCTAATTCTGTCAGGCATTGCTGCCCCACCACATTTCTTACCCTCGAGGACTTCCCTGGAAAGCACCATGGGGCCACTGGACACCAATATTCTCTCAGTGCTGCAGCTCCCCCATTTCATATATTCTTCCTGAAAATGGGTCATTTTTCTGAGCACATCCCTTCTCCCATAGTAGATTTAGCTGAAGACATATATCACACATGCCCTTCCATTTCCTCCATCTCCTCTCCTTTCACCCTGAGCCCTTCCAGCACAAACCTTCTACCTCCATTGTCATAAGGAAAAGGCCTGAGTCAATCAAACCAGTTCACGCAAATCAGTTCACGCAATCAGTTCTTCTAGGGCCTACCCAAAAGGATTTGCTTGAAGCACAAGTCTCAAGGAAGGACAGTCCTACATTTCATTCCTTCAACAAGCATTTGTTAAGAACTATCAAAACCTCCAGTGCCTCATTAAAATAGTTCTACTGGATGAGGAGTAATGACAGGACATTAAGGAAGATAAGCACGCTGAGGTAAGAGGAACATTAAGCTCGTTCCTTTTTCTAAACTAGATGAGTAGCAGTAGGGCGTACGCATGTCATTATATTCAATACCTGCTTTTATAAATTGCCTCTAGATGACTTTCATTATAAATTCTAACTGCAAGAATTCCATTTTTATTTCATGGTTTTATTAATATATCCAGAGACCTATTTGAGGAATAAACTCAATAAATCTGGTTAATAGCTAATAACTCTCTCTCTAAAATCACTCAGTTGCTAAAGAAGGTAGCACATGCTAAGTTTTTTTTTGCAGGCACTGAAATAAATTGCTAGATTTTGATTCCATGCTGCTAAAAGTAGGGATTACTAAAGATGCTAAACCCCACGACTAATCTCTTTCTTGCACAATCAATAAATACATTTTGACATGCTACCATAAATTAAAAAAACTATGGTAGATGTTTGGATGCATTAAAAAGCCAAGATAAATTCACTTACCTGAAGGTAATACCATCTATATACACAAATAAACAAAAGACTGTGTATTACATTCCAAATTAGTAGAATTGATAAAGTTATGGAAACTTAAAGGTTATTAAAAATATGTATGACCCACTTACACAAGAGCATAGACACCTGTTTAAGTGATGGTCCAGAGATCAGTTTTCTGGCCTTGATCTTTTGCCATAAAATCTCTGTGTAGCTTAGCAAAGCTGACTACACAGTCATCATTATATATAAATTAATATATTAATTTCCTTCTTTTTAAAATAACATGTTTTCTTTGAGATATGTTCCTCTTTGTTTGTTTGTTTAATAGGTAATACATGCATTTGTTAGGATATTCAAAAGATAAAATAAAAATAGTAAAAGGTAACTCCAAGTCCTGTTTTTCTTTTCTGGCTACCAGGCCTGCTCCTGTAAGCCAAAACTTTTAACAATTGCTTTTATATCTTTCTAGAGAAATATTATGCCTTTACAAACCATATAGACATATTCTGCTTTTTTAATATAAAAACACTCATTTGTTGCAATTTTATTCATTAAATATCATATATTAGAAGCATTTCCATGTCAGTGCATATAAAATTGCCTTATTTATTTTTAAAAGACCACAACATATTCCATCCTATGGATATGCTATAATGTATTTAATCAGTCCCCTAGTGAATGATATTTAGTTATTTCTTAACTGTTGCTGGTACAAGCAATGCTTCTGTGAATATCCTTGTGGCATAAATTATTTCACACATGGAATGGAATTTCTAAATGAAAGAAGCTACATTTTAAGTTTTGAAAGATACTGCAAATTGCCCTTCGGCCATAAGTTTCTTTAATGGAGAATCACTTAAGAGAATAGTAAATCCATGGATAATACTTCCACCGTGATTCAATGAACCTTCTTGTTCTATAGGGATACAAATATCATTGGCTTAGTGAGAAGCAGCAGTTAGGATGTGGTTGCTTCCTTGGAAATTATAAAAAGAATCCAGGAGGGAGAGAAGACATAGTTGTGTGCTCCCAGCTATTCTATTAAAAATAATTAACTTAATGGGCAGATGTTTCTGCAACTTATCAAATTCTTCTTACTTTTACACTGATTCCAGAGTCATCATAGTTCTTGGGAAGGACTGAAGACTTCAAAGTGCTACCAAGCATTTTAAAAAAAATCAGTAGCAAAAGCCCTGGTGTTCAACAACATCAGAGGGATCTTTAAGCAAGCTGAACATCTGTTTCCTCAAGCAATGTGTAAAGACTTACTTTTTTTTTTTTTTTTTTTTTTTACTTTTTATTTTGAAATAAATTCAAACTTACAGGACAGTTGCAAAAATAATACAAACACCATACACATAACTCCAGCATACCCCAATCCCCCTCCACCAATACCCAGATCTACCAACTTTAATATTTTGTGACTTTCCCATTTCTTTCTTTCCCTCCCTCCCTCCCTCCGTATCATCCATCATCTATTGCTCTGTCTTCTGAACATATGAGAGCAAGTTGCACACATCCTTGAACAAATAATATAATTCACATATACATTTCCTATGAACAAGAATATTCATTTATGTAATCACATTAAGTGTAGTTAAGAAGTTCAAGAAATTTAACATTGATATAAAGCTTTCATTCTATATTTCTTTTTTTTCTTATGTCCCAATTGTGTTCTTTTGAGGCTTTTCTCCTCTATTCTTAGATCTCATCCAGGATAATCTACGGCATTTAATTGTCATTATCTACTTAGACTGTCTTTTTTTTTCATTTGTGGGAGCATATATACAGCATAACTTTTCCCATTCCAACCCTTCCCAAGCATTCCATTTAGTAGGATTAATCACATTCACAATGTTGCAATGCCATCACCTTTCCACCATCCATTACCAGAAATTTCCCTTCACCCCAAACAGAAACTCTACACTCATTTCTTAACTCCCCACTGTCCCTTCCCCCACTTCTCGTAACCAATACTCTTCATCTCTGTGATCATATTCTCTGATACTTTCTTTGTGTTTACTGTGGGGCTTAAATTTAACATCATAAATCTATAACAATCTTGTTTTCTTTGGTACCAACTTAACTTCAATAGGACACATAAACTATGTTCTTATACTCCTCCATTCCCCCACCTTTATGTAGTTCTTCTCAAAAATTACATATTTTACATTGAGTCCAAAACCGCTGATTTATCATTACAGTTTATGTATTTTAGATCCTGTAGGAAGTAAATAGCAGAGTTACAAACCAAAAATACAGTAGTATTGGTATTTACATTTACCATGTGGTCTTTACTGGAAATCTTTATTTCTTCATGTAGTTTAGTCAATTGTTTAGTGTCCCTTCCTTTCAGTCTGCTCAACTCCCTTTAGCATTTCTTATAGGACTGATCTTCTGGTGATGAAGTCCCTCAGCTTTTCATTATCCGGGAATGTTTTCATCTCCCCCTCATTTTTAACCTCCAGGTGTTTGTGAATTTTCTAAGTCTCTGATGGTTATTGACTTCTAATTGTATTCCATTGTGGTCAGAGAATGTGCTTTGAATAATTTCAATTTTTTAAAATTTATTGAGGCTTGTTTTGTGTCCCAGCATATGGTCTATTCTGGAGAAAGTACCGCGATCACTAGAGAAGAATGTTATCCTGGTGATTTGGGATGTAATGTTCTATATATATCTGTTAAATCCAATTCATTTATCAGATTGTTTAGGTTTTTAATTTCCTTATTGGTTTTCTGTCTGGTTGATCTATCTATAGGAGAGAGTGATGTGTTGAAGTCTCCCAAAATTATTCTGGAAACATCCATTGCTTCCTTTAGTTTTGCCAGTGTTTGTCTCATGTATTTTGTGGCACCATGATAGGGTACATAAACATTTATGATTGTTATTTCTCCTTGTTGAATTGCCCCTTTTATTAGTATGCAGTGGCCTTCTTTGTCTCTCATAACATCCTTGCATTTGAAGTCTAGTTTATCTGAGATTAATATTGCTACTCCTCCTTTCTTTTGGCTGTAGTGTGTATAAATATTTTTTCAATCCTTTCACTTTCAATTTCTTTGTGTTCCTGTGTCTATGATGAGTCTCTTGCATGCAGCATATTGATGGTTCATATTTTTTGATCCATTCTGCCAATCTATATCTTTTAATGGGGAGTTTAATCCATTTACATTCAACGTTATTACTGTGAAGGCATTTCTTGAATCAGCCATCATATCCTTTGGTTTACGTTTGTCAGATATATTTTTCCCCTCTCTTTCTTATTGTCCTTTATTGAACCAATATCGAATCTCTTTAGTACTGAACCTTTCTCTATCTCTCTCTCTCTTTTCTTTGTTTCTCTGTCAGTAGGGCTCCCTTTAGTATCTGAAGTAGGGCAGGTCTTTATTAGCAAAATCTCTCAGCATTTGTTTGTCTGTGAAAAATTTAAGCTCTTCCTCAAATTTGAAGGAGAGCTTTGCTGAATAAAGTATTCTTGGTTGGAAATTTTTCTCTCTAAGAATTTTAAACATGTCATGCCACTGTCTTCTCTCCTCCAAGGTGGCCACTGAGTAGTCACAACTTAGTCTTATGTTGTTTCCTTTGTATGTGGTGAATTGTTTTCTCTTGCTGCTTTCAGAACTTGCTCCTTCTCTTCAGTATTTGACAGTCTGATCAGAATATGTCTTGAAGTGAGTTTATTTGGATTTATTTATTTGGAGTTCACTGGGCATTTATGCTTTGTGTATTTATATCGTGTAGAAGATTTGGGGAGTTTACCCCAACAATTTCTTAGAATACTCTTTCTATACCTTTACCCTTCTCTTCCCCTTCTAGGACACCAATGAGTCTTATATTTGGATGTTTTATTTTATCTATCATAACCCTGAGATCCATTTCGATTTTTTCAATTTTTTTCCCCATTCTTTCTTTTGTTCTTTCATTTTCTGTTCTGTGGTCCTCGAGGTCACTGATTTGTTATTCATCTTCCTCTAGTGTTGTACTATGAGTATCCAGACTCTTTTTAATTTGGTCAACAGTTTCTTTTATTTCCATAAGATCATCTATGTTTTATATTTACTCTTGCAATTTCTTCTTTATGCTCTTATAGAGTCTTCTTGATGTACTTGATATTCTGTGCCATGCTCTTCTTCATGTCTTTTATATCCTGTGCCGTGCTCTCATTGTTTGTCTTTAGTTCTTTGATTAATTGCTCCAAGTACTGTGTCTCCTCTGATCTTTTGATTTGGGTGTTTGGGTTTGGGTTATCCGTATCATCTGTTTTTTTCATATGCTTTAAAATTTTCTGTTGTTTTTAGCCTCTTGGAATTTGCTTTACTTGTTAGGGTTCTTTTAGGATATGTAGGACTGCTCAAAGACTTACCTCTAATTTGTCAGATCTACAGCTTGGTGGCATACACTTTCTCTGACTAACCAGCAGATGGCATCTGTGAATCACCTATTCCCCTCAAGTCAGTTCTCCCCAGCTTTGTCTATGTGGTGTGTGGGGATCTGATTCTTGTGGGGTTCAATTGGTGCAACAAGTTTGGGTGTGTTGTTGGTGCTGTCCACCTGAATGTGGGGCATGTGTCTGAGCAGTTAGGAGGGGAGGGCTGCTTTAATAATCAAACCTCCCAGGTGTTTCTGGAGATTTAAGGCTGTTGCAAGAGTCTAAACCTTCATTTCAGTCTCACCACAGATTGTCTCTACCGCTCTCTGACCCACAAGTCCTTGGTATTGACATATGGTCCCTGGGATTTCTGAGTGGGTCCCTCTTCCAAGCCATGCCCTTCTAGGGCCTCTGCTGAGGGAAGGCTGTGCTATGTCACAAGTGCACACCATCCCTCAAGGGAAGTTCTGGGCCACCAGGCAGTGGAGGGGCGTTCCCAGCCTGCTGTAAGGATGGGTGAATGGGGCATGTTAATTTCCGCCTTTTTGCACAGCTCTGCCTTCCCAGCTCTGTGACAATTAGCTGTGGGTGCATGAAAGGTGATTCCACGCCCAATATTGTGGCGTGTGCTTGTGTTGCTGGAAACACTTCCTGTCACACTGGGTTTTGGGGTGCGGCTCTGGGCTGTGGCTCCAGCGCTGGGCAGGAGCATCCCCAGTTTGCCAGGAAGATGGCTGCAAAGGGCGTGGTTATTTTCCCCTTTTGGCTCACCTCTGCCTTCCTCACTCCAAGACAATTAGCAGTGGGTGTGCAAAAGGCTACCTTCCATGCCAGATATTGAGGCATTCACACAGCCCATTTCTGCCGCACTTCACTGTGCAGTTCTCACTGCCATATCTGCAGCCACTTTTGTGTTTTTTAAAGAAGAACTAGTCTGCCTCCAAACACCAACCCATGGTTTCCCCACACTGCAGTGTAGCTGCCAGACATTCAGCAGGCTTACTCACTTGTTTCAGAATGCAGACTCCCAGTTTCATCAAGTGCACAGTCCCTGTGGATTTAGCAGACCTTGTCCGGCTGGTGCATCGCTGGAACTGGTATTCTGGGTCACTCTCTGGCTTTTATCTAGTATTTTTCATGGAAGTGTTTTTTTTGCCCTGTCTCTCCTAGCCACCATCTTAGGTTCTCTCAAGCCTTACATTTTAAGGCTATATTGATATTCAGAGTCATAAAGCCAAAATTATACAAGGACATTCCAAATATAACATTTTATCTTAAAAGTTAGCCACAATTCTTAGTAGTTGTTAGGGACCTGGAAATCTGGGAGGCCTTTTAACTAGCACTAAGGTCTTGAGCAGGGTGAATTTGGAAATTTTTTATCATTAGTATCTATAAATATGGTCTAATAATTTCTATGATCATTTTTCCAATGCATTTTGATTTTTAAATCAACCAACAATAGTCAAGAAATTTTTGCATATCTATCATGAGTCAGTCAGCATTCTAAATATATACAAGGTTACAAAGATGAATAATGCATGGTCCCTGACTTTAAGTAGTTTATACCCTAGTAAGGGAGAATGATATGTTATTTAAAATGGCACTGAAGTGTTAAAAAATTATTAACAAGAGTCAATGAATATAGAAAGGAAAACAGTCAATTATTTCTTAAGGAGCAGGAAAGACTTCATAGAGGAGATAACACTTGAATTGAGTTTGGAAAAATGAGTTGATATTTAAAATGCACTTTGGAAATTAGGGTGATGTGGAGAAGTAAAGGGCAAGAGGATGAAAAAACTTGGCATGGTTCCATGAAAAAATTTCAGAATAGCCAGAGTAATATATTGTAATATATATATCATGAAGGGATTAGAGAGAGTGAGAAAAAGAAAAGGAAAGGAATGCAGTTTTAGATAAGGTTGGATGGGAAGACCAAGATTAGATCCTTGGAGAGCTTTGTATGAACTTTGGCTATGTATCTTCTAAGCTAAAGTTCCCAAACAGTGTACCCAGTCCAACTGATGTGCTGGATCTGTTAGGGGTATACATTAACTGAGTAACACAGCCTGGGGGTGGCTAGGGCAATCAGAGCCTTGAAGCTGGTGACTCTGAACAGTCTCATCCATTTACTCCAGAATTTACAAAATTTTTTGTTCATGCCATGATAAGGGAAAGGTAGAGAGAAGGTCATTCAGATGTTAAGGAGCTATTTAAGACTTCAACGAGTGAATGGCATGCAGTTTAGAAAGAACACTAGGAATTAAAAGTTTTGCAAAGGTCTGCATGAAAGATAATGACAGTTTAAAGGCCAAGTACAGAGTTGAAGATTGATAACAAGAAGGTAGAACTAGTGCTAGTGCCTCCAAGGAAGTAAAAGGATGACACCCACATTTTGGCTTCATCAAATAAGAGAATAATGATGCCTTTCACTGAGCTTAAGAATAAAGAAAGAGCTTTTGTGAGCATGACAAGTTGAATTTTAGAGTCCTTGCCTGTGAAATGCCAGTTGGACACATAAGATGCCTATGGGATGCCAGTAGAAATATCAAATATTGCCAGTGGATATATGATTACTTAACATTAAGTAGTAGAAACTATAGATACTTCAATTAACCTATTCCATTTAGAAACTGCCTTGGCTGTGAATAGTATATATGTGAAAAAGTAGATTAAACAAGATAGGGATTTTATTTCCATGTAACATGACAAATCCACAGTTGAATATTCTGGCCTTGATGCATGAGAATGTGATTACCAGATGCAGAGAGCTCGATGCACCAGAATGTGGTCTATGACCCAGGAAACCCAGGCTTTTCCACACAACCATCCTTTCTGGCAGTTTCCAACCTTTAAGTAACCCAAGGTCTTAAGATGGCTACTATGGTTCTAGTCAAAACATCCACATTCCATGCAAGAAGGAAGAGGGAAAGGAGAGAACAAAAGTCATATGCCAGATGAGTTAGTCCTCCTGCTAAGGAGATTTGTCAGAGGTCCTATCAAATAACTTCTATCCACACCCTGTTGGTCAAAACTGAGACAAATACTGCCTTTATCTACAAGGAAATCTGTGAATGTGACTTTTTTCTTCAGCTGGGTACATTGCTATCCCAATGAAATTGGAGCTCTTTCCTTTAGAAAGAAAAAGGGGAAAAGAAATACTGGTTGCATTACTAACAGTCCTTGGCACTCAACCTTAATAGATTAAAAAGAGGAGAAATCCTCCCCCGACATGGGACCTGACTCCCAGTGGTGTAAATCTTCCTGGCAATGCAGGATATGACTCCCAGGGATGAGTCTGAACCCAGCATTATGGGTTTGAGAACACCTTCTTGACCAAAAGGGGGCGCAAGATGAAACAAAGTGAAGCTTTGGTGGCTGAGAGATTTCAAATGGAGTCAAGAGGTCACTCTGGTGGACATTCTTACACACTATATAGATAACCCTCTTCAGGTTTTAATGTATTGGAATAGCTAGAAGTAAATACCTGGAACTATCAAACTCCAACCCAGTAGCTCTGACTCTTGAGGATGATTGTATAACAATGTAGCTTACAAGGGGTGACAGTGTGATTGTGAAAACCTTGTAGCTTGCCCTCCCTTTATCCAGTGTATGGATGGATGAGCAGAAAAATGGGGACAGAAACTAAATGAAAACTAGGGTGGGATGGGGGGGAATGATTTGGGTGTTCTTTTTTACTTTTATTTTTTATTCTTATTCTGATTCTTTCTGTTGTGAGGAAAATGTTCAAAAATAGATTGGGGTGATGAAGGTATAACTATTTGTTGGTACTGTGAACAGTCAATTGTACACCACAGATGATTGTATGGTATGTGAATATATCTCAATAAAAATGAATTTAATTTTAAAAAGTAGGAAAAATCATTTCAGTGCTCATTTTAAAGACAATTCTCCACATTTATGTAATGTTTTTTTGTACTTTTCAATGTACTTTCTCATACATTATCTCATTTGATCCTCACAACAGCCCAGTGAAACAGGCAGGCAGTAATGCTTTCCCTGGTATCTTAAAGAAGAAACTGTAAATCCTGGAACAGTAAGTAATGAAAATAAAACTAGAAGCCAAATTTTACAAGATCAGTGTCCTTGCCATGATCATAAAGAACAAGCCTGGATGATTTTTAACTAAATTAACACAACTTTTTATTACTTAGTCCCAGTTTCTCCACCCTTCAGAAGGAACAGGAAATTGCAGCCGTTTATTTATTAAAAGAAAAAAACAACAAAAAACAAACCTACATTTGCCTAAAAAATTCAACAGTCTGTACTAGGATGACTTCACAAAGTCCCTTCAAATGGATGCTAAGTAAATGTGTGCTGGGGTGAGGAGAGGGCAGGAGAATGAGAGGTCAGACCAAGTTGTTCTCCCTCCCACTCCCTTATTTCCATATGGTCCCCACTATGGTAGGAAGGGGCCTTTGGTAAGGTAGAGACTGTTTGGTTAATAACATGTTGAACTTATAGGACACGATACAATTGATACATTGTAGATGGTCCATTCTGAAGAAAATGGAGAACAGAAGCTTCCTGTTTTGAGGGACGGTAAGGACCTATCTGTCCGGCTGTGGGGACTGACAGTCACTCTTACCTCAGTGACCTTGAGACTTGCCTCCAGAGTGGAGCCCTACCCTGTAGGGATGACAGAAGGCTAGAGAAGACAGAGAAGAGCCTGGAGGAGGAGAAGGGCAGGAGATTGGGAACAGAGGTATCCCTGTAAGAGACAGAATCTGTGTGTACAGAAAGGCAACTTGATGAAGAAAGTCAAGTTTCTGCCATCTAAGGGCCTCCATATGTGCCTGAAACATCTAGTCATAAATTTGTTTTCTTTCTCATACTGGACTGTACCAAAATTCATTTCTAGACATTGTAAGCAGGAACAATTGGGTTGATCAAAATAAATAAATCCCTGATAGTTTGCGAATATTATTTCTCATAAAATTTGCACTAGTGGGTGTCTGTATATATTAATGCCTCCCCTCTTTCTACTTCCATTTTTAGTTCCATATATTATAAGAGAACACAAGCATTGACATAACCACCATATATAATGAATTTTAACAAATAGAAATTTCAGTTGAAAGAGGGAAAAGAAAAGAGAGGCAGAATGTGTTACTTCTTCACAGACTCAATACCTGGGTTCTTTTTGGCTTGCTACAAGTCAGCAGTATGAATCTCCAACTTCCAGGTCTATGGTTACAGTGACATTGCTGTGCTACACCTGAGTTTAGATGTCCCTTCCAAGCTGACAATTGAATTAAAAATCTTGGTATAGTTGGGAGTTATCTTTTTAAAAATTCAAGACATGAAAACAACATAACAATTATCACAAAACAAGAATCAAACCTGAATATTATCCAGTGTCACAGAGAGCTCAGATATCTTCTCCAATATTTTTCAGAAGCTTGCAAGAATCCATAGAAGAAGGTAAGAAAGAGTTGAGAGAAACAGAGCAGAGAAGTGTTGCTTGAGAATCTGTGCATTCTAGAAAAAAAAAATGTGACTCCTTATGGAATAAGTAGTGTACTTTCGTCTTTCTTTTCATCCATTTGTGGGTTTTGTTTCTAGTAAAGATGTCTTGTAAGTCAAATCTCTTGGTTTGTGCACAGGCATTCTCACTGCTAAGTGTTAGTACAATGACAAAATTTGCTAAATATTGTGTTTACTTTTCAGAAAACCTTTCTATATTCCTTGCCTAAGCAATTCCCTATTGATTAAATATCATTTTTAATGATCATGGTTATTATATCAACATCATACAATAGTCCCCCCACCAATCACCTTACTCCTCTCAACATTTCTGCTTCTCTGACTCATGCATTTCCTTTTCAATTACCATCCCATTTACCTTTAAATTGATACTTAGTGAAAAATGTAAGTACTATGACAATGTTATGAAAATAATCCCACATGAAACCTTTAAGAATTTTGTTTTTCCATTAACCTCTGTCATGAGAGTTGTTTCTATTTCTTGTGAAAGGCAAACTTATCAAGCAAGAATAACAGTAGTTTAGGAAATGGGGCATTCCTTGTATTTGCTCAGAGACTCTCTCAGCTCAGAGACTGTACACCACAGGCTTCTCTAGCTGAGCATATCTCATCTCAGTGGTCTACTGGGTGCTTCACACCCTATGGCTTACAGTTCCTTAAAAAATGATCATGGCATTTTCATGAGGCAATTATCCTTGGCAGCTCAGGTAACTTTTCAGATTTTCTTTTCTTTTTTTTTTTTCTTTTGGCTTCCTTTGGCAGGGCTTGCATCATCTTCTTAGAGTCTACCTATTCCTTCTGCCTTCTATTTTCTTCTCCTACTTTTGTCAGCCAGGAAGTATAAAGTGTCTTTTACTTTCATTCTCCAACTTTCAGTCCTTCACAAAAATAAAGAGAAAAATGTCTGAAGTTAATGAAAGGCAATTTTTCCTTCACCCACTGGGGAAATTGAAAATATGACCTTTCCAAGAGACATACTGAGAGACAGCTTAAAGTCTGGTAAAATCTATGTCAAATTAAATGATCTCCACCTCATAATTGCTCGTCAAGTAAGTTGTACTCAGTCAGGATTACCTGGGAGCCAGGCTATCTTGTGCAATTTACAAATTCTTTCTCCCTTTTCTCTGTGAATTACCCCTTAGTTTCAGCCCCATTTTTTCTCTCTCTGTCATTTTTCAGCTTTCAACCATTTGCTGATCAAATTACACATCAGACACCAGTAACCCTGAACACCAATTTCAAGCACAGTAAATTTAATTGAAGAAGCTCACGGCAATGTCTTCCCTACCTGAAAAGAGCATCTTCCTTTCTATGCTGAGAAGAATATCTGCATCATATTCTGGGTTTAGTTATGACTAATAATTTAACCTGAAGTTAGTCTCATTTTAAATTGTAAAACAGAGATGAATAATGCCTTTAGAGTAGTTATGAGAATAAAAAGATCCTAATACATGATCAGTTAAAGAGGTTACAGGAATAACAATAACAGCAAACAAATGATTGCTAATGCTTTCAGGGATGCCAAGGGGTGTCACATGGAAGTTTCATATACATATATTTTCTAATTTGGCCTCACAACCAACCCAAGAATTAAATAATTAAAAGATATTACAGATAAAGAAATGCAGAGACAGCATATGACTTACACTAGGTCACACAGCTAGGAGGAAAAAAACCTTGACTAAAACAAGGTCAACTCATTCCACTCCCTACCCTCTTTCTACATATTTAAAATAAAAATAAAATAAAATTTTTAATGGCGATTGTATCCTTCATCAATAAAATACTCTTTTTTATTATTGAAAAACAGACTTAAAATTAGAAAAGCTTCATATTCCAGTCTCTCACACCTTCCAAAAATTTTTTCTTTAACATTAACAGACAGAAGATGCTCTGGTTTCCTCTTAAATATCTCCAACATCAGTGAGCATTTGACCTTAGAGATGGCAGCCTACTGCATACTATTAGCTTGAGTGGTCATGTCTTCTGATGAAACATGTTCGCCCTTGCTTATGTTTGTTGAGCCTTCCCACTGGCCCACTGGAAAACACAACTCTATGATGACTCTGCAAGTAATTTAAGATAGGTCCCCCTAGGGCCTTCCCTTCTATATAAATTTCCCACAAGTCTTTTCACAAGATAGTTCCTCACTAACCTGGGCATCCTTTTTCTGGTTGTTTCCTAATTATCAAAAAAGCATTAGGTTGAAATGCCAGTTCTTCTTCTCTCTAGATATTCAAGGAGTTACTTAGATGCTTGAAGCTTCAACCATCCTCTCCTGCCCCCCATCAAGGAATGAGAAAACTGAAGCCAGAGGGTTAAGTAACTTGACTAAGGACACAAAAGTTGTGTCATTGGTGCACTGACTGCCAAGGCTCCTGGACAGCCTCCAGTAAACACTAACCTCTTGCTATACTACACAGTAATTCTCCCTTCTTAAACCTACAAACATGAAATGCTGAAAAGTCCCTAGAAAGATAGCAGTCATCAAAAGACTCAGCTGATTCTGTTAAATTAAATGGGTCATTTGATGTACCCCTTTCTTCAGGCTTAAACCCTGCCAAGTGTCAGGGTTGTCACAGAAGCAATCCCTACTCTTGATGGAAAATCACCTTCAGGGTCATTTACAGCTCTAACATCCCATGAGTCCATATTAAAGGTCAAATGATATCAAGTATTATGCTTTCAGGGAAAATTTCTTGTAAGACTATCGCATCTCTGCACAGACCTGTTGAGTGACTAAAGGTAAGCCCTTGAAAATTGCCTTATGTTTCCCAGTCACTACCAGGGATACCAGGAAGAACAGTATTATATAATTACAAAGTATTTCTAAGATTTTGATACAAAAAAGTATGGTATACCCAAATATTCATTTAACTGGTATAATGGAAGAATAGGTTGTTCTGATTATTACTTCTCAAACTGTCTACCTAATTGAGCATTTATCTCCTTATGTAGTCCTGTTGCTGGGACAATATAAAAATTTGCTGCAGAAAATTTCTTATATGTGTGTATAATTGCATGGTTCCATTTTTAAATAATGTGTTTTCAGAAATATAGTAATTCTATAAACTAAAATCTGGGAGCAAGATAACCAATAACATCAATATATTTTGAAAAGGGTTTAATTAAATAAGTACACACACAAAAAAAAATTCCTTCAAATTTTACATCAGTAGAAAGTAGAAAGCTTGAGGAATACTATATTTATAATAATAATAATAAGTATAATAAAGCAATAAGAAAAATAAGAAGTTTGAGGTATGTCAGAGAAATAACAGGAATTTGGAAAGTATTTGTAATGGTTGCAATTTAAATGCTCCCTACATCCCTACTTCATGATCTAAGAACCCTGATTACTTTTGTATGGTTATGCCATTAATAGTTAATTTAAAAATATTTTTCATCAATGGGTTTAGATTACTGGAATTTCTAAAAACATATTTATTATTATTTTTTATGATAGCAATAATACATGTTCAACTTAGAAACCTGGGAAAATAGGAAAGCACGTGTAAAAAAATTAAGATTGCTCAAACTCCATTACACAGATGTGAACATTGTTAGAGTCTTGGTATATATCCTTGCAGTCTCTACATATGCCTGTAAATACATATTACAATATGTAAATTTGAACATTGGGATCATTTGGACTACACGACAAACTACATAAAGGAGTGTAACTTGTATTTACTCTTATCAAAATACTATAAAGCCTTTTCCCTATTATTGAGTATTCTTTTAAAATAATGTTACTAAAGATACTGTTGGTATATCATTATGGTTATATCAAAATTTAACTAATTCGCCTATGTGACATTAAGTTGTTTCAATTTATTATTAGAATTTTTTCTGATAACCAATATTGTATATATATCCTTTTGGACCTGCTGGACCAAAATAAATACTATGGTATATAATACTAAATTACATAATTATAATACTAAATTATTCAAATGCCTTACAGAAATTAACAATTTATACTGCTACCAGCCAACTATAGAGTACCTGTATTTTTTTTCACTCTCTTTGTTTTAATTTGAACTTTGGTTACTATAATTAAGATTACTTTGTTTCCTTGTTGTTCCAGTGTGCTAATGCTGCCATTTGCAAAATACCAGAAATGGATTGGCTTTTATAAAGGGGGTTTATTTGGTTACAAAGTTACAGTCTTAGGCCAGAACGTGTCCAAGGTAAAGCATCAACAACAGGGTACCTTCATTGAAGGATGGCCCATGGCATCTGAAAACCTCTGTTAGCTGGGAAGGCATGTGGCTGGCATCTGCTTGCTCCCAGGTTGTGTTTCAAAATGGCATTCTCCAAAATGTCAGTGTCAGCTTCCAACGGCCATCTTCAAAATGTGTCTCTCAGTTGCAGCTAGCAGTGAGCTCCTTCTGTCTAAGGTTTTATAGTTTTATAGGGCTCCAGTGAATTAATCAAGGCCCATGCCGAATGGGCAGTGCCACAACTCCATGGAAATTATCTAATCAGAGCTGTCACCTACAGTTAGGTGGGTCACATCTCCGTGGAAACAACCCAATCCAAAGTTTCCAATTTAATCAACACTAATATGTCTGCCCCCACAAGACTGCATTAAAGAATATGACTTTTCCTGGTGGACATAATATATACAAACCAGTACACTTGTTTTTAAATTATCACAGGTAATTTATATTTTCTGTTTTTGAATTGTCCAAATTAAAATCATGTGACATAAATCTTTTAGACTATAAATACATTTGCCTTCTAATTCCACATTCATGACTATATAAAATGCCTGACTGTGGTAAGACACTACCTGTGCTTACTATACGAGTTAACAAAATCATGGGACTTACATCAAGAGGATAAATATATTTCATTTATATACTTTGAGACACATAGACACAAAGACCCTTAGCTCTTTAAGGGAACTTGAAAACTATGTGTCCAGCAAAAACTATATACTTTTTTTTTCATAAGGAGTACTTCAAAGTTTTGGAGAAATGATACATACACATTTAGATTTGAAAGTGTCATTCCACTGAACTTTAATTCAAATTCATGGTGCAGTTAAAATAGGGTTTAGCTAGCAGAATCACATATAATCAAAGCACCTCCCAATACCAGGACTGGTAGGAAAAGCAGCCAGAACCTGGAAGAAAGTCACACTAAATAAAGATCGATAGATTACAAGTGTGGGATGAGGAAAGCAGAACAACAAGCATTCCTTTCTTGGATTTTCCAGTCTCTTTTAATGAAACAGAATACATGCACAGAAATATAGTACCTTCATAGTGCCCAGGCTCACAGACTCTGAGTGTAATGCCTGGGCATGTGTACCAACACCCCTGCAGAGCAGATGCTGCTTTTGGAGCAATCAGAACATTGTCCTACACCAATTTGGGACCTTACCAAATGAAAGTGACACTCTACTCTGAATAGTTCTAATTTCATTGATTTTTCTTAATAAATAAAAAGATGGAAACTTCTGGATACCAAGGAACAGAGTTCAACTAGAGGGCTTATCTACCTATACCTTTCAACACTCACCCAGGCAACTCAAAATAACATTCTATCCTAAACTGATGAGAGTCGTCTTTTTTCAAACTTTGAAGAAGATGCAGGATAAGTGCATTAATCTATGTTCTCAGAGAAGCAGATACACAGATGTGTTTACACATGCAAAGATTGTAATGGGGAAATGCTGTGTGAAAGAAATAGGGAGGAAGCTGGAGAGAGCTGGGAGAACCATCAGACTGAGATGCAAGTATGACTCCAAATGAAGTAGAGAGCAATAGGAGATTTTGTGGAAGTATCTCAAGCAATTGTCTAAGGAAGGTTGGACAAAGATACCAGGGAGTTCTTGAGCCAAAGTCAGCAGACTAATGTGGCCTGTGCCTCCCAAGAATGGGTCGGCATTAATATTCCACTACACTCAGTCAGTAGATGGAGGAAACTGCAGGAGGTGTATGCTTTAGCACAAAATTGGTGATGGATTTCTAATCACAGCTGCTGGTGCCCTGGGTCAGTTATATTCCCTGGAATAGAAGATCTGCAAGGCACAGTCTCAGAACAGTCATACTCTACACCTTATAATGAGTGGATAAAATTCTCACAGATTCAGGGAACAGTTCACTATGGTTTCCAGAGGCCCTTATTCCCAAGGAAAAACAGGGATGGAGATTAATAGAATGAACCAGCCTCCATCACTGTAATTGGTCTTGAGGATAATCTTCTCCCTCCTTCACTATCAATTCTAAATACCTTTGTTTACAGCTAAATTCTGAAAGGCTTATTGAGTCATGTGACCCAAACCTTTATACTGGAAGGGGTGGAACACTTGATAGTCATACCCTTCTCAGTTGATGCTTGCTGCACAAGTTCATTCAGTTACACAGGGACAAAGGTGTGTACCAGGAAGCACCCAAGTGGATCACCGTGGTTCCATGTGCCTTTCTTCCTGCCTCCATTGAGCAAAAGCATCCCTACCTCCTCACAGTGATCAGGGTTAATAATCCCATCCAATATGGTGACTCCTCTTTTCACTTGATGGCCCCTGGGCACCAAGAGTTCAATGTTCCCTGGTAGCAGCCATAACTTTTAGTCCTATTGGACCCTTGCTTTATCCCCTGTCAAGAGTGTGTCCCCTTTCTGGACTAGATCATCCAATCCTGCAGAATCCAGAGTTACAGGGACAGGAACAACAAAATATCCCAGTGGATTGGGAATGGGACCACACCTGCTTCCACCCTTTTGTTTCCCACAGATATTATTCCTTTCTGGGACACAGTGCCACACAGAGGTCTCTGATTTAATTAATTAACTGACTCCTGAAGGATAGTGTGCCATACTTTCAGAGTATTGCCTCCACATTGGCATTTCAGTTTCAACTGGGACTTTAGAAGACTGTTCTAGCATCCATGTAGTAGGTGTAATGACCAGTGGGTCCCAACATCATGGGCCAACTCTTGCATCTCCTTCATGTAACATAATTTCTCTGGACAAATGCCATGCTTCATGGGATTCTATACCTGTGGATCAAGCAATGCATAAGCCCCATCATCAAAGTTCTGGGTTGGTCAATGATGAAGACCGGCTAACTCCTGCTAGCCCAGTCATGTTGTCTACCTGGTTATTCGATACTTCTTCCATGGTAGATACTTTCTCTTGGGGATGAATTACGCTATGAAAATCTTCACACTTTCTGTACTCTCTTATTTCTAGCTACGGAAATGTCATTATTTCTACCATAGAATACTAGCACAAAGTTCCTGTCTCCTATTTTCCAGTCATTGTCCTTTAGCAATTCCCTGCAAGATGGCCAGGCCATAGGCCACTTTCCAGAAATGTATATATATTCTTACCTTGAACCACTTTTCTCTTGACACAAAGCAGATAGCCAAGGGCACTGCTCACAATGAAGATTTTTTCATTTCCATAGTCACATTCTCCCTGAATGTGATCATAATGCGGATACCATCCATTTTCAGCTTGCATCCACATACCAAGTCAACCCGTCTGTTAACCCAACTTGGGCTTTCTCCACCTCCTTCAGCTGTTTGTATACGACCTCACATCTGGCCATAGGTATAAGCCAAAGGAAGGACACTGGTATAACAGTAATAGGTGACATGGAGGTCTGGGCTACCACACATTCAACTTATTCATGTCCTCTGAACCTACTCAGGCTTGATCCAAGAGGTATCATTTCCATCTTGCCTTGGACTACCACTGGCTTGTCCGATAAAATTCATCTCCTAATGGGAAGTTTCAGATACATGGTCACTTGGTATATCTTGTTTAAGTATCCCATCTCTACGAGAGCCTTCTAACATGCCAAGAGTAGTGTTTCAAAGGGTATGTAGTTCTCTGCTGTGGATAGCATGGCCTAAACCCAGAATCCAAGGAATCTTTGATGTGGTTCTTACACTGGGGCATTCCATTAGCTACATACTGTATCTTTTCCTACCACTGATACACTCATCAAAATAAATTATTCTGTATTCTATGGCTCAAGTGGCAGGACAGATTGCACCACAGCCTAGACCTGCTGCAATGTCCTTTCCAACTCTTTGCCCCACTCAAAATTAGCATCTTTCTATGTCATCAGGTAGATGAGCCAAAACAATATTCCTAGGTATAGAATGTGTTGCTTCTATAGCAGTCTTGTTGGTTTTCCATCTGTTTTGCTTCTAGCAACACCACACTCTTTAACCATCTCCCCAACTCCCTGCCAGTCAAGTTCCCTTCCCTGCCTCCCTGTCTTGCTGGTTATACTGGTAATTGCATCTTCACAGCTTGTGGAAGTTAGGCAATATCACCTGGCTCTCTTAACTGTGGAACCCCATCATCCCCATAGATGTGAATAATCCCAGCTCTGTGGCTGCCTCTCCTACCAAAACTGCTGGCCTGCAGAAAAGAGCCACTTCTTACCAAGGTTGATGCCCCACTCGCCAGGATATACCTGAAGGCTTTCATTAATGATGTGTTCGCCGGGTTCTCTAATGGGGCATAATTCTTTGATGGGTCTTCTGGTCACATATAGTATATCCTTTCACCATGCTTATTTCCCTCACTCTTTATTCTCTCTTCTACCATCATCCAGCTTGCATGGTAAGTCCTATGCTCCAAGAAATGAATTCTTGCTTATTTAGCTTTACAGTCTAGCCTCCTTGATCAAGCACTGTCAAAATCTAATACCAAGAACACCCCCTTGTCTCTTGCTGGTTATACCCCAACGAATTCTTGTTATTCATTAGGTCAGTGGTTCTCAACTGGGGGTCAGTTTGCTCTCTCAGGAATATTTGGCAATATCTGGAGATATTTTTTGATTGTCACAACTGTGGAGAATACCATTGGCAACTAGTGAATAGTGGCCAAGGATGCTACGAAACCTCCTACATTGCACAGGGCAGCCCCTGCAGCAAAAAGTATCCAATCCAAAATTTCAATACTGCTGCAGCTGAGAAACCCTGTTTTAAGTGTATAGTCTCATTCCTCCCTTATCGGATCCAAGCCCGCAGCTGGATTTAACAGTAGTTATCCACCTGGTACCCAGGAGAGGAGGTGGGGCAGTTTTTGTGGGAGACATCCTCTGCTTTGTGGTTGAGGGGAAGGAGGCTTCTTTGGCATCTTCCAGTTCGGCGGAAGTGCTAGCCCTGACTGGAGATCAATGGGCCATCTCTGCAAGCCTAGTGGGTACAGGGAGATTTGTAGGGTCAATATCCTCAGCAGCATCCATCCAAATGCCTCTGTCCCAGTTTTCAGATCCGAAGCCTTTTGTATCAGGGCTCTGGCCTTCATATAAGGAATATCTCTGGAACTCTTCTACTCTTACGATCAGGTCTTCATCCTGCCATTTGATTGTGTCTGCCTCTCTAGGCAAAGGCTCTCTAATTCTCATACTTAGTAGTAACCGGCCAACTCCACTGTCTTTGTCAGCATTATTTTCCCCATGTTTTCCAAATGCCTACACCATCACAATTGCCACAGCTTTCCCCTCTACCAGGATATTTATCCAGGCTTCCACCAGTGAAAATTTAGGAATTGAATGGCTAACCCATGCCCCAACTACAAATCAGGACAGCATCCTCTTCACCTGCTGGGTGATGGATGAGCCAGTCCCAAATCCCCATCTTGCTGTCTATTTTTTCTGACAACACTCAGTTCCACCTACACTAGTCTGGGTTCTAGACATGCAAGAGATCTATTAGATAAAATGCCTGTGTGAAAGGGAATAGGGAGGGAGCAGGAGAAGAACAAGCAACACATCAGACCGTGATGCAAGCCTGACCCAGAGTGTCTAAGACTAGATGAGGAAGCTGAGTGGAAGCATCCTTATATTGCAGTTTTGGCAAACCATGGGGGATTTTTCAGGCAAAACTTGGCCAAAAAAGAATCACATGTCTCACCAAAATAGGTTTGCCTTAGTATCTCCACCCTCATTCAGTCACTAGCAGGGAGTACTCCATGTAAGGCATGACCTCTGCACAAACGCAGAGATGGATTTTAAAGAGTGGCAGCAACTGGGGTGCTCCGTCAATTACAATCCCCGTGGCATCTGCAAGGGGCATCCTCATTCACAGTGGCCAACACACAATCAGCATGGATGGATCTGCTTAGGTATCTGTTTCAAAAGGAGAAAGGTTACATTCACTTAGACAGAAACAATAGGCAACGATAACAGCCAATCAGAACTCTATTTCCTTATTTGGTAAACTGAAGGGCCGGTTCAGTGGCAGGTCCCTTTGTCTTCTTTAATTGCAACATTAAGTAGCAAGTAAGGGTTATTTCCAGACCAGGAAAGCATTCTAGAAGGAGTTTTGTAAACATTACATAGACCCTTTTTCATTGTATTATAATTTATCATTCTCAAAATACGGGTACAGACCTTGATGTAGCTGGTTTAATTAATATAATTTATTGATAGCTAACTTCATTTTTCCAACAGGAAGGAAAAATAATTATATATAAGCATCAAAGAGTCTTTTTAAGTCTATTAAAGGGAATTTATTTAAGGGTCTTCAAGAACACACCTCACCCCTTCAGTCCATGGTCCTCCATCAAGGCAGAGACAACAAGTAGGAATTCCAACCCGGGTTCTAAATCCCAACTCCACTCCACCACTGAAAAGTTGTGTCACTGCAGATGAATGAATCTTCTCTAAGACATAGTTTCTTTTTCAGTTGAATGGGGTTACTATTGATATTCCCCCCATGCAGTGGGTCAAATAGTGTCTTCCCAAAATTCATGAACACCCGGAACCTCAGAACATGAAATTATTTGGAAATAGAGTTTTGCAGAAGTAATGAGTTAATAATCTCAAGATATGTCATACTGGATTTAGGGTGGGTCCTGCTCCAATGTGTGGTGTCTTTATAAGAAGAGAACATAAAGATACACATACAGAAAGAAAGGAATGTGACAGTGGAGACAGAGATTGGGGTGAGGAAGTTACAGGCCAAGGAATGTCAAAGACTGCTGGGAGCCACCCAAAGCTAGGAAGAAGCATGCAAGGTATTTCAGTTTCCTTGGCTTCTCGAGCAAATACCATGCAATTTATCAATTCATGGTTTTGAGGCTAGGATAAGTCCAAATCAAGGTATCAACAAGGAGTTGCTTTCTTCCCTAGCCTGGTGTTGGCTGGCTGCCGGTGATCCTTGGTTCTGGGCTCCTCTGTCACATGGTAATGCACATGGTGGCTTCTCCTGGGCTCTCTCTTCTCTTCTGGGTTCTGTTGACCTTCACCCTCTTGCTTCCCATGACTTTCTCTTTCTCTGTCTGAATTTCATTCTGCTTATAAAGAACTCCAGGAATAGAAATAAGACCCATCCTGACTGAGGTGAGCCACACCTTAACTGAAGTAAAATTATCAAAAGGTCCTATCTACGATGGTTCATATCCATAGAATGATTTAAGTTTTAAGAACATGCTTTTCAGGGGTACCTACAGCTCCAAACCACCATAGAAGGATTCTTCCTTAGAGCCTTCAGAGGGAGCATGGCCCTGACTTCCAGCCTCCTGAACTGTAAGAATATAAATTTGTTTGTTTTAAGCTGCAGATCTAGGAAACTAATACACCACCTATAGCTTTGCTAATAAATGAAAGAATGCATATACTTCTAGCACAATGCTTGGCATGTGCTAAGCTCTCAATAAATCTAGCTATTATAAATATCTCTTGGTTGGCTCAATTCCCCAACTAGATAAAAAGCAACTGGGATAAAAATAATATTTCTGTCTTGATAGGCAGTGTAGGGTAGTGAAGTGTCATATAAAGCATGGGTTTTGCAATCCATAAAACCAACCCTTCAAAGCTTACTGGTCTATTCCAATTAATTAAAATACTTGAGACATTCCTGATCTGTAAAGTAAGGTCAGTAATAATATCTATATCTCACGGAGATAAAAAAAATGTATTCAAATGCCTATCCAGTGCCTAGTAAATGGTAAACACTCAAAAACTGTTATCTCAATTGCTCTCTGTGAATAACATGGCTGATGAAGTCATCTATTCCCAAATTATTACTCTTAAAATTTTCATCTTCCTAAAAATTGTTTTTCAGTCTCTTTAGTTGATGTTATTCATCACTCATATACTCAGTAGTTCACTTGCCTTCCTCACCAGTCAATGAATTTCTTTAGTGGCCCTTCTCCCTAGATTTTGCTTCTAACCTGCCTAGTGCTTGCTAACCAGAGAATCAAATTTAGCCTAATTGTGCATGAAGTAAGAATAAATATATTGCCAATGAGCATCTGAGAGATTTTGCTTATGCAGAATATTGAGCTTGATATGAAGATGTCTATGAAATGCATTTTACATTCCAAGGCAGTCTTCACATGCTTCCTGACACTGCAATACTTTCCCATCAGAAAGCTGAGTCTCAGGTGCTTTTTCAGTTGCTCAGTGCAGTGTCGTACACTTAGAAGATGCCAATAAATGGATGTTACTGAATTATATGGAAAGAAGTTGAATTTTAGGAAAATTATGACTCCTCTGCTCTCAGTGTAATATAAACTAAATGGTTAATAAATGTCCACATTATTTTATTTCTATCAATCCCTTCACAATCTGGTCATGTGCTTTTAGTAATTCTGATTTTTTTTTAATCTTCTATACCACCAGAAGAATGAAAGACTTTCCTAGGCCTCTTGATTCTTCTGTAAGGATCCACTCTGTGTCCAATTAGACAAGTATTGACATATGAACCTCCCTTTAGTCATGTCAAGCATTCAATAGCTCTCTGCTTATTTGGCTTTATAAAGGTTTGTGAAGTGTACAGTTGGGTATTTGCAGCACTTCATTTTCTTTCTTTTCCAAGTGGCATTTAATGCGAAACAAAAACTGACCAGAGGTTTAGAATTTTCTTTGGTCTAATGTGTTTCCATGGTTACAAGTTTGTGTTGTTCATCTCTGAACTCAGCCTCAGTGACTTAACCTGCCTTAATGACCCACCCATGCATAATAAATCTCGATTACTATATTCCATCCATGTTGGTCTCTTACTCACACACTACAATCACTTATAAAGAGGCAATCTTCCTGCATTGTGATTGAAGCATCTGAACACAAACTCTACTTTTTAAAAAAAATATTTCTAACCCCCTTGACAAAGTCCACAGTAAAATAACTAGCCCCATTTGAAGCTACTCTGAGGAAAGCAACATTTTTTAACCTCTTTTAACCATGTTATTCCTTCACAAGTCTCTCCAATGTATATCTACTTTTCTACCTTCCCCATTAGCAAACAATTATTTATTTATTTGATTTAATACCAGGTTATAGTGAACATATTAATATAATAAGTAAAATAATGAGGATGTGCTACCAAATTTTTATAATACTACAAAACTAACAGAAAATATTTCAAAAATAAGAATATAAGTTGACTCATTTGGAGTGTCTGCTGTCCTTTGTGAGTCAAATTTGGGAAATTTAGATAAATATATAAATAAAATAGAGAAAGCTGGAATACGTTATCAAGGAGGGTAATTGAGAAACATTCTGTGTCAGGATTAGGCACAGCTGCATGTAACAATCTCAAAAAAAATAACGAAAAAAAAAAAAAAAAACTACCTTAATATAGAAGTTTATTTCTCTCATTAAAGAACTCTAAAGGTAGGCACTCCAGGAAAAGGGTGGCAAATGTTATCAGCATCCAGGCTCCTTGTATCTTGCTGCCCCAGCATCCTTGGCAGATTGATTCTTGATCCAATAAGGTTGCTAGAGCACCACCCTACATTTCTATGTTCCAGGAAATAAGATGGATGGGAAAAGGGATGGACTCATTGAAATCCCATCATCAAGTGTGCTTGCATTTAGTTTGACCTAAGTTAGTTATACGGCCACATGTAGTTGTAATGGAGCCTGAGAAACATAGTCTCTTAAATGGTCTAGAGGGTGACCAACTAAAAACCAAGAAAAGGAAAATGGATATTGAGAGCAATTAGGAGTCCCTGACACAGATCCCCCTGACAAAAAAAAAATTTTGATAAAGAACATAAAGAATGAAGTTAACAATAGGCACCACAGACAAAATATTATTAAAATAAGTGCTATAGGGAGCACTACAGACTGATAGGAAAAGACAGGAATGAGAGGTTTGGAATGCAATTTTGGGTGATGGTAGCACAGCAATGTCAGCACACTGGAAAAAGGTAACTATGAATATGGTTGAAAGAGGAAGGTTAGGAGCATGTGACACCAGAAGAAAAGAGAAAAGATAAAGACTGGGACTGTATAACTCAGTGAAATCTAGAGTGTTCAACAATTGTGATAAAATATACAAATATATTTTTTCATGAGGGAGAACAAACAAACGTCAACCTTGCAAGGTGTTAAAAATAGGGAGGTATTGGGGAAAAATACAATCATGTAAACTAGAGACTATAATTAACAGAATCATTGTATTATGCTTCCTTTAATACAACAAAGGCAATATACCAAGGTAAATGCAGATAAGAGGGGGACATAGAGGAGGGGTATGGGACTCTTGACACTGATGCTGTTGTCTGACTCTTTATTCTACTTTGATCTGAGGTTATCTTTCCTTTTGCTACTTCCTAGCTCTCATGGTTCTTTTTGTTGTTGTCTGTTTTGGTTTTTTTTTTCTTTCCTTTTTCTTTTTCTTTTACCTCTCTACCTTCTTTGACTCTTCCTCCTGCCTTGTGGAAGAAATGTAGATGTCCTTATATAGATAGTGGTGAGGGTGGTGAACACATAAATATGTGACTACACAGGGAACCATCAATTGTTTACTTAGGATGGAATGTGTGGGGTGTGAACAAAACCATCATAAAAACAAAATGGGTGATGATGAAACCTTGAGGGCAATATACTGAGTGAAATAAGCCAGACACATGAGGACAAATATTGCAGGGTATCACTGATAGGAACTAATTATAATGTGTAAACTCATAGACATGAAATATAAGTTACCAAGATACAGAACAAGGCTAAAGAATGGGGAGCAGTTGCTTAGTATGAGCAGAACGTTCAACTAGGATGAACTTAGATATTTGGAAATGAACAGAGGTGATGGTAGCACATTGTGAGAATAACTAACAGTGCTGAATGGTATGTGAATGTGGTGGAAAGGGTAAGCTCAGAGTCATTTTTGTCACCAGGAAGAAAGTTGGAGGTTGAAAGGTGGGGATATATAAATCAGTAGACCTTGTGGGGTGCAATGTCTGAGATTAACTGTACAAATATTAGAAATCTCTTTCATGAACCAGAACAAATGTATGACACTACAACTAGAAGTTATTAATAGAGGGGTATATAGGAAAAAATGTATACCTATTGCAAACTATATACTACAGTTAGTAGTATTTCATCATTCTTTCATAAACAGTAACAAATGTACTATACCAATACTACAAGTCAACAATGGAGGGGGGCTGGTTAGGGATATAGGAGGATGTGAGTTTCCTTTTCTTTCTTTTTTTTTTTTTTCTTCTTTGTCTTTATTTCTTTTCTGGAGTATTGAAAATGTTCTAAAAATTGAATAAAAATTAATTGTGGTGATGGATGCACAGCTATATGATGGTACTGGGAGTAATTGATTGTACACTTTGGATCTTTGGATAACTGTATGGTATGTGAACAATCACAATTAAAAAAATACATAAACAAACAAAAAAAATAAGTGCTTTAACACCAAAGCTTTATTTGCAATATTTTTTATTTATAATCTATTAATTAAAATTTAATCTTTTCCTCCTCCTCACTTCTCACCTCCTATATCTTCCGTGGGCAATGTGATAATAACGGTAACTAACCTTTACTGAGAGTTTACTTAAAGTGCCAGGCAAAGAGCTAAATTCTTTATGTGGATTTGTTTTTTTAATCCTCAAGCCAACTTTTTGAGATAGTCATTACTGTATTCCCATTTTACCAGTAAGAAATTTAAAGAGGCTGATTACTTAACCAGTCACAAAACTATTACCAGGATTCTAACTCACCTAATCTGACCTGGGAGCTTATGGTCTCACTATACTTGAGCACTCTTTCCTTTATGTACTTATTTATGTCTTGCATCATTCGTACATAAAATTATTAATTCCTTTACCTTCTGCTTTTTACATCCAATTTTATTTCTTCTACCCATTTCCTATCCAGCACTCGGTAAATATCTTAGCCTTTCTACTTTGATGAGAAAGCTACAACAATATAGGATTACTTAGTGTGTTTATGGTCTTATACTCCCTCCACACTGCCTAATATAGTGCCTCACATAAAGGAGGCACTTCATAAATAATTAAGGGAGCAAGAAAGAAGGCAAGAACAAGTTGGTATCCTACTGGTGAATGGTGGCTGCTGAGTGGTTTCAGGCAAATGGTAGAGGAAGAAATAGATTATAATGCATGAGAAAGAATAGAAAGTGCAAATGCTGGGTGAGGTGTACGCACATGAGTTTCGTATTAAAAGATTAGAGGTTGATTAAGAGCTGCAAGGATTAGCAGGATTTTGTGTGATTTTGGTCCTGATTTCCTGGGTTGTGTTTGCTTTGATTTTACTGTCTGGGAATGTTGAGAATGTTTGAGGGTTGCAGAAGCCTGACAAGATAGAGGGAGAGAGAATGTTTGTAAGGGAGAGGATAAAAAGTGAAAGTAACTCCAAAGGAAATGGGACAGGATGAAATGAGGGGGTAGATGGAGACCAGAGCCTCAGCAAGGAGAGGGAAATCCATTTTTCTGAGATATATAGAAAGATATAGTCACAGGACAATGGTCAATCTCCCTCGTGAAGGCCATGGATGTAAGTGCAAAGGCTTCACTATTGTTAGTTGAGAAATTCAGAATAGGAGAGGAAATGTAAATGAAAGGGAATTAAGGAGGAAGAATGTTGATGTCCAGCCAAGAAGTGACCAATGGCCATGAACTACACGTGGGAGGTTAGATGCAGAAAACACCATCAAAGAATTTCGCTACAGATTGGTAAATCAGGATGCTAGGGAAAGTAAAACTAAAGGAGCTGATCAAGAAGTCACAGGAGAAAGGGATGCTACTAAAGTGAAAGGGAGTAAGCAAAATAGATAGAGAAAGGGTTACTGAAGTCACAGTCAGGATTTCTGGAGGGGGAGATGGAGGTAAGTCAGGGAGACTGAGAGACTTTTCTTCTGATAAACATTCTCTAGTCAGGCCACTGCATTCCAAGATAATTTGAAAAGATGTGCTTCTTTTAGCATACAACAGAAAAGGAAAAGAACACCCTGTACAGATCTAATCTTTGAGGATATTCAAAGCACAACATATTATTATCATATTTCATAATCACAGAGTCATTATTCCCAGCTGACATTTTTCTCCAGTAAACCTTTTATTTTCATCATCCCCACTACATTGTATTTCCATGATACTGTTTACAAACTTTTCTCTTTGGTTAAATACAATCTTGAACTGTTTCTCCAAACAATAATAAATGATAAATGGTATATACTCCAGACACAATGCCATACTGCCTCCAGGCACAGCTTTTAGTTGTGTTAATACAAATGCTGGAACTCTCCATGAAGAGGCCCCTGTGGTTGCAGTCTATTATAGCACTCATGTTCAAGTATTTCCCCAACATGGACTGGCTTTTCAATAATCTGTCCAAGCTCCTTCCTCTGGTCTCCTTTGTGGTAATGAGGAAATATTTTCAAGAGGTTAGGAAAAGGCTTAGAAAAAGCAAATGTAAGTGAATTATTCAACAAAATATTCACAGGAATCTGACTATGATATCCTTACTGGAGATACAGCAGTGTACAAAACAAAGTTCCTGCTGTCACAACACTTAATTCCAGTGTGGAGAGCAGAAAATAAAGAAATATTTAGTCTATGATATATCAGATGGCAATAAGCTATGTGAGAAAGAAAATGGAACAAGGTAGGATACATCAGGTGAAGTGGGTTGAGGAGGGAAAAAAATGCAATCTAAAATAAGGTGACAGTAGAAGGCCTCCTTTGTGAATATGATATTTAAGCAAAGGCCAGAGGAGGTGGGACAATAAGCTAGATACCAGGAATCTGGGATAGAAAATTAAAAGACCCTAGGAGACCGTGAAGTTGGAGCCTGCATGGTCAGAGAAATAAAAAGATCGGATAGAGGGAGGTTATGTTGAGCCTTATAGGCTATTATAAGATGGGAAGCCATGGAGAGAGGGTTTTGTGCAGAAGAAAAAAAATGATGTGACTCAAACTTTAAAAGGACACTCTGGCCACCCTGTTGAAAATTAACTGCAATGGGCAAGTGGTGAGAAGTAAGGTTTTGGATGTATACTGAGAATGGAGGCAAACATATCTGCAGGTTGATTGGATGCAGGTTATGGAAGAATGGAGTCAGCAGTGACTCCAGAAATTTTTGGCCTGAGGAACTGGAAAGTTAGAATTGCCACTGATGGAGGAGCAGGTCTGTTGTTTCTCTATTGCTAGGAAATGATGTTGTTAACTCTGGGAAGCTCAAAGATGATAAATTAGAATGTAAGAAACACATAATTATTCCAGATGGCTCAAATTAGTTACAGGAATAAAGGGGTCAAAGACAGTTTATCCCAGTCCAGTGGAATTGAATATTCATCAAACCCACACTCTTGAAGAAAAGGCCAATTCATTTCGTTCCAAAGGACAATGTCGGAGGGAGAGGCCCCTGCTCCCACTTCCTCTAATCTGTCACTTGTAGTTTTAAGAGAAGTTCCTCTCTCAGTTAAGGTGTCCATCTTCAGCCTGGGTCAATGGCTCTAAGGCTAACTGTTCCCCTTAGCATGAGGTTTGATTAACAGTGGGCTCAATTAACATTTTGATAGCGGGGGTGGATGGGAATAACCAACAATTAGCATTGAATCACAAATTTTTATTGAAATAAGGAAGATGCGTATCATGGAAATCCAAGTCTTTCAGTAGAACACAGGGATTTTTCTACTCTTTTTTTTTTCTTACTTCAACCTCAGAAATAAGGATCCGCACCTTGTTGGCCCTGTCCACCAGCACACCTGTTTCCCTGACTAGCAAGGTCATTTTGCTTTTAATTTGCTTGCTGATTCCTGAGAAAAATCCAATACTAATAGATCTTTCTTCTTATTGGCTTGACTTCTCTTAGTGAAAAAAAGTTAGGTGATTATAAAATAAAACAAGAAATCTGCTGCGTGAGGTGTATCTGCTTTTCTTAATACGAAATACCATATTTCCCCCTTTCTTTAGGCAAGATGATCTTTAAAGTATTCTATTTAAAAATCCAACCATTTAGAAGTGTTCAGCCACCGTGTACACTCTGTTCTGTTTCCTCTTCTGTCACCCTTACTCCAATTCTGAAACATTGAAAGGGGGCATAGTATGGGTCAGACAAAAATCTGGAAACCCTGATGTGATGGTTGGGTTCATGTGTCAACTTGGTTAGGTGACCCAGCTGTCTGGTCAAGCGGGCACTGGCCTGACGATTGCTGTGAGGCTATTTGAGGCTGGTTAATAAACCAATGGGCTGGTTTGTTGGATCATCAGTCAATTGACTGCAGCTGACTGATGACTCATCAAGGGGCGTGCCTTCCACAGTGAGAGAATGCAATTGGCTGGATTTGATCCAGGTGATCAGTTGAAGGCTTATAAGCCGGACGGTTAGAGAACCTTCACTTCTTCGGCTGCCCAGTGAAGCATTTCCTGGGGAGCTCATCGAAGTTGCCAGTTCGTTTCCTGAGGAGTTCATCGGACATCTTCCTTGGAGTTAACAGTTTGTTACATCTCTCATTGATTCTGTCTCCCTAGAGAACCCTAACTAATACACCTGATCTGGACTTTAATTTCTCAGAAATCCTGTGCAGGGTACCATGGGAATAAAGGTGTCATTTATCACCTGCTAAGTAACCAGGTAATGCATCTAAGCCATGCTTCCTTCTTCCTTACTGTCAGGGAGGGAGCTTGCTCATATTTACTTGGATGCAAGGCAAGAAATCAGCTGATGACACATATAAAAAATAATAGAGTACATTGTTAAAAACTGTGAAGGGATATTGAAACTAGCATGCTGTACTTTTTAACATAATGCGACTTTCTCCCATATGTGTGATAATATATGACTAATTTGAGTCTTTTTGTGCCCAATATCTGTTTCCAGAAGGAGAATAAAGGAAGGTGTTAAGAGACTAAGTTGAAAAGAGATATATTGAAAATGAGAGAATACAAAATAAGTGAAAATTTATGCAACACAGACTGGTAGTCAAAATATGTTATTATTTGATATAGTTTCCACAGACTATATGTTCTATTTCCCTCATCTTATCTTTGATAATACAAATATTATAGTAATTGCAAGCAAACCCAAAACTGAAAATTATAGTCAGGAAATTTTGCCTTCAAGGTTTTTTTAGATGTGTTATAAAATCCTTACTTTTACTAGCTTGAAAAAATGCTAGTCTTTTTTTTAATTATTTATTTATCATATTTGTTTTCAAAGAGAATTTTTACACAAAAGAAGCACTCTTAGATTTGAAGTACAAAAACAACAACAAAAAGATTTCACATTTTTAAGTTTTGATTATTTTTAATTTCTTTATCGCTATACCTCATATTTATTTTTATAAATATAAATAAATATATATATTTATAAAAATATATATACTTTTATATTATTTTATGTAAGAATGTGCCAAACACTTCACAGTTAAATTTGTCACTTTCCTCAGCATGCACAGGTCATGGGGTGTTCAAGTGTTTTAGTTTCCTAGGATGCTGAAAGCAGATACCATGTGTGCTGGTTTGGATATATTACATCCCCCAAAACTCCATGTTCTTTGTTGCAATCTTGTAGGGCCAGAGGTATTAGTGTTGATTAGGTTGGAATCCTTTGATTGAATGTTTCCATGGAGATGTGACTCAATCACTGAGTGAAACATTTGATTGGACAATTTCCATGGAGGTGTTACCCCGCCCATTCAGGGTGGGTGTTAATTGGATCACTAGAGTCATACAAAGGAGTTCACAGACAAAAGGAGTTCACAGACAAGGACCTGAGAGCAGCTGTGACATTTAGGAGAGCAACCGAGAGTGATATTTTGGAGCTGTAGCCATGAGGGACACTTTGAAGAACACACAGGAGCTGAGAGAGGAGCTGAAAAGCAACCTAGGAATAGGCAGACACCAGCCATGTGCCTTCCCAGTTAACAGAGGTTTTCCGGCTGCCAGTGGCCTTCCTCAGTGAAGGTACCCAATTGTTGAGTCTTGCCTCAGACACTTTATGGCCTTAAGACTGTAAATTTTTAACCAAATAAACCCCCTTTATAAAAGCCAATCCATTTCTGGTGTTTTGCAAAACTGCAGCATTAGCAAACTGGAACACCATGAAATGGGTTGGCTTAACAATGGGAATTTATTAGTTTACAGTTTTGAGGCTGAGAAAAATGTCCAAATCAAGGGACCATTAAGACAATGCTTTCTTCCTGAAGACTGGTTGCCAGCAGTCCTTAACTCCTCTGCCACATGGCAAGGCACATGGTGGTTTTTGCTGGTTTCTCCCTTCTCTTCCAGGTTTCATTGCCTTTAGTTTCTTGCCTCTGTGGTGCTCTCTCTTTGTCTCAAATTCATTCTCTTATAAAGGACTCCAGTAAGAAGATTTAAGACCTACCCTGGCCACACCTTAACTGAAGTAATCCCATGAAAACCTGTTTACAATAGTTTTACACCCACGGGAATGGACTGACTTTAATAACATGATTTTCTGAGGTACATACAGTTTCAACCCACCACAGATGCTGAAGGGGAGATGTTCTGGAGCCAGAAACCAAGGTTCACCCATACTAGGTGTGCTGTAGCTTCCTCATTGGTAACATGGGGAAACTGAGAATTTCTACCATACAGTATCTTAGTTTGCTAGGTTGTTATGACAACTACCACACAATGGGTTGGCTTAGGAAGCCATGGGGAGCAGCTGGAAGCCAGAAGTTAACAGAACTAGGAAGAGAAAGGAGAAGACATTTCCATGTGATGGGAAAGCCAAGGAACCCGAAGGATTGCCCACAGCCAGCACCAGAATGTTACAGACTTCAGGAAGAAAGCATTGCCTTACTGATGCTTTGATTTTGGATTTCTCCTAGTCTCAAAAACCAATAAATCCCCAATATTCAAGCCATCCACTTGTGTAGTATATGTCATAGCAGACTGGCAAACTAAGACAATGTCTAAAAGCACAAAAAAGAAACCTAATCTATAACAAAAAATCTCATCTCATACAACACTAGTGATGTGTCAACAAATGGATATTAACAAGATAAATTGTAGATGAGACCTGGATATTGGTTCTGCCTAATTTTAACTGGAACTCTAAAATGAGCAA